>NC_090928.1:625863551-627297301 GCF_040938575.1 Ambystoma mexicanum | reverse complement strand
AGGCAGAAATTAGTTGCCGCGTTCTCCGTCCATTGAAGGAAACGCCAGCAACGAGATCGAGTTTGAAGAGGAGGGGTGAACGGCAGGCAGCGCCGAAACGGGTGCCGAAAAGAACAATAACCTCAACTCAGCTGGATTCGCTCGAGGAAAACAACGCTAAAAGCGCGAGGCTGTCGTTCAATCAGATCAATTGCAGCACACTTACTGATGTTGCTGCGATATCCGCTGTAACGGTAGCAGCTTCAAGAGCTTCAAGAGTGGATTTAAACCATCAGCCGACAGATCCTCCTACCCAAGAAGAGGGCGTGCACCAAACAAACGAACGGACACGCTACGAGATTACATCCCCGCAGACCGACTGTGCTTACCAAAAAGAAAGCACCTCTGAATCTGAAAAACCTAAGGGAAAGAGTAATAAGAGAACGGGACAACTGCCCGTAATTACAGAAACACATAATCCGAAATGTAATTCACCCGTAAAGGATGTCAGCGAGGAAATAGTTTGTGCCGCCCAAATACACACGGCCAAAAACCTGGAAGTGCGGGTGAGTTCCGCAGAGGATAATCTTTTAAAATTATACGACGCAAACAGTAAAACCAAAGAGTCTAAAGGGAGAAGCCAGCTTCAAAACCCAGCTGTACTGGATCCTACATCTTGTAAATTGAAAGAAGTGATTGAAGTCTTAACTGACTCAACCACTCCAAATGGGAATATAGAAACACCAGAGGTAACACACCCACAAATGGTAATTTTGCCGACAAAGAGAAAAGAAAAACATGGATTTCATAACGATGACTCACTTAAAATACCTCCATTGATCTCAACGAAAATTCAGCGACACACTCATAACAAGGTTAGAAGGAGACAGACCTCAAAACCCAAGGTCCCCTCAAATAAGAAAATGGGCCCAATGAATGGGCAAACTAAGCCTTGTACAGCGTCACTTCTAAATGATTTTTTTAAGAAAAAAATGGAAAGGCGATCTCATTTTCAACGAGATCTCTCGGATAACGAAATCTTAGAAAGCCTTACTTACTTAGAGACAGAATCATCAAAGGCAAGAGGCACCTCCGAGGACCCATTGGAAAACTTGGAACCACTGGGAAATACTGTAACCAGGACTGTATTAACGGGTGCCTCACCCCTCAGATGGCACTACTCGAACAAAACGGCATCCCTAAACACAAACGATGAACAGCAAGAAGGTTTAGGTGAAAAACCCAACCAAGAAAGACACCTTGATAATATCGAAGGGGAAAACTCAAGCCGCGAAGGCAGGGGACAGGATCAACAGTCAAGTACCAATTTGATAGAGACCTTACTTAATCAAAGCTGTCACGCTACGGAGCAAAAAAACACTGTGACAAACAGTGATGGAAACCCGGAACAGCACCCTGCCTCTACACAATCATCTAAGTCAAAATGCTTCGTCCAGACTACCGTGACGAACTCAAATATCTTCACTAGGGAAATGTCCCCTGAGCCAACAGAAATACCTCCAACGATCAACACGCCCACTGTAACGGGCAGTTTAAGTAGAACCGCGCTTTTCTCTCCCCAGCACCTGGTCCACCAGAAGTCGGACTTATCTTCCATAATGTCAACAGTAACAGTGGCACTGGCTCCGTTCTCTAAGCTATATGAGAGCATTAACGACACACTTTGAGACCAGGTGAACATGTTATCCATAATGCAGTCGAAACTGCAATATTTGGAAGGGTTCATCCTGGGACGCCAAGGTCTGGAAGTTGGTGAAAGTACTTATGGGAAAAGACACTCCGAACGCGAACTTCTTAACCACCTGACAGACGAACATCAGCCTGTCAAAGAAAGCGCAAATCGACAGCTGCAACATCCGAAGGGTAACGTAGATACTCTGCTCATCACTTCAAACGAACCCGACGGAGTGTTAACCACACAAGACCCTAAAACTGAGACTTCAATTAACAATCCGGCGAGAGAGCCTTTAGACGCCATCATAGCCATACTGGAGGAAGACGACGTCCGCTCTGCGCTTTATCAATTTATTGCTACAGAAGCAGAGGTGGAACAAGCGCCCAATCCCTTCTCTTACATAAAAAGAGTAGAAAGTACAAAAAAACCCAATAAAGGCTTGGAAAAGATTACTAAGAAATTCACGTATGGAATTTTTAACCAGCAAAAATCCATAGTGAGCCAAACTCCCTCAAGGAGCTCTAAGTCCCAAGTTCAGAACACCCCTTCCAATGAGAGGGAGAAGAAAAAAGACGCACCTAATAAAACAAAGGAGATAAAAAAAATACACCAGAAACATACGACGGAAAAGGGTTCAACTCATCCAAAAGAATCTGTGCCCGTCCTCATGGTTGAGGATGAATTGGATTGGAGTATTCAGACAGTCGATGAAAACGGATCCGAAAATCGCCAAAAAAAACAAGCGAAGAGGAAAGCAACTGAACCAATTTCTGAAATTTCTAACAACGAACCACCAAAGAAAGTACAAATTGTTGACAATCCTGTCCCGTCGCCAAAGTCCTTGAGGAAAACTCAAAACTTTAAAAAATTGGAGGCAGAGAGGAACGCAAAGTCGAGGATAAATACTAAGGCTGAGATAAGAGTGGATCAGACATGCAGTGAAGAACCAAATATTTGGAAAAGGAATAGACCCCAAATCGCATCTCCACTTATTCGGAAACGGGAGGTTAGACCTGATCAGAGAAAGAACTCCAAACCCTTAAGAGAAACGGAAAAAAAAATCTCAGACTCATACTCACGCTTCATTTCGGATGAGAACGAGAGGAGAAAAGAGGTGAGAAGACCCCCCTTGGAAAGCACGCAGAAAACCGCAGCAAAGCGTATTGTTAGCGATTTTACTCTCAGGTTGAAAAACATTAACCCAAGACAGGATGACCTGACCCTGAACAGAACGAACATTATTAGAATCCTAAGCAAACTCACCAGTTTGAAAAACATCCAAAATAAAGATCTGTGGATAGTCGAACCAAGCACTTCAGGCAGAACAGACTATTCATATATCCATCTTGACTCCGAAAGTATCAAACTGCGCCTACTGAAAGAAGCGAAAAACCTTCTGGAAGGGGGCTTCGAATTAGCGGACATTGGGAACTCAAACACCCAAATAGAGAAAAAAGCCAAACCTTACGGAGAAGTAAATAATGGAAATGAACTCTCTCAACAGAATAGGGGAAACCGTGTACGATACATCAGTCGGATGCCCCATGCCTGCCCGGAGCAGAATACTCAACCAACAAATAATCAGAGAACTCAGAGGTCTAATCGAGAGGAGAACGGAAAACTGGGGAGAAACTACGTAGCAGAAAACAATCAAGAATGGATCCAGGGGCGAGGCAAAGAACACCAAGATCGAACACGAAATGACTTGACACTGAGGAGCTATGGAACACCAAGGGAGAACAAAACCACGGCGTGGGCTCGGCAAAAATCCGAGACCAACCGTAGGCAAAACCATTAGCAACGATGGTTGGAAAAGAAGAGTGGCCCTGATACACCCAAAAAGAAGACCTCAACCAAGATTTCCGACTCACCGCAACCACTAAGATTGGGATGCTGGAATACAAGGGGCTTTTCGCATCTTACCAAAAGGACAGACGTTAACCTGGGCATCTTCGACGTCCTTTGTCTCCAAGAGACGTGGCTGACCGCGAAACCTCAATTGGATGGCTACGAACTAATCTTCAAGAGGGCTAAGAAAGGAGTAACAGGGCGCCCATCCGCGGGACTCATAACCGCAATCAAAATTGGAACAGGACTTGAAGCCTACGAAATTCCATCGACACTGCACTGGATCCAAGCTGTAATCTTGACAAGAAAGCCTTCAGTAAATGAACATCAAGGGATTACTTTGCTCCTAATAAATGTATATTGGAACCCGGCGACGACAACAAATGAAGACTTTACCAAAGAATTTCATAGCCTCTGGGAAGAAACCCAAATAAATTGGCCGGACCGTAGCATAATTATTAATGGAGATTTCAACGCAATTTGCGATGGTATCGGTACACCAACAAAGCAGACGTGCCAAAAGACCCCAGCTCGGGAAAGAGGGATTCTCCTTGACAAGATAATGGCTGACAGGGACATGCACAACCTCCACTGGATTCGTTCCAAACCAAACTTGGCGATCCCGTCATGGCAAAGGGGTGATCAAAAGGGGACACTAGATCACATCTTTGTATCAAGAGAAACTTTGCCAAAGATCCATACCTTTAAGGTAATTCGTACAGTGTTCAGCGACCATAACCTCTTAATCTTAGAAGGTTGGGTGTCACGACCTAAATTAATCAAGAGCTCTCTGCCGCTCGAGTCCTCAGAGAGAGGTAAAAGGGTGAAGATCTCACAAAAGGGACTACAGCAACTTGAAGCGCAATATGTAAGATCTGGAACAAAAACCATGTCACAAGGCCTAAGGGACGTGAACGTTCTGGACTACATTCCCTTGTTAACCAGATTCCAGAGGAACCCAACCAAAACATCTAAACCACAGAAGGGACATCACCACTTCTACAACAAAGATCTGGTAACGAAAAGGTTGGAACATAGAAGGTGGAAGAAACATTATCAGAAGTTCCCCTCTACTGAGAACAAGGAACAATGGCTAAAGGCGGTGCAAGAATATAGAAGCTGGTTGGTCCACTACCGCTACAAACTTTATTCGAATGATTCAGAACAAATGTTGATTGCGGTTTGTGGAAACAAACCAAAAGAATTCTGGAACCTGATCAAAGGGACTCAAAGCAATGCTAACGACAACATCCAGAACAACGTGGGCGAAGCACACTGGATCGAGCATTTTTCGAAATTGTTTGCTCCAATCGTAGACGAGATTAACACCTACTCGCCTACTAGAAAAAGTTGCCACACGGACTTAACGTGGAATATCCCTGTTGACAAAGAGTCAATTCTGAACAAGCTTACAAAACTGAACAACTCCAGGGCGCCGGGGCCTGACGGCATTAGCAACTTAGAACTTAAAAAACACCCAGAATTATGGGCAAGCTTTATGAGCAAGATCTTTATGAATTGCAACCAGTCAAAAGACATCCCTCCAACATGGAAAAAGGCGAACATTGTGCCAATCTTCAAAAGAGGCGCAACTGACGACCCGAACCACTATAGACCAATTGCTCTTTTGGACGTCATGGGAAAAGTGTTTGCGTCCTTTGCACTGGACGATTTTCAACAATGGGTTCATTCCTCCAAATCTATGGATCCCTTCCAGAATGGATTTGTGAGGAACTCAGGGACAACTACCAACATCTTGCTTATGAGCGCCCTGAAAGCAAAAGCGCTACAAGGTGGTCTTCCGATCTACGTCGCCTTTATTGACCTGGTACAAGCATTCGACCAGGTCAATAGACAGCGTCTTTGGTCGAAATTAGAAGCAAAAGGGTGCCCGGCCTCAATCTTAGACCCTATAAAGGCCTTGCATCAAGAAACCTCTATTCAAGTCCGGCTCAGTGCCGAAGGAATCTTATCCGAAAAGATAATGACAGCTAGAGGAGTGAAACAGGGTTGCCCCTTGGCCCCCTCTTTATACAACGCATACATCGCAGACTACGGGGAATCAAGTCTGGCAATCAGACATTTTCCACCAGTACTGGGCGGAGAGAAGATCAATCGTCTATTATACGCTGACGACATTATCCTGATGGATAGGACGCCTATTGGTCTTCAGCGTCAGTTGGATAACCTGGTAGCATATATGTCAAAAAATAATCTCCGATTAAATAAAGAAAAAACTAAAGTACTCACTCTGGGGAAACCACCAAAAAAGTTCCAAAACTGCTCCTGGTATTGTGAGGGCAAGAAACTGGAAACAGTGCAGGCTTTCAAATACCTGGGAATTATACTTAGCAACGAGAAAAATGAAAAGACCACGCTAGATACACTTTGGACAAAGTTGAAAAATCTCACAGCCCAAGCTAAGGCAGTGGATAGAAGACACGGACGCTTCTCGATAATTCCCACTCTGAGGTTCTATAAGGCTAAGGTGATACCCGCACTGATATATGGCATAGATGCTATGCCTTCGGTTCCGAACTCAATTTGGTTGAAATACGAAGGCTACTTCTGGCGAAGTGTCTTGGGCCTAGCGCCATCCACTCCTATGCCATTAATAAGGAGGGAACTCTGCATCTCATCACTCCTGGCAGTTAAGATGAGAGCATCGCTGATGCTATATCGCAAAGTTATCAACAAGCCGGAAGTAAGAGTGCTAGAACTTATCCGCAAAGAATTGATAGAAGGAGACACCCGGATGCTTGCGGAGTGGGAACAAGCAAACCTAGCACTCCTGAAAGAATTGGACTTATCGTTGGAAACTCTAATCCAAAACCCGAACAGAGCGGTGGCAAAACTGTTCGAAGCGGACTGGATCCACACACAAGAACTGGCAACTGACCACTTACTAACAGCCGGTTTGCCTAACGCTCCCATGAAGCTAAATGCAGTCCGAGGATACCTCCACAAATTCCCGGATAAGAGACTCAGTCGCCTATTCTTACGATTTAAACTGAACCTACTGAAAACCAATGAGATCTTGGTAATCCGTAAGCAAGCGCAAACGAACTTATGCCGTTTCTGTAAATCAACTGAGCATGTTGAAACCTTAAAGCATCTAATAATGGATTGCATAGGTTTGGTGTCAGAAAGATCCCGCTTCCTCACGGACCCATTGAAACATTATGCAACATTAGACCAGGAGAACCTCTGGTCATTATTGAACAACGGGAACAATAAGAGATGCGTGATAGGCGTAAGCTTGTTTCTTAAATCACTGAATTTGCAATGAGGGAAAATTGTAAGGATGGCCATGCCGCCCTCAAACGGTGAACTACGTTTGGATTCTACGATTCTATGTATGGATAGAGCCCTGCGATCATTTCCATTACCAAAAAAGAAACCTGGTGAAGGGAAAACTTGATTGGATCCAATATACATAGCTAAATGGAGCCGAGGCCACTCTACTCTACAAACTTCATAAACTGTAAATAGGAGTTCACATGAGTTCCCGTTTTGTAAAAATTGTAATACAATTAAATCAAAACAATAAAAAAAAAAAAAAAAAAAAAAAAAAAAAAATTAGTGCAACTTAATCATAACGTCCCTTTAACAATGTTTTTTCAGTGAATATATACATATATATGATATGTAAACGGGCAATTCTATAGCGCATGTCTGTCAATGGCGTGGCTACAAAGCGCTGCATGCTAGTTCTGGAATATTTTAGGTTTGCGTCTGTGTGTGGGGAGTGAGTATGGTTGCACTATGATATGCGTGGGAGCCAGAGATTTGCTCCACTTGTAGTGGTACTTTGTAGACGTTGTGTGTGATGAGTGCTGATGCAGCTGTGAAAGGTATTGGGAGCATGATAGGCATGAGCTGAGACTACACTGCCACAGAATCAGGTGGGCGTGGTGCCTGGGCGTGAAGCGTCTGGAATGGATCTGTCCTATGTGGCAATAGAGTGTGCCTTGTCTGAAGGCCAGTGAAGTGCTCCAATCATCGTGTTCCAAGAGTGCCGATGTGTGTGAGAGTGGCAGGACTGTGTACCTCGATCTCAGGGTGTGCAAAGATTCTTAAAGCTGGTCTGTTACTTTGCAGGTTCCCTGGCTTCCCAGAAGGCAAGTAATGTTACCTGTTATAGTGGAGCGATGGCTGCTAAGGGTGATGACATGTGTATGTGCCAGGGACCATTGACAGGCCGTTCATAGCCTGAAGTGCTAGCAGAGGGGAAAGGCTGATTAGCCAGGTTTTAAGCACCATGTTGAAAGCAAGGTGGTGTTGGATGTTGTGGATGTGAAATAGAAGAGTGTTCCACAGCTTTGCTGTTTCAACTGTAAAGGATTCATTGTTAGGAAATATTTCCATGTCATGTGTAATTTTTCCTCCAATTGTGTACCCCCAACTTTTTGCTGCTGTTAAACACTCCCCTGGGCTTTTCGCTCACTTTGTTATGGGGAAACTGACATGCCCTTACAGACAGTCAGTACTGGGAGACTTTGCTTCCCTTAGTCCTTGTCAATGTTGCAACATTTCTTCAACATGTTGCAAGTGCACAATATACTTTCCGGTATAGTGCACTTGGGTCTTCCTGTCATTTCTAAAGGCCCTAGATTCTCTGGAAGGATTTTGTAGAAGTGCATGTGTGCCTTGGCCAGGGCTGGTGGCAGCTTATCTTTTCTTGTATTTTTAACCCTTTCATGCCAGGTAAACCGCATTTAACGCGTTTGGTATGAATAGGTGGCCTTGCTCCAAAATGACCATGCCACAAGGTTCTTTGTCCTGTCCTTTGGCCATCTTGCCCCTTCACCTCCCCCAGGTCGAGCAGATGCGGGTCAGTCCTTATTTGGGCATTCATTCTCTCGCAAAATGCCAAGCTTTTGCTGGCTTCTGCATGCCTTGTGTGTGTGCTTCTAGGATGTGGGCTGCACTGTCTGGTTCCAATACACATCCTGGGTGCCAGAGAGTCTGGTGTGCTGTGAATGCCTGGGACCACCGTGGTCCATGATTGGTCCACATGTGGTATGCCTGTATGTGAGCAGATCTCCCATTTGGTCCTCTTCGTTTTAGTGCAAAGGAGAGTTTGGATAAGAGAAGGCTCCATACACCCAAACCATGTCAATCTCTGGAGTTCTCACTGAATGTAGGATAGGATCCAAGTATCCTGAAACTAAGAAGCCAAGTCGAGGAACTGCTGGTGACCGCTGGAAGGCTTGGCACCCTGAACCCGCTGTTGCCCCACTGGACCCCTCTGTATCTGATCGTCCTAGAAGGTCTGTGAAGGCACTTCGACCCACTGGAATAGGGTATAGTGGGACCAACTATTCTTTGCACCTTCATCAAACCCTGCAAGTAAGCCTTCTTGGAAGTGTCCCTGGGCCAACCAGTGGGCTGACCAGCTTGCGCAGGACCTTTGCTCTGATACCGCTGCCATTTCGAGGAGGCCCTTGGAACTTGGTACATCGCAAGCTCTGTGTTCACGGCACTCTCACACAGAATTTTGTACACTTGGCATTCCTAGGGCTGGAGTAAAGAGTGAGCACCCGAACCGGAGTACACGCGGTTACCGTGTTGCCCATCCATGGTGACAAACTTTGCAAGTGCATTGCAGCTGTGCCCCTCTGTGCCCTGAAGCCTGCTACAGTGGAACTGGCCTGATCCATCCAGCAGGAGTGGAGAAATCACCACTGTCCCATTAGGCAATCAATTCTGTAACTTTGTCACTGAAAGCCGCTGAGCCGCGAGATTGCTGCATTTGAACCTGCAACCGAAGTGGACTCGACTGCCGAAGTTTGGTTCGCAGTGCGCCGGGGGTCGGTGAGTAATGCCGCAAGATTGCTGCATTTGAACCTGCAACCGAAGTGGACTCGACTGCCGAAGCTTGGTCTGGAGTGCGCCGGGAGTCGGTGAGTAATTGCAACCCTAACTGGTGGACCCTAGCGCATCCATCAATTTTTACGCACAAGTGGCCCCTGAGGGCCCCTCTCCTTTCCATTGCTAGTGCAAACTAGCGAACTATTCCCAATTCTTGGAACCTGCTCTGCCCTCACAGGGAGATCCTCCACGAATAGTGGCAACCTATTCTGCATCACCTCACCCACCTTCCTGAGCTGCTACATCCCCTACAATAGACCCTGTTTTGCCTATCTGCACTACCGCATGATATGATATGGCAATTATAATTTAGGGATTGGACTGCCTTTCAGTTAGGATTGTGTTTGTTGCAAAACTGCCTAAAGACTATTTGCACTGCCTGCTTCCTTCCCTTTTCTAGGTTGTGGACCCATTTTGTGTATTTACCCCTTAGGCCCCTTTGGTCTTGTATATATGTATTTTGATAGGATTGTGCTGGTTTAGAAGTGTTACTTTGATTATTACTGTGTGTTGAACCTCAAAGGCCTTGAAATGAATGTATTTGTATTTTTAATATATATATACACCTGACTGGGAGTGATTTGTAAGTGTCCTTTACTCTGTGTGCTCATTGAGGCCTTTCAGTCACCCTCACCCCTCCTGAGACCTTGTCTTGACCGCCGCCAATGCTACCTTGATTGGTCTGGCTGGTCCAGAAGGTTACCCTGTTCCAAGAAACTAGGCTGGCCTTCTAAACCTCTGCCCACCAGGTCAGAGTTCAGAAATCCTTCTTCAAAAGCATTACCCAGGTATGGGAGTTGGGGAAACTGTGGATTTCAACCTGAAGTTAACAATTTGCTCTGAAGTGGCTTCTTGGTTTATAAAATGTACAAAGTGCCTCCTAACCTGAAGGTAATAGACTACTGTATAATACAATAAGATGGAAATATTGCGGACACACACAAATACAAAGAAAACAATTTGAACAATATAAGCAGCAAGAAGCTAAAACAAAAAAAGATCAAGCATTAAAAACCAGAACTGCAATGTAGGAATCCGAGGATAGGTGAGGGAAAACAGGTGGATTTTGAGAGCTTTTACGAAAAGCCAGAAGGGTAGGGAGCAGGCAACCAGAGGTTGGCCAAGCATTTTGGTACAGCAAAAGAAAAGCCCTTGACGGATTGACAGGACTGTTTTTGGCAGTGAATAGTTCAACTCATAATGTCTGAACGAAGTGTCGACCTTGACCTTCTGGAAATGTGGAACTAGGCAGCCGCATAGGCCATATGGCCCATGATCATTGCATTTTAGGTAATGCAGCAGATCTTGGAAATTGCACAGAAGTGAATGGGAAGCCAGAGACGAGAAGGGGATACTGAGGAATGGGCTCACATGTTTTGAGTGCCAGAAAATCAAATGGGCTGTATAGCATAATACATTCTTCAAAGGAGCCAGAGATGAGGTTAGCAAACATGTGAAAATGGCGTTAACTCCAGCCGGCATAGTACAAGAGGTATGAAATCTGAGGGAGGGAAAAAAGCAGTACTCCTCCAAAGGAAAATTTACTGAAAAAAACAGGACTGGGATAAACAAGAGTTGGAAGATTTAAAGTTAGGACATGGTTTGAGGGTCACACCGAGAGACTTCACAGAAGACACCAGGGTGGGAGTGATACCAAGCAAAGAGAGACACATAGACACTCTTGAAAATGTGCTGTTGAATAGGAAACAAAAGAGACCAAAGGGAACTCAGAGGGATTACGTTTGAAAGAAAAGTAATTTGCACAGGTGGATGAGATCTACTGGAGAGGACACCCTGCAATAGATCTGCGGGTTTCCTGCAGACGGGAGCACCTCAAGAACTGACTCGCAAACCAGGTCAGCAGGGGATTCCAGATAGATGTTGAAAAACATGGGAGACACGATCAACACCTGAGGAACCCCACATGATATGGGCAGGAAACCTGATGACCTGGTCGTATTTTGTTAAATGCTGCTCATAAATCAGGATGCATGAGCAAGGAGCCCAACCAGTATTTATTTTATTTATTGGGTATTTATAATATGCCTATGCAGCAAATGGTGTTTCGAGGTGTAACAAGACTGAAGAGGGGGTGGGGGGACAGATGAATAAAAACAAAAACAGTCCTACTAGTTTTTGTCCCATTCAGCTGGTGCATGTGCAGTACCAAGAAGTGCAGGGTAGTGGGGAGGTGGGGGGTGGGGGGGAAGGAGTGCCGGTCAAGCGTAATGCGCTAATGCTAAGGAGGGAAAGGAAGTGCAGGTTGGAGTAGAGAGCGCGCAAGTGCTGAGGGGGAAGGGGGACGAGGGCCCCTGCTCTAGGCGAGTGCTAGGAGGAGGCAGAGAGTGCAGGGAATGGAAGTCCACATGCTAGGTGCGAGGAAGGGGATAGAGCATCTCAAGAGGGGTGCAGGCCCAGCCAATCTAGTGCAGGGGGGGAGCCCAGAAGGTCAAGTGCAGGTTGGTTGTGCGGGGAGGGCAGGGGAGACTGAGATGCTGGGGTAGACTAGGCGTGGAGGGCCTGGTGCCCTATGTGAATCAAAAGGAACCAGGCAGCCAGTCAATGCGGCAGAAGGGGACATTAGCAGGGTAGGGGAGAGGGAAGGAAGAAGAGAAAAGTAGGGTCTTGAGATCCGGCCAAGTCTGAGTGTGGTAGGGAGGCCTTTCTACAGGGAGTCTCCTATGGAAGAGAGAGATCTACCCCCCACCCCACTCTCTGCTTGGAAAAGCATTTGATCTGCAGAGAGTTGGAGCTAGAATACCAAAGGGCTCTAGCAGTGAGGTATTTAGGGAGAAAGAGTTGGATGTAGCATGATCTCAGGCCCTGGAAAGCCTTGTGGATGATGCAGATGGTTTTGAACTTGATCCTTGCAGCAACCGAGAGTCAGTGGAGAGATTTTAGGGTTGGAGAGATGTGGTCCCTGGGTTTGAGGCCAAGGATAAATCTTGAAGTCCTATTCTGGATTAACTGAAGTGGCAAAGGGAGGATTTAGGCAGATTGAGGAAGATTCTGTTGCAGCAGTCCAGCCTAGAGAGGACCAGAGCTCTGGAGACACTGAGTTTCTAGGGGAAGGTGAGGAGAGTGAGAATGCCCTTAAGGAGGTGCAGCTGAAAGTGGGCCTTCTTGGCAAGGTCCGTGATATGAGGAGAGAAGGAAAGAGAGGAGTCGAAGATGACACCAACGTTTTTTGCCTCATAAGGTGGTGAGGGGAGGGGCCTATGGAGGGCGGCCAGAGAGTAGGTGGCAAGGGGGGAGCTGGGGTCCCAATGAGAAGGATCTCAGTCAGACTGGTATTAAGGCAGAGATCGGTGGCAGCACACCATGCCTGAATAGCAGTCGGAGAGTCAGGAATGCAAGCGGAAGAAGAGGCAGTGGAGAGAAACTTGAAGGAGAGCTGCGTGTCATTTGCATAACACTGGTGAGGAGAGAAGGCAGAGATCAAATGGACTAGAGGGGCAAGGTAAACGTTTAAGACCCACTGCAAGAGGATGGAGCACTGAGAGATGCCACAGGTGGAGAGTGTGATGGAGGAGAGAACATGGCCCAGTTGAACCTGGAATGGGTGGTCAGAGAGGAAGGACGTCAACCAGTTCAGTGCCAAGTCAGTGATGCCAAAGGGTATCACAGAGCCAATTTATAAGGGTGGCATGATTAACCTATCAAAGGCAGAGGGAAGGTCAAGTAGGATGAGAATGGAGGGAGAGCTGGAATCAAGATTTGAGAGCAAGTCTTCACGTGTGTTCAGGAGGGCAGTTTCTGTGCCTCTGGCTGCTCTGAAACCAGACTGGTGGTTGTGGAGACTACCAACAGATTCTGTGTGGTGGATAAGCTATGAGATGTCCAGCGTCTCCAAGAGTTTGCCCAGGAAGGGGATGATGGAGATTGGGCACAGAAGGCTTTTTGAGGAGATGCTGCACAAGGGAGGAGTGCTTGAGGAGTAGCCAGAAGGAGTCAGTGGCAAAGGAGTGATTGCAGAAATCAGCCAAGGTTGGAGCAAGGGAGTAAATGTTGTCCTTGATAGTTCTGTAGGAGCAGGGGAGCACCTGTTTGGAAGAGACTTTCATAGAAATTACTTGTCTAGAGACCTCATTCGGTGATATGGGCGGGAAAGAGGAGAGTAGGAGGGAAGAGGAGAGGGCGGACAAGGGAGGTCTGAGAGCAGGTGCGGGAGAGGGAGAGGTGAAGAGCAGAGTGAGGACAGGTTGTCCTGAGTTTTGGTTATGAAGTGAGGCCAGTGCAGTGCAGAGGGTCAGGGATGGCAGAGGAGAAGTGGAGACTGCAGTAGGATTGGCAGGTTCCTTGCAGATTCTGAACAGTTCAGCTGTGTTAGTGGCCGCAGTGATGGGGGCTTGGATACAGGCTTTCTTTTTCAAATAGATGGTGAGTCTGTATTGCCTTTGGAGCAGCCGTCAGGCCAGTCTGTCAGAGGAAGTGCTCAAGGCCCGCCACTTCCGCTCCGCAAGAGCACTGAACTTGTGTTTCAGAGAGGTTAGGTCGGAATCATACCCGATGTTACACTTGAAAGCAGGGTTCATCCCGATCTCATGACAAGGGCAAGGATGTCCAGAGTGTTGGAGATGGACAGTTAAAGGTTAGCAAGGGCTGTGTCTGTGTGACAGTCAGTGGCCGGAGTGGGAGGAAGAATGAAAGTGGCTGCAAAAGCAGCAACTGACACTCACTTCATCAGTCGAATAACAGAGGAGGAGACTGGCAGTGCGGGCAGAGGCTTAGCCGGGGGACCCAAGAGATCCAGGTGAGAGGACAGGAGAGCATGACCAGTCCACGAGAAAAGTGAAGTGAAATGGTTGGACATGGAGATGTGTGCTGAGATGAGAGCATTGAAGGTGTGTCTGCCTGAGTGCGTAGGACCGTAGGGAAGAATGGTGATGGAAAGAGAGTCACAGAGGCTGCAGAAGAGTCCAGAAGCTGCATCAGGGGAGTCAAGGTGAATATTGAAGTCTCCCAGGAAGAGAAGCTTGGAGGTGGAGGCCAGGAGAGAAGAGGTGAGGTCAGACCACTCAAAGAGCAAGAGGGAGACCGGACCAGGGGTCCTGTAGATGGTGGCAAGAGGAGTCAGCAGGTGGATTGGAGAGACACCAAGCCTGCAGACAAGGCATTCAAAGGAAGAGTAGGACTGAGTGGGTATGATAGTAGCAGTGGTCCATTCAAGGAAGATCAGGGCCACTCCACCCCCAGGCCGATTATGCCTGGGCTTAGCGTGGCTCTTGTACCCCTCTGGGAGGAGTGTGTCAAAAATAGTGACAGAGCTGGCTGTGAACCATGTCTCAGTGAGAGTGAGGACGTCTAGGTCGAAGTCTTCAAGGAGGTGGCAGATGTCAGAGGAGTGTTTAACGGCAGAGCGAGAGTTGGGGGTAGCTAAGTGGAGCTGTTTGCCACCTTTAAAGGTCTTCGGAGGCCGGGTACAGGAATGTGGTACGCCCGTCGGTGGTGGCGAAGGGGCCAGTATCCAGTGCATATAGGGCATCATACACCACCTGTAGGGTGTAGCAGTCTTTGTGCTACAACGGGGCCTTTATCTACACTGATAGTCCCATTAAAAAACTATGATGCGAGACGCGCTGGGCAAGTTAATCTGCTGCACATTTTTCTTGGATTTTAACTTAAAATGATAGCTGGTGACAAGACTTTAGCTTGCTTTGTTCAGAGGCTTGAGGCCAGTTACCTTTTTTTTTAAGGGAGAGTTTGGCCCTTTTGTATAGCACTCGGAAGGGAACCTTGACTGAAAGAGACATTAACCAAGGAAAAAATTGTGTTGAAAATTTCAAGAATGGGTTTTGAAGAGGAGCAGACCTGTATGTCACCGTTAGACTCCACCCTCTTGCCTCCGTCATACTGGATGAATAACAGGAAGACACTGTGCATGACACCAGGTATCATCCCAATACTGCATCGAGTGTATGAAAGACGCTATGCACTTAGACAACCAAATCGAATGTACCCTTGTACAGAGGTGGTAACAGGAGATTTTCAGGCACCACTGAATATCAAGGAGTTGTAAAGAAGATCGGACAGATGCAAAGTGATGTCATAAGGAGAAGATATAATGATGGACTGAAACTATATAAGCATTATTAAAGGGTGATGATGTAACTGAAGAAATAAGAGTAAACATACGAGCAAGTAAGAAGAAACATTTTATTAGCACAGTTGGATTACAAAGGGGATTTTGAAGGTTGGTGATGTTTGACATGATGATAAGATGTTATCTTTAGCTTCTTTGAGGCACAACTTTGGCCTAGTCAAAAGGGAGTTTAGAAGATATACTGATTTGGAAGCTCTATTATCGGAAAGACCGGGGATGCTGGATGCTCCAAAGAGAACTAAACCAGTGGTTTGTAATTTATTTGACGCACCGCCACGTATGGTTTCAACCTTTCTAAAAATGGTGTCTTAGGAGGATTCATATAAAACTTCATGAGGAAAATTGAGGGAGGTGTGGATTGAGGAGTTAGAAAGGGATATTTTTGTCAAGGAACGGGAGGGATTATTGAGGGTGGGCATGAGGTCAAAGATGGATTTGAGTTTGCGTTATACTCATCAAAGAATATTATATTGCTTATTCTAGCCTCCGGTTCGGATGCATAGGTTAGGCATGCAAGATGGCGAGACATTTTGCGGTCCGGGTGAGGCACTTTGTTCCACATGTTGTTGGACTACCCGAGAGTTATTGATTTTTGGAAGGAAGTATTGGACAGATTGGACACAGTTTTAGATGTGATGTTCCTGAGGTCACCTTCCTCAGCAATGTTACTTTCGACACAGGTGATATGTAATATAGCCTGTAGTTTCGGATATTGGATTGAAAAATCACTAATGGTGGCAACCAAGCAAATCTAGAGAGTATGCAAAGCAAGGAAAAAAACGATGGTAGAGAGTTGGCTGTCAGATTAACAGACATTATGCAGCTACGATAAGTGTTTGATGCAGAAACAGGATCGAGAAGTATACTATTTGGAAATGTGGACACCATTTAATGAGCTATATGGCTGAGGGCAGGTTTTTGAAAGTTCTGGGGTGCTGGAAAAAATGTGTGTTTGGTTGAGTTACTAGTATCGGTGTGGAGAGTTGCGTGTGTGTAGGTAGTGTCTTGTTGTCTTTCTATGTCTGTATGTGGGTTCACCATATATACACAAAGAAGATAAGTAACCTGATGAGTAGTGAATGTATTTACGCAGAACCGCAAGGTAGATGAGCCACATAGAAGCTTGCCACAGTAGAAATCATAACACGGGTGAAGTAGCCATATTAAAAAGATGGACGCTGGCTCTCAATGATAGCAAGCGAAGAGCTCGAAGGAGAGAGACTAGAGCTGACAGAGGCTGGAAATGCGAATTCATGCATGAAAAAGGAATAGCTGCTGGCCTGAGATCAAGGATGCCACAGCGAGAAGCTACTGAGGTAGCGAGGATAAGCAACGTACGCAGGACACATTTCTCTTAGATTAAGTAAATGAGCAAATAGTTACGAGTGCCAAGTATTGACACTAAAAGATGCAGAAAAGCCTTTGTAAGACAGAGCAACCAAGTCTCCAGAGGCCAAAGAGGGTAATGACACCCGAGATAATTGACTCAAATAGCACTAAATAAAAGTAGAAATGGACAAAATTGTGGTGCTCTCACAAGCGATTCAGAACTTGAAAAAAAGGCTTATTCATTAAGCTCCAGACGAAGATAGTGGTGTACCTACACTCCCTTCTAAATCCCAGAGAAGAGAACAGGCTGCAAGGTCAACTACAAAGAAGAGGCATTGGCTGAAGGCTTGACTGATGAGAGATGATGGACTAATTGGGCAAGTGGGTAGTAGTCCGACGTTCTCTGCGCCCGAAGTTCGTTTGACTTATGTGCTGCTAGTGAGCCGAGTGTCCACGGTTGGGAGAGGATGCCAACCTATCATGAGGGCTTATGCAATGATGAGCATACAATGTTGCATGAGCCAATCCGCTACTGTTATACTGCAATAATCTGTACTATACATAGTTAGAGGGAGGTTCGAGGCTTGCCTACCAGGGAGGAGTAGCCAATAAAGTTACTAACACTTATGGACTGCAAACCAATCTGCAGTGTGTGTGTGGACTACAAATTGGTTGTTCGCCAGATTGCCCTACTTTATTGAACTGATTGAGTCTGTCTAGTCATTTCAGTCCAAGACTGTTTAGTATGGTAATGCCATTCTGCACATAGACACTCCCAAAAAGTGCTAATACACAGTTTAATACAGTGCAAGGGAGGAAGGACAGTTATCACAGTCGGACATAGGTTTCATAAAAGATAGGAGATAACAGAAATCAGAATGAGCAATAGGAGGAAATAGGAGAGGAAGAGTCCCAGGTTGTGATGGTTCAAGGATATAAGAAATAGGGGAAACAGAGAGGTAATTCTAGAAGTGATGTTGGATTGAATTTTCAAATTGTTCCCCATAAAATCAGGGTTCAAGCATTAATCTGAGGGAGGAAGAACACTATGGTTGGAGCAAAGGAGGCATTGATGATAACTTTGAATAGTTATGCTGGTTGATTGGTGGCAGAGGAGACTTGGCAGCACAGATAGGGCCTCATTACGAGGTGGGCGTTAAGGGGTTAACGGCGCTGGTAAAGGCGCCAGAGCCGTTAACCCCGTACCGCCCATTACGAGGTCCCCTTTTACCAGACGTCCTTAACGGGTCCCACGAGCGGCCCGGCATGCTAACAATGGGCCCGTCATTAACGGGCCCGTTGTTAGAATGCTCCCCATTCCCGTTGACGCCTATGGGGGCTCAAATGAGAATGGGGATGGTCGGGTTCCCTGAATGGGGAAATACTGGGACCTCCAAGGTCGGAATGGGCCATTCAGGGAACCCAGACCCGAGTTTATAAAGGGCATGGCTACCCCCAAACTCGTAATGAGGCCCATAGTCTTATATTTTAGCAATAAGCCCCGAGTTGGGGGGGGGGGGCATTACCATTTCAGGTAATGCCCTGTGGCCCATAGTTACAGGCCCTGGGGCATTACCTGAAGCAGTAAGCCCCCCCCCCAGCGAGGGGCTTATTGCTATTAGTACCCTGGCCCGTTGGACCGAGTTACTAATCCATTTGTTTGGATAGATGTGAAACGTTGTTGGTGTTTCACAACTGAAAAAACATAGTCCCTTCTTCCTTTCTATGGCGGCTATTTGCACAGCTGCAGGGTTGTGCCGGGGCCCGTTGAGGGACGAAGAAGCACAAGGTAAGTGGGACACACGGTAAGTGGGGCAGGGTGGAATGGAGAAATATGTTTAAAAGGGGGGGAAGAGTGGGGGGTGGTAGTGAGAGGACGTGAGGCACAGGGAAGGATTTACCTGATTACCCAGCAGGGGAAGATGGCGGCCTCCAGCACTGAGGAGGCCGGGAGGACTAGGCCATGCCCCCGCCAAGTACTAATAACGAAGAAAAGAGGAAAGTTGAACACAAATGGATGAATCTTGAGATTTGCACCAGTTATATTTATGTTGTGTCTAAATAGCTGATATTTCTGCTCTTAACTGTCTAGTGAAAAAGGAGCAGAAGATCAGGATTTCAGCTGTAATACATGAAGAGGGGCAAGAAGGTCACAACTTGGGATGCAAGCAGCAGAAGTTAAAGTATTAACATCAAGAAAAGAGAGGACACTTTGAGAGTAAAGAAGACAAAGATTTACCCAGAGAGATTGGGACCTGGGGTAATTAGCCTGGATTGTCCAATGCGCAATACATTAGACTTTAAAAGAGATGCAGTGGGCAATCAATACCCAATGGAGCACATTTCAGACTGGGGATGTGTGATTACAATGGTCAGGATGTAGAAGTAGCATGGCTTCGTAGAGCTAAAAAACATACAGTTTGCTCAGCAGTTCTTCTGCTGCATTTAGATAAAGCTATATGAGCGCTATATAAGCTGACATACATACAAGGTCCTTTGGCATTGTTGAGGCGAGAGAGGATAAGCACCAGTGTTGACTGACCTGAATGGTTAAAGCTCACAAAGGGTCAAATGAACCTCTGGTCCTTCAGATTTGACTACAAAGCTGTTTTGAGGTGCTAAGAAGATATCTGAGTCTAATTTAAAATGTATATTCTTGACAACTTGGATTTGCTTGGGTGGATGGATACTCTGCCTTCCTTGGAAAATTGGCAGAGTGAGGGGCCAGTTGTAACAGGTCAACATTTTGCATGCATTTACCTACAACTGGCACAAAATGATTCTTCACTCAATTTCAAGTAGGTTCTGGTTGAGGTGTTGGTGTCTGATTTAGGAGATTTTTAAAGTTTGAGGATGATCACTGTCTCATCAGAGTAATTGTAGTGGGTGTGGTTGAAAGCTTGAACCAGGTGGGAAAGAGGACTCCACCAGAGGTTGAAAGAAGAGGAGAGATCATACAGTTCTGGACTCCCCATTGAGCACTGGTGGCCAAGCGAAGAGTTGTGTATAAATGAGGAGGAAAGATTATTTTGATACTCTGAGAGAAACAAGGAAATCCAATCCTGAGTCTGGTCTTAGAGACCTATCTGGGTGAGCCATTGGTAGGGATTGCATCATCTACTGTGTGAAGGGTGGCTATGAGATCCAGGAGAATCAGAGCAGCTGCTCTGTTAATGCCTGCCTGATCCAGGAGGCCTTTACAAGTGTAGGGTGCAATGCAATGCAATAATGTGTGTCTGTGTGTGTGCAAGCCTGTTTGGGTATCATCAAGTTGAGTGTAGGCATAAGAGAATCTCAGTTGTTGTAGGTAGACTGCTCATTCATTTGAGTGTCAGCAAATAGCTGTTGACTTAAGGTCAGTAGTTTAAGTGTTTGGGATCAAGCCCACGTTCTTGAGTAGTGGTTTGATTATAGAAATTCTAAGGTCTGTTGGGAGTAGTTATTGATTGAAAGGAGTGGGTCGAGGGCCAGGTCTTCTGTCCGGCTGAATTGTTGAATTTCCTTCAGGGTAAGGTGGCAGAGCTTTGGAGTTCAGTCTGACGTCCTTCTCATGGTGAGTAGAACATGTAAACTAGTAGGCGAGAGCTGTTCAAAGAGTTTAAACTTCTTTAGAAGCAGCAATAAGGGGACAAGGGTAGTGTTAGTAAACAATCGATGTTTTGCAGCAAGGCGATAATCCTTTTTGTGGTATTTCTTCTGGTTGTGGGCAGCAAGGGTACTGCACAGGTTTTGGGATGGAGTGGTGTTGTTGGTGCCTTCTGTAATGTTTCTGCACTTGTACAGGTGTTTGAAGCGTTCCTTGGACTGGCATTTACCAGTCCTTATCACTTGAACAGCTGATGTGAGTTTACTTACTTTGGGCCTCATGACATGTTTGGTGGTATCCCGCTGGTAAATCTGGGGGGATGCCACCAAACGAAATTATTGTTACCGGCACTCGGTCTGCCGGTATCATTGGTAGATTACGAGTGCCATTAAGAGTCGGTTTATAGGACTCCATGGGGGGATTGTCGGTATTACTGGCACCGGTTATATCAGTGGCGGTAATACTGGCTGTTTTTTGCCAGTGGGGTGCCTGACTTACCTCCAGCTGGAGGTAAATCAGGCCACCCCACTGGCAAACGTATAGTTTGCCAGTCCAGAAATGTGCCGGTAAAAGGTTATTACCGGCACGTTAATTCCGGACCGGCAACCTATAATGAGCCCCTTTGTCTTTGCGGGAACCGACTCTCCCCCAAGCCCCTTTTTATAACCAGCTGTTTGTGGGGCCATGAAGAGACCCTGCAAACCTCATGTCTTTATGTCTACCCTGGGTGGTAGCCTGGTAATCATGAATGCACATTTCACACTAACCTGCCTCTGGTCACCCGACTTGAAATGAATTCAGGAAATAAACATAGAATGTGGAGTCCCTAGTTCACTAAGGGCCTCATTTAGAGTATGGCACAGTGTAAAATTCGCCGGTTTTCCGCTAGCAGAAAGAAGCCTATGTAAAGATAGCACTCCACCAGCTTTCCACCGGTTTTCCACTGGTGGAAAATCTGCCTGTTTCCATGCATTGCAAAGGGACTAGCAGATGTTCCGCCAGCCGAAAACCGGTGTAAAGCTGGTGGAGTGTTATCATTAAATGGGCTTCTTTCCAACAGCGGAAAACAAGTAACCAGTGGATTTTGGCATCTGCCAAACTCTAAATGAGGCCCAAACTGGTCATTGCCTTTGACATGAATAAAATGGTGGAGAGAAGGAATTTAGCCAGCAAGTTGTTTCACACATATGTCTGAATATGCCTGCACAAGCGTTTGCTATGATAGCAGAAGGAAAACTGAGATTATATTAATTACTGTGAAATTCAGCAGGATATATTTTGTGAACATCATAGCCATGTTGGGCAAGCTAGCATATTTGTCACAGTGGAAAGAACCTGCACACGCTTAACAGAAATGCATGTGTCCTTTATGCTGGAAGCAATTTGATTTCCATTGACCCACCCACTGCACTCTAGTGGGGAAAAGACCAACACACCTGCCCTAAGTGCCAGATTGAGCGGGAGCCCCACTAGTCCTTCATGTCCAGCCCAGAAGGCTCAAGAGTCAAGCCAATATATAACAATACCCATCAGTTGAAGAGCCAAGTATGTATAGCTGTCTGGCACTGAAGATGGAGAGAAATGGAGCAAACCACAGGGGCAGAAATTTCCAAACTTTGGGAGGCAAAACAGGAAAGGAATATATGCCAACATGCTGTTGACCATCTATGTACACATATCTGATCAAGAAACGATGAACAAAGGAGCCTAAAAGGGGAATAAGGGATCAGCTTATCCTAGATCAAGGGTGGTTGTGATGAGGGTTCAAAAGAATACATGAGTCAAACATGTATTTTCAATCAAAGCCTTTCATTTCTTTGTCATTACCAGGATGAGGTTGGGAAACACTCTTATGGGATTAAGGGCACTATTTACTAGTGGTTTTGCAGTGTCTTGAACTGTTTTGTAGTTTGATTGCCTGACGCACTTCCTTGTGCCTTTTGCAACATGGGATGGGAAGTGGTAGAATCTCCTATAGCATCTACAGAGTTTTCATTACAAACAATAAGGATATACTTTGGTAAAGGTGCATGGTTTAGATAATTCAAGTACCCAACTATGGAAATAGCAATCTTTCCCACACTCACACCTGACCTTTGCAGTCCCAGGCATATAGTGCCAAGCATGCTTCTTGCCTACAATTGAAAGTCTCAGGGCTATAGCACCCAGCTCACTAATTGATTTCTCTTACCATCACATATTTTTCCCACTTGTTTAGGGGCCATCAGCCATATGTGTTCTCACCCTCGAGTTGTGGTTTGTCCCCTCGGCCTGTAGCAGTAGAGTTAGACACACACCTAGCAGTAAGTATTTCTTCCATCCTGGTTAGGATTTTTTGTCAGGCTGGGATGCTATCATCCACCAACTATGGGTCTCCCTCCTGGGCCAATTGGCAACTCGCCACCAGCTCTTTATATGCTTTCTCTGGTCTCGTCCTTAACAGGGTCTGAGATATAGCCCTCTGTTGACTTTCAGGTCCACCATGGACTGAGAGATAGCCCCAGGTAGGCTGCCTGGACACTTTCCAGTACTGGTCGCAGTCAATGTCTGATGATGCGTGGGGATTTAGAAATTGAATTTGAACAGAACTGTGGATTGTATCTGTTGAAAGTAATTTTGTGCCTTATTGTATGGAGCAGCTGTGGTCTGCTTGGGTTAATCTGTATTTTGAGTTGCATCACATTGGAGGGACACTCGGCTGAGAACCGCACTGTTTTTCAGCGATTTAAAACTGCTTGCCGAGTAGGTAATTCTTAGTGAACTACAAATCCTGTCATCCTCCTGGGCTCTTATTTCTGGCATTGGCGCGTCAGCGCCGGCACATTCTGCAAGGCAGGTTAGCGCCGGCTCATGCCGAGTCACGACGTTGCATCGCTTGACTGCGTGTCGACGGCTCACCCATGCTGCCCCCCCGCCCCCACACCAATTGCGTGGCGAACGACACCGGCCGAGATCCTCCAGAAATACCTAGAATTGGGTCTGAATCCTGCCAACCCGATAAGGTTGAAACCCTTGCAGTCTTATGTGCAGCTCGACTCTGGTGTGGTGGGAGAGGGTGGGGAAGAATTAAAGTGTGATGCGCTGACTGTAGTTACACCCCCCACTTCTTGCCCTGACATAGGCCCATCTACCAACGGAGAAAGCGAAGGAGGGGGGATGGGAGGATCGAACTCAGGTCGGAAGGGACCAAATGATGTTTCACTAGCTGGGGCTCATGTTCTGCAGAACTCAAAACGCGAAGCAGTACTGATATGTGATACTGAGCCATTGGAGGAGAACGCTCCCAATGTGGCCACATTCACACTATGCAAAATGCTGAGCAAGTGCACCCAGGGACGTGAAGGACAGGGGCGATTTAGGTCATGTCAAGGAATTAAAATGTATGTTGCTTAACACTAGGACCCTTATTAAACACTCCTCTGAGGTAGCAGATTACATCACCTCGCATGAAATAGACTTGTGTGCTATCACTGAGACCTGGCTGCATGATGCAGCAGGTCCTGCTCTCACACTGGCTGTTCCAGATGACTTAAGCATTTTAAGGACTGACCAGATGCTGAGGAAAGGTGGTGGAGTGGCTATTATCTTCCGCTCTTCCCTGCAGATTAGGAAACTAGAGAATGCTACAATAGCAGAGTGTGAAATACTATGGGCCAAACTGGAAATGAATCGCGTTACCACAGTGAACATTTTCCTCCTCTACAGACCTTCTTAGAACATGCCAGACTTTTTGCTGAATTTAGGTGATCAGATCTCACCCAACCTGAATCCTAATTCAAGGGTTCTCATCATGGGCGAATTCAATCTGGGTTTTATTGATGAGGCAGACTTGCAGGCGATACTTGTGAAGTTGACTATGGGGGACTGGGGTTTCACTCAACATGTGAACTCACCGACCAACATGAAAAGGAGCATTTTAGAGTGGGCCCTCACACTGAACATGTCTTTAAATAGCTTCAAGAGCTCTGCCTGTCCTTGGTCTGACCATTTCCTTTTGAATGGAATATGCCCCTACCTGCGCAGCACAAAATCAAACATGCAAAGGTATGGACATCATTTAGAAACCTGCACATGCTGTCCCCTACGACAATGACACCCCTGCTCTCTCCCATGATGGACAATCTAAACAATCCCAATACTTCAGATGAACTGTCGAGGGCTTTTGGTAACACACTTGAGAGGGTGGTCAATATGCTAGCCCCAATAAAAACTAGGCTGCTCAAATTACAACGTAATAAAAAATGGTATTGCTCTGAGATTCAAATATTAAAGATAGCAAAGATGAGAGCCATGCAGCAATGGCAAAAAATGCAGACAGCTAAAGACAAAACCACCTACATTGCAGGAACCACAAAACATAAAAATGACATCTTAACTGCAAAAACATTCAGCTATAACATGAGGATTGAGGGGGCGAGCTTGAGCACAAAGAAACTATTTAGGATTGTCAAGGAACTGGGGGACCCGTGTCCTATTACATCGCAGGTCACGCAGGTTGAATATCCAAAAGGACATCTCTGTTAAAACCGAGCATGCACAGGGAGACCATCTGATCACCTTACATTGCGCAGCTGGTGCGGAACATCCTAAATTTTAGTTTCAGCCCATCAGTGAGGAGCATCTCGCAAACATTCTTAGGCAGCTAAAACTTACAGACTGCAAGGGAGATATTTGTCCTGCCCTGACTGATAAGGAGTGCGGCCCGCAACTGGTCCCGGTGATCACAAAATGTATAAATGCCTCCTTTAGGGAAAGCTCTGTCCCGGCGAGTATCAAACAGGCCTGAATCTCCCCATTGATCAAAAAAAAGTCTACCTTGGTTGCAAATGTGCCTGGGAACTATCTGCCAATTCATAATGTCCCTTTTCTGCTTAAAAGTCTGGATAAAAGAGCCCAACAACAAATTGAAGAGTTCTTATGTCAATTCCACATCTTAGGACATAAACAATCCAGCTTCCGCCATGCTCACAGTACAGAGTCTACCCTCTTGGACCTTAAATCGAACATCTTCATCATCTTTGATAAGGGGGGGGGGGCACAGCCCTGTTGATGCTGCTAGTTCTGTCCTTGGCATTTGAACTTGTTGATCACACCACCTCATGGATAGACTGTGTAGCACAGCGCATTTCTCAGCGAAGCCGGCATGTTGGGTACACTCATTCTTAGCTGAGCGCAAGGCTAGAGTTTGTGTCCCAGACGTCTGTGCAGAGGAGTTTCTCATTTCCTGTGGGGATCCCCAGGGGTCCTGCGTGTCTCCTACTTTTTAAAATATCTTTACGCACCCTTTATTTGACCAATTGGATGCTGCAGGCATGGTTTAGGCAAACTATACTGATGACACGTAGTGCCTTGTGCCACTGTCTGGTTATTACAATGTTTACTCCTCTTCCCTCAATAGTAAATACAGACTGATCCAAATGTGGATGCTGGCGGATAAGCTATCACTAAACGACTCCAAGATAAAACTTATGGTGGTTGGTACTTGGCCCCAAATTAGGAAACTGGGGCAAGAATATGAGCAATTTGATGTTGCTGGCTGTCCGATTAAACCGCAATTCAAAGTAAAAACGTTGGGTGTTAACCCGGATCAGAACCTGGCAATGAGGGCTCAGGTGAATAGCCTGGTGGCGGGCACCTCATATCACTTAAAGTTGCTCGCACAAGTACGGCCGATCTGGAATCTCAACAACTGTGCGATGGTAGCACATGCCAACATAGGTTCAAGACTCGACTGTTGCGCCAGTCTCCTGCTAGGCATCACCAGTGGGGATCTATCTTGGCTCTAGATTATCCAGAGCAATGCAGTGCACATAGTTGAAGGTCTTATTAGAACAGACCATGTGTCCGCTGCTTGCAGAGCTTTACATTGGCTTCCTGTGAGCAAGCACATTCTTTCTGTTTCGGGTCCATTGCATCTCCCATCGTTGCATCTATGGGCAAGGTGCCGAATATTTGGCTAATCATCTCTCTTGGCTTCCAGCACGTAGATCTCCCTGTTCTAACAACACTTGCCTGCTGGTCACCCCATGTGCTAAATTGTCCTGTGTTGCTCGTGGATCTTTTCCACATACTGTGGAATGCCCTTCCACCTGATTTGCGAGCTTGTGCGTCACTTCCAGACTTTAAAAAGAAACTGAAAACAAGGCTGTTCTGCTGACCTATTTCACATGCCCCGATTTCCATGGTATCTGTCTGGTTCCATCTATTTGTTTGAGTGTGTGTTTGTCATGTTTAGCGCCCTGATACCTCCAGGCTTTTGTATTACGCTATATAAATAAATAAATAAATAAATAAAAAATAAAAAAAATTGTGTCTGATATATAGTCATTAGCAGGCTTTCTTTTCTCTCTCTAGAACTGGTTTCAGTCAGCGTCTAAAATATAGCCCTCAGCAGGCTTTTATCTCTTCTTCGTACATCTGGTCCTCCCTCGTTTCCAAGTTCCAGCTCTCCATATTATTCTTTCTCTCACAGTCAGCGTCTGAAATATAGCCCTCAGCAGGCTTTTATCTCTTCTTCGTACATCTGGTCCTCCCTCGTTTCCAAGTTCCAGCTCTCCATATTATTCTTTCTCTCACAGTTGTCTGTTCAGAATGCTTGCCTGTGTCCCAACCTCTGTGTTGTTATTGCCACTTGAGGGTCAGTGTCATATATTCTTCCCCGTTTGCTCTGCTCATGATAGGTTGTTTGCTATTTCCCACCCATTTTCCACCAGGTGCTTTCCTTGTTTCAATTATAGTTCTACTAGTGTGAAAGCCTGTGTACACGGGCCAGAGTGAGTGAGTGAGGAGAGACATATTCAGTGTGTTAATATTACATTTGGCCTTATATATTTCTAAGGCAACAGCTCCCTCTAGCGGTTACAACAGGCGCAGCGGGCAGGCGAAGCGGGCAGTCTCTACTGCGCACGACTGCATCAGACAAACATACATCTGCCCTTTTATTATACTGTATGAAGTTGTGTCTGATTATTGCCTCCCTGTCAGAAAATATGACGAATATGGGGCTGTGTGGTGTTGTCGAAGAGCTTAAAGGGCATCCTTAACATCTGAATGAGCAGATATGTGCAGTGGTATTATGGAAGTAAGAGCTTTAGACACACTTATCTTGCCCTCTCGGGCTGCATGTGATCAACTCAGCAATTTACCCCATTAAAAAATAACCTCTGTTTTACCCAAGCTTTGTTACATTACCCATTCTAGACAGGGATACTGTGGCTGACTTAGACCATGGCACTATCTTTTCTCAAGCAGCTGCAATGCTAACGAGCTTAGAACTGACCGAAGCATATTCTGCTGGCTCTCCTTTGTATTCCTGTCCTGCCTCTGCTGTTAAAATGATGTTTGCTCATGTGGGAGAGGACCTTCGAGACATTTTCAACTCTGCTTTTCATAAGGGCAACACCCCTGAAGCCCTGAAACAGCTGCAGGGAAATCCCTTTCAGAAAAAATCATCATCTGATCCCGGAGATCCCAGCAATTTTAGGCTCTTTTCCATGCTCCTATTTACTGGCTATTACCTTAAGGCCACTGCCACTACTCAACTTGGATAGTATGTAGAGTAGAGTGCCACCAGTTATGCATCCTCTGCAGGCTGGTTTTACACCTATCCACAATGATTAACAACCTCTAGGGTACGACGTCCTTTCATCGCGGGATGTTTTTTCGTGGGGTTTTTTACTGCAGATTTTTTAACAAAAAAAAACTCATCCAAATGTTTAGGGGGCTTAGAAACATCTAGAACATAAAACCTTTAGCTGCTTTCAGAACTATTGATCAATCCATTCTTCTTCGTAACTTGTCCAAACATGGGATCAGGTATATGGTTTCAAAACGGGGCCAAGTTCTATCTTTCTAACTGTAAAAATAGATGGCATCCCTTTACCCTTTCTCGTACCCATCACTATTCTTTTGTGATGTGATGGGATGTTCTATTTTTATATGCTTTCGCATGTCAACTGGGACACTGATATAATCTGTGCCTGTGGTCGTCTGGTGTATGAATACGTTCTGCCTGTAGACAATTTCATGATTCATTTTAACCCTAGCAAAACAGAGAGACATGTCTTCATTGTACTAATAAAAGCCTCTAGAAGAGAGTCCTTTTAGCTAGCCACCCTTGGCCACCTCATGAGCTTGTCTCAGTCATGAAGACATTAGGCATTTTGCTTGAGGAGCTGCTAACCTTTAAAAGCAGCATTAAAACCCGTTTTTTTCAGCTTTGTCTTCTCATCTTCATCTTTTGCCTTACTCTGACCTTATTACCTTAGCTAATGGCTTCATTTCATCTAGGCTTGACTACTGTAATACTGTCTATCTGGGGCTTCTTACATGTGAAATAAGACATCTGCAGCTGGGGCAGGATGCTGCAGCTAGCCTTACTAGTTCAAACCATGTGTCCTGAGGATTCTACATTGAGTGCTCATAGATACAAACATTCTGTTCACAGCAGCCTGTATTGTCCAGACAGCGGTAGGTTTATACTGGAACAGTTCTACTCCTACAAACACTCCAGGTCACTTCACTGCACCGGAAAGGACCAGAGGGAGAAGATTTGCAGTCCAGGCTTTTCATCTCTGAAACTCCATGCCTGCTCAATTTCACATCTTAGAAGAGCACCCGAAATTTAGGAAATGATTAAAAAGTGGGCGGGGCAAGCAGAATCACAGTGGGAATGCTCAAATTGGTATACCATCCCAACTCGCCTCACGTCACCCCTCAAACCTCATGTTGTTGGTTATATCGGAGTTAAACATAGCAAATACATACAGTGCCCCTTTAAATTGGATGGCATGGTTTCTGACCAGTATTTCTCTCAGCCTCTTTACACAAACTGGTGCCAATGGAGTCCTCCCTTCGATTC
This sequence comes from Ambystoma mexicanum, assembly GCF_040938575.1. Lineage (NCBI taxonomy): Eukaryota > Metazoa > Chordata > Amphibia > Caudata > Ambystomatidae > Ambystoma > Ambystoma mexicanum. The sequence goes on along the minus strand of NC_090928.1, from coordinate 627,268,026 downwards.
CAGGGAAGGACTCAAATACAGTCTAACTTCAAGCGGGAGAGGGAGAATCCGCTGGAGGGCAGGAAGCACCTGCTTGCGCAGATGCGCAACAGACGTAGATGCTCCCAGTCACTAGGAGCAGACACAGCTTGCGGAGCGCTGCTGCTCCAGGTAAGCTGAAACTCCCAGAAAGCAGGGAACCACGAGAGAAACAAAGAGAACCCAGGAAAAAAAGACACACTGTCGGAATCGAAATAATATTATACCTCCTATCGCATTGTTTGAATGTGTGTTGGCCTACGCCAAGTTGTCTAAAAACATTGTGTAAATAGATTCCGCGGCAAGGTCTTGCCCTTAATGTATTGTATAAATCGCCATCTTGGATTTAGCCGCCATTTTAGGTTCTCTTTTAGTGTGGAAGTCATCCTGAACATCAAAATGGAGGCTGAATGACATTTCGAGTGGGATTCTGGCCGTTGTGACCTCCGCACACATGAATAAGTAATATGCCTGCAGGCCACTTGTTGGGGTCGCGAACTGAGACCTTGTCCTATCCCTGACCTATGTGTAAATGAACAACTGTATCAGCGAAACTGATCGAAATGCATACATTATGGGATCGACCTGGCAACAAACTCTAGGCCTGGTTCTAGGAATGGTTAACCCGCGAGGGGGTTGGCCAGAGCTAGATAAAAAGTATAAAAACACGAGTATCCCAATGTACGGTCTCTCACACTAACACGGCGAACTACCGTTGATAGTTCGTTCTGTTACTCTGAGGGCAGAATAGCTATCCGTTTGTCAATTGACTTTTTGGTAATTGATGTAGCTTTTGAATAAAGCACTTTGTATGTTCTTTGTAACCTGTGTTGGTGTGTTTCCTTTGGGCTTCCCGGCCTCATATCAATTTCTCTGTTTCCGCAGTTGGCGCCCGAATAGGGACCCTCAAGATTGATGCCGGATCATTGAAGGTTGACGCACACTATCGAACCGGGAGCGGACGGTGTGATTCTGCGGGCCCGACCGATCGAGACGCGATACCTCGGCAGCGCTGCACGATCCGATCCTTGGACGATAGTCGTGTGGTCTGACACGGCATCTTGACGAGGGTCCAATTTTGAGGCGGGCAGATTTGCCGAAACCACCAAACACAAGGTAAAATTTGTTAGGTAAGTTCTTTGGTAAACCGTACGGTCCTCCTTAGGTTTGGTCAGGTGCAGTCGTGACCCGGCTCTTAATTTAACCCTGACAATTTGAATTTGGCGTATTGTATCTGCAGACACAATTATTGAACCAGGTAACACCAATTTTTTGTGAAATGCCTGGGAAATTGTCTAGCTGCTTTAGGGCTCTGTTCCGCAGCGATCGACAATCCTTGGAATTTAGCCGCCCGGCACCATAGGAGGAGTCGCCGGCATGTACTATGTACTGTAAGTATGGCATTGGAAGTATAGTATTTAATGATATTTGGCACAGACAGACCAGACATGCCTCCGAATTTCAGTGGCCAATCAACGGTAGTTTTGAGATCCCCCGTATTGAATACTTAGAATCGATCTTGTTAAAGAAAAAGGCCAGACCATAAGCCTTTGATGTGTTACAGAATTGGAAGAAAGAAGCATTACAGCAGCTTAAAAGTAGGGATAAATATGTACGTCGTCATAAAACAAACGCCGAAAAAGCATTATTATATGATAAAGAAAAGCGGTCAGAATCAGTTAAAAATATGGATAGAGCCTTTTCACTCAAAATCCAGAAAATGTACCCCTCTAAAGATTTCCACGTTTTTGAGGAATTTATTGAGAAGTTATTAAATGAAAGCAGGCCTGATGCTTCAGCGCCACCTCCGTATGCCCCTATTTTGGGCGCTCTGCCCGTTCCTGTTGTCGCTCCTGTTATTATTCCTGTTCCCCCTGTACAGCCTATTGTTCCTAGTCCTTTGGTTGTTGTTCCTCCACCTATCGCGCCGCCCCTTCCTTTTGTACCGATAGTTGCACCTTTATTAAATTTACCTATACCTCCGCTCCCGAGTGGCCCCGTATTGACTGAAGTCGATCCAGGTGCAGGATCAAAGATTGTGACTCGTAGTACTGTTTCTGCAGATAAGAAACAGGAATGGTTTGGATGGGCTAAGCATTGCATGGAGAAAGGTGATCAAGTTAATGTTTTTTCCACATTATCTAATTTGAATAGTTTTCCCGAGAAAAATGTTTTTATTGAAGGTTTGGGGACTCATTTGTGTGTGATGTGGGGTAGATTACAAAATTCAGATCTTCCACAAGGGGTGAGAGATCTGAATGCTTTGGCACTTTCAAGGGACACGGAGCAGAAGGTATATGGACACGTTGAAAAATTGTTTGAGTTTAGGAAAGATTTTGAAAAGTCGCGAGATGAGGACGACGAAGATGATAGAATATATGTACAGACACGGTTCCTTCCGTGCCGCAGATCGGCACCTGAGGAAGTACGAATTTGTACTAAAGATGCGGTTCGATGGATCTCGGATTCATCGATACCGCCAGACGAAGTGTATGACACGTATAGTCAGTATACAGTAGAAATGCAAAGAAAGGTAATTCAGGTGATGGTACAGCACCTGCAAGAGGAATGTGTAAGGAAGAGGGTTAGTTGCCCCATAGAATTATTGGGGATTTGTAAAAGGGCTTTTTCGCCCGACACTTCTACAGCTGCCTTAGCGCTCGACCTGGCTCTATTGCTTAGTAAGCGGCAGGAGGTACCTATATCTGCCTATGGGAGAGGTTCCTCCGACCTTTGTCCCAAAAGTTGAGATCCCCGCCAACGCTGGGACTGGTGCCCCCGCTGTGGATATCCCTGCACATTATGTATCACAATTTGTTCACGTCCCGTTTTCACGACAGGAAGTGAACACAATTAGACAATCAGTTCCCGATATTAGTAAAAACCCGACGGGGTTTTACAAAGAAATAGAGTCTGTTTTACAGTCCTATGTGTTCACCTTGAGTGACATTGACTTGTTATTCCCTGTACTCCTACCCATAGATGTATGGAAACAGGTTCGGACAATAGACGATGTGCCGGGGTTGGGAGATACGTGGGCTAATATGATTAGAATTGATGGGGAAAGACCAGCTGGTGAGAAACCACCACAGGTAATACTTACTTTACCTGATAGAATTGTCACTAAACTAAAAACTGCAGGTAGGCAACTCTGTCAAGGATTTTAGCAGGAAAGGGACCGTGGTGATAGGTCTGGCGGTTCTAATGTTTGTTTTTTTAGAAGTGGGAGAACCCATGATTGCTTCAGGTTGCTAGGGACTGAATTAGTGGAGAAAGACAGGTCAATGAGTTTAGTGATGAAAGGGGATAGATCTCTGGCTGCGTCTTTTATAATCTGGGTGGGGCAGCTGTCCCCTTTGCAATTGGAAGGTTTTAGAGAGGCTATCATTGTTTGTACTTCCGGTGTGGTTACCTTTTTGAATGCGAAGCCTGAGTTAGTGTCAGTAAGTGGAGGTGTACTTAGGGTGGTAGTCTTGCTTCTGGTAAGTTGTTGTCGTTTATCCTCTATTTTGGTTTGGAGCCCTGTGATTTTGTTGGCCAGGGCATTCTGGATACTAGTGCACCAGGGTTTGTCTTTCGTGGAAATGTCTGTGGGTGGCTTGGGGTTTTCTAATTCCTTTAGAATGTTGAATAGTTCTTTGGTGCAGGATCCTGCCTGATTTATCCTAACATTGTAGGCTTCTTTCTTAGTGCAGATTATCTCTTTTTTATATAGGGAGGAGATATTCATAAGATTGGTTTTGTTTTCGGCAGATGGTGCCGTTTTCCAGAGTATTTCTAGCTTAGCTTTCTTTTTTCTCAATGTTTTGAGTTTGGGGGTGTACCAGGAGTTCAAGTGAGCTCTAGGTTTTTCTTTGCACAGTTTCAATGGGCGATGGTATTGATAGCATTGTCCATGGAGTCGTTGTAGGTGTTGACCAGTAGGTTAAGGTTGACAGTGGCTGGAAGTGCGTTGAGGGTGGGAAGGACCAAAGGTATTATGGCTTCAGCAGTGATGTTACGCGTATTCCTGGTCGGACAGGATGGCGCAGCGGAGCACTTTTTAAGGTTTAAGTTATTGATATTGATATCAAATGGGATGAGATGGTGGTCCGTCCATGCGAGAGGTTGGGGGGCTTTGCAAGTGATGTTACAGTTAACAGCCGTAACCCAATCGATGATTCTACCATTTTGATGAGTAGGTTGAGAGCTAAGTTGTATAAAGTCATGCTCAGCTAAAGCGTTAGCTAAGGAGGAGGCTGGAGAGTCATTAGTGTCATTGTACCCAAGGTTAAAATCTCAGAGGATGATGGTTTGTGCTTATGGCTTAGAGTTCTTAGCTATTAAGGAGGTGATGTCTTCCTCAAAGTCTCCAGGGTGACCAGGGGATCTGTATATTAAGTGAATGGAGATCGTACTCTTAGGAGAGGTTTGCAACTTCATTGTGAGATGCTCACATGATTTTAGTAGAGTGGAGTTGACTGATCTGAGATCTAGGGATGATTTAAAGATGATGGCTACACCTCCTCCCCGGGCATTAGGTCTGTCGGCTCTGAGGATGGAGTATTTGTCGGGAATAGCTAAGGTTAAGTACGGTCCTGATGCCTTGTGTAGCCAAGTTTCTGTTATGACGAGGAAATCAAGATCGTTAGTTCGGATAGTGTCAGCGATTATTGTAGGATGGGCACCAAGGGACCTGACATTAAGTAGGGCTCCTTTTAAGGGGAGTAATTCTAGCTTGTTAGAGGCTGTGTTCTTGGTATTAATCTTAAAGTGGGGTTTCGCAAAAAACGTACTAATCATAGAAGGGAGTCTAGTGCCTAGTCTACTGTTGCGGACTGTGAGGTTGGGGTTGACTGTAGGTGAGTTTCCTGGGGGCTTGGTTGCGGGGAGCTTAGTACTGAGTTTGGTGTAGTTGGTCTTAGTATTAGGAGCCACCTCTGTCAAACAAGGTCCACTTGGCCTAGGGTGACACAATGTTCTGTCAAAGATAGTGTTGGCTAGTGTATCAGCTGGGCGGTCACTGTCCTTGGTAGTGTGGTTGTGGTGGTAGCTGGGTGGGAAGGGTGACATGGTTGGCAGGAAGGGTGTGGGGCAGGGGATGGGAGAGTGTCTCAGGCATCCAAGTTTGGCTAGGCCATTACTGAAAGCTATGTAGTTATTCCCGCTGCAGGATACATTATCTTGCATGACACAGAAGGGGAACATGATGAGTGTGAACCAGGTGAGCATTTTCGATGCTGCGATGTATTCACCTTAACTTGCTTGTAGCACTTTTGTTTTAAGGTCGCCATTTCTTGCATTTAGCCTAACTGTATAAGGTAGCCATACCTGGTTTTTAGCCCATTAGTGTTAGTCAGCCATATCTCGCATTTAGCCTAATTGTGTAAGGTAGCCTTACCTTACTTAGCCTTTTTGTTTAAGGTAGTCATATCTCGCATTTAGCCTAATTGTGTAAGGTAGCTTTACCTTGCTGTTAGCCCATTTGTATTAGTCAGCCTTATCCTGCATTTAGCCTAATTGTGTAAGATAGACTTACCTTGCTGTGAGCCCATTTGTGTTAGCCAGCCATATCTCGCATTTAGCCTAATTGTGTAAAGTATTATGCATTCATCTGGCACTTAGATCGCCTGTGAAACTGAGCACTGCTCCATCTACAAAGATGAAACCCAGGAAGTAAACATTGCTGTTTGTACAGCTTAACCTTTTCTCCTCTCTCACGCGTCACCTTTGCAACTTAGCGGAAGGCACAGGCTCTGTTCCGCACACCTTGCACCACATATAACACAAACCCTATTGCACATCACCTCTGCCATAAGAATGAAGCTATTTGTAATGACAAAAATTCAAACTGTAGCTTCCCACATAAATCTCAATCTCCTTAAACACAATCCCCACCCTTTAGTCCGTAGTACACCTCTGCTGCGCCCGTACACACTTTATTTAGACATGGATGACTAGCAGGGTCTTGGCCACCCTCCCATAACTGTAATGGCTGAAATGCACATGCATAATGGCACCTCCCAAATTCTCCCAAATATTTGGACTTTGGTCCCTCCGAGGGTGTTCAACCAAAAGCGCCATAATTATGGTGAAAGACGCTATTACAAATGACTGAATGAATGTATCAATTCTTGAGCTAGAAGGAAAATATGTGATGTGCTGTGAGCGTTATTAAAATACTGGTACAGTTAGAGAAATAGCATGTAGCCTAACTGAAAGCATGGCATACCTTTGCCTGGGAGCATGTAGGTCCCTGTTGAAGTGATACACATATGAACTCTCAGTACTTCTTGTTGTCCCCAATAAGACACGGTCACTATCATGATAAGAACGTTAACAACACAGCGTCAAAACTGCTGATTACGTACAAATAGGGGTGTTTTATTAGTTTGCAGTGTCTTGCAAAAATAAAACAATAATTGGCAGGTTGCTTCTAATTATAAATGAACGCCTTAGTGTTGTTGACAATTACTTACTAAAAGAAAGATGGTTTGTTAAAGAGAGAGATGACTTTCTTACAACTTTTGTGCCAGGAAGGACTATCTGGAGTCATTTTGTCCATTAATGTTAGGGGAAATTTGATCATATTATTTTTGTGTATTTGGGATAAGTCAAACGTAATTTATGATTGATCTAAATGTTTCCTAGTCATTCTTCGAAATCGAGAGGAGTTTGTATTTTGTCTAAAAGGGACATTAATGTGGTAATTGAAAGAGTGGCAATGGATGGCAGAGGGGGGGTGTTTTTTGCAAATATGCTTTGTGGAGGTAGAGTGCTCACGTTAGGATGTGTTACTGGTTCGTGTTTACCAGGGAAAACCTTTTTGATGAGATCCCCTATTAGTTACGTGGCATGCGTGGGGAGACTGTCATCTTATGTGGGGAATTTAATTGTGTTATTGACAATAAAATGGATCAGTCTGCTTCATGCAGGTTTACGAATATAGTGGTAAGGAATTTAGTATTTTCCTCCAGAATCTTGATCTGGTGGACGAATGGAGAGTTATGCATCCAACTGTGAAGAAGTTCACGTTCTACTTACCTGTGCATGATTCGTTTTCTAGATCATATGTTGGCAGGGCTTTAAGTGGGCCGGGGCCTGCCGGGGCCGGGCCCCGGCAGTCTCCAAAAAGTGGGACTGAGCCGGGGCCCTGCCGGGGCCCCCGTCCCACCACACGCAACATTGGCGGGATGCATTATCCCGTAGCGGCCGCAGCCGCGACGGGAGATGCGCTGCCATGAAGTCAGGCGATCTGACAGAAGTGGCAGCCAGCCACAGCGACGCTGTGCCTGGCTGCCACTTCTGTAAGTCATAGTAACTGCCTCTGGTGACCTCTCGCGCGAGGGGTCACCAGAGGCAGTTACTGTCCCTTTGTTTCCCCAGGTCGCCGAGGCGTCTTTAACCCTCGGCGAACCTGGGGATTCCTTGAAATTTTTCCAGGTTTATGAAAGATGGCTTGAAAAGTACACAATTCAAGCCATCTTTTATAAAGCTTTGCCGACGGACAATTTTGTCCGTAGTCAGAGCTTTATAAAAGATGGCTTGAATTGTGTACTTTCAAAGCCATCTTTTATAAAAACCGAAATGTTTAAAAAAAAACAAAATGGCCTGAAAAGTAGGCAAACCGTAAGGTATGCACACACACATATATATGCATGTTATATATCTGTGTGCGTACCTTACTAAGGTTTGTGTACTTTGCAAGCCATCTTTTCTAAACATAGAAATACATATTTCTATGTTTAGAAAAGATGGCTTGCAAAGTACACAAACCATAGTAAGGTACGCACACAGATATATAACATGCATATATATGTGTGTGCATACCTTACGATTTGCGTATGTTTTAGGCCACGCCCCTGACAAGCCACGCCCCCAAATGAGGGCCCCCCCCTCGATTTCTTACCCCACTTAAGGCCCTGTATGTTGGTATCTGACAAACTTATTGACAGGGTTCTTTGTGTGGATATCAGGGAATGTGAGATCTCAGATCATGCATTGGTGAATTTGCAATTGGGTTTAGTTGGTGGGACTCAACTTTTGTTAGATGGTGACTTAGAATGGGTATTTTGCAAGATCTGGAGGTGGTTTCGGGCCTTGGGACATTAATTGATGTCTTTTTCAAGGAAAAGCTAGGCTCAGCAGATGTTTTGATGGCTTGGGATCATTTTAATGCTGCGATACGAGGGGAGTTGATTAATAGGACTTCTCACTGTAGGAAGAAAGGTTTAACAGAACTGAAATTGTTGGAGTTAGAGCTTTCTGGTCCAGGAATGTTGAAGATGGTGAGAGTACGAGAGGATTTGAGCAATAAGAGTTTTATGCTGGCAGAGAAGAGACTTTTTTACGTGAGGCAGAATTATTGGGAATTCAGCGACAAGAGTGGTAGGTTGTTAGCTGGTAGGTTGAAGGGGATGGTTGAGAAGTTGTATGTTCAGGGCGTGGAGGATGAACATGGTTGTGTAGTTGTGAGACATGCTTATATCTTCAGGTGCTTTCGCTCATTTTATGAGTCACTGTATACCGAGTATACCTTTCTTTTGAGATCCAATCAGGATGAGTTTTTTGGGTTAATTCAAATCCCTGTACTGACACCAGAGGATAATGCTGATTTGGATGCTCAGATTCAGGTGGAGGAGATTGTGATGGTGAAAGGTCAGTTTAATATTGGCAAATCACTGTGTTCAGATTGTTTGCCAGTGGAGGTTTGTAAATCCTTTGGGTCCGATTTGGCTCATTTCTTGCGTGAGTTATATTATCGTTTTGTGCGGGATGGGGTTTTGTGTTTAACTATGCGAGAGACTTTGATCACACTGATTCCTAAACCAGGCAGAGATTATAGAAAGTATGGGAATTATAGACCAATTGTGTTGTTTAATGTGGATGTGAAATTATTTTCGAAAGTTTTGGCGAACAGGCTGGATAGGTGTATAGGGGGTTCTGATTCATACCTCCCAGGTGGGATTCATGAGGGGCAGATTCAGTTATTATGATATTATCCGGACTATAATTGTTTTGATGGCGCTTTGACAGGATGTTATTTTGGATACAGTGTTAGTATTTATGGATGCCGAAAAGGTATTTGATAGAGTCAACTGGGAATTCTCGAGGTACACTATGCAGAAGGGGTTTGGTTCTGGATTTCTGAGTGCATTGAGTTTTCTACATTATGCAGTGATGGCAAAGAAATGGGTGAAAAATTAACTTTCTGATTCTTTCCCCGAGAGGCACAAGACATGGATGTCCTTTGTCACCCTTTCTATTTAACATTGCTCTGGAGTTGCTGGCAGCTGACATTAAATGTGAACAGGGGATTTAAGCCCTTAATTTTGGTGGAAAAGAGAGCAAGGTACTATTTTATGTGGATGATATGGCAGTAATCCTCTCTAATCTGGAAGAGGGGAGCGGAGCCTTGAAAGATGCCTTTGAAAGAGTGAATAGACTTTCGGGTCATAAGGTCAACTGGGATAAAACAGAGGTCTTTCCACTATCTGTGATTTGCAAGCATAGAGATTTTGCAGCATGGAACTGTAAATGGTCCGATTCTCATGTAAATGATTTGAGGGTTTATCGTCTGTCACAATATATGATGCAGCACCAGCAAGTCAGGGATGTCTTCCCTTGCAAATGAAGGTGGTGCACAATGAACCGCGTTTTATTATTACACAGAATCCTTTTTGAGGAGGCCTCCAACCCGTCTCGCATGCAACCTCCACCAGCACCCCTTTTCCCAATAGCCATGGAACCAGGCCAGTGTGTTGTTAATGAATAATGTATTCATTTATTATTTTAATATGCAGTCAGAACAAAGAGATGACAGCAGCCATTAATGTTGTTGCAGCACAAATGCATAGACTTCTAGGAATTAACCAAGGTAAGAGATCCGGTAATGCCACACCGATTTTTGTGTTATGAAAAGCAATGCCAAACAATTTCACTCAAATGATGGCAGGAAGGTTAATCACTCCACCCTGCGACAATGGAAACATGGGTTTTCAATGATTATCAATGATTTAATACTACTTCTATGGGACAGCACACAAGGGTACTTTGGGCTGCTTAAACGAGAAGACAAATAGGGCTTCAAAACAGACTATCTAGCACACATAGGAAATTCGATTTTAGCACAGGCATGAGAAAGAAACATAAAAAAAATAAAATAAAAGGGGATATAAATCAAATCTGTGATCATAGTATGTTAGGGGAATGAAGATAGAATAGGGGAAACGAATTTTCAAAGGTGAAAAATAAATATTTAGAAAAACGAAAATGCAAATCCCACATAATTTAGCTGGAGTTGGAAATGACAGGCAAGCTCTAAGCCTTGGAAAACTAAGGAAAGGCAATGCAAACTCTGAGCTCAGAACATAATATGGGAAAGGAGAGTACTCTGGGAAAATGCTTTTTAAAGGATGAAAAGAAATTTTTAGAAAAATGAAATTGTAAATCACATTCATTTTGCTGGGGCTGAAAATGACACACTCTTTCAACAAGGTGAAAGGCACATAGGAACCACGGTTTTCAGTGAAAAGGACAGGGGCAACTAACAGGCAGGTTTTGGGCAAAGGGATTACTCACAATGGGTGGAATATGAAAGATGCAAACGGGAATTTGTTTTTAAACACACAATTGAACACATGGAAGAATGGGTTTTCAGCTCTTAATGAAGTGACTTCCTGGGCAATATTTTTATACATATAATGACTCGCAAAACACAGGAAAGGCGGAGGTAGTTTTGAATGCCATCTTGCCCTACTCCGTGAAGTAATGTGGGAATTAATTGATTTACTAAGCTAAATATACTAAGGATCTACACATGGACTGGGAATCTGTAAATGTGAAATGGTGAAAATGCACGGATATACAACAGATTCTTCCACAGAAAAATAACTTAACTATGCAAGCAAACAAAGGACTTTTCAGGGGAAAGAGAATGATAATCAACAGGTCGACAAGGGATGATTTCGTTCCACAGGAAAAATGTCAGCTGCAAACCTCGGATTTTGTGGAGAGAATCCTCAGTTGAGGCAGAGTAACCTATTTATAAGCCAAATGACATTGTGTCATCCTTCTCGCACAAATGATAGGGCAGTGGTCAAGGCTTCCCTCCAACTCTGCAAGCCAGTAGGTCCAGAGAATAGGGGAGTGATTTGAGAGGCCAGGGGTGGATACCCCATCAATCATATGACAGAGGCAGGGGGTTGGATCTCGCGTCTGTACCTGTAAATCTCACATTTTAATAAATACCCTTTCTCATCAGATTATGCCACATATGTCAGCATATTCAGACACTACATTTTTTTGTGAATGAAATTATCTGACCTAGCAGTTTGTAGGTTATTCTATGGCAGCGTCACGGTTTTTCCTTGTTTATGCCCAAACTATATTGTTGAAAAATCGGGCATTCGATGGGCGGGATGTTTATCGCCTGTTACACACTTTCTCAGATTTCTATAATTTTCACAGTTATACAGCGGCCACAATCAATTTTTTTGGTATAACTTTTGTTATGTTAGTGCCACCAAAATCATTTTTGGTTGACCAGAAGCGGTTCACAGACAGCTTTCCATAAATCCAAAAATGAATAATGTATGATTAATACTTCTCAAATTATCCCTAAAATAGCATATCTCCTATTGCGTGCAATGAGTGGGAAGCTCTGCCTTCACTCTGCCCCCTCTCATAGCAGAGATCTGGTTTTTAGCTCTGATGTCAAGAGGGACCATTTTGTTTACGTTAGCCTACAGCTTCAAACCCTAAATTACCATGTTTATGACGACCTGAGTTCTGTTGGTCATAAAACTGGGTGAGCAGATAATTCTGTAACTCATCTCCATGCCAACACAGCTTTGAACCCAGTTTCACTTGTGGGGGGATTCACAGCTAGAATAGAAACTTACTGGCAATGAATTTCCCTTCCTTTCTTCAGCTAAAAGGGCCTCTTTAGCTTGCATTTTGATTTGACATAAACTCTGGAAATACACTCCATTAATTATTTAAATATCACTGCAACTCTGTTCCTGTACACAAAGGTTATATGAGGGCAGCGTAATCAAACTTTTCAAGACTTTGATACACATCTGGTTTTTACCAATTGTTATTTAAGGCAAAATGGAAATTTCTTGTGTAGTCCCAGCAGTGGAAAAGGGTCTTCATTTGACTTCAGCTTTTTAACCCAGTTCAGACTCCCAACATGACAGGAACCAAACTCTTATGTTGAAAGTTTTGCATACATTTGGAGGGGCATGTCTTTAATTGAAAAGGACAATGGCTTTGGAAGGCAAAGATTTTGGTCAAAGTACAAAACTCCATTCTGCAGTGCAGATTTTCACACAATCTGTTCCTTTATTTACATGCTGGATGTTACCGTTTCTGCCAACATGGTCTCAGCCTTTCCAGACATTTCTCAAAAGTATCATGAGGTCTTCCCCTCATGTGTGGCAAGGAACATTTTCCGGCATCCCCAGGCTTAGAAGCCTACATTTGTTCCTTTGTGTTTGGGCAAGGGCCTCATTTTGCACATACTGCAGTGCAGGCCTTTTATTGAGGGGCAGGTCCCCCCGCTGACTCTGGACTGTAGATGTGGCATTTTAGGGCTATTTCACCCCACAAGTCCCCCCCATCTAGATCTTATGTAACTTTATTGAGAGAGAAGAGATAGGAGAGAGTGGGTTGTTCATTCCATGGTGGCCTGGGTTTGTCCCAGGGGTCTCCTTTAGAGCACGCCTGCTCCTCGGTTCATTCCAGGACTCTCCTTTAGAGTGTGTCTGCTCTATTCTTGGTCCTGATGGAGTGGTGCATTGGTTTCCCACCCACTCTCTTTGTATTTTGGTTTTTCCCTTAGATTGTGGGTCCTGGGCCTCTCCACTTCCAGCAGCTCTGGCCTGTAGAGGCAAGGAGTTAATAGATCTGCCAAAAAGAACAGAGAGATTAGGAATTTTACACACTACTATTTTCCGGTAGGGACATGAAAATAGACAACACAACAGCAGAAGAGAAACATACCAGGTACAAATAGTGAGCACACATTTGATTTTTCTACATACATTTATCTTACACATATTTGTTCCTTTTTCATTGCCAGCATTTCTTTAAAATACAACTACTTGTTCTACTCCCTGTCAATGTATGATTTTCTTCATCCACGTTGCAGTTTCTTACCTTTACTCTGTGAAGGATTCCTGGGCTCTATCCTCACTGGGTTCTTCAATCAGTCGCAAGTTCTGCCTGGGTTGACAGCACTTCAACTGATTGATGTGCACCCATTTCTCTTCTGTTTGTTCTCCTTTAGGAATGCGGATCTTATAGGTGACAGGTGAGATTTTGTCTACAATTTCAAAGGGGCCGCACCAGGAGGGAAGGAATTTCCACTTTTTGGTCTGGTTCTTCTGAAAATTGTACAAGTAAACCATGTCTCTTACTTGACATTCTTTTTAGTGGTCTTTAAATCGTAGTGGGTTTTCATCCCCTCTGTCGATTTTTCCAGATTCCGTTGAGTGTATGCAAAAGCATGCTGAAGGTGTTTTCACAGATTCTTAATATATTCATGTGTCATGGACGCGTTGATCAGGGTCTGCTCTTCCTTTCTGTAGAACAGATGCTGTGGCAACACCATTTTACGTCCAGTCATTAGCTCGAATGGAGACATCTTTGTTGCAGAAGATGGTGGAGACCTGATAGCCATCAGGACAAGCAGTAGTCGGATATCCTAACTAGGCCCAGAGTCTGCCACAAACTTCTTTAGGATGCCCACAATCACTTTATTGTACCGCTCAACTCTGCCACTAGAGGCTTGGCGGTAGGCAATATGGAGTTTTCGCTTTACCCCAAGTATCTCACAAATCTTTGTCATCACCTCGCTGGTGAAGTGACTTCCTCGGTCTGACTCAATCCTTTGGTGAAGGCCGAAATGCAAGAAAATGTGTTTGATCATCAGGACAGCTGCGGTTTCTGCCTTGCAATTGGGGCTGGGAGACATTCTTCCTATTTGGAAAACAAGCATGTTACTGTTAACAGGTACTTGTTTTCTCTAGAGGAATGAATCACGGGCCCAATGAAATCTACTTGTAAATCTGACCAAGGCAGTGTCATCCCCCTTTTCTGATGGGGAGCTTGGTGCGGGAGAGAACTTGGCTGAATTTGTGCACACGCAACACACCCATTCAAGTATTGGTCGAGGTCCTGACCCATGTGTGGCCAGCATGCAACCTCTCGCAAGATTTTCAAAGTAGTATGAAACCCCCGATGACCGGCTGTGCCTGCATCATGGGCGTGACTGAGCATCAGGCTGCGGAATGAGGTAGGTACCACCCACTGGTCACATCCAGAGATGGATATACGTGCCAGCAAATCGTCTTGGATTTGGAACATTTTGGGAAACTTCATCAACACCCATAGAGCCTCTTTCCCGATGTAATCAGCTTCGGTCAGAGGAAAGTTCACTGGGTCTTCAATGTGTTGATAACATTTCCCAATTATGGGATTCCCTTTTTGTGCCGTGATCAAATCAGCATCTGGGGTCTCCTTACTCCACTGGGCAGTTGAGAGTTATTTTTGGCCAAGTGTTTGGGACCTGTTGACAGCAGCGACCTGGATTTCCCCCAACAGGGACTCGATCTCAATGAGATCCCCCTGGATGGCTCTGGTTTTGGCCAACTCGTCAGCCAATTCATTTGCGATTTTGTCTGGTCCCTCTATTCTGGAATTACCCTTGATCTTCTTCCAGTAGATGGTCATCCCATTAGAGGTGACCTGATCATCAATTGATTGTATTAGCTTGCCATGCTTGAGTGGTTTATTGTTTGCACACAGCATGCCTCTGGTTTTCCAATTTATCAGGTTCTCCACGAACCTGTTCCGGAAATAATCTCAATCTGTGATTATGACCAGTTTGCAGAGTCAGTGTTGCTTGGCAGTGAGGATGGGCTGATGAACCGCCATCAACTCTGCTCCCTGACTACTTATACCCGGTGGAGGGCTCTGGGGCATCATTCACCCAGGCATTCCCAACGCCAGCCACCAGTTCCTTTTTCCCGTTGTTATCAACATGGTTGGAGCACCCGTCCACATAAACTGTGGGCATTCCTTGGCACAGGTCTTCCTCATAGACTTTGTGCGTGGAAGTCAGGTACGCCTCCATGTTGTCTTCTGTTTTTACACTTTCATCCTTGAGACAGTTTTCTTGAGCACAATCATGCAAGTCAGACAAACCTTGCACGAGGGTACTCTTCTTATTTTGGCCATATCTGACCTCTGCAGGAAAGCCTTGTATGGACAGAATCCAGGAAGTAAATCTAGAATTACTCACATTCCCCATCCGGATTCTGTCACATTGGAGATATTACAAAGGCTGGTGAGGAGTCTCGACAATGATGTGCTCTGCATGGATGATCAGGCGGTCATTTTTCAATGCCCATGTAACGCTCACCTGATTCCCACGGAGGCGCTGGTCTAGGCAGGAAGGAGTCTGTGACTCGAAAAGTGATGTGCAGGACTCGATTGGCTTCTGGGGCTGAGCCTCTTCGCACTGTGTGTCGAACTCGAAGGGTGAGATTTCTGCAGATGAAAGAATATATGGGGTTAAAGATCAGGGCAATTGAGTGTCCTTCTCTCTCTCTCTCTATCTCTCTCGTCTAAGCTTCTCCGTAGAGCCCCCAGGTCAACGTGCTCACCTTAGATAGGTGAATGCTGGGCTCTCCATCTGCGTCTGGTGCAGGGTGCCGTTGCAAGATCCTTCACTGGGTGAAACGTAGGCCTCTTAACATCAGAGGATCACAACCGCCGTTAACAGCACGAGCGGTGAGTTTCCCGACACCTTTTAGTCCATATAGTCTTTAGGTGCATGGACACGTAAGTATTGAACAGGGCTCGGAATAATGCTTTGTTCGATTTGTTTTGCAGGGCTCTAGCGTTAGAAGATGGAATGAAGAGAGCCAAAGCTGGAGCCAGAGCCGTGGAAAGAAGCGCTTGGAAATGCGTGAGTAAATGCAAGCGCTTTAACTGTCTCTTTCCTTCACAGCTGTGAGTTTGTGCTGAAGAGGTGATGGAAAACGCCGGAGTAGTTGCAGGCGCTCTATTGTGGAGAGCGCGATGGGCGTAAGTAAATACCTGTCTAATGTCTCTTCTTTTGTCTTTCAGATGCTGGGTTGCAGTGTTGAAAACATCCGGAATTTGCGGATTGCCGGTAAGTAATAACTATGCCTTTGTCTCCACAGGCGGAGGTGCAGCGTGAAGAAATGGTCGCTGCCGATGGACCAGGTAAGGAATGCATTGCATGTGAAGTCGTCGTGCTAACCTGTTGTTTCTTGTCTTTTACAGGCGCTGCTGAAGACTGGATACTGGAATGGTAAGTATTGTTCTTGCAGGTACAGGATCGGAAGAAGAAAAGCTGGAACAGACTCGGTGAGCGTTCTGCTGCAGATGCAGAATAACGCGAAGCATGCTTCATCAATCGGGTGTGGTTTAAATAGCCTAGGAGTGATGAGGCGTCTTCCTCCACGGCCCCGCCTAGGTAAGAAAAGAGTTCCTGTTCCAGAAGAGTTCCAGTGTTGTATCCAGGGCGTGGAGCTTGCCCCACCCAGGTAAGAAAATAGTTCTGGCTTACAGAGGATTCCTATGTAGCTGGTAAGTAAGCAGCATGGTCTGCTGCAGGTAAGTCCACCCAAGCATCTTCACACGTATTATGAGCCCGGCGCTTCCAGTGCCGGGACCGATGGCTTTGATGAGCCTGGTGCCACCGGCGCCAGGACAAGGTCCAAAAGGTCCCAGTAGGGACCGGCTGGTGCCTAGGCTTAGGATTAGGGGCCTGCTTCCAAGGACGTTGGGCTGGTCCTGGCTCCTTGGAAGCAGTGATCATGACAGCACCGCCCCTCAAGGCCCCTCCTAAGCGTGTCTTCTCCGGGGGTTTTGGCTTGTCGGTGTGATTCAGATGGAATTTCTTGACCAAATGAGGTGCGTGGACACATTCTGAGGGTTCCCAAGATCTTTCCTGGGGGCCGTATCCTTTCCAATCAATCAGGTAATATAATTTAGATTTGGCGATTTTGGAGTCTAGGATGTTCTTTACTTCGAATTCAAGTTCTCCTTCTACCAAAACAGGTTCTGGGAGTTTAGTCAATTGGGTTTCTGGTTGTACTGGTTTTAATAAGGAGACATGAAAGACTGGATGTATTTTCATATGCGCAGGTAATTCCAATTTGACAGCCACCGGATTAACTATGGCAGAGATGAGATAGGGTCCAAGGTATCTTGGGATGAAGGTGCGGGGTCCTTTTAGAGGCAGGTGCTTAGTGGATAACCAGACCTGGTCTCCTACTGCGTAGTGAGGGGCCTCCTTACGGTGTCGATCTGCTCCTTTTTTGAATTGAGCTTTAGCTCTTTGCAGATGGGCAGTGGCTTCCTTAAAAGCAAGAGTGATCTCCGAGTGCAAGTAATCCACAGCAGGTGTTTCGAATTCTTGGGGATGATCCAGGTTAGAGGTCCTAGGATGGTGTCCGTATAATAGGAAGAAGGGAGTCTTCCCGGTTCCAGAATGAGTCGAATTGTTGTAAGCGTAGTCAGTGATCCAAAGAATGTCCTTCCAAGGGTTTTCAGTTTGTTGGAGCATGCAACGTAGATATTGCTCTAAAGTCTGATTTGTCCTCTTGGTTTGTCCGTCAGTTTGGGGATGGTGACTGGTTGAAAGTCTTACATCAATTTGGGCTAGACGACAGCAACTTCGCCAAAAGTGGGAGATGAATTGACTTCCCCTATCAGAGACCAAAACCGAGGGAAAACCGTGTAACCGAACGATGTTTTCTAAGAATTCTCGGGCCAATACTGAAGCTGAAGGTAGGCCCTTCAGGGGAATGAAGTGAGCCATCTTGGAGAATAGATCCACGACTACTAAAATGGTATTATACCCTGAGCATGGAGGTAAGTCCGTGATGAAATCCATGGACAGGGTATGCCATGGACAGGGAGGGATGTCTAATGGGTGTAATAGGCCGGCTGGTTTCTCCTTCTGACTTTTATTCTGGGCACACACACCGCAGGAGATTACTAAGTCTCTAATATCCTTCTTCCATGATGGCCACCAGAAATGTCTTTTGATCTTTTCCATGGTTTTGGTAATGCCAGGGTGACCCTCCATTAGAGAGTCGTGATAACAGGAGATTATTTGTTTTTGTATTTTCTCACAGGGCAAGTACAATCGTCCTCGGAAATATGGTAGGTCTTGATCCACTGAGAATTCTTTTCCCTTTAATTGCCAGTCCTGCAAATCGGCCGGATTTAGGAGTGATTTGACTGTAGTCTTGATGTCTTCAAAGGATTGAGCGCTGACCAAACCCAAAATCCTTTGTTCTGGGATTATGGGTATTGGTTCTGGATTGGTCAAATGTTCATCTACTCCCCTCCGGGAGAGAGCATCTGCTTTTCCGTTTTTACTGCCTGGTCGATAAGTAATTATAAAGTCAAACTCAGCCAGAAACAGAGCCCAGCGAAGTTGTCTAGAAGACTGAGCTTTGGCTGTCTTCAGATATTGTAAATTGCGGTGATCAGTCATTACGGTGACTGTGTGTCTGGCTCCCAAAAGATAATGCCGCCAGGCTTTAAAGGCCGATCTGAGGGCTAAAAGTTCCTTGTCTGTAATTGAATAGTTGATCTCGGGAGCCAAGAATTTGCGGGACCAAAAGGCTACAGGATGTAATTGGTGTGTGACCGGATCTCTTTGTGATAAAACTGCCCCATAGCAAGACTAGAAGCATCCGTTTCCACGATGTAGGGGAGTTCTGGGCGAGGATGTTTTAGAACAGGTGCAGAAATGAATTTAGCTTTTAAGTCCTGAAAAGCTTGTTCTGCTTCAGTAGACCACTCAAAACGTTTGTTCTTCTTTAACAGAGCGGTGATGGGCTGGACTATCCGAGAGAATTCAGGAATGAATCTGCGGTAAAAGTTAGCGAAGCCTAACATGCTTTGAACTCCTTTTACAGAGGTTGGTGATGGCCACTTAATGATTGCATCAACTTTCTTTGAATCCATATGGACTCCGTCAGGTGACAATATGAATCCCAGGAACTCAACTTCAGTTACGTTGAAAATGCATTTTTCAAGCTTAGCAAAAAGGTTATGTTGACGCAATCTCTCGAGAACCTCTTTGACGTGTCTCTGGTGTTCCTCTTCAGATGATGAATAGACGAGGATGTCATCAATGTAGACAACAACACACACATCTATGAGTTCTCTAAGGACATTGTTCATAAAATACTGAAAAGTGGCAGGAGCGTTACAAAGTCCAAAGGGCATCACTTGATATTCGAACAGCCCATACTTGGTGCGGAATGCCCTCTTCCATTCATCGCCCTCTTTTATTCGTACCAAATGGTAGGCTCCTCTGAGATCCAACTTTGTATAAATACATGCGTCTTTGACTTGGTCCAGGAGTTCAGGGATCAAAGGTAACGGGTATCTGTTTTTAACGGTGATTTGATTCAGAGCGCTGTAATCTATGCAAGTCCTAAGGTCTCCTTCCTTTTTCGGAACGAAGAACAAAGCTGAGGAAGCTGGAGATTTTGAAGGACGGATAAACCCGTTAGCTAGGTATTGGTCCAGATATTGTCTGAGGTGAAGATTCTCTGGCTCAGTGAGGGCATAAATCCTACTACAAGGAGGAGTTTTTCCGGGTATCAGGTCTATTTGACAGTCGTAGGACCTATGAGGAGGCATGGTGTTAGCTTGGTCCTTCCGAAAGACGTCTTGGAATTCCTGGTATTCGGGAGGTAATTTGGGAACCTCGGAAGAGATCGCTGCCAGTGAAACATCAGGCCGAGGATAACAAGTGGTAAAACATTCTGGAAACTGAACCGTCTTTGCTCGCCAATCGATCTGAGGATTGTGCTTCTCTAACCAAGGAATTCCCAGAATGATCTGGAACTGAGGGGTCTTGATCACATCGAACACGATTTTCTCCCGGTGTCCATCTTGGCTCACTAACGTCACTTCTTGGGTGGCATGCGTTACTGGTCCGGAGGCTATCTCCGTGCCATCCACTGTAGCAATGACGTCTTTTACTGCCTTAGGGACAAGAGGTAGATTCATCCTTGATACCATTTCACGGTCCACATAATTACCGATTGCTCCGCTGTCGATGTAAGCTTCAATTGCATGCAAACGATCCGGACGTTCTGGGCTAATGAGGACCATAGGCACCACAAAATGCGAGGTCACGGGACAGATTTTAACGCTCGGCAAGAGGACCTCTACACTTGTCGGGCTAGGTCGTTTCCCTGCTCAGAATTTTGGGTACAGGTATCTGCGGCTCCTACAGCCTTCTTAGCTGGTTTCACTGGGCAGTCTCGAAGAAAGTGCCCCGAGTTTCCGCAATAGAGGCATAATTGCAGCTGTCTTCATCTTTCCCGCTCCTTTTGAGTTAAAGGTCCTTTCATGCCCCCTAGTTGCATGGGTTCCACGGTGTCGGCTCCCCTAGTAGAGGTCTGTGGTTTAGAAGATACTCGGGTATCAAATTTGGAACGATCAGCCTTCCTGTTCTGTAATCGGTGGTCTAATTGGACAACTAAGTCAATATAGTCTGAGCATTCTTGTAGAGGATTCACAATTTGAGCTAACACATCCTTGAGCTCTCCACACAGGCCTCTGTAGAAAAGCGTTATTCTTTTATCCTCCGGCCATTGAGTTTCCACTATAAGTCTATTGAATGAGGAAATATAAGTCAAGAGGTCTTGATTACCCTGTCGTAACGAAAGGAGTTCATTGTCCAAGGCCTGCCCCTGGGCATGTCTTGCGAACAGTTTCTCCATGCTGGACTGGAAGGCCTGAAAATCGTGAAGGACCGGATCATCCTGAGTGACCAAAGGGATCGACCAATCTGCGGCACTGCCACTGAGATAAGAAAGCACGAAAGCCACCTTGGTCTGGTATGTTGGAAAGGCAGCTGGGCGACATAAGAAGTGTAGGCGGCACTGGTTGATAAACACTGCAAATTTCTTTGGGTCACCAGAAAAGCGTTCGGGTGGAGCCAAAGGCACATTACCGGGTAGATTGATTTGCACTGGATTTAAGGATGCTGAAGGGTAACTTACTCCTGGAGCGGGCAAAGGAGTCTGTCCTGCCTGCGTTTGTAGTAATTGCCTAGCGAGGTCCTCCGTTCGCTCCTTGGATATTATCAGCTCTCTTCTCAAAGAGTTTGTTTCCTGACGAGCTGCATGTACCTCTGCTCTTAGTTCCCCAAGCAATCGGGCCAGTTGGTCTGTGTCCGAGGTTTCCATTGCGCCTGGGTAGGAGTTTTGTGGTGGGCTTCGCGTTCTGTAACGCTCACCTGATTCCCACAGAGGCGCTGGTCTAGGCAGGAAGGAGTCTGTGACTCGAAAAGTGATGTGCAGGACTCGATTGGATTCTGGGCTGAGCCTCTTCGCACTGTGTGTCGAACTCAAAGGGTGAGATTTCTGCAGATGAAAGAATATATGGGGTTAAAGATCAGGGCAATTGAGTGTCCTTCTCTCTCTCTCTCTCTCTCTCTCTCGTCTAAGCTTCTCCGTAGAGCCCCCAGGTCAACGTGCTCACCTTAGATAGGTGAATGCTGGGCTCTCCATCTGCGTCTGGTGCAGGGTGCCGTTACCAGTTCCTTCACTGGGTGAAACGTAGGCCTCTTAACATCAGAGGATCGCAACCGCCGTTAACAGCACGAGCAGTGAGTTTCCGGACACCTTTTAGTCCATATAGTCTTTAGGTGTGTGGACACGTAAGTATTGAACAGGGCTCGGAATAATGCTTTGTTCGATTTGTTTTGCAGGGCTCTAGCGTTAGAAGATGGAATGAAGAAAGCCAAAGCTGGAGCCAGAGCCTTGGAAAGAAGCGCTTGGAAATGCGTGAGTAAATGCAAGCGCTTTAACTGTCTCTTTCCTTCACAGCTGTGAGTTCGTGCTGAAGAGATGATGGAAAACGCCGGAGTAGTTGCAGGCGCTCTATTGTGGAGAGCGCGATGGGCGTAAGTAAATACCTGTCTAATGTCTCTTCTTTTGTCTTTCAGATGCTGGGTTGCAGTGTTGAAAACATCCGGAATTTGCGGATTGCCGGTAAGTAATAACTATGCCTTTGTCTCCACAGGCGGAGGTGCAGCGTGAAGAAATGGTCGCTGCCGATGGACCAGGTAAGGAATGCGTTGCATGTGAAGTCATCGTGCTAACCTGTTGTTTCTTGTCTTTTACAGGCGCTGCTGAAGACTGGATACTGGAATGGTAAGTATTGTTCTTGCAGGTACAGGATCGGAAGAAGAAAAGCTGGAACAGACTCGGTGAGCGTTCTGCTGCAGATGCAGAATAACGCGAAGCACGCTTCATCAATCGGGTGTGGTTTAAATAGCCTAGGAGTGATGAGGCATCTTCCTCCACGGCCCTGCCTAGGTAAGAAAAGAGTTCCTGTTCCAGAAGAGTTCCAGTGTTGTATCCAGGGCGTGGAGCTTGCCCCACCCAGGTAAGAAAATAGTTCTGGCTTACAGAGGATTCCTATGTAGCTGGTAAGTAAGCAGCATGGTCTGCTGCAGGTAAGTCCACCCAAGCATCTTCACACGTATTATGAGCCCGGCGCTTCCAGTGCCGGGACCGATGGCTTTGATGAGCCTGGTGCCGCCGGCGCCAGGACAAGGTCCAAAAGGTCCCAGTAGGGACCGGCTGGTGCCTAGGCTTAGGATTTGGGGCCTGCTTCCAAGGACGTTGAGCTGGTCCTGGCTCCTTGGAAGCAGTGATCATGACAGCCCACACCTTTGCCAGGAATGCCTTCTCACAATCGTTGAATTATTCCTCCATAGAGGATAAAGTCTTACTCGCATAGGAGATGACTTTATTGACCTTGTCATGCTTCTGGTATAATAATGCTGTTTAGCATGTATTTGAGAACCCTGTCTACATGAAGAACTCCTTGTTTTTGACGGGGTAAGCTAAACAAGGCACTTGTGAGAGGCTTCTCTTTAGTGGTTTCACTATCTCGGCTTGTTCTAGACCCCACTCCCACTTGACCCCGGCCTTTAATAAATGGACCAGGGGTCTTGTGACCTCTGCGTAGTCTTCTAAGAACTTTCTACTGTAATTAGTCAGTCCAAGAAGGCTTCTTAATTCACAGAGAGTCGTGGGGTCTTTCACTTTTAGTGATGCTTCCACCTTTTTTGCCTGGGGACAGAGACCCTCAGGGGTGATTTCATGCCCTAGGAATTTCACGCGGGTCTTACACCACTGCACCTTCTGGAAGGACAGTTTTGCTCTGGCTCCCTTCAACTGGGTCAGAACATAGCGGATTTACGCTATATGTTCCGTCCTCTACAATTGAGCTTTTAATTAGAACATCATCCACATAGGCCAGATTTCCCCTTTCACCCAAGTCGGGCATTGCCTGGTGCAAAAAAATGTTAAATTCGTTGCCAGAGTTTATATATTCAAAGGGGGTTCCAATCCACGTGTACTGCTGCCCCCCGAAGGTAAAGTCCAGCTACTGGTCTTCCCTACTCATGGGTACTGTCCAGTATCCATTGGTCATTGGGTTTTAGTATCCCCAGTACCGGATAATTAGAATGTACTATGGACTGGACGAATTATCCCACGGGACTCTAAGTTCTTTATGATCTCTGTGAGAGACTCCATAGACGTGAGAGGCAACCGATATTGCTTCACGAATACGGGAGTCATCCCAGGGTCTGTGGGTATGGATGTAGAATGTATCTCGGTGCGACCACAATCGTATGAGTCCACAGCAAAGATTTCTTGAAAATCCAGAAACACCTGCTTCAACTTCTGCTTTTGCTCTTCGGTCTCACAGGCATCAGTGAGGTTGATCCGTTCCTCAACCATCTGCCTGAATCCTGGAAATACCTCAGGTTTTGCGATCTGTGTGGTATTCTCCAGCTGCGTGGAGAGATCTCTGGTTATGGTGTTGGCCTGGACAGGAGGTTTCAGGTAGGAGAGGCAGTCACTGTTGACCTGAAATACCACCAAATCCTTCCTGATGTCACAGGTCACCTCTTAAGGTCAGGAAGAGCATGGAAAGAAATTCCCCCCTTGCAGCTTGAAAATCTTTTCTGGAGGTAAGTCATCTTCACAGTCGTAGCAGTCATTGGGGATCCGTCCCATGATTTAATTCCCTAAGTCTATGGAGAAATGTTGGGCATCAACCGCCATTCCAATATAGGTGTCTGCGCCCAGAGTGATACTCCTAGGGTCTCTGTTATCCACCAATATTGGAATGGTGTTGTGTTCTAAGTCAACTAACGGTGTCGGGTTCAAATACAACCCCTCCTGTTGGAGATGATGATTTAAATTTACATAAGCGTCTAGGTTTTGAGTTTCTTTCCTCTCTTAATTTTGAGGGGAAGGATGAATTGTCGGGCCAGTCCTCGAATGGTGACCTCTTCTCCAGTTTGAACTTCAACTGAATACGGCAGCAATTGAGCTGACTGAAATGCCTTTTCCGGATTGTCAAAGCCCATGGGATTACCCCCCAGTCGGGGTCAGACTTTGTTATTAATGAGGTTGAAATTAATTGCAAATCGATTGAGACTGTCACTGCCTAAGTAGAATGCAGAAGGGGCATCTCGCACAACCCAACAATTGTGCTCTATGCTTTTCTCACCGATGGACATTTTTAGCATCCCCCTGCTAGGCAGGAGATGTTTGGAACTGGGGGTTTCCAGACCCATTTCCCACTTATCAATCAACTTAAATGTGGGATTGGTCTGGTCTTTTGGGAGTTTCCTGAATCTCTTCGCTGATGTAGCTTCTTCCATTATTCAGACATACTCTGGCGAGAACAGGTCCCCCCCATCCTCATTTACCTGAATGGGGAGGAACAGCTGTTCCTCCTTTTTCTGACTATCAGCCAAGATTTGAGCTGGTTTTTCATCACCTTTTATCATGGGGTTTGGGTTTTCTTCAAATTGTGGATCAGTGTAAAATTTCAGGGTATTTCCTTCCAGTGTGGAATGCCACTTAAAACTGGGAGAAAGGTTGATTTTCAGGAATCGAGAAGGGTTCCCATCACCAGTTTGTTCTCTTACAGCAATTACAGTTATGTCAGGGACTTGATTGTTCCTAAAGTGGAACTCAATGTTGTCAGAACGCTGCTCAACCATATAGCATGTGCCATTTAAGCTTACATAGTTTGTGCTCTATTTTAATTTTATTGGCAGGTTAGTCTGTGTCCCGAGGACCTTGTTTACACAGTCTATTAGAGGTTCACAACCTCCGAAGGAGGTAATTCCCTAAGAGACAGGGTGTTCCCTCTGCAGTTTCACCTTGTGTCGCCCAATTTTGATCTCCAGATCCGCAGTCCCCTCCACGGGAATGTCATTTCCTCACTCCGAGTTGTCCAGGAAGAGGTGTGAGGGGAATTTGATGACTCTTCCCCATTCCTGAATTGATTTGTTCAAATGCCTTTTTGGACATGAGGGTGTCTTGGGATCCTGTATCCACCAGCCCGGAAAATGCACACTGCCATTGCACCTTGACGGGGCATACAACCTAACTTCTTTCTCCTCCAGTTGTTGAAGGAAATTAGCATTTTGAGCAAGCTGGGTGGTTAATTTCTTTATTTTGAACTCCCAACACTGGGTGATCTTGGGCAACTTTCTGTGTCGGAGTTCAGGAATCTGTAAAGAAAATTTGGCATCCTGAGATTTGGGGAGTTTGTGAATCCCCTTTTTCCCTTGATTCTGTGCTGTCCCCAGTTTCCTGGAAACAGTCACTAGTAACCGGTATGGTGGGATAATCCCTGAGCCATTTGTGAGTTATCGGGATGATATTTCTGGGGTTCAGGGATAGGCGGTTGTAGGTCAGTCCCCATACTTACCCAGCCTAAGTTAGGGTCTTTTGGAACCCATTTTTCTTTGGGAAGAATCCCCCCATCCTTGAAAGAGAAGACTTTCTTCCCCGAATCCTCCAAGGATTCTTCCCCTTCAAACTGGAGGACGCAGACTTCCTCCACAAAATGGTTCTTCTTAATCATTTGGTTTCTCCTACTTACCCTCTGTTCCCTAGGTTGCAGTATTTCAGGGGTAGAAGATTTGGGTTCAAGTTCAAAGGTTTCTAGGGGCATTTCACGGTTGAGGAAGGAAGCTTCCTCTAGGGATTTGCATCCCTTTTCCTCCTGAGCCACCTCCTCTGGAACATGTTGGTTGTGAGGGTTTTTCTCCCTGTCATTGTTCTGGGGTACCAGACCCTGGGTTCGAGCTGTTGTGGGCAACCATGTTCATTTGAAGGTTCTGCTGAGACCTCAACATGCGATTTAGGTCTTGGGTCAAGCTCTGGACCTGACGCTCCAGTTGTGACACCCTCTCTGGCTGATACCGGGGCCTTGGGTCAAATCTTTGCTGCTCTTGGGAAGGATAACTGTCCCTTCTACCGAGTAGCTTGAGTATGGAGGGTTTCCCTGGTAGCCCTCCATCCTTGGTCTCCCTTCCCCCTGATTTGGGGGTCTACACTCCTGAAAGCAGAGAGAGAGAGAAGGATTGTTCTGTATGTTGAGGTTTGGAGGGTACCTGGGGAAGAAACTTAAACTTGAGGGTGGAATATTACTGCCCTCCTAAGGGAAGTTTGGTGGGACATTTGTGGCACAGTTGGGAGGAAAGTTACCTGGGGCCATACTTACCTGGTCGGATGACCTGCTTGAGCCGAGGGAGTCCATACGTACCCCAAGATGGGTCTGTTCCCCTTATAACTTGGGCTAATGTAGTCGCCAGAGTCAGGTGACACATTTGTGGGGTACCCTGCCTGGCCACCATCTGCTTGGGACTGGTCAGAGGATTTTCTCTGCCTCTCAGTTGGTTTCTTAGCAGGAGATGTATTTCTAGCCCCCCCCCATTTCTAGGTCCAAAATGGGGGTATTCTTCACCTCTGCCACCTTGGCAGCAGCGGGGGTGTTGGTTGGTTTGGGATTTTTGGGGGAATTCTTATTTTCCACATGCTTTTGGACCTCATAGATCCGTGTAGCTTGCTCTATTACCCTGTCCAGGGTCTTTTCATTGTGGAAGTCCCTAACTAGTTGTGCCATTATGTACTTACGAAGAGCATGGAAATAGGTGTTCTCCCTACTGTTTGAGCGCACCCGTCTAGCGGTTTGGGCAAATGCTCGGTTTAATTCTTGGACAAACTCTCTCAGTGCCTGATCTTCTCTGCATTGTAGGTTGTAGGCTGCCTTGCGGGCCTCCTGGGGGTTCCAGTGCACAGAAAAGTGTTTCAAGATGGCCGCCTTGTACGTAGACCATCTTGAATGATTTTGATCCTCCAGCCCAGCAAAGAAGCTGGGGTATTCTGGGGAGAATATCCACTTGGCAAACTCCATAAAATTATGGTCATTTTTGATGCCAAATGACATCATCATCTGGTCATACAGCTCCAGACGCTCCCAGACTGAGTACTTTGCATCGTTGTGGTAAAGGTTCATAAAGTTTCTAATGGCTTTTATTTGTCGAATGGGGTCTTTTACCAGAGGTCTCTTTTGTTTGGCAGCCTTCTTTTTCCGCTGCACCAGAGTCCATTCGCCCTCAGACTCAAAGCTGCTGCTATTTGATGTTCTGTCCATATCCTCTAGATGCTCCCTGATTCTTTGAGACTGAGAGTCTCCCCCAGAATGATGGGGCCTAGTCACTTCTCCCCTGTTGTATTGTGGGCTCTCTGGGTCACTTCCCTTGGACTCCCTCTTTCGCACAGGGGAGTACTCATCTGACCCCTCCCCTCTTCCAGGGTTGGTGGAGAAATCTCCCCACCTCCCTGAATGGGTGGAGGTTTTCAGGATGCTCTTTTGGGGCCTAAACTCAGACTCTTTTTTATCTGCAAAGTGGATCAGATGGTCCCTTTATAGCTTATGTTTCTGTCCGTTTAGTTCCCTGATATTCTCTTCATAGGAGTCCTCCTGGTCAGATGTGTTTGGCAAAATATTTTTGAACCTAAGCAATGATGCCCGTCCATCAATCTCTGACGGGGGCTGGCCTTCCGGCTCAGTCATGCTAGGCCTACTTAAATCCCACTGCCTTATATTTCCTGGTTCTTGTTGACTCATAGGTAAGAAGATAGCCGCGCCTTGCGCATGCAATGTGGGGAGCTGGCTTGAGGTCCCTGGTACAGGGGGCATCACACCATAATCAGTGGTCGCTCTTCCATTCCCTAACTGTTCGGGGTTACTCAAGGCCTGATTAAATCTTGCCCGTTTTCTTTCTAATCTAATCATTTATCTTTATCAGCCCCTATGTCTTGGTATTATGCAGAGGCCTGAGCTTTGTACTCTGCTACCAGGGCTTGACTGGCTTCTATGACCTTACTTTGGGACACTACTTAGCCCTGAAGTCCCTTGTTCTCCTCGCACATGGGCTCACTTTCTTTTGGTAACTCTTGTAGGATCTGGAAATACTCAGATCTCTTCTTTTGCAGGAGGCTAATCTGCCCACTCTTTGCAGTTTTGGTCTATGTTGTCTGCTCTAGGTCAAATTCTATTCGCCTCAAATGTCCCATTAATTTTTCATGCTCTACTTTTGTATCAGTTAGTCCCTGAAGACATGTCTCTCCTTTCTCCAAGTCTGAAACACTTCCTGGCACATGGCATATTTTTTCTGACACAGCCTACTATTCTGTTCACTGGGGTGATCTCTCTGCTGTTTCATAGCACCCAACTTCTGGCGTTCCTGGTCAAAATCTGTTTGGGAATGGACCTCCTTTATAACCCACTGATTATTCTCCTCTTTCAATTGCTTAATCTGCTTTTGATATGCACACATGTCCTCTAAGCAGGCTCTATTGTATGTTACTTTTTGGTTCAAATTTAAGTGACTCTCTTTCAGTGAATCAACCCTCTCTTGGCACTCCTCTTTCAGTTGAGATAATTGGAACTCACGCTCTGAATTAGTTTGTCGCTATCCTGCCAACTCCTCCTTTAACTGCTGGAGGATGTTTCCTAATTCTAACTCAGAATGTTGTCTCTCTCGCTGTTTCTCCTCTTCCTGACTTAACTCCCCTTTAACTTGCCCCAATAACTCAGATTGATTCTGCTCAGAGGCTACACTCTCCTGGTACCTTTCCTCCATGATTATCATGTGGAAGTAAATTTATGCAGTGAGTTGGGCCATTTTAGTTTGCTCATCTTTAGCAGTCTTTGTCATGTAAAAGTTGGTCAGGGCTTGATGTAACAGGCCATTGTCCTTCCACAGATCCATATTTGTAGAGGTGACCTGTTGCATCATTCTAGATTGCCAGACATCATGTCCCTGCTCTTCCGATTCCCCTTTAATGAATAAGTGTGACACAAGGTGCTTCCTAGCCATGTTAATTTCCATGGTGCTCA
Organism: Ambystoma mexicanum; assembly: GCF_040938575.1. Classification (NCBI taxonomy): domain Eukaryota; kingdom Metazoa; phylum Chordata; class Amphibia; order Caudata; family Ambystomatidae; genus Ambystoma; species Ambystoma mexicanum. The sequence goes on along the minus strand of NC_090928.1, from coordinate 627,238,716 downwards.
TTGTGAAGAGTGTTCTGTATCTGCTAGGTTATCTAAGGGCAAAATCTCCCCCCTGCTCCTTCCCAGGTTCTGCTTACAATATTTTGTTTGACCCCACAATCCTGATACCTAGGGTACAAGTTTGACCAACGCCTTCACAGTGTAACACAATTTACCATCCACTAAATATAACAATACTTCAATGGGCTAGTCTGTTGTGCTAAGCTGTCACGGGTTAAAACTTTTCCTCAATCCCGGACTCGAGCCCCCAAGTTGTCACAGTATATTATGCAGCACCAGCAAGTCAGGGATGTCTTCCCCTGCAAATGAAGGTGGCCCACAATAAAACACTTTTTATTATTACACAGAATTCTTATTGAGGAGGCCTCCAACCCGTCTCGCATGCAACCTCCACCAACACCCTTTTTCCCAATAGACCAGGAACCAGACCGGTGTGTTGCAATGAATAATTTATGAATGTATTATTTTAATATCCAATCAGAACAAAGAGATGACAGCAGCAACTAATGTTGTGGCAACACAAATGCACAGACTTCTAGAAATTAACCAAGGTAAGAGATCCGGCAATGCCAAACCAATTTTTGTCTTATGAAAAGCAATGCCAAACAATTTCACTCAAATGATGGCAGGAAGGTTAAGCACTCCCCCCTGTGACAATGGAAAAATGGGTTTTCAATGATTTAATACTACTGCTATGGGACAGCACACAAGGGTACTTTGGGCTGCTTACACAAGAAGACAACTAGGGCTTCAAACACACATAGGAAATTTGATTTGAACACAGGCAACACAGGAGAAAGAAACATAAACAATAAAAGGGGATATAATTCAAATCCGTGATCAGGGTATGATAGGGGAAGGAAGATAGAGTAGGGGAAACAATTTTTCAAAGGTGAAAAGAAATATTTAAAAAAACGAAAATGCAAATCCCACAAAATGTTGCTGGAGCTGGAAATGAAAGGCCAGCTCTAATCCATGAAAAACGAAGGAAAGGCAATGCAAACTCCGAGCTCAGAGCATGATAGGGGAAGGGGAGTAGTCTAGGAAGAATGCCTTTTAAAGGATGAAAATACATTTTTAGAAAAGCAAAATTATAAATCACATTAATTTTGCTGCGGCTGAAAATGACACACACACTTTCAATAATGAGAAAGGCCCATAGGAACCAAGGTTTTAAGTGAAAAGGACAGGTGCAACTAACAGGCAGGTTGTGGGCAAAGGGATTACTCACAATGGGAACAGCGGTGGAATATGACAGATGCAAATGGGAATTTGTTCTTAAACACACAATTTAACACATGGAAGAATGGGTTTTCAGCTCTTAATGAATTGACTTCCTGGAGAAAATGTTATACATATAATAACTCAAATGCCACCTTGCCCTACTCTGTGAAGTAATGTTGGAATTAATTGATTTACTAAGGTAAATATACTAAGGAATCTACACGTGCACTGGGAATTCTAAAATGTGAAATGGCAAAAATACACAGACATACATTGGATTCTTCCACAGAAAAATAACTTAACTATGCAAGCAGACACAGGACTTTTCAGGGGAAAGAGAACAATAATCAACAGGTCAACAAGGGATGATTTTGTTCCATAGGATAAATGACTTAAATGCATAGATGAACAAAGGATTTGTAAATGAGAGAGCTACCACAATGCACAGGCAAATACAATCATTTTCAATAGAAAATGGACTGAATTTCAACAATAGATAAGATAGATGGTTTTTTCCTTATGGAGACACTCTAGGGTAGTGCTTAAAAAGATAGGACTTGTTTAATCTATAGCTTGGTAGGTCTATAATTACAGTAGAAAAGGGCTTTATTTTCATTAAGGGGTGCCAGGGATTCACTGCTTGGACTATCAATGGCGTCAGTCAAGGCCTCTCCCTTCCTCCAAATCATCTACTCCAGCTCCCTGCTTCACTCCAAGACTAGGCCTAATTTCTGCAAGGATTGCTCCAGAATTTAGTCAGCTGCACACCTCGGATTTTGTAGAGAGAATCCTCAGTTGAGGAGGAGTGACCTATTTATAAGCCAAATGACATCACGGATGTGTCATCCTTCTCGCACAACTGATAGGGCAGTGGTTAAGGGGTCCCTCCACCTCTGCAAGCTGGTAGGTCCAGAGAATGGGGGAGTGATTTGAGAAGCCAGGGGAGGATACCTCATCAATCATATGATAGAGGCAGGGGGTTGGATCTGGCTTCTGTACCTGTAAATCTCACATTTTAATAAATACCCTTTCTCATCAGATTATGCCACATACATCAGCATATTCAGACACTACATTTTTTGTGAATCAAATGATCTGACCTAGCAGTTTATAGGTTATTTTATGGCAGCATCATGGTTTTTCCCCGTTCATGCCCAAACTATATTATTGGAAAATCGGGCATTCGATGGGCGGCATGTTTACCGCCTGTTACACACTTTCTCAGATTTTTATAATAATCACAGTTATGCAGCAGCCACAATCAATTTATTTGGTATAACTTTTGTTATGTTGGTGTCACCAAGATCATTTTCGGTTGACCAGAATCAGCTCACGGACAGCTTTTGATAAATCTGAACATGAATAATGTACGATCAATACTTCCCAAATCATCTTCAAAATAGCATATCTCCTATTGTGTGCAATGAGTGTAATGCTCTGCCATCAATCTGCCCACTCTTGTGGCAGAGATCTGGTTTTCAGCTCTGACATAGAGAGGGACCCTTTTTTTGGTTAGTCTACTGCTTTAAACCCTAATTTACCATGTTTACGACGGCCTGAGTGCTTTTGGTCATAAAACTGGGTGAGCAGAGAATTCCTCAACTCATCTCCATGGCAACACAGCTTTGAATCCAGTTTACCTTGTGGTGGGATTCACAGCCAGAATAGAAACTTACTGGCAATGAATTTCTTCAGCTAAATTGGCCTTGTTAGCTTGCATTTTGATTTGACATAGACTCTGGAAACAAACTCCATTAATTATTAAAATATCACTGCAACGCAGTTCACTGCATACATGGGTTACATGTGGGCAGCGTAATCACACTTTTCAAGACTTCGATGCACATCTGGTTTTACCAGGTGTTACTTAAGGCAAAATCGAAATGTCTTCTGTAGTCCCAGCAGTGGAAAAGGGCCTTCATTTGACTGCAGCTTTTTAACCCAGTTCAGGCTCGCAAAATGACAGGAACCATACTCTTATGTTGAAAGTTTTGCATACATTTGGAGGGGCATGTCTTTAATTGAAAAGGGAAACAGCTTTGGAAGGCAATGATTTTGGTCAAAGTACAAAACTCCATTCTGCAGTGCAAATTTGCACACAATCTGGTCATTTATTTACAAGCTGGATGTCGCCGTTTCTGCCAACATGGTCTCAGCCTTTCCAGACATTTCTCAAAAGTATCATGAGGTCTTCCCCTAATGCGTGGCAAGGAACATTTTCTGGCATCCCCAGGATTAGATACCCAAATTTGTTCCTTCATGTTTGGGCAAGGGCCTCATTTAGCATGTACTGCCGTGCAGGCCTTTTACTGAGAAGCAGTCCCCCCACTGACTCCGGCCTGTAGTTATGACATTTTAGGGCTATTTTACCCCACAAGTAGAAGAAGATAGCAGAGTTTAATGTGGATCGACTAACTGGGGTGTTGCTGAAGGATGCAAGGAAATGGGAAAGATTACCCTTGGGTATCTGGGCTAAAATCAACACTACTAAAATGTCCCTTCTGCGGAAAGTTCTTTATATCATTCAATCACTTCCCCTGTGATTCACGAAAAAAGTTGCTGAGGATTGAGATCAAGATTTTTCAAGATTTATTGTGGCGTGAGAGAAAGAAGACGAATATCCATAGGGATCATTCTGGAACGTGGTTTCTTGTGAAATATCATAGGGGGGTGTTATTAAAGAAGGCAGCTCATTACTTAGTGCCCAACAGTACGCTGGAACCACTTTGGATGATAGTAGAGAAAGAAAGGTTTTCTCTGTACGGGTTGAATAACATTTATTCGATGGGCAGAATGCCAAATGTCAGTGATAAATTACATTCCACTAATGCGACTCGGGGGGCCCTTACCGACTGCTAATGATCATTGGCATAATCTTGGTCTTCTGATTGCGAATAAAACATTATGTTGGCAATGTTGGATCTCAAGAGGAGTACTGAAGATAGGTGATGTGTTGATACCCTTTGAAAAACTTCTGTGTGTGTTCATTCTGGGGAATAGGGAGATGGGTAGATTCAGGGAGTTAGTCACTTTTGATGCAAAGACTGGATATGTTGTCTGCTCAACTGTGAACTGAGCCAAGTAGGTGTGCTATATATGCATCGTCACCCGGTATGGTGTCCACATTCTTTAATGCCTATGTATCTTTTATTAGTTGAATCCTGGGAGAAACTGCGAGGGGCTTGTGAGGGCGACTTGGGTGTGACATTTCGGATAAAGAGTGGGGGCAGGTGCAGAAGGCTGGTTTTTGAAGTAAAATGGATCTGAATTTGAGACTTCTCCAATAAAAGATTTTGGGTCGCCTGCATTGGACTCCAGTGCGCATGCACAGTTTTAGTTTGTTGGACAATGATGTGTGCTGGGGTTGTGGTAAGGAAAGGGGAAATTTGTTGCATATGTTATGGAGTTGCCCTAAGGTGCGTGAATTAATGTGATGGACAGGATGGACACAGTGTTTTCCATAAGCTTTCAGAGAATGCCTTTCCAGATTCTTCTGTTATCTGGCAGACGAAGATATGAGATTGCTAGATGGTAAAACAGGTGCTGAAGTTGTGGAAAATCACAAAAAAGCCACTGGTGGAGGATTGGTTGAATAATGTACAGGTGTTGTAAGACTTTGAGAAAGTTCTATTTCATAAGCAGGATCGAGAAGACCTTTATTTCGAACTCTAGACGCCCTTTAACAATCTGTATGGTACATAGGGGTTATTTTGTGATGTGCAATATTCGGGTTAATGTTGAGGATTCTGGGTGAGTTGTGTGATTGTGTGTGATTGTGTGTTTTTGGCTTTCTGTGTGTGTGGTGTGTCTTCTTGCTTTATATGTTTTGTTAGATTCATGTTTAGGAATGATCTGGTTAGGAATGGTTTGTATTATGTTATTTTCTTTGCTGTTAAATCGTGTTTTTGGTTCTTTAGGATTTGTTACATGGGTTGGCAGAATGTTCAATTATTGCCATTGGGATTTTCCTAGTGTTACTTTGTACACTTTACGTTTTGTTTAGTTTGGTTTCCTTGTATAAAAAAAGTGTAACATTTGTAAATAAAGAGCTTTTAAATTTGTTTTATCAGCTCTGTGTTGGGTTTGCATTCGAAATAATCGATTGAGGATGTTGTATGTATCGATAAAGGCAATTTAAGACTGACGACGGACCACATTCTCAGATTTGAATTGGTGATAACTGCTTAGGGACAGTTGATATGGGCAAAATGTAGATTTGCAATAAGTGTCATATAATATCATTGAATTTGTGCCAAATGGATTGATTTATAACTGACATCGGCATAAATATTCAATATACATGATGGTAGCCATAGGAATACATTAATGTTGCCTGTATAAACAAAATGTTTAGCTTCTTTCTGATGCAATGGTCTCCTCTAGGATTGGGACTGAGTTTTAGTAAGGGCACAAATCGGGTATCTCCCAGTCTTCCATGGGGATGTGTCGTATGCTGGGGTTTCATCATAGGTTGTCTTATCATTGTTAGCACCTGGGTAGGGTGAGGCAGCCAATCAGATGGCTAGGAAGGTGGACTTGACCGCAGGTACGAGCCCACGTTCCAAGGTGCATGACTGGCAGCTCCCCCACCACCATCTTACCCCCATCCTCTGGCACTTTTTTTAAAATTCCCCAACTTTTCTTATTTTGGCACTCACTGCCTCAGCCACACATTCCGCTCTGCTCACAACAGCCACCAGAGAAAAGGAAGAAGGGCGCCATACGGAGCCCCTCTTCCCTTTCCATGGTGGCCATCTTTGTAAAGGATTTTCCTTCTTACAACATGACGCCGCCCACATCCTGTTGTAAGAAGGAAAAATCTTCTTCTTTTTTTAGCACCCTGTGTTGCCGCTTTGGCAACCTGGGGTGCTAATAGCCTTAGGCCTCCAGTCCAAAGGCTGAAATGGGGGTTAATGGCCCGGAACCCTCATTTTCCACCCTCGCTTTGCCCGGGATGATAACTTGGACTGCTGGGCCGTTAACCCCTGCTCCAACCCTTGGAACAGAGATCTAACATCATATTCTTAAACTCTTGCAGGTGTTCTGTAATTCTGGTCCTTAGTGCCCTTTTGGTGTTGCCTATATAATCCTTACCATAAGAGCAGATGATGACAACGTTTACAATTTATAAATTGTTCAATCTAAAATCATGAATAATTAACTGTTTAGTCATGTTCTTTGCAAATTAGCACACACTGCATGCACCACACTTAACACAAATCCATTGGATCTTGTTTAAGATAAGTCCTAATTTCAATTGTATATCATTTACAGTAACTAGGACTCCCTATATTCTTAAAAGTCGATGCCTTTTTGTAAATCAATCTAAGTTATCTGTCCAGGTATTGTGAAATGAGAGGATCGGCTGTCAGTAAATGTTAATGCTATCTGAGAATGGTATAAAAAAAATGAGTGTAAGAGGTGTGCTTGGTTATAAATCTAATTTCCTCTGACGGTCTTGTGATCCTCAGAATTATAGGGTGGATTAACGTGTCACAGTCCTTGCAGTCTACCATTCTGATTGATGGGTTAGTATGAGCCTTGTTACAGCATCTAACCAGAAAATCATTTGTAATTTCCTGTTTTCTTGCATCATATTTGGCTGTTTGGGTGCCTCCTCTGAACAAGGATAAGAACAGCATCCTCAGACACAGGTTTCATCTTTGTTGGGCTGCATTAGTGAGGTGAAGCTTTGCCTGTCTAGGGCGCAGTGAGCAAGTGGCCCATGTCTGGATTATCTTTCAAATGTATGGTGAAACTCCAAGCAAAACAAATTTACAAAAATGTGGAAGGCCCTCTACTGAGAATGACCATGGCCAAATAACCTTTTCTCTTGGTTTGTTCCAACTCAGAAGGGTCTACAACCATGTTTTAGTTCACTGCACTTTTCAAAGAGGCAAAATACCCTTATCTATGTCCGAATTTCACAGTTAAAAGACTGATGTTGCAGATGGGTGCTTTGAATAGACCGCCTCCTGCAAGAACCCTCTTTTTGTCTTTTCACCTTTCTATCTGCTTTTGCGAGGGGTCCTCCCTTGCATCCTCAGATCCTACTGCAAGACTTTCTTCCCACTTCCTTCTGCCTCCAACCATTCTCTCACCATGCTTACCTTCCCCCCGGCACCTCTCCATCGTCCAACTCCGACTTCCGCCTAGGAAATGGGCAGCGTACAGTTGTGTGGCAGTCTTTTTCTGGCAATCTTCTGTGTGCCACACTTCCCCCATGGATCGCACAGACCAAATATTAATTTCCATATCAGTCTGGTCCCATGTACAATTGATTACGTACTAAGAGATACACAGGTGTTTTAATGGTTTGCATTGTCACACAATAATAAAACAAGAATTGGTGGGTTGCCTGTGATATAAAATCATTGTCTTAGTGTTTTTAGCAACTTTCAAAAATAAAGAAGATTGATTAAATAGAAACATTTTCTTAAGAGATTTGTTTTGGGAAGGCTAAACGGAAAAGACATTGTTAATTAATGAGACTACTTGAGACTCAGTAATCTGAATATGATATGAATTTTAAGAATGGATAGATGAAAAGACCAAACATATTTTGAGTGCCCCATTACTTCAGTGTGCCGCCCGGTACTCTTACTACGAGCACGAGAACGGACACGCCATTTCTCCTTTCTTGCCGGACTGAGAAGGTAAGCAGATCCTCCTCTGCACTACCTTGCTTCCTTAAACTACACGATGGGGCTCTAACGCCTTTTTCTACACATTTTAAACATTAGAGTACGACCCAGACGACTGAGAAGTCACAGGATCTTGTGTTCTGCTGGATCCTCCAGGTTGAGATTGTTGCCATTCTACCTTCACGGTGACTACTTTCCTTACCATAAGGGTAGGCACAAAACCTTTTGAGACTAATATTCTTTTGTAAAGATACAGCCTGCCTCATATCTCTCAACATGAATAATCATTAATAGCCCTCCATTTATGAATGAACCACTCTTTCTCTTGTCAACTACCGACAATGACAATGATATCTCCTACTTGAATGCCTCTATTACACCGCCATTTGGCGGTCAGACCCATGAATGCCTTTTTTTAAAAAATATATAGAATATCTACTACTTGAAACTTTGAATTTGGTATATTGATTGTTGGACATACCTGATTGTCTAGGATAGAATAGACCGAACAACTTTATAGTTGAATAACTGAGTGAATATGTTTACTTTAATGATATTTACCTAAGCCAGCAGTACATTGGGTTCTTTCCTGATGAGAATGCATGTGAATACAATATATTGAATTATGATTGACTTTGAATATATATTATCATATAGATAATTACATGTTTTGTTGAAATTTCCCTTTATATGTGATGAATTTTGTTCAATATGCCCCTGAAGAAGAGATGAACTTCTCGAAACGCGTTGGGCCAACTATGAATTATTGAAAATTAAAGAAACTGGAAATACCTACAATTTATGTGTGGAGGTTATTCATTGAATACTAAAATGTTTTTTTGTGCTTTAAACTAAATAATAAGTATTGCAAAGTATGTACACACATATTTGGTGTATCTAAGTCATATTAATAATTGGGCTCTATTCGAGCTAGTGAAAGTGTGCAGGGGACGGGAGTTCCTCTATTAGGAACTTACTTTGTTTTCGTATATTTTACAACCCATATGCCAGGGTTGACTGTTATCTCCCCTGCACCTTAAATTGTCCTAAAAGCACTATTGTGCTATTTAACATTTATCCAAATGCACAAACATCATCAATAGGAGTTCATGGTGAACACAATTGTGGTTTTCGATTAAAGAAAGAACATTTTGGAACTCCATAAGTATTTATCATGTCCCCATGGGAGTTCATCTCCCGACATGTGTATTTTTACTATAAACAAAAATACATTTTGCAAGTGTAACATACCTCAATGGGAGCCATTATGGCACCATCTAATGCTAATTGCTTCATGCATAAGATTGAGACAGAGCATATCCTTCACTATCCAGTTTGATACAAATTTCTGACAGTTTTCTGACGTTATATTGATGACATTTAGGGGGTATGGTATGGTCCTTTGCATGCCCTACAAGGCTTTATATGTGAGTGATATTGATGAACACATTCAATGTAATGCTTCCATAGGTATTGCTAGGGTACATTTTCCTAATATTGATATTACACTACATTCAAGTAGATGTGTTACCAACATATTTCACAAATATAGGGATGGTAACAATGTGTTACATTGTTTAGGTTTTAATTCTCCCAACATATTAAACAGTCTTCCATACAGAAATGTAATGAAGGTAATGCTCTGCAAATATTTAACTCAGGATTCTTATCATAAGGAACTTAGAGAACTAATGAAAAACAGGTTATTGTAACACAACCGGCTTTACTACATACTAAAGCTGAAAGTACCAACCTTCATCAGATTTTGTTTCTAAATATTCTGTACAGAGCTATAAAATCAGGACAATACTGTACAAACCTTGGGATATTCGGAAAACTGACAGGAGATTAACCAGTTTTAGCCAATTTGCACCTGCATTTGATATTTTGGTAAGAACGAATACAACCAAGCACACTAGAAAAATGAATACCAGCAGAATGCATACATTTAATGCAATAACATCAGCAAAGGCAGTGTGGTTTTGTGTCCTTGAAGAGGGGGCGAAAATCTGGTTGAACACTTTTGCCACTAGCAAAACTGTCAACATTAGTTACTGTATACGCTACCCTTGTGACATCTATTTAAAAGCCACACTAAGATGGAATGAACACCGTTCTAACATAAGAACTCAAAATCTTAAATCTTCAGTAGCGAGACACCTCATTGAACATCAATATCAAATTGTGCAGATGTATTTTCAAATTCTAGAAGTGTTAGAGACATCATTCTGCAATCATAGTATTCAATGGATGCTTGATCAGAAGTAGGCATTCTGAATTGACAGGTTAAATTGTTTCATTCCTGGGGGGAGGAGGGTCATGAACGAGGAATCTCATTTATTTTGTATTTTATGAACATTGTTAGCTTTTATTTTGTGCTTGAGTAAAAAGACAGTGGAGTCATTCATTTGACATTTGTTGCTTTATAATTGCTGTTTAGTAACATTAATTCTGATCTGTATTATATAAATATATATCTATTTTATATTATTCGACATTTAAGGATTTTATCTTTGTTCTTTTTTTATCCTGTCCATTCTGCCTGCATGCATAAATCAATATTTCACCTTAAATGATCTACCGCATCATTACTTGTCTTCTTGATCGCCAATGTGTTTTGAGGGGGGCTTTAGATTAGAATAATCACAGCCAATTTGTTGCATTTGTTAAGGTGTATATAGTTAATGAAACATTTAATTTGTGCTGGTCATTTGTCCAATACTCACAATTAAGCATCTGGTTAAACAAGGTGCTCACCATACTAATGGCCTACCCACATCTCACCTCTTAATGCCTGTATAGAGTTTTTGATCCCTCCACTGGATTCTCAAGAAAACTGGCTGACTAACTTTATATCTTATAGTTACACTATGCCATGTGGAGGAAGGATAGCTCAGGGGCAACACGTTTGCCTTGGAAGAAAGACAATGCAGAGCAACACAGGTTTGAATCCTGATCCCACGCTAAGAAACCACTTGCTGGTATTAAGCGTGTTATAAAACATAATTATAATTTGTATTTTTAGCCCATTCAAATATTTTGCTTAGTTTGGCCCTTCCAGTGCTTATAGGGGAATGGGGAAATGTTACTTTGTAATCATCTGTATAGTTAAATCTTTATATGTGTCTACCTTATGTTGTCTGTTTTTACTCCATTTCAAAGCATGTTAATTTTCGTCAGAATAGTAGCTAATAATTAATGGTATATCTGTCTCTATTTGTCTGTTATGTCTGTATGTCATGTAGATACCTCATTTAAGCCTTCTCTTAAGACAGAACCATCCCTGATCCTCCACCCACCAGCCTCCTAAAATATGTACACAAATCCAGAACCATCTCCATAATCCTCGGCATTCTCCAAACTATGCTTCTTGATTTTCACCTTACTCGACTTACTTCAATGATCTCTACATACGCAACACATACTCTTGGGACTCTGGTACCCAGGTATTTGGGCACCCAACCTAGCTTCACTTTACCTGGAAACAAAAGCTGTGCCCACAAAATACTAAGGATTACCCAAGCACATCTCAAGCCCTTCACTCATCCAAACCTTCCATGTACACCTTACTATACTCTGTATCTTTTCTGTCATTCATTTACACATTCTTAATTAATAACACACCTTAACAGACAAAACTCACTCTAGTATTCTTCTCTTCATTGCACACTAATTGTTCGGTCAATGATTTCCAGTAGATTAAGGCTCTGCCATCTCTGGTGTGGGACAGACTGGCCCTTAACTCCGACAAGGTTTACACGCTTTGAGACCAAAGAAGTTGCATTATGAACTGAACATAGATTTTTGTTGATCCACGTTACATTGCGATACCAGTTTCTTTAGGTGTCATTTATTATTGTTCACTGTGTATTTATTTTTCCTTTTTCTTTTTGTCTTAATTTTTGCCAGTTTCAGGGACGCATTGTTGTAAATATTCATTAATGTAAATGCTTACCATATTTATCACATCATTAGATCATGTAATGCAGTGATATCATTGTGTTGCTGCACAGACATTACATGGGTTCATTTTTTAAAATAGCTGTAAATATGCTTGCATATATTGCTAAACCAGTAGCGGGGTATGGCTTGATAGTAAGCTGCGTTAGGTGCTGAATTAATTCCTGCATTTGACCTCTTTTGAAGGCAGATTCTCTCAAATTTGTAAATGTCTTCATAAAATGTATTTATTCTCCTATTGTATTGCTTTACAGGTAAGCAGTAAATAATAGCCCACAAGGGCTAAGATTGAAGCAATTTTTTTTAAAAAGTGGTTTTCATTTTTTGTTCTGTAGGAGCCTTTTTGATCTGCAGGAATTAGCATTTGATTACTAAGAATTTTCAGTAACAGGTATGAAGCAGGTTTTTATGTAGTTGATAGAAACTTTTTTGGGATTTCTTTGACACCATTTCAACTTTAAATTTTTAGAACCTTTTTTCATCTGTTGTCCATGGGCATCCAATGACAGGTAGGCCTTGTTTTGAATATAGGAGGTTTGATTGTTTGATTTGGTTACCTTTTTGTGGTGCTGTCTCTAATGTGGGTAATTGTATTCTGTTCACAGATGTTTCCCTAATGAAAGATCATGTGAAATTGAAATGCATTGGATTTCATAGTATGTTGCTATGATTTTTAAGAAGTGAATGGTTTCATATTAAAAGTGTTAATAACTTTAAAAATAAATTTGAGTTTATTAAAGGGGAATTTACTGAGTCTGTTTTTAGAAATATTGGGAGATCTTTTAATTGTTCCAGAAGAGAAGGAAACCAAATGTAAAACAGCCAAAGAAAGTGTAGAGCACCGGTAATTCCTGTTGTCTGTGAACTTTTACCACAATCCTTGCTGTCTTGGAAAAGGAGGGAAAAGCAGGCACTTTTATTTATGACTAGTCCTGAAAGAATACATCCACAGCTATGGCCTTTGGATCTGGATGCCGACTGAAGAATTTGAAACCTTGACAGTTGAGAAATGAGGCACAGTGATCTCTCTAGGACCCCAGAGCGACGGCTTTGTAGGAAGTTGGAATTCCAATCTGCCACTATGTTGGCAAAACCTGGAAGGTATTCCACTTGTGACGTTACATTTCTGTCCAGACAAAAATGGCAACACCTATGATTTTCCTCCACCTCCCCAAATGGCTAATGGCCATTTGAGCAACAACACAACAATTTGTTTGACCTTTCACCAGGCTCTTCAGCAAAAATGAACCTGCCTAAAGTTATCGAGATTTTATATTAAGACACTTCTCTTCTACAGATCATTTTTCTCCTATGAAAATGTCCCCTCTCCCTACACCCGATCTGAAGTTACTTGCCTCAAACTTCAGAACTATGTTGGGAGAGGGACAAAAAAATCGCTCTTCTTTTCCGAGTTTTCATGTGCTTGAGGGTAGCTCAGCGGCAATGTGCTCGCCTTGGAAGCAAGATGACACAGAGCAACACAGGTTCGATCTCCGGGTCCGCGCTTAGAAACCTTTGGGGATATAAGCGCATTATACGCAACTAAGAAAAAAACTCCTGTAACAGCGCCTTGATGCCCCCGGGCTGTGTGAGCACTTTAAAAATGCAAAAATAAAATAAAAAGCAACTCTCTGGTCTACATGCCTAAATAAAGGAAAGGACAGTTTTCTTCAGAATAGTTTGGATCTCTTGAGGTATAATCTTGATTCTTGTTTTTAAAAGGTGGATAATACATTTCTAAGAATCAATATCGAAGCACTGAACCTGGATGCACTGCAGTAGGTTCTATCACCAATTGTTTGGCATGTACGACAAAGCCCAGACTTTGCAGGAAAGATGGAGTTAATTTCACCTGTGTGTGTAAGACATAGCTTGTTCAACATGAGAACCATGTTATCTAGATATACTATCATACTCACCCCCCTGGCCTGGATGCAAGCCATCACTGTTTGTAGCAGTTTGGAGTAGAAAACAGGTGCTGGGGATAGACTGAATGGCAGAGAGGAGAACTGCCAACTATGGCCTCTCCACCCAGACATTCTGATTGAACGGGAGAAGTCAGAACCACCAAATATGCCTTCCTTCAAGTCTACCTTGACCATCAATCACTTGAAAGATAACATCCCTTAATAGATGGATACCCCCATATTAAAATAGTGTTAGACTGCAAAGGTATTCAGTGCTTTCAAATTGATCACTGGACAATTTCCCTCATCAACCTTGGGGACCAGGAATATTGTGCTCATACATGTGGTCATAAATCTATAGGCTAAGTAGCTTGCTGGGAGAACTGCCAATTTGGCTATGATGTCTTCTATCTGTACATCTATCAACAACTGTTTTTCTTTATTGAATACCAAGGGATGAGCAGAGACCAACAAGTAAGGAGGCGAATAAAAGTCTGTGATAGAAATCTTCCGGGAAGAAACCTTTAAATGTAGCCCGATTACCTGGAGATGCTGGACCCCCAGAGCCTTTGTTAAATCTTTCTCTTCACTAGGTTATCCTCTGAGGGAAGAGATAATGGGCCTCGTTACAACCCTGGCGTTGGACCATGGTGCTGTTAGCACCATGGTCCATGCCGGATTCCGCCATGGTGGATGGCGGATTTACCACCCCATTCCAAGGTTGGCGGGGCGGTAAATCCCCATTCACCATGGCCCCTTCCCCATTCCCATTTTTGGCCCGTAGGGCTCAATGGGAATGGGGAAGGCGCTAATTACGGCACCGTAAATTACGGTGCCGTAATTAGCACCAAGGTCCCTTAGCGGGATGGACTTTAACGCCTGCAGGCATTAAAGTGGGAATTTTTTGCGTTAAGGGTTTAACGGCGCCGCAGCCTTTTACGGCACCGTTAACCCCTTAACGCCAGGGTTGTAATGAGGCCCAATGACTGAGCACATTGTGGGTACATTGGGAGTGTCAGGAAGGCCATAGGAGCTTGCACTGCTTCTTCTGGCCTTGAGGAAAACTCCAGGGGAAAACACGTTCCTAATGTTACCTACGCCTTATCCAAGACTGTGAATGTGTGCACATATATGGACAGATCAATGATAAAACTCTCCTCAAAGAGGGAGCCCTATGCTCAATACCCTTACACTGTAGTTGCCTTGTCTGTAAGATTAGGATCTATGAGAATGAGGAGTGCCTTTATTGTTTCCATGCCTCAAGCCACATGTGTCGAGCAGGGTAAGGGAATATTAGACCCACGCCCTCAGAGTTTGAATATGTGGGGAGGGTGAGTACTGTTAACATCGTTATCATCCATTAGCTCACACATTTGGGGAAGTGTACCCAAAATATCCAGGAGCTTATTGTGACATGATCTCAATGATTTGCCAGTCCCCTTCCTGAGAGCCTTGCCTTCTTTGATAAGAAAATGATCATTGATTTGTCCAATTGAGGTGCCTGGGCCATCTTATCTGGCATTATATCTGGAGGCAGCACTTCCTCCTTCAGAAGTAAGTTTCAATACTACACTTCTTCCATAACATTTGGGTCCTGCAATGCTGCACTTGTGCTAGTCCCCAACTTTAATAAGAATCAGGGGTAAGTGGACTGTTGGCGACAGTGTGGTGAAAGAGGTGACCTTTTCCATATGTGGTGGTCGTGCCCAAAGATAAAGGTGTACTGGAAAGAAATACTGAGTTTAATCAAAGACGTAACAGGTACAGACCTACCACAATCCCCCAAGGTCATTCTGTTGGGGGCGGTGGGAGAAGGGACTTACGCCGCTTCAGGGAATAGTGTAGCCCTCACCACCCACCTACTGGCTGCAGCAAGGATGACAGTCGCCCAACGATGGAAAACAGTGGAAGGTCCTGCAGCCCCTTGGTGGTGGATGAAAGTGTGGGGAGTTATGGCGATGGAGAACATTTGCGCCACAAAGTCAGGGACATACCTGAAATTCCTAGCCATATGGGATCCACTTCAGGACTATGTGGAGGAGAGGGAGGTCCAATTCTTTAAACCCAGGACGTTAAGAAACATGCACATCAGATAATGACAGCAGAAGACATGGAGGAGTGGAAAGCTCAAGAAACTTCGTTGCTCTGGTTATCACTTTGATACAGTTTGGTTCAGATTTCCTTTAAGGATCAGAGGGTGGGATAGGGCGGGTGAGGGTGGGGGGTTCTCGGGAGGGAAAGTTGGAAGACAATAATAGTTTCAAGGCCAAAGTTCGGGTAGGCCAAAACAATAGGTTTACACAGTCAATAATGGTTGTTTGCCTGATGTTATCAAAAGCTAATTGTTGTGTTACGCGCTAAAATGATTGAAAATAAAGTTGGTTAAAAAAAAAAAGAATCAGCACAGACCATTTTCTTTCAGTTCTGGCCATGAAACTGTGGAACACCCTACCCAGACCTCTCTGCCTGAAAGTGACCCACCTGACTTTCAGAAACCAGCTCAACACTTGGTTTTTCTACTTACCCACAAGCAATTGTGAAACTCTTTGCACTACCTTCTATGCGATACCAATTTGATTGATTTATCCTCTGCTGCATGACACCGGGCTGCACCTTAATCTCAGTGAAATCTACAACCAAGAGCCAGGAAGCGACAACACCCGAACTCACCTCCCCCCTCCCTAATCCCTCAAAAAACTCCTCACTACTAAAATATTACACTCCTTCAGACTAACAACCAGGTCTACTGCACTTAGCATATTTATCTTCTATCAACAACCAGGCTTTCCGTTTTTGCACTCCACAAGGAGGCTGCTCATAAGGCTAACCTGACCAGTCCATACCAACCACAAACTACATATCAGCACACAGATAATGGGTACCTCCGACCTATGCCCATCAACACCAAAGGTTTCTGCATCTGCCTTCCTGCTAACACACCCTCTCCTCCTTTCCTACAGAGCCACTTTACATTACATTACATTACAAGAATTGGATGAGGGCACTTGGAATATATTTTGTTTCTTTAATCTTTTCCAAGGCGATTGCAAATCCAGTGTCTTGGGGAAGACGCTGCTGACTCTGAGGGGCACCACTCAGCTGACCTAAGGTATTGAATATTGGCTGGGTCAAAGTAGGGTTCACCCACATCTTCCAGAAACATTGAACCATAGCTGGGAGAGGACCCAGAGATATCCATCTTCCCTTTTTCTCCTCTTTGGAGAGGAGCATTTGTCCTCTGAAGATGGGGATGAATCAGAAATTGAAAACAACTGGGGAGAAGCTAAAGACACTGAGACCTTTGATTCGTGATCGACGTGCATTCTTTTAAATGCTGTGTCGGGTGTAATAGGCCTCCCGGAGGAGGTATCAGTTCCTCTTGTGCCCTCATTCAAGTGTTTGGCCTTGGAGGTGGGTTTATGGTGCTTGGACACATTTTTCTATACAGGTGAGGTTGTTGCCTATAGTGAGCCCTCTACAATACTAGAATATTATATTGCCTTTCATTCTAACAATGTCTCCTTTAATTAAAAGTCTCTTTTGTAGATAAATAGTAACACTGGGAGGGATACTCACCCTCGTTCGAGGCACAATGTTTCTGTAAGGAAAGGCAGTGAACCACAAAACGGACCTGCAGGCCCCTGTCAATGCAGGGGAGGTTGTTTGGGGCAGAGCAGGATCAAGAAGGGACTGCCAGTTACAGTGAGGCTAGCAGGCTCCAGAGAGAGCAGGTGGTGGAAACACATGCTTCTGTGCAGTGAACTGGCAAACAGTGTCTCGCTGAGGAAATCTGCACCAGAGGGTAAATAAAGTGCCAAATGGAAAAGACTGAGAGCCCCAGTGGGTGGCCGGGCACCTCCACGCCAGCACGTTTGTGCTTGAAGTAAGGAGCATGTGGTGCTCCCATGGGAATATAATGATGCAAAAGCTTGCATGGAGCCAGTGCAACACCCTGCTCCACTTTAATTAAAGTGAACACAGGAAACAATAACAGTCTCAGGCATAAACAATACTTTCCTATATGTAGACAATCTTTAAGAAAACAATCTTTAATCAGGCTATTATTACACTGCTAGAATACAAGGCAAGGAACCATAAGGGGGACTTAGCTTGTGCTCTGGTCTAGTCCAGAGGTGGAAGTATAATACAAATCATTAGTACATTGTGCCAATATCTCAATTTTAGCTTAAAGTGCAAACCTTTAGTTCACAGGCTTCTTGTGAGCCAAACATAGAGTCAGCTCTGCTAGAATGTGCACACACTGCCCATTTCTGAAGTCACAGCCAGGCTGAGACACACATATAGCTTCTGAGGCTGTGCAGCCAGCACATTAGCAACTTCGCTAACACTTTTCTTTTGTTATTAGGAGATCCCTTTCTTATACTTTATAAGACATTTCCACATGAAAGAACTGCAACAGCACCAGTTGTCTAGCAAATCTATGTCCCCTTAAAAATAAGTTAAATTGAGTAATAGAATAAAGCCCCCTTTAAAAGATGTGTCTAGGATGGGTAGTCTATGATACTTTAGTACTCGCCAAAGAGAGAGGGGGCGTGGGTTTCCCGGACGTATACTTATACTATAAGGCGGCTCAGCTTGGGGTTCCGTTCTGGAACCTCATTTGTGGGAACAAGATGAACGTCAGTGGGTGGGTCTAGATAATTACCATCTTCAGCCCGCAACATTTGGGGAGTGTTTATGGGTTTAGAGAAACCGGATTCCAAGCAGGATTAGGGAGCACCCCCATAGTTGGAGTTATTTGGACTATATATTGCAAAGTGCCTGAGATGAATGGGGTTACAACTTGGCCCTCTCCTTTGAGCCATCTGTGGACCCCAGGAGTGAGAGATCATATTCCAAATCTGAATAGCTTTCAGGGTCGGTTTGAGGCGGGATTAACATGGGTAGGACAGCATTGGAAAAAGGGAAGGTTTATTTCTATATTGGAGCTGGAAGAGGCCCTGGGAATTTGGAAGCTTTCAGTGTTTTCGTATCTGCAACTAAAGGGGAGTACTCACAACTGAAACTTGGAAAGAACAGATACAGCCTGTTCTCACCCCGACAGAAAAAGTCCTTGATTCCCAATTGGAGATGAAGGTGTTCATTTCTCTTCTGTATGGTACCCTGGTGAAGCTAGGAAGGGGAACACTGATACACTTCGGGGTTGGTGGGAACGGGACATGGGTCTGGAAATAGTGGGAAGGGTATGGCGTAAAATGTGTTGTAGAGCTTTTAATACTTCAGTCGCCTGCCAATGTAAGCTCCATGCTGTTAAATGATTGTACCGGTGGCAATATGACCCTGTGCATCTGTCTTAGATGTTTACAGTGGCAAGCCCACTCCATTGGCATGACTGCAGGGTGACTACTGACATATGTGGAGGGGGTGTGCTAATGTGCAGATGTATTGGACCGAGGTGCTTGGTTGGATAAAGGAGATAGATAGAGTCTCTCGAGAGCGGACAGCACTGCTTGTGCTGTTTGGGTTGGTGGAAATTGAAGGGGAGTATAAGAGTTTATCTCACTTGGTGAATTTTTTTGCTGTTGGCGGCTAGTTCATGTTGTGCCATGTATTGGAAGAGGTTATTATCAGGGAAAGCAGAATGAGCCAATAAGGCAAAGATCATTTATGTAATGGAAATGATTAATCCAGCCCTCCACAGAAACAATGTGGAAATAGAGACTGAATGGAGTGGTTTTTGTGCCAGCTTTATGCCCATCTGAAGTCTAATGGTATCAGAGGTATGGGAATGGAGCAATGGGGTGAAAAAGCTACCGGAGGGGTGGATTTTGGCCATTCCCTATTACAGAATAGATTTGTTGTTTATTAGTACCTGGGGATGGGGGTGTGGCAGCCTCCCAGCCATTGGGGAGGCTCAGAACGGGGATGTTACCAGATGGTAACCTCACTCGCAGGGGGGCATTACCGCTTCAGGTAATGCCCCGGTAATGCCCCGGGCCTGCGTTAAGTAACAATGGGCATGATGCAGTAATCCCGCCCCCTGCTCGCGGCTTATTGCTTAACTAGTGTGTGGCATTGCCAGAGGTGTGTCTTGGGATTGCCTTATGTTTAATTCTCCATGTTGCACATGATACGTGTTAATTTTACTGGTCAGGAGGTTTTTGTTGCCTATACTAGGGCAGGGAGTGGGAAGTTAGTGGGGGGAGGGTAACAATGGTTGTTGTAATCTTGAATTGCTTTTGTAATGCTTGGATTTGATTTTGCATACTTCTCTGAAAATCACAATAACAAATTTGAATTAAAAGAAAGATGTGTCTTTTCACAAGTACACACATATTTCTTAACATCCAAAGTCTCTACCTGCTTGACATGCAAAAAAATAAAAGGCTTGCATTATTTGCATTCTGGGATTTACAGTATTCCTCCCAGGCAGTGAAAGAAGATACAATGATGTTAATTTCGTTTGACATGTCTCTATAAGGATTTACAGGTTGTCAGGTTGCTGCAATTTTTAAGACAGTTTTATTGTAGGCCATAAAAGACAAAACCTAAATATTTGGACCAAGTAAAGCTTGGAAGGTGTGTTATCAAGTGCTTAAATTGCAGAGTGCATTAAAATCCCTGCTTCACTCTTTAACCAAACGGTGTGATCCTAGGGCAAATAATGTATTCTCAATCTACGTAACTGCAAAAATGGTAGTCCTTATAAGTGATTGTGACAAATGATATCCTTACAATGGGGCAGGTTTCATGATTTTATGTACAAAATGGTATTCCCTCATGCTAATCTGTTAGTGGCAGTCCCAGTTTCATCACCTAGAATTGCATTATTGTTGAAATAACCCACCCACAGTCCCATAGCACTTGAATTGACAGGCTGATATCCAAACTTGCCAGCTATTCAGTATACCAGATATTCTATATAGGTCAGCATAGCTGGGGCATTACGGCAGAATCAACATTCATTTCCTCCACTGCTGCAGTCACAAAGTTGCGTGGGCCGACCAGGGCCCTAACCCAAAGGAGAATGAGTGAAACGCTTTTCTCTTTTCCATGCCTTGTTATGCCCTATTATTGAATCTTTTATGGCACGCCTTCTTCCATTTTAACGGTTTTTAGGAGCTTCAAGATCTGAAAGTGGCAGGGTAGGGTACTCATTTAGTTGCATGGAGGAGCAGGGCAAGGTTGCTTTATCACAATGTTACTGTGTGCAGAACTGTAAAGAGAGGACTCGCTGTGGGTATAGGTATTATATATTTTGTAAGCTGTCTAGAGAAGTGGGCATTACGTGCTGAAGGTTGCTAAGGTAATTGTGTGGTCGTCTGTGCTGTCTGTCAGAGCAGGGATTAAAGAGTGCTGAGAGTTATGTTGGTGTATCTGTGGTGGATTAGTGTAGTGTTTAGGGACACCTTCTTATGATGTACATTCCATTGTGTAACCTGTGGTGTTTCGGTGGATGAGTTGTATGTCAAGCAAGATGTGTTGTCTGTTAGGGAGGAAGGTTGAATGGTTTTGACATGGTTATTGTTACCATGTTACCATGGTCTTTCTGCCAATCAGTGGAGAATGTTATTGCATGGATAAACTGCAGGATTATTTTTTTTCTATACATTTAACTTGTAGGTTCCTGTTAGTGCAACACACCAACATAACATACTGAGCTTCTACAATTCCAGCCCAAAATTCTGGGCAATAAAATAGACAGTGGACCTCATTAGAACTCCGACAGTAGCCGTGCTGGTAAAACCGGCAGGCTGCCGCGGGAGTTGTGATCTTTTTCCGACACCTGGCTTCACGGAAAAACCAGGGGATTATGACCCCGGTGTTCCTGGAAATCAGGCGCCAGAAAAATGTTAATCCCCATTCCCACTTGAGTCCCATAGGACTCAATGGGAATGGGTATGACGGAAGCACTGGCACCGTTAATAATGGTGCCGGTGCTTCCCGGAAAGTCTGCGGGCGGGTGCGGTCCTGCCCGCCATGTCAGAACTGGCAGGCAGGACGACAGTCGCCCACAGACTTGGAGTGTGCCGGTCCGGTAATAACGGTGCCAGTAGGCTTAGCAGCACCGTTGTTACTCGACCAGCATGCTCGTAATGAGGCCCAGTGTGTTTCTCAAAACTTGATATTTATTTAAATAAATTACTCAAATTGAAACACAGGTTTTCTCCAGCTCAAATTCAAAGAAAGGTGGTCTCCTGCTTTACCTTGGAAATCGCAAAACTATCACGGACTCATCAATAATCAATCAGCAAATCAAAATGTTCCTGCACGTATGAATCTCTATACTGGAAATCATGCAAGCATGCAAAGCAACTCCATATAAATATATACATTCTAAAAGATGCTAGACTTTCTAAACATTTCTATTAGTTCGGACAGTGTAAGCATGTTTCATGTTTTATATAATACACTTGGTTTTCAGCAGCATCAAGACAAGTATGGTATTGGAGAAAGGTTACTTGAACAAACCATATTTAAAAATAACCATCCATTCCATCAGCTCCCCTGTTTAGATGTGGGGTTGTGAATGTATTCGCTAAGTGTAAGTCATTTAAATGATGGCAATGGCCAGCTTGCATTTGTCTTCTGTTGGTTTTAATTCGGAGAACGCTTTCAAGGATTTTGCACTCTGCTATGAACACACACGTGTGTGGTTTTCTCAGAATATGTATGTGATGCTTCCAGAGAACATGTGTAGATAACTCTCAATGTGTATGTGTGTGAGTGTGTGTTGCTTTAAATACATCTGTGTGTGCAGCTTTGTATAAACATGTGTGTGCTACTTCCACTATATATATTTGCCAATCTTGGTGTGTATAACTTTCAAAGTGCCTATGTGTGGTTTTTTTCAGTATGCATATATTTCAGGCCGGGAGATCTAACCTTCTCCAGTAAAGTTTCACAGCATCCTTGCCCTGTCACATTACACAGAGTTATGCATGTGCATTTCAATCTACATGTGTTTTGGGCTGCAGACACAATATACAGCAGTGACAAGTGTTGTGTTAAACATCTAATTTATGAATAGACTCACCTCGACTGCACAGTTTGTGTATGACATCACAATAGATGAAAGCAAGTCAACTGCACTATGGCCTGTTTGAGTCTGTGTAGGTGTGAGTCACTAATTCTAATTAATGATGCTTAATTTTATTGAAAAAATGTGGTCTGCACTCAAATGTACAAATTGCCATCAGTTTTAAACTGCACTTCTCTATCCAAAATGTATGGGCCTTTAAGGAATGAACATGCCAATTGATGCTCAATATAAATTGGAGTCACAGGGCACCAGATTTAAGACTAGACCTGTGTGTTTCAGATTCCCTTAGGCTCCCACTGTCTATTCCCCAGTTTTTCTTTACCCCAAACAGTCTATAGGGACCATTTGGAGTTATTTTGTTTGTCTGGAACCCATTATTCAATATGTGCAAGGGCTTCTCTCTCCAGCCTACCTACTGCAAACCAGTCGCCAAGGGTCTCAGCTTTCCTCAGCCATCTAGTTGTTTCCAGGATACTTCCAGCTTCATCTCCCCATATTCCATAATAATACTAATTCTAGAAGTGGGCAAATCTATATTGTTTACCTCTGCCCAGATCTTGTGACAGAGGTATGGTTTCTACCAGTTTTATGACACTGAAAGGCAGAGTAAAATCACTCCAACTGAAAGAATGCCCATTTCATTTGGGGGCCTTACTTTGGATGTGAACATGTGAGATTAATAAAACTAATATTATCAAATTCTCTAGATCGGTGCACACTTGCATGAATAATCACACTGTAATCAAATTTGGAGGAGTTATGTGTTTTTCCCTTTTCTCTCCCAATCTTTACGTGGCACCTTGTGTGAAATTTTACATGGTTTGGTAAATATAACTGCTAGCTACAAAATGCAGTTTGTTTTGTGTTAATGCAACCTTGCATTACAGCATTATGATTTTTTTTAATGATTAAATATTTGGATGTAACAGGTAATATGTATTTTGCTATCCATTTTGGAATGAATAAATGTTGTCTTCATCCTATAAAGTGCATTATTGATACATTCCCTGCATACTCCTTTTTCATAAAATCAATGTTTCAAGGCAGAATCTTTTTGGCTTCTCATGAAAATAATATAATCTGCTGCCTAGATGCAGCTAATGGATTGTTTATGGGGCCTACGTTTTGACAAACGGTGTGGGGTCTCTTTGAAGCTCAGAGCCCAAGTCCCTTAGGCAGCATCTAACGGTGTCTTTATTTGTATAACCTTCAGAACCAATTTATACTTCATAACCAAGGCCTTTGTGTGGCCTCTTTATTTTTTTTATTCTGCATTCCTTAACAGGGGTTTCAGAAAGGGGAATTCTTGTGACAGTTTTAAAATGTCACTAAAGTACATACAAAGATCTGTTCAAACAAGTCTATTGGCTTACAGAAATCACAGGCTTATTCAAAGTGTAGTAAAAATATGGTCAAATACAGGGGTGATTCCAATGAGGCTTCAATAGGCCATACATTTTACATCATTTTGTACTCTAAAATACACAGCAAAGATAGTCATTGAATAAAAATCATATGATTTATCATTGTTTTTCAATGAACATTCTGAGCCTGCTGAACTCTTTGGGGAAATAAATGCACTCCAAAGTTCTGGTTCTTGTCGATTACACAGGGCTTCGTTCTTGTTTGGTTCTCTGCCTTGTCCTTCTGAACTGCAAAACAGTAGCTGAAATAAAACATGCAACTGACATTTCTGTTTCTAAGGGAGAAATCGGGGCTTTGAGTTTTTGCATACAGAAGGTTCTTGCTTAAATAATCACACTTTTCAGCCTGTCTTTAGCATTGACAATAACCTGTATTAAAAAAGGACCTCAGAAATGGTCAAAGTCTGTCAGATTCTCTGTTACATTGTTGAAACATGTTTTTAGGCACAAGTGTTTATTTACACCTTGCACTTTAAATAGGTGTTCTTTTTATTGTGGCACGGGTAAAAGGCACAAATCCAATAGGAAGAATAGTTTTGTGAATGGCACCTCTCTCTCTCTTTCGGGAAAGGCTTTTGCTCATCTGCTTGTTTTAGGCCATTATCCTTTATAATATTTTCCATTACAACACCATGCAAGCGTGGGAATTTTGGGCTTTCAAACTGCACTTTAGGCAGTAAAAGCACACAGAAAATGGAGGAAGTGTTTTGCTTCTGTTTATTTTTGTCGGCTACTCACCAGGCACCTAAGGACCAGAAGGGTGATGGACCAGAGCTGCCAGAGGGGCAGCTAATCAGAGGAGCCAAGAACCAGAGGGGTAACAGACCCGAAGAGAGTGACTCAACAGGGAACCGAGAACCAAAAGGTTGATGGACCAGATAAGCACCTCACTATGACTAGGGTTGCCAGATGACTACATTTCATGAGGGACACCCTACTCTACTAGTGGGGTTTGCTTCTATCTTAGTTTTTCTTCAGTCAATTTTATTTTATTGAACTGATGGCAGCCTTAAAACTTGTGACAACAACAAAGTTTACTGAGTACAAGGTATGGGTTTGGGCTTGCCTAAAGTATTTAATTTCTGTGTTGCAGAATTAGTGCTACTTATTAATAAAAGTATTTCTTTAGAGAAAGGAATACAGTAATAATATGAAATTAAAATAAAATGAAAACATCACCTGTCATAGATGGATTGACGTTCTGTACTATGCAGGTAGGGAACTGTCATAGCCCTGTGCTGTTGTAATGTAATGACTATTAGAACATGACTAAGTTTTGTAATTGTGTGTTTCAGTGTAAATAAAGACCCAGTGATTATATTAACTGATACATGTGCTCCTAAGAGTTCTTTGTGTCAATTAGTATTTTATTTAATTTGCATGCACATTTGGCTCAAAGATTTAGAAATATCTGCTGAGGATGAATCTAGTGCCATTGTTTGTATTATTCCAGACATTGCAGACCAAAGGTTATGAAGGTTATGATGGAAAAGACAGAGCAAGATGGAGGAGGTATCTGAACAACCGGGGCACGGTCCTCCTCCTCCTCCCTCCTCCCTGGGTAAGGGAGAGGGCTAAGCCTAAAATACGCCAAAGCACTGGAAAGCCAGAGAAAGGGCTACAAAAGAAAGGGGCAGGCCAAGCACCATATAAGCGGCGGGCGCTGGCTGCACAGACTACAGCCTGCAGCAAGTATGCCCGCCGAGGACTAAAAGGATTTTCGTTTTTGCTTTGTTACTTTTGCAGCTCGAGGTGCTACCGGAGCAAGGCACAGCTAAAGGGAGGCAAGCGAGCTGCCATGCGCAGAGGAAGAAAAGGAGCTGCTGAATGAGGAAAGTGAGTGGCCGTGACGTGCAAGGAGCTGCAGGCTTGGACGCTGGTGCATTGGTGCCGTCATGTGAAGTGTGGTATCAGTACAAGAATAGAAACAGAAGGTGGAGCGGCAGACGAGGGCACACAGCGGAAGTTGCAGTGCTGGCGCATGGGGCTGCCGCAGGTTTCATCTGGAGAAGAAGACGTGAGGGGGCTTAAGTGGTGTCGACTCAGGAAGCGGCGGAGCACCTTGTGGTCATCCAGAGGTCAGCTGCGATGAACAGCGAGGAGCCAGCTGTCCCCGAGCAGAGAATCGGCTACTTCGGCATGGAAGGGAGGATCAAGCAGGTGGTGGTGCACAGCCCTTCATGGTCCGAGGGTGAAATAAGGTACAATGCATAAATGTTAGCCTGCCAGGAGCCGCCTTGGTGGGAAGTGTTGCAAGGCCTCAGTTGTTTGGGTGACTGCATTGAACAGCGGGGGTTGCCGGGGGCCAACATTACAAGAGAGCGGTCGCTTTGGGAAGTCATTTTTCTGGCAAGTCTTACAAAGTCACATATGTTCAGCTAACAGAGAGCAAAGGGGTTTAGTATTGCTGTGCAAGAGCCTGAGCCAAAGGAAACATGTGCACCACAGGTGAAAGAGGTACGGAGTGGTTTTAGTGATGCAAAGGTCAACTCAGAAGACAACAAAGGCGTGAAGAGATGGAGC
Source organism: Ambystoma mexicanum (assembly GCF_040938575.1). Taxonomy (NCBI): domain Eukaryota; kingdom Metazoa; phylum Chordata; class Amphibia; order Caudata; family Ambystomatidae; genus Ambystoma; species Ambystoma mexicanum. The sequence continues at coordinate 627,212,030 of NC_090928.1, read as the reverse complement.
ACAAAGGAGGATTTTGGGGAGAGAACTGAGACAAACAATTGGCGCGAGAATCCAGCGACATGAGCTTTGTGAGCAGGTCGACCATATACGTGAAGATCGGTTGGTTTTGCTTTTGGCGAACATGGGAGCGAATACTACAGGGTTAACCGCCGTAAGCACCAGATCACCCTGTTGCATGAGGGTATGGGCTGGGGGTGGCCTGCTGGGTGGGTCATAGGCGGTACTCATGCGTGGGGTGCGCGGAGTGGTCCGCTGCCAGCTACGGCTCGGTCTCGAGATATGGGGGTTGTAAGGAGGGTAGCATATTGACTTGCTCTAATGCAACGTGGTTCATCTTAGTTAACCTATTTAGAACACTGTGCTGTGTGTTTGCAATAGGAGGGCGGGTTGGTTGAATTGCAGCAGGGGCGACCGTAGAATTGCGGGGTATGTAGGGGCCATGCTGCATGCAGAGGTGTCTTCGCCGTTTACGAGGTGCTGTTACACAGCTTGTTGTCAGGCTGGGCGTAGACCGGAGGTGGGGTCACTTTGTCGGAAAATGGAGGTGTATTTGGGTTGAGTGGGATTGTAGGCTCTCTTGTCAGCCGAGGTCGGCACAATTTCAAAAAGCAGCTGTTTAGAAAGGCACGTACTTACAAGCGTTAATTTCATGAGGTGCGCAGTACAGTACAATGAATTACAGTCGCAGCACCTTACTTCGATGTGCAATTTCAGGGGTCGCAAATGGCTCCTCGTATCAGTATAACAACACAGGGGGGAAAAGTGAATGGATACTAAAAGAAATGCAGACACAATTCGATAGAAGGGCCGGGGCACGCACGCTCACCTGCGGCTGCCTGCAAACTTGAAAAGTGAGCGTTTGGTAAAGGGAGGCCTTACGTTGCTTAATATCATATGAGACCCGACAGTATTGTGTGTCTGTTTAAAAGTTCAGAGTGCGAGCGCCCACTACAGCATATTCTAGCTCTATTGGTAAGATGCGGAGTACAGCGAGGGAGGACAGAAGGCATTTTCCCGCCGACAATAGGAGTAAGGGAAGGGCAGTGGGCGATGCCCGAGAAGTTTGTTTTGCCGGCTGCAGGAGAGTGGTGATGCTACAGTGAGACATGGTGGGTGCGTGGGCTCCACGATGTGCGAAGTGCCATATTCACCCTATTAATGTATGCGGAATAAGGAGGTTGGGGTTGGTTTGGCATGCTCCTGGCCCGCAGACAAAAGGGTCTTAGTTATGGCAGGGTGCGAGTTACTTGGCCGATCATGTACCTATGCCCCGCATGCAGAGGGGCCTTTTCAACCCTGTAAGGGTTCGAGCGCCAGTTAAGGGCATCTAAAGTTGAGGCCAGGTACAGTGGGTAACAGGCTAGGGGGATTGTATTATAACTGATTTGGGTGTCTCGGCAGCCTGTTGCCTCCATTTTCCAGGGTGCTTAGTACCAGGGTATCCCAGCACTACCTTGTGCCACCGCAGAGAAGGTCAGGATATGGCAGTTGTAAGGCACCTACATATTGGTGCAGGATGAAGTGCACTTGTTAATTGAAGGAGGTTCATCGCTTGCCTCCCCAGCATGGGGAAACCAGGGTTATGCAAAGAAAGAGTGAAATGGTCATTGACGGGCACAATTATGCAGGTTGCACAAGACAGATTACGATTTAGGATTTTCGCACCCCTGTTGCAAGACAATGACAGCAGGGTTGGGGCACTTAGAGTATGATCTAGGGGAAACGTGCCTGCATGGAATGTGAGTTGAATCGGTGCGGCACAGGTTTTGAGTGCCACGTCCATACATAGGAATCGCTGAGTATCAACCACATTATAAATAACCAAGCAAATAAATCGGTTGCTCAGGCTAGGCATTGGGGCTTTGTAGATCGATCGACTACTAGGAAGTGGGCGAGGATTTGGTTATATCTATTATTCACTTGAGGACTGGTCCATAATGCAGCGTGGTTCTGCATATGTAACTACTATGGCAACGATAACAGGATTTAGGGGATCAGGCAAGTGGGAATGTCATGGCAGTTGGGCTATGTTTTAGAACGCCAGGCTTTATGGATTTATTGGTCTGAGGAAGCAGATAAATGGATGGCGCAGACTTGGTAGTGTGGCACTAAGGTTTGTGGCACTATGGAATGATTGAAGGGGAAACTACTAGGAACCAGGCAAGGATTATTCACTTAGGGACTTGTCAAATGGGGCCTTGTAACTGAAAGGTTGGGGGTACGAGTCAATCTGCCTCCTTCTAAAATTCTGAAAGGGTTGTTTGGCGGAGGTGTAGGAGGACCTCAGAAGGGGAACTGGTTGTGGACGAGTTGAGGGTGTATTACCATGGAAGGATGGATGGTTCACCAAAAATAGAATTAAAATAGGCACTGACTCATCGGGTCCCACAGGTGTGGAGGGCCAGTTTGGTGGTGTACATGGGTGCCCCTAGCCAGCAGCAGGGCAGTACGAGGGGAGTACCAGGGACATCACTCTGGTTGTGCGGTTCAACATCATGGGAGCCTTTAGTTGTGAGGAAAGTAAGGGACGAACGGAAAGGTGTTGCTCTGGTCAAGGAGCTTGGTGGTGGTTCAGGACATCAATCAAGTGACGTCCAACGATTCATGGGTAATAGAACAGCTGAGAGGGCGCAAGTTCTGGTAGGTGCAACGGCTCCGAATGCAATGGCGCGGAAGCCGGGGAGAAGGCCCTGGCTATCCCTTGAGCCTCGGAGGCAACCATGAGGGATACAAATACACATCTCAAACCTACTATTGATGGTGAGGTGGGGTCAATGGAACGGGTCAATATAATGCCAGGGGTATAAAGTGATATGTGGGTTAAAGTTGATAATGGGGGAGATTTCGAATTGCAATAAAAAGCTAAAAATAAAAAATGTAAAAAAATGTTGTATTTTTGAAAAAATTCTTTCAACCGGGCGGCGGTTGACCCAGGGGGCAGCTACACCTCTGGGTATTTCTGGGGGGCGAGTGGCAGGCGTTGCCAAGCGACATGGGGAAAAACGACTGGAACAAGATAACATCAGGGGTATGAGTCAACAAGTTCGTTACAATTAATTAGGAGGTCATCGTTGAAGCAGGAGAGCAGAGCATGAGGGGAGATGTCATCGGCCTATGGGGGTGAGGCTCTTTTTGATATACGGTGGCTGCCCCAGTGGATGCCTAGATTTCAGGAGGTTTGACAGTGGGCCATGGGGAGGCGCATCCAGAGTACACAGTTAATCTAGAAGGGCGGCATTTGCTAAAATAAGGTGGCATTCAATGCATTGGGAGCTCAGGGTTGGGTTTCGAATCCGGGTTTGAGCGAACAGGTCAGCAAGGTGAGGCAGCCCTGCATTAGGCCAAAGTCAATAGACAATGTAACAGTGGTGAGGGTGCGGCATAGTAAGGGTAACAAGAAACTATGGAAGCACTGAACAGATGGCCAGTGGGGGGGACGAACACGGACGAGCACGGAACATACAGGTTTCGAAATGGCACTCAGTCAGGGGCGTATGCAGTCAGGCAGTCTGTGGAGACTGTGGCTGGGGAGCTGTGGCCTATTAAAAGGTGGTTGTGGTAAGCAAGGGGGTACAGCTCAACTTCACACATCAGGAACAGCACGCTCCCAACAGGGTAACTCCTGCAAGAGCAGGCAGGCAAAGATAAGATGGTTGGGGAGCGCTAGCCTAATAAAATAGGGAGAGGAAGCTCCTGCAGGTGAAGTAGGAGGAGCGGTTGACTAGACAACCAGGTTAATACAGAAGCGGTGGATGAGTCACGGCACAGCCAGGGTTCTTTGCTCCTTCGGACCAGCACCGCTTGGGAGCCTAAACGGCAGAGGCGTCTGGTGGAGCATGGATGGCACAGCTTTGCCTCAACAAACGGCGCTCCCTCAGCCCAGGAACACCTGCAGGGGCAGGCGGGTCTCAGGCACAAAGGGCTGGTGGGAGTTGTGCCTAGTATGGACTGCATAAAAAAGAGGGAAGCAGGTTTTTTGGAGGAGCCCTGGAGGTGGTACTAAAGTCGGGCACAAAGTGCACCATGAGCCAGGAACGAGGAAGAAGGAAAGGGGGGAGCCACGATGGCCAGTATCCCACCTTTGGCATGGCAGTGTAAGGGGCAAGAGACAGACTCCGAATGAGCCATTGCACAGCGGGAAGTGTCTTTGCTCTTCTCAGAACAGCGCCTCTTGGGAGCCTAATCGGCAGGGGCGCCTGGTGGTAGCAATGAGGGCTCAGCTTCCCCCAAACAAACGGTGCTCTCCCAGCCCAGGAACACCTGCAGGGGCAGGCTGATCTCAGGCACGAAGGGTTGGGAGAGTTGGGCCTACTGTGGACTTTGTTGGGAAAAGGAGGGAAGCAGGTTTTTGGACACGGAGCAGTCGCCGCACCTTCGGAACTATTTTCACAATTGTTTGCTGTGTTTTCTATTATGTGTGAAAATAAATTTGTGGCCTTTTATGCCAGAAAGAAGACATGTCTCATCCCGCACCTTACTGATGGGGAGAATAAAGGGGCTGAGGCAAATGTGCAAGAGTAATGTACATTGGTATAATAATGGACAAATGCCCAGGTTATAAAGGTGATGACGGAAAAGACGGAGCAAGATGGAAGAGGCACCCCGATAACCGGGGCAGAGTCCTTCTCCTCCCCCCTCCACCCTGGGTAGGCAGAGGGCCAAGCCTAAAATACACCAAAAGTGCTGGAAAGCCTGGGAAAGGGCTACAAAATAAAGGGGTGGGACAAGCCCCATATAAGTGGCGGGCGCTGGCTGCACAGACTACAGCCTGCAGCAAGGACGCCCGCCGAGGACTAAAAGGATTTTCATTACCCACCCACCCTGCATAAGGGACAGCGGCGGCAAGGCCTGGCCGTTGAAGTCGCGGGACGGTGAGGCGGTGTTGTGGCAACCAGTGGGGGTGTTGGGGCAAGAGACAGACTCTGAATGAGCCATTGCACAACCGGAAGGTTCTTCGCTCTTCTCGGACCAGCGCCTCTTGGGAACCTAATCGGCGGGTGCACCTGGTGGTAGCAATGAGGGCTCAGCTTCCTCCGAACAAACAGTGCTCTCCCAGCCCAGGAACACCTGGGAATAAGGGGGAAGCAGGTTTTGGACACGGAGCAGTCGCCACACCTTTGGAACAATTTTCACAATTGTTTACTGTGTTTTCTATTATGTGTGCAAATAAATCTGCAGCCTTTTATGCCAAAAAGAAGACATGTCTTTTTCTGCACCTTACTGATGGGGAGAATAAAGGGGCTGAGGCAAATGTGCAAGAGTAATGTACATTGGTATAATAATGGACAAATGCCCAGGTTATAAAGGTGATGACGGAAAAGACGGAGCAAGATGGAAGAGGCACCCCGATAACCGGGGCAGAGTCCTTCTCCTCCCCCCTCCACCCTGGGTAGGCAGAGGGCCAAGCCTAAAATACACCAAAAGTGCTGGAAAGCCTGGGAAAGGGCTACAAAATAAAGGGGTGGGACAAGCCCCATATAAGTGGCGGGCGCTGGCTGCACAGACTACAGCCTGCAGCAAGGACGCCCGCCGAGGACTAAAAGGATTTTCATTACCCACCCACCCTGCATAAGGGACAGCGGCGGCAAGGCCTGGCCGTTGAAGTCGCGGGACGGTGAGGCGGTGTTGTGGCAACCAGTGGGGGTGTTGGGGCAAGAGACAGACTCTGAATGAGCCATTGCACAACCGGAAGGTTCTTCGCTCTTCTCGGACCAGCGCCTCTTGGGAACCTAATCGGCGGGTGCACCTGGTGGTAGCAATGAGGGCTCAGCTTCCCCCGAACAAACAGTGCTCTCCCAGCCCAGGAACACCTGGGAATAAGGGGGAAGCAGGTTTTGGACACGGAGCAGTCGCCACACCTTTGGAACAATTTTCACAATTGTTTACTGTGTTTTCTATTATGTGTGCAAATAAATCTGCGGCCTTTTATGCCAAAAAGAAGACATGTCTTTTTCTGCACCTTACTGATGGGGAGAAGAAAGGGGCTGGGGCAAATGAGCAAGAGTAATGTACGTTGGTATAATAATGAACAAATGCCTAGGTTATGCTAGGTGCCCGCACCTTTGCAAACGGCTTTCAGCGGGTGCTGCCCCTAGCAGGGAGGCCCACCAAGCCCTGCTCTAGCCAACAGGGGGATGGAGGAGTCTGACCTGGCTGCCCCTTCCAATATGGATGAGGGTTGACGGGTGGGGAGACAGGACCAAAGAGCAGTCTATATAAGGCTCAGAGGGTTGGGGGGGGCGCCCTCTTTTTTCTGCTTCCCACGGCTTTGATACAGGGTAAGTATGGAAGTGGTGTGGGGAGCAACACTCCTCATGCAGCGTTGCCTTGACCCGCACGCCACAGCAGGCTGGGCCTGTGTGCCCAGCTTCCCCCTTCTCCAATGTCCTGCTTTCCCTTCCCCTACCTGGCGGCTCTCGCCTACGCCCCCGTGAGGTGCTGCCTTTGCTCGCAGAGCCCCTGCAGGTGGGCCCACAGGCCTTGCCTCTCCTTCCCCCATGCTCCTGGCCTGTGCTCCCACACTCTCCATCTCATCTCTTGCTCAGTTGGTTCCATCGCCATCCTAGTCTGTCTTTTCGCTCCTGCTTCCCCCTCATCATGTTCTTGGCTCTCGATCCTCTCACCTGTTTCTTCTCCTGCTCTCTCCACCAGTCTCTTGTTCCCCCCTCTTTACTTTGCGTTTGCCTTGCTGTGCTGTTTTGCGCCCACTCTGCCTGTTATCTGCCCCGTTCTGTCTTCTGTCGCTTTTTTCTTTCTTTTCTTAATTTTTCACGCTGGCTGTCTAGTTACTGTCTTTCTCCCTCACTGATTTAGCTCCCACACTGTCTTTGCTCCTTCGCTCTTTGTCTCTCTCTCGCTTCTGTATTCCCCTCACTCCACTTGGCAGGTCCCCCTCTGTTCTGGCGTTTGTCTTGCCCTCTTCTCCCTTCCCACTGAGTTCTTGCACCCCCCCCGCCTCTCCCACCATCATTCATGTGATCCCCCTCATTCTTGCCCTCTACATATGTCCCCCCATTGATTCCCCTAGCCTCCCCCACCTCCCCAGCCTCTTCCCAGGATCAATCCACACATGGACCTCCTCAGTGGCTGCCGGCCCTTCTTGGAGTTGGTTCCTGCAGTTTTCCCTCGTGTGTTTTATGCCAATGTAGTTAGTGTGGAGTAATTTTTACTGTGATGTAAAGTCACTCTTGTGGTGCCTCCAGTGATCAGAAGGTAGTGCGCCTTGCAATGTTATGCTAGTGGAAGTAAGTGCTGTGGGTCTGGTCCATATGGTAAGCAGAGACTTTGCAGGTACTTGGCCCCCACAGCGCGGCGCTCACATTAGTAGAGGATTATCCGGAATGGTGTTTTGAATTAGGGGAGGTGGGCTGAATGGAGCGCAGAAGCTTTTGGAGTGGGAGTGTCTTTTCCTTGCAGTTGTCTGAAGGAAAATGACAAAGAGCGGGTCAGTCAAGCATGTCTCCACGTTGATGGAGGGTTTTATCACATCCGGTGCAGTACGTTATGTTTTATGGACAAATGTGAAGAACACAGTCTGCAGTTTGATTGTGTCACGCGTGCTGGGCAAGGTGTCATGGGAAAACAATAGGATACATAAATTGGAATGTGGGGAATTCATGGAGTTTTCCATGGTTAGTTATTTGAAGAGTTACAAAGTTGGTGCTCATATCCACGCTTTTGCATATCATTTCACAATTGTATAGGTGGCGTATCCTGATACAGAGCCCGATTCATCGAAAAGTGTGCATTTCTCCCGTAATTGACACGTGCCGAGAACGAAGCTGCGCGAGCCGGCGCGCAGAACAAAAGAGGCGTGCCCTGCGTTTTTATGGAATGTATTGCACAAAGTTACCATATTCGCAAGTTGCACCCTGAATGCCCCTGACACGTCCCCACGCAAAGCATAAACAGCCAGAACAGCTACCTTTCCGTGCTTCCCTGGGCGCAAACACACGCACCCTTCAAACAATGCGTGGGGTCCCCTTCAAGCAGGCCTGCATCTCGGGGTCCCTGCGCAGTGTCCCCCCGTAACTGTTACCGGCACCCCGACAACATGCGTATGAAAATTCGTAATTCGGGTTAAACTAAGAAAATGTGCATGCGAACCCCCATAAACCGTTCCTGCACCCGGCTACACTGCATAGCGCACCCCTAAGTTACATCGGAACTGTGGTTGTGTGCACGCACCCCTAAATCCAACATGCAAATCCACCTGCGCTCTACGATTCCTATGTGCAAGTGTTTTTATGCCGATCTTCAGGTGGAGTATATATCGAGGGATTTGCATGGCCATTTCTAGACCGATAGGTTGCGTGGTTGGTTCCATGAATACGTGTAGTTTGGCGCAATGGTGGGCATGCGAGGGACTGCCTGTGGGCCGCCCCTCGGAACGCCCATGTTTTCGCACGTTCTTCCCCATTTTCTGTGTTCTGCCCCCTACCCAGCCATCTGCACAAGCCACTGCTACGCTGTGCATGGTGTCTTGCGCAAGGCGTTTGACGACTTGCAGAGACATGCCGAGCCTGCGCAAACTCCACGCAAGTCCTTGAAAAGCCCTGCACATTCGATTTCATGAATCGACTAACAGGATTTTGCACGCAGTTTGGTGCGCAAGTTCACTATTTCCCACGCAAATTATTCCATGAATCTGGCCCACAGTGTATATCATGTTCCGTAGCCTCAGACAATGTGGGCAGCAAAGATCCAGGGGCTGAAGGCGTGCTGCAGGGGCAGCTAGGTGTCAGCGTTTGTCCGGGTGGATTTGAGGGTGGGGGGTTAGTCTAGCCGTCACAGATTGGGATCTTGGTAGGTTGTGCTTGGTCCCTCATCTTCCTTTCTTCAGATCAGCGGGCCGTCCTGTGATCATAACACCATGCTCATACCACATAAAGTCATAACCACCTTGGGGCCCGTTGGAATCCACACAGATTCTGTGACTAGGGTAGTTACCACGAGTTCCATCTGCCTCGGCAATTCCTTTGGCCGGATAATGTTGGGTGGCGTGTCCTTACACGTGCAAAGTTAGAGGTGTGGGGTTTGTGTAATTGCCCCTAAGCAGCGCCTTTGGGGGTGCATGTAGCGCCGGTCCCCTCTGTATTTGGCATAGCAGGGTTAATATGGGGCGGCCCGTGTGCAGACTGATGCAGTCCATGATTATGGTGGTATCTCATTGGGGTACAGGCTATTAGCGGCGGGATAGAGGGGATGTAGAGGTGTTGGTGCTGTGAGGCGGGCAAGGGGGGGCTATTTGGGAAGCTAGGTTGGTCCACATATGCAAGTGGATCTAGGTCACCTGGCCTACGCCCCGGCCATCTGGTGCCTTCCTGCCTGCCGCTCTTTTTCACCACTTAGCAAGCCCCGCCCACCTGGTGCCTTCCTGCTTGCCGCTCTTTTTCACCACTTAGCAAGCCCCATCCACCTGGTGCCTTTCTGATTGCCGCTCTTTTTCACCACTTAGCAAGCCCCGCCCACCTGGTGCCTTCCTGCTTGCTGCTCTTTTTCCCTACTTAAGGAGCCCTCCAGCCTCTTTTCCTTTGCAGATGGGGAGCAGGTGCAAGTGGATCTAGGTCACCTGGTTTAAGCACTACCCACCTTCTTAGCCTTGCCTCTTCCTTCCTGCTCTTAACTATTAGATCAAGGGCATCTCTTGCCCAGGCGTCTGCAGTGAAGGGCAGACGAAAAAAAGGGCAATTCCGGTTTGGACCTGTTTCGACCGGGAGGACCCAGGGCCCGACCCCCTCCTCAGACAGCAGGTAAGCATGCACCAACATGTGTTACCCCCTCTGACCCCACAGGCGATCCCCACTCCCTCTGGTCCACCTGTGAGGTTCTCTTGTGCCCCCATTCACACAGGAGTTGTCTGTTTTGCTTGATTCTTCTACCCTGTTCCCCCTCAACCTCCTCCAGCCTACTTCTGCAGAAGTCTGTCCTGATACATTCTGGTTTAACCATCACCGTCTTGTGGCCAATGTTGGATTTGACTTTTATGGACTTCATTCATTCATGGTGTGTCACCCTTTCTCAACTCTCATGCTGGACTTCCTTTGCATCTTGTACTCATGGTGGCCCTGAATCATGCGGTTCCCATCTTCATCTTGTATCCTGGCTTGCTACATTATGTGTTACTACTGACTTCTGCAATTGTATTCGCTCTCCACTCTTGCTTCTCCACTCTTTTTGACTGCTTACTCTCTTTTCTCTCCTCCTTTCCCTTCTCCCTTTTTCTATCCCCTCCCCTTACTTTCTTCTATGCACTTACTCTATCAGAATTGTCCCTGGACCTAATATGATAGCAACCTCGTCTGTTTCCTCCACGCCCCCATTACTGTTTTTTTCCTCCCCACCACCCCTCCAGCACTATCTGAAATCTCGTCAGGCCTAGTATGATAGTCGCTTGTTTTGTTCCTCCCCTCCCTTCATGCACCCCTCTCCCTCACCATTTGTTTTTCTCCGGCTCTACCAGAAATGTCATCAGGCCTAGTACGGAAGTCGCCTGTCTGTTTCCATTTCCTTCCCACTCTCCCCCTCCCTTGCTTATCTAGGTCTTAGCTCTTGCACTATCTGAAATGTCGTCAGGCCGAGTACATCCTTACTGTTCATGGCCTGTAAGAATGTCATTGTATTTTCCCTTGTTCCCTCCCTTGCCTTGAAGCGCTTTGAAACACATTGGGCCTCATTACAACCCAGGCGTTAAGGGTTTAACGGCGCCGTCGGCGCCATTAACCCTTAACGCCTGATTACCATTTTAACGCCTGCTTTTAGCAGCCGTTAAAATGCAAGGCGCTAACCCGCCTTGGTGCCAATTACGGCACCGTAATTTACGGTGCCGTAATTAGCGCCTTCCCCACTCCCATTATGCCCTATGGGGCAAAAATGGGAATGGGGAAGGGTAAATGGGGAATGGGGATTTACCGCCCCACTCACCTTGGAATGGGGCGGTAAATCCGCCATCCACCATGGTGTAAACAGAGTTTACACCATGGTGGTAAAGTAGGGAACTTACCGCCTGGGTTGTAATGAGGCCCATTGTGTATAGGCGCTATATAAATAAACTATCATATATCATACCTCCACCTGACCCAACCTAATTTTGGGGCATCTATTGCCACAGCCAACCAAGGTGCATTTCCTGTAAATAGTAAACTATTGCAAACCTCTCCAAGCAGGCCCGCTGCTCGAGACCCAGCTTTAGAAAGTGTAAGCCCCTACCAGAGTAAGAATATCATTTTGCCGAGCAAACGAGCCTTCAGTTCTCCAAAGTTTGCAAAGTCGGAAGCGAAGAAAGCGACTTGTTCCGGTCGTAAGCAGGCCCAACTCATCCCTGCTTCTAATCCAGTTAGATAGAAAGGTAGTGGGTAGCTGCTTTGTAAACATTCTAATATACGTGCCCAATTGTATAAGCTGATTCGCGTTCTGTGTAAACTCTCTTCTCGACCAACACATGTGGCCAGTGCATTTCAAATCTCAAATTGCTTTTCATATTGCACTTCTATGTTGAAAAGGTTAATCTATGCACCAAGCCTGTCGCCTCCTTGCTCCCCCAAAACGTTTTTCTTTTGATGATTTTAAATAGATCACAGACGACTGGATCGAAACTTAAGTTAAAAAAAAACGATCCTTAGTTAACAAGATATGTCATCTGGAGATAAGGTCTTGCCGTTTTGAACGTCTCTCAAGTAATCCTCTCCCGTGCTGTATGCAGAATTTTAGAACTGAATCCAAATTCAAAATGGGGAACCTTCTTCACTTGGCATGAAGTTTCTATCCCAGGAAATGCAGTTTCTATCCCAGTAGCACCAGGGACGACTGGGGCATAACATTGGCACTGGCACCAATGGAAAAGTGGCCCACAGTTGCAAATGGCAATTCATTCCTTTGTGACAGACCGTTTGAGTAGTCCCCTATGGGGGAGGTTTTGAAAAAATGTTATGCAAACTGGGCAATTTTGAGGATATTAATTCAGTAGCACAGGTCAAACTATTAGCCGCATGCTGAAGTGCCTCATCAAAGTGTCCCACTCTTATCATAAGGCGGCACCACTCGAGAACGGCTGGAAGAGTAGACTGGGCAGCCGGGCTATTTAGGAGGGTGAGAGAAAGAAATTGTAGTGCACACATGGTCCAGAGAAACAAGGAAGCACTAGGTACTGTAAATATACATGGTTTATTTAAACACAGGTTGACCAAGATAAACATGGGGGAAGTACTAGGCACACCATGAACACAATAAATACAGCAAAGCGTAAGGGTGCCCACCTTTTACCCCCATCAATCTGTGGTGAAATATTCCTAGAAAAAACGAAAGCCCAGTAGGGGTTGTGTGTTTTTATGCCACTTGTGTGTGGTCTTGTGGGTGGGAGTTTGCACGTGGAACAGGACAACCTGAGGAAAATCATTGTAGTCGAACACTTGAACAAGTTTGTTGGCCTCAAAATACCCAAACAGGGTAGCGACCACCGTCTGGAAAAGTGTGCTCGCCCATGCTACCTTCTACGGGTGCACAAAAACACAGGGCCAGTCACCCCCAATTTTGGCTTTGAACCGTACTATGTTTTACTATGTTTTTCACATCTATGTTATGTTATGTTATGTTGATTTATACCGCACACCGATACCACCCAGGGGCAGTTTTGGACACATGCCACAGCGGGGTAGGGACACAGGTGTATGAATGTTTATAGAAACATGTTAGACAAGAAATTGGGTTCCTTTGGCATTATTCTCCTCATCTCGAATGGTAAACTACAAATACCAGAATGCAATTGAGCAGAAGGCTAAACATGGCAATTGAATTTTAGTTACACACTTTCAAGACCTGGGGCCTCATTACACGGACGGCGGTAAGGGTTAATGGTCACCGTTAATGGTACCGCTGACCGGTAATCCTTACCACCTTACTACGAGGCCCCTTTGCGGGTTGGAGACTTTAACGCCTGCTTTTTGCAGGCGTTAAAAACCAACCTGCAAAGGGACCAGGGAGCTAATTACGGTACCGCAATTTGCGGTGCTGTAATTAGCACCTTCCCCATTCCCATTATGCCCTATGGGGCAAAAATGGGAATGGGGAAGGACAATGGGGGAAGGGGGAATTAACGCCCCACCAACCTTGGAATATTGCGGTAATTCCCCTTTCCTCCAAGGCGGTGCCGGTATTTTACCGGCATGGACCAAGGTGCTAATAGCCCCTTGGCCCACCGCCGTCCGTGTAATGAGGCCCCTGGACTATTATGAGAAAAGCTGGGCGTTTCTGTGTCAATGTTTGACAAATGCATGCTTTATACAGTGCAAAGTAAATGTTAAATTTGACCAAAGACAAACCATCTTTGGCGTTTAAACATGTACATCTGAAGGTAATGGGTTTTTAAGTGGCCTGGAAGAGGGGGTAGATTTGGACAAGTATCTGGGGCTTTCTGTGGGTTTTCAGAATGGAAATGAATTTTGCTTTCTGAACGCGCCCCCTTAGCTGAGTCATGCCGTGTAAAGGGACCCTGCTTTAAGTGCTAGGCTATGAACAAGGAAAGTGATCAACTGTTATTATGGGACCCTGATTGGTTAAAAAGAAAAATCAAAAAGTGGTGGATTAGGTATGACATGATAGGTTATTTATAACACGCTTAATACGTGGCACTGGGGATTGAACCTGTGGTTCTCTGCATCATCTTGATTCCAAGGCAAGCACACTGCCCCAGAGCTATCCTCCCTAGACGAGTATGAAGCGCAGTGGTTTCTCTTCAAATAAAAAGGATTAAACCCTGGTTTTTATGTTGAGGGGGGGGCTTTCACTTATAAATGGGGAGGTATATGTGTCAAAATGAGTGAAGTGATAAGCTACCCCTCCCTCGGATCTCCAGTTATCATGAAACCTCTATTTATGGTGCAGATATAACATCAGAAATGCACTATGCCTTTGTGTTCCTTATTGTGCTCACAAGATAATTTAATTTCTACTTGTTAGGCATTTTCCAAACTTAATCATACTGTTCAATACTTATGTTTCTTGACAGACATTACAAACATGTAACAACATTTTCCTCATACACTATGAGCTAGGATTGTTATCCTCTCATGTGGGGTTAGTATTCAAAAGTGCTATTATTGCAATCAACATATCATTTTCAAATCCAACTTTTTGTAAAATATTTGTATGGGTGGCTGTTCCACAAACAAGGCTGGTTTTACTGTCTAGTGGGAAAACAGTTTTGTATCACTTTTCCCTATCTAGGCCACAGTCCATTTTCTTTAGTTATGGTTGGAAAATAAAACTTAGGGCACCCGGTGGCCACATGCAAATATACATAGTTGCCACTGTTCAAGTTAATGCTTGGATGTTATTTTTTGGTAAATGCGTCGACACGCTGTGTTTCGGCCTTTTCTGGTAATGGTGCGTACATCCAGATGACCTTACCTAGTGTAGTTTCTAATAGGCCTTCATCGGGAAGGGTGTGGTTCGAGGCACGATGTGAATCGATGTTCTAACCCTTTGTTTACTGTATGAATCTATATAGAGAAATTACATCAAATATTTAAAACCTTCTTAGGAACCGTAATTGTAAGGTGTATCACTCCGTCTTTTGAATTTGGGGAGTGACAAGAAATAAAAGAAAATTGACTCACCTGGCAATTGCTCAGATCCTGGGGATAGTTCTATTCCTTACAGTGGATAAATCCTAAAGATGGTTGATATGTGCTCTGGCGTAAGTTCCTAGAGCAATCTAGTGTAACAGATTGCCTGTGAATGAACCAGAAAGGTATTTTTAATGTTTATAGAGTTTTAGCATTATTCTATTAATTGCAAAATTATTTGTATAGACAGGCAATGTCTCAAATTATAGCTGCCAGTTTTTATCGTATGATTTCATTGCCACAAAATTGACTTGCACAGTATGTTGGATTATACATATGTCAATGCATAATATTTCGCTAATGGGGAGTCTGGATCTAGGACTGCGCATCCTTTCAACACGTAACAGCCAGTGTGGTTACAATACATGGCTATGGGTATCGCTATGTGCATCTCTTTGCTCTGTAAAATGCGGTGGCAGCTCCATTTGAGTATCTTGTGTATTAAAACAAAAACGGCATAATTGTGAGCCGAGCTTCGTTGTACGGAAAAACTTGTCCCCTTGGGAGCACAGCTTGCCCACATATAGTATCAGAGAACAGCTGGCTTGCCCATGCTAGGGTGTCCAAACGCTGGCGTGTTTTCGATGTGTTTTTTCGTGCCACGTATATTTGTCTATTGTTAAAAGCTGGTGCAGCCTCCCAGTGTCTACTTATCAGCGTCATACCACCCGTGTGGGGTGGAAGTGATTGGGGCATAACTGTGGTGTGAGTTGGCAGACACGGTTCACCAGAAGTGAAAGGCACATAGTGAATAACCCATTGTTTGCACCGTGTTCATGTGTCAACACAGAAAAGAAGCTCTCTTCTTTCGTGCATCTTGGGGACTTACCTGGCAAGGTGTTGTTCTGTGTCCTCTGGAGCTGCTGTCCGCACGGTCTCGATATGGACTCGAACGCCGGCACAGCCTTTGTATATACTGGTTGTCATGGTAACGCTCACCGCTGCTTGCACACGGTAAAGACGGCGGACATGTTGTGCTGTACGTATGTCTTTTCAGATCCTATTTCTTAAGGGCTAAAAAATAGCCTTCGGCCCATTCCTGTCCTTGGACACAGTACAGGGGAATATTGTTGCCATATTATGTCTCGAGAACAAAACAGTTTTTCAAAATATTTTCGAAATCTTAAGCCGTATATCATTTTGTAAATGGAAGAGAGATGATTAGATACATGAGGCACGCAAGCTCCTTTCCGAATATGAATTATGTGCACAAAACGCCATTTCAAATGGGTGAATCTGTATTGTCCAGCGGTATGGACTTCCATCACGTGTTACTGGACTTGCTAGATGTCAATGTTACAGAAAACATTCAGAACACAATTCAGACCGCTCAGAGATTCATACATTCAAAACAATTTTTTTGAAAGTTCAAATGTACACAAAGAAAGTTCGTAAATTCAAAGATTTGAAAATTCAAAGATTTGTACATTCAGGGTACTGAACTGTCAGGTTGCCCACATCGTTGTGTGGGCGGACCCCTGTTGGGTCCCACAGGACATGACGTCCCGGACGTGACGTCAGGGGTAGGGGAGGGACGAGGGCAGGTTCGGCAGTTCCGGCGATGTAGTGAATAAAGAAAGTTGCATGAAACCCAGCTCCCGCGTATCCTTCCTGAGCAAGCAGGGCCTCCTACTAGGGGACGCTTCAGGTCGAAGCGGCGCCCCAACACTGGCGACGAGCGGGCACGGATCCCCGCTGGCACCGTGCCGAGGTCTGCGGCCAAGCAGTTCAGCGCGTCGGCGCACCTCGGTCACGACGGCCGACTTCACACGGCACCGCCTCCCGCATGACATAGGCCTGGAGTTCGGCCTACGGGAGCACCAGAATCACGGGAGCACCGTGTGCGCGTGGCCCCGCCTCCCGCGTGACAAAGCCCACAAGATTCACAAGGGCGCCCACGGCACACGGGCGCTCCAGAATCACGGGAGCCCTCGCCACGCGCGGCCCCGCCTCCCGCGTGATACGGACCTGTTCTCCACACGCGCGTGCGCACGCGAAGGCGTGCCGGCGCACCCGGTCTGCAGCAGGGAGTGGAGCAAGAGCAAGTCCATACAACCCCTCCCACGCGCGAAGTGAAGCCGCGCAGGCAGCGCGGGCCAAGTAATAAGGCCGCGCCGCAAGGAAGCGGTGAAGTGGGGAGATATAAAACACCTCACAAAGCAGAAAGGCTACTGCCCAAGCACAGCCCAGGCGCCACAGCATATCGCCACACGAACTCTTCACTGCTACGCAGTCATGTCGGACACGGCGACCACGCCAGCGTCCTCCTCAGGCGGGGTAGGACCGGCGTCTGGAAACGCTGACACAGCACAGGACAACAACCAGCATGCACACCAGGAAGGAGCAGCCCAAGTCATGCACATGCCCAACCCATTTGAAATCAGAGATACATCCAATCTGGGGCCCAGATGGAACATATGGCTACGGGACTTCAAGTTCTACACAGGTGCCATAGGATTGACGGACAACAAGAGGCTGAAAAATACACTGTTCATGGCAGTGGGACCAGCGGTAAGAGACATTGCGGGGGAGTTGCTGAACGTAGAAACAGTCACATACGGGGACCACAAGGACCACCTCTGTGGGACAGCGTCTTTCTCAAGCTGCCTCACAGGCCATACAGAATGCTGATGACCCTTACCTTTCAAGGGTCACAGTTGTATGTATGTACTGTAACACAGTACTCTGCAGGGGGGAGCGACTTCGGAGTGCTTTTGAGACTATCATCTCAGAGCACGAGAAGACCTGCTCACTACCCAAATAAAACCCACTCTACATCTTCCTCTCTCAGCTCGCCCTTTCTTATCCCTGTGGTTGGTGTCCCCCCCTTTACCCTCCTTTACCCTCCTCTCCTAGTGTGTCGTGTCTGAAAAACCAAAAAAAATACAAAATTACAAAAATCAAAAAAAAAAAGGCTCTTTTCAGAGCCGCCTTTCCCAGTTAAAAAATAGAAGTGAAAATAAATGAAGCAGGGCTCTTTGTATTTTTTAGAAGTCCGCAGACAGTTCGTGAACATTAAAAAAATTGGGTTGCTACTCCATCACAAACATTGTAATTTTCTCTGGAAAGAAGTGGTGGCTCTGAAAAGAGCCTTTGGGTGGTGTTTGTAAGTCAAAAATTGTAAATGCTTAACATCTACTTCAAAATCGTTGTTGTAATTCCAAAAAAGGTTGCAATGCATTTTGTACATTTCTCAGAAAAATCTGACTACCAGCATAAGTAAGATGGTCTCCATCTCTGCGAAAAATGTATGTACTACAAAACATAATATTTTCATTGTGAAAAGAAGACATGCCAAAATCTCTTAGAAAGCCACAAACAGCCTTATTAACATTGCACCTTGCTTTTTCCATTTGTGGACCAAATGAAGAAGAACGAAGCCACATTTGTCTCTGCGCAATCCGTGAAAATATCACTTGAGAATTAGGAAACATGTCCATAACCTTCCTAAGTCCTTCTTTCATAGCAAATTGCAAAAAAATTCCAGTCACATGTCCTAAACTGTTCCCTCCACAATGAATTACAATTATGTCTGGATGTTGCTCTGTCTCCAAAGTAGCACAGAGAGGTAGCAAGTCCAACCACTTCATTCCACGTACTCCATGCCAGTGTACTTCCACATGTGGGAATCCAAGATCTACATCTACTCCACAGCTTTCTGCATGCACCTTCAACCAATGTATCCACAAATCTCCTAAAATCCAAACAATCTGTTTTCTGAAACACACAGCCATAGCTATCTTTTGTTCTCTCAGCAAAAAGAGTATCTGAGAAAATCTCTCCTGGCACAACACACCCACCAAACTTTCCTGACCAATCCCTTTCAGTGCTTATTCTCATTTGCATGACTTCTGAACCCAAAAATCCCTGGATGTAACTCCCGATGTCCGCGAACTACCGCCATGTCCGCGGACATATCGTAATATGAACAGCCCTTCTACCATTTCCACTACACTCTCTCTGCCATTCCCTCATTGGATGTACTTCAAAAATCACATGACCATGCACCAATCACATTCAAGACCTCTACATCTAACTGCATCATCATAGATCAGCACTGCAAATGTACTCTGAATCTCTCTGAGTACAAGTGTCATATCATTGGAAAGCAGCATCTACCAGAAATACTGTACAAGTCTTCAAGATTTCTACTTGCAGCTCCATGCATATCCATATGCATGAATACAAACTTCAGGTATGCATATTTTCTGTATAGTAGATGAACACATTTTCAAACAGACTTTTACCTTGTAAAATCTCTAAAATGAATTTACTGTACTTTTTTCAATTTCCTAAAATCAACTATCACTTATAAACCTTTATACTTTTTACTTTCTTTATACACACACACTCAAATCATGTTAAACTAACATTTTGTAAATGAAATATATAGACTACATATATTCAAACAAAATTGCATGCAAACACAATCTATGTTTAAACCTTTATAAAAATACTTATACAATTTCATATTTTTTGTTTTTATTTATTTATTTACTTAATTACTTTAAATTAGACATGACATTGAGGTGCTATTACCTAGAACAGTTTACTTACAGAAATTGTGGTATTCACTAATATATTATAAATTTCACAAGACATAGTAAAGATTTTTTTTTTTTGCTACAGTTAGTCATTCAATACAATTTGTTCATTAAGAACATATCATATGTACTGAACTGATGCAATGTATCTTATGTAAATAAATTAGTTTTACAGGAGGCACTGAGGATTTCAATTAAAAAAATCAATATATAAATTAAAAACAGTGCTATATACAAACAAAGTTACTAATTTGAAGCTTTTACAATTGCAGTGAAGACCAGTTTCCTGAAAAGAAGAGGCCGAATTCGAAGAAGAAATAAAAACTAAGAAGTTACCAGTTAATTAAAAAAAAAAGTAAGTAAAATATCACCATAATATTTGTATTATTAATCAAATATACTATAACATTAATACGAGCTATTTCGGTTTCTAGAAATAGAGATTTTGTACCATTTTGTCCAAATATTTCCATGTCTTAAACAGCGATTTACAGCCAGAATGGCCCACAAATTTCTATTTTTGGACACACAAATTACCCAACTGAACCACTACAATTTTCATATTATAGAACAAACAACTGTTTTAATTGTATACATTAGATTTACTATTTGTACTTTTCCACACCACTAGCTTACTTTTTTTTTGTCATCTGAACCCCAGTTTAGTAACACATAAATTCAAGAATACCTATCCCTACTAGTTTTAGTTCCCAATGCACAATCACACACCATTACATACATCTTTATCATCTTACTCAAACACTCATTCACACAGCACACATACATTCCAGAACACCCCAACCCATATCTTCTTTATTTTTTTCAACAGACCCTAAAGAATACCTACCAAAAGTCAAGTCCGTAGAAAGCAACGCAAAAGTAGAGCAAATGAAAATAAATGTGTCCAACATAAGCATCCATCTCTAGCAGAATTTGTAAAAAAAGTTGAAACAAAACAGCTAATACAATCATTTAGTGAAACACAAGAAGTTTCAAGTACAACAACTTCGCTTCCTCTATCAAAATGTAAAACAAACCAAAAAACAATTAACAGAAAATCAGCTATCAGTACAGATAAAACTACTTCAAATTTTAATATAGTGCAAAGTAAGCATACCAAGGAAAGTATTTTAGCCAAAATATACTGTCACAAAGTCCTTCAAAATCTTATAAAAACAGGAGAGAAATCAGGTTCAAAGCTTAAAACCTATCGTAGGAAATTAATCTTAGAAGCTTTGATGGACAGTGCAATTCTTCTGAAAAGAAATGTATTTATTTTACTGTTAAACAAAATGAAACCACTAACAAAACTAATAACTAAATTACAAAAAAGACTTCTCAATAAGCGAAATATCAACAGAAAGAACTTCTTAAGTATCAGCGGAGGTGAATGGAATCACACTACAAGCACAGAACCATATTTTAATGAAGAAGCGCACAAACAAAAGCAAACTAATACAATTGCCATACATAGCAGTGGTCAAGGTTATGAAAAAGTGAATAATACCATAATGGAACAAGAAGTACTTCTTACAAAAATATGCCCTGAAAACTTAGAATTACCCCTCCATTCAACTGAATCAGAACGTCTAGTGTACAAATGGCCATGCACGTCAATGTGTAACATTCCCAAACAATGTTTCAAATCTTTACGCCAATTCCTCAATAAATATGTAAAAAGCAAAGACAAAATCAAAATTAAATTACTGCAAAATATAGATACCTGTCCAGTGCGCAAGTACACAGGACTACAAGGACATTCATTGGCCTGCATTACAGGACCTACTTGTAAAACCACTTTCCATGATATCAAAAGGATATCAACACATCATTCAACTATAAGAAATCTAGTCTATAAACTGTACTATGCTAAAAGTCCTGCTTTAGCACTAGCAAAGTTAAATAACATCCTTCTACATGGTACAGCAAAAGACCTATTTGAAGAAATTCACTATATCCAGAAAAAATATTTTGGAAGTGAAAGCCATTTACAGAATGAAATAGCTTTAAATCAATTAAGCAACAATTCTACACATGGCTACCTTTTGCTAAACACATAC
Source organism: Ambystoma mexicanum (assembly GCF_040938575.1). Classification (NCBI taxonomy): domain Eukaryota; kingdom Metazoa; phylum Chordata; class Amphibia; order Caudata; family Ambystomatidae; genus Ambystoma; species Ambystoma mexicanum. The sequence continues at coordinate 627,190,805 of NC_090928.1, read as the reverse complement.
AAAAAAGAAATACTAAAATTTAAAAGTACATCAGCTGAAGTACCAAACCATGTATGTGTATGTTGCCATAGAATTATTTATAAAAGTAACACAAAAACTGTGGACCTATCATACAAAATAGAAGACAATGAAGATTCTAAATGGTTTGAATTAGCTCTCTACCTTGTAGCAGAAAACAAATATGAAATAACTGAGCCCTTAATACTTTGCAGTTATTGCACTACAAAACTTGACAACAACCAAACTCCTTCACGTTCTATCACAAATAATTTGGAATTATACCCAGTACCAAAACCTCTACAACAACTTAATTTATATGAGAGCATCATAATTCAAACAGTACACCCATTTCAAGCAATAATACGCCTTCAACCAAAAACAGCAAAATTACGTCCCTCTGAATTGGTAAAAGGCATTCGTGGAAAAGTAGTTTATTTACCATTAAATCTAAAAGCAAATGTGCATACTCTAGGAGTGCAACGTCCAATGCAGCAATCTTTAATTATATTAGTAAATGAAGTACCTACAAAAGACAAAAAAAATGGCAACAGCTGGTAGATTTATATAAAGTTAGACAAGCCTTCCAATATCTTAAAGAGAATAATGAATATTACAAAGAAATTAATATTGAAGAAAACGTGAAAGATACAACTGAAATAATTCAAGAAACACAGGAAGCTGGTCAATTTGAGCTACTAGATCCTGCTAAAATATCAAATACTTTAGACCATTATACAATTCATCCTTTGCACTGTAATGACACCGTACAAGATGTACTGGAAACTTACCAAATGCGTCAAACAAAAGGATCGCCAATCAGTATATGGGAAAAAAGTATAGAAGCACGTGCTTTTCCTCTACTCTTTCCTACTGGCAAAGGAGGAAGGTATGATGATAGACCTATTCAAATATCAGCTTCAGAATACCGCTCATTACGGATATATTCTGAAGATCCCAGATTTAGACAAAATGTGGAATACATATTCCACCTACTCTTTGAAAGTGAACTAGCAACTTTATGTTACGGAGTTGCACACATATTAAAATCAGGATCACACTTTCAAAATATGTCAGCTACACAATTATTAGAGAAAGTGCAGCAAAAGGATGAGGTTTTACAATCAAATATTACAAATCTATTAGCAAATATGCGTGGTACTAAAGAGTACTGGTTTCGACGTCATGGAGATGTACGTTGTATGATCAGAAACCTTGGCCCACCCACTTGGTTTGTTACATTAAGTTGTGCAGAATATGCATGGGAGGATTTACATGATTTCTTACGCATATCAAATAAAAACAAAACAAACATAGATATTCTAACACCTGGAGAACTTTGTTCTTTGGATCCTGTTAATGTTTCAAGATATTTTCACCATCGCTTCATTGCTATGCTACATTTTATTTGTAATAAAACTGTTCCTCCCCTTGGAGAAGTGCAACACTAATTCTGGAGAAATGAATACCAAGCCAGAGGAGCACCACATATCCACATGCTTTTATGGATTAAAGATGCTCCTAAATTTGGTCAAGACAGTGATGCCACTGTTTTATAGTTTATTGAAAAATATGTCACTTGTGAAATCCCATCAGAAGCCACAAATAGTGATCTTCGTGCACAAATTTTACAATTTCAAAGACACAAATGTGGAAAATAATGTCGTCGCAAATACAAAAACAAAGGCAAATGTTACACCAAATGCCGATTTGGTTTCCCTAGACCAGTTACAAATACAGGTCAAGTAAACAACCTCATGTCTTCAGTTAGACATAGTGTTAAAGGTAAATCACCTAAAAATACATATTACATAAAAAGAAAAGAAGAAGAAAAAATATATCAATGATTATAATGCAATCATTGCCAGCTTATGGAATGCAAACATAGATGTGCAGTACATTGCAGACAATTCTACTGCAGTTGCACGATATGTCACAGCATACTTAACTAAAGCAGAAAAGACAGAGCTCCAAGACCTCTGGAATGACCTGTCATCAGATAAAACAGTATCTCTGAAATTATACAGCTTGGGCATAAAAATGCTCACCCATAGAGAATGTGGATTTTATGAAGCAGCTGATCGTTTAACTGGTACTTCATTGTATGGTAAATCTGAAAATATAGTATGGCTAAGTCTTGGTCCAGCTAAATCTAGAAAAAGAGTTCTAAAATCATATGAAGATATAGAAACAATAGTCAAACATGATCCCAACAGCCAAGACATTTTAAAAAACAATTTATTGGACACATACTACCCAAACAGAAGTAATACTTTGGAAAACATGTGTCTATACCAAATAGCCCAAAACTACACATACAAAAATAATATGAAACCTGATGAAAAAAAAGGTAAATATAGAGTCACAGACTGTGAAGGCAGCTTAGTTAAACTCACTAAACCAAATTTAATTAATCATATCAAATTGTCATTGGCGACTCCTCAACATAAAGAAGTATATTACATGTCCCTGCTACAATTCTTCAAACCATGGAGAAAAGAAGAACAATTACTAGATAACTATGACTCATATGAGGATGCTTTCAAAGCAAATGAAAGCACTATAACTGGTGTAAACTTTACACAGTACAAAACAATGTTGCACAATGAACAGCAACATGAAGAAGAACTCCAAGCCCAACTAGATAAGGATACTCCTGACAGTAGTCAACCTTCTGTAACAGGAAGCCAAGAACCACTGGGAGAACCACTAATAACAAATGAGGCAGAATTAGCTATGATAGAAGTAGAAAACACCATGTGTCAGTATGAAGATAAGGAAGACTTAACTATACTACAATCAAAACTAAACAATGAGCAAAGTAGCATTTTTCAAGAAGTAACAAAACAAATTGCACATGGTGTAAAACATGAAAATAAAGAATGTTCCTGCCATAATTATAAACCTATACTACTGTACGTCAGTGGTGAAGCTGCTTCTGGCAAAACATTCCTAATCAAAATCATTAGTAAGTTCCTTCAACAATTGACAAACAACAAACTGTCAGCTGTTGTCACTGCCCCCACAGGTTTAGCTGCCTACAACATAGGTGGTGTTACATTACACCGATTACTACTATTACCAGTAGAACACCAGAACAAATTAGACTATTGCAAACTTTCTGCAGAAGCTGCAATGGAATTACGCAGAGTATTGAAACAAATGAAAATGCTACTAATAGATGAAGTGAGCATGGTCTCCAACCTGATGTTAGCTTTGATTCACCTCAGATTACAAGAAGTGCTCAAAACAGACTATGAAGAGCTCTTTGCAGGAAAACACATTATTGTTTGTGGAGATCTGCTTCAATTAACACCAGTAAAAGGTGAACCTATTTTTAAAACATTATGGCACAAACTCTGCCGTAAAACTGTTGGCAGCATTGGAAATGTCAACCTTTGGCAACATTTCCAATACAGAGAATTAACAGAAAACATGCGCCAATCTGCAGATCTAACTTATGCCAACATTTTAAAAAGTTTGAGAGTTGGTATACTTTCTAAAGAAGCAAAAGCAACATTGAAAACCCGGCACATTAATGCACTTTATGGCGATAATGCATGTGCTACAGATGTTATGGAACAATTAGCCCACAAAAATGTCAATTGTATGGCCTTAATGCCAACTCTTGCAAGCTGTCTCAAATTCAATGAAATAATGTTAAGTAAAGAAATGCAACCAATAATGGAAATTAGCGCCACAGACAAACTAGATGTACATGGTATGACACTACCCATGTGTGACCAAGCCACAACAAGACTAAATAATTTAGAAAAATCAATCGCAAACACAGCAGGCTTAGAAAAGATGTTAAAATTATCCTTAAATTGCAGAGTAATGCTTAAACGTAACCTTGACGTGGGCCAAGGACTAGTTAATGGAGCACTGGGTACAGTTGTTGGCTTTCAAACATACCCATGTGACAACAAAATTCAGTTTGTCAATATACTCTTTGACAAACTTTCAGAAGTAAAACGGATAGGACGCTCAACAGCTAGATTCCTTCTCTTCAAAGATATGCATGTACGCAGAGAACAATTTTCTCTAACTCTTGCATACGCAGTCACGATTCATAAATCACAGGGTCTTACCCTAGACAAAGCAATGATAGATATTGGTAACACAGTCTTTAAAGAAGGCATGAGCTACGTAGCACTATCACGCTTACACACACTTGACGGTCTATTTCTAATCAACTTTGATGCAAGTAAAGTAAACGCTGATATTCCTTGCATTTTAGAATATAATAGACTTCGCTCACTATACACTCCCCATCTAAACACATATTCTGTTCCACAAAAACTAAAACGTTGTAAAAGAAAACTAAATCAAACAGAAATGCAACAGGACGTCACTGCAAATCCTCGAAAGAGAGTAAAAGAAATTAATACTTCATCAAGTACCACAAACAAAAAAGAATCAATTAGAGAAAGTAAATCAGGTACTTCTTTAAAGAAGGAAGACAAACTCCAAAAAAAGCAGTTAGATACAGAACTACGTGGACCATTTAAATTCTCAAATATAGTTGGTGTAAGTTGCTATGCAAATGTAGCAATGAATATTCTATTTCAATTACCACCAATTGTTGACAACATTTACTTACACAGTACAGACCCATTGTGTTTGCAAATATTAGTACTTCACAGAAATGCAGCAAACAATCCTGACAACACATATAGTGTTTTTGGAATAAGACGACAATTGGACTACTGTGCTGGAATGGTGAAATTCACTATAAACTCACAGGAAGATCCACAAGAATTTCTAATGTACTTACTACAAGTACTGGAAAACAAAAACATACCTATAAATGAAATCTTTCAGATTTCATACATGTGGAAACATACATGCACTCTCTGCAACAACGTGACACAAGAAGAAATCCCCAATGAACGCTTCATATATATATCAATACCAAATTGTGAATCCATTCCATTTCAGCAACTTGTACAAAATGCAAAACATGGTAGATAATGCTCTACCTGCAATTCAGATAATTGCTCCACGTTAGTAATACAAACACATAGTAAATACGTAATACTAATGCTTCTACGTTACAATGCAGATGGTACCAAAAACAACTGCAAGCTGACTGGATTCACACATGGTCAAATATCACTTGGTAAGAAAACCTTCACAACAATAGGTATAATCTACCACGTAGGAGCCACAACCAATTCAGGGCACTACACTGCATATGTAAAAAAGAAGTGTGGATGGTTTGAATGTAATGATAGTACCATTACTCTAAAGCAGGGATTACCAGCAAATCTTACAAACGCTTATTTGATGTTCTTAAAACCAAAATTTGATAAATAAACTGTATTTAAACCTTTAAGTAAATTTGTGTTAAAAAAAATATAAACTGTTAGAATACTCCAAAAGCTATCTAACTGCTCAAAGATTCTACAACAACTAATCAGATAAATGAATACCACTAAATTAGACCAAAAAATACACAGTTAGAATACGCCAATTGGTATCTAACTGTCCCAAAATTATAAATTTGTGTTAAAATAATATAAACTGTTAGAATACTCCAAAGGCTATCTAACAGCTCAAAGATTCTACAACAACTAATCAGATAAATGAATACCACTAAATTAGGCCAAAAAATACACAGTTAGAATATGCCAATTGGTATCTAACTGTCCCAAAATTTAACAATATCCAAATAGATAAATCAAAACCACTAAAATATATTAAAAAAATAGACAGTTAGAATACGCCAATTGATATCTATCTGCTCCAAAATTTTATAATATCAAAACAAATGAAGAATCTGTTACTGCTCCAAAAAAAATACAACAAAGCAAATTATAAAGCATTAGCCAGAAACAAGTGAACACTGAAAACAAACAAACAAATAAACTGTAGCATAACAGAAAAAGTTTTTTTTTTTAATCCAACATGGATTTTTTTTTCTCCCACAGACCCAATGATTTTAGCAACAAATACAGAAACTGAGCAAATTGCACAGTACTCTGATTTGTACTCTACTAAATATGAGGGTCGAAAAAAAATAAAAGTATATTGCTTATACAATGTAATAAGTCATTACAAAATACTAATACTAACATGCTATTTTCTTTTATCACAGAAATGAAGAAGAAAAACATGGACTCCCATTACTAGACCAAACAGTAAGTATACAATAATAAGGACAACCATAGCAGCATATCACATCCATAGCATCTAATACCTTTGTTCCTTATACATTTGTTTTTCACCCATAAGCAAATATGAATGTGACATGCTGCGGTGGTTGTTGCCAGGGCATAGAGTCTTGGGTGCATGGCCAAATGGCCATGCCAAATGGCCATGCACCCAAGACTCTATGCCCTGGCAACAACCACCGCAGCATATCACATCCATAGAGTCAAACATTTCAACTATGATCTATGGGAAACTTTTAATGTCCTCGAACAATGTGAGTGTTCTTAGAACACTTTGAACTTGCCAGCGAACAATACGGACACCGTTTTCAGGACACCCCCTACGAACATTTCAGAACAACGCAATAGTTCTTAGAACACTTTCAACTTAACAACGAACAATACGGACAGCGTCCTAAGGACACCCCCTACGAACATTCCAGGACACCGGGAGTGTTCTCAAAAACGTCTTCAGAACACCCCCATTTTGTTTATTTGCGAACATTTCAGGACACCGCGGGTGTTCTTAGAACACATTCAACTTGACAGAGAACAATACGGACAGCGTCCTCAGGACACCCCTTATGAACACTCCCCGGACACCGCGAGTGTTATTAGAAGCGTCTTCAGAACACCACCATCTTGTTTATTTGCGAACATTTCAGGACACCGCGAGTGTTCTTAGGACACATTCAACTTGACAGAGAACAATACGGACAGCGTCCTCAGGACACCCCCTACGAACATTCCAGGACACCGGGAGTGTTCTTAGAAGCTTCTTCAGAACACCACCATCTTATTTATTTGCGAACATTTCAGGACACCGCGAGTGTTCTTAGGACACATTCAACTTGACAGAGAACAATACGGACAGCGTCCTCAGGACACCCCCTACGAACACTCCCCGGACACCGCGAGTGTTCTTAGAAGCGTCTTCAGAACACCACCATCTTGTTTATTTGCGAACATTTCAGGACACCGCGAGTGTTCTTAGGACACATTCAACTTGACAGAGAACAATACGGACAGCGTCCTCAGGACACCCCCTACAAACACTCCCCGGACACCGCAAGTGTTCTTAGAAGCATCTTCAGAACACCCCCATTTTATTTATTTGCGAACATTTCAGGACACCACGGGTGTTCTTAGGACACATTCAACTTGACAGAGAACAATACGGACAGCGTCCTCAGGACACCCCCTACGAACATTCCAGGACACCGGAAGTGTTCTTAGAAGCGTCTTCAGAACACCACCATCTTGTTTATTTGCGAACATTTCAGGACACCGCGAGTGTTCTTAGGACACATTCAACTTGACAGAGAACAATACGGACAGCGTCCTCAGGACACCCCCTACGAACACTCCCCGGACACCGCAAGTGTTCTTACAAGCGTCTTCAGAACACCCCCATTTTGTTTATTTGCGAACATTTCAGGACACCGCGAGTGTTCTTAGGACACATTCAACTTGACAGAGAACAATATGGACAGCGTCCTCAGAACACCCCCTACGAACACTCCCCGGACACTGCGAGTGTTCTTAGAAGCGTCTTCAGAACACCACCATCTTGTATATTTGCGAACCTTTCAGGACACCGCGATTGTTCTTAGGACACATTCAACTTGACAGAGAACAATACGGACAGCGTCCTCAGGACACCCCCTACGAACACTCCCCGGACACGGCAAGTGTTCTTAGAAGCGTCTTCAGAACACCCCCATTTTGTTTATTTGCGAACATTTCAGGACACCGCGGGTGTTCTTAGAACACATTCAACTTGACAGAGAACAATACGGACAGCGTCCTCAGGACACCCCCTACGAACACTCCCCGGACACCGCGAGTGTTCTTAGAACAGTTTCACTTTTCTTGCGAACAAAACAGACACATATTGAGCCCTTAGAACACCCCCTAGTCAGTTTATTTAGAACATTTCAGAACACCCGTGATGTCCGCAAACAAATCGAACACAAAAAGAATGTCTAGCACATAAAAAACACAACTTTCATCCTATCTCATACACTCCCACCCTCCCCAAACACTCCTACACACCAACACACTCTACAAAATACACATTTTGAACAAAGTTTCACTGCGCTGTCCGCGGACGTCCGCGAATCCAAGATGGCGGGCGCTACCGAAAAATCTGACGCGCTTCACGCTCCACGCCGTCCAATCAGCGAACACGTTGCATGTCCGCGAACATCACGCAAGACGATTGGCCAATCAGGACACTGTCCGCGGAGCGAACAGGGAAGTGTGTCCGTGAACCTTCACAATTTTTTTTTACCTACTTTTTGGTCATTTTAAAAAAAACTACTGGACGGATTTTCACCAAATTTTCAAAAACACGCTTTCGGGACCAAGCCGCTGCTCCTGGTCCAAATTTGGTGGAAATCCGTCCAGCGGTTTGGGCTGTAGGCGCGAGCAAAAATTTTTTCCCATTCAGTCTATGGGAAAAAAAAAGTTTTGGGACCCCCCCTGTAACTTTGCCCCCCCTGGACGAATCCTCACCAAACTTTGTAAAAAAAATTCAGAGTGACCCAAATACTTTTTTTGCAAAGTTTGGTGAGGATCCTTCCAGGGAGAGCGAAGTTATAAGCCACCCAAAAAGTGTTCTTCCTATGGAAACAGCAACTTAACCATAACTACATGGCCACTACCGTGGCCATGTAATATATATATATATATATATATATATATATATATATATATATATATATATATATCAATCACACTATTTAATATTTATATCACCATTGGGGTGATGTTACAATCAACAATCTCTTTAATCAGAAGGAGTATGGATTGGAAAAATAATGCAGCATAGAATAAAACTTTGTGTGGGTTCAGTCAATTGCAATGTCACTCTTTGCCCCTGCACACTACTTAATCCCCCCAATATGCAAGATAAAGAGATGGAAGGAGAGAAAACAGGTTTCAGGAAATACAGAATTCAACAAATACAGTTCAATCCCAATTTCCCCCAGCAAACTCAGAGAGAAACAGGAATTATTGCAAACGGGTCAAATGCTTTTGAATGTGGTTTTGAATGAATGGTTAAAAACATAGTAAAATTTATTTAATTCACTAAATGGGATTCAAATCTAGTGGCAGCCGCTTTGTATGGTTTCAAATCAACACTAGCAATGATTATTGAGTAACTAGCAGGTTGAAATTGAATTTTGAGGCCGGATGCAAAGAACAGCTGTTTTACATGTGATGAAATTGAGCCAAACGAAAATTCACAGCAAACTTTTCTGCGTGCGAGAAGCACGATTGCGGAAAAACTAGAAGGAATTGGAATGCGGTTTTGGATTTGTTGGAAAGCTGAGGATGTTAGCTTCAATTTGAATTAGAATTGGTTTCTAGCATGCACGGTACAGAAGTTATGAAGGTTTTAGTAGAGGTCGGTTTTTCTTAGAAAGAGTCAAAACTTTCAAATGAAAGATGCGCTTTTTTTAAAAATGACAAACAAGTTTCTTATACTGGGGAGTCTATGAAGATACAAGGTACCCAACGGTACAGCCACCAGATCAGTGACGCCTCTGTCTGGCTTTTGCCTGTCGAGACACTTGTCTTTCTTCAGCAAAAATATTAGAGCAAAGATGATTTAACACTACTATTATCAAAGAACTATAGGAATGAGAGAAAGATTCAGGAAAGACAAAAGATTTTCTACAATGCAGTTCTGGATATGATAGAAGGGTTTGGATAGGATTACGTAAGGATAAGATACTTGGTAGTGACAATTCTATGTTATACTCACTACTACTGTTGGGAATGGATTTGTCAGGGATCTGGTCAAAGGTTTCTGGACTGGAATTCTTCTAGCCCACCAGACGGAATTCAGGGCGCTTGGGTTCTACAATCAGCACGGCACTCTGGACACTGCACGGCACTCTGGACTGGATCTGATGGGTTGGTTCTGGGTTGCAGCTATCTGGTTACAGTTCTGCTCTACTGGTTTGGATCTCGTGATTCTAGCAAGAATTCTTAGCAAGAAAGCAGAAACAGCACAGCCAGGCTGTTCATTTTGGTGTTCCCCTTGGAATTCTGGGGGTAAAATCTGGTTTCAGGATTTTAAAAGGCCAAGCTGAGAAGGGTTCAGCTTTGGAAATGTGCCTTTCTGCTTTCAAAGTTCTGGAGTCTTGGATATGGGTTTCTCCTGCAGAGTGCTTCACCAGCCATCAGTTGATGGGTGAATGTGTGTCAGTGTAGGTCCTAAGCTATCTCTATTTATGTATTTCCCAAAGGGGTGGGTAGGCTGAGTTATACCAGGCACATCCTCTAGGAATCCTTTTGGTTAGGGTCTGTCCTCTCCCCTGATTTGAGAAGGAAATCTGGTGTCATGATGATGCTGTATTTTACAATCCAGGGAGGACCTCCCCTTTGTTTCTGCAAAGTAAATCTATTTTTCATATAAAGCATATTTACAATATTATCAAATTGCTAGCAATAACATATTTACATCATAGATTTAGCGGAGCAAGTATCCGTCCAAGTCCCATTTTTGTGAGAGCTTTGGTTCTGATTTGACAGTTTATCGCGCTTTTGATTGGGTACCCAATGTCAGATTTGTCCACATTTTTATACATATATGCGCATGACATGTGGGCATAATCCTGTGAAGTTTCATATTTCTAGCATCCTCAAAACTACTACAAAACCCCAATTTCCGTAGTCATGTCTCTGAACATTGCACAGAGTTCTGAGTAGTTTCAAAATGTGACCAGGATTTTCATGTAAACAACACTATATTTTGCCGATTTTTACAATTTTGCACAGTTCTTTGTCAATCTTTTTAAAACATATGCTTTCTTGTGTTTTAAAGATACACATATCTGTCTGTCCCGCCCCCAAAGTTTTGGTGTGCCAAGAGCAATCCAGGCCTCTTTTCCTGCTGGCAGGGGTTTTTGTTGACACTCAAATTTCCATACCCTTTCAATCCAGGAAGTCTACTGTCTATCCCCAGAGCAGCAGAGCAAAATCCCCCCCCCCTTTTCATTAGCATCTGACTGAGAGTTGCTGTGGCAGAGAGCAAAAGGAAGGCACCTTTATTTGGGGAACGCTGTGGAATTTGCCTTTGAAGTTCTGTGGCTGACATCAGTTCACTTTAAAACAATTTGTTTAAAATTGCCTTTGCTAAAATAAACATTACATTTTCAAAAAGTAGACACACAGATCTCTAATTCCAGTCTTTTTACAACATAGAGATTGAATAGTGGCAACCTATATTGCTTTTGATGGCAAGTCACTTCTTTTCCTCAATTTGATTTTAATGTGCAAGTTTAAACTCCCAGTGTAAGTAAATGACAGCCTTAATACAGGTGGCCAGCGGTACTGCACCCATATCTGACAGATTTTCCCAGGCAAGCGCCTTTTCTTTTAATGTGGATATTCTTGTGATGAAATCTGCTTCTCCTGACGTTGTGTGCTTATGGGGATTCTTTAAATAAGGTGATGGTTAACACCCATCAAGGATGTTGGATCTTTTCTGATGTTTGGGAACCATTATTTTGCAATTTCAACAGCCAAGGAAAAATGGATTCTAGAGCACTTCTGGGTTTCCTAGCAATGAAGCACTGCCATTTCAGGTAGTTTGCTTTTCCCTCTGTGGGCAGCCCAATGACATGTTTTATCAGTGTGGTCTCCTGTTCTACCACTGACACAGGCAAGGTAGATTGGCAGCCAACTTTTCTGGTTTCACTGCGCACTTCTCAGAGGTTTTAGCACGCACAGGGCTTTTTGCGGCCATTCTGTTGGTTCTGGTGAAAGCAGCGCACAGTGATGTTGCAGGGCAGAGCCTAGTTGGTCAATGCATCCCACAAGCCCCCCTTGCGATTTGCTGTTGATCGTCCAACAATGGGAATTGGCAAGAGATTGGGATGATCAGTTTCTTCTCTTTCTGGTTCAAATGTCAAAATTCATCAGCTTCTCCCATCAGTGGTGGATCGACCAGTTCTCCTCGCCAAGTCCTGATGTGAGTATGGAGCGATACCACGGGCCCCTTGGATCTTTCGTTCAAGTCCATGGGTGGTCATCCTTGGTTTTAGTCTCAATGGTTTCCAATTCTAGGATGACAAAGCAAAAGCATATTTGTAGACATTGCCCCACCACTATTGATGTAGTGCGGCAGACACATACATTTGGCATATTACGACAATTTTTCTATTTGCAATTTATTGACTATATAGATGGAATATTTTATAGTTGGAATTGTATGGAGCCGGTGTGACCCCCTCTGGGGTTCCAGAAGACTCCTCCAGTTGCTGGAGAGTGTGTCTAGGATGGCAACACTTGAATTGGTTGATATGGACCCACTTATCTTCCCCCTCTGCCAAACTGCCTTTGGGGATGCAGATTTTGTAGGCGACTGGCGAGATTTGTCTACAATTTCAAAAGGGCCCCTCCAGCTAGGCAAACATTTGTGCTGTTTGGCCTGGTTCCTTTGGAAATTGTATAAGTAGACCCGGTCTCCTACATGGTATTCTTTTCTAGTAGTCTTTAAGTCATAGTGGGTCTTCATGCTGTCTGCAGATCTCTCTAGATTTCACTGAGCATAGGAAAAAGCATGTTGAAGGTGTTTTCTTAGATTTTCAACATACTCATCAATTGTGGAGGCATTGATAAATGTCTGCTCTTGGGTTCTGTAGAGGAGATGCTGGGGAAGCACCATCCTGCGTCCAGTCATCAGCTCAAACGGTAACATTTTAGTTGCAGATGAAGGGGTAGATCTGATGGCCATCAGGACAAGAGGTAATCGAATATCCCAACTTGGCCCAGAATCTGTCACAAACTTTTTTAATATGCTCACAATTGTCTTGTTGTATCTCTCTATTACTCCAGCCGGTAGGCAATGTGTAATTTCCTTTTGAGCCAAAGTATCTCCCACATCTTTGTGAATACTTCGCTAGTAAAGTGGCTACCTTGGTCTGACTCGATCCTTTGGGGTAGCCCAAAATGCGAGACGATATGGTTGATCATCAGGGCAGCTGCTGTTTCTGCCTTGCAATTTGGGGCCGGGAGACATTCCCCCCACTTAGTAAACAAGCATGTCACGGTTAACATGTACTTGTTTCCCCTAGAGGAGCGAATTACGGGCGCGATAAAATCCACTTGCAAATCTGACCATGGCAGTGTCAGACCCCTCTTTTGGAGAGGCGAATGTGTGTGAGGGATGTTAGCTGAAATTGTGCACACACAAGACACCCCTTCAAGTATTGGTTGAGGTCCTGCCCCATCTATGGCCAGTGTGCAACCTCTCTTAAGATTTCAAGTGTTGTATGAAACCCCCTATGACCAGCTGTGGCCGCATCATGGGCGTGACTTAACATCAGGCTTCGGAATGAGGTATGGACCACCCACTGATCATGGCTAGCTAGGGATCTCCTTACCAACAAACCGTCTTGGATTCGGAACATTTTTGGACATTTCATCAACACTCTGAGGACCTCTTTCACTATGTAATCGGTATCCGTCAGGGGAAAGTTCTCAGGGTCCTCAATGTGTTGATAAAACTTACCAATTATTGGATCCCCTTTTTGAGCCGTAATCAAATCAGCATCTGGGGTCTCCTTACTCCATTGTGCAGTTGAGAGTTCATTGTGAGCATTTGTCTGGGACCTAGTGATAGCAGTGACCTGGATTTCCCCCAACAAGGACTCGATCTCAAGTAGATCCCCTTGGATGGCTCTGGTTTTGGCCATCTGATCAGCTAGGTCATTTCCAGTTTTGTCTGGTCCCTCTACTTTGGAATGACCCTTGATCTTTTTCCAATAGATGGTCATCCCGTTCGAGGTGACCAGATCATCAATATTTTGAATTAATTTTCCATGTTTCAATGGTTTATTATTAGCACATAACATGTCTCTGTTTTCCAGTTAACCAGGTGCTCCACGAACCCGTTCCGTACATAATCCGAGTCTGTGATTATGACCAGTTCGTGGAGTTGGTGTTGAACAGCAGTGAGGATGGCTTGATGCACAGACATCAACTCTGCCACTTGACTACTTCGGGGACCAATCTTGTACGCAGCGGAAGATTCTTGGGCGTCATTCACCCATGCATTCCCTACGCCGGCCACAAGTTCTTTTTCCCTGTTGTGTCAACATGGTAGGAGCATCCATCCATATAGACAGTGGGCATTCGCTCACACTTGTCTTCTTCAAAGACTTTGTGTGGGGAATTCAGGTATGCCTCCATGTTGTCCTTGATTTTAAGACTTTCGTCCTCGAGACAGTTTTCTCTGGCACAATCATGCAAGTGAACCAGACCTTGCGCGAGGGGACTCTTCTTGTTTTGGCCATATCTGACCTCCACAGGAAAGCCTTGCATGGACAGAATCCAGGAAGTAATTCAGGAATTACTCACATTTCCGGGCCGGATTCTGTCACTTTGGAGATATTGCAGAGGCTGGTGTGGACTCTCCACTATGATGTGTTCCCTCTGGATAAACGGGCGGTAATTCTTCAATGCCCACACCGTTGCCAGGAGTGCCTTCTCACAGTCGTTGAATTTTTCCTCCACAGAGGATAAAGTTTTACTTGCATAGGAGATTTCTTTATTGACCATGTCATGCTTTTGATATAATACTGCAGTCAAGCATGTATTTGAGAACCAAGAAGAACTTCTTGTTTTTGACAGTGTAAGCTAGGCAAAGCGCTTGTGAGAGGCTTCTTTTGAGTTGTCTTACTGCCTCAGCTTGTTCTGGACCCCACTCCGACTTGACCCCACCTTCAAAAGATGAATCAGGGGTCTTGTGATCTCTGCATAGTCCTCAATGAACTTTCTGCTGTAATTAGTCAGTCCAAGGAGGCCCCTTAGTTCCCACAGAGTTGTGGGGTCTTTCAATTTCTGGAGTGCTTCCACTTTCTTTTCCTCAGAAAGAAATTGACACGGGTTCTACACCACTCTGCCTTTTGAAAGGAGAGTTTTGCTCCGGCAGCCCTCAACTGTGTCAGAACGTAATGGATCTCCGCTATGTGTTCCTCCACAGTTGAGCTTTTGGTTAAAACATCATCTACATAGGCCAGGTTACCCCTTTCACCCAGGTCGGGCATGGCCTTATGTAGAAAAATGTTGAATTCATTGCCAGAGTTAATGTATCCGAAGGGAGTCCGGGTACATGTGTACTGCTGACCCCCGGAGGTAAAGGCCAGCTTGTATTGGTCTTCCCTACTAACAAGTACAGTCCAGTACCCATTGGTCAGGTAAATGGCAGTGAATAGCCTTGACCCCTGGATCTGGGCCAGCCCTTGGTCAATGTATGGAAGAGGCCATCGGGAAGTATGGACCCGTTTGTTGAGCTCCCTAAGGTCAGCGCAGAGTCTCCACTGGCCGTTTGACTTCAAAATCCCCAGCACCGGATTATTGAAGGTGCTGTGGACTGGACGGATTATCCCACGGGACTCAAGGTTCTTAATTATTTCATTAAGGGACTCCATTGATACGAGAGGCAATCGATATTGCTTCACAAACACTGGAGTCATGCCATGGTCCGTGGGAATTGTTGTTGTGTGGATGTTGGTGCGACCACAGTCATATGAGTCCACCGCAAAGAGATCTTGAAAATCCAAGAAAACTTGTTTCAATTTTTGTTTCTGCTCCAGAGTCTCACAGGCATCAGCTAGGTTGACTCTCTCTTCAACCATCTGCCTGAAGCCTAGAAAGACTTCCGGTGTTGCTATCTCAGCAGCCTCCTCCAGCTGGGTGGAGAAGTCCCTGGTCAAAGTGCTGATTTGGACTGGTGGCTTCAGGTGGGGAAGGCAGTCCTCGCGGACTTGGAAAATCACTTCATCCCTCTGAAGTCACAGGTCACATCTTCCTTACCATAAGGGCAGGAAGTGTACACCAAGAGGTTCCCCTCATGCCGGCTAAAGATCCTGTCTGGTGTTGTGTTGTCATCACTATCACTGTCAAAACAGTCCATGGGGATTAGTCCTTACAGTTAATTACCTAAATCTATGGAAAAATGTCGGTCATAAACCGCCATTCCAATAATGGTGCCTGCAGCTAGAGTGATACTCTTTAAGTCGCTGTTATCCACCTCTATTGGAATGGTGTCATGTACTATGTTAACTAGTGGTGTTTGGTTTACCCCCAAACCTTGCTTTTGGAAATACGCATTTAGATGAACATAGGCACCAGGGTTTTTCAATTTCTGTCCTCTTTTAACTTTCACTTCCAGGGAGAATTGTCAGGTCCTTTCTGGGATGGTGACTTCCTCTCCAATCTGAATTTCAACTGAATAAGGCAGCAATTGAGCTGACCTAAATGCTTTCTCTGGGTCATCAAAGCCTATGGGATTTTCCGCTAATCGGAACCAAGCTTTGAAGTTTATTAGGTCCAAACTAATGGCAAAGCGATTGAGAATGTCACTGCCTAAGTAAAAGGCGGCAGTGATGTCTCACACCACCCAACAATTATGAACTATGCTCTTGTTGCCTATGGAGATTTTGAGCATACACCTGCTTGGCAGGAGAGGTTTGAAATTGGGTGTTTCCAGATCCATTTCCCATTTGTCTATCAGTTTAAATGTGGGAATGGCTGGATCTTTTGGGAGTTTGCGGAACATGGCTTCGCTGATGAAGCTCTTACCGTTGTTCACACACACTCGGGCGAGAACAGAGTCCTTCCCTTCGTTTAACTGAACAGGGATGAACAACTGCTCTCCAATTTTCTGAATATCAGCCAGGCTTTGAGCTGATTTCTCATCTTTCTGGACTATAGGAGTGGGAATGTCTGATTGTGAATTTGTAAAGAATTTCAGAGTGTTTCCTTCCAGTGTGGAATGCCACCTTAGACTGGAAGGAAGGTTGATTTTCAGAAACAGAGAGGACCCCCCCATCACCAGTTTGTTGTCCTACTGCTATTACTGTGACGTCAGGGATTTGATTGTTCTGGAAGTGAGATTCTACTTGGTCAGATTTTTGTTCAACCATGTGGCAGGTGCCATTTAAACTAACATGGTTGACACTCTGTTTTAATTTTATCGGTCGGTTAGTCTGGATCCAGAGGACCTTGTTTAAACAATCTATTAGGGGTGACAACCTTCGCAGGAGGTCATTCCCTAGTAAACAAGGGTTGGCCTATGGAGTTACAACTATGACTGGGTGCTTCACCGTGTATCACCCAATCTTACAGTACTTGCGAACCCATTCCCAGATGCCTGCCTATCCATTCCTGGGAGGTGCTGGTCTATGAGCCCCATCTTCCTTATTGGATTGAAATCTGCCATCCCTGTGGCCCTTGGCTCATGTGCGCCAGTGGACATGGGGGTGGAAGAGTCCATGGATTGGAAGAGATGAAGGCCTCTGGTACTAGGATTCCTGAGGTTATGCTCAGGTGTTTCCCTTTCCCAGCGGACCTCATCCCTCTCAGCCCCTTATCCCTGTTGCCATGCAAGAATCTGAGCTTTCTGTTCCTCTATCAAGGCCCTGCTAGTTTCTATCAATTTCTCATGCATGGCTACCTGTCTGTGGAGCCTGTCATTGTTCTCATAGAGAGCCTCATTTTCTCTCTGTGCTTCCTGTGTTGTTTTAGAGCACTGGGCCAGTCTTTGCCGCAGGAGGGTTACCTCCTGAGTCCTGTCCATACTGGCCTGATCCTTCCTTGCTAGAGCATCTTCCACCCTCCTGGTGTGCTCTAACAATTTTTCATGTTCTTTTTGGAGGTCACCCAGTCCCTGAAGGGCCAGGTGATTTTCTTCTATCTTCTCTTTTAAATAACAGTCTTCCTGGCCTAAGGTGTCTCTTTCCTGAGCAAGAGCCAGCCTCTGTCTTTGGAGGGCACCAGCTTTCTGGCGCTCTTCATCAAATTCTGCCTGGGTATCCAGGTCTTTCAGGATTCATTTATTACTCTCTTCTATCTTTCTGTCTAGGTGGCTTTGCAGGGTGACTACCTGCTCTGTGCATGCCCTGTTGAAATTTATTTGTTGTTCCAGCTTTTTCTGGCTCTGCAGTAGAGAGTCCAAACTTTCTTGGTACTCCTTCTGCAAGGCCAGCATTCTGGTATCCTGTTCTGCATTTTCCTGCTGCATGATACCCATATCTTCTTTTATCTTGGTTAGGTACTGCCTACTTTCATGTTCTGATTCCTGGCTCCTCTGCAGCCTCTGCTCAGCAGAGTCCAGATCAGTTTGGGCCTTTTCTAATGCCTGCAGTTGCTTGTTGGCCATATCTTAGCCCTCGGCATATTTGTCCTGTATTGCTCTAATATGTAGGTATAGATATGCCGCTATTTTGGCAATCTTGCTTTGCTCTTCCTTTGCCTTAAGGCCCATGTATAGTTCACTCAGGGCCACATGTTATGGACCCTGGTCTTGTCCTATGTCTAACCCTGTTGCAGTGATCTGTTCTGTGATTGCCTGCAACCACACATTCTGATCCTGCTCTGTCCATTCACCTCTTACAAATAATGTATGCAATAGGTGTTCTTTAGCCATATTCATTTCTACCAAAGTTGCCATTCTGGAAATATTGATTTCCTTACTGATTTACAGAAGTTTATTTTATTTTTGCAAAACAGACCAATTCCTTAGAGCGTTCCTATTGAGGGGTGCTTTTCACAGTGTAACACAGAGTGGTAGCCCAACCGAGTTTGTGTACCCCGTCAGTTAGCACACTATATTAGACTGTCACAAGTGGTATATCTAATTCAGAAATCCTGCAACAAGCCCCCAATTTTGTAAGTGATTTCAACCTGGCATTCCATCTAAGTCAATGCCTAGCATGTGATGCACAGCTGGAACCCTTAATTATATATTTCTGCCTATAAGTTGTTTTATTTCTGAATGATGTACCCTTATATAACGCCCCTCTCTTTGAATCCCCCCCCCGGTCTCACTGAGTCAGGAAGCAGGCTGTTTTGCAAAGTTAAAAAGATTTATTTTGTGAATTTGAGCAATATATATATATATATATATATATATCACCCTATTTAATATTTACACAAGGATCACCATTGGGGTGATGTTACAATCAACAATCTCTTTAATCAGGAGTATGGATAGGAAAAATAAAGCAGCATAGAATAAAACTTTGTGTGGGTTCAGTCAATTGCAATGTCACTCTTTTCCCCTGCACACTACTCAATCCCCCCAATATGCAAGATAAAGAGATGGAAGGAGAGAAAACAGGTTTCAGGAAATACAGAATTCAAAAATACAGTTCAATCCCAATTTACCCCAGCAAAACAGGAATGATTGCAAACGGGTCAAATGCTTTTGAATGTGGCTTTGAATGAATGGTTAAAAACACAGAAAAATTGATTTAATTCACTAAATGGGATTCAAAACTAGTGGGAGCCGCTTTGTATGGTTTCAGATCAACACTAGCAATGATTAACGAGTAACTAGCAGGTTGAAAACTGAATTCTGAGGCCGGATGCAAAGAACAGCTGTTTTATACGTGATGAAATTGAGCCAAAAGAAAATTTGCAGCAAACTTTTCTGCGTGCGAGAAGCGCAATTGCAGAAGAACTAGAAGGAGTTGGAATGCGGTTTTGGATTCCATGGCAAGCTGAGGATGTTAGCTTCAATTTGACACTTAAATTCCATTTCTACCATGCACAGTACGGATGTTATGAAGGTTTTAGTAGAGGTGGGTTTTTCTCAGAAAGAGTCAACATTTTCAAATGAAAGATGTGCTTTTTTTTAAAATGACAAACAAGTTTCTTATACTACAGAGTCTATGAAGATACAAGATACCCAACGGTACAGGCACCAGATCAGTGACGCCTCTGTCTTGCTTTTGCCTGCCGAGGCACTTGTCTTTCTTCAGCAAAATATATTAGCGCAAAGATGATTTAACAATACTATTATCAAAGGCCTATAGGAATGAGAGAAAGATTCAGGAAAGACAAAAGATTTTCTACAATACAGTTCTGGATATTATAGAAGGGATTGGATAGGATTACTTAAGGATAAGATACTTGCTAGTGACAATTATATGCTATAGATACTGACTACTACTGTTGGGAATGGACCTGTCAGGGATCTGGTCAAAGGTTTCTGGAATTCTGCTAGCCCACCGGACGGGATTCAGGACGCTCAGGTTCTGCACTCAGCATGGCACTCTGGACACTGCACGGCACTCTGGACTGGATCTGACAGGTTGGTTCTGGGTTGCAGCTATCTGGTTACAGCTCTGCTCTACTGGTTTGGATCTCCAGATTCTAGCAAGAATTCCTAGCAAGAAATCAGAAACAGCACAGCCAGGCTGTTCTTTTTGGTGTTCCCCTTGGAAGTCTGGGGGTAAAATCTGGTTTCAGGATTTTAAAAGGCCAAGCTGAGAAGGGTTCAGCTTTGGAAATGGGCCTTTCTGCTTTCAAAGTTCTGGAGTCATGGATATGGGTTTCTCCTGCAGAGTGCTTCGCCAGCAATCAGTTGATGGGTGAATGTCTGTCTGTGTAGGTCCTAAGCTATCTCTATTTATGTATTTCCCTAAGGGGTGAGTAGGCTGAGTTATAGTAGGCACACCCTCTAGGAATCCTATTGGTTAGGGTCTGTCCTCTCCCCTGATTTGAAAAGGAAATCTGGTGTCATGATGATGCTGTATTTTACAATCCAGTGAGGACCTCCCCTTTGTTTCTGCACAGTAAATCTATTTTTCATATAAAGCATATTTACAATATTACCAACTTGCTAGCAATAACATATTTACATCACAGATTTAGGGGAGCAAGAATCCGTCCGAGTACCATCTTAGTGAGAGCTTTGGTTCTTATTTGACCATTTTTCATGCTTTTGGTTGGGTACCCAATGTCAGATTTGTCCACATTTTTATACATATATGCCCATGACATGTGGGCATAATCCTGTGAAGTTTCATATTTCTAGCATCCTCACAACTGCTACAAAACCCTAATTTCCATAGTCATGTCTCTGAACATAGCACAGAGTTCTGAGTAGTTTAAAAATGAGAAAGGTGATGGTTAACACCCGGTGTGCAGTCATAATATCAAGAAAAAAATGTCGAATTACAATAATGTAGAAAAGATAATGTCAAAAACAAAAATGTCGATTTTTTTATTTTTTTATTTACATGTTTTTTTGGGTTCCGGGGGTAAAAAAAATGGGTAAAACTAAAAAAAATACAAAAAGAGGGTTGGGGGGGGGGGGCTACCCATTTTGAATAAAAAGGAACCAAAAAAAGAAATTCAACATTTTTTTTTTCAACATTTTTTTTTAGACATTATGACTTTCGACATTTTTACATTCGATTTAATGACTATAAACCGTTAACACCCATCAAGGATGTTGGATCTTTTCTGATGTTTGGGAACCATTATTTTGCAATTTCAACAGCCAAGGAAAAATTGATTTTATCGCACTTCTGGGTTTCCTTGCAATGAAGCACTGCCTTTTCAGGTAGTTTCCTTTTCCCTCTGTGGGCAGCCCAATGACAGGTTTTATCAGTGTGGACTTCTGTTCTACCACTGACACAAGCAAAGTAGATTGGCAGCCAGCTTTTCCGGTTTCGCTGCATACTTCTCAGCGGTTTTAGCGCGCACAGGGCTTTTTGCAGCCATTGTGTTGGTTCTGGTGAAAGCAGCGCACAGTGATGTCGCAGGGCAATGCATCCCGCACTCTTCTGCCCCCCTCAGGCTTCTTCAACTCCTCTGTAGGGTGTACCTCTGATTTGTACCCCTCCCCAGAATTGTTTCAAGGGTGCCAACCTTCTCCATATTGCCACTCTCAACTCTCGCTCAGCTGTCAAACGCTCCTCTGACATCTGCCACCTCTTAGAAGTACTTGACTCCGATGTGCTTGGTCTCACCGATGCATGGTTCATGACCAGCTCTGTCACAAGCTTTGACACTCTTCTCTCTGATGGCTACAAGATCCTCTATGCACCCAGATCCAACCGTTCTAGAGGGGGTGTAGCCCTGATCTTCCCAGAGTAGCTTCCTGCCTCTGTCCTTCCTACGCAGGCCTACTCCTCTTTCGAATGCCTATTCTGCAGGCTCTTACTATCTCCTGGCCATTCCTTTACTTTGGCTCCCATCTATCGGCCGCCTGGTCAGATCTCCTCCTTCCTCTCTGAGTGGGCAGACTTCTCCTCTTCCCTCCTGGTCTCGACCACTCAACTCCTCCTTCTTAGAGACTTTAACATCCACCTGGATGCTTCCTGTCCTTCCACTGGACTCTTTTGCGACCTATGCGACTCTCTCTCACTCTCTATTCTCCCCTCTGGCCCGACTCACTCTGCAGGGCACACTCTGGATGTTCTGATCTCTTCAGACCTTCCCCTTTATGCCCCTCTAACCACTCCTCTCTCCTGGAGTGATCACTTTCTCCTTTCCTCCCAGCTCACCCTCTCTACCCCACAGGACAAGCCAACTCCAGCACTGCCATCTACCTTATCGGTTATCCGACCCATGGAACGTGTGTAAATTGAGGCTTAGACCGCCACTTTCTCACCCCCCCTCACCCTCTGGCTGACTCACACCCTGACCCAGTCCTTTCCATGCTCCACTCTGCTATATCTGATACTCTTGATATTCTTGCCCCTGTCATGAGGATCCGCTTGAAGCCCAAAGCCAACTGCAACTTCTGGTACGACTCAGACCTTGTCACCCTTGTGCAGGGTGCTGAGAGGAAATGGCATGCTTGTGGTACATCCTCTGACAAACCGGCATGTCGCCTGCTCCAAAGGCAATACCGACTCTCTGTCCACACCAAGACGAGAGCCCACATCTAAGCCCGTGTCTCTGCAGCATTTAACAACTCGGATGAACTCTTAAAATCTTCAAGGAGCTGGCCAATACTGCTGCAGTCTCTACCTCTCCTGTCCCCTCCCAGGCCCTCTGCACGGCCCTGGCTTCTCATTCATCTCTAAAACTCAGGACATTCTGTCCTCTCTCTTCCTCTCCCCTCCTCCCTCTACTCCCTGCTCTTCTTCTGGCCCTTCTTAGGCCACCACTCCTCCCTCCTTCTCTACCTTTCCCCTGTTCTCCCTAGACGAGGTTTCTAGACAAGTCTGATCTATGAAAGTCTCATCAAAACAGGTTCACCCCTTCACCCCTGTTCCTCCAAAACCATCAAGGACCACATTGACATCATGGCTCCTGCTGTGGCTGACTTCTGCAACCACTCTTCACCACTGGAGCCTTCCCTTCGCCCCAGGAAGCACTCCCCTGTGCACCCTCTTCTTAAGAAAACCTCTGCCAACCTGTCCTGCCCGGCTAACTATCACCCAATATCCTTCACTCCTTACCTGGGCAAACTCCTGGAAAAACTGGCCATCTCCCAGCTTAATCTTCACACTGAATCTGTTGTTTGTCTCCATGACCATCGGTCTGGCTTCAGAGCTACCAGAAGCACGGAAACTGCTCTCCTGAAAATCCGTGAAGACCTGATTCTCAACCTCGTTTCCAACACCCCTGTATCCTCATCTTACTTGAGCGCTCTTCTGCCTTTCACATGGTCAACCATGCCATCCTGCTCAACCGTCTCCGTGATAACCTGGGTATCACCGATTAGGCCCTGGCTTGGCTGACTTCTTTCCTCTCCGATCGACCCTCCCAGGTCCAACTTGGGTCCTTTCTCTCTTCTATCTCTACCTGTGGTGTTGCCTAGGGGTCTAACCTCTCTACCTGGCTGTTCAACCAGTATCTGGCACTTCTTGATCACCTCATTGCCGCTCTCTGCCCCAACTTTCAGTGCTATGCAGATGACACTCAGCTCATTTTCAGTCTACCTTCCTCCACCTCTTCTCCTTCTCTCATCTCTGACTGTCTGTCTGCTATCCTGGAGTGTTGTGCCGCCAATGATCACTGCCTTAATGCCAGTAAAACTGAGATTCTCCTCATCGGCACACTTGCTCCCTCCTTTCCTATCACTCTCTGGCCGGCCTATCTTGGCCTTCTTCCTGCTCCCACTTGTGAGGGTAAAAACCTTGGTATCATCTTCAAATCGCACTCTCCTTCTCTCCTCACATCTCTGACGTCTCTAAAAAGTCACACTACCAGCTGCACCTTCTCAAAGGTATTCTTCCTTTCCTTTCCATCCCCCAGAAACTCACTGTCTCAAGAGCTCTGGTTCTCTCTAGGCTGGACTACTGCAACAGCCTCTTTCTAAATCTGCTGCCTCTACTCTCCACCCTCTGCAGCTCATCCAAGACAGGACTGCGAGACTTGTCCTTGGCCTCAAGCCCAGGCATCATATCTCTCCAGGACTGAAATCTCTGCACTGGCTCTCAGTGGCTGCGAGGATTAAGTTCAAAACCCTCTGCATTGTACACAAGGCCTTCTGGGGCCTGGGGCCTCAATACCTGCGACTCTCTCTTACTAAATATCTTCCTTCTCAAGCTCTTCGCTCATCCCCCTCCAACTCCCACAAGGTTAGTTGCTTCTCCAAGGAACGAGTTGGTGGTAGATCTCTTTCTTCGGCTGGGGCCACCCTCTGGAACAGCCTCCCTGGCGATCTGAAATTTGAGGAGAACCATCTCTGTTTCCGGAAGCACCTCCTCTTTGCTTCCGCTTTCTCTCCTCCTCTCCGCTGCTGATCTCCTGGCTGAAACTGAACTGGTCACCTGGCTACCCTCTGATCTCGGGCCCAGGTCCCCTCCCCGCCGGTTGCACACCTGCACTGCCCCCTTGGCAACCCTTGCACTCGGGGGCTGTTTCTGTATTCCTTCAGCCCCCTACTAGCACTTGCCACCTGATGTCTACACTTACCCTGGCACTTACCACCAGCTGGCCGCACTTTTCATTTATTGTGTTTATTTATTTTACTGTTTGTCCTATGTACTGCACTGCCCTTTCCCCCCCGCACTTTTCCCCCCTCCAACCTCCCCTGCACTTGCACGATCACAATGTCACCTGGCCTAGGAATATCGTTGTCTCTGTCTTCCCTCTGTTCCCACTCCCTTGCCTCGTCGCGCCTTGAAACACTTGTGTATAGGTGCGTTATAAATGCCATATCATATCATGTGTTTTGTTCTGATCCACATAGAAGTCGGCCTTCTGGTGTGGGTATGTTTTTTCTTCTTTGCATCCTTCTACATCTTTTTTCAGTTTCCAGATCTTTTTTTCTAGGTTGAACTGTATTGACGGTGTATTGAGAAGCTTCTGGAAGTGTTCATCAGAAAGCAAGTAAATGTTCACATTCTCCATCTTTGGGCTGTATCCAGCCAGATCCTTCTCATCAGTGATTGCCGTGTATAGCTTGTCTATTCAGTACAAGGCCTGGTAAGTTGTTTGACCCTACAACCACCGGTTGTCCGTAGACTCTTCAAATAGAAAGGGTTAAGCCCTATTTTTTTTGTTGACGGGGGCTTTCACTTATAAATGAGGAGGTATATGTGTCAAAATTAGTGAAGTGAAAAGGTACCCCTCCCTCGGATCTCCAGTTATAGTCAGCCCTCTATTATTGGTGCATATATAACATTAGAAATGCACTACGCCTTTGTGTTCCTTATTGCGCTCACAAGCTCATTTTATTTCTACTTGTTAAGCATTTTCCAAACTTAATCATACTATTCAATACTTATGTTTCTTGACAGACATTACAAACATTTAACAGCATTTTCCTCATACAATATGAGCTAGGATTGTTATCCTCTCATGTGGGGTTAGTATTCAAAAGTGCTATTATTGCAATCAACATATTTTCAATTCCAAACTTTTTGTACAATATTTTTATGGGTGGCTGTTCCACAACCAAAGCTGGTTTTACTGTCTAGTGGGAAAACAGTTTTGTATCACTTTTCCCTATCTAGGCCACAGTCCGTTTTCTTTAGTTAGGGTTGCAAAACAAAACTTAGAGCACCCGGTGGCTACATGCAAATGTACATAGTTGCCACTGTTCACGTTATTGCTTGGATGTTATTTTTCGGTAAATGCGTCGATAAGGGGTGTTTTGGCCTTTTTCGGTAATGGTGCGTACATCCAGGCGACCATACCAAGTGTAGTTTCTAATAAGCCTTCATCAGGAATGGTGTTGTTTGAAGCACAATGTGAATTGATGTTCTAACCCTTTGTTTAGTGTATGAATCTATATAGAGAAATTACATAAAATATTTAGAACCTTTTTAGGAACGGTAATTGGGGAGGCGTATCACTCCCCCTTTTGAATTTGGGGAGTGACAAGAAATAAAAGAATATTGTCTGACCTGGCAATTGCTCAGATCCTGGGGATAGTTCTATTCCTTCAGTGGATAAATCCTAAAGACCGTTGATATGTGCTCTGTTATAAGTTTCTAGAGCAATCTAGTGTAATGGATTGCCTGTGAATGAATCAGAAAAGTCTTTTTAATATTCATAACATTTTAGCATTGTTCTATTAACTGCAAAATTATTTGTGAAGACAGACGATGTCTCAAATTAGAGCTGCCTGTTTTTATGGTATGATTTCATGGCCACAAAATTGACTTGCAAAGTATGAGGGATTATACATATGTCAATGCATAATATTTTGCTAATGGTGGAGGCTGGATCTAGGACTGCACATCCTTTCGACATGTAACAGCCAGTGTGGTTACAATACATGGCTATGGGTATCGCTATATGCATCGCTGTGCTCTGTAAAATGCTGTGGCAGCTCCATTTAAGTATCTTGTGTATTACAACAAAAACTGAATAATTGCGAGCCAAGCTTCATTGTACGGAAAAACTTGTCCCTGTGGGAGCGTAGCTTGCTCACATATAGTTGTCAGAGAACAGCTGGCTCACTTGGGGCATAACTGTGGTGTGAGTTGGCAGACACGGTTCGCCAGAAGTGAAAGGCACATAGTGAATAACCCGGTTTGCACCGTGTTCAATATACACTGTGTCAACACAGATAAGAAGCTCTCTTCTTTCGTGCATGTTGGGGACTTACTTGGCAAGGTGTTGTTCGGTGTCCTCTGTAGCTGCTGTCCGTGTCGTCTCGATAGAGACTCGAACGCCGGGACAGCCTTTGTATATACTGGTTGTCATGGTAACGCTCACCACTGCTTGCGCACGGTAAAGACGGCGGCCATGTTGTGCTGTCCGTATGTCTTTTCCAATCCTACTTCTTAATGGCTGCAAAATAGCCTTCGGCCCATTCCTTTCCTTGGACACAATACGGGGGAATATTGTTGGTATATTCTGTCTCGTAGAGATAATTTTCCGAGAACGAAACAGTTTTTCGAAAGGTTTTCGGAATTTTAAGCCGTATCTCTTTTTATATGCGGAAGAGAGACAATTGAATATGAATTATGTGCACGAAACTCTGTTTCAAATGGGTGAATCTGTATTGTCCAGTGGTATGGACTTTCATCACGTGTTACTGGACTTGCTAGATGTCAATGTTACAGAAAACAGTCACAACACAATTCAGACCGCTCAGAGATTCATACATTCAAAACAGTTTTTTTTAAAGTTCAAATGCACACAAAACATAGTTCGGAAATTGAAAGATTTGAAAATTCAAAGATTTTTACATTCAAAGATTTTTACATTCAAAGATTTGTAAATTTAGCTGAACTATATGCATTATTAATCCAGCAATGACCATTCCCAAGTAATGCTCCATATATACATCCATCAGGCTGTTGACAACGATTGGAATTCAATATTAGGCTAGGGCCTAATTGGTTCTCTGGATGAACTATGTGATGATTCCACTTCTCTTGGCCACCCCCTGACCTTTGTGTATCAATGATTTGAATCCATCACTGTATCATGGAACATGAAATCAAGGCTCATGGAACATGAAATCAAGGCATCTACCCCCTATGCTTAGATTTGATAAGCAAGAAAACCAAGAATCTGAGTCTAGCATTAAGATTCCGGCTATGATATGTCCTTATAGCAGCCGGCAACCAACATACCTAGGGCACCATAATAGCACTGGATGCATTAGTGCTATTATGGTGCCCTAGGTATGTTGGTTGCCGGCTGCTATAAGGACATATCATAGCCGGAATCTTAATGCCAGACTCAGATTCTTGGTTTTCTTGCTTATCAAATCTAAGCATAGGGGGTAGATGCCTTGATTTCATGTTCCATGAGCCTTGATTTCATGTTCCATGATACAGTGATGGATTCAAATCATTGATACACAAAGGTCAGGGGGTGGCCAAGAGAAGTGGAATCATTGGGGTAGCATGATGCACTGTGGACGGGGGTGCAAATGCTACACTGCCAAGGCACTCGTTTTGCCAACATCAAGTAAAGAGGAGGAGCTGTAGTGCAGAATGTTACATTTGAGGACTTATTCACGCTGGCTATTTTAGTCCAAATTATCAGAGAATGGGCACAAGAATAACGGCAATGTCAATTGGATCTGGATCATATAGAGCAGTGGTGCCATGCTTTGTGAACTACCAAATATGTTGCAGACGATTAACAGTGAGATAAAATTATGAGCCCAATGCAATGATAGCTGAATGAGCTCATCATCCACAGAGCCCAGGACGACACCGAAAATAGAATGGGTAACTAGCAAGAAGCATGGGTGGGTGGATCAAGCACCCTTTTATCACATTGTAAATGCCTGGGTATGTAGGGTGCAACAGAGGGGCTCACAATGGTGGGTGAGCTTGGGTTATTATTCTCCTCCTAATTTAACGTGCCAACATCCTCAGACGGGGGCCCTCCATGCATGGAGCGGAATTGGTGTAGGTTTGAATGTACTTCATGAAGCCATAAGGAGCCCATATGCATTACCGACTGTACGAGAGACATCTTCACGAAAGGGTGTAGGCAGGGAACTGGGGTCCCCTCCATTGTTTGTCACGCCACAGGACTCAGTCTGGGTGGCCTTCTGCTGGCATCAATGCTTGTGGTTAATGTTGGTTTGGGTGCTTGATGAAAGGTGGTTTTTTTATTACAAATGTCCCTTGTCCTACGGTGAGCCATGTTTCATACATAAAAAAATGGTAGGGATAGTACCTTAAAGCATAATGTGGATTGGGACATGCGGAAAATCATATATTGTTATACCAATGGTATCCACTATGCTGTTATGAGGTAAAGAATCTAATATCATTTAAATCAGTCTTAGTTATAGTGTATCCTAACAGTGGATATCACATTTATTTTGTGCCACTCTAAATACTGAAAACATTCCTTCTTTTTGAAAAAGATTTATTAATGGAATCTTTAAAAACATAAACAAACATCAATGATACATGATTGGTGAGACAAATTCCAGAGTATTTTTCTTTCTAAGAATTTCTTTAACTCAAAATCACATAGAAGAAAATATGAGCAAATTTGAACACAAGTACAGAAAAAACTTGAAAACACAAAGATTAAGAACAATTCAAGGAAGTCAAAAAAGTCATCAGGACACAAACATTCAAAATAAATTTGAAAACAGAACAAAAAAGAACCTTAATAAATAGAGGCCCAAAGCTTTTGCAGTGAATAAATGCAAAAAGGTAAGTAAAGAAATGAAGAAAAAGGAAAGAAAACTAGTATTGCAGGTTCCGCAGTTCCATAAATGCAGGTCTACGGTGAGCCATGACCAGGTGACTGGGGGGAACTCTCTGTCGCGGGTAACCAACAGAGAGTCATGGCGCAGTCACAAGTAGATACCAATAGAAAGCACTACCAGATACCACAAAGGGACTGTGCAGCCACTAGCTTAGAAAGAATGACACCTAGGAGTAATAGAGGTGTAGGGGGCTTGGACGTCCTTCCAACTCCAACAATGCGGGCTGGGAAGATTATGAGAAGAGGAATGAAAGAAAATGGGGAATGTAAAATAAGCGGGAAACAATAATAATATAAATTTTGCATTTATATAGCACTACAAACCCTCAGGCATTTGAGCGCTGCTTATTATTTCCCACGGTGTGTGGTGCTTATTTATCTATCTCGGAAGGATGAAAGGCTGAGTTTGGCCCTGCCGCGATTAAAACCTGCGTCGGCAGGCTCTACATTGATGTCAAAGCGAGCGCTATACTCGCTGTGCTATCTGACCGTCAAATGAAAAGCTATTCAGGAAGGGAGGAAAACAGAGGAACGGAAATAATTGGGGAATTCAATATTGGGGGTATGAAAGAACTGGGGAATGAAGCTTGGGGGAAGAAGAATGGAAAGAATTGGGGAATGGAAAGAATTGGGGGAAGGAAGGAATCGGGGAAGGGAAAGAACTGGGAACGAAAATAATTGGGGAATGGAAAGAAGCGGGTAATGGACAGAATTGGGGATTGGAAATAATTGGGGAAAGGTATTGGGGATTGGAAAGAATTGGGGATGGAAGAAATCGGGGTCTGAATTGGGGATGGAAAATAATTGGGGCAATGAAATGAGTTGGGTAATGGGAACAATCGGGGGAGTGAAAAGAGTTGAAGGCTTAGGGAATGAGGGATCTGGGAAATGGGAAGGGTTAGCGATGGATAGTTTTGGGGAAGTAAAACATTGGGCTACAAAGAATACAAAGAAGAGGGGCTGGTAAATAATGGGGAACGCAAGGAACTGGGGAATGAAAATAATTGGGGAAGGGAAAGAATTGGGGAAAGGACAGAATTGGGTAAGTTAAAGCATTTGGGGAATGACAAGAGTTGTGGAAATGAAAGGCTTGGGGTATGAACAGAATCGGGGAATGAAAAGAATGAGGAAGAGTGAAAAAATGGGGAAATGGAAGTCATTCGGGAAAATTAAACACAAATGGGGAAAAGAAAGAAGAAAGAAAAAAATGGCCATGGGTAGAGAGGGAAGGTCTAGCTAGGGAAGGGGTCCACCAGACAGGGACCTCTTGGACCCTGACAGGGAGGAGAGGGACAAAAGAAGCCACACCCAGCACGGAAACCTGAGGTGTGGTGGAAGGTGGTGGGATAAGGATAATGTGGTTCTGGGAGGCTGGCATGCTTGAAGGGGAGGCGGGTATGCGTGCGATGGCGTGCGATGGGGTGCACGTGCGGGCTTTCTGTGCTAACCTCCAATCGCCCGCCACCAATTTTCCTCTCACCACCCCACTCCCAAATTTTTGGATGCAGCCAAAGTACCAGTAATTTCTTTTCCCTACTTTGACCAATGGTCTAGACAGAATTATTACAAAGGTTAGGGAAATTACAGAATTTATAAATGTGCGTTTGCTTGCAATAGAAAGGAGATGATAAATGTAAATAATCTTTTGAATGTAGATATGACATGTTGAAAAAGAGGTCCTTATTGTGCTTGAGTGTCCAACCAAAAGCAGCACCTAGAATGCGCCCGTGAAGTTGGAAAGTCGGGTTTTCCCGCTGTTCTTTGGCGCCCTCCCTCTCTCCCAGCAGCTCTGCAATGGTCCCCAGCCGCCCCGCCTCCTCCTCTTCCGCCTCTGCAGGGCTGCTCGTGGCCGGCCGTTCTGCTGCCATTTGTTGCTGGTACTCAGCTGCAGACGCCTCGTCCCCGGCAGCAGCTGAGGACAGGTCATGCTGCAAGCTTTCTAAATGGAGTGCCCGGCCACTGCTGGCGTGGATTCCAGTAACGTGAGCCAGCAGCAGCTCGCTGTGCAGTCCAGGCTGATGCTATGCGTGGCATGTTAGGACAAGAAAACGCTCCTGGGAGAAAATCCCACTGCAGCTCTAAACTCGCTGTTTGCACTCCAGCAACGCCTTTTTGCAGTCTGGAGGAAGCTTCGAGATTTGACATTTACATGAAAAAAACAAACGCATGCAATTATTTTTATATTTGTTCTTCTCTACAAACATATAACCTTAAGTAAAAATAAAAGTGCTATTTAAATGTATACAATTACTTCTGAAAATAAAATTATCCGCGAGAGCCATTCACACAAAATTCCGCCCTAATTCACGTATCGTAGTAATGAAGGTTCAATACTCATCATATAATCAATGAGACTAGGCTCTGATTGTAAATTACAGATGAAGAGATCACATTCTGACCTAACCTTTCGCTTTACTTATTTTTCTATCCAGAAGGGCAACACACGGATCCATGTGTTAACGTTGTGTTAATAAAATGTTGCTTCCAAAAACGTCGTCATTTTCTTATTTGGCATCATAACTTTGTTAATGTATTTTATCTGCTCTTTCTTCATCCATAGTTTTTAAATTTGTTTCCTGTTCTTCTTTTTCGGCCTACATCCTAAGTGGCGATAACTGCAACAAAACTACCAACCCCCTCTCCTTTCCCAGCATATAAACTTGCTTCTTGATTGGGCACCTGCTTTTGGGCTTACTGCAAAAATACCCATACTCGCTTTTAAGTGGAAAAGGTCGCTTTAATGTGACAGGCCACAGCTCACAAAAAACGCTAACCTGGCTCCCTGGCCTTACAGGCTAGCATATCCATTTTAACAAATTGCCAAACAATTAAATAAATAAACAATTTTCATTCCCCCCACAATTGAATAATTAAAACATTTAAAATTCCTCCCTTCCTATCGCTTGCTCCCTTGCGTCTCCTTAAAATCCTCTCAACCTTCATTCCTGCTTTCTCATCTTATCCCCAAGGCCACTCCCCTCCTTCTTCAATACCTGTTCCTCCTCTTTGTACCCCCGGGGTAGCCCGTTCGTGCAAACAGCACAACCCCCCTCATTTACTGCGCTAGTACCCCATTGTGCTTCCCCCACCCCTCCTCCAAAGGGCCATGTCCCAGGCACCAGAAATCCCCCCCCCTTTGAGGTTTTCTTTATGCCCCACCCACTCCCACTCTAGGTTTTCCACTATTTCCAACTATTTATTATGTCTTCCACCGCCAACCTAACGTCCACCAGGTAATACCTGTTTCCGTATACCAAGAGACGCACTTCATCCTCCCGGAAAACGGAAAAGTCCTCATAAATTATTTCCCGATGCTCAAGCTCTTGCACCCCCAAAGCACTACAAAACGATCTCCCTGTTAATCATTTTTCTCGTCCTTTCCACTGCCCCTTCATTCACCGCACCCCTCCATACTCTCCTTGGCAATAACTTTGTCCAAACCAGCCTTACCCTGGGCCATATCTCCCTTAACCAGCTAAGGTCCCTTTTCATCTTCCTTAACAGTGATACTCCTGTGTCTCTAACTACGTCATTTCCCCCTGTGTGCACAATTATTCCCTCCGGAACCTCATGGCGCCCCCTGAATCCCGCTAACATGGGCAGCAATTGGTACCACCTAAGCCCCTCCTACGCCCGACCATCTCAATAAGGCAATGTTGGCCCCTTTCCAGATGTTCCAGATGTTTTCAGAGCTGCCACTTGGGTTTCAGTTCCTTCCTCACTGTTGCCTAAGGATATGAGGAGACTGGATGGGGCCAATGCCCTCCTCAAAGGCCTCCCGTTGTCCTCGCTTGTGCCCATGAGAAGTGTCCTACACTTGGCCCACACCTCATCAAGGCTCTATGCAGATAAGACCACATCACCCGGCCCTCACCGACCGTCACTGGCTCCCACTGCACCTATGAATGACCTTCAAGTCTTGCTGCATCATCTATAATGCAGTTGCCCTCAGGTCACCCAGCTGCCGCAGGAAGAAACTGAATCTACAGGGCACAGCTCACCACCAGAAGCCAGGACATGTACAGACTTGAAATCTGCCACTGTAAAAAGGAAACCACCGGAAAACAGGCCTTCTCTGCCTACGCCCCAATGCAATGGAAACTTCTCCCTGTCAGCATCAGACTCACTCTCACTTTCCTACAATTTAAAAAAAGAACTTGACTCACCTATTCAAGGAGTCTCTCCTCCTCAACACCAAGACCATCATGTCGCCCCCAACGCCACCTGTCTAGCTTGATGCTCTCCGCCCTTCTCCTCCCAGCCACCCTTTACAGCTGTACCCCTCCTCTGTGCCCCTCTGTATCCCACCCCCCGCTGTATATCTGTTCTCTTGTAACCTCTGAACATCACTCCATTATGCATCTGTACTGTTGTATCCCTCTGTAAAGCGCTCCAATGTGTATCTGTATTGCTATATACCTCTGTAAAGCGCTCTGTTGCTTCTCAAAGCTAGGTCTGCACTGAATAAATACCATAACAATAATAACTGTGAACCTACATTTGGAGAATGTGCATTGTCAGCAGTGACTTGGTAGGCTTCCATGCCTCTGACACTCACATCTGGGGTTACCATAAAACAAGTTGTTTGATTACTTTTGTAGTATTCCTAGATATGATGGCTCGATAGGGTATGCTTTCACATCAGTGAGGAAGGGATCAGGGGTGGGGGGTAATTGCCGGATTACATGGGATAATCTTCATTGCTCTGAGGCCTATTTTCTATTTCCACATTCATCTCCAGCCTCCCCTCCATGGTTATGAGCCACTGATGTTAGAGGCTTTGGTGTCTACAGTCAGAGTGGGGCTCATTGGTGCATTTTGATGACCTGATGGATAGAGGAGGGTGTGGCATAAGCCATTTACGCAATCAAGCCAATTCGTTTTAGAGAAGTAGCCTAGGGATACTTGCCCGTGTCTGGTAAAGGAAGCAGATATCCTTTCACATTGGTAAAAAGTGGCTGTTTATCCATAATTGGTGACAAGCACTGATCCGCCACCCATTATCGAGGAGCCACCACGGGTTGTGCTAGAAAAAACAGGGAAATGTGGTTTCCCCTTTACTCTTTGCACAGTGCCAAGGTGCACATGCTCAATGGGCCGTGCAACGACAAGAGCGTTTTTCTTCCCCAACTTGCATGGCCCAATGGGCAAACGGGCATGAGAGCTGCATGACCAAATGTGCCTAGGGGACATCCCTGAATCTTTACAGCTCCTGTTGCAAATGTTTCCTGTGGTCAGGCCCCTCCATAGATGTCAGGCTGCAAATCAAAGATCGGCCCCTGTGACAAGACATCCGATAGTGACGTCGCTCACTCCCCACACTGATCTACACACTTATCCTCGATATGCATTAAATAATTATCATCACTATACCTTTTAAGTATATATTAGAGGCCTATAAATTGCACACGTGTGTTTGTACTATCCCACTTTGGGTCACTGGCGAGGTGAAGGGTGTGGGGGTCTTGCCCCTGAGGTAACCTGCGGGGGTCGGGATTGATAACTTACAGGTCTGGCACATCAGAGCGAGAAAGGGGGTGGAGTGACACATGTTAGTTTAGGACGGAATATACTGTGACTGGGAACTTGCTTTATTAGGATGCACTCTGGGGTGGTCAGCAAGGAAGGGTCACACTTCTGGTACATCAAAAGAGTAGCTTTGGAGGGGCACAAGCTTGAACAAGCAGTCATTTTTCAGCAGCGGGGGTGAGAGGTGCAGGAGCACATTTGTTGAGATGGATGAAGTCATGGTTTGGCCCGGTCACACACAGGACAGTGATCTCAGAGGAAGAATTAAATTAATACATTCTTTGTTCGCAACATCTTGTCTCAGCGCATCCCTGATAAAGGGACTTGGGAGGCACAGGCGCAGAAGGAAAAAGGGGGGCTATCAGTGCTCATTGTGCGCAGCGCTGCTGAGGGCAGGGGAGACTTTGCAATGCCAGAATGCGGCCTAGTCCAAAGTTGGAGTCAAGGGTACACAAAATGGAGTCCAGGTGGGTCTAGCAATAGCCCCACCTCTGCTTATGTCAGGGCCTTCTTCCCCATGGCTGCAGAAGGGCAAAGGAGGCATCCCCCATGAGTGCAAGAGCAAGGGGTCACTTTCGTGTAGAATGTATGGGGGGTGTGGGCTCAACCGACCCACTCCTTCCTTACATTAGCAACAACCCCCAACACATGCCCTCATGAAAATATAGGTCAGAGTGCACCTATTTCTCACCAACAACCCCCTTTGATGCGCCGTTTTGCTTACAGTCAGTAGTTCTTGCATGCCGAGTATCTTATCTAGACTAGGTCTCATTCCTTTTATGGGACGCGTAGTTATTCAGCTATTTTGGCAAGTGTTTAGTAAGGCAACTGCAGAACCCCAAAGTTGCTTTCATGCTGTTATCCATCTGACCCTCCCACGGTCACTGAAGGAGCCACAAGAGCTTGATGAAACTGGTAAGTGTGAAAGCACAGCGTTACATTGTATTGCATTCTCAAAAAGGCACTTGTTGAAAAAAATGATTGACAAAGAGGATAGATTTCAAACGACAAATTGGACGCTTTATTTTGACACTTTATATAAACATTGTTGAACAAAGAAATAGATGCTAATCATTTGAACCGGGAAGTAAACTGTTCCACGACCTCTGCTTTAGGTGGACAGGATATGTTTGCAATGTTTTGTGGCAATGTATGTGTCCTCGGAACAAAATTGTGCTCGATTCCATGAGTATGTATGTCCAATACAGTCATAATAAGATCTTTCACAAAATCGAACTCCATTTTCTGGTATTTTAGCTTGACCACCCACTTTTCATAAAGGCCATTGTGTAACGAAGCATCCTCAAGTTTCCTGCAGTCCTCGATTGTTCACGCCCTACGTTCTCGTTATGCGCTAATACCGCTAGTAATGTCCTATATTGCATCCCGTCTATGCCGAAATGCAATCTCTTAGGCCTATACTTTAGGCACATATTGTTGGAGACCTCCAAATCTCCCTTGCGACAGAATTCTGTGAGTCCCTTCAGATCTCTTGATAGAGTTTTATCAAACACGCTTTTCTCAAGAGCTTTGTGTGGAGGTGCAGGTGGAATCAACCACTTCTTCTTACGTTCCTGCTCTGGCGACAAAGGTCCATGTGCACATTGGTGGAAATGTTGGTTTGCTGAAAGACTGGCACCACTGTAAAATATTTTCAGAACCTTTTTTTTCCAGCAGCTGAGATTTTTTTATTGATTGATTTGGCAATGTGCCATACATCAAATTGATGGTGAATATTTGGAAATTGCTCTCTCATGGTCTTGGCTAGGAGGTCAATTTGCATTCCCCTCGATTGGAGATCTTCCAGGGATTTGATGAAAACATGTTTCTCCATGGCCACTGAGGATTTACATTCGGAGACCTGCACGACCACCGAACTCACAATTTTTTTTAGTTTCCATGTCCTGAAAGTGGTATGTGCCATACTTTGCTCGAAAATCCGGGGCTGTCACACATTCCATCACCAGCTAGCCTGAACTGTTTGTCAGAGAATGTCCTTTCAATTGACATTTGTTCAATTTTCCATGATTCACTAATAGCAGGGAATAAATATTCACATTGATATTTGTAGTACTGCATTTTAGAAAGGAACTGGAGTCCCACAAATTGACAGAAACTGGATAACTTATTAAAAGTAGAGCCACTGAAAAGTAAAGCTGCTGCACAGAGTAGATTTCCAGCTGCCACTTTCCCCAGCATCGGTTAAGCGGACCATGAACATTTTGCATGGAGCAGATCACAGGTGGCTTGCATTTTCAGGTTAGTGCCTTGTGATACACAAGTCACATTCAACAATGGCTTCCCGCATACTACCCCCCTCACTGGATGGACACATTTCAGCATCAGTATAATCTCCATCAGGCAGCTGTTGAATACAATGTATTTGGGCTCCTGTATTAGACTATCGTCCTGAATGAATGTGGTTTGTGACTCAACTGTGGTGGACATATCGGCCGAACAGCATGCACTGTAGTCAAGATCTTTGGCAAGTTCCTCTGTCAATTGTGTTGATGCTTCAGTCTCTGTTATTTCAGCTTGTGTTATTTGAACACGAATCAGAGAAAATATCAATGTCGATTGTTTGTTGGGTGGCCCTTTTTTTGCTGGTGTCGATTGTGTCAAGTGGTCTGTGAGTAATTCAAAAGCATCATCATTATATTCAGTTTCGTCTTCATTTTATGGAGTCCTCGCATTGTAGCAAAGGTCCAACAACACTTTGCTGGCTTAGCCGGTCACATTCAATTAATCTCGAGTCTGCTTATTGATTTGAACATGCTGTGCCTCAAATAATAGTTGCTCCATGGTGAAATCATTTTGGCAAGCAGCATCTCTGGCTTTAGTAGCTGTCTGTGTCATCAAAGTTCGTTTACTTCTGGGCCTCTAGGAGATGGGTTGCGAGAACATGTTCAATGTAAAAACAACATACAGGATCTAGCACTTTAGATTGAAAAAAAAGCATGTTATGAAGATATCAGCCCAAACACGTTTTGTAATCAAAATTGTTTGCTAGTTACCCTTGCTTTCTTGATTTTCTTTGAAACCATGTTCTTCACTGTAACGACAGCACCAGCAAATTTGACCGCCACCTCAGATCCATGTGCCTCCTCTTCTATTTCCCGATCCTGTATACATGCCTAGAATAGAATATTGATTAAAAAAAGACAATTGTATTTTAAATCAAATTATTTCCTTGCACAAACGGCTTACATAGATCCCTCGTACACTGTGTACGTCATTTAGTCAAAATATACATTTTGAATTGCACCTGATTGATGGCTAGTGTACTCGATCAGAGATCACCGTGCAAAACCCACCGATTGTAATGTTGTACGCAAGCGTTTTGCAAAAGATGCTCCTTTATAATAATGTCACTGTCTAATAGTATCAGATGTATGATATACTTTAATTCAAGTGAACTGTCAGTACACATACCTCAGGCTCTGGATCAGCTTGAAAGGATTATGTAATTGTAGTTCAAGTACCAGCATCACCCTGTAATACAGTACTTGTTTTAGTATGGATAAAAAAACTGAAATTGAAGACACACAAAGATATGCAGACAATGGTACATATCAATAAAAACCCATAAATGAAACATTATGTAAACAATGACAGGATACGTAAACTTTATCATACTATCTCTAATTCCATGCATAGTACATTTCTGGAACTGAATAGTGAAATAAAACTACCTGATACACGCTCGAAGTTGTTGTTGACTCCGGGAAAGACATGAATGCAGAATCTTGCTCCTTCACATTCAGTGCATTGTCATGGAGTTGTAAAGGGGAAATTAGATTTGAATTAGAAATGCTAACCTAAATAAATTGACATGTAAAGCAACCGATTACGAATACATTATGCTTATTTTCAAGGGCATTATAGCATAGCTATCTGTGCCCATAGATAGTTGTCTATGATGCTCCTAAAACCAAGGACAGATGTATAGCAAAATGGGGTTTAGTTATGTGGAATATTTTTACCCATGCCAATGCACCTCACTGCATCCCTTTGCCAATGGGGAAAGAAAACTGCGAGAAATTGAGGCAATAACCGTGTGCGCCAAATCTGTAAAACTGTGCATGGTTCATAAACCACAAAAGAGCTGCACACCCTGACACACACAGGCAAAGTTGGGGTAAAAAACAGAAATCACTGCTGTGACCTGTCATCTGTCACCCGAAGCAAGGCCACAGAAGGGCTAAAATCCGAAAATGCCCTTAAATACAGCTTTCTAATCAATGGCAACCTCCAAAGTGCTGTTTTGGCGCTAAATGCAGTCATTCTCCCAGTGAATTATTGGAAGGAAAAGTGTGCTGAAATCATAGATTCTCCATGCAGTCAGAGGAATCCAGGCCTCACTGCCTGACAGTTTTTTTTTCTGGAAGAAATTGCAAAATGCACCTATTTAAAGCATGTTGTGAAGGGCTTAATTCTTTTAAATGTCCAAATCCATTATAAACAGTGCTTATTTGTATATGTGTTCAAGAAAAGGCTTTATTGGAAATCTTACAGTAACCCAGTAGACCTAACTGCTTAATTCTGATTGGGCAGTGCCTGGCCTGGGAAGGTTGACATCTCAGGTTGACACTCCCTTGAAAAAAGGAAGCCGAATGGTTCCCGCATATTGACAACAAAGAGAGCATCAGACATTCGTCTCTGGCTGAGCCAAGAACAAATGACAGGCTGAGCATTGACCTCTGCTGGGAGGGGCAGGAGCTTCCCTCTCCACGAAGGGGACACACCTCCCTGATCAAAGGACTGGACAGCTGTTGCCTTGAATGGGAGGCACAAAGAAAAAAAAACTGCTGAGACATTGCAAATCCTTATTTGTGATTAAAGTTGAAACTCTTTAACTGAGCAACCTGAAGGGGGATAAATCTGAAAATTGGTAGACATTAACCTAATTTCAGGCTTTTGATTTGAAGATATTGATGAAACCTGTACGATTTAAGTTACCAAAGTTATGAACACATTCTCATTGTAGCAGAACAATTAATATTGCACACCTAAGATTGTATGTACATGATCCACTGATAAGCGCCCAGAGATGTACTGATTTAGAAATGATTAATCCAAACTGTTATGGTTAAAATTGATACAAATCTGTAAAATGACAAAGACAGCTCTCACAAAAATGGGGATTGAATGTGAATATAGACAATCAAATATGAAATGTATGTGTCCTATTTTATTAGGGTACATAATCTTAGAAATGTACATTTGTGCAAAAGTTATGTTTTTGTCAAGATCAATGTGGGAGTTCCTTACTCCCATCGTAAAGATGACAGCTCTGTTCTGACTGCCAACCAAAACAAAGCATGTGCCTGCAGCCACTCACAGCGGTGGGATTTTGTGTTTGAAATTCGGCCCACACCATAAACTGGGGGATGTCATTTGACAGTATAAATATAGGAACTTCACACCACATAGGAGACTGCTTCCAGAACCCATCCAGATTCCCATGCCGCACCTTTTTCCAGAACTCTTCATTGTGTAGCTGACTTCAGACTTCTTTGAAAATCCAGATTCCTTTGCAGACTCCAGACTTTAACATTGCTGAACTCTTGCTAGCTAGACCCAATTTCAAACATCCACAACTTAAAAGAATAATTCTGATTCAGCTTGGCTTGCTACCATTAAGGCTTGCCCACTGAAACTTGCATCCTGTAATCTGCTGTGTCCAGTGACCAGAAGGGCCCATCCAAATCCAGTCTGAGGTGCAGTCCAAAATTGACCAGAACCGCGCCACTGATCCAATCCCTCCAAAGGTGCCCTGCTGCCGGTAGATCTGACCCAATCCAATGACCAGAACCGTGACGGTCCAATTTAATGACAAAGGACTGTAAGTATTAATAGGAAGAGCAGTAAACCATAGTATATCTGCATTGTATCATCCCAATCTCAACCCATCCCATCTTTAACTTCAGAACCCTAGTATTGTTAAAATCCTTCTTGCGCTTATTTTTCTCATCTGTGTTACAAAACCATAACTCCTTAGTGATTTTGAGTAACTAACGTAAATCCCAGAAAGAAATTGAGTATCCACCACATGAATGGTTGCGCTGGCCATGTAACTGAAGAGTCATGTGTGTGTCATTAATATAGTGTAATCTGTCACCTTCAAAACAAAACTTCTGCTTCATTTTCATGCCTATTTTGTAAAAACGCCTCTTACTAAAACCTCTATAACTTCTCCAATTTTAAAGATAGAAATGAAATTTCAACTCTCACTCATACCTAAGACCCCTAGCTACATTCACAACTAAAATCGCAACACAGAACAGTGCATTTGACCTGTTGTTCTCCAATATCGCATAGTAAAAGTTTGCAGGGAAATTTGCAGTTTTCAAAGGTTTACACGTGTCTTTTCCCAATTTCAAAGTGCTTCTTCCATCCCACCCTGATGTAAAGTGTGTACTGTTGTTTATATTATAGCTCAAGTGTGTTAGGACCTGTTTAGTGTTGCTTTCCTCAGAATTGCTACCCATTTAAGCATGCATTTTTGCACCCTTTTGCATTGTTTCACAAAGCCATTTCACCTGTCAGCTTAAAAGTGTCATTTTCCAAACAGTTTTCTCTCTTGTTTGGGAGGGAAGATCGCATTTAAACTCTAGACATTGGGCCTCATTACAAATCAGGCGGTCCAGAAATAACGGTGGCGGTAAACCCGCCGCCACCGTTGTTTCCGGAGCGCCTGATCCCAACTCCTGCAGGCGGGAGGTGATGTTCCCGCCAGGTCTGACCTGGCAGGTTTAACACCGCCCGCCTGCAGGCGGACGAGGAAACACCGGCAGCATTACGAGATGCTGCCGGTGTTTCCATGATCCCCATTCCCATTGAGTCCCATAGGACTCAATGGGAATGTAGATTAACACCATTCCGCCTCCGTGATTCCCGGGAAACCGGGGTTGTAATGCCCTGGTAATTCCGGGAATCACGGAAGTGGAATGGTAATACGAGTCCGGCGGTAACCAGGCAGTTTTACCACCTCGGTTACCGCCGGACTCGTAATGAGGCCCAATTGTCTTTCATTCCTGAATACCTGCTGATTACTTACATCTGTGTAGGATTGCTCATTTGTATTTAAACAAAACTTATGTGTGATTTGAATATTAAATAAATAAAAAAATCTTTACCTTTACAAACTAGCCTGATTCCTGGTTCAGTGTGACCTGGGGGGTATTTTGAGACAGGTGTGATATGAGTGGTATATCATTCAGAATATTGAACTTATAGATACAAATAAATAAGAGTTTCATTGCGTACTACATGCTAGGCGAGACCTGGGTGTGTGCCTGATTGAAATCCTTAACAGTTATAAAGCAATACAATCTTGTAAATATGAAAAGTATTTACACCTAAAACACCAATCTGGCCACGATGTTACTTGTTCAGTAACCCAAGGCCTACAGTTAAATCATGTACCGTGACTCACCTGAGGCAGTGTGTGCATGAATAGAGTTGGAATTGCGTTTGGAAGCAATTTACGAGACATTCTGAGTCGATGCTTCTTTGTGTACTGCGATTGGTCGTACATATTTGTGGTAAAGCGCCGGCTGCAGATGCGGAATCAATCACCCCTGAAGTCTCCCAAGACATCCTCTTATTAGATGTATATTCCTCTGGAATATATGCATTATTGTGCCTTTAGGTTTATTATGCGTCTTAGAACGGCAACTGGCAACCATACAAGCAGGCATTCTTAAAACTTCAGTAAAAAAAGGTCCACATCATTAAAAAATTATTTTGCATAAAAGCATGAGAAAGATGGAATTATATCATACATTTTTCTATGCAATCTATGTTTTGATCACAAAGCTACACCTGTGTAGCGTAGCCGACTGCATTCTAGGATAACTTTCATACACGATTGATGTGACGCAAATCATGACATGTTACTCGTCCCTTGAATGTACTATCATGCATCAAAAGGAAACATGCTTATAGACACGGTCCGCAAAGGATGCAATTAGATCCCAATTGACACTGATGACAACGAGAACAGAACAAATTTAAACTCAAGTCAATGGTAATGGCAATGAGATGAATTAACATTACACTACTGGGTACGTTCATTCGAAATGGATAGAAATGTAAAGATCAAGGAGATATGATTAGGTGACCTGCCCTTGCCTTGAGTAACAAACAGTTAGATTCAGCAAGCAGGGTAGTTAGTGACAGGAGAACAGGGAGATGTTCACTGGTAGCACAATGACGAGCTGACCTTCAGTGCTCACAGAAGTTCTCAGGTAGCACATTCACGAGTTGACTTGCAGTGCTCACAGATGTTCTCCTGATAAATATCAAGTGGTTTATAAAGAATTAGAAAAGTGGGTGTGTATGTGAATGAGTGACGTGTATATGGTGTGGTCTTATGTGGATAGCAGAGGCGTGGCCTGCTTCAGGGGAGCCTGCCTGGAGACACAGGGTCTGGCTAGGCCATGTGTACAATGGCCCCTGCACGTAAGATACCTTTGAAGTGTACATGGTCTTTGGCACCTTGGCCTTTTCCACCCTGCCAGCCACCTTGGGAGGGCACGGCCACAAGTGCTAACAGTCATTGATAGGGTATGGGGGGACAGACAGCCAAGAGGCATGCAGGAAAGTGCCAGAACACTGCTGAATGCAGACACACTTATGTGGATTGCAGGAGCGTGGCCTGCTCCAGGGGAGCCTGCCTGGAGACACGGGGTCTGGCTAGGCCATGTGTACAATGGCCCCTGTCCGTAAAATACCTTTGAAGTGTACATGGTGTTTGGAACCTTGGCCGTTCCCACCCCTGCCAGCCCCCTTTGGCAGCGCATATCCACTGGTGCGAACTGCCATTGATTCTGGGGGGATGGATGGGCATGAGGCATGCAGAAAAGCGCCTGAACAGTGCTGAAGGGAGAGGCACTCTTATGTGGATTGTAGGGGCACGGCCTGCTTCAGGGGAGCCTGCATGGAGACACGGGGTCTGGCTGGGCCATGTGTACAATGGCCCCTGCG
The DNA here is from genome assembly GCF_040938575.1 of Ambystoma mexicanum. NCBI lineage: Eukaryota > Metazoa > Chordata > Amphibia > Caudata > Ambystomatidae > Ambystoma > Ambystoma mexicanum. Next base: position 627,146,721 of record NC_090928.1, on the reverse strand, counting down.
CATAAGATAGCGTTGAAGTGTACATGGTGTTTGGCACCTTGGCCATTTCCACCCCTGCCAGCCCCCCTTGGGAGGGCACGGCCACAGGTGCTAATAGTCATTGATTCTGGAGGTGGGATGGAGGGGTATGAGACATGCAAAAAAGGGCCGGAACACTGCTGAATGGCGACACACTTGATTCACTGAAAAATGGAAGCAACCATTCATAAAAGTTCAGTTGTATTTTATTTTGTTGCTGATTTTGATGGCACAAATGTACTACACATTATAAACTTCGTGTTGCAGCACAGTGTGGGAAAATCCCTTGTACTGAACGCTGTCACTGGGGAATGTGTCTCTAATGGCACCAACAACACAGGCGGGTATTACTCATTGAAAGCGGTGTCCAAGCCTCCCATGAAGCCACCATGTAAACGAACGATAGGCCACCAGCCTGTACCACCTGTGGAAGCAAAAGACACACACTGTTTTTAAATGAACAAGATAAGTGTATTAAACCTTAGTTAAAAATGCAATCTTGTATCCAATGGCATTGTTGCCAGTACAAATTTTACTTCACGGATCAATCCACTTGGGCTTTAAAGTGTAGACACATTACAATATTGAACGACTATGCATTCAGTTACATTTGGGACACAAAGAAATATTGATTCATGGTTGTACATGAAATAAACATAAGTAGACCACCACGATTTCCCCAAATTGCAAGTGATGTATAGAATTGCAAGACTACATTCATTTGGAAGTGATAGATCAAAGTTACGAAAATATAGGAGACTACCATGAAATGGTAGTGGCCTAAGTGACATCACAACTATAGTACACTTACTCGTTACTTGGATTGCGAGGGCGTACTGTTGCGTACTGTTGCGCAAGGTTTGTGCATAAGCACCATCATAATCCTCAACACGCACCGTGTGAGGCAGGCTGCCCTGAAGTCATGCAGTTCGGTAACGCATTGCAGCCGTGTTTCGCCTTCCGATATGTAGGACAAGCATCCAGAGTTTTCTCGGCAGCAGCAGTTCTCCTCCTCGGTTGTCATTAGCGCGCACCGATTGCAGGTACACCAGGTGGAAACGTCATCCATGCGACTAGGCTCAGGCTCTTGATCTGTTGATTTGTCCTCCCAACTGTCGGCCGAAGCACCATCATTTCTGCATCTTTCTCTTTCGAGTAATTCCACCTCGGAATACTCTGGCTCGTACTGGTAGGGCTGTATTGTTGCCATTATGGGACAAAATAAGAATGGATAGTAATGGTACTAGTATCTGTTCTCACGTAATACGAGTAACAAAAGTAGCTGACCAGAGCACAGAAACGAGGCACAGAATACTCAAAAAAAGACAGTGAAATGATTGGAAAACGATTGGAAAAGCAAATCTGATGTTGTGTGATGAGAAGCGGTCTGTTTATACTTATTGAGGAAAGAGGCGTCCTGCCATTTTAATACAGACACATCATTAGCTGAATCGCAGAGAATGTTCACATGAGACGTGCATTGGCGATGTGAAATGGGCAGTACGCGTATAGTGATCTCACCCTCAGGGGCGGGGGATATGATTTAGTGCTGCCAGGCCAGATGCAGCAAAGGATAAGATTAGCACAGGCCGTGCCCTGCTGCTTGATTTCGCATGTGTAAAAAAGAGGAAAACTACGGTAAGGGTCATAGGAAATGTTTGTATGATCGATCAACGTATGCTTGAAAACACATGCCTGAACCCTCGGGACAATAATATTTTGGAGCACACTATTCCTTTAAGATGCAGCAGTTCACATCTGAAAGGCCATTGCAAAATGTTGTATCGTTGTACCAGGTTACAGAGAAACAGTTATGACCTAGACATCATCTACTAGTTTCCCCTGCCATTCAAAACAACAACACATCATGGGCCGACCACCAACTGCTGCTCAATGAACTGGAACTAGGCAAATATGAACCTACCAACCAATCAAAAGCCCTGGAATCAAAAAATGGGTCTGGCCCTTCAACAGATTGAACCTGAAATATGTTTAAGAAGATTTTTCAGATGAGTCGAATCAGAGCACATCCATCTTACCTTGATCCTTTACTTAACAAGCTAGACCTGGAAATTACAGAAAGCATGAAAAGACGTAAATGCCCCCCCACACCTCACCACAAAATTCAAAACATATCAACAAATGTGAAAGAAATTGTAAGACTAAAATGTGCCCATAATAGAAGAAAACAATAGATCTGATTGGAAACTGAAACATAAATGGCAAAATTCCTACATAAAAACAGTAGGCAGTTACATCCACAACAGGGGTTACCACAAGACAATATGACACCAGGAAATAACATGGTCAGAATTGCCTCAACATAGCCAAATGCAAATCCAAAGAGGATTTCAAAATCTAGATGAAATAACAAATCCCCCCCACAAACACACATTCCCTGATTTCATCTCAGCAGTTTGCATAGAAATTGGGCAAAGGACCCCACATCAAAATGTTATACAATCCCTGTAGAGTTGAACATATTATGGACATCAATTGGGGTGTCACAAGGGGTAGCAGCTGCCACCCCTAGACTTCATCTTGGTACCCCTTATATGTTCCCTGCCACCCATGGTGCAGGTTGCACAATGAGTATTGAAAGCCCTCAAAGGGTTTCCCATAGCCAAACATAGCCAAACATGTTCTTTTTAAAACCCTCTGAATCCCATGAATTTAGGCCAAATCACCCCAGATCCCTAAACACCTGTCCCACCAAATAAATCCCAAGGAGACACATACTTGACTTAATCCAGGATCACAATATTGAATAACTCGCCATTTCAGGATCACGGCTGAACGACTTTTTTAAAATAATCTATTTCTATTGCCGAAGGACTACTCCATGGTAATGCTGACAGGCCCTTGTGGAGTGTAGGTGGCATTGCTCTCATCGTTAGGAACATTTTTTAGGCATATGAGGTATCCTGCATAGCCATTCCACTCAGTGAAGTTCTAAGTGTTAGGATTCCATGGTCCAATTAACTATATATCATCCACCCAATACAAATCAAGATTTTGCTCATGATTTGTTAGACTCCCTGATTCCCCTTATAAAGTCCTCCTCCTCACTAGTAGTCTGGAGTGCCTTGAATCTGGACTTCAAAGATTCCCAAGAACTGTTAGCACTTTCTGTAGGGGACACATTGCGTGAACTCGGGTTTCGCTTTTCAGATACTAGACTCACCGATAACTGGGGATCGTAATCTGAACTGGGTTTTAATCTGGCATTTAAACCCTACAGACAATCTCATGTGAGATAGTCATGGTCAAATCTATTGACAACAAAGATGTGTTGGCTTTTAATCTTAAGCATCATTTAAGGAATATTGAAGAGGATTTCGATAATTAGTTTGTGAATCATGTTGTGCAAACTAACCATTTGTGGAGCGGCCATCTCAATCCCACGCATAGAAACAAAATCTATGACAATTTACTTAAAAAAGAAATAGCTGGTATCCATGAAGCTTAAAAAGAGAAAAACAGTCATTAGAAGAGCTGAAAGGAATTGGTGCAAACATCTGGACCATAATACCTGTATAACAATTAAACAGGCACATTCAGATTGTAAAGCAGTGATTTTAAATGCCAAAAAGTTACTTCATGCTCAACACACTAAGCCCTACTATTACAAAATGTATCAATACTTCCCTTAGAGAGTCCTACATTCCATGTGAAATAAAGTAAGCTTGAGCCATGCCCATCATCAAAAAACCCACATTGGACCAGGAGGTAACAGGTAACTATAGACCATCATAAATGTTCAAAATGAAACTGGGAGCAGAAAAGACTACAGACCCAAGCACTTATACAGGCTACTGATATGCCAATTTTGGCCATACATTAAGTCCTGGAGGAATCGCAGCAAGTGAGTGTATTTTGTGGCGTGTACTGCTCAATACACCACATTAGACAACTGTTACGTTTGGGTTTGCATTTGTGTTAGGGTTCTGTTCATGTGCTGTTCCATGTGAGGTGATCACATTCTGAACTACGTGTTTCAGAATGCGATCACCTCACATGGAACAGCACCTTTTGTTCATATTGTATATATCCTGTAGTCATGCAAAAATTGTTCATCTTGCTATATGTAAATTCTGTAACCTGTGTATACGTAACTATGTAAGCCTTGCATTTCCTTGTCGTCGCGCCCTTTTACTTACGAGTCTGGTGCGCTTAACAAATGAATAAACAAACAAACAAACAAACATGAACAGAACCTTAACACAAATGCAAACCCAAATGTAACAACAACCTATATAAACACAGATACATTCACAATGCGCATATGTCAAAATGTTGAATGCTTGGTCGTATATGATTATTTGACTCTGAGTCAGACTGACACGTGTTTCGAGAAACTGCTCTTCTTCTGAGGCTGAATTGATACATCACATACAATTTACAAAAGCATGAATAAGTACATAAAACACCAGCAACATCAAACAGTGGCAACAAGGTTGTATGCCAATCAGGTAACACATTCAAAGAATTAGTTACACAGTTAGTGAATATATTACAATGTAAACGTGGTAGATAAGTATGAAATATATCAAAATGCAATACCATAACAATTTGTTATTCATTGACACACCAAATCAAAAAAAAGGGGGGGGGCAATATTGAAGTCCATAAAAGACAAATCCAAATAACATAAAACCATAACGAGAGAAAGGAACAATAAAAACAAAGGGTTACTAGTGTAATATGTTGTATTCTGGGCATAGCAGCCGTAATGGCATGTGTCACATCAAATCTGCCCTAGTGTTCCTTGAGTGCTCTTCTATCCGATCCGGTATCTAAGTAGAAATAATAATAGTAATGGTAATCTCATCCAACAATACACACTGCTAAACAATACAGAGCGAGACTCGGATTCTTCCCTAGGATCATTGAAACTAAAACCAGGCACCTCTTGATGCTATCCTTAATTCACATGACTTTACAGAAATGAAATCACTCACCGATTGGTATAGAAGGTCATAGTAAAGTTGTAGTTGCAGATCTCAATGTAGAACTCAATAAATCATATGCGACTAGGAAGAGAACAAGAAAGTCATCCCTTTGGACCTACACAAAAAACAAATTGATGCACTACTTCTGGAAATGAATACCTTTAAAGAAGATACATTACGGGACAGGGTCAGAAGGATGAACAAAGATCTTAGTTTTACACATGAAAAAACTTTCCATTATACTAAGGATAATTATAAACATGATGGCCCACAAACTGATGCACCCGACAACTACAACAATGCAAAGAAAAAGAGAGTGAGCTTTCGAATAACATCCTCTAGCTCAATCAACGGAAGTAACTATGGAGAAACAGGACTAAATCGAGGTGGATACAATCGTGGACAACAAGGAAAGAGGAACAATTACAGCTGCAGAAACAACAGGAATCGGGGCAACCGTGGTAAAAGAGGAAATGGAGCTCAACAGCCTTTTTTAGAACAGGGCCCGGAGGCTTGGGATCTAGAGCCACATATAACATGCAGCATGCAAGCTGGGTGCACGTCAGTGTCCTGGTTGTTGGTAGGAAAGAATAATAATAATAATTTAATGATAATAATAATTTGCCATTTATATAGCGCTACGAACCCTCAGGTATCTGAGCGCTGCTTATTATTACCCACTATCGACCTCGGAAGGATGAAAGGCTGAGTTTGGCCCCGCCAGGATTCGAACCTGCGTTAGCAGACTCTGCACTGATGGCAAAGCGAGCGCTCTACTCGCTGTGCCACTTGACTGGCATTCACTTGAAATCGAGAAGAACCCCAATCCAACCCGGCACATGGTAAGGCTAAGGCTTGAATGAGGCTTGATGTATATTTAGCTATGTAGCTAATAAGTGTGGACGGGACTTGATTATTTTAACCCTTTAAGTGCCATGGGTATTTCCCCCAGTGCCAAAGCCTTTTTTGGTGATTTCGGTATGTGGCCATTCAATGCCTTGTAACTTTTTTGTTATATGAGATATCTCGGCCAAATTTGGCTCCTTTTTTTCCCACATGCAGGCGGTCGTAATGCCACCCAGTAATCCTAGGTTGCTGTAGGGGGGTGAGAGAAAATAACCAAAAAGGACGAAGATGTTGTGTTTTTTCAAAAAATGTGAATAACATGATTTACAAAGAAGCCTGTGGCTTTTTCCTTGTAGGAGCTAAGAACAAATGGTTTGCTGTGCTGAATTCCCCAATTTTCTGGCTTTCAAGAACAGGCTGAATGGAAATGAAAAAAAAATATTTTGATGTGGTTATCAACCATTTTGTCAGAGGTAGGCGATTTTGGCCATTTCTGCCAATTGGACATGCATGGACGGAATGGAAGAAAAGGGTAGGAAAGCCGAATTGGAGGACAGAAAGTGAAAAGTAGATAAAATTCCAAGTTGAGGAAGGGGTGATTTGCATAGGTCGGGCACCAACTAGGTAGGGGAAAATGCCATAGATTGAGGGAAAAGCGGGAAAATGACCGAAAAAAAGGTATGTGGTGGACATGGTTGCTTGGTACGGCAATGGCTTCTATGAATTTTGAGAAAAGCAATGCTCTGCTACATTCTCCCGACTCTTGCAGTTACGAAAGCACACACTTTTTGTAGTGTTTTACAAAACAAGCAATACCACAAGCCAAACACTGAGCCATGGTACACAGGAGTTTTATGCTTACGGCCTGAACAGACGCACTTAGCATGTGTAAATCAGGAAAACCAATGTGGTGAGGAACGGCAAGCATACCTTTTTTAAAAGAGCACAGCAGACCTTTTCAAGGGTAGGTGACTTGTGCAGGTTACAAAAGTGTATGGTGCCTAAAGCAGCAACTAAATGTAGGGCACATTTGGGCAATGAAAGGGTTGTGTGATAAAGGGCACCAGCAAATGGGTCAAAACGTTATGAAAACCACACAATCACAACAAATGTTAAACCTTCCCATGTTCCCACATGTGTACCGATGAAAATGGTACCTTACATGTGTGGGTGCACCTACCAGGGCACCAAGGGGAAAGCTGAACACACCCTTAACCCCAAGCCTTTCAGACATCTGAATTTCACGATTTTTCCAGACGGCCACACCATACAGATATGGGCCTAGGGTGTCACCAAGGAAAACAGGGAGCCCCATGCATTTCCGAAAAGAGGACACCCGTGGGAATCCGCAGAGGTATGATTTGCGCAAATCGGCCCAGAATGTATTACCCAGACACCCCTGCAAAGTCCGAAAAGTGGGGAAAAAAATGCATTTTCCGCACATTTCACTCAGCTCACCCATCGAAACACGCTGCCAACAACCCATGACCTACCGTCCCGCATTCCCATAGGTGTCCCAATGAAAACAGTACCTCACATGTGTGGGTGCACCTATCTGGGCACCAAGGGGAAAGCCTAAAACACAGGTAACCCCAAGTCTGTTCTGACAGCTGAATTTCACACTTTGTCCAGACGGGCACACCATACAGATATGGGCCTCAGATGTCCAAGCCATCAAGAAAAAGAGGGAACCCCATGGATTTCCAAAATGAGGACACCCGTAGGAATCCGCAGAGGTATGATTTGCGCAAATCGGCCCAGAATTTATTACCCAGACACCCCCGCAAATTCCGAAATGTGGGGAAAAAAACGCATTTTCCGCACATTTCACTCGGCTCACCCATCGAAACACACTGCCAACAACACATGGCCTACCGTCCCACGTTCCCACAGGTGTCTTGATGAAAACGGTACCTCACATGTGTGGGTGCACCTACCTGGGCGCCAAGGGGAAAGCCTAAAACACAGGTAACCCCAAGTCTGTTCTGACAGCTGAATTTCACTCTTTGTCCAGACGGGCACACCATACAGATATGGGCATCGGGTGTACAAGCCACCAAGGAAAACAGGGAACCCCATGCATTTCCGAAAAGAGGACACCCGTGGGAATCCACAGAGGTATGATTTGCGCAAATTGGCCCAGAATTTATTACCCAGACACCCCCGCAAATTCCGAAATGTGGGGGAAGAAAAACGCATTTTCCACACATTTCATATGGCTCACCCATCGAAACATACTGCCAACAACACATGGCCTACCGCCCTGCGTTCCGACAGGTGTCTTGATGAAAACGGTACCTTCCATATGTGGGTGCACCTACCTAGGCACCAAGGGGAAAGCCTAAAACACAGATAACCTCAAGTCTGTTCTGACAGCTGAATTTCCCACTTCGTCCAGACAGGCACACCGTATAGATATGGGCCTCGGGTGTCCAAGCCACCAAGGAAAACAGGAATCCCCATGCATTTCCGAAAAGAGGACACCCGTGGGAATCCACAGAGGTATGATTTGCACAAATTGGCCCAGAATTTATTACCCAGACACCCCCCGCAAAGTCGGAAATGTGGGAAAAAAAACGCATTTTCTGCTCATTTCATTCGGCTTACCCATCGAAACACACAGCCAACAACACATGGTCTATTGTCCCGCGTTCTCACAGGTGTCCCGATGAAAATGGTACCTCACATGTGTGGGTGCACCTACCTGGGCGCCAAGGGGAAAGCCTAAAACACAGGTAACCCCAAGTCTGTTATGATAGCTGAATTTCACACTTTGTCCTGACCGGCACACCATACAGATATGGGCCTCGGATGTCCAAGCCACCAAGGAAAACAGGGAACCTCATGCATTTCCGAAAAGAGGACACCCGTGGGAATCCACAGAGGTATGATTTGCACAAATCGGCCCAGAATCTATTACGCAGACACCCCCGCAAAGTCCGAAATGTGGGAAAAAAACACATTTTCTGCAATTTTCACTCGGCTCACACATCGAAACACGCCGCCAACAACACATGGCCTACCGTCCCGCGTTCCCACAAGTGTCTCAATGAAAACAGTACCTCACATGTGTGGGTTCACCTACCGGGCACAAAAGGAAAAGGGTAACCCACTGGTAACCCCAAGCCTTTCGGCACAGCACATTTTGTTCATGTGGGCAACCTACAGATTTGGGCCTAGGGTGTCGAAGCCAGCAAGGAAAACAGGGAACCCCATGCATTTCCCAAAAGAGGACACCCGTGGGAATGCACAGAGGTCTGACTTGCGCGAACTGGCCCAGAATTTATTACCCAGAACCCCAGACAAAGTGAACATTGTGTTTTCCCCCCCCACCAAATATCACACTTTGTCAGGGACTGTGGCTAATAAAAACTGGGGCAATTTGCGCAAGGCAGACCTCTGTGGATTCCCACAGGTGTCCTCTTTTGGGAAATGCATGGGGTTCCCTTTTTTCCTTGCTGGCTTCGACACCCTAGGCCCAAATCTGTAGGTTGCTCACATGAACAAAATGTGCTGTGCCGAGAGGCTTGGGGTTACCAGTGGGTTACCATTTTCCTTTTGCGCCCCCGGTAGGTGCACCCACACATGTGAGGTACCGCTTTCATCGGGACACGTGTGGGGACGCGGGAAGGTAGGCCACGTGTTATTGGCGGTGTGTTTCGGTGGGTGGCCAGAGCAAAATATCTGAGAATTGTCTTAATTTCTGGCCAATTTCAGAGACATTTTCCTCTGTCCACTCACCAAAACACATCGCCAACAGATGTCATACCTTCCCGCGTTCCCACAGGTGTCCCGACAAAAACGGTACATCACATGTGTGGGTTCACCTACCGGGGCACAAAAGGAAAAGGGTAACCCACTGGTAACCCCAAGCCTTTCGACACAGCACATTTTGTTAATGTGGGCAACCTACAGATTTGGGCCTAGGGTGACGAAGCCAGCAAGGAAAACAGGGAACCCCATGCATTTCCCAAAAGAGGACACCCATGGGAATGCACAGAGGTCTGACTTGCGTGAACCGGCTCAGAATTTATTACCCAGAACCCCAAAGTGAACATTGTGTTTCTCCCCTCCCCCCACCAAATATCATACTTTGTCAGGGACTGTGGCTAATAAAAACTGGGAAAATTTACGCAAGGCTGACCTCTGTGGATTCCCACGGGTGTCCTCTTTTGGGAAATGCATGGGGTTTCCTGTTTTCCTTGTTGGCTTGGACACCCTAGGCCCAAATCTGTAGGTTGCCCACATGAACAAAATGTGATGTGCCGAAAGGCTTGGGGTTACCAGTGGGTTACCCTTTTCCTTTTTCGCCCCCGGTAGGTGCACCCACACATGTGAGGTACTGTTTTCATCGGGACACGTGTGGGGACGCAAGAAGGTAGGCCATGTGTTGTTCGTGGTGTGTTTCGGTGGGTGGCCAGAGCAAAATGTCTGCGAATTGTCTTCATTTCGGGCCAATTTCGGAGACATTTTCCTCTGTCCACTCACCAAAACACATCGCCAACAGATGTCATACCTTCTCGCGTTCCCACAGGTGTCCTGACGAAAACGGTACCTCACATGTGTGGGTTCACCTACCGGGGCACAAAAGGAAAAGGGTAACCCACTGGTAACCCCAAGCCTTTCGACACAGCACATTTTGTTCATGTAGGCAACCTACAGATTTGGGCCTAGGGTGTCGAAGCCAGCAAGGAAAACAGGGAACCCCATGCATTTCCCAAAAGAGGACACCCGTGGGAATGCACAGCGGTCTGACCTGCGCGAACTGGCCCAGAATTTATTACCCAGAACCCCAGACAAAGTGAACATTGTGTTTTTCCCCCCACCAAATATCACACTTTGTCAGGGACTGTGGCTAATAAAAACTGGAGAAATGTGCGCAAGGCAGACCTCTGTGGATTCCCATGGGTGTCCTCTTTTGGGAAATGCATGGTGTTCCCTGTTTTCCTTGTTGGCTTCGACACCCTAGGCCCAAATCTGGTTGTCCACATGAACAAAATGTGCTGTGCCGAAAGGCTTGGGGTTACCAGTGGGTTACCCTTTTCCTTTTGCGCCCTCGGTAGGTGCACCCAGACATGTGAGGTACCGTTTTCATCGGGACACGTGTGAGGACGCAGGAAGGTAGGCCGTGTGCTGTTGGCGGTGTGTTTCGGTGGATGGCCAGAGCGAAATGTCTGAGAATTGTCTTCATTTCCAGCCAATTTCATAGACATTTCCCTCTGTCCACTCACCGAAACACATCGCCAACAATGGATGCCATACATTCCCACGTTCCCACAGGTGTCCCGACGAAAACGGTACCTTACATCTGTGGGTGCACCTCCCGGGGCACAAAAGGAAAAGGGTAACCCACTGGTAACCCCAAGCCTTTCGGCACAGCACATTTTGTTCATGTGGGCAACCTACAGATTTGGGTCTAGGGTGTCGAAGCCAGCGTGGAAAACAGGGAACCCCATGCATTTCTGAAAAGAAGACACCAGTGGGAATCCACAGAGGTCTGACATACGGAAATCGGCCCAGAATTTATTACCCAGAACCCCCTGGCAAAGACCAACATGGGAGAAGGGTGCCCAAGGCCAGGGATATTACCGCCGACTTTGCTGGAGCCCTGGCTCCCCAGCAGTATGCCGATACCTCCCCGAAGGGAAAAGCTGTAATGCAGCCCAGCCACAACTCCAGGACGGTTGGAGGTGATGTCCCTGGCCTTGGACATCCAGGTACCATGTGGGTGTATAGTTCCCTAAGCACAGCAGCAGTTCCAGGGAGCCCCGGCAGGATCCCCATTCCTCCCCGGAGGTGACATCTGTAACATAGCACAGCCAGAGGCGGAGCCTAGGCTTGCAGATGGACCACCCACAGGTGAGGGATCTGCTTCCAGGGAAACACCAATGTTCTGCTGGCATGGGGGGAAATGTGTGTCGTGCCCCTGCAATTGTGTCCCAGCCCACCAACATATCAGCCCAGATGGCCCATTCCTACCCACACCACCAACAATCCAGTCCCAGTCTCACCCACCCCACTGACAGTGGGCCCTAGCCATAGAATAATAAAAAATCAGTACTCACATAACGTTGCAGCTGCTCGCATAGAAAAAGCTGAGAAAAAGCTGTAAACAAAACAAAAAAACATGTGTTACCTACGGTCACACGAGCAAAAACAAATAAATAATTTTCAAACATGCCCCCCCCTTGCAAGCCATCCTTGGTGGTCTACTGAACCTCACCCCCCAGTGAAACCTCATTTGCCCCTTCCTACGGGCAGATATCTGCCTCTAGGCAGCCCTGCATGAGGTACCCCTGCCACCTATTTTGGGTGAGGGGGGAGAGGGCCCCTAAAAATTATCGGACAGGCCCCCCAGTGGGTGGGGCAGTAAGGTTTAGGTACCCCGGGGCCAGATTGGCACACCAATGTGCCCCTCTGCGCCAAGGCAAGTTTAGTAAACAAAGAAAATCATTCAAAATGGCAGGCTGCCCTTTAGCCGGGGCTGAGGGGCCCCCTACACCACTGGGGAATTTTCTAATGTGAAGTGGGGTGTACCTCTCCACCCCCACCCCAATTGGAGTAGCAGCGCTTCTCATGTAGCCCTCCCTGGGGGCAGATAAGGGGGGGCTGTCCTGCACTCCTCCCTGGGCTCTGGTGTCCCGTCGTAGGAGCAGATATCTGGTCCCAGGGAGGGCTGCATGACATGGCACCCACTCCATTGCAGGTGGGGGGTTGGGAGGTCAATGCCCCATCCCATTAGAAAATTCCCCATCCCTTTGGGGTGCCCCATAGCCCCCCTAAAATGCGTTCCACCATTTTCACTTTTTTCCTTTGGTAACCCAACTCCCCTTGGTGCAGAGGGGCACATTGGTGTGCCAATCTGGTCGCAGGGAACCCAAACCCTACTGCCCCACCCACTGGGGGGTGTCCCATAATTTTTGGGGGCCCTCTCTCTCCCCCCTCACTCCAAATGGGTGGCAGGGCACCTCATGCAGGCCTCCCTGGACCTCCTACAAATGACTGTGTGAGGTTAGATCTGAGCTGCTATGAACCCCTTATGAGTGACCCCACCACAAAACTACAGGAATTAATTTTATCCAATGTAACGAAAGTGAAACAGAGAGGTTGTGTTTCACTTAAAGAGGCAGACTTTTTGTGCATAGACAAACCACAAATTCCGCAATTTTACACCTTACCCAAAATACATAAGTCCATGGTAGACCCTCCGGGAAGACCAATAGTCTTTGGAGTTAATTCAGTTTTGGTACCTCTATCAAGATTTGTTGATTTCTTTCTCCAACCCCTGGTGCATAGAATGGATTACAGACACAATGCAAATCATCAAGGAACTGGAAGGGCTCACTTTTGACTCAGACACCAAGATCTTATTGGGACTTGATGTAGTAGCCCTCTACACCAGTATGCCAGAAAGAGCTACCTTAGAAATGCTGGAAGAGAAATTACTCTGAGAATATACAACATCGATTACCCTGGTGTCATTTATTCTTTGGTGTGCCGAAATGTCCCTGACGGAGAGTTATTTTCATTTGAATGCGAAGTTCTTTAAAGAAATACAAGGAACTGCGATGGGTGCCATACTGTCACCTAGTGTTGCAAACCTGTACATGAAGGCATTCGAACTAAACAGAATTCACACCAATCGTAACCCTTTTTTCAACAACATACGTGCCTGGAGAAGGTACATAGAAAATATTTTCGTCATTTGGAAGGGTGATGCCGCCCAATAAGAACAATTTTGCCAGTGGATCAATACACAAGATCAATTTCTTAGATTTACTAATACCAGCAGTACATTTGAACATCACCATAACAGCTGAGAAGGCTAAGAAAACACTCTATGTGAGACCCTACCACATATCTACTGATAGGAACTCATTTCTTCACTACAGTAGCTTCCATCCAAGACATCTAAGAGATAATCTCCCCCTAGGGAAGTTTTTATGCCTTAAATGCAACAGCAGCACTAAAGATGACTTCTTGAAAGAAGCTGACAAACTGAACGGTTACACCAGAAAGGCTACCCACAGGAACTCACCATGAAAGCGCTCAAAGGGGCCAAAAATAACACCAGAGAATCTCTCCAGGAGTATAAAGAACTGAAAAATTAGAAAAGTGGCAAACTTGTTTTTGTTAACACCTTCAGTCACCTTTCAAACCCAATCAAGAAAATCCTAATTAAGAACTGGAACATCCTTGAACAAGGGACCAAGCCACTACCAAGACCGATTGTGGCATTTAAAAGGAGCAAACATTTGAAAGAACAAATCACGAGAAACAATATCAGCTCCCTTCCCATGCGGCGTAAATTGCTCCCTGAGCAGTGGGGATATCTAAATTGATGGGCCATTATCCCTGTGGCACCTGTGCCTGTTGCTACTCCACTACCAATAAAACCAAGTTGGTATCGGTTTAGCGACCCCTTGCAGACAAACCGAACTGACTAACTGCAATTCAATTATGTTGATCTATGGCATCTGGTGCCCATGCAATAAGCTCTATACTGGGAAAACTGAGAGGAAGATAAAAATACGAACAAGTGAACACAAAAGTTGCCTCAGGAATCGAACCATCAATGCTCCCTTAGTTGGACATTGGATAGAGCTAATACATCAACCAGATGATCTAAGATGGACAGTGCTCTTAAAACTCAAACATAGCCTGGACACCAATCGTGACAAAACAACACTATTAAAGAAAGAGCAACAACTCATTTATCTGGCCAATAGTGTTGAAAATTGACAGATGGTTCCTTGTGTTGTGAGGCAAGCCCCTCTCCAGTTCTTTCTGGGACACCTGGGCAAACACAACAGGTTGGGATTAGATGAAGAAAGAGAACTTATCCTCAGCAATACAGGCAGTGATCATGTGACCAGGGACGGTGAGCACGGACTGCTTCTCTGGACTTAGCTGACGCCGTCACTTTGGACTACATTCAAACTTCGATAACACTTCGGGTAAGAGGAAGATGCCCTTTGATGAATTTCTTGAATATAATCAAGTAGAATTCATTGCGTACGCTTTACAGCACTTTCACTCCCTCTGTTTACTTTAAAAACAAAACAATCCCTCATCCAATAAGCGACACGTGGCTCGCATTTCTCTGGCCAAGTAATACCAAGTAATACGCACTCGACACACAGACCACCAGCGTTCCTGCGGCCAGCGCGAGCGATATGCAGAGCTTGTGCTTGAGAATTATCTCTGCATCAGCTATACAGGTGATTATCCTAATACATCAAAACGTACTGACTTTGCAGCACACGGTGGTCCACTAATAGCCATTTCTCTCCCATCATGCCGATAGAAGGACACTGACATATGATGTCAGCTCGGTAGCTGTGACCTATGGGACCTGTAACCTCGGACCGTTCTAACTGCCCCCGACAGCTTAACAGCAAAAGAAAGTTCATATAGTGGGTGAGCATTTTTCAGCCTTCTTTTAAGCTTTCCTGGTCTATTGAGATACCGTCAGGGCTTTTTAATACTCCTTTACCCTGGAGATAAGTTGAATTAATAAGACGCTTTCAGGTGTTTCTGTTTCCTATTAAAGTCCGCTCTACATGAATGTGTCCTTGTGATTGGACTGTTTAGCTTTGCATGTCTGTGCTTTCAAGTATTCAGATCGAAGATCTCATATATATCTACAGAGTCTGACCTATAAATGTTATCGATTGACTCTAGCCCATTGGGGCATAGGGCGGGTTTTGAGTAACACTTTGAGCTTAGCTGTTAATGCAGTGGTCTTCAAACTTTTTTGGCCGGGGCCCCCTTGAGCAATATTTAGGCAGGCCGGGACCCCCAGAAATGCCAAATGGAAAGTATGTATTGCGCGCTGTCATCTGCTCCCATCACAGTCGCTGAGCTCCCTCATCCCACTTCTACCCAGTCCCTGGTCTCTCCCCACCCCATCACACACCCTGAGCTCTCCCCACTCTGCTCCTACCACTATCCCATGGTTCCCACCCATTGTGCTCCCACCATAGTCCCTGGATTTCCCCCGTCCCGTTTCCAACACAGTCTGAGTGATTTTTTTAAGTGGAGGGGCCTAACTATTTGCCCCAAAAATGCCATAGCGACCGAGCATAGTGAGGGAGCCCGAACAAATAAAGGAGGGTTCGGGGGGGGGTTTCCCCCTGTGAATTTTTTTTAAATAATGAGTTAAAATTGTGCATTGTAGAGCATACTTTTAACAAAAAAATGTGTAAGTAGCCAAACAGTTTGCAATTGGTGCTGGGGGGCCCAGTAGGCAGGAATGACATTTTTAACTGGACATCTATGATAGATGTCCAGTAAAAAGATACCATCCCTGTCCCCTGGGCCCCACTGGGCCCAACACAATCAACATGATTATGGGTGTATGCAAGGCGCTGCACATTCATACAGAAATCACTATCATTCACACGAGCATCCATCACCATACACTCACTCATAAAATAAGCATACACGCATCCATACACATGTTTAAATAAAAACAATGAACATAAACGTACCTTCTGCATTGGCCTGCGTGTGGGTGCTGAAATGCCCTGCTCCAGACTGCTCTGTCCGTATGTGCGAGAAGGCGCAGGAACTCCCCCTCGGACATACAGACATGCAGTGCCCCAGCCAGCATTTCCAATGAGCTATGCAATGCTGGCGAAGCAAAACGCCCCAGCACTTGCATGGCTCAGTAAGCATGTGCGGCTGGGGAACTAAACTGAACTGTCAAAGGGAAACAGTGTTTCCCTTTGACAGTTCAGACAGCCCAGGAGCACTCCATCAGCTGGAAAAAGCATCTAAGGGAGTGCTCACTGTTTCACTGGGCTGGCTCCTTAGCTCCTCCATAATGGGTGAGGGGCCACTGGGTGGGCACCCCGTCGCTATTATGGATGAGCCGCCAGGCTCGCGCTGGCCTATAGGGCAATGCCTGTACCAAAAATGTAAAATGGTAGTGTGGGCCAGTCAAAATGTGGACCAGTTTGATGAGTTACTTTACTCTTCAGTTAGTAATTGTGACCATTGTTGCTGAATATATCACAATTTACTTACATTTTAACACAAAGCACCCCCTTGGGTACTATTGAAAAAGTGGGCCTCATTACAACCCTGGCGGTAGCTGTGCCGGTAAAACCAGCACGACTGCTGCCGGAGTTGCATCCGGGTCCGGCACCCGCGAATGGGCAATTACCGAGTCATGCAGAGTTAGGCAGACCTGATAATTGCCCTTCCGCGGGTGTCGGTAGATTCCCATTTGCGGCCCATAGGGCTCAATGGGAATGGGGAGCTCAGATGCACCGGCACCGTTAATAACGGTGCTGGCGCATCCGACGAGCTGTGCTTGCGGGTGCCGCACAGCCTGCCAGGTCAGACCTGGCGGGCTGTCAGGCACCCGTGAGCACAACTTGTACTATGGCAGTACGGTAGCAACAGTTCCGGTAGCTTACCGACACCGGTGTTACCGTACCGCCATAGTTGTAATGAGGCTCAGTCTGTGACTAAAGGAATGAATATCCATTTACAACTTTGGGCCACTTTTTCATTGTTGCCTGAGACAGCTTCATGCTTCAGCTCAACCATTTGAACCACCCATGCCCATTTCTTCCAATCTAAAAAAAAAAAAAAAGGTTTTTTACATTTCATGCTGAGCTCTCAGGGCCCCCCGGGATGCACCCATGGACCCCTGGGGGGCCGCGCCCCACAGTTTGAATACCGCTTTGTTAATGTGTGACAGCATTTGCTGTTTGTCCGTTGGTTTTTTGCTCTATAATTAAGAAATGTATGATGTAATTAAAATACACTAATCCTCTTCCAAAGATTGTTTTGTTTGGAAGTTTGAATGTATTTCAAGAACATACAGCATACTTATACCTATGTTCTGTTTATGTTTCAGGAAGGGATACCGTTTTCCTCGATGAGCACAGCAATGTATATGCGCAGCCAGAACTGGAAGATACAATATGGACAAACAAGTAGTCCATTTTGGCTTTTGTTTTAAAAACAGAATTTGTAACTGTGGCCAGTGAAATTGTATGCTGTTTACAAAGAACAGACAGGGTACCCCTGAGGAATTTCCCTGATTCAATTGTATAATCGTTTCTGAGGAAGGAAACATGTCGGGTTGAACGTGGTTGATCAAGTTTGAATGAGAGAATGATGATAATTGTTGATCTGTATGAGTTATGTGAAACATTTTTTTCTTATTATTAACTTGTATTTACTTAGGGGGTAATTCATAGAATTCAGCGCACAAGTGGCGCACGCGGCTGGCGCACAGTGTGCACGTGCGGCTGTCTGCGCCAGCCGCGTGCACCAAAATCCATTTCCGTGCACAGCGTATTCATGGATTTCAACATCCATAACCAGCCGTGGTGTAGAGTAGTGCAGCGACCCTGCAGCAGCACCAGTTATGCCCCCAACCCCTCCCCGTGCGCCATGAACAGCGCACAAATCCCGTACATGGCTCACAGGCCAGTGGACCAGCATACAGCCCCCCAACCACGAAAGCGTCTGTAAAACTCCCCGCGCACCCCTCCGAATACACCTAAACCCGCTGCATGGGAAGTTTAACACGCGATTGGCCTTGTGCAAGCGGTGTCGTGTATTTCGGGGGTGCACGGGAAGTTTCACACGAGATTGGCCTTGTGCGAGCGGCGTACATGTATTTCTGGGGTGCGCAGGAAGTTACACAGGCGATTGGCCCTGTGGGAGCGGGATACGTGTATTTCTGGGGTGCGAAGGAACTTCCACACGCGATTGGCCTTGTGCGAGCGGGTACGTGTATTTCGGGGGTGTGCGGGAAGTTTCACATGTGATTGGCCTTGTGCGAGCGGGGCACGTGTATTTCGGGGGTGCGTGGGAAGTTACACACGCGATTGCCCCTGTGCGAGTGGGGTACGTGTATTTCGGGGGTGTGCGGGAAGTTTCAAACGCGATTGGCCCTGTGCGAGCGGGGTACATGTATTTCTGGGGTGTGCGGGAACTTCCACACGCGATTTGCCCTGTGCGAGCAGGGTAAGTGTATTTCAGGGGTGCGCAGGAGGTTTCACACGCAATTGGCCCTGCAATTGGCCCTGTGCAAGTGGGGTACGTGTATTTCTGGGTGCGCGGGAACTACCACACGCAATTGGCCTTTTGCGAGCGAGGTGCATGTATTTCTGGGGTGCGCAGGAAGTTTCACACGCGATTGGCCCTGTGCGAGCGGGGTACATGTATTTCTGGGGTGTGCGGGAACTTCCACACGCGATTTGCCCTGTGCGAGCGGGATACGTGTATTTCGGGGGTTCGCGGGAAGTTACACACCCGATTGGCCTTGTGCCAGCAAGATACGTGTATTTCTGGGGTGTGCAGGAAGTTTTACACGCGATTCGCCTTGTGCGAGCGGGTAGTACATGTATTATGGGTGTGCCCCAACGAATTGGCAGTGTGTGTCCTCCCAGGTGTGCCCTCTCCCCCCTCCCCAGGGCCTGCAGGCAGACCCCAACACAGGGGTACACACTGCAACCCAGGCCATGCCCCACAGGCAGCCCATCCATCCTGGCGAAGCCCCCAGCCAGCCCACATGTCACCACGCACAAGTGAGCACTGACTCATGTCCTCAGCACCCCCATCCACCCAGCAGTGAGGGGCACCTGCCAGCAGGCCCTGACTCATGTCCCCCAGCACCCCCATCCACCCAGCAGTGAGGGGCACCTGCCAGCAGGTCCCGACTCATGTTGCCCAGCACCCCCATCCACCCAGCAGTGAGTGTCAGGCCCGACTCATGTCCCCCAGCACCCCCATCCACCCAGCAGTGAGGGGCACCTGCCAGCAGGCCCCGACTCATGTCCCCCAGCACCCCCATCCACCCAGCAGTGAGGGGCACCTGCCAGCAGGCCCTGACTCATGTCCCCCAGCACCCGCATCCACTCAGCAGTGAGGGGCACCTGCCAGCAGGCCCCGACTCATGTCCCCCAGCACCCCCATCCACCCAGCAGTGAGGGTCAGGCCCCGACTCATGTCCCCAGCACCCCCATCCACCCAGCAGTGAGGGTCAGGCCCTAACTCATGTCCCCCAGCACCCCCATCCACCCAGCAGTGAGGGGCACCTGCCAGCAGGCCCTGACTCATGTCCCCCAGCACCCCCATACAGCCAGCAGTGAGGGCCAGGCCCCGACTCATGTCCCCCAGCACCCCCATCCACCCAGCAGTGAGGGGCACCTGCCAGCAGGCCCCGACTCATGTCCCCCAGCACCCCATCCACCCAGCAGTGAGGGTCAGGCCCCGACTCATGTCCCCCAGCACCTCCATCCACCCAGCAGTGAGGGTCAGGCCCCGACTCATGTCCCCCAGCACCCCCATCCACCCAGCAGTGATGGTCAGGCCCCGACTCATGTCCCCCAGCACACCCATCCACCCGGCAGTGAGGGTCAGGCCCCGACTCATGTCCCCCAGCACCCCCATCCACCCAGCAGTGAGGGGCACCTGCCAGCAGGCCCCGACGCATGTCCCCCAGCACCCCCATCCACCCAGCAATGAGGGGCACCTGATGTCCCCCAGCACCACATCCACCCAGCAGTGAGGGTCAGGCCCGACTCATGTCCCTCAGCACCCCCATCCACCCAGCAGTGAGGGGCACCTGCCAGCAGGCCCCGACTCATGTCCCCCAGCACCTCATCCACCCAGCAGTGAGGGGCACCTGCCAGCAGGCTCCGACTCATGTCCCCCAGCACCCCATCCACCCAGCAGTGAGGGTAAGGCCCCGACTCATATCCCCCAGAACCCCCATCCACCCAGCAGTGAGGGTCAGGCCTTGACTCATGTCCCCCTGCAACATGGCAGGAAGCTGCACAATCATGGGCCTCATGCACCAAAATACCACAGCACGCCACCCCAGTCTTGACATGCAATGATTTCACCAATCCACCCCACACCGACATGCCTATGTCAGGACACAAATCAAAAGTCAACCATGTTTATCAACACATGTCCGTCACACACACACACTGTTTGCCATATATCATGTAAACCCACTTATTGACATGCATGAACCCAATGAGCGAATCCCACACATGGAATTAAAATATCAAAATGTATTATGAACAAAATCAATGTAATGAAATGAAAGCCAAAAAAATAATACAAAGATGAAATGAAATGCATGTCCAAAAATATGAAAAAGGAAATGTAGATCCAATCCAAAGAAATGCTAAAGAAAAATGGTCCAAACTCTCAATCCACCAAAACAAATCCAAAGGAAACGTAAAAATCAAATTCCATTGCTCCATGGTGAAATCCAAAGAAAATGTAAACATTAATCCAATGTCCAACTATGTACAAGCAATTTTCAAAGGGTCCATGAGCCCAACAAAAGAACTGAAACCTATCAAAGAAACTACCTAAGAAATAACTATATACAAAAGTCTGGGGCATAGTCCAATCACTCCAAAATAAAGGAAAACTAAAATGAAACCTAACACTAAAAACTATTTACAAGTCTGGCTAGTCCGACGGCTCACTTTCCGATGTCCCGGGCCAGGGCATCATCGAACTCCTGCTCAATGTCCTGGAGGCGGTCCTCTTCCATGGCCCCTAGGGTTCGCAGGGACGATGCCATGTTGGACTCCAACTCCCTGCTAATAGCCTCGAGGCACTCGGCCCGCCTCAGTGTCCTCCGCATGGAGTTCTCCACCCTGACCATTGTGAGCCGTGCCTCTTCCGCCCGCCGCAGCTCCGCACCTATGGCCTGGCCCAACCGCTGCCACATGGAAGACACTTCCAATCCTGGGTCCTCCTGCCCTCTGGCCGATGCCTGCCCCTCCGATGCTGATGGCCCGAGCCATCATCACTCCCACCTTGTTGCTGCTGCTGTGCCTGTGTCCTGGCTCTTGCTGCCTGCACATCCTCCTCCGTCTGGGGTGCAGTTGTCGTGGTGGCCACCCCTGCTGGACGTCCGACTCCCGACTGTGGCAGGGATGTGTCCTCCACCAGCCTGGCCGCTGGGTCAGAGGCAGCTCCACAGGGTACCCAGGTGATACATGGGTAGGAAGATGGCATGGAGGACGACTGGCGCATAGGGGGTTCGGGTGAAGAGGGGGTTGGAATAAGGTCCAGCATATGCAGGAATCCAGCCCTGGTGACCCGTCCCAGTAGGTCAACGCGGTCAACGAGGCATCCGAGATGACGTGCAGTGTCTTCACGAAAACACTGCAGGTCACCTCGCATGCCCCGTTGGCGCAACACCATCCCAGACAGGACAGGCTCAACCCGGTCCCGGATTGCCACATCCGCAGGGAGAGGAAGGCCAGTTGTTGTGCGCTCATCCCCTCCCTGAAAACGGGTCTGGACGTAGGCATCCCTGCTGGTGCAGGATGATGCAGTCACAGGATCGGGGACAGGATTACACACAGGTACCTCCGTGGTGGCCTGTGCTGCCTCCTGTCCCTGCCCCTGCACTGCACCACTAGCACCAGTGGAATCCCCACCTCCAGACCCAGTGTGTGTCCCTTCCACGGCCTCCTCCTCCACCAAACCCCCCACCAACCTTGATGACTCCATGCCATCTTCCTCCGTCGGACCCTGTGGGGTCTCAGCTGCCCCTTCTGCTGCCGAGGAGTCCACCTCTGACCTCCGCCTCTTGGACATACCCTCGGCAGCTGCGGCCTGGGACGTGGCACCAGACTCCTCACTCCCCAACGAGATGACAACGTGGGAGGGGAGCTGGGCCTTGCATCTCCGGCTTGTGGTGCGATCCCTGTCGCTTTGCTCCACAGCACCCTCTCCGCCCTCTTCATCAGTTGACGCTGCAGACAGGGAGAGATAGAACACAGGCATCAGGGCACTGTACAATGGACTGATACACACATGACAGTTGCACATGAGTGGCAGTGTAAAACTACAGACATGGTATCACACTCCCCAACACACATGTCATTTCAACTCACACACATGAGCAAATCAACAGGAATATTGCACCAGGCAGCACCATCCATACACAAACAACAGCACGAGCAGCCGAAGGTGAACCTGACGTCACATGAAACACGGGGAGTGCACAACACATGCACACACGCCACCAGGCTTACATGCATGTGTACATCTCCACCAACTGTCGCAGTGATGAGATCCCCATCCATGTCACATCTCGCATTCAGCCTTCTACATGTCAGTGTCACATGCATCCATGTTGCATCACAGTTGCACACTTGTCAAATACACCCACATGCTCATGTGCATAGTGCAGATACATGCAGCATGAACCAGAATCCATGTGTGACACCACAACCATGCCACAGTACATACTCATTAGTCATTACATGTGTGCACCCACACATACATTTGCACAGCATGCTTACCAACACATACCCCATCGATGTGTCTCACACTTGATATGAATCACATGTGGCAGGTTCACGTCCCTGTACATACGCAGCCATGCATGTCCCTACAAAGACATATGTGCAACCTGCACCCTCCTGGCACACCACAACACACACAGCGTCCGATCAGTATGCATGTACACTTACCGCTCGACTCCAGACGGGTCTGCCCCTCAAGGTCCTGGACGCGGAGCGCTGGGCGTATGCGTTCCAGGACCCTCATCTGGTTGTCGGTCAGGTGGACCCGGCACGTCTTGGCATCCGCTGCCTTCAAGAGGCGCTGGGCCTTGTTGAGGGTCCTGGACCTGAAGTCCTCCCAGCGCTTCCGGACATGTTTGATCTCGTGGACTGCCACCCCCTCCTCGTTGATGGCAGTCACGATGTCCATCCAGATCCTCTTCCGTCTTTCATTGTCGGCGCGCAAACTTCCAAAGAGGGCATCATACTGCCCCAGGACTTGCTCCACCAGCACACCAACTTCCCTGGCACTGAAGCTGGCAGCCCTCTGCCTCTCTGTCTGGAGGTTGCCAGTGGTGCCAGATGGTGTAGTGTCCGACATGGCAACCCCAGAGGCAGGTGTGGGTGGGCAACTGGGTCCTAGGGCTGGGTTGTGGAGCGATGGTATACCAGTCGGGAGTCTTCAGTTCCAGCAGGGGTGGTCACAGCAACTGCACCCATGGCTGACGTGCAGGCACCAAATAGCAGGGCATGTGGGCAGCAGGCAGGCAGCAGCAGATGGCAGGTGGGAGCGTGCTCAGGGTTCTGGGGGGCAGGAATATGGCCTTCTGGGCAGGAGCGTGGTCTTCCGTGTTTTGTTTCATGGCCAGCTTGATACGGAGTGATTTGGAACGTGAAAAAAGTGCACGTCAAGGTGAAATTGAAGGAAAGGCCCTTAGCGCGTAAGTGACGTTATGCGCGCGAGCGTTCCCCACAACACGGGTGCATAGTGAATCAGCACGTGAGAAAACTACACGTCACCGTGCTATTGGAGGAGAGGGCCTTAGCGCATAAGTGACGTTGCATGTGTGGGCTGGTTTAAAAGGTACGAGTATGACGCTATTTTCTTGTACGTGCTTTTTGTGGAGAGCGAGCGGGTGATTCTTGTACTTCTTGTCGGTTCACACACGATTACTTCACAACGTTTCCAGTTCGTACACCCTGTTTCCTCAGACTGCATTCTTTTCTTCTTTTGACGGGGGTGTTGCCAACGCGCACATGCGCGTCTTTTTCACGTTCTTTTTCAAGGCAGACGGAGAGTTGCGCACGTATTTTCCAACTATGGTTGCCCCCGTGTGTCGCGTACCCCTTCAGTGGTCGTTGTAGGCTGCGTGTAACATGCGTACGCTTATTTCTGTGTTTCTGTCAAGGCGAAGTCCGTCCCAACGCAGAAGTAGCAAGAACTCCTACCTCCCCTTGACGGTCTTGGCGCCTGGATTAGTTGAAACACAGGTCACCGCGACCCCCACGGGGAAAGAGGGTTAGGATCCAAGGGTTGGATGGGTTTCGGGATGGTAGGGTAACCGGATTGAGGGTTAGGGAGAGGTTATGGATAGGGAGGGGTTTTTTGGGGTTGAGTTGTTCCCAGACTCTGACCTTCTGAGACTGAACTACCTTTCACCTTGGTAGTTGCCGTTTAAACCTTTTTGGGCATTCATTCAGTCATGCATTCTTACCACATGCATGCATTACCCCTCAGACTGGAACCCAGCACTTTGTTTACCTCATTCACAAGTTTGCTCCAGCCTTGGATTTCTATAAACACAATATTCTAATCTGGCTTCAATATGCAGATAACGTTTGCCCCTTTTACATATCACCACAAGATCTAAAACATAAATTCAAACACAATTCTTTGATCACGTAAATGCACTTAGCTCTAGTGTTCCAGTGCGCTTCTTCCGCCCGCCGGCTCCGCAGACTGTGCGTTGCGAAACAATCAGATCGCTGTAGGCGGCGGTAAACTCCTGACAAAAAGGGAGAAAGTTAGCTTTGCCCTCTCACGCCTTTTGGCATTTCACAAGTACTCGCAACAGCGAATACGGCATAGAATGGCCCGCAACAGGCGAGCATAATGTTACGTTTGCACCCGCAACCGGCGAATGCACATCACATGCAGATTTAGTGGGTTAATAGTTAGTTCGCGAACTTTCGCGTATCTCCCCCGAAGTTTATAAAGACTCCTTAAAAGTCACTGGTAAGCGGAGTCTCTTTCCAGTTTTAATTTCCCTCTGGTTAGCTTTTTAAAAGGAAGACTGAGTACTTATCTTTGGCATCGCGGGGCCTGAAGGTGTGTCCAGTGGCGAGGGCGGCCCCGCGAGAAACTTTGCTGGAGCTCCGTCAGATGCGTCCTCTCGGCAGCAGAGTCGAGCACGGACAAGCTTTCTGGGATCGCGCATGCGCGGTAGCTACCTCGCGCATGCGCATTGCGTCGGGCGTTGTCCTGGGCGTTTCCTGGGCTGCCGGAGCTGTAGTTTCAGGCCCGGGGCTGCTGGGAAGCGTAGTCTTCCTTTGGTTCTTAGTCCTGCACACCTTTTACCCCCACACCAAGTACATCTGCACTGGGGACAAAGGTGACAGCGACTCAGAACGTTCCTCCCACAATCCCTGCAACCACCCTGCCTTTGTTTTTAACTTGGGGGCGTAATGCGGGCCGTGGGTTTATGACAGTTTCTGGTTGCCACAACGTAGTGCGGGTTCATTTTTCCACGCACGTGGTCTACCAGGGGTTGCATGCACGTGTACTTTTGTTTTTGGGGTGTGCGTTGCGTGACCCGTCATCTTCCCCCAGGGGTCACAGACAGAATTGCTAGAGCACTAGGGTACGAATTCCATCTAGTACCCTACCCCTTTACCCCAATTGTTTACTGCAACTCCCATAGGCACAACAACATCAGTGCCATGGTTGGGAGGCGACCAAGCAGTAAGGGAGGCAAAGGTGGTCGAACTCAAAGAGGTTGGCGTGGTGGGCACAGGTGGGGACGTGGCCAGGATTTGCAGGGTGCCTCTAGAGCCCAGTGTGTGGAGGACCAATCGGGCCAACTATGCCCGCCCCTCCACCACTTGTTGTGGGAAATGTAGCTGACACCATCCCAGCTCAGCCCTTGTTGAACCGGCCCATTTTGTCAACTGAACCGGCACAGGTTGACTCCCAGGCTGACTTCCAGGTCACCAAGTCTAAGCCACGTGTGGCGGTGAAATTTCCTGTCACCAGGCCACGTGGATCTGGGGCAGCAATGTCATGTGCTGCCCCAAGTAACCAGGGTGAGGAAGCTGCAGGGGCAGCTGCAGTTCAATCCACCACAGCTCTGAGTCTCCCAGCCAGGACAGGATCGGTCCAGGTCCATCACACCGACGTTGGCACTGCCAACATCACCCTGCAGCCAATGCCTGCACCAAGACCTTTGATCATTGTGCCTTTACGAGCTTCAAGTACCCAGTCCACCTGCGCTTCTGCCCTACTGACCAGAGCGGTGTAAGCCACTCAGGATCCGCACCACCTTCCAAGAAGAAGAAGGGTGCTCTTGCACTACAGGCTGGAACCCCAGACACAGCTACACACTCCGGCACCTCAAGGAAGCCTAGCTTCAATGATGCCGAACTTGATGCACTTGTGGCCTATATGTTGGCACATAGCCGCAAAATGGTGGTGACTGCAGGCTGCAAGACTACGCCTGCTCAACGTGGGGCCCTCTGGCAGACCATCGCGAACCACATTAGGGCCCTTGGATTTGTGAGGCGCACAGCTGATGATTGCTACAAACGGTGGAATGACCTGAAACGCAGAGCAAAGAACAAGCTGGCTTCCAATCATGCCTCTACTCTGGTGACTGGCGTGGGTCTCCACCAGAGGACGACCAACTCACTGAACATGAGTGTGTTGATGGAACCTTCGTCACAGAGGAACAGATCCAAGGCGTGGGAGACCTACCAGATTATGAAGCATTGTCCGGTGAGTGCCCATGCATGTGTGTGTAATCCATGTGTATGTTGCTTGGGTGATGTGTTCTGATTGAGTGCCAGGTGAGGGTGTGTACTCATGAGTGGTATGGGTCACCCATGTGCTTCCTCCAAACCATTCACCGGCCTTGGATTTGGGTATGACAGTATCCCTTCTGACCACAGTAGCCAATTAGCACCACATTACTGCAGTTGCCCTTGAACTGTCATCTTGCAACAACTTTGTTAAAAATTTTCAGTGACAGTGCATGCATGCCAGGGTTATAGAGTTGTGGGACATGTGTAAATCATGTACTGGATCTCTGGCTTGTCAGGCCTATGTGTGTGCTATGGTGCTCATGCCTGTTTCCATTTGTTGTCTTTCATGTTTTTGCAGGTGATGACACACTTGATGCTGTTGAGGTGGAGGAGATGGTGCAGACCCAGGAGGAATCTCGGCCACAAACGGGCACCAGTGGAGGACGTGGGGTGGTGGTGGGTGAAAACCCAATCCTCCTGCAGACCATACTGTCCACGGGTGTCTCTGGGTGCACCTCCCAGACCTCTATGATTCAGGTGCTGAATCGGACAGCGAGACATATGTGCCGTCGCAGGTGAGTGTTTCTGGCAGGGATGCTGTTCTGTCCAACCCACCTGCAACGGGGTAGACCCCTCTATGGGGATGTCAGTGTTGGTAACTCCGCCTTTGGTGGTTACGGATGCAGGGTCACACTCCACAACATTAGCTCCTGTTCCTGGGCCAGCAGATCAAAGGGGGAAAGCAGTCCTGCAGATCGCCTTGCCCCAAACAGGTGTGGTGCCCGCTGACGCGGTGGCCAGTGCCACCAGGCAATATTGTATGGGAAAACTCCATGTAAAGTATAGCAGCACAACAAGGAGCATTGTGTGAAACGATGGCTCAGGCAATGGATAGGGTGGCCACTTCCATTCTCCCCCCTGAAAAGCAGATGGAGCTCCAACAGCAGGCAACAGACTCCATTTGCCAATCACACAGGGAGGACATGTTCGCGTCCAACAGGTACCAACGGGCGGCAATGGAGACTCTGCACAAAGCCATATCTGTAGAGTCACAGGGCCACAGGGAAGCCCTGAGGTTAGAACACCAGTTCCTCAGGGAGACTCTGGGGGAACTTGAGGCTTCCCGAAATTTTAGGTCAGAACAGCAGCTGGAGCAGCTCACACGTTCACTCTCATCAGAGCTCCAGGCAACCCGTGCGGAGATCCGGGCATCACGCGAGGCCAATGCATGTAGAAATGCGGGCTACCCATGAGGTGCTGCATGGGGATCTCTAAACCATCATCCTCCAGAACGAAACCTTCCACACCCGCATGCTTGCTGTCATGGAGGACCATACCAGGGCTTTGCGTGGGCTGCCTCCCATAGCACGGCCACCTCCTGATGTAGCAGCAGAGGGTGAAGAGGGTGACAGCAGTTCTCCCACAGTAGCGTAGCCGTGCAGCCCATGAGCCCATGGAGGTATTTTTGTTTTCTCAACATCCACACAGGTGGGTGTTGGAGTGCACCCTGTCCTCGAACCTCCTGGGTGGCCTCCACCCCCCATTCCCCAGTCCACACATGGCCATTTTTGATTTTTGTATATTTTTTTTAACAGTATGTTGCCTTGTGTGGCTCCCGTGGGCATCCACTGTGTATTCCAGCTGGGAACATGCAAGTTTGTCCTGTCTTTGGGTTAGATGCTTGGGTCCCTGACACACACACCCCTCCTGCTTCCCCTTTCCATGGGCTTGCAAAGGGTGTGACCAAGTGACAGTAACTTACACAGTGACATTGGGCTCCCATGAGCTGTGTGGGCAGTCTGTAGACAAAACTGTGTGTACATCCCTAGTGGGGATTGTTGTTGGACTGAACACTGCATAGTGTATTGATATGTGCTTGTGCATCCATGTCTTTCTCCATATTCACATGTAACTTCTTCATGTCTTCACAAGGCCGTCTCCTTTACAGATGCAGTTCATGTTGTATGCAGTACACTGACACATTTGCCTGACAGCAACAATCTGCAATTGGAAGGGGTGGATGTGCTGGCTTAGTCAGGTTGTGAGACTTGCACTACTTTGATTTTGTACTGTCATATTTTGCCACTGTTTCATCCTGTGTTGCTGTTTTGTGTTGCTGGTAAGTATTTGTTCGTGTGTGCTGTTTCTTATTTATTACTGGGAGCATATTGTCTGTGGCCTGTTTACATTTGGGACAGTGCACTTTGTGACATGTGTGTCATGTGTTGTGCATTCATTTGGTCGCTTTCACATTGCATGACATGCCATGGTGTGTTGGGTAGCTGAGATGGGGAGGGGTTGGGTGACATGGCACTATTTTCATGTTGTATTTTGCAAGGGGGTAGTCATTCATGCTTCATGAATGTGTGTCTTTTTGTGATACAGCATTGGTTGTCTTTAAGTAGGTAGGGATGCACACAATGTAACACTTCCAGTTGACCAATCTCAGGCTGGTATGGTTGTGACAGTTGACTGTCCCTTATGTCATCATCATTGATTGTCAGCTGGTATGTGCCAGGGATGTGCGCACTCCACAGGGGTAGGATTTTAAGTGAAGTCATTATCCACCAGCTGGGTTCGAGCTGCCTCACCATGTGCCCTTTCAGCTCCCATGCGCAGCGACCGTGCATGTGGTTGGGGATGTGGGGGCACCACCATGTCCACACGCAGGCCCCGGCGGGTTGCAACGTTGTGCAGGACACATGCTGCCACTATGATCCTGCACACTACTGGGGGCGCGTATAGCAGCTGCCCACTAGAGCGGTCAAGGGAGCGAAAGCGTGACTTGAGCACTCCGAATGTGTGCTCCACTATGCCCCAGGTTGCAATATGGGCTGTGTTGTATCTTACCTTAGGTGGTGTGGTGGGGTTCCAAATTGACGTCATCATGTGGGTTCTCAGAGGGTAGCCACTGTCCCCTGGGGAGGTGATGATGGGTATCAGTAGTGGGGTTTCCACATTACTCAGTATCTGACATGCATGCATGTGCAGAAGCATTTATACTCACCAATCAGCCATGTATCACCATGCCGCCCAGTTCCTAGGTCCCGGTTTAGGGGTGACATTCTGAAAATGAAACTATCATGGGTGAACCCTGGATAGTTGGCATTTACTGAGGTGATAATTCCCTTGGCATCACATACTACCTGCACATTGATGGAATGCCAGTGCTTGCGGTTTCTATAGATGTGCTCAGTTGCCCTGGGAGGATGTAGAGCCACATGGGTGCAATCAATGGCACTTAGCACTTTGGGGAAGTGTTCCACCCCGTAAAAGTCCTGGACGGCAGCCTGCCTTTCTGCAGGTGTTCTGGGCATGTATATGTGCCTGCGGACTGAGGAGCGTGCAGTCAGGATGGCCAACACCTGGTGTAGGCAGCGTGACTGCGTGGCCTGTGACACCCCCCGCCCACTATGGCACTTGTCCGCTGAAATGAAACAGTAGCCAAGAAGTGCAATACATTGAGCACCTTTTCCAAGGGGCTCAGTGCTTGGGAGCACAGGGAGGGTGATGTGAGGTCATCCTCCCACTCACTCACCAGGTCGAGTATTATGTTTGGTGGAAACCTGTACCTCCCATACACCTGGTCATCAGGCATCCCAAAAAGACTGGTCCTGGGTGAGAAAATGCAGGGCCTGGCTATCCTCCTCCTGCTGCGGTGTCCCACGACCACTGCTGCGAGGAACGGTATATTCATCGTAGTGCCTGAGCTTGTTTGTTGTTAGCGCACACTTTTATGCTGCACAGGGCCGCGTACGCCTGCTTCCTGCTGGCGTATGTGTTTCCGGATTAGCGTGTCTTTTTTGGCGCACGCGTTTCCCCTGTTCGATTCCATGAATACGTGTTGTAGGCGCGCGTGTGGGCGTTGCGAGCATGTACCTCCTGTACTTCCCCCGTAACGCCCACATTTTCACGCGTCGTACCCCATTCCGTGTGTTACGCCCCGTGTTCCGCCTACTTTTGTTGTGTGCGCTGTGCTTTGTGTGCTTTCGCTGTGCACATAGCCATGCCGTTTGATCACGTGTGCGCCCGCGTGTGCCACCCTCGATTTTAGCGCACATCCCAGGATTTACACGCGCACTGACTTCCATGAATCGATGTGCGCGGCTTTGGCACGCTTGTGCTGCGATTTTCACACTTGCGCTGCCATTTTCGGCGCACATTGATTCCATGAATCGGCCTGTTTGCATTTACCACTCGAATCGAAGTAGAGTCATTGAACACTTCTACTATTGCTGTTTAACCAGAACTGTTTGTTCAATGTTTAATTGCTTACTGTCTGATAACCGAATTTATTTATTTGTCTGTTTATGAAGGTGATTTCTTCCGTTTTATCTATTAATGAAATTTATATTTTTTGATAACCAGACTGGTTGAAGGTTTAATTTAAAGAAGCTACCAGTAACGCTCATTAATAGAGCTTTAATTGATCAAGAGGACATATTATCCCACTCTGAAACCGATTGCTGCCTACAGGCTTACTTGTGCTAGTTGAAGGTTTGAAACCTACCCAGAGAGTTTTTTGCTTGTAGGGCGGCAGGGTAATCATCCCTCACACCTCCTTTAGTGTCAGTTAGTTGATGTATACTTCACCATGTGGACCCACGTTTAGGAGCCACCCACAATTATAGTGGCACAGTAACAGCACAAGCGCTGAAGTGGGTGGCTACAGATGGTCTTTTGATGATTGAAGAGGCTCCAGGTGCAGATGCACTCCAGTAGCCACGGTGGACAGAAGGAGCTGGTAAGGCTGGAACTGGCTAGCTGATGGAGGATGCCCAGTGAACTGAGTATTCAGACAGGTAGCAAAAGGCATGCAAACTGAAATACGAGACCATGAAGTAGGCAGCTAAAATAAACTAGCAGGTAGGGCAGGGATCAGCTACCTTTGGCTCTGCAGATGCTTTCAACTACACCTCCCATGATCCCTCACCAAACCATCTGGTGAGCCAAAGGTTGCAGACCCCTAAGGTAGGGCATATGGAAGGTCCAGACTGGAGAACACAGTGAAGGGTAAGGAATGAGATCAGACTGGAGAATCAGGGCAGGCAATCAAAGCTGTTCCTCAGAGCAGGTAAAGAGAGTGAATGAGCAAGAGCAAGATTGGGTAATAGAAACAGGAAGAGAGTTTTCAGGCAAGTATAAGTTAAACAAGCATGCAACTCAAGGAGAGTGTAAGGTGCACCTTGCCCAGGTTAGTAAAATGCGTAATTAATCCTGCTACTCAGAACCGAGGCTGTGCCCCAATTCTAAGATTGCCAGAAAGCACTAGAGGTCACACTTTACTGTGTATTGTAGAACACTTAATGAAGTTGCAATGCTAATAATTGAACTGAACCAGAGGTGCTGGGAGGGTGCCTTACAGTAGCCATATATAATGTGCTTTCTCCAGCCACTACGGTGCAGAACCTGAGTCTCGTACTGACATTTCCTTATGTAATACACCTTCCATAGAAATGGCGTTGAACATGCAAACAACATTTAGTTAAGACTAATGGAAGCAAGACAAGATAAACACGAGGAAACATACACTTATGTAATAGCATTCTGTTTCTGCACATCATGTGAGAAATGCCGTCATGAATATTAAGTGAAACCAGCCTGCATAATTGGAATATGCATTGGTTTAAAATCCTATGGCAATGGAGAATGAAATAAATAAGGTCAATTTCCATGAGCTAAGGTCAATTTCCATGAGCCATTACTCACTGTATCCTGTTTTTATACAAATGTTACATCACAGAAATTATTCTGGTGCATGCATGAATAAAGGCCTGCATGCTTTTTAAAGCACCAGGAATGGAAGTCTGCATTTTAAAATGTTAGAATAAATGCATACATTGGGTTTACTTGTATTACAAATAGTCTAATGTTTAGATATATTCTTGCTCCAACTTCTTCTTAAGTAGATCATTTGCAGGGTAAACAGACTTCAGATTTGTTTTCGAAAAAGAAACGTCTTGTGATTGCCATGGCTTCTCATGAGTCCGTTATCGGTCAAAACCAGACCTCTTATTCGACCTGAGATAAACCCATTAAGCTGAGTTCCATCAGCAGTCATTCACTCAAACTTTAAAAAAAAAATACAGAATACACAGAGGTAAATACACTTTGGAATTACCTTTCTACAGTTCCCACTTTACTTTATGACTTCCAGATGGTGAAATGACTGGGGTCTGCTTTCCCCCATAACAATAGATTAAAATAACTTGGTTGCACTTAGATTTTGTCTTCTAGCTTCTAGGCTGGACATTAAGAGCATCTGTGCTGAAATAAGTTTACAAATGCAAAAATAAATAAATAATGGAGGACTTCCACCCTAAACGGCTCAGTCATCCGTGTTCAAGTGAACAATTAAGCTTAAGTGAGAACTCCATGTGCAGACTAAAAAAGAAATTAAACCCATTTATGTTTTAAATTACCCTAAATATTTGAAAACACAGTTTCTCTTTAGCTTCTAAATGATGTGGTCTATTGGAAAGCCGGAGACAGTTTAAGAATCTTGAGAGCACACCACACATTATGAGACTAAACATGAAATTTATAGTTATCAATGATTAAGAACATATATAACTTTAATAACGGTCATCATACATGCTAAGGAAGTGTGTAACATCTCTAAAGATGCAGGTTTGCACTGGGATTTTAAAACTGTCTCCTATAATTATGGGGAAAATTCAGAACTGATCCTAATCTTCAATATGTTGGACCTGTCAAATAAGTGGGTGTTTTTTCTGGGGTAGCAAATTCTTAAGGGACCCAATGGGAATCTTAATGTTCACAACAGTTTGTATTTTACATATATGCATACGTTAGAAGTTAACAGCACCAAATACATATATAAGAATATTACGCAGATGGGGAAATAAATTTAAATCTTCTGTATGTTTGCTTTTGACTTTTTCTGATGCAAATACTTGTCAATGGTGTAACAGAAACCCAATTGACTATTACTGTGAAACCCTTCTCTAATAGCAACACTTGTCATTGATGTTAGATAAAATAAAGTGCATTAAGTAATCTGTCATTGAACAAAATTAAAGCAAATTGAACTGCCTTTTGTTTATAGAAATCTTTAACTCACATTGGCTGATAAGTGGCAATATTGTAACTGAAGTGCATATTGTTGTTTAGAACAATCTCATATAAAGATTTGATTTATGCAAATGAATGTATGTGTGTTACGAGATAAGTACAGGCAGGCTATAGTTTTCTTCTTTAGAAAAGCTGTCTGCGACTGTATAACAATGTTGGTGACTTCCCCAGCAAAAATTTCGGGGATCACCTTGGTTTTGATTTACCATTTTAATCACAATCGAACATTAACTCTAATAAAGCCTGTTTCCAGTCCCAGATTTTTGGGCTGGGTGTGTGTACTAGGGACTGTTAGATCAGTGGTGCTGTCTCCGAATAATCACATTTAAGGATAAAATACATTCTATAAATCAATGAAATTGTCTTTCATAAATAGAGTCTTGTCCGGGATACAGAGGTAGTTACATCATTGATATCAACACACACATCCATTGCATAATACAGATTCTGTCCAAGTGCATTATTGTGTTGACTTGGATGGTCCGTGCTGCATAGTCTCATTTGAGCGTAGAGGTTGTGTTTGGAATATAAATATATAGATAAATAAAAATAAAATATTGCAGTGTGATTTGCATTTTGTGGATTATTGTTTTGATAAAAGATTGGATTTTGAAAGTGAGACATATAATTCAGGTCGATAGTTTATTTGATTATAGATTGGTGATGAATATGTATTGATCTATATTTGTTATAAAATATTCATGCTAGCCAAGTCATCACTGAACATCAGGGCCAATTTAAATGTGGCTTTTGACCATATGTGGACTAGGTATTTCATCCATGGGCAACAGGCGACGCAGGATCTTGATTTATGGAAAGACAAAATAAAGGAAAGTGTGGAGAGAGTAGGAACAGATATTTGTGAAGAAGAAAGCCAGCTCGATAAAGCATTGGACAATGATATATGACCTCCACTTCGGAGGAGATGCTTGTGAATCGTTCCACCCTGCTCCTCTTCCACCTCAAGTTGGTGGAGGACAGATTGGTTGAAAAAGAGATTTACTTGCACCAAATCACAAAAACTGCTCAAAAGTGTGCAGAGAAGCCATTAATGCTTAGAGAGAGAATTTTTAAACACTAACAACATTCATGTGTCTACAGACACACGACAAGTTGAAGAGTAAATCAAGCGTCCTAAACCTTTATAACAATGCATTATTAGATGACATTGCAAACAAAAGTGCAACTATAAGAGAGTCAGGAAACCACTGCAGAGCTTACCACAACGGATATAGATTTAGTTGCTGAATTTAATCAGTTCCAATAAAATATAAAATTAATAAAACAGCAACTGACACAGTTAGTCCATGAAAAAGACGATGCTAATCAGGAAATACACCAGTTTACAATTGACAGAGGCACACACAAAGGGATCAGAGTAAGGTGTTCTCAAACTAGTAAGATTAATAGAAGAGAGAAGAGAATGTGCAGACAGAAGTCAGATATTAACAAAGAATATTGATAATGCAGTGTT
Organism: Ambystoma mexicanum; assembly: GCF_040938575.1. Classification (NCBI taxonomy): domain Eukaryota; kingdom Metazoa; phylum Chordata; class Amphibia; order Caudata; family Ambystomatidae; genus Ambystoma; species Ambystoma mexicanum. The sequence goes on along the minus strand of NC_090928.1, from coordinate 627,111,025 downwards.
GGTGAATGAACATTTGAAGAAATAATTATCTAGCCGGGAGTCTATAAACCAAGAGTCAGTGGAAACAATACATGCTTGTCAGAAAGAACAAGATTCCTTGAAGAGGGAGTTGCAAAATACAGAAGAAGTATTGGCCTCCAAAACAAAAGCATTTGAAAGTGGTCAGGCCAGTATGAGTACATCTAGGAAACATTGTATACACATTAAGCAAACAATTATAATTGAAATGGATAACTGCTAAATAAAGACAAGAGATTATAGAGAAAAAGTTGGGTTCAGAGTCAGTAACAAAAATTCATAATAAAATAGATTTCAAGGAGGTAGGGATACTTTCTTCTATTCGGGAGACTATCTCTCCCTTATCCCGACCTTCCCAGAGACATACCAATCGATCTGGTACACCTAACCAAAGTCAGGATGTAGGCGGCACCAGATGTACCAATTCCCCATCCCAAACGTGCACAGACAGGAACAGCTGAGCTCCTCATCAGATGCAGAGGACTATCTGGATTTTCATGTGAGGGTGAGAGGGAAGAGTGGCCTACTTGGTATATAAGGAGAGGGAATGGGAGTACTCATAAACAGAGAATCAGTGAAGACATGTTACAAAATGAGTTAGGGGAACAAGACTTCCAGCGAATGATCAAACAAAGACCATTTGGTCCATCTGGCTGACATTGAGCGATAACGAAGAAAGACCAAAAATGAATTTAAAAGGCCACTATCTATGCCAAGGATTATGGGGATATACCAGAATCGCTAGGTAGATGAGGAAACACTGATTCTGAGAAACAATATGAAGAAATGTCATATTATCCAGCCCCTCAGAAAAGATTTGAGGTCCATACCCAGAAGACCAACAGGGAAGAGAGGAGCCCCTGTACCACACACAATAGAAAACTTCTTACAGTCATTATGACCGGGAAAACAAATATACAAGCAGGGAGGGCTGGTGGAAAGTCGTGGCTCCAACTCGGATTAGGGAAGTTGGGCCCAAGTAAGGAGACATAGAAAAATAAAATCACAATTACATTTTGTTAAAGACCCAATCAAACAAATTAATTCCATGAAAACCTTTATGATCCTTTACCATAAAAATGTGAAATATTCTGTTTGGGTACATCTAGAATTTTACACACAAACGATGGTATCATTTGAATTGAAGAGTGACCAAAACAACAAGCAATACATATAACGGACATTTTCTCCCCTGTTTTCTAGTTACTTTGCTGGACTGGAAGTGGAAGTGCAAACAATAATTACAGATGGTCCTCTTACCAGGTGCCCATCTTAAAATATTTTTCAATTCATATGAAACCCCAAGACGCCTGCAATGCAGCCAATAACTTAATGTGTGCTGAGGGCCAATGAGCATGCTCAAGAACACAAGTGTGCATTTGCTCAAATTTCTTGATGTGTACCGAGAGTGCAAACTTCACTACTTTCTTGCATGCCCTTCCAAAATATGTAGTGATGCTGTTGGTTTGTGATTTAAATGACTAAAGGTCACACGAGAGGATTGCCATGCAAGCTATGCGGGACTGTGAAGAACAAAACCCAACAACTCCTCAAAACAAAGAAATAACCCCAAACAAATGCCTGCCCTAAATACACAAACAGGCAGAGGTGAAGGCCCTCTGCTCAAAGCTAACCAACCAACCCTTCACCTGACATGCAAAATACCAATCCCACACAAATGGAGACTGTCATTAGTCCTCAGTATTTAGCTTCTAATCCTCGGCTACAAATATCTTCCTCCTTCAGAGAAAGAGTCAGAACCTAGGATCAGGTTCCCAGGGAAATCCAAATCAGAATTTTTCCAAGGCGAGAAACAAATCACCACCTCCTAGAACAAATTGCCAAGACAACTTCTCTCCTCCTCGTTCTTGGTCCAGAATAAAGGAGCCTAGTACCTAGATGAGTACAGTAGTAGCCATCAGAGTTACCAAAACTACTCTCCTAGAAAAGATAGTTAACCCTTTAGGGAGGAACAGAAATATGACCAAAGACTACTCCACAGTTCTGAGGGTGGAAAGAATATTTCACAAATTGAGCAACAGGTCCAACAATTCACAGAGTGCATTAGTCAAATCAAGAGATCACAACAGGAAAATCCTGATTCAAATATACAGAGAACCTGTGCTCAAAATGAGTTGACAGGTCAGTGTGGACAATGGTAAAAGGACATTATTCTAATTCTAATGATACTTAGCTGAAGCTTCTTTTACGCCCCATGAAAATATCCATGAGTCTGCTGAAAAGTTGGCAAAGGACAAAAGTAATCTCTCTTTATGCTTCAAGATAAAATCAGGTAAAAACAAGTAAGTGAAATTTAGTGGTGACAAAAATGTGACAAATATATTTGAGCAAGAAGAGAACTCTATGGATATAGAACGTAGCGTTTTATATCTGAGGGAGATATCAAAACAAAAGGGTATTCCTTCCTTTCCAGACCTTTTTAATGATTGCACTCCAAGCAAAGGTGGTGACCTGGAACCAGAGGAAAGTGGGGGAAGCCCCTGTTCCAATTGTTATCTCTAAATACATTTTTATTCCTACAAAGTCCTTGATCAACTCACATGAACTTGAGGAGAATGCCCATGAGGTGGCATCCCAAGGTCAAACTCATGAAATCGCAATCATCATCAAACTTCAATCACAATTATCCACCAACTCACACTTTCTCTGTAAATTGGACATTTAAAATGAGTTTTTTTGCACCTATCCAAGTTCAGAGACAGTGGGGGTCATTACGAGGTTGGAGGTAAGGGATTACCGGCACCGGTAAGGGTGCCGGTGCCGGTAATCCCTTACCTCCGTATTCCGAGTTCCCTTTGCGGGTCCTTCCTTACCTCCTGCTTTTAGCAGGAGTTAAGTACGGGACCCGCAAAGGTACCTCGGAGGTAATTACGGTACCGTAATTTACGGTGCCGTAATTACCTCCTTCCCCATTCCCATTGAGCCCTATGGGGCAGAAATGGGAATGGGGAAGGGCAAAAGGTGAATGGGGAATTACCGGTCCCTCCAACACTGGAATGGACCGGTTATTACTCCATTCACAATGCCGGATTTGGGACGGTTTCGGAGGCAACCATGGAGCTAATTACTCCATGGTTAGCTCCAAACCCGGAATGAGGCCCAGTGTGACTTATTGGCTCTCATAGGTACAGGGTGTCAGGCATCCTTGACATCTAGAGAAGTACTTGATACTCTAACAGAAGAGAGGAGCATCCCTGTATTACTCTCAAGCCCTTCTTTGGGGAACTACATAATGTTGATGAAAAGGCAATCACAGTGGATGGGTTTACTGAAGCAAAAATAAAAAGAGGGCGACACCTACTCAGCATCTGGTGAGCCGAGGCTCCTCAGAGCATATTTGTTTACTGGTAAACTTTTTACTTTGAAGGCTTTCGCTTTTAATAGATCGCGTGAACCGGTCCTTTGGACTCAAACTTTCCACCTGATCAAATTCAAAAGAAGTGCCAATTATGTCACTTTGAATGGTGCTTGTCACTTCAGTGAAAAACAGCCAGACCGAGTGGAGATTAATTTCCAAAACATTTAAGTCCCTGACAACACTATCATATTGGTGAAGGAAAAAAAGAGGATAGTGATGGGACTTGCACTAAAACTTTAAAAATAAATCTTCCACCAGATGAATGATTCGCAACTCCGGAGGGAAACACCCTGAAATTGGATCCACAACAGACCTCCAATGAAGGTAAATTGGTGGATAACTCAGGAGTGTAAGGAAGTATTGGCATCACAAGTGAAGACCGACGCAATAGATGCAAGGTTCAAGGGTGTTTATTGAACAACAAGGATTGGCCCTATATCTAAAGATGGGAGCATGCTCTACCATCAAATAATAAATAACATAGTCCTAGTCATGTCTGTCAAAATAAAGTGCCTTACAATATCACAATACATGGGTGCATGGAAAAAGGTGTACGTAAAGGAAAATCAGTGTTATGACATAAAAGATCAAGATGGCTGAGTCAACTCTCCTCTCCACGTTGGACAGCACGGGGTAAGGAGGCTCCATGGACAGGATGAGACACTCTGGCTCAGGTTCTTAAAACTAAGGCAGTTCAAAACGGGGTTCAAGGCCTGCCTGGCCTTCCACATTAAAGTCACTTTTCCAGCGTTCCAAAAGTTCTTTCACAGTTTAAGAAAAAGTTCACAGTTCAACAAAACTTTCACGCAGGTATCCCTCCATCAGACTCAGACCTCTCAAAGCTTTAACCGTTCACATAGGTCTCCCTCTGCTGGGTTCAGAACTCTCGATCACAGTTCACTTCCCCAAACTTAATTAACATTCGTTAGGGGTTCCCTTCCAGTAAATTATCACACTTCCTGTCTCCCTCAATCAGGTTCAGACATTTACTGATATCGAAGACTTTCGAATGTGCAAGGCTTTTACTATAGACCTCTGGAGGATCACCTCGACTTTCTCAAAGTTCGCTACAGGTCTCCCTTTGCCAGGCATGGATCTCTCAATCACTCACAGTTCATCACAGGTCTCCCTCAGTCGGGCTCGGACCTCTCACTTTGCAACTCAATCTGATTCACGGTGGTCAGCCATAATGTAGAAAGCAATAATGTAGAAAGTCAAAATGTCTAATTTTTTTTTAGAAAACAATAATGTCGAAAAACAATAATGTCAAATTTTTTCTACATTTTTTCGAATTTAAAAAAAAAAAATATATATATATATAATTAAAATGTGTTGAGTATGAGGGGTGAGAGGGTGGTGGAGGGGTGGAGGGGTGGCCGGGGGGTGTTGGGTGAGGGAGGTTGGGGGGGGGACCCCCCTAGTAAATGATACTCTTCTTGTTTATTTATTTACTGATAGTGCTAATTGACATTTTTTTCAACATTTTTTTTCTACGAATTGACTCTTTTCATTATATGTATAGGTTTTCGACATTATTGTTTTCTACATTTTTTTTTCTACATTTTTGTAAGTCGAAATTTTTTTTTTCTACATTATGACTATAAACCCTGATTCACTTTCCTTAGGCTTCTCTTGCCTTGAAACCAAACAGTTCATATCCTTTAGGCTCACATCAGTACTCGCTCAACAGAGACTTTCGACTGGGCACTGTCGCTATGCCGGACCACTCTTTTCTATTGCATTGCTATTATTCGTCACTTGCCCGCTTCAACTCACTGGCTATGTTGGTTTCTTTGCTCATATCCTTGATTTGGGAGCCAAGGACGATACTGCAGCTGCGGCTTAACCTCCCTAACTCGGCTGTTCACCCGGGAGGGCTGCTGGTATCTTTCAAATGTTATATTGGGGGCACTGTTCTCTTTCGCTCTGTCCTCTCAGGGGTCTTCATGTCCCAGAATGTACTTTTCTTATTTTGCTCCCATTTCGTCAGCTCACCTATACAGAATTCCAGGGTTATGGGAGTTGCAGGAGGTAAAGGGATAACTTTTTGAGGTCAGGGTCTCGCCACCTGCCCCTCAAAGGACTGAGCTTTCCTGTTTGGCCCAGGGGAGGAGCTCTGGTGTGGGCACTGCCAGGTAATCCGTAGCTGCCCCTGGTTTGGCTCCCTGGAGTTAGAACTCCCTCTCCACACTGCAGCCTCCCCTGTACTCACAGGCCCAGCAGTTAGGCAGTTTTTCTTCCTCCAGGCCTTCCAGGGTCTCTCCAGCTCGAATTTGCTCCTCTCAGCCTTTGTGCACCATCCAGCACCCCAAGCACTCTCAAATTGTGTCTGCGTGTTCCACCTTTTATACTTCAAGTTAACAGGTTTCAGATGGGAATTATTGTAAAGGGAGGCCTGACCTCGCCTGGCCTCATTACCGGGACAAAATGGTGACTTCCCATAGGAATCCCTGGTGCATTGATTTCTATCTTTATAGCACCCTCTCACCACTTCTTCGTCCCAGTGGTTGGGTAAATGGATTTCTAGAGTGGATGTAGCGATTGTGGGAGTTGTAGTTTTATTTGAGGGGTGGTAAAAAGAAGGGGAACAACTTTGTGAGATATAGGGTGTTGTGTTTGTTCCCCTACACCTCCCTTTGATGTGGGTACCTGTTGGAATAGGGGAGGGGGCAACGTGACAAGACTTACAACAACCTATAAAGGTGGAGGAAGTTTTGGGCAGGGGTGTGTTGCAATCGGATGTCTCACCCCCAATCTCCAAGGAATCCTCACCCAGGTGATCCTCGCGCACTTGTCCACCCCCAGGGTCTGGGTCCAAAGGCGATGGCCATGCCCTGGCCACCTGAGCAAGAGATCCCTGGGGTCTAGATACTGAGACACCCTTTGGTTTCTCACAGGAGATACAATAAGTAGTCTCAATACTATACAAAGGAAAGGAGAACTCAATATTTCCTATTCAACTCAACAGAGTTATGGATTCAGTTCTCTCCAAAGCCTGTTTAAATCAAGAAAGATGTTTCATCAATGAGATTTCTTAGGGAATTACAGAACAATTAGAAGATTCGAACATTTAAATAGATGAGTGGGAGTCAGGCCTTGCTGCCATGGTTTCAAAACACCAGATTACTAGCAGGTGCATGCTGAAGATAAAAATTAAAATGAATCATATTTGCTACATCGTAAGACATGTTATTTTTTATTTTTATGTTGGTAATGACATACTCCATCAAGTCCCCATTAATTTGGATTTTAATAATAATTGCCAGTCCTTAATCGGGGGCGATCCGATGGACTTCAATGATCTTGGAAAAGCACTTAGGTCTGCTCCATTTATACCTTATGCTTCTGAAGTTCAAATCAAAGAAGACGTTACTGTTCCTGCAAGTCCTCAACAATAAACCTTGTCAAAGATCAGAAAAGGAAAAACCGAATGCCTAGTCCAGGTCGGATGGGGGGCTGGAATGGGCGGGGCAGCTGTTCCAGGAGGGCGAGTTCCTCGAATACGAGGAGCTGGGAGATGCGCTTGGGCGGGGGTCTCTTTCAGTCTTTGAATATCTGCGCCTGAAGGGCATCCTCTGTGACCAGACTTGGGGCCTGAATCTGCGGAGACAGCTGACCCCCTTTGAAACGTTATTAGACACGGCCACAACGAGGAAGGGGGTAGTATCCAAAATGTACCAAATATTGAACACTGTTAACTTGGAAGGGAGGAGAGGATTTCGTGGGTTCTGGAATGACCTGGCAGGAGAGGCTCTCTCGGAAGACACATGGTCCAGGGTGTTTAAAATAGCTTTCCATGGGAACCTGTTCACGTCGGACATGGAGCACAACTTTAAGATTTTACAGGGATGGCATAGGGACCCATCTAAGTTATCCAAGATGTTCCCGGGGGTGTCCCCCAGTTGCCCAAGAGGATGTGGCCAAGTGGGGATGAGGGGTCACATGTGGTGGTCCTGTCCTAAGGTACAGGGGTTCTGGGAGAAGGTACGGGGATGGATGGCGGAGGTCACCGAAGAACTTCTCCCACTCAATCCACTGATGATGTTGTTGGGCCTCCCACCGGAGGAGGCGGAAATATATAGGTACCCAAGAATGTGGGAGATCATGTTGCGAGCAGGAAGGGTGGCCCTAGCGCAAAGGTGGAAAAGTCCGGAGACCCCCTCTAAGGAAGACTGGCTAAAAAAACTGAAGCACATGTTCCTCATGGACAAACCGACAGCCATGGTAAACAACAAATCGAGCACCTTCCAGGCAAATTGGTATGGGGTTTACCAGGCATGGGGGTGGGAGGCTCACTGACATTATGTGGACAACACGGGGCGGGGGGGCGGGGGGGCGATGGAGCCCGGAGAGAACCACTCAAGAACAATGGGGTAGCCCACGGCCCGGGAGACAGCGGATCCGTCTAAGCCAGCATTTAAGGGAACGCACAGCATGGCTCCAAAGCACTGAACTTCGAGTAGGGATGACGACTCCTGCGATTGGTTTTACGATGGGACACTAATCTGGGGGGAGGGGTGGAGTTGGGGAGGGGGGTCAGGGGGGTGGGGGGAAGGAGACTACGGGGGTTCGATGATGATGTTAATGTGATATTCATACTGCTCCCGGTGTTGTCATTGTTTCTTTTTCTGAAAAATTACCAATAAAACCAAAGTTTAAAAAAAAAAAAAGAAAAGGAAAAACCTTGTTTTATGAAACTTGCATTAACTTAAGTAATACTCTTAAGCAACAAGGACTGTCTTTTACAGCCAACTCGGTTAGTTTATCTCAAAGATGATGTAATTCGAATATCGCTTGACAATTAGGATCCCCAAAGTGTTATTTTATCCCAAGATGCTCCCATTGGAATGGCTGTTGATGTAAGACACTCTTGCATGGACATAGCCAACTCCTTCATTGGCCCAATACCTGAAGACTGTTAGAATAATAATGACGGTAGCAAACTGGAAACTATCGGTACTCGACAAGGGGAAATTTTATGGTGTGCTCCGTATGCCTTTATGGGGTGGAGCATGTTACCTTACATACATTTGAGAATTAAATATTATTATGAGTCACTAGTGAGACTACCTCAATGCTGAGGCTCCATCCAGGTAGAGGCCATAAATTAAGATTTCTCCACCCAACTAGAAGATACCTCATAAATGATTACCCAATAAATATTTCCAGGCTTCCATCAGATGGTCGAAGAACAGATCAGTATGGGCTGATGCCTGCAAGACAGCCGAAGAAAGACAACAATTGAGAGGAGTATTTCTAGAATTCCAGAACATTTTTCCTGTTGATTTTTATGATTGTGGTCATATGTCCCTTCATTATGCAACAATACCTATGGACCCTAATATGCCACTGATCTTTGTAAATCAGTACGGGCTGGTTTAAGCGTCTATGGAATCACTCACAGAGATGATGGAATATTAAAACTCAGTGGACCATGGAGACTCTGTATAGACCTAAGGGAAATGAGCAAAAGGGTACACATGTCAAGGTGGCCTCTCCCTTACACAGATCAGAGACTTGCATAGATCCAGGGTTCTGAAGTACATTCTACCTTCAATTTGACTAACGATTATTAGACTGTGTTGTTACTTTGTCAACAACAATATAAACTTGCCTTTACGTTTGGGGGGGGAGGCAGAAGTATGCATGGGTCCGAACAGCGCTTGGGTATATTACTAGTGGAAATGAGTTCAACATATTCCTAGATAAAGCCATGCCTAATCCTGACAGATTATTAAGGTTATTTCATACATAAGTAAAACATTATGCCCTGGTGAGATCAAGTTGATCCAATGTCAGAAATCAATTCTAGTAATGGAACGGGCATTGAGAAACTACTGCCCGTTGATCTATGGGGAACATATCATAGTTGTCTTCTAGCTTCTAGGCTGGACATTAAGAGCATCTGTGCTGAAATAAGTTTACAAATGCAAAAATAAATAAATAATGGAGGACTTCCACCCTAAACGGCTCAGTCATCCGTGTTCAAGTGAACAATTAAGCTTAAGTGAGAACTCCATGTGCAGACTAAAAAAGAAATTAAACCCATTTATGTTTTAAATTACCCTAAATATTTGAAAACACAGTTTCTCTTTAGCTTCTAAATGATGTGGTCTATTGGAAAGCCAGAGACAGTTTAAGAATCTTGAGAGCACACCACACATTATGAGACTAAACATGAAATTTATAGTTATCAATGATTAAGAACATATATAACTTTAATAACGGTCATCATACATGCTAAGGAAGTGTGTAACATCTCTAAAGATGCAGGTTTGCACTGGGATTTTAAAACTGTCTCCTATAATTATGGGGAAAATTCAGAACTGATCCTAATCTTCAATATGTTGGACCTGTCAAATAAGTGGGTGTTTTTTCTGGGGTAGCAAATTCTTAAGGGACCCAATGGGAATCTTAATGTTCACAACAGTTTGTATTTTACATATATGCATACGTTAGAAGTTAACAGCACCAAATACATATATAAGAATATTACGCAGATGGGGAAATAAATTTAAATCTTCTGTATGTTTGCTTTTGACTTTTTCTGATGCAAATACTTGTCAATGGTGTAACAGAAACCCAATTGACTATTACTGTGAAACCCTTCTCTAATAGCAACACTTGTCATTGATGTTAGATAAAATAAAGTGCATTAAGTAATCTGTCATTGAACAAAATTAAAGCAAATTGAACTGCCTTTTGTTTATAGAAATCTTTAACTCACATTGACTGATAAGTGGCAATATTGTAACTGAAGTGCATATTGTTGTTTAGAACAATCTCATATAAAGATTTGATTTATGCAAATGAATGTATGTGTGTTACGAGATAAGTACAGGCAGGCTATAGTTTTCTTCTTTAGAAAAGCTGTCTGCGACTGTATAACAATGTTGGTGACTTCCCCAGCAAAAATTTCGGGGATCACCTTGGTTTTGATTTACCATTTTAATCACAATCGAACATTAACTCTAATAAAGCCTGTTTCCAGTCCCAGATTTTTGGGCTGGGTGTGTGTACTAGGGACTGTTAGATCAGTGGTGCTGTCTCCGAATAATCACATTTAAGGATAAAATACATTCTATAAATCAATGAAATTGTCTTTCATAAATAGAGTCTTGTCCGGGATACAGAGGTAGTTACATCATTGATATCAACACACACATCCATTGCATAATACAGATTCTGTCCAAGTGCATTATTGTGTTGACTTGGATGGTCCGTGCTGCATAGTCTCATTTGAGCGTAGAGGTTGTGTTTGGAATATAAATATATAGATAAATAAAAATAAAATATTGCAGTGTGATTTGCATTTTGTGGATTATTGTTTTGATAAAAGATTGGATTTTGAAAGTGAGACATATAATTCAGGTCGATAGTTTATTTGATTATAGATTGGTGATGAATATGTATTGATCTATATTTGTTATAAAATATTCATGCTAGCCAAGTCATCACTGAACATCAGGGCCAATTTAAATGTGGCTTTTGACCATATGTGGACTAGGTATTTCATCCATGGGCAACAGGCGACGCAGGATCTTGATTTATGGAAAGACAAAATAAAGGAAAGTGTGGAGAGAGTAGGAACAGATATTTGTGAAGAAGAAAGCCAGCTCGATAAAGCATTGGACAATGATATATGACCTCCACTTCGGAGGAGATGCTTGTGAATCGTTCCACCCTGCTCCTCTTCCACCTCAAGTTGGTGGAGGACAGATTGGTTGAAAAAGAGATTTACTTGCACCAAATCACAAAAACTGCTCAAAAGTGTGCAGAGAAGCCATTAATGCTTAGAGAGAGAATTTTTAAACACTAACAACATTCATGTGTCTACAGACACACGACAAGTTGAAGATCAAATCAAGCGTCCTAAACCTTTATAACAATGCATTATTAGATGACATTGCAAACAAAAGTGCAACTATAAGAGAGTCAGGAAACCACTGCAGAGCTTACCACAACGGATATAGATTTAGTTGCTGAATTTAATCAGTTCCAATAAAATATAAAATTAATAAAACAGCAACTGACACAGTTAGTCCATGAAAAAGACGATGCTAATCAGGAAATACACCAGTTTACAATTGACAGAGGCACACACAAAGGGATCAGAGTAAGGTGTTCTCAAACTAGTAAGATTAATAGAAGAGAGAAGAGAATGTGCAGACAGAAGTCAGATATTAACAAAGAATATTGATAATGCAGTGTTGGTGAATGAACATTTGAAGAAATAATTATCTAGCCGGGAGTCTATAAACCAAGAGTCAGTGGAAACAATACATGCTTGTCAGAAAGAACAAGATTCCTTGAAGAGGGAGTTGCAAAATACAGAAGAAGTATTGGCCTCCAAAACAAAAGCATTTGAAAGTGGTCAGGCCAGTATGAGTACATCTAGGAAACATTGTATACACATTAAGCAAACAATTATAATTGAAATGGATAACTGCTAAATAAAGACAAGAGATTATAGAGAAAAAGTTGGGTTCAGAGTCAGTAACAAAAATTCATAATAAAATAGATTTCAAGGAGGTAGGGATACTTTCTTCTATTCGGGAGACTATCTCTCCCTTATCCCGACCTTCCCAGAGACATACCAATCGATCTGGTACACCTAACCAAAGTCAGGATGTAGGCGGCACCAGATGTACCAATTCCCCATCCCAAACTTGCACAGACAGGAACAGCTGAGCTCCTCATCAGATGCAGAGGACTATCTGGATTTTCATGTGAGGGTGAGAGGGAAGAGTGGCCTACTTGGTATATAAGGAGAGGGAATGGGAGTACTCATAAACAGAGAATCAGTGAAGACATGTTACAAAATGAGTTAGGGGAACAAGACTTCCAGCGAATGATCAAACAAAGACCATTTGGTCCATCTGGCTGACATTGAGCGATAACGAAGAAAGACCAAAAATGAATTTAAAAGGCCACTATCTATCCCAAGGATTATGGGGATATACCAGAATCGCTAGGTAGATGAGGAAACACTGATTCTGAGAAACAATATGAAGAAATGTCATATTATCCAGCCCCTCAGAAAAGATTTGAGGTCCATACCCAGAAGACCAACAGGGAAGAGAGGAGCCCCTGTACCACACACAATAGAAAACTTCTTACAGTCATTATGACCGGGAAAACAAATATACAAGCAGGGAGGGCTGGTGGAAAGTCGTGGCTCCAACTCGGATTAGGGAAGTTGGGCCCAAGTAAGGAGACATAGAAAAATAAAATCACAATCACATTTTGTTAAAGACCCAATCAAACAAATTAATTCCATGAAAACCTTTATGATCCTTTACCATAAAAATGTGAAATATTCTGTTTGGGTACATCTAGAATTTTACACACAAACGATGGTATCATTTGAATTGAAGAGTGACCAAAACAACAAGCAATACATATAACGGACATTTTCTCCCCTGTTTTCTAGTTACTTTGCTGGACTGGAAGTGGAAGTGCAAACAATAATTACAGATGGTCCTCTTACCAGGTGCCCATCTTAAAATATTTTTCAATTCATATGAAACCCCAAGACGCCTGCAATGCAGCCAATAACTTAATGTGTGCTGAGGGCCAATGAGCATGCTCAAGAACACAAGTGTGCATTTGCTCAAATTTCTTGATGTGTACCGAGAGTGCAAACTTCACTACTTTCTTGCATGCCCTTCCAAAATATGTAGTGTTGCTGTTAGTTTGTGATTTAAATGACTAAAGGTCACACGAGAGGATTGCCATGCAAGCTATGCGGGACTATGAAGAACAAAACCCAACAACTCCTCAAAACAAAGAAATAACCCCAAACAAATGCCTGCCCTAAATACACAAACAGGCAGAGGTGAAGGCCCTCTGCTCAAAGCTAACCAACCAACCCTTCACCTGACATGCAAAATACCAATCCCACACAAATGGAGACTGTCATTAGTCCTCAGTATTTAGCTTCTAATCCTCGGCTACAAATATCTTCCTCCTTCAGAGAAAGAGTCAGAACCTAGGATCAGGTTCCCAGGGAAATCCAAATCAGAATTTTTCCAAGGCGAGAAACAAATCACCACCTCCTAGAACAAATTGCCAAGACAACTTCTCTCCTCCTCGTTCTTGGTCCAGAATAAAGGAGCCTAGTACCTAGATGAGTACAGTAGTAGCCATCAGAGTTACCAAAACTACTCTCCTAGAAAAGATAGTTAACCCTTTAGGGAGGAACAGAAATATGACCAAAGACTACTCCACAGTTCAGAGGGTGGAAAGAATATTTCACAAATTGAGCAACAGGTCCAACAATTCACAGAGTGCATTAGTCAAATCAAGAGATCACAACAGGAAAATCCTGATTCAAATATACAGAGAAACTGTGCTCAAAATGAGTTGACAGGTCAGTGTGGACAATGGTAAAAGGACATTATTCTAATTCTAATGATACTTAGCTGAAGCTTCTTTTACGCCCCATGAAAATATCCATGAGTCTGCTGAAAAGTTGGCAAAGGACAAAAGTAATCTCTCTTTATGCTTCAAGATAAAATCAGGTAAAAACAAGTAAGTGAAATTTAGTGGTGACAAAAATGTGACAAATATATTTGAGCAAGAAGAGAACTCTATGGATATAGAACGTAGCGTTTTATATCTGAGGGAGATATCAAAACAAAAGGGTATTCCTTCCTTTCCAGACCTTTTTAATGATTGCACTCCAAGCAAAGCTGGTGACCTGGAACCAGAGGAAAGTGGGGGAAGCCCCTGTTCCAATTGTTATCTCTAAATACATTTTTATTCCTACAAAGTCCTTGATCAACTCACATGAACTTGAGGAGAATGCCCATGAGGTGGCATCCCAAGGTCAAACTCATGAAATCGCAATCATCATCAAACTTCAATCACAATTATCCACCAACTCACACTTTCTCTGTAAATTGGACATTTAAAATGAGTTTTTTTGCACCTATCCAAGTTCAGAGACAGTGGGGGTCATTACGAGGTTGGAGGTAAGGGATTACCGGCACCGGTAAGGGTGCCGGTGCCGGTAATCCCTTACCTCCGTATTCCGAGTTCCCTTTGCGGGTCCTTCCTTACCTCCTGCTTTTAGCAGGAGTTAAGTACGGGACCCGCAAAGGTACCTCGGAGGTAATTACGGTACCGTAATTTACGGTGCCGTAATTACCTCCTTCCCCATTCCCATTGAGCCCTATGGGGCAGAAATGGGAATGGGGAAGGGCAAAAGGTGAATGGGGAATTACCGGTCCCTCCAACACTGGAATGGACCGGTTATTACTCCATTCACCATGCCGGATTTGGGACGGTTTCGGAGGCAACCATGGAGCTAATTACTCCATGGTTAGCTCCAAACCCGGAATGAGGCCCAGTGTGACTTATTGGCTCTCATAGGTACAGGGTGTCAGGCATCCTTGACATCTAGAGAAGTACTTGATACTCTAACAGAAGAGAGGAGCATCCCTGTATTACTCTCAAGCCCTTCTTTGGGGAACTACATAATGTTGATGAAAAGGCAATCACAGTGGATGGGTTTACTGAAGCAAAAATAAAAAGAGGGCGACACCTACTCAGCATCTGGTGAGCCGAGGCTCCTCAGAGCATATTTGTTTACTGGTAAACTTTTTACTTTGAAGGCTTTCGCTTTTAATAGATCGCGTGAACCGGTCCTTTGGACTCAAACTTTCCACCTGATCAAATTCAAAAGAAGTGCCAATTATGTCACTTTGAATGGTGCTTGTCACTTCAGTGAAAAACAGCCAGACCGAGTGGAGATTAATTTCCAAAACATTTAAGTCCCTGACAACACTATCATATTGGTGAAGGAAAAAAAAAGGATAGTGATGGGACTTGCACTAAAACTTTAAAAATAAATCTTCCACCAGATGAATGATTCGCCACTCCGGAGGGAAACACCCTGAAATTGGATCCACAACAGACCTCCAATGAAGGTAAATTGGTGGATAACTCAGGAGTGTAAGGAAGTATTGGCATCACAAGTGAAGACCGACGCAATAGATGCAAGGTTCAAGGGTGTTTATTGAACAACAAGGATTGGCCCTATATCTAAAGATGGGAGCATGCTCTACCATCAAATAATAAATAACATAGTCCTAGTCATGTCTGTCAAAATAAAGTGCCTTACAATATCACAATACATGGGTGCATGGAAAAAGGTGTACGTAAAGGAAAATCAGTGTTATGACATAAAAGATCAAGATGGCTGAGTCAACTCTCCTCTCCACGTTGGACAGCACGGGGTAAGGAGGCTCCATAGACAGGATGAGACACTCTGGCTCAGGTTCTTAAAACTAAGGCAGTTCAAAACGGGGTTCAAGGCCTGCCTGGCCTTCCACATTAAAGTCACTTTTCCAGCGTTCCAAAAGTTCTTTCACAGTTTAAGAAAAAGTTCACAGTTCAACAAAACTTTCACGCAGGTATCCCTCCATCAGACTCAGACCTCTCAAAGCTTTAACCGTTCACATAGGTCTCCCTCTGCTGGGCTCAGAACTCTCGAACACAGTTCCCTTCCCCAAGCTTAATTCACATTCGTTAGGGGTTCCCTTCCAGTAAATTATCACACTTCCTGTCTCCCTCAATCAGGTTCAGACATTTACTGATATCGAAGACTTTCGAATGTGCAAGGCTTTTACTATAGACCTCTGGAGGATCACCTCGACTTTCTCAAAGTTCGCTACAGGTCTCCCTTTGCCAGGCATGGATCTCTCAATCACTCACAGTTCATCACAGGTCTCCCTCAGTCGGGCTCGGACCTCTCACTTTGCAACTCAATCTGATTCACGGTGGTCAGCCATAATGTAGAAAGCAATAATGTAGAAAGTCAAAATGTCTAATTTTTTTTTAGAAAACAATAATGTCGAAAAACAATAATGTCAAATTTTTTCTACATTTTTTCGAATTTAAAAAAAAAAAAAATATATATATATATAATTAAAATGTGTTGAGTATGAGGGTTGAGAGGGTGGTGGAGGGGTGGAGGGGTGGCCGGGGGGTGTTGGGTGAGGGAGGTTGGGGGGGGGACCCCCCTAGTAAATGATACTCTTCTTGTTTATTTATTTACTGATAGTGCTAATTGACATTTTTTTCAACATTTTTTTTCTACGAATTGACTCTTTTCATTATATGTATAGGTTTTCGACATTATTGTTTTCTACATTTTTTTTTCTACATTTTTGTAAGTCGAAATTTTTTTTTTCTACATTATGACTATAAACCCTGATTCACTTTCCTTAGGCTTCTCTTGCCTTGAAACCAAACAGTTCATATCCTTTAGGCTCACATCAGTACTCGCTCAACAGAGACTTTCGACTGGGCACTGTCGCTATGCCAGACCACTCTTTTCTATTGCATTGCTATTATTCGTCACTTGCCCGCTTCAACTCACTGGCTATGTTGGTTTCTTTGCTCATATCCTTGATTTGGGAGCCAAGGACGATACTGCAGCTGCGGCTTAACCTCCCTAACTCGGCTGTTCACCCGGGAGGGCTGCTGTCATCTTTCAAATGTTATATTGGGGGCACTGTTCTCTTTCGCTCTGTCCTCTCAGGGGTCTTCATGTCCCAGAATGTACTTTTCTTTTTTTGCTCCCATTTCGTCAGCTCACCTATACAGAATTCCAGGGTTATGGGAGTTGCAGGAGGTAAAGGGATAACTTTTTGTTTTGAGGTCAGGGTCTCGCCACCTGCCCCTCAAAGGACTGAGCTTTCCTGTTTGGCCCAGGGGAGGAGCTCTGGTGTGGGCACTGCCAGGTAATCCGTAGCTGCCCCTGGTTTGGCTCCCTGGAGTTAGAACTCCCTCTCCACACTGCAGCCTCCCCTGTACTCACAGGCCCAGCAGTTAGGCAGTTTTTCTTCCTCCAGGCCTTCCAGGGTCTCTCCAGCTCGAATTTGCTCCTCTCAGCCTTTGTGCACCATCCAGCACCCCAAGCACTCTCAAATTGTGTCTGCGTGTTCCACCTTTTATACTTCAAGTTAACAGGTTTCAGATGGGAATTATTGTAAAGGGAGGCCTGACCTCGCCTGGCCTCATTACCGGGACAAAATGGTGACTTCCCATAGGAATCCCTGGTGCATTGATTTCTATCTTTATAGCACCCTCTCACCACTTCTTCGTCCCAGTGGTTGGGTAAATGGATTTCTAGAGTGGATGTAGCGATTGTGGGACTTGTAGTTTTATTTGAGGGGTGGTAAAAAGAAGGGGAACAACTTTGTGAGATATAGGGTGTTGTGTTTGTTCCCCTACACCTCCCTTTGATGTGGGTACCTGTTGGAATAGGGGAGGGGGCAACGTGACAAGACTTACAACAACCTATAAAGGTGGAGGAAGTTTTGGGTAGGGGTGTGTTGCAATCGGATGTCTCACCCCCAATCTCCAAGGAATCCTCACCCAGGTGATCCTCGCGCACTTGTCCACCCCCAGGGTCTGGGTCCAAAGGCGATGGCCATGCCCTGGCCACCTGAGCAAGAGATCCCTGGGGTCTAGATACTGAGACACCCTTTGGTTTCTCACAGGAGATACAATAAGTAGTCTCAATACTATACAAAGGAAAGGAGAACTCAATATTTCCTATTCAACTCAACAGAGTTATGGATTCAGTTCTCTCCAAAGCCTGTTTAAATCAAGAAAGATGTTTCATCAATGAGATTTCTTAGGGAATTACAGAACAATTAGAAGATTCGAACATTTAAATAGATGAGTGGGAGTCAGGCCTTGCTGCCATGGTTTCAAAACACCAGATTACTAGCAGGTGCATGCTGAAGATAAAAATTAAAATGAATCATATTTGCTACATCGTAAGACATGTTATTTTTTATTTTTATGTTGGTAATGACATACTCCATCAAGTCCCCATTAATTTGGATTTTAATAATAATTGCCAGTCCTTAATCGGGGGCGATCCGATGGACTTCAATGATCTTGGAAAAGCACTTAGGTCTGCTCCATTTATACCTTATGCTTCTGAAGTTCAAATCAAAGAAGACGTTACTGTTCCTGCAAGTCCTCAACAATAAACCTTGTCAAAGATCAGAAAAGGAAAAACCGAATGCCTAGTCCAGGTCGGATGGGGGGCTGGAATGGGCAGGGCAGCTGTTCAAGGAGGGCGAGTTCCTCGAATACGAGGAGCTGGGAGATGCGCTTGGGCGGGGGTCTCTTTCAGTCTTTGAATATCTGCGCCTGAAGGGCATCCTCTGTGACCAGACTTGGGGCCTGAATCTGCGGAGACAGCTGACCCCCTTTGAAACGTTATTAGACACGGCCACAACGAGGAAGGGGGTAGTATCCAAAATGTACCAAATATTGAACACTGTTAACTTGGAAGGGAGGAGAGGATTTCGTGGGTTCTGGAATGACCTGGCAGGAGAGGCTCTCTCGGAAGACGCATGGTCCAGGGTGTTTAAAATAGCTTTCCATGGGAACCTGTTCACGTCGGACATGGAGCACAACTTTAAGATTTTACAGGGATGGCATAGGGACCCATCTAAGTTATCCAAGATGTTCCCGGGGGTGTCCCCCAGTTGCCCAAGAGGATGTGGCCAAGTGGGGATGAGGGGTCACATGTGGTGGTCCTGTCCTAAGGTACAGGGGTTCTGGGAGAAGGTACGGGGATGGATGGCGGAGGTCACCGAAGAACTTCTCCCACTCAATCCACTGATGATGTTGTTGGGCCTCCCACCGGAGGAGGCGGAAATATATAGGTACCCAAGAATGTGGGAGATCATGTTGCGAGCAGGAAGGGTGGCCCTAGCGCAAAGGTGGAAAAGTCCGGAGACCCCCTCTAAGGAAGACTGGCTAAAAAAACTGAAGCACATGTTCCTCATGGACAAACCGACAGCCATGGTAAACAACAAATCGAGCACCTTCCAGGCAAATTGGTATGGGGTTTACCAGGCATGGGGGTGGGAGGCTCACTGACATTATGTGGACAACACGGGGCGGGGGGGCGATGGAGCCCGGAGAGAACCACTCAAGAACAATGGGGTAGCCCACGGCCCGGGAGACAGCGGATCCGTCTAAGCCAGCATTTAAGGGAACGCACAGCATGGCTCCAAAGCACTGAACTTCGAGTAGGGATGACGACTCCTGCGATTGGTTTTACGATGGGACACTAATCTGGGGGGAGGGGTGGAGTTGGGGAGGGGGGTCAGGGGGGTGGGGGGAAGGAGACTACGGGGGTTCGATGATGATGTTAATGTGATATTCATACTGCTCCCGGTGTTGTCATTGTTTCTTTTTCTGAAAAATTACCAATAAAACCAAAGTTTAAAAAAAAAAAAAGAAAAGGAAAAACCTTGTTTTATGAAACTTGCATTAACTTAAGTAATACTCTTAAGCAACAAGGACTGTCTTTTACAGCCAACTCGGTTAGTTTATCTCAAAGATGATGTAATTCGAATATCGCTTGACAATTAGGATCCCCAAAGTGTTATTTTATCCCAAGATGCTCCCATTGGAATGGCTGTTGATGTAAGACACTCTTGCATGGACATAGCCAACTCCTTCATTGGCCCAATACCTGAAGACTGTTAGAATAATAATGATGGTAGCAAACTGGAAACTATCGGTACTCGACAAGGGGGAATTTTATGGTGTGCTCCATATGCCTTTATGGGGTGGAGCATGTTACCTTACATACATTTGAGAATTAAATATTATTATGAGTCACTAGTGAGACTACCTCAATGCTGAGGCTCCATCCAGGTAGAGGCCATAAATTAAGATTTCTCCACCCAACTAGAAGATACCTCATAAATGATTACCCAATAAATATTTCCAGGCTTCCATCAGATGGTCGAAGAACAGATCAGTATGGGCTGATGCCTGCAAGACAGCCGAAGAAAGACAACAATTGAGAGGAGTATTTCTAGAATTCCAGAACATTTTTCCTGTTGATTTTTATGATTGTGGTCATATGTCCCTTCATTATGCAACAATACCTATGGACCCTAATATGCCACTGATCTTTGTCAATCAGTACGGGCTGGTTTAAGCGTCTATGGAATCACTCACAGAGATGATGGAATATTAAAACTCAGTGGACCATGGAGACTCTGTATAGACCTAAGGGAAATGAGCAAAAGGGTACACATGTCAAGGTGGCCTCTCCCTTACACAGATCAGGGACTTGCATAGATCCAGGGTTCTGAAGTACATTCTACCTTCAATTTGACTAACGATTATTAGACTGTGTTGTTACTTTGTCAACAACAATATAAACTTGCCTTTACGTTTGGGGGGGAGGCAGAAGTATGCATGGGTCCGAACAGCGCTTGGGTATATTACTAGTGGAAATGAGTTCAACATATTCCTAGATAAAGCCATGCCTAATCCTGACAGATTATTAAGGTTATTTCATACATAAGTAAAACATTATGCCCTGGTGAGATCAAGTTGATCGAATGTCAGAAATCAATTCTAGTAATGGAACGGGCATTGAGAAACTACTGCCCGTTGATCTATGGGGAACATATCATAGTTGAGAAAACCCAATAGCCTACACACGATTTGCAGAGGAACCAAATATGGGCTGTGAATGTCTCGAATTCAAAGATTACTTCCTGGATTTTTTCGATGCAGGGATACTCTGTAGAAATCTGATGTGGCCAAAATAAAAAGAGTTCTGAGTCACAAAGATTAGAAGATCTACATTAGTGTGTCCAAGATAACAGTTTAGACGATGAATTAAATACAACCAATGATAGGGAGGGTTATCTAGCTTTCCAATCTGTATGATGAAAGCACATTTCAATAAATGCCCATACTTTATGTGGATGGATGTTCCTACTATATAAAAGAAAATTATAAGATGTTATCATCTGTGAACCCTGAGAAGGCTATACAATTGTTTCCTGAAGTAGTCGGGTCACAGAACCGATGGTCATATATAAAACTGTCCTTACTGCTGTAAACCATAAACTCCAGGAACTATTAATAATAAACTACTCAAACGATGTCCGAAATTGATTTGTGGAACACTTGGTAAATTGAAACACCATTGTACTGCTCTGCACCAACAACAAACCCCTGAAACACAGGAAGACAATCCAAACAATAGATCATTTAATGGCATCAAAAAACATAACTTAATTCTGGAAAAAAGATAATGGGGATCTCAAAAAATTGAGGGTCCAATAAGACAGAAAATGATTTAGCAGATCAATTAGCCAAAACTGGAGCACTCCAAGGGAAATACATTGATATGGAACATCTGCTTGGAAAAATGCAAATAACAGCAGGGACTATCACAAACTCAAGCTGAACGCAAGCTTTCCACTTTCAGTGGAGTAGAGCAACAGAACAACATCTAATTACTGCTCAGAATGAATTCACAATTATTGGAACATTTTATCTAGAAGATCCAGAAAAAGTTCAGTTATCTGAACAAGATTGTCAGGAAAAGTAAGACATTCGAGTCTTAATGTAGTTTCAGATAATGTTCAAGATTCAAGAAGGAACAAGTTACTTACCTGTAACATTTGTTCTCCAGCATGGGTCTTGCATGGATTCACATGCTCATGAATATTCCCTGTTGTCAGGGTGGTAATCCTCTGTACATTTAAAGCAGTTTGTCTCCTCTATAGCCTATCAGTGTCACTTTGGGTCATAATGCCCCAGCCAATGACACTCTTCTTCCTAAGCTCCACCCCTGGTGTCCATCTTCAGATTTGGTAGCGCACGTAAAGTGGCAGTATGACCCAAGAAAAGCCAAAGAGGGGAATGAGGGAGGGTTCGCATGCGAATCCATGCAAGACACATGCTGGAGAACAAGAGTTACAGGTAAGTAACTTGCTCCTTTGTGCGTGCAACATAAAACTTCAGGGCCTGGCCAATGTCCAGCAACTGCAGCTCCCTTTCAGCAGGCAGAGAAGGATTTGTGAAGAAAACTGGCAGAACCAAAGGTTCTTTGAGATGTAAGTCTGACAGAACCTTTGGCATGAAGGATGGTATGTTGATAGAACTACTTTAGAGGTGTGGAAGGACAAAAACGGAGGCTTACAGGAGAGGGCCTGTATCTCGCCGACCCGCCTGGTTGAGGTGATCAATACCAGGAAGGCAGTCTTCTAAGACAGAAACCTCAGGAAGGCAAGAGGTCGATCTGAGGGAGACCCCACTCGCTGAAGAGATGTGACACTTGCACTTGTTGAAGCTTCCATTCATGGCAGGACCAGAGCTCTTTGCTGAGAGAGTCTGCAATGGGTTTTTTTATCGCCTGACAGGTAAAATGGGACGAGAAACATGCATTGAAGAATGGCCGAGCACCATAGAGGTTGTGCTTCCCGGGAGAATGCGCCCGCCCTGTTTCCTGATGTAAAGCATGGTGGTGGTGTTGTCCCGCATTACCTTTCCCTGGAGCTGAGGCTGAAAACACGTTAGGACCCAAAAGACTGCTTGCCGTTAGAAGATGTTGATGTGCAACTCCATTTTCCTCCCGGAGCCAAATGCCTCTTGCATGAGAATGCCCTGGGTGGGCTCCCCAACCCTCCAGAGAGGCGTTGATCGTGACTGTAGCCTAAAATGGAGGGATCTGAAAGGGAGTGCCCTGCGAGAGGTGTGGACAAACTGACCAGCAATGCAGGGCTTGATGGAATGCCTGATTGAGACACTATCTTGTTGGTCCATGTGCCAGTGATTTGTTACCACCTGGCATCCAGAAATTCTTGAAGGGGTTTCATCTGCAGCCTGCAGAAGGGGACCAGGTGGATGCAGGAAGACATCATCCTGAGCAGGGATTTGATTAATTCGACTGACACCACGGAAGCTGTCGACAGTCATTGGACCTTTCCCAGGAGGCCTTCACCCTCTCTTCTGATGGAGTCGCCAGACACAAGACCGTGTTGATTCAGGCACCCAGGAACAGTGCGTTCTGCGATGGAACTACGTAGGACTTCACATCGTTGATTGAGAATCTGAACAAAGTCAGAAGTTGAATGGTCTCAGCAGTGTGCTGGGTTGGCAGCACGTGGGTGTGAGACCGGATGAGTCAACCGCCCAGGTAAGGGTAAAGGCTGATTCCTTTGCAGCGCAAATGCGCTGCCACCGGTGCCAGGCATTTGGTGAATACTCTAGGGGCCTATTTTAGGCTGAAGGGCAAGGCCTTGAACAGGTAATGTCCCCACTGAATGATAAACCATCAGAACCTCTGGTGTTTGCGATGTATGGGGATGTGGAAGTACGCATCTTCCAGGACAAGTGTCACCAGGAACTCACCTTCCCCTAGTTGGCCGAGTAGTTGGCGCCATCCACCCCCTGACTTCTTCTGGATTAGAAAGTATCTGGAGTACACTCTGGAGCCCTGGAGGCGATGAGGGGCCAGTTCTATTTCCCCTTTGCCTAGCATGGGATGAACCCCCATTAGCAGCTGAGCCACGTGCAGTTTTTGTCTTCTGAAGAAGGAATATTTGGGCACCTGTACTGGAATTCCAAAATGTGCCCCTGCTGAAGGACATGGAGCACTAATTTGTCCATGGAGATCCTTTGCCATTGATCAACAAAATTTGATAGACTGCCTCCCACTGGGGTGCAGAAGTGGGGGTGCGGGTCCTGGGCTGGTTCAGGCCTACTTTGGCGTCCTGTATGGGGGACGACGACGATGCTGGGAGTCACTGCTGTAGGCCTAGGAGCATCCCCTATAAGTCCACTGGGTAGTAGAGTGTGAGGGCTGACGATAGGGGGAGGTGAAACTCTTTGGCGAACTGAAAGGACGTCCTCCTATGCAGGTATGTCATTTCACCAAAATGCCTGGGGTAGCAGAAGGGACATCACACAAACCTTGACCTCTGATGACATCACTGACCCCACCCCAAAGTGACATCACAGGAAGCGATGAAACACAACCTTTCAACCCTTGACAAAAAAGGAAGTGGCATCACATAGCATTGTTCCTAAGTACACTAGGAAAAATATGGTTACAATATCACTGTAAATTGATATACATTTAAACAAGAATGGATCACCATATGTGTCATTAATAGTGTGTATAGGCCCATATTATCAAATTACTGTGAATTCAGGCAGACGTCCAAGGCTAAACGATAATGATGTGTTATTACATATCACTTAGTTTTAAGCGCTTCATATAGAACAAATATACATACAATAAAACCCAACCTGTGTTGGTGTTCATTTATCAACCTCAGAAGGATGAAAGGCTGAGTTGATCTTGCTGGGAGTCAAACCTGCAACCTGCAGATCACACACACTTTGCAGCAGCAAGCGTTCATTCCACTGAGCTATCTTAATGGCTATAGCCATCAGAAAACCAGTCACTCCAGAAATGAAGAGCCACATGCTGCTGGCCACAGCCCAGGAGCCTCAATTGAATGTCCAAAAAAAAGCAAAAAAAGTTTTTGTTTCTTCTTAGGGGGAGCAAGGGAGACAACAGGGATAGCAAGGGAGACCTAATGACGTGCCTGCCCCTCTGCAAAAGGGCGCCCAGCGAATGTGCCATCTCAGTGTCAGTCTTTATGGCCTGAAGAGTTTTGTCGACCACCTTGCCAAACAGGTTGTCACCAATGAAGGGCATGGCAACTACCTTGGTCTGCACATCTGTGCAGAAGTTGGTGGCTTTGAAGCAACCCTGGTGATGGAGCGCCACACCATTTCTCATCTGGCGAAAGCCACAATCTGCGATGTCAAGAGCGATGGTGATGGAGGGCTCGGAAGCCACCTCCCCCTCCTCGAACAGGACTAAGGCTTTGGCCTTCTTTTCATTAGGGAGGAAGTCGAGGATGGGCCCCAACTTATATCAGAACTCCCTGTCGTACCTTGACAGGATGGCAAGGGAGTTGGCGGCCTTGATTGTTGAAGCTGCGGTAGTAATGATGTGCTTTCCTGCAGCACCTAGCTTCTTACCCTCGTGGTCTGGAGGAACCATGGACAAAGAAGATGGGCTTCTAAGGCCTCTTACTAGCTGTGGCCTAGACCACCGAGTCTGGCGTGGGCTGGGACCTGAGGCACCTATGGGCCAAGTCTGGAACCCTGTACTTCTTCTCCAACTGGTCAAGTTTAGCAGGAGTGGTGGTATTAAGAGCCTTCATGGCTGCTATGCCATCCTCCCATATTTCATCCAACAAGTGGGCCGATACAATGGTTTCCTTGGAGGACTCCCGTTGTTCAAAAAGGAAACCCTCCTTTTTATTTTCTTCCGGTACCAGGTTGAATAGCTTAGCAGCCTTTGATATTATGAATGGAAAGCACCAATCTCATCTGGGGGAGAGGCCCTGGCGGGTGCAGCTACATCCAAGGGTTCCCCATCCGCGGGAATGTATTAATCGAACTTATCAGTGTGTGTACCGATCATGACCGTGTCAGTGTCCGTCTCAGCTGGTTCCTCTACCACAGGGGATTGTGCCACTGGCATTTGCCGAGGGGCTACAGGAGCCTTATGAGGCAGCATCGGTTGAGCCAGAGGAGGCCTCAGAGGGCTTCTTGCCGGTACTGGGGCAGAAGCAGTGGGCAGTCGCTGTTGGATTCAGCCGCCAGTGTGTGTAAGTGGCCAGTATGCCCAAGGACATGTCCCTTGGTGCAGGAGCAGGTGCAGCAGGAGCAGAGCCTGAGCCCCTTGGAGGGCTAAACGGCTGGGAATGCCTGTGGGCCGGTGATTCCTGATGACCCATAGGCAGAATAGGGTTGGGTTCCCCTTGGCCCCTTCCTGATCAGAGTAAAAAATACTCTGGAAGGCCTACTTCAGAGCAGGTGTAGTTTGATGGAGACCTTCTGGGGGATCCCAGAGGTGCCAGAATGAAGAGTGGTGCAGCCTTGGTGGGCCTGGGCAGGCACTCCGGAGCTGCAGGCATGTCTTTCACTAAATCAGAGCCGACAGGGAAAGTGGCAATGACTGGAGCCTGGGAGCATGAAAAGGTTTGTCAGGAACATGGTCTGAACCGCTGACAGAGGTCTAGGCGTCAGGGAAACCCTGGGTGTGATAATCGAGGTGACGGTCGTGGACAAACTCATTGGTGTTGCAGCCATCGAAGGAAGAGCAGACTTCATAGACGGGACTGTCATCGAAGGGGCAATGGTCTTGGTGGACAAAGTTATCGACGAGGCTCATGTCGACTACGGCATAAACAACGGTGGAGCCTGTGACAGGTCCTTCAATGAGTTGCTATTCAATGTATACCTGTGCTTGCCTGCAGACACCGGTGACTTTCTTACAGATGAAGGCAGACCAACTGTGTAACTACTGTCTCTATGATCAAAACAACCTAGTTCCAAAAGTGTTGGTCACAGCAGAACCAAATCCATTTACAGTAATCACTACTCTCCTACCTGATCTTCGGGGAGGACTCTATCGGAGTGAAAATACCGTAAAACATAGATGTGAAGAATCCCCCTGAGGCCACCGTCGCGATCCAGCGCAGTAACACTTATTCACAATGGCAATCCCAGGGAAACCCTCATGGGGGAGAAAACCCAGGGCTGAGCGGCTAGGGAGCGTGGGTTCTGCGTTCCCCAAAGCCACGTGTAACGGTCTTGATCTGAAGTCCACGTGATGGATGATGTTGATTCCACTGTTCCACTCAGCTGTATACAAAAGTGAAAAGGATTACTTTGGGGCAGAAGTTTAAAGAAAATTAGAATATGGACCCAGAAACCTAAATGACCTACCCTAGATGGATGAGGAAAGAAATATTGCAGTGGGGAAAGACGTTACAGCAAGAATCTTCCTCTCTTGTAAGTCTGGTATCAAAGAATAGAATGGATTCCAAGTGAGAAGAGAATCTGTCAAAAAGCAGATGTAAACTGCTAACTGAAATAGGGCTCACTAACCTGGGAGTTTCTGAGGATACAAAGAGGCTATTGTGGGAGATGTAGTTCCTCCAATCCGATGCCTCTGGATTTCAGCCTAAGTAACCACAAAAGAGGTGCGCAGATGAAGATATACTAGTATAGGTCACGTCCCCCTCCTAATAACTGTTAGTTGGAATCTGTTTAAACCTACCCACGTTTCCATGGAAAAGACCGGGATAACGGGGGGAAAACGACCGCCGGTAGGAAGGGAGGTCAGAAAACAAGCAGTCCTGGAATTGGGTTGCCATTGAGTAATTAGTCCCTGGGGATCCAAAAAAGAGTTAGAGAATGAGAATAGAGTGGAAGGACAGAATTCGAGAGCAAGGTAAGAATAATTCCCTGAAACAAACTCACAAAGCGTGATGCAGTCTCTAGTAGAGTAGCTACACGCTGTGTTTTCCGTCAGCCCTCTGCATATCCTGTTTGCTTCCTCAATGGTCATGGCTTCACCCAGAAGTCCTGTCCTCTCCGCCGCCGTATACACTAGCCTGCTACTGTAGGCTACTTGGGAAGTCATGTTGGTAGAAGAGGATAGTTCTGTGTAGGAGTGTACCAAACTTCGGCTTCGAGTAAGTATTCGGCAGAATTCTGGCTGAATACAAGCTATTTGGCTCCGGCCGAATAATTTCTTGCTATTCGGCTCTTGCCGAATACTTTGACATTCTCATTTGAATACAATGCAACATGAACTCAGGAAGGCAAATACAGACTTCAGTTTGCAAAACTGAATAGAATTAGACCAAACAAATTGCTATAACACACCTGAAAAATATCTTATATAGTAATCTGCTCTTTAGGGCATGTTTTGTTACAGATTCTTAGACTAAAAAGGTGCTCATCTTTTTTATTTTATTTTTTTATTTAAAATGTTTTCACATTTTTTTACAAAAAGAATCTTACATCCTTCATGAGCATGTCTGTACTTGTACGTCCCTAGGATCCCAATGAAGACAGAGCGAGCGTAGTGGATGAAGTTGAAAAGGAACTAACAGACATACTGACAATCACGTCTATGCCTTTGTTAGGTCAATGTTCTGCAAAAATTGGGTCACCGCAATGGTCTCGTGTCTTCTCTCTCCCTCCATTAAACGGTTCCACCAGAACTCTTTGTTATATTCAGATATACCCTCGAATAGGTGTAACATGTGGATTGTTCTTTCTTTTTCCAATCCTAAACAGTCCAGGAGCAGGTGTCTGATGGTACTCATCTTTTATACTTAACCTGCAACAATACAGGAACATCTTTTCTTTTGGCGATTGTTTATATGCAATGTGCACTTTTTTCAGTTGGAAAAAACAAACTGAAAGAAATGTGCATGGATACTTTCAGTTCCTGTCATGTCACTTCCCATTTTGTATGTCATAGTCCCCCCTTTTCTTTTTTTAAGGACTTGAGTCCTGAGTTTAACATTATCTGATATTTTAACAGGAATGATAAGTTGCATATGTTTGTGTATTGGTGAGAAGGAGTGGCTAGGATAAGTGAAAAGTGAGCAGTATTTGTCTGGGTGGGGTGAATTGTTGTGAGATGGAGATCAGGCATTTCAGATTTCCTCTTCACTTGTGGCCCGCATGAGCCGACACAAACCATTTTATACATTTCTATGTGAGCTGCAAAGAAGTTTTGAAACTCAACCACATTGACTTTGCAACTGGATAGAGAATGCAATGTATCTGATTCACAAAAGCAGTCCTTTTGCATTTGTGAAGCCTCCTACTTTAACTGGCACTGAATATGCAACAATCTTCTGTACATTTGGTCTCTTCATTTTGGTTACATCTGCTTTATTTCTGGATTTTATACTTTAAATAAAGATGCTACATTAATTACAATGAAGATAAATAAAAGTGTACACTGCATTTAAAATGGTGCTTTATTTGCTTTTTTAATAAGTGTGTTTTTTGAAGATTGAAACATATAAAGCAACTATTCGGCTTCATATTCGGATTTGGCCGAATAGTTGACAAACTATTCGGTATTCGGCCGAATACGAAATATGCTATTCGGTACAGGCCTAGTTCTGTGCCAGTGCCCCTGTAACGTCCCATCGCTGATGAAATCATGACAGTATGCCCCCTTTTAGCCGGAGTTCCCCCCAGTTTGTCTAGGTGAATCTTGTTATCAGTCGAGATGTATGTATGGCTTTGGCGGGTTCCCATGAGCGTTCTGCAGGGGAATACCCTTTCCAATCTAATAGATACTGAAGTCTTCCATAATGATATCGAGAATCACAGATCTTGGCCACTTCGAATTCCGGGCCCGAAGAGGTAAGAATAGGAGGAGGATTAGCCGCAGCCTTTGGATGAAACTTACTCCTTCTATCCGGTGTCAATTGCGAAATATAAAACACAGGATGAATCAGAGCTCAGGAGGTAGGAAGACGTAGTCTGAAGGCCACCTGTCCTATGACTGCCAGAACTCAAAAAGACCCAAAAAACCTAGGGGATAGTTTCAATGGAAGTAAATGTCGTGGAAGAAAGTGGGAGGACAACCACACATAGTCCCCTGATTTAATGTTTGAAGTGGGGGTTCGATGTTTGTCTGCAAACTGCTTGACTCATATTTGTGAATCTTGAAGAGCCATCCGGGCTGAAGAATGACCCTGACCGAGTTGCTTCATCAGCTGATCGACATCAGGGAATTGAGAAGAGGAATGTTTCTGCACTGGAAAGGATGAAGGGTGAAAACCGTAAGTGCAAAAAAAAAGGACTCATTTTGATCGAGGAATGATAGAAATTGTTGTACGCATATTCTGCGAATGGTAATAAGTCCTTCCATTCATCCTGAGCAGCTGATACATAAGTCCTTAAGTATGCTTCCAGCGTCTGGTTAAGACGTTCAGTCTGGCTATTTGTCTGTGGGTGATAGCCAGAACCGAGGGCTCTTAAAATTCCCAACTTAAAACAAACCTGTTTCCAATAACGCAAAGTGTATTGAGAACCTCGGTCTGATATAATGGTTTCAGGTAATCCATGTAAGGAAAAAATTCTCTCAATGAAAACACGAGCCATCTCTGCTGCTGAAGGAAGTCGGACCAAAGGAATAAAATGAGCCATTTTTGAGAAAGAATTGATTGTCACCATGATGCACGAACATCCTCCGGATGGAGATAATTCCACTATAAAATCCGTGGAAATTATTTGCCACGGACACGATGGTAATGGCATCTTTACCAATTCCCCTAGAGGGGAATGACATGGTGTCTTAGTTTGCAAACACCTAGGGCATGAGTTCAAATGTTCACTCACATCCTTCTTCCAGTAGGGCCACCAGAAATACCGGGCAACTAACTCTTGGGTATTTGTTGTTCCTCTATGTCTCGCCACTTTAGAGTCATGACATAGGGCCTCATTACGAAGCTGGCAGTAAGGGGTTAACGGCACTGGTAAGGATGCCGGTGTCGTTAACCCCCTACCGCCGTATTCTGAGGTCCCATAGCGTGTCCTGCTAAGGCCGGCTGGTCTACTAGCCGGCCTTAGGGGGACCCGTTAAGGGACCAGGGAGCTAATAACGGGCCCGCTATTTGCGGGCCCGTTATTAGCTCCTTCCCCATTCCCATTGAGCACTATGGGGGCTCAAATGGGAATGGTGAATGGTTTTCATAATGGGGACTTTCCGGGTCCTCCAAGGTTGGAATTACCCGGTAAGTCCCCATACCGAGAACCCAGACCCGGTATGGGGGTAGCCATGGCGCTAATAGCACCATGGCTACCTCCATACCCGTAATGAGGCCCATAGTCTCAATACTTCTCTACGTAGTGAATCATTAGGAACGAACATTCGTTGCCCTAGAAAATAGCATCCTTCTTCTTGGATCATTGAAAGGGAGGTAAGCTTCTCTCTTTGTTCCTTTGTCATTCTTCTTGTCTGTTCTCTGATGTGGGTAAGAAAATCCGTAACTACCACTTGAGCCACCAGAGTCTGTGAAAAAATGGGTTCAGTTCTAAACTGTTGTTGTTGTACTATCTCTTTACGGGAAAGGGCATCCGCACAAAGATTGTTTCTTCCTGGGATGAAAGTAAAGAGGATTCGAAAAGGAGAAAGGAATGAACCCAATGGGCTTGGCGGCTATTACAGGTCTGAGCATACTGAAGAACTCTCAGATTATGGTGGTCCGTTCTGACTTCTATAGTGTGATTTGCCCCTAAAAGTAGGTGTCTGCATTCTTCGAAGGCCTGTTTAATCACCAACAGCTCCTTTTCCAGGACTGAGTAATTCAACTCGGCTGGAGACAGGGTTTTTGATAGGTAAGCGATAGGGCGTTCCTGTCCATCATGATCTTTCTATAGTAGAACTGCTTCTAAGGCATAATGAGATGCATCCGTCTTAACTATGAAACCTTTGTCTTGGTCCGGAGTCATCAGTACTGGGGATGAGATGAACCTCCTTCTTAACTCCTCAAATACCCGTTGGGTGTTGGCAGATCATAGAAACAGAACCCCTTTTTTGAGGAGGGAGGTTAAAGGATAAGTCAGACTAGAGAAGTGAGGGATAAACCTTCTCTAGAAGTTTGCAAATCCAACAAACCGTTGTATCTCCTTAAATGTAGTAGGAACTGGCCACTCTTGCACTGCTACAACCTTTGCTGGGTACATAGCTATCCCTGTGTTCGATAAAATGTATCCCAAATATGAGACTTGGGATTGATGGAAAACACATTTATCCATTTTACAATACAGATGGTTGTGATGAAGTCTTGTTAGAACTTCTCGGACATGTCTCTGATGTTCTTGAGGGGAATTTGAGAATACCAAAATGTCATCTAAATATACAATGACATAATGAAGGAGAATATCGGCGAAGAGATGGTCTAATGACCTTTGGAACACAGCAGGGGCGTTTGACAGACCAAAAGACATCACCCGGTATTGGTAATGACCAAAGGGCGTGCGAAAGGATGTCTTCCATTTGCCCCCTGCTCTTATCCGAATGAGATGATAGGCGCCTCTTAAATCAAGTTTGGTATAGAATTTGGCGCCTTTGACTGCTTCCAATATATCTGGAATTAATGGCATTGGATATTTGTCAGGGATTGTTATTTTGTTGAGCCCCCGGAAATCATTACAAGGACGTAACTCATTAGTATTCTTCGTCGGGATGAAAAACAAAGAGGCAGCTGCCGGTGAAGTGGATTCGGTGATGAGCCCATTTTTCAGATTGGACTGGATATATTCACGAAGAACCTCTTTCTCAGATGCCGACAAATAATACATTCTACCAAATGGCAGTGGCTGGTCAGGAATTAACTCTATTAGACAGTCATCTCTCCTATGAGGAGGTAATTCTGTGTATTCAGATGAAGAGAACACTGACTGGAATTCTTGGTATTCCTCTGGTAAACCCGCTACATGATTGAGTGAAAGGACTTGGGAGGAATTTGTAATAGTAGATACCTTTCCCATGGGGATCTGAGAATGATTCTGAATGCAATGTTCCAAACAGTACTCCAACCCCAAAAAGAAGGACCCAGCTGTCCAATTTATAAATGGGTTCTATCTTTTTAACCAAGGTAATACCAGGATCACCGGATGATGACCCGCCCGGATAATGTCTAAGGTTAGTGTCTCAGAATGAGAAGAGATAGACATTTTCATGGAACCTGTCTGATCCTTTATTGGGCCCCAGACTAAAGGACTCCCGTCCACACTTTCTACAGGAATAGATATGTTCTTGGGAGAACATGGTATGCCATGCTCGGTTGCCCAGAGATCATCCACAAAGTTTCCTACTGCTCCACTGTCCACCAGTTCGGGAATGTCCCGCAAAACTTTATCTCCAAAAGTCAAAGAGACTTGTAATACCAACATGCCGACTTCCATTGATCCAATACCTGAAGAGATGGGCACCAGATCTGGCGTAACAGAAGATGAGGAACCCTTTACTGATAAAGGTTCCCGAAACGTGGTTCCTTTACGGCCGGGCGTTGGCTTTTCCCGACCTCCGAAGTGGAGTAAGTGGACATTCCTGTACTGTATGGGTATTCACCCCACAGTACATACATAAACCCAAAGTATGCCGGCAAGCCTGTTCCTCTGGAGACAGAGGACCCTTAGCTGTGGCCCCTAACTGCTTAGGTTTATCTGCCGACGCTGTCCTCACCGGAGTTGAAGATTCTGTAGAAGGCCTGTAAGATCGTCCCTTCTTTCTCTCCATTTGCCGTTCCTTAATTCGATAATCAATCTGAAGGACCAGAGCGATTGACTCGGCAAACGACTGGGGACGAGGCACCCGGGAAACCTCGTCTTTGAGAACCTTGGATAACCCTCTACGGAATATGTTTGTTAATGCCTGGATGGGTTTCTCCTGCCATTTGTTTAAATTGGGTAATATATGACAAAATGTCTTGGTTGCCTTGCTTAAAGTCCAACAAATGTTCCTGGGTTGCAACCGTACGTTCTTGACGACCAAACATACTTTTAATACTATTACAAAAGGCAGTATGTGAATCTAGGATCAGATTATTTAAGGTCACGAACAGGGTTGCCCAGGCTAATGCTGGTCCCGTCATCTGGGAGATCATTTATCCCACCTTGTCACGGTCTGTGTGAAAATATGCCCCCTTGAAGGAAAATTGAATGGCGCAGGGATCTAGAAATTCCTTTACCCGATGGGAATTGTCATCAAACTGTCCCCCTGGTATAGGACCAGGTGGGACTTCTGAAGAATGTGGTGTTCGATTGCCTAGACCTATTAACTGCAATTGTTGTCTTAATTCAGCAGTATCCTGTTGTTGTTGCTGTCGTAAACTGCATTCTCCTCCTTCAGCTGCTGTACCTCGACTGTTAATGACTGGACAGCAGCTATTAAATGCTGGATCTGTTGATTCTGCTGGTCCCTAAACTGATCCATAACGCTTGATTATACCAAGCGAAGTGCAAGATGTCCTACTCACTTTTTCTATAGGCGTAGCTAACTGTTACTACTGTCTCTATGATCAAAAGTACCTAGTTCCAATATTGTTGGTCACAGCAGATTCAAATCCATATACAGTAATCACTACTCTCCTACCTGATCTTCAGGGAGGACTCTATCTGAGTGAAAATACCATTAAAACACAGATGTCAAGAACCCCCCAGAGACCAGCGTCGCGATCCAGCACAGTAACACTTCATCACGATGTGACAGGAAGAATCCGCCTCTCTTGTAAGTCTGGTATCAAAGAATAGAATGGATTCCAAGTGAGAAGAGAATCTGACAAAAAGCAGATATAAACCGTCAACTGAAAGAGGACTCACTAACCTGGGAGTTTCTAAGGATACAAAGAGGCTATTGGTGAAGGATTGTGGGAGATGTAGTTCCTCTAATCTGATGCCTCCGGATTTCAGCCTAAGTAACCACAAAAGAGGTGCACAGATGAAGATTTACTAGTATAGGTCACATCCCCCTCCTAATAACTGTTAGTTGGAATCTGTTTAAACCTTCCCGCGTTTCCACAGAAAAGACCGGGATAATGCAGGGAAAACGAATGCCGGTAGGAAGGGAGATCGGAAAACAAACAGTCCTGGATTTGGGTTGCTGTTGAGTAATTAGTCCCTGGGGATACAAAAAAGAGTTAGAGAATGAGAATTGAGTGGAAGGACAGAATTCGAGAGCAAGGTAAGAATAATTCCCAGAAACGAACTCACAGAGGATGGTTCAGTCTCTAGTAGAGTAGCTACACGCTGTGTTTTCCGTCAGCGCTCTGCATATACTGTTTGCTTCCTCAATGGGCGTGGCTTCACCCGGAAGTCCTGTCCTCTCCGCCGCCGTATACACTAGCCTGCTACTGTAGGCTACTTGGAAAGCCATGTTGGCAGAAGAGGATAGTTCCGTGCCAGTGCCCCTGTAACGTTCCATCACCGACAAAATCATGACAACCTGCCAGTAGGCTTACTGTCGATGGAGCTTGCAACGGCGACCGGCCTCTTTCCGAACTGGGTCATGCAGCCGCAGAGATCATCGACGAGGAAGGTGATAGATCATGTGATTTAACCTTCTTTCGGATCTTCACAAAGGAAGAATCCTTAAAGGACCTCAACCTCTTTTTACTGGAGGGAGCACGCGCTTTGGACTTGCTGGCCTTGGATGAGGAATTACTACACCCGAAGCTCATATCAGAGCCCTTGACCTCTTTGATTCACGCCACCAACCTCAGAGGGCGGTCCTTCCATGTCATCGAGGTAAACCACTGGGAAATCAGACATCTGTCCGCATAGTGGTCTGAAAGGAGACAGTATATGCACCTGAGGTGTTGATCTTCGATGAAGGTCTGGGCCTGTGGTGCCACAAGCTGAAGATCCGACGATGGACCGAGGATCTTCTCTGGCAATGGGTCCCGGCCCCTGGTAGTCATCACGTGACTACCAGCGGCGATGAATACATTTCTCAAAAATTGGAAAAAAGCTAACGATTTTCGAGGAGTCAAGCACGAGGACACCCAACACAAGAAACGTGCAGTAAAAATATGAAGATGGCACCAGGGGTGGAGCTTAGGAGGAAGAGTGTCGTTGGATGGGTCAGTATGACTGAAAGTGACACTGATAGGCTATAGAGATTAGTAGTTTTTAGCTTAAAGCTAAACCTCTTTTAAATTTACTGAGGATTCCTAGCCTGACAACTGGGAATATTCATGAGTATGTGAATCCATGCAAGACCCCATGCTGGAGAATTACTTTTTGATAGGAAACCCCAATATGGGTATGATCACTACCTACCTTATTCCGAAGCTATGTTAAATCATGCCCATGATCAGACAGCTGGTCATCAGGGAATAAACAATGGAAATCCTACAGAGCGTCACTTACTAGCCACACATGGGTCACGATCTGAAGATATATTTAAAAGAGTGCCCATGTGTGCTCAGTTTCACCAGTTCTCTCACACACCAGGCCCCGTTACAAAAGAGAGGAATGACATTACTATGCTCTGATCTTCAGATAGCCTTAATTGGTCCAGTGATTCATTCTGCATGGGGCAACAAATATATGTTGACTGTTATGTGCCTGTTTACCAAATAGATTGACTGCCTGAGGTCTGAACTGTAAGCTGGAGACGGCTACTACTTTATAAATCAACCACATCTTTTCTTGTTTAACTTCAAGAATTCAATGTCCCCAATGTCCATTTTTTATAATAAACCAGTCTTTATATCCCTCTCTCTTAAGTTAAGTAGATTGAGGTTATTTTCAACCTGGTGAAAAATACCCTTTTCCCAAGGGAGGTAGAATGCAATGAGGGACAATACAAAAGATCTAAGATGAGAGAGTACAGAGAAAATGAGAAAAACACAACCAGGACCCATGTACAGATGTTATTCCTCCTGGACAAGCAGTACAGAGGGGGTTGCAGGAACATTTAATGAAGATGGTATGCAACTTGTTCAACTGAACACTATGTCATGTGGTGGTGCCTTACTGTGTCAATATAGAATATCTTACTGTATCCGTACAGAATATGCTTTCCCCAAACCCATACAAATGGTACAGTGCTGGTGAAGTATGTACTGGTATTTTTTTATATATTTTTTACTGGCACTATTCTATACAAATGGTGTGGAACCAAAAACAACATTTACTTAAGGATAATGGAATCCACTTGTGATAAACAGGAGGAGATATACACATAGGGACTGGTATTCTGTTTCTGCATATCACATTAAATGCTGCCATGTATGATAAGTGAAAACACGGCTTGTAATATTGGAATGTGCATCTCTTTAAAATCACATGGCACCTGAGGGTGAAGAAAATAATGTTTATTTCCATGAGCCAATATGCACTGTATCCCGTTTTTATACAAATGTGCCATTGAAGAAATTATTTTGATGCATCTATAAACTAAGGTCTGCACGCATTTTAACGCACCAGGAATATGACTGCATTGTATAGTGTTAGAAATAATGCTTACAATGGATTTACTTGTATTACGAATAGTCTGCTTTGATATATTCTTGCCCAGACTTGTTCTTCAGTAGTTCTTT
Source organism: Ambystoma mexicanum (assembly GCF_040938575.1). Lineage (NCBI taxonomy): Eukaryota > Metazoa > Chordata > Amphibia > Caudata > Ambystomatidae > Ambystoma > Ambystoma mexicanum. The sequence goes on along the minus strand of NC_090928.1, from coordinate 627,073,876 downwards.
TTCAGGGTAAAGAGTACAGATTTGTATTAAAGAAATATCTTAGGAGGCTCGTAGCTTGTCACGAGTCAGGTATAGGTCAAAACCAGACCTCCGATTCCTCCTCAGATAAACCCATTAAGCCGCATTGCATCAACAGCCACATGCTCAAACCTGGAAAATACAGAATACATAGAGGTAAATACATGTTGGAATTAAATTTCTATGGTCCGCAGTTTATTTTCTGACTTCCAGGTGGTCATATGACCAGAATCTGCTTTTCCCAAAACAATACATCAAAATTACTTGGCTCGAATTAGATTCCAACCTCTGGTTTATAGGTTGGACAAAATGTACATCTGTGCAGCACTAATGGATGACTTCAAACCTACGAAGTCCAGTCAGCTGTGTTGAAGTGAATAATTAAGCTGAAATGAGACCTCCATGTGCAGAATCAACAAGAAACAAAACCTTTGTAATTTTTCAATTCGAGTAAATCTGTCAAAACACATTTTCCTCTGTACTTTTGCATTGATATGGTCTATTGGAAAGACAGTTCAATAATTGAGCGAACCGGCCACTAAATAAACATTACACATTAACAGTTATTGGTTATTAACAAAATGTATAAGGTTAATAACATTTGCATCATTCCATACTAAGGTAGCAAATAACCAATCCAAAAATTGTGTGCTCACACTGCAATTTTAAAAAATGCTTGCGCTAATGATGGGAAAAATTCAGAACCAATGTTATAGTAGAAATATGGATCCAAGTCCCAAATTGTACAGAACCACCCCTTGTCACATGTCTATAATATGTTGGACCTATCAAATAAGGGGGTTTTCTCTGGGAGGGTCATCTTCTTAAGGGAACCAATTGGAAGACTGAACCAATCAAAAAAGATAATGTCAGATGAAACCCTGTGGGAACATTTTGACTCGATTGAAGTTCAAACTCGCAGAAAGTAGAGAGAGCTTTGGGATTCAGGAAAGTCTGCAGACGCAGGAACACTGACTGATTGAATGAGCACTGAAGTGGGATAATACCTTGAGATGATGGGAGGACTCCCTATTGCCTGTCCAGAGAAAGACTCAAGCAGATTGTCCCTAACTAGGACAAGATCCCCAAGATGGATTTTAATCAGAGACCTGTGGGCCTAGCTTACTGGATGAACGCTGTCTGGCAATGTGAGATACCATGCCATTAGATTTATGTTCTGAAGAATCCTTAGTCAGTTGGCCCACTAAAGGGGGGGGCAGGACTGGATGGAAAGTCGGTGGGGACGATGTAAAATAGAATGTTGCAGCATTCCCAGCACATGGAGAACTGATTTAGACTAGAAGGAAATCAGTTTCCTCACAAAATGTGCATTTCTCTTGACAGTAGTGAAATAAAGGTGTATTCTGTAGCTGAACTGGTGCACAACACTCATCAGCTTTACAGTGAGTTAATGCATGTTGACCTGTGGAAGACATAGTAATTTAAAAAGCGAACTATTGAAAAACCCCACATTATTTTAGTGGGTGAGAGGGAGAGAGCTTTGGATTCCTATAAAATTATGCAACTTAAAATGGCCATTTAGATTCCCCTAGCATTAAAGGTTGGGAGCTGCTACTAACCTGAGACCGGGGAAAAGATGTGGGTTCAATCGCTCAAAGTTTCAAAAACTGCTAATTTAACTCAAATCACCTTTTTTATTTTGAACCATGCTGTAACGCTCACCTGGTATCCACGGGGACGTCACTCAGCCTGTTCTGACCTCTTACGACCTCGAACCCTTCCCTGGAGTCTACTCGACTGGAGACTGGGCCTGAAACACAGGATTGGTAGAGTTTAACTCCCTATTGTCTCTGTGTGCTTGAACCCCTTCTTCCCCGGGGTCCAACCCTTCCCTTTGATCCACAGCTCACCTTCTTTTCTTGGAAAGTGTGCTCTCCGTCCTACTTCCAGCGCAGGGGCGCGTTGATTGATGCCGGCTCGTTGCTGCCTAGTTACTTCATTGGCAAGAGTCCGACAGTAAGTATAATGAATCTTTTGAACAGTTCTCTAACTTCGTTCCTTTCCTTTCTTAGATGATGGCCGGCGTCCGGGGATGGCAACATGCTGCTGAGATGAGTAGCGCTGAAGGTGAGTGAGAGCGCAATGCGTGATGCGACCCTTTCGTATTTGTATTCAACTGAGTTCTTTTTCTGTGTCTTTTAGGTGCTGCGACGTTTTCAGCGTGGATGCCGGTTATGAAGAAGAAATGCGGTGAGTAAGCGCGGTATGCAGCACCTTTAGATGTTTCCACGGTAACCTGGAGTGTCTTTTCCCTCTTGCAGATGGATGAGAAGTTCCGGAGACAGAGTTCCCCCAGAGCGGCTGGGATTCAGATAAGCATTTGAAGCTCGTACAGTCTTTAAAAATAAGCGAAGATTAGCTGAATGCTTACTAATGCCTTTTTTCTGTTCTTTTCCCTTTTCCTTAGGAAGCGGCGTGCCGGGATGGGAATGACACTGCCGAAGATGCCCGCAGAACAGAAGGAGCGATGAATGATGGGCAGAAGCGCCACAAGGTAAGGCTGTTCCTAACGGTGTTCTTGCAGGAGCTGAGCGCAGAAGAAAGATGCAGGCCTACTGGAGACCGATCCAAACACGGTGTCACGCTGCAGGTGCAGAAAACACAAAGCATGTTTCTCAGCCTGGGTGTGGTTTAAATAGTCTCTGGGTATCCCAGGTGTCTCTGGGCTGAACCACACCCAAATGACTAAACTGCACATGCAGTTCTGGGAACCGAAATATGTGGGGGCATCCATCTTGTTCCCATCAATGCACTACAAGTCCAATCCCCAATGTTATCCTATGGGTGTGAGTGAGTCTGGTGCCACAAGCGCCAAGTCTGACTCCAAGTGGGTCTTTGGAGGGATGGAGAGGCCCTTGAGGGCTATGTAGGTGATCGTGGCCTGGCTCCAACCTGACATCTTGGAGGGCTGGGGGCATGAGGGGCAGGAATCATGACACATGCTTATCTTGAGATTGTCCCCAAACACTCAAGAGTCTCTGCTGGTCCTGTAAAGACCCGAACTCAGATTTCAAACATTTTCTTTTTCAATACAGATTTAATTCAGCGTTTTGGGAAAAGATGTGTCTAACATTACAAAAAATCCTCAAAGCAGAACTTAATCTAGATAATTTAATGATCAGATCCTTTGGTAATTCTCACATTGCTAAAATGTCTTCCCCTAAACTTTTTAACATATTTATTGTTATTGGTTTCTATCTCATTGCAACCAATTGAAAATGCTTGGATCAATTGTCATATGTAGCTTGGTGGAATTAGAAATGTTATGTACACAGAATTGAAACATTTTATGAAAGCTCATTAAATGTTTAATATCATAGTTAAAAAAGCAAAGTATTTATACATTTCTTAAACACTCCTAATTCTGTTACAAATTAATGCAACTTTATGATAGTTTAAAATGTGTTCTACTTCCTATAACATTCTTAGTTCTACCATTCTCATTCTATTTCCATCCCTACTCCCTCCTGTGTCCTGATTGTGATGTGTATTTTTGTTGTTTTTGTTTAATACATGGATTAATGTATTCAGTGATCATTTTCTATTCTCTTGAGCCCCAGTATTATGCCAGTCTTCTAAAATTAGTATTAACAGCTTTTAATTGTTTTATTTCCCTTGTTCCACTGAATTGTTTCTTATATGAATTTTAGTATTTGAAAATGAATTGTATTATTACTATTGAAAACAGTTGCTTATGTTCTGTTATTACTTTGTCTTGTTTAACTACTGTTGTTATTCAAAACAAATGCTTACAAAATATTTTAACACGAAAATTACTATTGAAATCCCTCTAAGGACATTGCACTTCAGGGAGAGGACCCTTTATTGGACAGATCTGAATTGAAAGTCAAATTGAGGGTATAGTTCCTGGCTTGGAGAATATCATAATTTCATGTTCCATAGGTTGTGTGATAGAATAAATATTTGCTCTCCAAATGAAAATACAGCTTCTCTAATACCAAGCCTACAGATTCTTAATGCAACCCATCAGTTTGCATTTGACCAATATTGCCTACACTAGAATTTGAGAATATAATAAATGTGAAATATTTTTTAATGCTATGTATGTTTGATATTGACTTTCTCTGATGCCAGTACTTGTCAATGGTGTAAGAGAATCTCCTATTGATTATTCCTGTGAAAGTTTCTCCGATAGAAACATGTGTCATTGATGTTGGAGAAAATAAAGCACACAAAGCAATCTGTCATTCAACAAAAGTAAAGCAAATCTAACTGTCCATTCTTTATGGAAATCTAACTATGATGGGCTGATAAGCTTCAATTTTGCAACTAAAGAGTATATTGGTTTTTAGTTCTGTAGAGTTTAGATTTTACTAATTTCACTGCCACCTCACACCATGGAAGACATTCTCCTCCATAATCTCCCTCTTTCTTTTTAATGAGTGTACGCAGTGTGTGAACATATACAAATGGCTGGATTGTGGAATAAAGCAAGGCATCTATGTTGGCGCAGAGAGAATGTCATCCTCATGAAGTATCAATGCGTCGCTAGATTCTTTCTTTCATGGATAAATTTGGTATTGCACAACTGTTTTCATTTTAGTAATATATTATGTATAGATTTGATTCAGACAAATGAATGCTTGTGTGTTGCAAACTGGTGAGATAAGTATAGGCAGAAAATTATAGTCTTCTTCATAGATAAGCTGCCTGTGAATGTTTAACATTGTTGGTGACTTCCCCAGCATACAGTTAGAGGACAGCCATTGGTTTTGATTTACTATTTCTAATAGAAATTGAATATTAACCCAAAGCACAGCGTGTTTCATGACCCAACATTTTGGGGTGGGACTGTGTACTAGAGGATGTTAGATCAGAGATGCCGGCTCTGTAAAATGAATGGTAAACCTAAGAGATATATTAGAAATCTGTTAAATTGCCTTTCACTATGCACAGAAACAGGACACTGGTGTTCTGTGCATGCACGGATCCTGCACCACTCCACAGACCTCTACCGCCTTCCCCTCCTTCCTGTGGGGACCTAGGCTGCCAGGCAAGCCACTGGGTTCACAACCACTAGACCCCAGGCATGTTCCGTGCATGGAGAAGTTGCTTTCATCAGATTCAAATTTAAGATCTGGGGTGGAAGAGAATATGGCTCCGACATCCCATGCAGCCATATGTCAAATATGAAACAGCAATTCTTCCTTTGCACCTTTGTGAAATGTGACCTAGATTGCATAATCAAGGCTTTTTGGAAGTGCCCTTATTTTTAAACATCGGAGAGCACTGTAATTTTAGGGTAGCTGGGAATATCCCATACATGGAGGATCGTACACGCCTAATGGCCCTGGCAGAATACCTTGCAGAAATCACTGGCTTACTTAATTCCCTCTTAGGGGACAGGATCTTGGAGTGAAGAACATAATCTGCAAATCAAACCCAGGAACTGCATTAGAGAAAGTTCACCGTCCATAACAGACGATAGTATGATTCTTTGCAAGGTTGTCACCAGGGCAAATCAATAGACACACTTTCTTTTCCTCACAAAGGATAACTCAGATAAGAAGAGTTTTGTAAAGCAGTTGGGGGTGAGCTACTGAATGGAAAAGATTAAACTTAGGGCACAAACAATTCCCGCAGAGACTGAATAAACCTTCTTTGGGGTTGGGAGATTGATATTCTAATGTAAATCCTTAACAAAGTTCTAACCAAATAGATAATCCTCTGATATGTCCGAATCTTTGGCCTCTATAAAGTAACCCAATTCGGGGATTATTTTATAGTTTAGGCTGGGCACCCCTTCTCTCATGAAATAAATATTTATTGGTGTTGCCTCGGAAACAGGGCCCATCCACCAACCTATTGGAGAATAAGTTCCCAACAAAGGGAACTTGTGTCCGCTGCAAACTATTTTAGGCCAAAGAAGCCAAACCTTGATCAATATGTCCAGAGACAAAGTAATACTGTAACACACAATACTGAGGGGGTGGGATCTTAAGAACAGCCTAAAAGAGTTCTGCCAACAGATTGTGTATTTGACAATGACATATGCAAAAGAAGACTAGGCTTTTAGTATTGAACCTATGAGGGATTTAATACAGTGCTACCAGGAAGGACTTTTACATTCAAGTTTTTTTCAGATTACTGTGGGACGGAATTTTAATGGCCCACGAATGCCAAAAGATATACAGATATCCAATATTTCTTGCATTCTGTAAAATATTTAAAAATTGGGTTCCCAACACAACGATCCTATGCTACCCATAGCAATTGGGGAGGAATAGCATCTCTGGCATGGGCTTCGTTTGTGGATCTAGTCATTGCTTTAGTTATTGATGAGACTCAGCCTTCACTTCTGCATATGCCACAAGTAGTAAGATATGTTTAAGTAAAAGTGTAAAGTAAATAGTTTTCACAATATGTTCTCTCAATGACAAAAACAAAAGTATTCTTCAGAAATCTAATATAAACCCCAACAGGTTTCGAGAGTTGATCTCTTCATCAGGGGTAATATTCATTCACAATTCTGGAATTAATCAGAACAGAACCCATTAGTATATTAATGTAGTACACCAAATCATTACAGTTAGAACTTTTATAGTAAATTCAGTTTACTAATGGAATACCATGAGTTTCCCCTCCTGTTTCAAGGCGTCCCTGAGGTCAAGTTTAAACGATCTGAAAATCTTCCATCCGGACGCTGCTTAACGTCTGTAGCCTATAACTATGAAATATTTTGTAAAACCACTGTCACCAATCTCCGCATGATGCAAGGGTTGACCCAACTATTTTCCTTTTTCGTCCAAAAACTCTATACTGGAATGCAAACAATGCCTTATCTATACCTTTGGATATGTGGGTAACAGATATAGAGAAGAACAATGATATATTGGGGTCAAGGGCATGGTTCTCTGAATTTAGTAGGAATATTAGGCAGGCGGATATTCTGATCTCATTTTGTTGTTCGTAAAGGAGTGCCTCTTATGTCGCAAGCATGAGCCTCCATGTGTACCTACATGACTACATGACGCAAGGTGCCTCACTCACTGGAATTGGCATGTGGGGTTAAATATCAGCTCTCCAAAACAGTATTGTAATCGTGAAGGGCCTTCACTTATGGCATTCAACATAGCAAAATCCACTAACCGGGGATCCCTTAGATGCAAGTCCGTACTGGGGAACTATTCCATTCATCCGAAAGGCAACGGGCCTAGAACTATATATAACGCAGCTTTTTTAGCCGCACTCTGTTCATCCTACTATAGAGGTTCCTGTGAGTGTGCTTGAACTTCTGCCAGTGATGTTCCCCCTCGCAGTCAGAGCTGTTGTGGTACAACAGGCATCCAGCTAGCGTTCCATGCGTTCCCTCTGGGGACCTTTCTGAAGGGCGATGTAGAATCTGCATCACTAGCATAGGCGCCAGCGATCCAATGCCACCCATAGCAATTGGGGAGGAATAGGAACTCTGGCAAGGGCTCCGTTTGTGGATCTATTAATTGATTTAGTTATTGATGAAACTCAGCCTTCGTTTGTGCATATGCCACAAGTCCACAAATTCCCCTTAGAAATCGGTCTTTTGGTGAGAATAGGGTTCTTCATTCTGATTCTATGAGGGGAGTGGCTCTGACTAGATTGCCCTGAATTGTCTATTTTAGAAAAATGCCTTTTGTAATATTGACTCCAGCTGTCTGGGACTCTTCACTTCTAACCAGATACAGTGTCTGCCAAAAACTAGAGCATTTACTTGTACCTCTCATGTCAGACCTCTGGGTGTAGTCAGCTCTGAACAAGGATGCTGAAGCGGATACCGTACCGATGATCAGTAGGTGGCTTGCTCAATCCTGAAAGTAACGAGCAGCAGCGTCTGAGCCCTTCACCCAAACAATGAACAAATGAACAATGCGTTTTTACGGACTTCCTTCCTCTCCGACCGACTCTCCCAGGTCCAACTTGGATCCTTCCTCTCTGCTATCTTCTTCTCTACCTGTGGTGTCCCCCAGGGGTCTAACCTCTCTCCCTGGCTGTTCAACCAATACCTGGCACTCCTTGCCCACCGCATTGCCGCTCTCTGCCCCAACTTTCAGTGCTATGCGGATGACACTCAGCTCATTTTCAGGCTACCTTCGGCCACCTATTCTCCATCCCTCATCTCTGACTGTCTGTCTTCTATCCAGGAGTGGTGCGCCGCCAATGACCTCTGCCTTAATGCCAGTAAGACTGAGATTCTCCTCATCGGCACACCCACTCCCTCCTTCCCTGTAGCTCTCTGGCCGCCCTCTCCTGGCCCACTCCCCGCTCCCACCTGCAAGGCTAAAAACCTTGGGGTCATCTTCGGCTCCACACTCTTTCTCGCCTCACATCTCTGACGTCTCTAAGAAGTCACACTACCAGCTGCACCTCCTCAGAGGTATTCTTCCGTTCCTCTCCTTCCCCCAGAAGGTCACTGTCTCTCGAGCACTGGTTCTCTCTAAGCTGGACTATTGCAACAGCCTCCTTCTAGATCTGCCTGCTTCCACTCTACGCCCTCTGCAACTCATCCAGAACAGGACTGCAAGACTTGTCCTTGGCCTCAAGCCCAGGGATCGTATCTCTCCAGGACTGAAATCTCTGCACTGGCTCCCGGTGGCTGCGAGGATTAAGTTCAAAACCCTCTGCATCGTCCAGAAGGCCTTCTGGGGTCTGGGGCCTCAATACCTTCAACTCTCTCTTCCTAGATACCTTCCCTCCCGAGCTCTTCGCTCATCCGCCTCCAACTCCCTCAAGGTCAGTCGCTTTTCCAAGCAACGAGTTGGTGGCAGATCTCTCTCTTCGGCTGGGGCCTCCCTCTGGAACAGCCTCCCTGAAACTTGAGAACCACATGCGGTTCCGGAAGCACCTGAAAACCCTCCTCTTTGCTTCTGCTTTCTCTCCCCCTCTCCCCTGCTAATGTCCTGGCTGTTACTGAAACTGCACTGGTTACCTGGCCACCTTTCTTATCTTGGGCCCTAGCCTTGCCAGTTGCACGCCTGCACTGCCACCCTGGCAACCCATGCACCTGTGGACAGTTTTCTGTATCCCGACAGTCCCCCCACTAGCCCTTATTTTCTGCACTCACCCTGCACTTGCCACCTGCTGGCCGTTTATTTATCTTGTTGTTCTATTATCCCATGCACTGCACTTTCCCCCCTCCCCCTTCCTTTGCACTTGCGCGATCTGAATGACACTTGGCCTAGTAAGATCGTTGTCTGTCTTCCCTCTGTTCCCCCTCCCTTGTCTCGTCGCGCTTTGAAACACTTGTGTATAGGCGTGTTATAAATGCCACATCATATCATAAGCATGCAGGATGGGTCTCTGCATTACCGTAGAATTGGATAGATTAAATGGAACAAAAATCATTTACATAATAGAGGCAGAATGTCATTTATTCGGAAGACACCTACTAAGGGCCAATACTTACTTGTTGTATGGAAGCAGTAAGAAAAGAGGAAAAATGACTGTCTGAAGGGACTTAAAGACCAATGACAAAGCAAATTGGTCAAGGGACACTGTGCCTTTGCTGGACATGCTCCGGTGTCTCCAACCCATTGACAGGATGTTGCAAAATCTTCACTGAACTCAGTCGTTATTTCCTGTTCATGTTGATCTGCTTCCATGCCATTGAGGCCCCAACATGCATAATTACAAACGCTTTTCTATGCCAATGAAAAAAGGTGAAAGCACATTATGCATTTCTTACCAAAGAATAATTTTCAATTGCAATTAACCAAAATGGGCACGTTTAAATTCCTAATAGCTGAATCTGGAACTAGCCAGTCAAACTTCACCTTAGAATTATTTGTCATGTGCCAGGATACATGTGTGCAAGACAGCCACAGGTGTAAAGGACCCTGCAAAGCAAGAATACAAAAACATAAAGGCCAGTTTATTTTTAAGTTTATTGTATAATATAAAACTACAAAAGACCGGTCATTTTCCTGTACATTTGTCCAATTATTTTGATTACAGTCCATTCCTACACGTGAGTACAGATTTCTCGTTTCAGATGGATGTCTGTAATATTGCATAGAAAAGGCACAGCTCTAAGGTCTGCGGGATAATACCCTTCTGTTTTGACGATAACAAATACTTCAATAGTCGTGCACTGAACAGGTACCACAGTCTGGCCTTTCCCAGGAATCTTTGCCTTTATATGTACGTATTACCCTAAAATCATAACAGAGCATCGTTTAGGATTCCAGTAGTTATTTCCAGCAGATTTGTATTACATTCTTTCAGAATACTGGAAACAATGTGTTGTAAAAACAGAAAGTGGACATCCTCTTGAGATGATCACAGCTCACGTGCTCGTGAACTAACCGTTTTTGAAGCTGAACACTTTTTTGTAGTAACATTTGCATGTGGAAATTTTGATTCAAAACTTTGGAAGAATGCCATTTGGGAGGAACCTAGCAAAGGGTAGAAAAACAGACTGCAACGGGGTGAAATGGAGTTCACCCACCTAGCAGCCATTTGCAAATGGTCGCCCGGCTGCCAGACAGCAGAGTGATGGCTAATGAGCAACGCACAACACTGAGGGTTGGGATCTTCAGAACAGACTACAAGAGTTCTGCCAACAGATTGTGCATTTGACAATGACATACGCAAAAGAAGACTAGGCTTTTAGTATGGAACATATGAGGCATTTAATACAGTGCTGCCAGGCGGGACTTTTACATTCAGGTTTTTTCAGATTACCGTGGGACTGAATTTTAGTGGCCCACTAATGCTGAAAGATATACAGATATCCAATATTTCTCGCATTATTCAGAAAAATTGGGTTCCCCACATTTCGGCTTCCAAGACCCATGGCAAAACAACCTGCTGCTCCAACTGTATCTGCTTTGGAATATCCATAAAATTAAACATAAAAATGACAATTGTACTGTGACCTTAAACGAACTGCAACTGTCTCTGAAGACACGTCAGTAGATGTTAAACAACCCACAGCTAAATACCTATCACTTATTCCTAACCAAAAACCTCCCATGCAAAAGTGAACATTTCTGTGCACCATCGAGTCCATCGCCCTAAGAGAAAGGAGGCCATTTTGTTTAATTCATAAATCATGCATGCTCCTTTCCCAGACTTGTATTCCTACAAAGCAGTACATTGCTACCATACATTCTATACACATTACAAACCAGATGTTAGCGTCACAAACAAAATAAATATATTTACAAAAAGGAAGAGGAATAAATAACTTAGGAAAACAAAAATCACTTCAAATCCAAAAGCTGTGTTCTGCTCTTTTCTTGTCCCTTCATTGCACATCAGTGTACCCCGCAGTAGCATGCACTGTTTGTTCTTAAGTTTTGCTTTAACTTTGTCACACTTGCGTGCCTACTATACGCAGCTACATCCTACAGCACACAAAAGTTACAGCACAGGAATGAAACTGGTGAACATGGTGTACCTAGTTTTGTAAGCAAATCTTGGCCCTTGCAACCAGCACCAATTGATTTTTGAAAGTAAAGTCTGTCTTTCTGATACTTTTTTACCCCGATATAATAACCTACTGATTGAGGCTTGGGAATGTGGCCCATGCAAGAAGAACATGCGCATGTTTAAGGTATCAAGAAAAGCCCTTGATACAGTGGAACTAGAAAGCTGCTTCTGACTACTGAAAAATTCCATTTATTTGAACAGTGATCTATGCATTGTGTTCTTGTTAAAACCAGCACATGGATGTGTCCTAAGCAATTGTTTCTGTAAACAAAGGAAATCTGACAGACGGTTTAATACATTCGCGTCTATATTACTTTTTTCCGGATGAGTGAAAGCGATGGAATTGAAACAGTAGTTTTCATCCTCATCAATTAGTGTTTAAGGGCAAATTCGCCATTCTGTTTAAGGGCAAAATCATGCTGAGTTGATGAGCAAACACAAGTATAGTCGACTGCTGTGGTCTAGAAACCTCAAACTAGGGAGAACAACCCACAAGCAATGCAAGATAAAGCAATTCTCCCGCCAATAATGGTTAAGTGGTCCCCACCATTTCAATCTGTATTGCAAAGCATACACTTAAAATACTTAAGTTAAAAGTGAAGAAACTGTGTGTTAACCAACATTCAGTTGTTTTAAGAAGCTAATACCTCAAAAACGCCTTATTAAAATTAATTAGCGAGAGTTACAAATTGGAAAAGGTTAACAGGTTGTAATTCTGCGGCATGGGCATCCGTTTACTTGCTGGAAAGTCAATTTCACAGCTGTATGACATAGGTGTTGCTGCATGGCCTATTTGTTTACTGCTCTGTGCAAGCTAGCATAGAATACATGTGTACATACACTGTGCGTATGCCGTCACTAACAAGTGACTACATATGTGTGCATTTACACAGGTGTATATGCACACAATTCAGCCCATCAGCACATCCACACAAACATATATATATATATATATATATATATATATATATACACACACCCCGGAAGAGATTTCAAAAGTCTCGCCTACCTACTCACATACAACAGGATTAAGAGATACGAGCTACTTGAAATCCATGTCAGAAAACAAAGGCAAATTAAAGAGTTGTTTTAAAAGCAGAGGCGTCAAAGAAACTAAGATTTTAAAAAGTAAGATTCTTTTTCCAGTGTGCACTATTGTGATGCAATGGACACCGGGTGTCCATTCATGCAGTTACGTGAAGTGTCAAACATACTGCATAGGAAAAGACCTGTCAGACTAAAAATAAATATATTTATGTGGACCCATTGATTTTTCATGCATGTCAATAGTCAAGGTCCATTCGAGTCAACATTTTCCGTTATGGTCTAATTGTCAGGCTCTTCTGCCTTTTTCATCCAACAAAGTTCGGTTTAACACCACATTCAATTTGCATAGCAAAAAACAGCAGCCACTTTGTGAAAAGTCACAGTTCTTCATGCAGTGAAAAAACTCCCATGAGCCCTAGTTCTTTTTTATTCTTTTTTACTTTTATAGGTATATTTCATGTTGGAATCCTGTCCAATCCTCTTGGGAAAAAGCCATATCTAACAGCGAGCTGGAACAGCATAGAAAGATCTTTGTATAAAATCAGCTCTGCTTTTCCTCGTGTCCGCCACAGAGCATTTATGACCTTCTAATAATGTACTGTCGCAGAACCCTTATTATCGATTGTGGTTGTGAAGGAGAGAGGGGTGTTAACGCAGGCTAGATATATGCAATGCCAAAACAGGGGTACTTGAGGCTTTTTCAGCACATAAAGAGGTAGCTACTTTACAAAGATGTCACCTGCCTGTTTTTACCTTAGGCAAACAATGAAAGACCATAACGATGCATTTCTTTTTTTAGAACAGCTCATGGTATACTTTTTCCCTTTTTTCCCCTTTAAGGGTTGGTGAACATGGAAGAGATGGTGTGGTGGTAGGTTTGTGGAATAATGTGTTCATCACTGTATCTTGGTTTTGTTCCAGCAAATTATGTTTGTATTAATCTTATACTATTTAAATCACGGGGGCACCACACACTAAATGGAGGCAGTAGGTTTAAGTCCATACAGCAAATTATTTTCACTCTCTCACAGATTAAGTACCCCTAGGAAAAATATAAACTTCAGCTGGAAGCTTTGGGATACATCATGCCATTTGGGTAATACTGACTTTTCTTTCGGTCAATAAAATCCCTTATTTTCTACAACCATAGTCAAAGAAAGAAAAGTACAGGCCGCATGTTTAAAAACCATCATTCTTCAAAGCGGTCTTCATATGCACGGATAGACCCAATTTTATCCAGGTCAAGAAGTGAGCAGAATTCACCTACAATTGCCAAGTGGCATACAATATAATTTAAATAAATTATCATTAAGGTTATTCCTAAAGAAGCCAAATGCGTTTAAACAGCATAGGGTGTTTCCTGCGCTCAACAGCAAAAGTACCATTAGAAAGTGAAAAACAGCACAATTCCAGCAACAGGCATAATACATTGCAAACATTTTAAATTAAACCTTAAAACCATTTGAATAAAAAATAAATTAAAAAAATCATACGCACAGAGCAAGGAATCATTTTTCTGCTGTGACGGGGAAAAGACATGCAAAGCTGCCTGCAGATTAATTACTGTATTCGTCCAAATCACTGAAAAATGTGAAAAAGGTTACCATATGGGTAAAAAAGAAAAAAAAAATATCCTGTCAGAGTAGCCAAATTCTGCAAATTAAGGGGCTCCAGAAGTAGGAGCGTCAAAATGACTGAAAAATATAAAACGTTTACCAAACGTGTAAAAAAACAACAACAAGGTCAGAGTTGCCAAATCCTACAAGTTAATGGACTCCAGTTGTAGGAGTAATGGAAGCCAAAACAAGCTCACACGGGATGGACAAGAGATGAAAGTGGTGTAATATTTTTGGCGCCCTTGTTTAAAAGTGAACTTAAACGCGGTTAACACGAAACATCCTATGGACTGGATAGATATTTTCCATCTGCCTTCATGATCATTCACTGACCGTCACAATCAGTTAAATCTACTTTTTGAAAACAAAAACAAAAAAAATCAACATCCCATAATGTAACAATCCGAAATTATAGGACCATGCTATTTGATTGGCATACTGTCGAAGGGAATACGTACTACACTTGAGTGGAATTCTGTACAATACAGGTACATACATTTCTGCTTCTTTTTCTTGAGTGGGCAGGTTAAAAGGTTCAAGATGGTGGTGCCAAGAAGAAAATGGCTTCCAGAGAGAGAAATAAATGATAACAGCTCCACTAGGGGTGCACAGCAGTGCCAAGGGCAAAGAAAAAAAAAGAGAACAGCAGTGTTGATGCAGAAAAGAATACTAGACGTGTGAATGCGCATGTCACACATACACCACTTATAAAGCGAGACTTTATAGCACCATTGTATACCTAAGGACTCCCGGTAGTGGTAAAAACTGGTTCTTGGTGTAAAAGCATCTGCATAAGAATATTAGAAAAGGCAAATATGCCTTATAAAATACCACGGTAAAAACACTGCTTAAAAAGTCTAATACAGTAAATGGGTTGAGGGCTGAAAGGCTCATTTCGCACACTCATGAACTTGTATGTCACTGGAGGATTTCCTGCCAAGTGACTGGAAATTCCACCAAGGGACAAGAAGCCCAATGATCACAGGTCTATGGAGAGGGTCTCGCTCTTGGGCTAGGAACCTCATTCAAATTACATGGCTGGAGATCCCCTGTAGGTCAAAGATGCCCCAGGTCCAATCTACAGCACGAAAATGGCATGCAAATACACCGAAACAGAACCTGCAAGGGCCCGTCTACCATGAACGAGACCAGAAAATACTCTTTGCAGGAGGGGGGTTTGCCTTTGCGAGGGGGCTGGTAAAGTCCTAGCTGTCTTACGATCCAAGTCAATTTCATACCAACGAAACCTGCACTTATTTTATTGTATTGGTTTTTAAGTTAGAGATGATTGCAGACATAGGCAGAGTGTTTGCTTAACATGCCTGGAAACCTCCAGTGATGAAGAGCCACTTTGGCATTCGGTTCCCACCTCGCTAAGAATGGAGTTACCCTGAGAACTTGGAACACTGCGACAGCAACGCCTTTCATGTGACAAACCAATGCTTTGCTAAGAGACGCACCCCTACAAATTATCCGGATCAAATACTGCTGCTTTAAAAAAACTAAACATCTGTTTAAGGACAATTTTCTTAAGGTGTGGCAGCTCAAAAAAGAATGGCTCATCACAAAAGAATACACCTCACTTTCATTTGTGGCAACACTTGATGCTTGTACTAGTGTGGTGTGGAGACAGGGGGCAGAAGGCATTCAACTAATATACTATATTTAGAAAAGCATTTAAACACAGCTAAAAGAAGCCACCCTGTTCAGCCAAATGAATCAGAAACTGCCTGGCTTATCAGCATCTCAAAGAAATGTTTGACTTTTGACATTCCGTAAGTACTGGAAGCTTAATGAAGAGGACACTGAAAGACTGGATTGCCAGCTTTGTCAAATGCAGAATTAACAATGGCTTTTTCAATAATCCCACATGGAATAGAAGCATGGTGATACATGGAAGCAGAGCACCTGAATGATCTCATGAATGGAGAATGCAAAATGTATATTGTACGTTGATTTCAGACCTAACGCTCACTCTAGGTTTCACAGCTATTTCCTGCCAATGACTGTAGGGGCCTTGCATAGACACGGCTGCAAGCCCAGGAATTCAGTTCTGCAAGAAGGGTCCATATACATGGAGGAGTACACTTCTTGTGAATTGCATGTATTTTCTACTCAGCCCTTGCTTAAAGCACTTTGTGTTTAGGAAAATGCAATGCAGAAGCGTTTTTCTTCAATACCTTCCAATTCACTATACACTTAGAAAAGGTTACGACTATGTATAAAAGTACAGCACTTCTCGTAGAACTGGAGTATACCTCAATCAGATGTGCATACCCCATGAAAATAGCTATTTTGTGTGTACAAACAGCTCTTGTTTTTTTTGTTTTTCTGTTTTTTAAAAAGCATTAACTGCAGAATCTGTACAAAAATATAAAATAAATTTGGGCGGTAATCTACACAGCCATGTATATGCACACTTTTTTGCAGGGGGCTTAATAAATGCCCCTTAAAAGACCAAATAGCAAAAAATCAACATATCTTTAAGTGACAAAGGGAATTAAAAAGGGAAAAGATTAGCAAAGGGAGAAGATTAGCTCTATAACAAAACAAGTTATTTCTAGCAGAAAAAATACTTTAAAAAAGTAGAAGACATGCAATCTACAGCTTTTTCCAACATAATCCTTGTGCTTAGCATTTACAATAAAATGTATGTCATCATAACATAGTTACTTTTTTTTTTTTTACAACACACATTTCCTACACTGGGATACTAGATCATCCTTGAAGAACTGCTCGAAATATTTATCAACAGTGGTCGTACAGGGACAAAGGCACTCCAACTCTGCTCAAAACAAAAAATAATTGCGCTCATGTCTTTCTTCAAATGACAAAGATGCATGCACAGTGCTGTGAACTTTGGAGGGGATGTACGTCTTGTTGTCTAAAAGAGCACACTGCTAAGATCCAACAAGCACCTCCATTATATGATCAAGTTCTGTAAGGTCCATTTTGAAAGGCTGGTTTGGGGCTACCGGTTGACTCGTGTAAGGGGCTAATGTCTTTAAAAGATCATCTGCAGAGACCGGAGAAATTTTTGAGGTGGGCATAGCGGCAGATGAACAAGGGTCAAAATCATACATGGATGTGTCAATGTCGGCAAACAAAATATCGTCTAAAGTCAGGTCTGTAAGAAAGCCAGTGGAAGTAGTTATCTCAAAGTTTCCAGGCAATGGGTCCATGAGTTTTGATTCATTCGCTTTGCCCTCGTGGAGTCCTTCAGTCTTTTGGATGCTTGGCTCATTGGAGTTATCTTTAGAATCTGCTACTGCCTCTGTAGAGGTAGGTGTTGCTGGACAGAGCTCCTCAATTTCATCCAAGGCAGAGGAGAAGCTGTCTTTTACAGGGTGGCTTGGCGGCAGAGGTGGCGGCGGTGGTGGTAGTAGTTTAGCAGAGCCATCGTTCTGGGAAGGCTGAGAAGTGCAAAAAGTGTCATCCTCAAGCAACGACGCTGGGGTGAGGCAAGATTCTAGTGGCGTAGTGTTTGCTAAGTCAATTGGATGAACAGGGTGCGAAGCAAGATGGCTGAAAGCAGGCTGCGCCTCTCGATAGCTGTCAACAAGAGAGTCGGCTGGCTGTGAAGTGGCAATAAATACAGGCCTCAAACTGCCTTCTTGTTTCAGTTCCTCTTGAATTCGTCTCAACATGTTGTTAATGAGAACAGTTTTTTGTAGGCGGGGCTCTGTTAATGGCCTGTGGTTGTAAAGTTTCATAAGGGAAATGTTGAAGATAGTCTGGCGCTGTAAAGTGTAGGACACTTTAGATGGACCGTCAACTGGAGACACCACTTTGCCTTCCAGCCCATCTTCATGCTCATCAAACTTCCGCTTTCCTCCTTTACCCAACATAAATCTGAAAAATAAAAAATGTAATGTCAGAATATCATAGCACATTTTTGTTATGACCTAATGAATATTAATCAACATTTAAATAAAAAAGACTTGTGGAAATGACATGCATTGCAGCCTAATAGAAAAAGAGTGCCATACCAAGAGAGTCTTAAGATAATTTTCTATGAATAGAACATCATCCAAATGAGATATTACGGCATGAAACAGGGTTATTGACACAATTCTCAGATGATTTGGAAACACATATACAAACAACCAAACCTTTTAGAGCAAGAAATGGGAACACACATGCACCCCCCCATAACTTTACTCCCTGATTGATCTTCTTAGCATTTTACAAAACGTTCACAACGAGCTATAAGGTACAAGTTACTTACCTGCAACTCTTCTTCTCCAGCACAGGTCTTACATGGATTCACATGCTCATCAATATTCCCTGTCATCAGGCTGGGAATCCTCTGTAATATAAAGCAGTTCAGCTTTAAGCTAAAAAACTGCATGCCGCTTGTATAGCCGATTGCTGTCACTTTGGGTCATACTGCCCCAGCCAATGACACCCGTCCTCCTAAGTTAAACCCCTGATGGCCATCTTAAGATTTGGTCGCTCGTGCAAAGTGGCAGTAGGAACCAAGAGGATCCAAGAGGGGAAGGAAGGAGGGTTTGCATGTTAATCCATGTAAGACCCATGCTGGAGAACAAGACTTAAAGATAAGTAACTTGTACCTTCTCCAGCACGGCGTCTTACATAGATTCACATGCTCATGAACATGATTACACAACCATGGGAGGTGGCAAGGCTCAACAGAAGCCATACATTTACTCCTGGAACAGATGCATCTCATACAAACAGGTTGTGAATCACCGCTTGTCTGACACAAGGCTCGTCCCTAGAATCCTGGTTGATGCAGTAGAATCTTGTGAAGGTGTGGGTAGACCTTTACGTAGCCGCCCTGCAGCTATCCAGCAGGATGAACTCCAGAGAAGAACACAGTCGTCAATGAGATGGCTCTGGTGGAGAGGGGTCTCGGCCGGCCTGGCAACTGTCTGTTGGGTAGCTGATGGCAATGCCTGATACAACTGGAGACCCATCTGGAGATGGATGCCTTGGACACGGCCTTCCCATGCCCCAAAGGTCCAAAATTGATGAAAAGTCAAGAAGTGCGTGCAACATATAACTTCAAAGCACATGCAATGTCCAGTGAATGCAAAGATTGTTCAACAAGTGAAGAAGGTTTGCAAAGAAAATTGGCAGAACTAAAGGCTTGTTAAAATGAAAGTCAGATGGGAACTTTGGCATAAAGGAAGGATGTGTTCGGAGAACCACTTTAGCTGAGGCGAACGATAAATATGGAGGCGGGCAGAGGTAATGAGGCCCTTGAGGAACTCCTTAACAAGCCTGTGTGACCTCAGGGAGAGCTTGCTCAGAGAACTGGTGTACTGGAATATGGCAGCCAGGCGTACCTTGATAGATGCATGGGCAAGGCCAGACTTGGCCAGAGACAGAAAGAAAGGGAGAAGCTGCAGCGCCGTTATGTGCAGCAGGGACATTTTCTGTGACTGGCACCACACTGTAAAGCACTTTCACTTGTGTTTGTAGCAGGAAAGTGTAGATGGAGCCCTGGTCCTGGCCAGAATGCTCTTGCACTCTGAAGGCAGCCACGCTCAGAGATGCTGGGTCGTGGTGCAGGATGGATCCTCTTTCCGTAGAGAGCAGGTCTGGAAGAGGAGGCAGTTTGATGGCTGGATTCACTGACAGATGGAGAAGGGCTGAGTACCAGATCTGCCTGGGCCACCGCAGCGCAATGAGGATCATCTTGAAGTGACATTGTCTGAGTGTAGTGATCACGCGAAGCAACAGAGGAAGCATCAGGAATGCATATAGGAAGAGGTCCTCCCAAGGGAATAAGAATGCATCCCCCAGACTGCCCGAGGATACCTGCTAGAAAACCTTATTAAGGGCATGGCTACATCCAAAGTCATATGAGGCCCAAGTTCTTTTGATTCATGTCTTGTCAGTCGACAGTGCCTGACCAGTCGATGGTGAAGATGTTGACGATCGACGGCCCTGAGATGAAGGAATCGTCTTCGTGGTTGTAGACGACCCAGTTGACGGAGACGCCACAGCGCTCATTGAGGGAGAAGTCGGATCGTGGGATGACTTTGCCCCTTTCAGCATCTTCCCCTTGGAAGGGTCCTCAAAGGACCTCGACCTCTTGCCAGAGGGAGTACGCTTGTTGGGTCGGCTGGCCTTTGCAAAGGCATGACTGCACACAGGCACCGAGTCAGAGACTTACCCTTGTTGATCCATTCTACCAACCTTCTAGAACAGTCTCTCTGAGTCTTAGAGAGAATGACTGGCAGATCGAAAATCTATCCGTATCATGGTCTGGATGAAGACAGTAGATGCATTTCTTATGGCAATCTTCCACAAAGATGTTCTTCTGTCCTCATTTTGAACAGGCTCTGAAGAGGCTCTTCTTCGATGCGTCCGCCATACCACGTGAATTAGGCCCAATTCAACAGCTACACACAATTCTGAGATCCGACAATACACGGGACTGCTACCGGCAATGGATCCCCGTTGCCGTAAATCACACGGTTAAGGATGGAAGAAAATTCAAAACTAGGGAAAATTCAATAGAGATATTAACAGAGGGAAACTCGAGGACTCGTGACACAAAACGACAGTAAAAAATCTGAAGATGGCCACCAGGGGTGCAGCTTGGGGAGAACGGATGTCATTGGCTGGGGCAGTATGACCCAATTGACAGTAATAGGCTTTACAAGCGACATGCAGTTTTTTAGCTTAAAGCTAAACTGCTTTATATTACTGAGGATTCCCAGCTGGACGACAGGGAATATTCATGAGCATGTGAATCCATCTAAGACCCCATGCTGGAGAAGGTTTATTTTTTCTAAAGTAAAAAAGATTGGTTGAGAGGCAGCAATATTATAGTCATTCTAAAATATCATTGCACCAAACATAAAATAAACTGCACAACATAACTAAGGTGCCAAACACTCCCATAAATTGTAGCTTTGTGCATGGAGTACGGCCACTTAAAGTGGTCAGATGTGGTAGGCCCTGGGAGTGTGGGGTTATGTTAACTGCTGCAAAGGAGGAATAATGAGAGTTTTGCAATATTCTTTTATTTCGATTTATAGAATGCTGATGCCAACTTGTGATTTCAGTTGTACTGAATGTAGATCGCTATATGTGGAAGAAATTAAAGTTACTCACTGCAGTGACTAGAGTACTCCTAGTCCCCTTTCCTCCATCCCTGTGGGCATCCCCCAACATGGGGACGGTACTGGAACCTTTAGCAGCGAAAAATTTAGCTTCCCCTTTAAATTTAGTACAGCGCGCAGGGGCGCAGCCTCAGGCTTGAGAACCCCCGCCGAGGTCCCACCCTCTGACCTCTCACCTCATTCCCCTTTCAACACATTGGACGCTTAGATACCTGGCTACACATATTACAAATTAGCCCCTGGCCTACAAGTGGGGGAATGTGGGTGGCACTTATGGAGGAAAGGGGAATATGGACTAGGAGTACTCTAGTGACTACAGTGAGAAACTTTAATTACTCATACATCTTGTTCACTTTCCTCCATCCTTGTGGGTGATTCCACCGAACAAGACCATAGGGTGGAGATGTGACAGACTGCCTCATATCTAGGAAGAAGCCAACCGGTTCCGCAGAACCACCTGACCAAACTCAGCATCGCGCTTGGAGCTGGTGTCCAGGGAATAGTGCTTGCAGAAAGCAGACGGAGTGGCCCAAGACGCTGCCTTGCTGATGACATCCCAAGGAGCATGTCTCTGAAACGCGACTGCCGGATCAAATGGCCCTGAACCATAAAATGAGCAATAGACGCCTTGGAAGCCTGAGAGCCGGTGGAGGAGCCCCCAAAAGTGACAAACTATGCCTTGGACTTCATTAAGGATTTTATCAGAGAGGTGTAAAACTTGAGGACCCTCTTGAGGTCCAAGGAATGTAGAGTCCTCTCTGCCTCTGAGTTAAGGGACATAGAGACTGTGTTATATATATATATCCAGCCGTCGTCGAGTCGAGGGTCGACGTTGGGGTGGGGAAGGATGTCAGTAAATAATTTTAAACTTCTATAATTAGCAAAAGTATGGCTAAGGCCAGGGGACTCCGCAAGATGCTTCCAACCAGTATGGCGGAAAAAAACAATCTGAGGATCCCAGACGCGTGAGGGATCTTGGGTACAGTGGACGTCACACTAGGGATAGTATTACTGGCACGCCTGTGTCGACGCCCATTTTCGAGTTTCGAAAAACAAACTGTAATACTCCGCAGCTTCCACTAGATGTCGGACTATGCACAGCATGTGATCTAAGCAGATTCCACAAGCCTCAGAAATATATATATATATATATATATATATATATATATATATATATATATATGGTTTAATAAGTAAATAGGGCATGGAGCCCCACCATCCTTATCCCTGCTCCCTGTCATCTCCAACCGTCTCTGCACGCCCCCTTCATTCTCTCCTGGAATTCTCTTCCCGGTCAGCTGAAGGATGCATGCACGGTAGAGCTGGAAGGAGCAATACACAATATCCTTCAGGAGCCCAGTCATCCGAGGGGAATGCATGAGGAGCAGGAAGCGCTTGAAGAAGTGATCCTCGCTAGATGCCGGATCCCTAAGGGCCCAGCCCCTCAGAAACACTGGGCCACCGCTGGTCAAAGTGCAGAGGCACTTGAGGCGTGCAGTCATAAGGCTGCAATGGGTAGATGTACCCCTGAGGGGACCAGACGACTGTACCATACAGTCTGCCGCTGCATCCAGAGGGAAGGGGACCAAGACATTCTTGCAGGGCCCGATGCACGTGCATGCCTTGATTCGAATCCAAAATGGCAGCCGGCCTAGCAGGCTCTGCCATGTGCCTGTCTGCCATTTTGGAGACTTACGTCCTGGGCGGGAGGGTGCCAAATCCCAGAGCCACTTGCAGGTTCAGAAATGGGAAGACACTTCCTGGGTCCCAAACCCAAAACAGCAGCGTCAATCTCAGAGACCACTCTGGTAGGTGCTGAGCCACCGGCCGGATGCCGGTAGTCGAAAACCTCCTGACTCACGACCTCGGGAGTGAACTCTGGTAGGCTGTGCGCCCTCGGCACCTGAGCCGGTAGTCGTGCTGGATCGTGTCGAGGACTGACTCTTGGCGGTAGCACTCAATGATCCTTCACCCGTTGGGGTCGAAGAAGAGGACGAACTTGATCGCCCTTCCGAGTACAGCCGCGTGGGGCCCCCGGGCTCCTGGGCTTGGGAGACGGTAGCCTTTGAGGCCTCAGGGCTGCCAGAACCTGAATCCGAGAAACCGTTGCCCGTGGGAACCCGAGAGAAGGAGGCCCTGCGCTGAGGAGCAGTGCTGAACAGAGGGCCTACCTTGTCTTGACGAGAGGTTCTGGAGACAAGGTTCTTAAGGTGCGCCGGAGGAGAAGTGTGGAATATCTCCCTCCAACACAATACCGATTTTTCAATGCCCTGTGACCGAGATCGCTGCAAGCCATGCACGCTTCCCAGCGGTGGTCTGGCCCCAGGCACTCAAGGCCAGTGGTCGAAGTGTACGAAAAGAAATAGTGGAACTATGACCCCTGCTGGCCTTCCCCCGCTCCCCACAAATCCATCACCACACCCCCTCTGACACACAATCCAAACCCCCAAACAAACACACCTGCTCTTTATGGGAATGTTCTGTGCAGTGCACTGAAGTGCAAGCTTCAACTTCTTCCTATACTTTTATTTTAAAACGAAACCAATCTAGAACGGTTTCTTTTGAAAATAAAACTATAGGAACGGTGAAACTTAAAAATAAAAAGTATAGAAGCACCGCTCCCACCCACTTCGACCTCTGCTCAAGGCAGAATGCATGAGGGTCCGAGGCTGGGAATGAGCAGTCGCATGAAGCACATGTCGTGAAACCTCCTGCAGCTGACATGCGCCAGGGGAGGCAAGGCACTAAAGGGAAGTAAAGTAAGATTGAAAAACAAAGAATGGGAGCAAGCTGAAAGTTAAAGTCTCTGTGCTGGCTGCCAGGTCCGACACTGTCTGTGCGGAAAAAGGGACTGGGGTGAGGCGCCCAAGGGTGGGGCCTGGCCGGGGGTGATCCCCCGCCCGAGACCGCACCCCTGCACACTGTACTAAATTTAAAGGGGAAGTTATCTTTTGTTAAGGGAAGCCCACATGGATGAAGGAAAGGGGACGAGGCGTAAGAGTACATTGTTGAACTCAAACATCTCAAAAAATAGAAACTGCCATTCCACCTTAACTATGCAGCTCTGCTGCATTACAGATATTACACCCTGCAAATGATGCCCAGTAAAAGGTTTTAAGCACATTATTTAAAGAAGGAGATTGTCATACCAAAACTAGGAGCCATAGTTTCTATTCTATAAATGCATCAAACCACAGAAACCTTGTTAGCACATAGAAATCAAATAGGTGTAGATAATGGATTAAAATTACATATTCGCACCTGGGAAAGGCAGTCTGACCAATCAGAATCCACCTTTACCGGGCACGATTCTGCCTTCACCACCCGCAGCGGTGGGAAAAAAAGCAACAAAAAATGCCTGCCGCCATGAAAATGGAAGAGGGACTAGGTCCCTTTTCGGATGAAAGCAGCCATTTTTTAACATTTTTTTTTCTCCTAACGCAGACACACTTGCTCGCACAGAGCGCATCTCCTGTCCGACAAAAAAAAAAGAAAATTATCTGCACCCTGGGAAATTCTGGGGTGCAAATAACTTTCACGCCCCGGCTTTGCTTCGATCAGGCCTACCAAAGCTCGGGCTGTTAAACACCATGTCCACCCCGGCGGCGGAGCGTAAAAGTTATATTTGATGGCGCATAACCTGAAAAAGGAAAGCTGGGTATTACAGATACAATGTTTTACCAAAATGACAAAACGCAAAGTGTACACCATTCTCAAATAACTGTTCGGGGTTGAGGAAGGCACCATTAAGCACAAGTTACCAATGATGCTTCCAGAGGAAGGTGGCAGCTGCACGCTCTACTAGCCCAGCTCAGGAATGATGATTGGAGTATACGGGGCCCTGGCGTCTCAAGTTAGGAACGCAGATTGCACAGTAATTGTAATTGGTTATTTATAACACGCTTAATACCCAGAGGTTTCTAAGCGCGGACCTGCAGATCGGACCTGTGTTGCTTCATGTCGTCTTGTTTCCAAGGTGAGCGCATTGCCCCTGAGCTATCCTCCCGTGCTGTCAGTCCAATACTAACCCCTGGGTGTGCCAAGCAGTATGGAAGAGTTGAGGCATGCGAGCTCTGCACCCATCCTTCCAGAACACACTCCTTTGGGTTCTAAAATCTCAACCTATCATCATGCAGAAAGAACCCATCAAGTCTATTTTTATTTGTTGCAATCCGGTAGTTGCAGTTTTTCGTTTTCCATTAAAAATGTACATCTACAAGTCCCAGAAGGCAAAGCAAAAAAATGTACTGATGGTGGACATGTGCCTAATCTTGTTCCAGTTGAGAATGCCTCCTTGTCACATCATCTCAGACCTACCCACTGCCCACTTTCCTCTTCAGTTTCCTCCATAAATTAGTGTGATTGTAGTCTCCGATTCGATTGACTGCAAACGAATCAAGCCCTACTTGCCTGCTTGCTTTGTTGCCATGTAAAGTTCTCTGCTAATGTGCAGAGCTTAAATGCGCAATATAAAATACAACAGGCAACTATATGAATGCATATTAACGCTTCACATATTTGATGCTAGAAATTTACTTTTTAAAGCTGCTGGAAAACCCCACAATAAGGGCCTTAGTCACAAAGATTTGCAGACTGCACAAAAAAGAACAAAAAAGAAGAAAAAAGAACCAGGAAAAAACTCTTGAGCAATAGCTGGCAGGAGAAATAGGGGAAGGTAAATGTGTGGAGTGTGGATTGAGTGTAAATAGATTGTGTGTGGAGGGCGACACCCACCAAAGATGGGAAAAGGAGGGGCAATTAGCTGACGTCCAGAAACATTTGACCAGTTGGCAGCATGGAAATCGGTGAAAAGACAACGATCCTTCAAGATTCTATTTGCACAAACCACGAAATGTACGCTCCTATTTTCTCCAGATTGGCAGCCGTTTCAGGCTTTGTGAAGCAGGAATAAATTAGCAGGTGCAAATCAGAAAGTCTAACGTGAATCTCCTTTGCTGCAGTGGAAATCTTAGTGAATCCGGCCCAATGCAGTTTTAGGCGTCCACGCTAACTGATAAACCACTCTCGTTACTTTGTGGAAAACGCAGGGTTTTTTGTACTTCTGATCTAAATTGAGTTGCCCTAATCACCCCCCGGTAATATTGTGTGGGGGGGAGAGGGGGTTGGATTTCCCACTGTTAAAAAAAATATTTTAGGAAAATAAAATGGGAGCAGCCCAGCCTATGTCTATTGTTCTTAATTTCTGGTCAAAGCGTCACCTCCATGCATATCTTTTGAAAAAAAAAAAAGAAATCCCAGTATATGGTAAACGTGCACTCTGGTACAAATATGAAAAAATGAACTTGAATTTATTGACTGGGCAACAACAAAAAATCTTTATAAAATTATGAAAAGACTATTTCTCAGTAACAGTACAAATCAAAAACAAAATGCAAAAACCCCTCATTTGGCATACGTTTCAGGCACTATACACTTTTTTAAGGCTCTCAAGATCCTGATAGTTATTGAGATTATTCACCTGTGATGTCATGGCTTGTTATACTAATACTTCATCCAGTATTGTTTTGCTCCAAAAGAGTAACACTTGTTTTCGGTTAAGAACTTGTAAGAAAAACAATATACATAATCTACCTCAAAACAAAGCACATTATTATAAGTGCGAATCCACTTTGCACGAAAAGCAGAATCAACTCAGGTTACTAGAGGCCAAACAAGACAAACAAGACAAGATTCATATTCTAGCAAAATGAGAAGAGACGGCTGAATCGAAACTCAGCAGATGCAACTCGTGTCAGGAGAGCCAAGGTCATACCTATAGAATGAACAGTAGCTACATCTAATTGAAACTTAAGAACAGAATATCCTGTCTTTGAAAGGTCAATATAAGGAAGCGTAGGCAGGTGGCAAGCTGAATAAGAATTAAATGCACACATTGAGAGAAACTAGGCAAATTCACGGTGTCTGCATCACATGACCACCGGAGCGAGGAGAAGCACAAGTTCACACCTATGCTTGGCATCCGCCCAGGAAGAGATATCAGATCTTTCCCAGACAGAAGATGCAGTTTCGAAGCCAACCACAGTAACATAATTGACACATAGTTGTTGAAGTAATGATTGATTGTAACCTTAATTGGAGGAAGGCCAGGTAGCTGAGGGGGCACCCTGCACCTGGCTGACCATTCTGCGTGCTGCTAAGTAAAGTGGAAATGGAACAAATAATCTGGAGTCCTATAGTTAGTAGAACCAATGGGACGTCGTACTTTTAGTGACGTCTACAGTAGTCATTTTTGAAGGAAGGGGTTAGACACCCACCTGACAGTATTTACTCAATCCCCTCACTCCGTTACCATATACAGATATAGGGCCTCATTACGACCCAGGCGGTAAGGGTTTTACGGCGGCGTAAACAGCGCCGACCCTAACCGCCTGAGTACGAGGTCCCTTAGCGCCATGGAGCTTTTAACACCTGCTTTTAGCAGGTGTTAAAATCCATGGCGCTAAGGGACCATGGAGTTAATTACGCCACCGTAATTTACGGTGGCGTAATTAACGCCTTCCCCACTCCCATTATGCCCTATGGGGCAAAAATGGGAATGGGGAAGGGTAAATGGGGATTGGGGACTTACCGCCCCGCCAAGGTCGGAATGGGGCGGTAAGTCCGCCAACCACCATGGCGTAAACGTAGTTTACGCCATGGTGGTAAAGTCACGGCCCAGGCGGTAACTTACCGCCTGGGTCGTAATGAGGGCCATAGTACCTATATGAAAGTTACCTTTTCCTAGCCAATAGAATTACATGTTAACTTTTAACTGTAACACGTCAATTATAACAAGTTTTGAGTATAAATGTCACTGTTTGTATGAAGTTCGTTGGAGTTGAAGCAAGACAGACTATCGCATCACTGCTGATTGCCATGACTCCTCATTTTTTGTACTTGTCATTAAACGGACTCCCTTTGCCAAACCATTGAGTTGTCCTTATTGATTGGCGTTGGAGTAATAAATCTGCACCTCCATCCATCTCAAGGTGCAGCTATCCCATCTTAAAGTACGTCGGAGCAAACCTCGGCTCTATGGGCCGACCGGGGGTCTCCTGAGCACAATAGTTTTTTGTAAAATGAACGCTCTGCCATAGGGCGCTCTCTTAGACAATGCTACGTAAGCCTAGCAGCCTTAGACCCTTCATTTTCGCATAAGATAAGGTTTGAGCCATTCATGTAAGAACTGTGATGTGACAAAATAAGATGTGCAGCATCAGTAAAAAAAAACCAGGACAAATGAGGTAGTGGCCCGAGTGGGCTCTGGTGAGCTGCACGCCGAGAAGCACCTTGGCAGAGGCACTCCAGTCTACAAGCAGAAAAGTGAACTGCGGTAGCTTATCACCAAACATAAAAATTAAACTATCAAAATGCTTGTCTAATAATGTAATCATTTTGGTGAAGGCACAGGAGAACGGTACCAGCGCGGAGCGGAAGCCCCAGGCGGCGGCGACTCGAGCCGCGGACCCGCCAAAGCAGAGGCAGCCCGCTTGACCGAGCTCCCGGACACGGAGTTGAGCAACAGGGGCGCTAAGGCCCCGTCCAGCGGACCCTGGCGAGGGCCATCAGAGCGGTGGACAGCGGACAGCAGCGGGACATGGCTGGCGAGAGGCCCAGGCGGGAGGAGACCTACGCAGGTGGTGGCCCCTGGGCTCCTTCCCAGGGCGAGTGCCCGCCTAGAGACGAACTCTAAAGCAAACATGGCCGACAGTATCTAACCAGCACACCGGAGGCCTAGCCTGGACCCTCATCCGATCACAACTCGACACACGTTGTCGCCACCGCCCCACCACAGGGACAGACGGCCACAAACAGCCGGAAAAGGGAGTGTAAAGAGCGTGAGGACCCCGCCGGAGGCCGGTGGAGCGTGTGCCCACCCAAAGTTAGCTCCCCACAGAGCATTTTTTGCCCAAAGGAGAGAGGGTAGTCCCCCAGCGGGGTCATCGGTCCACGAGGACCACCGGCCGGAGGGAGAGAAAGGAAGATCGGATGAGCTGGCGCCATACACTCCAGGAGTACCGCTACCAGGACGCCAGAAGGGAGATTAGCGACCTGGAACGGTCGATCAGAAGGTCCTGGCCCGAGACCTCGCCCCCGCCCACCCTCACAATGGAAAAGGGCTTTGCCTCGGTCCTGCAGGAGATCAGAGACATGCGGGCGGACATTGCCCAGAAAATGGAGAACATGGACCGCAGGGTGGACAAGGTCGAGGACAGACTGTTGCAGCTGGAGGCCAACCAGTCCTCAGCAGCGACCCAAGAGTTGGACATGTCCCTGAGAATAACCGCCCTTGATAAAAAAGACGAGGAGAGGGCCAGGCAAATGGACGACTTCGAAAATAGAGAACGGAGGAACAACCTCAGAATCTTTGGGGTGCCGGAGTCGAAGGGAGAAACGGAAAGAGAATTAAACCGGGTGGTGAGGGACATCATCACTCTCCTTTTCTCGGATGAGATGACGACCGAACCAACGTTTGATCGGGTCCACAGAGCGGGGGTCAGAGATGGGGGCCCCCGGTCAATTCTAGTCCGCTTTCATTACTACACTGAGAAAGCGAAGGTCCTGGAGGAGGCCAGAAAGACACGGGAGATTACCTATAACAATGCACAAGTGTCCATCTTCCAGGACCTCTCCTCATACACGCTGGCCAAACGCAGGATGTGCCGCCCTCTGACACAAATGCTAAAAGGGAAGGAGGTGCGCTACAGATGGGGATACCCCTTCTCCCTCTCGTTCGAGTACGAGGGTCAACGGTCGACCCTGATTACAGAGGACGACATAAGGGGAGCCATCCAAGAGTGTCGGACACGCCCCCGCGGAGGGAACCCACGGGATTCGCAGTGGAAGGAGCCAGAGAACGCAGGTCACAAGGGAGAGGAGAAAGAAGATGGGTTCACGGAAATTTAAGAAACTGAACCCGCCGTCCCCGACGTCGGACAGGGAGGATGCCGACCCCGGACACGGAGAAGCGGGCCGGTCGGGCCTGGGATAGTCTAGTAGCTTAAACACCAATCTGGAAGTGCAAAAGGGGTACGGGAAACCGGGCAAAGGCGACTTCCAGGACCATGGGGTCCAAGGACGCAAGGAGCCCCCCAAACCAGCAAGTATGGCGGCTACCTGGGGGAAGGGGCTTGGGGGGGAAAAGGGGGGCTCAAGGAGAAGTGATTTCTGATATTAGCCCAGCCGGAGGCGGTAGGCTGGTGGTCCGGCCAATAACCAGCAATGGTGGAACTATTTGGCTGGACGCCGGGGTGGGGGTCGAGGGAATAGTTGGGGTTGTTCAGTTTGAAGGGGGGACCAGGGGGCAGTTGGGGAAAGGCTTGAGGCCCACCGGGGAGGCAGGGGGAGGGGGCAAGGGAGAGCAGGTTATAACACAAAAGGAGCAGGAAAGGAAAAGTGCCATGACCCAGCTATCCATTAAGATGTTGATCCTAGACAATGGCTGAGGATTTGCCTGCCCTGGGCGTGGGTTCCCTTAATGTGCAGGGGTTGAACACCCCAACCAAGAGATCCTTAGTCTGCAGGGAATTCAGGAGGGCAAAGCTTGACCTGCTATTTCTTCAGGAAACACACTGGGCTCGGGGGAAGGAACCGAAATTGCGGGGTAGCGGGATCGGGGAGGTCCTCAGCGCATCCCACAGAACCAAGAAAAGGGGGGTAGCCATACTGCTAGCAAGGGATGTTGGCTTTGAAGTGGATGCCACGGAGAAGGACCCAGAGGGCCGCTATCTGCTGGCAAGGGGCTCTTTGCGGGGCTCCCCTCTGACTCTGGCATTTGTGTACGGTCCCAATGAAGGCCAGGCACAATTCTGGGAGGGAGTGAAGGACAGATTGACATTGTTTGTTCACGGGATGCTGGTGGTGGGGGGGGGGGATTTCAATATGGTCCTAGACCCACCTATGGATAGAAAACGCTTGGGGCCCCAATCCACTAGGGTTGCAGATGAAACCATGGCCCGTACCTTCCAGAGGGTCAATGCGGAGCTGGGCCTGGTGGACACCATTCCGACTCCTAGGACAGGGCTCCCCTCCTTCACATACTACTCAGCAATCCACACATCATACTCCCGTATAGACTACATCCTGGTAGACGAACCCCTTCTTCCACATGTCTCTGGCCACAGGGTAGACCCGGTCCCTTGGTCCGACCACGACTTGGTCCTCACCACCATAATAGGGGGATGGAAGTTTTTTTTCTAAGTTTTCCGGGCTGGAGGAGCCTGGAAAACTTAGAAATAAAACCGCAGCTTTAAAAACGTTGTATTTATGTTTGCGGTAGCTTTTGAAGCTACCGCAAACATAAATACAACGTTATTGTGTTTGAAAACGCTGGGTTTTTCTTTCCAAGTTTCTCCGGCTCCTCCGGCTCGGAGGAGCCTGAGAAACTTGGAAAGAAAAACCACAGCATTTTTGAAACACAACCGCGTTGTGTTTCTGCTGCCGTGGCTATCACTTTGGGTCTCCGGTGCTCCCCTAGGGAAGCATCGGAGACCCAAAGTGAAAGCCAAGGCAGCAGAAACACAGCGCGATTGTGTTTCCATGCTGCGGTGTTTCTGCCTAAAGCTGTTTTCCCATTTGGGGCTCTAGGGCTCCCCACGGGGAGCCCGAAAGCCCCAAATAGGAAAACAGCTTTAGGGAGAAACACTGCAGCGTTTAGCATTCCAGAAAACAACCGCATTGTGTTTCTGCCTAAAGCTGCTTTCCCATTTGGGGCTTGAGCCCGAAAGCCCCAAATGGGAAAGCAGCTTTGGAACAAGTTACTTACCTGTAACTGTTGTTCTCCAGCATGGGTCTGGCATGGATTCACATGCTCATGAATATTCCCCGTCGTCAGGCCGGGAATCCTTGGTATAGAAAAAAATCAGTATCAGTTTTGTTTCTGATCTGTCTTTCTCAGTAGTAACCAATCACTGGTCTCTGGGTCATACTGCCCCCAGCCAATGACTGCCCTCTCCCTAAGCCCCTCCCCTGGCAGCCATCCTCAGATTTGGTAGCACGTGAAGTGGCAGTATGACCAAGTGAAGAGCCACAGAGGGGTAGGCGGGAGGGTTCGCATGTATATCCATGCCAGACCCATGCTGGAGAACAACAGTTACAGGTAAGTAACTTGTTCCTTCTCCAGCATGGGGTCTGGCATGGATTCACATGCTCATGAATATAAGAATACATAGCAGTATACACATGCACAACCACGGGAGGTGGCACAAGGCTCAATATCAAGCAATACAACAACTCAATATTAAGCAACTCTTACCTCCTCACCAGGCTCACCTTAGGCGAACAGGTTGCGCAGCACTGCCTGGCCGACTCTGGACTCCTCCCTGGAATCCCGGTCGACGCAGTAGAATCTCGTGAAGGTGTGCGTCGACCTCCACGTAGCAGCCCTGCAGATGTCGAGCAGGGGCACACCAGACAGGAACGCCGTAGTAGCAGCGATCGCTCTGGTCGAATGGGCTCTCGGACGGCCGGGCAGCGGTCGGTTTGCCAACCGGTGACAGTGCATGATGCAGCCGGAGAGCCATCTGGAAATGGAAGTCTTCGAGAGAGCCTTCCCTTGATTCACAGGTCCAAAGTTCACAAACAGCTGTGATGCCTTCCGGAAACTCTTCGTGCGGTCCAAGTAGAACTTCAGCGCTCTAGCCACATCTAGCGAGTGCAGAGTCCTCTCAGCCGGCGACGAAGGCGACGGGAAGACAACTGGCAACACCAAGGGCTTGTTGAGGTGGAAGTCCGACGGCACCTTGGGCATGAAGGAGGGGTGCGTCCTCAGCACCACCCGCGTGTCGTGAAAAGTATGGCCGTGCAGAGGTGATGGCCACGAGGAATGCTGTCTTCCACGACAGAAACTTCAACGGCACTGAATGCATAGGCTCGAATGGGGCCCCCATGAGCCTAGTTAGTACCACGTTGAGCTCCCACGCCGGGGCAGGGGCCTTCACCGGCGGGAATGATCGGAACAGTCCTTTCATAAATTCCTTCACCAGACGATGAGACCAAAAGGACGCCCGTCCTGTAGTTCTGGTGTAACATGAGACGGCAGCCAGATGTACCTTGATGGAGGCGTGAGATAGGCCAGCCTTGGCCAAAGACAGTAGGTACGGCAATACTTGAGGGGCCGTAATCCGCAGAGGGTTAATCTTCTGTGCTCGGCACCAGACAGAGAACATCTTCCATTTGTGTCTGTAGCACTTGAGAGTTGAGGATGCCCTGGCCTTTGCAAGAACCTCTCTGCAGTCGGCCGGTATGTCATATCCTCCAAACTCTAGTGCTGCTGGAGCCAGGCCTGCAAGTTCAGCGACTCTGGTTCGTGATGAAGAATGGCGCCTCCTTCTCTGGAGAGAAGATCCGTGTCCGTCGGTAGCTTGACTGGTGTGGACGCTGACAAGTTCAGAAGGTCCGGGAACCAGATCTGCCTCGGCCACGCCAGTGCGACGAGGATCATCCTGCACCGGGACCTCTTGAGCTGGTTGACGAGCCGGAGTAGCAACGGCAACGGCGGGAATGCATAAAGGAAAAGGCCGTCCCAGGGGAACGAGAAAGCATCGCCCATGCTCTTCGGTTGGGGAAACCTGCTGGCGAACCTCCGGCACTTGGAGTTCGCCGCCGTCGCGAAGAGATCGATCTGGGGTTCGCCCCATCGTCGGAAGAGTCGGTCCACTTGATCCTGGCGCAGTTCCCACTCGTGGCACGAGCGCAGCTGAGTGAGTCGGCGATGGTGTTTTTAACCCTGCCAGATGAAAGGGTACCAGAAACATCCCTTGTGCGATGGCCCAATGCCACAGATCCTGGGCTTCCTTGGACAGGGCAGGGTATCTGGTTCCGCCCTGCTTCCGAATGTAAAACATCGTGGTGGTGTTGTCGGTGAAGATCCTCACCACCTTGCCCTTGAGGGACGGAAGGAAGGACCTGAGGGCCCAGAACACTGCGCGGAGCTCCAAGATGTTGATGTAGAGAGTCTTCTCCTCCGAGCACCAAAGGCCTCTCGCGTGGAGGCCCCCGGTGTGCGCTCCCCAACCTTCCAGGGAGGCATCCGTCGTCACCGTCACCTGGTGGGCCGGGTCTAGGAAGCCTGTTCCCGCTGTCAGATGAGCGCGGACACCCCACCATCGTATCGCCTGTCCTCGAAGCTGCCCGTCGTCTGGATTCAGTGGGCGTCGAGGAATTCTTGGAAGGGCCGCATCCGAAGTCTGCAATGGGGCACCAGATAAATGCAGGAGGATATCATTCCGAGGAGGGACCTGATAGACCTCACTTTGGCCACGTCCGTGGCCAGTAGACGTTGCACCTTTCCTAGGATGGTCCTTATCCTTTCCTCTGACGGTGAGGCCCGCCGCGCCACTGTGTCGAGCTGTGCTCCCAGAAACAGGGCGACTTGCGACGGAACCAGGTGGGATTTTGGAAAGTTGATGGAGAACCCCAGGTCCTGAGCAGCTGGACGGACTTCGCAGTGTGTTCCACGGCAAGCTCCCTTGTCCTTGCCCGTATGAGCCAGTCGTCCAGGTAGGGGTAGACGTGGATCCCCTGCAGGTGCAGCCACGCCACCACCGGTGTTAGGCACTTGGTGAACACCCTGGGCGCTGATTTTAATCCGAACAGGAGGGCCTTGAACTGGTAGTCCCGCCCTTTGACCACGAACCTGAGGAACTTTTGGTGCCTCTTTAGAATAGGGATGTGGAGGTAAGCATCCTCCAAATCCAGCGACGACAGGAAATCGCCCTCCTCCAGCTGTCCCAGCACGTGCTGGAGGGTGACCATCCGGAACTTCTGTGCCTTGATGTATTTGTTTAGTCGTCGCAGGTCCAGGATGGGACGCCATTCTCCTGTCTTCTTCCTCACGAGATAGTATCTTGAGTAAACTCCGGAGCCCCGAAGCCTCTTCGGGACGAGCTCGATGGCACCTTTCCTGAGCATCGCCCGTACTTCCAACAGCAGTTGAGGGACGTGATTTTCCTTCCTGGCCACGGGAGGAATGCGGGGGCACCTCTTCTGGAACTCGAGGGCGTGCCCCAGGGCCAGGGCGTCCAGCACCCAACGGTCAGTGGAGATGGACTCCCACACGCCGACGAACTTCGTCAGCCGGCCTCCCACTGGGGTGCTTCGGCGGGGGCCCGACCCGGCGGACGGTTCAATCCTGCTTGGAGGCCGCTTTGCCTCCTTGACCACCTTGGCGACAACGGCGGGATCCACCTGACTTGCCGCGTCCCCTGTAGGCCTCCTGCGACGAAGACCTTGCCGCTTGACGGTAAGTAGAGGAGCTGCTTCCGGCTCCCTTGGAGGCACCCTGTCTGCCTCCGGAGCTCCGAAAGGACGGCCGTCGCTGTTGGAGCACCCCCAGTGCACGGGCCATCTCCATGTCCGTCTTGATCGCCTGAAGGGATTCATCAACCGCCTTGCCAAAAAGGTTGTTCCCATCGAAGGGCATGTCCAAAACCTTGGTCTGAACGTCCGGGCGGAAATCCGTTGCCCTGAGCCATCCTCGTTGTCTCAGGCAAACGCCGTTGCCCAACTGACGGAAACCGGTGTCGGCGATGTCCGTAGCCACCGTAATGGCGTGGTCCGAGGCAATATCACCTTCCTGCAAGATTTCCAGGGCCTCAGCCCTCTTGGCATCCGGAAGGAAGTCCAACAGAGGGGCGATCTTAAACCACAACTCCCTGTCGTAGCGGGCTACGATGGCCAGGGTGTTGGCCGCCTTGATGGTCGTCGCTGGAGATGAGATGACCCGTCGTCCCATCGCATCCAGTTTCCTACCCTCGCCGCGTACTTCTTCTCGTACCGGTCCCTCTTCACAGGAGCCGTGGCAGGGTTCTTGAGGAGGGCGAGCCCCTCATCCCAGATTTCATCAAGAAGCGGTACGGCGAGGACCGTCTTCCTTTTAGCCTTGCGCCACTGGTAAAGGAACCCCTCCTTCTTCTTTTCCTCGGGGCAGAGCTGGAAGAGCTCGGATGCCCTGGAGATCATTGCATGGAAGGATCCAATCTCGTCGGTCGGGGACGCCCGGGCAGGGGGCGACGGGAGACACGTCCCGTCGTCGCCTCCGTTCTCATCCGTACCCGTCGTAGTCGTGTCCATGCCTGTATCATCCCCGTGGGTAGTGGACCGGGGGGAAGGCAGAGAAGGCCGCAGAGGTGGGAGAGGAGGCCTAGGATGCGTTCTCCTCCTCTTAGGCGGTGGGCTCCCTGAAGGTCCTGGCTCCGGATCCTCCGTCGGGTCTGGCTCAGGCTCCTCCGTCGGGGGAAGGGGCAACCTAGTCCTTATCTCCGAGCATAAGGACTGGATGGCTGACAAAATGGCCGCCGAGGTGTCCTGCGGCGCCGGAAACGACGGGCGCGAGGGCTCTTGAGGAGCCTCGTCTGCGTCACCGTCGCCCTCGCCGGGTTCCCTCCCGATGGGCTGTGTCTCCTCCACGACTTGGATGAGCTCCTCTTCAGAGGTCGTGTCTGTATCCACGACGGCCACCATCCCCTCCCCCCCTTTTTCCAACGAGGACTTCGTGGGGGTCTTCTCGATGGGCCTGAAAGACGACTCCCTCCGCGGTGGCAGGGAGACTCTGGTACCTGAGGGCGCCTCCACTGGTGTAGCCTCCACAGGCTGAGCCAGGGCCGCGGCGACATCCTCAATCGAGGTCTTAGCAGGGTGAATCACGGCCA
Source organism: Ambystoma mexicanum (assembly GCF_040938575.1). Taxonomy (NCBI): domain Eukaryota; kingdom Metazoa; phylum Chordata; class Amphibia; order Caudata; family Ambystomatidae; genus Ambystoma; species Ambystoma mexicanum. The sequence goes on along the minus strand of NC_090928.1, from coordinate 627,036,997 downwards.
ACGTCACCTTCTGTACGCCCGGGGCCTTCACCTTCGGGGGAGGGTCCGAGCCTCGCTCCCCCTCTGCCGGAGTCTTCGAGATCGACCGGAGCCTCTCCAGAAGCTTTGCCGGGTTCTCGGACTTCCTCTTACCCGAGCCAGAGCGTTGGCTCGTGGTCGATGGCGCCGGGGAGGGTGCGCCCTGCCTGGCAGCCAAGGAGCCCGACCGTTCGGCGCTCCCGTGCCCGCGGACTCGCGGTGCTTAGCCTTTTGTTGGGCCCCCGTCGCCGGAGCACCCTCACAGGACTTAGAAGACCGCTCGGACTTCTTCTTCTTCTCGCCTGGCGGGCTCTTACCTTCCAGCCAGTTGACGAGACGGAGGTGGCGATCCTTCATGGTCCGCTCCGACATGTTTCCACAAAATGCGCAGTCCTTTTCCTTGTGCGTCTTGTCCTCATGGAGACAGTAGAGGCATAACGAATGCTCGTCCTCCTTGAAAACGTTCTGAAGCTGGCATCCAGGGCAGGTCCTGAATAGCTTCCCGGGCGTCGAGCTCCCTTTCTCCTGGGCCATGTCCGGGGTAGGCCTCGGAACTTCTGGAATCCTCCAAAAGCGTAACTAGACGAAATCTTCACCCTTGAGGGGCGTAAAAAACTCCGAAACGGATCCCTGTTGATCGGAAGTAGAAACGGTGGAGCTTGAGGCTCTTTTAACCGAAAAAATGAGAAAATCTCCTGAAAAAAGCGCAAAAACGCAGCAAAAGCTCGAGAGCTAAGCACGAGGACTCCCAACACTTGAACGTGCGGTAAAAATCTGAGGATGGCTGCCAGGGGAGGGGCTTAGGGAGAGGGCAGTCATTGGCTGGGGGCAGTATGACCCAGAGACCAGTGATTGGTTACTACTGAGAAAGACAGATCAGAAACGAAACTGATACTGACTTTTTTCTATACCGAGGATTCCCGGCCTGACGACGGGGAATATTCATGAGCATGTGAATCCATGCCAGACCGCATGCTGGAGAAAGGCAGAAACACAACCCGGTTGTGTTTGAAAATGCTGCGGTTTTTCTTTCCAAGTTTCTCAGGCTCCTACGAGCCAGAGGAGCCTGAGAAACTTGGAAAGAAAAACTGCAGCGTTTTCAAACACAATAACGTTGTATTTATGTTTGCGGTAGCTTCAAAAGCTACCGCAAACATAAATACAACGCTTTTAAAGCTGCAGTTTTATTTCTACCTTTTCCGGGCTCCTCCAGCCCGGAAAACTTAGAAAATAAACCGTAGCTAGTGCTTATTTTTTTTTAAATAAATAGCACTTACCGAGCTGCAGCTGCAGCTTTTCTGCCTGTAGTCTCCGGTCTGCGTCCTCTGAGTCTCGGCACCAATGAAGGAAAAGCCACCCAGTGGTAGCTTTTGTTTACTACAGCTGGCTGGCTTGTCCTTCATTAGTGCCGCAAAAGCAAGCACAGGCGGGCATCCATTTCACAAAATGAATGCCCCCATATGCTTCCTTTTTTAAATTTTGAGCTTCATTTTCTCAAAATTTTACATAGGGTCTTAAAAAAAAAAGTGGCAATCGATTTTTTTTATTATTGCCCATCTTTTTTTGCAATAAAAATTTTTGGGCGAACCATTTCTTTAATTTAGAAAAATCAAATATAAACCCTGACTTTTCGAGAATGAGTGGCGTTGTTGTTATGAAGGTTGCCTCATTGAAGAATACAAGCTGTTGGGAGAAGCACTGCTCTTATTTACTGTAGTGTATTTACCCACAGGTAGCCAGATTGAGTTATGTACTTGTTGATGGGGCTTTATTTAAGCAAAAAACAATTCAAAGGGCCTGACCACTTAGCAACCAGGGGTAATATTCAGGGTCTGGAGAACCATCATACCAAGGGGAAAAATGTGCAGGAGATGACACCATAGAAATTGAGGTGTGCGGCTCCAGGAGTAGCTCACCTGAGTTCTATAACAGTCGAGGCAGACACGCGGGTGACAGATGCTCAGGGGCATTGGAGGCGAGTGTGCGGCGTGACGGTGGGATTACGAACACAGGCAAGCAGGTTTTGTTTTTCTGTTTATGGGGACAAACTTCATAGGGATGGCAGGGGTGGTAAGGGAGGGTGAGAGTAGCCAACGGCTTTGTTGGAATGGAGGCTCACACCGTTAGGTAAAGGCTGTAATCCAAGCAACTTGATTGGCTGCTCACCATTCCCTGGGTGTTAGTGATATGATATGATAGTTTATTTATATAGTGCCTATACACAATGTGTTTCGAAGAACTTCAAGGCAAGGGAGGGAACAAGGGAAAATACAATGACATTCTTACAGGCCATGAACAGTAAGGATGTGAAATTAACTATCGTACTTGGCCTGACGACATTTGAGATAGTGCAAGAGCTAAGACATAGATAAGGAATGGAGGGGGAGAGTGGGAAGGAAATGGAAACAGACAGGCGACTACCGTACTAGGCCTGACGACATTTCTGGTAGAGCCGGAGAAAAACAAAAGGTGTGGGAGAGGGGTGCAGAAAGGGAGGGGAGCAACAAAACAAGCGACTATCGTCCTAGGCCTGACAACATTTCAGATAGTGCTGGGGGGAGGAGGGGAAATAGTAAGGGGACGGGGGAGCGACAGACGAGGTTGCTATCATATTAGGTCCAGGGAGAATTCTGATAGAGTAAGTGCGTAGAAGAAAGTCAGGGGAGGAGGGGAGGAGATAGGAAAAGGGAGAGGGTAGGAGAGAACAGAGAGTAAGCAGTCAAAAAGAGTGGAGAAGCAAGAGGGGAGAGCGAATACAACTGCAGAAGTCAGTAGTAACACATCATTTTGCAAGCCAGGATACAAGATGAAGATGGGAACAGCATGATTCAGGGTCACCATGAGTACAAGAAGCAAAGGAAGTCCAGCATGAGCAATAGTGACTATTGCAAATGTAAAAAAAAAAAAAACAAAAGAACAACCAACATGGGAAAATAGCTATCCGGCTAAATTGCACATTCCCCAAGGGACTGGGAATATAGACCCTCCTTATTCTGCGACAAGCTCCAACATCTGCCAGAACACAAGGTCCAGCTATCATGCTGACTCATGGTCCAAACTGAACAACTCCTTCTGGCTCCACCCCTTTACAAAACTGAAATCCATTCACCATGGAAAATAGATGGGGAAAGTTCCATTCTGGTGACCAGGGTCCATCGTTAAAACCTTTTTTCCCCACATACATTTCTGAGTAACTTTATATTTCCCCAGGCACAACTCAACATACTAACAATAAAGCCAACCTTCTTTACAATCGTATTTACTTTATTGCCCGCTTCCCTCGTTCTGTCTCAGCTGGCAGACTTGCACCAAGCCACTGTACTACAAAGCACAGCACTTCCTTTGCCATGTGTTGCATGAACTTAGCGCCAACAAGAAGCTCAGAGTCTCAACCACCCGTGACAGCACACAATACACCACACACTTCCTGACTGAAGTCTAACCCCACATGCTTACCTTCTCTACCTACGTTTACCTTTCACCCATGGACTGACTTCAGGATCAGGGCTACTTAAACGTGGTTCCCCACTGAAAACCCAATAAACTCTAAAGCTGGGCTTGCTCCATCATGCTCTAATTTTCAGTGCAGGCTGCCAACGGTGTCCCCCTCCCTCTTCCATGCTTTTCTCTCCTTTCACAATGTTACTTCCTATTCCAATGCTTATGGTGTATCAGGGTAATTCAGTCATGAATCAGGTCTGGGGCTTCTTCGAAGAAATCCATTATCTGAGACACAGTCCCAAAGGTCACATATAGGCAGATCGATGGGAGGGAAGCAGGGGGAACACACAAAACCAGGTTTCCCATTCCCACTCCTTTCTCAAGAAGGCAATATCTGGAAGTGTTGTTGGCCTGCAAGGACAAGGTAAGAAAAGGGTCGAAACCGATAACTGGAACGTGCCGTAGAAAAAAAAAGAAATTAACAAGACCACAATAATGCAGCATCTGAAAGTTACGTATTTTGCTACATTGTATCACTGCATCAAATGCATCCTGCATGCACTCTGGAAAGTGGGCCCTGGCTGCAGCGTTCATACAGAAACTGGCAACATGGAACAGACTATTAGCGCAACCAAGCAGCGGTCGGCGACACTGCTCGTCTTTTCTTTATGATCACTAATAGGTTTAATGTTAATGTTACAAGGTAAAGGGACAGCCAAGGTCTTCACACTAAACAGTATACCGAGTGACAACGTTTCTGCAACATTTTCCAGGAAACCTGTACGACTTGCCCGTTCTGTCTGAAATGACTCAAAATGTCCTGCGCACATGACTGTCTAGACTCTACAGACAATTACCTATTGCTCGTCGTCAAAATATTTCTCACCGAGGAACTAGTTTCGTTATTTCTCAAAGTAGACCTCTGCTTACTATTTTAAGTGGCTTTGTGTAGAGCTACTGCGTTCCCAGGGCTCCTTGCGGTTTCCTGAGCACAGACCACTTTCTGGGGAGTATCTGCAAGTAAACTAGCTCCTGACACAGACTATGGTTGAGAGCTCAGGCAGCATCGTTACCATCACTTTCTGCAATAGTGCGATGCCATGGGTTTGCAGTATCTACTAAGACTGCCAGGTCCAAGCTCCATGCATATTCACCCTAATATGCAAATGATACATTCGCTGCTGCCAGCACGACCTCTCTAACTGGGGTCCTCTTTTTTTCTCCCCAAGTCTTGGAGTTTTAGCCAGCCACACTTTGGCATGGGAGGACTTGTAGTTTGTGGTTGTTCTATTACTCTCTTTGTCACCCTCTTCCCGCTCCCCCACCCCCATAGATCTGTGGGGAAAGTTGTAAAAAACTGAAAGATCTCTGTCCTTACAACGATCTGTTTAAAATGGATTGACTTTCGCGAGGATAAGGCACCGCAAGATCATCATTGACTTTAGACGCTCGAGTAAATACTTGAAAAACTAGATCGGCTGCATTTATCCCAATAGCACATTCCAGACAGACAGGGAAAGAAAAGGGTTGTGGTTTGGAGTCCTGATTTCAAGTGCGCAGTTAGTACCTGATGACGCATGAGTTCAGACTTAGAAAACACGGCATTTTACCTCCAAAGCAGTGGTTCAGGTGCGGCCACGCCAGCGTGACACTCAGTCCCCTTGTCGCCGTTTGTTGGCCATCTTGAATATAGAGCGGTTTTAGTTCAGGTTCCAGGGGAAGGGGCTGGAGGGGGCTCTATAACAGCACAAGCTGCTGTGAACAGTCACAAGAAGGAAGCCGGGCCCGAATGAGTGCAAAGGCGAGGAGTACGTTCTCAGCTCTTGGATGTGAAAGTGCGAGTACTGCTGAGCTTGATCTACGTTATATGCAATCTGGGCCACAAATCTGATAGTGTAGATATTTTATAAAGTGCCATATAATTTCTATATGCTGGTTTATAGCACTTTCAGAGTCTGTATAGGTATGAAAATACATAAAAAGAAAATTGGTAAATTAAGAAAATGTGACTACTAACAGCAAACATCAAGTGCACAGCCACGAGCTGAGGGGCCGCTTTGTGGTGTCATTAAATGCACACCCAGGGTTACACAGATTCACATGGAATTGTGGCAGAAGAGGACAGGGCCATCCAGACTGTTCATTGCATTACCTATTGGGGCATAAAGATTCAAGGGTTCAATTTCCAGAGCATGCCACCTGCACACTTTTTTTTAACGAAGCAATAGACTGTTGATGGCTTGTATATGTTTAGAGTCACAGGTTTTCCACAGGCTGCCATCTAGATGTTTGTAAGCAGTAATACACATTATTGTCTTCCAAAGGAAGAGGGCACCACAGGGGCAGTCCTGTCACACTATCCCTATTCTACATGTACACATACCCATGATCCTTCACGCATCACTGGCCGCTGATAATTTTTTTTGAGGCCATGACGTGACAAGCATGTTGTAAATTAAGTAATAATGCCTGTTTCTCCACATAAAACCCTGCCCTCCTCCACTGCTATCACTTGTTTATCCTAATCTCCCCACCTTTTCCAGAAAACATTTTGGAACTACTTTTTTCAAACCCCACCTTTTAAATATTTGAATCATCTAAGGTGCTCCAAGACACGCTGAGTAGGGCCAGCGCGAAACAAAACAAAACATTGAAATAAAACAAATAAACCATGAGTGCGTGTTGTTCAGCTCCGATGTGAGGAGGCTGAGTTGGTGCAGGGCTATGAAAACTGAAGTGGCCCACATACTTCTTAAAGAGTGAGCTTTAGGAGTTATAAAGGCATGCATGCTAAAGTGTAGCAGAGTTTAATACAGCATATAATCAATATCAGAGTGGCAGATTTAGTTACTGGGGTACTCCTCCCTTCCTGCTGCAAAAGACACAAAGCCCCTCATTAGGACCCAGGCGGTAAGGGGTTTACGCCGGCGTAAACCATGGCGCACCTTACCGCCGCAGTACGAGTTCCCTTAGCGCCATGGTGATTTTAACGCCTGCTTTTAGCAGCCGTTAAAATCCATGGCGCTAAGGGACCTTGTTGTTAATTACGCCACCGTAATTTACGGTGGCGTAATTAACGGCTTCCCCACTCCCATTATGCCCTATGGGGCCAGAAATGGGAATGGGGAAGGGTAAATGGGGATTGGGGACTTACCGCCCCGCCAACCTCGGAATGGGGCGGTAAGTCCGCCAACCCCCATGGCGGAGTTGGCAGCTTAGCGCCATGGACCATGGTGCAAATAGCGCCATGGTCCTCCGCCAAGGTCCTAATGAGGGCCAAAGAAAGGACAAGTGTTACATATTGATTTTGTCTAGAAAGACCATTATACACTTGCCATGCCCAAAGCAGTAAAGTGCTTTTTCTCCCTTTGATTTAGGTTCCGAAAGAAAACGGGTCATTATATAGACTGAGCCACATAAAATGTGAAAATTACATTGATGAGAAATGGGGTTGATTTCTAAATAAAACGTTATGTTTGTAAACTGTGATAAAAGGTTTGTCTACTGAGAGAACTTGGATTTTGCTTGCCCTCATTGTTAATGGGAGGACAGTGAGGAAAGCTATAGCAAGGTCCTTCAGTGAAGCTTTGTGCACAGTCTCAAAGTGGGAACCAACACATTGATGCAGGAGGCCATGACCAATAGCCCCCCTGGGGGTGGTACTCAGTGGGAGGATCTCATGGGGAGGGAAACCCCCTATGGGACCAGTGATGACTATTGTGGTAGAATGCGGTATCCCTGCCAATTACCTGACCCTAGACCCCCTTCCAGCAACCATAACAACAACCACTTCCCTAATAGGATTATGAGTTACTGCCACCCGAGCATTGCCCTAGAAAGTACTGGGACGAGGAAGAACAGGAATTACCTAAATCAAGATCGCCCCACCCCCAGTACTGTGATGAAGTGAAACTCCATTGAATCAAAAAGGGAACCGGAAGATAAGTACTGTGACGAGGGAGAAGTGCAGAGGCATTCAGATTATCTATGGGAACCACATAAAGCAGTCTAGTGGTTACCGACTTCCTATTGGTCCAACACTAGTAGAAATAGAGGAGGGAAACCAGGACGTGTTGTCAAGCCCTCCCTCGACGAGTGAGGAGCAGGAATTCTGTGCTGTAGAGAAGGGGTTGTGGACCAGTGTGCCTCCCAGAAAGAGGGGGAAGCCCTTAAACGTGCGCAGACCAGCAGTGAAGGCGGAAGCTGACCGGCGTGCCAAAAACAGAGGGAGAGATTCTGAGGGCAGTGCAGGACGCTAGGACCATACAGTCAGAAGGTGGGCTGAAACTCTGGGCATCCCTGAGACCCGGGAGTGCACAGGGAAGAACCTGCACTGCCGGGAACACCAAAAAGACTGCATAGCTGCCGCAGAGCAAGAGCCGAGTTCCGGAGAGAGCGCAGTGAAGGAAACATGCTGCCAGGAAGGAGAAGACAACTGTAGAGCCGCTGCAGAGCGAGAGGGGCTCCAGCATGCCACCGGAGCCCTGTGACCGAGCTTAGCTGCAACGGAGGAGCCAGCACCCGAGGTGACCGGCGAGGCACCGGAGGCCCGAGGAGGTGGTGGCACGAGCAGAGATGATGGGAAAAGGGGATCTGTGACCCTGAAACAGTGGGAGAAACGGTTGATGGACGTGGGTTTATGCTAAGGCTTGGCAGGAGGGTGAACTGAGCCAACAAAGTGGGAAACTAAAGTCAGAATTGCGAGTCTGGGACCAGCACCCATATAAAGCGAACTGTGAAACTGATAAGACATTGGCAGGTGAGCGCAGTACCTGATGGGAGGAAACCAGGTCTGGCAACCAGGGTCAGGGATCCACCACAGCTTGGGGAGTGCATCCAGGTTGTTCTACATCACAGTGCTTGGTGGTCAGCGATGCAGGCACAGAAAAGAATCCTGAGAAGGGCCAACATGGGGGCAGAATTTCCCCCAACAGTCTACGCCCCTTTACCACAGAAGTAAATAACTTGTATTACTCTAGACCAACCACTAGATGGTGGCCTATGCCAAGCATGTGAATATAAACTGATTCACAAGCCACATAATTGAGGTTATCACATAAGGATTATGTTAAAAAGCTAAATAATTATTGTAATGCTACTGAATGTTCAGAATGAAAAGACAGAAATGGTAAAATGCAATTTTGTGTTTTTTTGGTCCAGTGATTTTATCACTCAAAATAAACATTGAGGGTGCAACAATATTTTTTTTAACCCATTATTCAACACTTTCCCCAGAATATTCTAGGACTGGAGTTTGTTTATATAATTGCACCAGTCCTAAAATATGTTGGCAAGAGTGTTTAGTGGGTTACAAAAATCCTGTTTACCCATCGATGTTTATAACCTCAATTAAGTCACATATAACCGTTCTTTTCTACTGAACTGAATTGCAAACAAGGCAAGTTGGGAGGGGAAAAACAAAAAAATACTGCCAAATGTATACAGGGAAATGACAACAAAAACAAAGAATACAAAGAGGGCAAGAACAATAACACATTTTTTAAAATATCCTACCAAATTGGACAGAGTACAGGAATTGGGGAAAAACTGGGCACGAGTGAAAAAGATACATGGGAACAAATCCCAGCTTGTACAATTTGTGCATACGTGAAGACAGCAAGCGCACAGTGACTCACAAGGAAACAATCGCATGTGTAAAGGGAGAAATGTACAGGTGCCAGATACTGCACCTGAGAAAACATTGTGTTTCAAATAAAGTTACCCGGCACAAGCCCCTTCGCAGGGAAATTGCTCGTAGGAAGTGACATGCCACAATATTTCAAAAACACATGTAATGGTAAAAATTGTTAAGTGGTGGGAATTTAAACTCTTCAAGAAGTATTGATAAAATAATGTCAGGTCTTCTGACAATAGCTCCCAGGTCCCCAGTGTATTTGCGCAAGCACCAAAATCTGGTCTTTAAATCTCTTCACGGCCTTGCTCCTACCTACCTACCTCTCCTCTCTTCTCTTATTTTACACCCCCTCACTCCGTTTGTTCTGCCGATCTCTTCTTACTTTCAGTTTCCCCACCCTCTTGTGCCTCTTCTCGTTTCTGTTCCTTTCAGCTCCTTGCCCCCTTACACTGGAACTCCCTACCTTTCTCTATCCGTTCCTCCCCTTCCTATTATTCCTTCCGCTCCTCATTGAAATCCTTCTTTTTTATTCCCCTCCCTGATCCCCTTCCACCTCTTACCCTTCTTTCCCTCTTTCTTCTACCCTTCTCTTTGTTCTTTATCTTCCCCTTCTATTCTAAATCTCCCTTCTTCCCACTATTCACTTTACTCACTACTCTCTCTCCCCCCTCTTTCTCCAACCAACTTCCTCTCTTCTTCTTTCTCATATGTAAATTGTTGTACATGCTGATTTTCTGGTTTGATTCATGTTTACCGTTATAGCTTGTACTGTTCCATGTTTAATGTATATTTTGTTGTTCATTGTAAAGTGCCTTGGATTAACAATAAATACAAAATGAATACAAATATTGCAACAAGGGCAAATTAAGGGAATAAAGCAATTTGCTGCTCTGTAAGGGCATGCCTAAAATAATCAATGCGCCCCTGCCATTTTTCACATGTAAACTAAGGGGCGATGAAAATACCGTTTCTGATGGAAATTGACATCACTGTCCTGTAACTGTTAATCATGCACATTTTACCTGTACCCAAACTGTGTGCTTTTGGAATTGCAAGTGCATTTGAGCTCATAAAATAGCATGCCAATCGGACCCTGTGTGTGAAACATTAGCGGTAGGACACCCCGGGTCCACAAATATTTAAATAAAAGCCCCCTGCTTCAAAAACTGACCATTTATTAGAAAAGAAAAATATCAATGTTACACATATCACACCAAATTACGTGCGACACTGTTGGAAATAACAAAGAAAGTACAATGTTGTCAAACAAGCAAACACAAAATTGTTGACTACAAAAGCCAAAAGTCGACCTTTAAGACCTAAGTCATCCTTACAGATGACTCATAACTCGAGTTTTCGCCGTGTAAAATGGCGAGGCACTGCAAAGGTTTGCAAGCCTGCATCTCCCTTTTCTGTCAGTTTCTAAGCACATCCCTTTGGCCGCCATCCATGGGAAGGCATGCATACTCTCTCCCATCTCCTCCGCCGCACTCAAAAACAATAAGGGCAGAGCCGCAAAGCAACTACCAGAAGCAACTCAGTGACTTCTGGGGAGAAAACTATTCATAATACAAATCACCAGCAGCAGGGTTCGAAATTAAGTTTGGAAAAGCAGGAGCTAAAAGTAGCTCTGCAGGATGCTGCATTAACCAGTGACCAGGAGCTACCACAGGGCAATGAGGAGCTAGAAGATAGCGTTCCGCATATTAACTTCCACATAAGATGAAAACGTATCATTTTGTCCATTTATCATTACCCTTTAAGCTTTAAATGTTGTATAGCTGTTTCCTAATGTTTATTTAGGGATTGTCTGAAATACATTTATTTAGTAGGTTTTAACTGAAAAACGGCAAATTCGCTGCGGATTTCCCCCAGCTCAGAGCTCGGGCTAAATCCTGCCACACCTGTGATTTGGCAGACCCTTAAATGCGGCGGTAATAGCGTTACCGCTGCATTTAAGGGTTACCACCAAACTCGTGATGAACCAGTTAGTCTTCAGGAAAAACCTGTTTCTGGCTGAGGGCAAAAATTCACAAAGGAAAGCCCCACTTCAGCTGGATGTCACATCTCAAATAACCCACAATAAAATGTGGTACTGCTAAAGGTGTCAAAATTCAGTATCCTTCAGACCTACTGACTAGGGAAGCAAGGACTTCCAAGAGAAATCCATCCGTGTCTGTAGCATGACTAAAAGGTGTGAATCCTTGTTTCACCCACTCCAAAGAGCACACACTAACTTCAAATAGACTCATAAAAACCTCTGGTCACAGGCTCGCCCAGGGGGACAGATGGCGGTAGGCGATGAAGCAGACATCCCATTTGCTGACCAGGAACACTCAGAATTAATTTAGAAGACTATTTTCATTTTAGGCAATTTGCGCAGCAACCATACTGTGGATTGATTTTATTTTTACACCATTTTTCATGTGATTTCCAGGTGGTTTTGGGGGTATAAAATGCATCTACCTGTGACTCTAGGACCTGTAATGGCCAGTTAGTGATACATAACTAGTTTTCGTCAAAAAAGTTGAAAGGAGAACAAAGAATGATGACAAATGGGAAAATACAGATGTTGCTCCAAACCCTAAACCAATCCTGACTGGGGCAGAGAGAGAGAGAGAGAGTGTAACTGTCCAATACTAGCAGCAGGGATTATTGCAGGTTACTTCCTCTAGATCGTAAAATTGCTGAGGTCCTTTCTGCTATATAAGGGGGACTGTAGTAGGACTCAGGGGACACACAAAAAACCGGGGAGACAGAAAAAGGAGGAGGACGGAGAGAAGGTTGCTGAAACTTAACATCTTTGAGAGTGGAGTGACCAGACCCCTGCCCTATCTTTCCTGAGTGCCTTGAGATACAGCTGGCCTTCCTGAACCTTAAACAAAGGCTTACTATGTAAGTAGCAATAACCCCAGCCCTAAATTGCATAAGCCCTTCATTCTTGTAGCATTGCATCCAATATTTCCCCATTGAAAATTCCTCATTGAAACCCCCAATTGCCAGTGCATTTCAGTAATCTCCCCATTGAAGAATCTTTTGTTTGATCGTGTATTTCAGTCCTCTCCCTACAGAAGAATCTCATCGCCACTGAAAAGAAACCTCATTTGTCTGTGTAGATCCTTAGTATTTTTGTAAGTAAATCAATTAATCCCCCCATTGAATTTCACGGGATCGGGATTGGTGCAACTCGAAACCAGCAATCTTTTCCCCAGTGTTTTTGTTAATTGTTATAGTTATAGCATGTTGCCCAAAAAGAATTAATCCCATTGTGATATGAGAAACGAATTTGTCTGGTTTTAAATTGTGCACTGCTAAACAAATTTCCATTTGCCACTGTATTTTCCCTTATCTCCCAAAAACCGATTTTCCTATTGTAAGCTTCCCCACTTCCCCAAGCTGCCTGCCATTGTAAGCATCAGTGAAAAAGAATTGCCATTTGCATTTTCTTTGTCATTGAAATTAAGCTTAACATCCCACAAAATGATTTCTCTTTTCTGTTCCTCTTTCCCTATTGTGTGGTCAAAAAGATTTTTCATTTGCATTCCCTGTCCATTGCACATGTGTGTATATTCTAAAAATCGATTTTCTTCTTGTGTGCTGATTAGTATTCCCTTACAGCTCTGCCCGTCTTTCTAAACATAAGCAAGCAAATTCCCTGTTTTACCATCTCTTTCCCCTAAGCAGTTGTTAGAAATAATTTTTTTAACAATCTTCCACTGATGCTCCAAAACGGATTTTCCCCTGCTTTGCTGACTCCCCATATTGTTTCTGTGGGCACCAAACCAAACCCGAAGTAGTATCACAGTATATCTTAATCTGGTTGCCTTCTAGAAGTCTTGTATTTGTGTTGCCACAACATTGGTGGCTGTTGTAATTTGTTGATTTTCCTTTGACATTAAATAATAAATTAATAAATATCTTATTGATACCCACCGGCATGGTTCCTACTCCATTGTGACACGGGGTGTTTGTGGAGGTTGGGTGCGAGACGGGCTGGATGCCCACTCAAAAAGAATCCGTAGTATACTAAAAAAATAAAAAGCGTTTTATTGTGTGCCACATTCATTTCAGGGGAAGGAGTTCCATGGCTTGCGTGTGCTGTGTAATAAATCGCGACAGGATTGTTCTAATTCCGGAGGCACAAGAAGGGCATCAGAAATGCGCTATTAAGCACAGGTGCAGCAAAATCTTCTTATTTGTGCATCAATGTTTCCTTTTTCTTGTCGCAAAATCCTGGTGGGGAAGGGACTGCTTAGCACTACATGGTAATGCTATCCACGTCAACGCTACACATTTCATCAAGCTTGAAAGGATGATTCCCTGATTGAGTCAATCCATTTTAAAAGCAGTGACCCTGAACTTTCAGGCAAATCTCTGCCGATAAAGCTTCACCCAATGTCCTAATTAACCAGCTACCTAACCCTTATCCATCTGAATGATAGATAAGGTAACTTTGATTAGCCTTAATTCCCAGAGTGCTACGGTCACACAGTTAAAGACCGGTCTGGCATGCAGTAATGAAAACCACTGCGTTCAAAATGCATATTCTGCTACAAAACGACAATAGTCCAATCTGGCTTATTTTATTAAGGGGCATTTATAGAGCGCCCTATGCTGAAATGGCCCCAAACCACTGCAGGTTGTCTGGGAATTCAGTAGACCATAGCTTGATTATGGCTGTGCGTTAGATGCAGAGAAATCATAATTGCTTTGGCGGCAGAGATGACCACTGTGACATTACCTTTAACAGTTATGATGTAATGTATAGGAGTACTGCTTCACATTTGTCTAGGTCAGTGATCATTTTGAAGCTTGTAGAGGTTATGCGAGCATAAGCAATTGTAGCTTCTTACATTGTATAATTAAAAAAACAACTGGGGGGCCATAAATATTCTGACAGCTGACAGGTGGTACCATGTAAACTGGGCCTCCACAAGCTAATACGTTTTATTTGTATGTCAAAATGGGGAGGCTCAGGCAATGTGAATCACACAACTACAAGGCCAAGAGTGCCAAGTACTACTGATTATCAAAGCAAGTTCTGCCTGAAAGGGCCAAGCATGCTATGGGACTGGTACTACTCGACATCTGTGTGGCGAACTCATCTAAAAACCTGCTGATTTGCCACCACATAACTTGGCTGACGTCGATTTAAGGTTAACTTGAGATGTATTTGTGCCAGGCTCTGCCTTGTGCACATTTGCCATCCCACAGACGCCGGCTTGTGAGGGATTCTTTCAGTACCCTGGGGCACACAGACTCGTTGAGCGTGTTCCATCATTTGCAAGGAAAAAGCGAGGACAGTTTCTAGAAAATATTGTGCCCAGGGCAAAACACCACAATACTCCCTGCTCCCAACGTTGCTACGCCTCTGCTACCCTGCACTGCCCTCCCGCTCCAAAATTAAATCATTGAAATTTAAATACAGTGTTATTGACGTATTTAGAATCAATACGTAGATCACATGTACAACAATATTACTAGAGGAATTCATTTTCATTATCCCAGGTTTTTGTTAATTGTCTACATGGAGGTCACTCTCGTAGATGATGCTGCCACAAAAGTGTCTATTGTTGCTCGGTCATCTGGCTTTCCACCAATTGTGCTCTCTCACTTGAAAGCGTAGCAAGAGCAAGTGGCTCTCTACAGTTGTCGAGCACAGCGCTTAGAGGCCGTTACATATGCGCCATCAGAGGAATGGACGGTGGGTGTGAAATCAAGAGAGAGAGTTATGCGGTGGTGAAGAAGAAGGCAGCTCTCTGCTATATTAACCAAGGTTAGGTTTCACATAATGCACTAAGACTACTGCAAAGCCATTTAGATGAAGACCAGAGAAGTAGGCAGGCTATGAGTTGAAGCAGCCATGTTGCCATAAGATCCGAGTACCTAGAGAAATGATAACAATACCTGCCACACGGTGTGAGCGCATGAGCATTACATGGGAAACCTGGTAAATGGTGAGCATAGCCGAGTATAGCCTGGCAATATCTAGAAAATGGCATGAATACTTCGGAATGTGATGGCAATAGCTGCCTAATGGTGCGTGTTCCTGGGCATATAATGTGAACCTCTGGCACATAATTGCACGCTGCATGGATAGCTCATGTACAGCCTGCTGGTTTTGGGATTGGGAGAATGGCATGCGAGAAGTTTGAAGCCCTGGTTTTGCCACTTAGGTCCTTCACCATCTGAGAACGGTGAATGAGTACCATAAGTGGGGAATAATAATAATGCTCATCAATACAGAGCTTAGATGTGATCCTTCTACATGAAGCGCTATAAAAATCAACAATTTATAATCCTATGATGCAAGCACATAGCCAACATATTGCAATGCCTAGTCAATTGGGCTGGTTTATGTTGTCTGATGGCAAAAGCAGGCCATGTGTGCGAGTACCTGGCAACGATGGTAGTTCCTTACTGTATGATAACAACCCGTAATATATGTTAGGTTAATATACCCAGGCAAAGCCTATCAAATGACGGTAGCTCGGACATGCAATTGTAACACTAGGCAAATCGTGAATGTACATGGGCATACGACCACAATATCTACTGCAGCAACACAGAAAACCTTTTCACTAAACACGTGTCAGTAATTGCTGCTACAATAACTGTTTTCTTAATTTCACGTTTTCCCACGATGTACACACACACACACACACACAAAGGAGTTTTCTTACTCCTGGTATCAAAACTTAAAAGGGCAGCAACAAACCCAATGGGTAACAATATTACCCCCCCCCCCATTTAGTCAAACTGTTTCGCGTCGCTTGAGCACATGTTTCCAGTCCTGGGCTGTCATGTAACAGATCAATGCGTTCTGGGATTTACAGTCGTTTGCTTCAGCGGAATTAACAAAAACAGAAAATTATGATTTTAAAAAGAAACCCCAATGGTATTCAGATGACATGGAGGCACTCATTTGATCGCCCAAACACATCCCACAAACAAGGAAATGACCCTAGTTGTCTGCTAAAAGTTCACAAATTAATGTCAATTCCTTATATTATGCCGTCCTCTGGCAATTTACTTGGTCTCCCCTCCCGTCTCCACAAATCACTACTCCTGCAGGCAGTCAATGATAGCTTTGATTAAGACAAATAAAAAAAAGTTCATTTAGTCTAGCACAAACCCCTTTCTGCCATGCCTGTGCTATGCAGCACTTATCACGCTGCCCAAGATTTAGGGGCTGCTTCTGCGTGTTTAGTTTCACAAAGAGAGGCTCATTTGGTAGGTGGCAGCCTTCTTAAAAACCTCTGAGCAGAGCATTATGCCATTAGCTGCATCATGGGAGGCTGTGGGTAGGGCAGGCGTTTGTCCTCTGCCTCTGTCATGATCAGTTTAGTGCTAAATGTTAAAAATGTGAAGGCACCCTAATCTCCCGATTGGGAGGTTAATAGGCTCCCTGCTGCGTTTTATGCCCCCAACTGTGCCCCGGGTCATTGCCAACGTAGGCCAATTTATCACCGTATTGGCGCAATGTGCTTTGAATTTTATCCAAAGGGATCCACAAGCAGCAGCAACAGAGTGTTTGTGTGAAGAGCAAACATAGGTAGAAACGGATGCTACGCTCCTCACACGCTTTCTGTAACGTGGCTTCCATTTTGTAGGAGCTGGCCTGGCTAACGTGTTTGGAAATGGAGTAGTTCTGGGGCCAAGTCCCCCCCAAAAAAGTGTGGAGGGTGGGGGTGGGGGGTAGAGGGGTTGTAGGTGGATGACACTCATTAACATATCAATTGAATATGGCGTCACCGGAAATTCGCATATCAAGGTGCCCTCTGAAAAAAGTGGGGTCGACTCCGTCCACCCACACTCGACTTGAGCCCTGCTGGTATTTCAGTGCTTACAATGGGATATGTTGGGATCTCACACACTGTACAGCTGCTGTGCAGATGTGCTTGCCTTTTGCTGGCCCTCCTCTGGACGGAGATAAACAAGACGTCTGGGGGCGGGGCGCTTTCACCAAAGTGGGAGGCCACAGCTTCACACACATACACAAATGAATAAACAGCAAATGTCATTTTACTAAAATGTAACTATAAGAATCTATGTGTGATGTATTTCTGCATCACACTACGGAGAAAATATGCACGACACAGCCCTTCATAAGTACAGCATTGATAACACCGTTTTGTGTATGGTCAGATCTCCTAAGAAAACAATAAAGCATTATAGAGATTGTTACCACAGTCTTGCTAACCGCTGGCGTTCCTAGGCCTCCAGTTCAGTTTTTATCCTTTGCATGCTGGAGATTGTAGTTTTGCTTCTTCCTCTTATAAATGCATGACTTCCAAATTCCAAAATGCACAGAAACAAATGGGACTGGAGGAAATTCACCCTGCTGACATGGGTCTTGTGAAGATCCATGTGGGTGGGAATTGTTAGAATACTGATAAATGCTACTCCCTGCCTTTATCGAGCAGCACTTTGCATTCTGGGAAGTAGAGTGTTGCAGTTTCCATTAGATGTATAACTTTACGTTAACGCGTGCAAAGAGGTCCTCTGTAAAAAGCCAGGACTGGCTGAAGGCTTCGTTCATTACGTAGGGGCAGCTAGTCTCTATTTCCCTATTACAGCCTCAAATTTCTTCGATGGTGTACAAGGTTCAGTGTGCACCATTTTGAATTAATCGAAAAGGTATATCAACAAACATGAACTGTGCTGTACTTTCTTGCTTTATAGACATACGCTCAGGGTGGTCTTGGGCCTTTACACTTGGGATCCATCGGTGCCCAGTGGGAGCTGTTAGGCAGAATCCTATGCAGTGCCCTTAGGGACCACTGCACACAATTGAGACTACAAGTGGTAATACAATTTCACCTTTGGTACAAGCCCGTACTACACAGTAAAGTGGTAGCAATGGCTGAGCAGCCAGACTTATCTCAAGAACAAATGAGCAGAAGTAGAGATTACACAAAGGACTACAATCACTGAGGCTCAAGCCAACACTGACTCAAGGTTTCTGGTTAAAAAATATATTTATTTTTAAACCATCTGTTCACAAAGCACTTCACTTCTTTTAAAATAAAACCACACTTCAAATATACTACACACAACCAATTCCCCTTGTGCAGATCAATTCAAGGTAAGTACATTTGGATTTGACAGACCAGTGTTGTGAAACAAAGATATTACCGGGGGTAAATACGCGATCACTTTTTTACAGTAATGACAGTTCGGTTTTACGAAAGAAAAGCGTACCCGCGGGAAGAAATGTAACCGAAGTCAAACACATTTAGCACATGAATTAACACAAGAGAATAGGGGATAAAAATCATAGGCAATACTTTTGTCAAGGCAAATAGAATCAGAGGACACTTCAATAGGCCTGCGTTAGTGTCAAATGGAACAGGAATCCTGTTGTCGAGGATCACAAGGTTAGAAGGGGTGACTAAATCCCTCCCTCACATTCAGCCCACCTAGACACCCAGATGCCAAAGGAGGGCTTCTGGACAGAAGCCCGCCAAAGGACAGCGAACAAAGAAGGAAAACCTGGTTTGGCGCGAAAAGTAAAACACAAGAAGGACTTTAACAAAAAGAAATGGCAACTAAACCCAACTGGAGCCAACAGAAAACGAATTTGGTCAAGCGGGTTTATGTTCAAGGCTAATACAATAGCCTAAAACAGTACCATGTTTATATACTATAAACGCGGTACAAAAGTTAGGGTAGATACCACTGCCACCAGCCGAGTCTTAATGTTAAGGGAGCGAAACAAGGCTCCAAGAGGCACAGACAAAAAGGGGTAGGGATTAACCCTTTCCAATACTCCATGTAAGATGGGGTGTGTAAGATGGGGTGTACTTGGTCTGCAGTTAAAAGTGACTATATAAAGTTAATGGCAACTTTACCTGTTTCTGGGGGACAGTAGTCAGCCCCATAATAGTGGAATCAGTGGGAAGTCTCAAAGACGCCCCTGTGTTACTGCACTAAGGGTGCTGTGTAACACACACAAAAAGTGGGACTCATGGAGTGTAGCTCCAGAGCCCAAGATCACACAAACAGTAGAAATACACATGGCAAAACACATGTAAAAGTGGGAAAAAGGCTCACACTCTTACCCGGTGGAAAAAAATAAACCCCAGAAATCCAGCAAAGCTGCTGAGGGACTCACTAGGTGAGGGAAATTAGCCATAAATGAGAATTCTCCCTAACAGGAGCCCACCTTGGCCTTGCAGTAATCAAATAAATAGTTGGGAGGTACAAGTACCCCCACATTACACCCTGTCCTCAGGCTCAACTAATGTCTTTATGGGTCAAAACACAATCATTCGAGGAGTAGGAGAGCTTAGGAATGCTTACGGAAAACGTGCATGATTTACGCGTGCATTAGTTGAGATGTCAATGGGAATACATTAAACTGAAAAGTAGGAGGAAATGGTTTAGCCTAAAAGTAGCAGATGGTGCTTAGCAAATGGATTAGCCTATTGGCTGTAGTGGAACTACCCAAAGACATTATAAAGGTATCATTCGCCGCCTTCCTATGGATACTAGGAAGAACTACCATCATCAAACAAGAGATCTGTATTCAAATCCTGCCTATCAGCTTTAGGAAGACCCACCTAAGGGCAAAATGTGCCTCCTGCCTAGTAGCCGATGGGAGAATTCAGCAGAGGGACAAAATGGGCAGTATTCAGCTCCTGCCCATCGGCTCAAGGAAGAATTATCCAAAAGGCAATATTGGGGAACCTAGTCAATTTACCGCAAACAAATCAGAGTGGTACATTTCACGAAGACCATAATACCAAAAACCACAGAAAATATTAAATAAATATATATAGGGTAGTGGGGTAAGCGGTTAAAATGGGTCGGGATGGGGTTAAAATGGGTCAGGATGGGGTTAAAATGGGTCGGGGTGGGGTTGGGGTGGCACTGTAAGAATAAAAAACAGGGTCTGAGAGGGGACCCCCAAATTAAAAAAATAAATACAAATTCTGTGTTTTTCGGTATTTTGCAATGAAATGTACCACTCTGAATTTTCCGTCGGTAAAATCACATATAACCCAAAATAGGTTTACTACCTACATGCTCTCAGAAGATCTACCCAAGGGCAACAGGAGGGCAGCATTTGCCTCGTCTTTATGCTCTAGGAAGAACTACCCAAAAGCAACAGGACTGAAGCATTTGTCTCCTGCCTTTCAGCACTATGGAAAAGTATGCAATGCTAACAGAAGCAGGAAATTCGTCTCATACCTGTCCATACGCAGGAGCAATCCTTTTGGGCTTCCTCAAGAATGCTAGAATGTACTGCTTCAAGACTTCTTTTGTATTGAAGGGGAGGGCCAATAGGAACTTTATTCCATGTCAACATTTAGCTGAATAGAGCCCAATAGGGTGTGTACATCCTTCCTTCAGCATCTCTCTATCTCTCTCTTGCTCTCACAAAGAAGAGGAGGAACAAGGAGCCTACATGGGGGTCAACTGACCACAAAGGGAACCCTCATGAGATTTGATGATCTCATGTAAAGCAATTCCTTAGTTTTTCTAAATTTGTTTTCGGGTCCAACAACGTTTTTTTTTTTTTTACTAAAACGTATGTGGAAATCTATCAATACATATTTAATTTAATAAAAAACATAATTTTCTTTGTCATTTTGGCAATGGCAACTGGGGGAACCCACTTTCAAATCCTGGGTGAGGTCATGCAAATAACTATTTGCTAAAAACACTTCATACTATTTCCACTTTGTTTTCATTAGGATTGGAATTGGAATTTGTTTTAACATGCAAATGTTTAATTGAAGTTAAGACAACTCAAGCTGTTCAGATGCTTGAACTGCTTTACAGCCATTCCTCAGGCAGTGACCTCTGACACAGAATGGGAAGAGGCACAGACACATGGGTAGGATTTGCATCCATGTGGCTTCCTAGACTAGTAAGTAGGCAAGGCTACATATCCAGATGCATTCCAAAGGCACAAAAGAAATAGCTAAAGAGTTCCTCTGTCAAGCAACTTGGGCAATGCTAAGCCGCTCCACTAAGGATCCAGTGCTCTTAGGTCCCAGACCCAACAATACGCTTTGCCAACCAGCCAAATCCCCACACCCACACTTCCGCATGCTGGTATATCTCGGTAGGGAACGTCTTTCACACAAATGAGTGTAGACCAGTCCAGACAACTAATTATGCCTTGTGGGGGCACAGGCAATACCTATTCTAGGTAGTGCAATTGTAATTCGGAAGAGCGGCACACTACTGCTGGCTGTAACTGCCTCCAACTCCCTCAGGGTTAGCCGCTTCTCCAAGCAACGAGTTGGTCGTCGATCTCTCTCCTCGGCTGGGGCCACCCTCTGGAACAGCCTTCCTGCCTCCCTGAAACTCGAGGAGAACCATATCCGGTTCCGGAAACACCTCAAAACCTTCCTCTTTGCTTCTGCTTTCCTGCCTCTCTCCCCTGCTGAAATTGCCTGCCGATTCTGCACCAGTTACCTGGCCACCCTTTCTGATATTGGGGCCAGGTCCCGCCTTTTGCTCACCTGCCCTGCCTCCCTGGCAACCCCCTGTACTTCGGGACTGGTTCTGTATCCCTTCAGTCCCCTTACCAGCACTTATGTCTGCTCTTACCTTGCCACCATCAGGCCGTTTTATTTATCGTATTTATTCTTCTTTCCCATGTACTGCACTGCACTTTCCCCTTTCCCTTCCCCTGGCACTCTTCCCTTTCCCCCTACCCTCGCACTTGTGCGATCTAAATGACACCTGGCCTAGTAGGATCGTTGTCTGTCTTCCACTGTTTTCCCCTCCCTTGCCTCGTCGCGCCTTGAAACACTTGTGTATAGGCACGTTATAAATGCCATATCATATCAGTGGTAGGAACAAAGCAAAGGTAGTATGGGGGCAGGAGTGCAATTTATGGCACTATAGTATAGCTGCGGCAGGAAGCGTGGACGTATCCAAATGCTGCGTGTTCCTTAATCTGCACAGAGCAGGATTTGCCCTTTCATAATTAGGTTATTTTCTAGTAAATGTTGGTATTGCAAGCAGCTGTTGAATTATCGTATGGTCAGAGGTATTCCTGGGGATGCTATTACGATTAGTAATAATTGATGATAACCTGGGGTCTGTCTGTGAGGCATCCATCAAACCATAAGGCTTGATCAGAACCTTGAATAAAGGTTTAGCTCGGCAGGTCCCGGAGGGACTCGGCCAACAGCCTGGAGACCTATGATGGTAGAGAGTCAGAGGGATAGTGCCCGCTCACAGGGTCTATAAAGCATGGGCTATGAACTATAGAGTGTCAACGACAGCAACACAAGTGTGATAAGGTCATGGCTGGGCACCTTTTCACAAGAGACACATGTCTTGTAATTCCCCTATATTGTTTGTGCCTGCACCAAAAAAAGCCTCACGGAGGGGTTTACCTGGCAGAACAAACAATTCTATTTCGAATCCACCTTAAAGATCATCTCTTATCCTCCTAATTGTTTTGACCTGCTTCCTCCATGCTGCCATTTTATGCACCATTTTTATCCTATAAAGTGCTATATAAACACAAATAAAAAACAAAATACAAATAGAAGGTATTAACATTTGGGACTTCAGAAAAACCTGTCACAGCAGAATGCTAGGTCAAGAAATGCAGGATTAAGTTTTGCTACAGGGAAAACGTGTGCAAGGGATTACCTGCTTCAAGCGATTACAGGTCAGCAATGCCCTTTGCGGAATAAATACCCAACATAAGAGTGGCCAACGTGGTAGCCAGACTTATGTCCACTAGGGAACAGATTACAGAAACGTTGCAAAAGTCTAGTAGCACTAGAGGGCAAAGTTTGCCCGAGTGGAAAAATGCATTGACAGTGCATGTTTTTTGCACCAAGGAAATGTTTGATCTACTGCTTAACCATGAAAAAGGAGTTATCTCGGCATAAATATTTTCGAATATGGCCCCAATAATTTTTGCACTAAGTGCTAATTCGCTGCAATTTTGCACTTGCATCGATGCAATGTTCTGTAATCTGACCGTTGTTCTACTGGACAGACCAACAAGCTCAGAGGAATTTTGAGCTTGCAACAAAAATAATGCATTTGTCGTTTTCACACCATTGAAATGTCGGAAATGCTGCTTTAAAAAGGTACACCCTGTGATATGTTACCAGTATCAAGTGATGTCACCAATGAAAATGTAATGTGGAGGAAATCTTTCTTTTATAAATACTTTCAAGCACTTTACCCAAGTATTCTAGGCCTGCAGTTGAACCAGTAAATAAGCAGCAGTCCTAGAATGTGTTGGGGAGACTTTTCAGGAGTCAGGGTAAAACACTGACACACTGGAAATCTGCCACTCATGGGAGTTAGTCTGCAGTACAAATCAATGTGCATTTCTGATATCTGAGTCCCACGTGTTCCCAGGCCCCATACATCATTCAAATGAAAGATGTCTCTGTAAGAGCTTGTTCTCAAGCAGGAGATACAAGAAAGGCATTAGCAATAGATGTCTGTAGGGTTAGTAGCTATACATTAACATTTTAATTAACCATAAATGCTGCAACATTCAAAGATTTGTTCTGGAATTATTAATTGAGAAATCAGTGCTGCTATATGCCAGGTTGGGGAGAGAGGGAATTTGACTAGTCTCATGTTTTCCCTCTCTCCCATTCTCTTTCTTTCTGTCCACCTGCCTTGCTAGGCCCATCTCTTTCTCAATCTCTCCATCGCGCTCTCTCTCTTTCTCCCTCTCTCTCCCTCCGTTACTGCTGAGCTTGGCCTTCTAACAAATTCACCACTGAAAATGGTGAAGGGGCACAAACCAAGGATAGCAGCCCCAGGATAATTAGACAGTGAGCATTGGAGCTCCTGCATCAAAAAGTAGTTTGCTTGAAACAAAAACTTGAAACAGTTACTTTATTGCAGGATGTCCTCCGTCACTGTACTGACCGCACTAAATTACTGGCCCACCTTTCCAATCAGGGGAATCCCAGTTACAAATCATTGCTATTTGGGGTTACCTATAATTTGGCCAAAGGAAGTGGCCCAGAATGCAACTACGAGACGAGGAGGAGCGGCAAAGGGCCTTTCTGTCCAGATTGTCACAATGGGTTGTAAACCACAAGATCTGGGTCATGAAGGGGTCAGTTGAGCAGTTATCCAGGAGGCCTATAAAGAAATCAGGCCCCTATGCAAGTTTGAGTAGGCAAAGAAGCCAAACTTTTCAGATCCTGCGTATGCAAAAAATTAACTCCCTCTCTGACTCCCCTCTCCTCCCTCTTCCGTTATGTCCTTCTTCTCACCCGTTTCCCCTTCTGAAGTCTCCTCCCTTCTAGCCAAAGCCCACCCCACGTCCGCCCCCTCTGACCCTCTCCCCTCCGTTCTTATCCCCAAGATCTACCCTCTTCTTATCCCTTACCTCACCACTTTCTTCAACTCCTGCCTCTCCTCATCAACCTTTCACTCTGCCTTCAAACATGCAACGATTATTCCTATTCTAAAGAAACCCTCTGCCGATCCACTTCTCACTGCTAACTACAGACCTATCTCTCTTCTACCTTTCCTTTCTAAGCTTCTTGAGCGCCTTGCCTACTCTCAACTCTCATCCTTTGTCACTACTTCCTCTCTCCTTCCTCCCTTCCAATCTGGCTTCCGCCCCAAACATTCCACTGAAACTGCTCTCACCTCTATCCTTAACTCCCTCCTCTCTGCTCTGCTCGACATACCAAGCAATCCTCTATCCTTATTCTCCTTGATCTCTCTGCAGCTTTTGACACTGTCGATCATCCACTCCTCCTCCACACTCTTTCCTCCTTCGGGTTTAAAGGCCCTGTTCTAAAATGGCTATCCTCTTACCTCTCCTCCCGTTCCTTTGCAGTATCATGGGGAGGCCTTCCCTCCCTCTTATTTACGGTGTTCCTCAAGGCTCTGTACTTGGTCCTTTCCTCTTCTCTCTTTACACCTCCCTCATTGCCCCTGTTATCTCCTCGTTTGGCATTTCCCACCATTTCTGTGCTGACGATACTCAACTTTTTCTCTCTTTCTCCTCTCTTCTCAACTGACCTTCACCTTAAGCTCTCCTCCTGCCCCATCTGCAATCAAGAACTGGATGTCCTCCCGCTTTCTCTCTCTTAACACCGATAAAACCGAAGTCCTTTTCTTCCCCTCTTATTCTCTTCCCCCTCCCTGGCCTCCCCCTTTCATTCACTTTCCTCCCTCCAATCTCCCTATCTATCCCCAAGCTCGCAACTTAGGCGTTCTCTTTGACTGCTCTCTCACTTTCTCGCAACACATTTCACTCACCTCTCACACCTGCCGATACCACCTCTACAATATTCGCAAAATCCGTCCCTCCCTCACATTCCACGCCACCAAACTCCTAATTTCCTCTCTCATCTTCTCCCGCCTCTTTTACTGCTCTTCTCTAGTCTTTGGACTTCCCGCATCTCAGCTTGCCCCTCTTAAATCCATATACCACTCTGCTGTTCGTACCCTTTGTCTCCTTACCTCCCGTGACTCCATCTCTTCCTCGCTCTCTTACCTCGGCTGGCTACCTTTCCACTCACAGCTAAAATTCTACTTTCTCTGCCTTGTCTTCAAATCCCTCCATGGTCTTGCTCCTCCTTATCACTCCTCCCTTCTCTCCTTCTACTCCCCCTCCCGTGCCCTTCGTTCTGCTGACCATTTCCTTCTGACTGTTCCTCCATCCCCTTGCGCTTCCTCCCGTTTCTGCTCCTTCCAACTCCTTGCACCTCTGCACTGGAACTCGCTCCCTCTCACAATGTGCTCTACCACAACCTTCTCCTCATTTCGCACCTCCCTTAAATCCCTCCTCCTCCATTCTCCTCCTTGAAAACCCCCCCTCTGCCTTTTCTACTTCCACCCCCCCCCGCCGGATTCCTCTCTCCCCTCTCCTGCTCTCTCTCTCCCTTCCATTTTCCCTCGCCCAATCCATCTACAACCCCCCACACACCCCTTGTCCTACTCCCCTTTCCCCCCTTCAGTTAATTGCTCGTTCCACTGTTTTATTGAATGATTCATGATGTCATTTTTGCTCCCACTGTTATTTGATGTTGTTATCTTGTATTTTGTTGTTCCATTGTACAGCGCCTTGGTGTAAAGCGCTTTATAAATCAATAAATCAATAAATCAATCAATCAATCAAATCACCCACCCACGATTCTGCGTGTGTGAAAGTCTTCAGATTCTATATGATGCCCACGTGTGGTAGCAAAGGAGGTACTGAGTGGGCAATGCTCTGCAGCTGCCATGTGGGGGGTTGGGTGGGTGCTTAATACGCTAGTCTGATACAGGCCACAGTTACTTGTTAAGTAGCATCTGCCTTGTGAGGCTTATTAATCTGTTCAGAAACACTTGCTTACCAACTTGTTACCTGATGTTGTTGGCTGAGCTGAAGCAACACTGATATAGCTTGTCCCACCTATGAAGCGGCCCATGTTTGCGTGTCGGCACAGTAGTTTTGTACAAATGTATGTACCAAAATCCACGTGGCAGCTTGGCAAATGGCATTTGGGGGGATGCCGAGCAATGAATGCTAACGAACATCTTGTGGAGTGAGCTTTTACAGGGAAAAGCAGGGGCTTGTGCGCCATTCTTGAATGCAATGCCAAGTCCAGCATGCCATGTGAACTTGGTAACTGGATCCCCCTCCAGACCTGCAGCGGAAGACCCAAAGAACTGTACATGTAAAACATGACGGCTCTGCGCAGATCTGGTGTATGCGGTGCCCTTTCTCATAGTGTGAGAGGACTTGGAGAGGGCTTGGAGTTCATCACTTGCCCTCTGAATGGATGTAATAGCCATCCTGAAAGAAGCCCATGCCAGGCAAGGGAGAGATGATGTGTATATAGGCTCAAATGGGGGTTCCCTTGCATCGAAATCCCAGTCTGGAGTTGGCTTTGCCACTGGTGTGTATACATGTTTAACCCCTTCCATAAAAGTCTTAACAGGAACCCCGATACTTTATGCTGTGGTGTGAGATGCGCTGCAAATGCTGCTAGATGAACCACGAGGAACCTGGAAACTCACCGTAGGTCCAATACTACTGCAGAAACATAGAGGGCACTGATTTTGCAACATATATCAAAACTCTGTTGGGCTTCTTTGCCTCGCATACTAATATCATGTTAAGGAAGCTTTAGATGCTCCAGTTCGTCAGCCTCAGGAGCCAGGCTGCACACTTCATAGTGGGTGGACAGGGACGTGTTCCTGCTGGTGTGGAGTCAATAGGTTGTACACTGGGTGCAGTTTGATTGATGGTTCTGCTGACATCTGCAGGAGAGGATGCCACGCCCGAGGTGCCCACATGGGTTCAATGAGAATTGCTGTGGCCCTCTCCTGTAGTCGCGTGTGCACTGATCTGTGCAGGAGGGGAGTTATGATATGATCATTTATTTGTATCGCGCTCATACACAAGTGTTTCACAAGAGTTGGAAGAGAACTGTACGCAAATATCTCTGATCATCGACCCTGTATGTGTGTATGTGGACGTGAAGGTTGACAATTTTGTGTTTGTACTTGGAAATGAGTCTGCCTGCAACTTCTCATCTCATGAAGATCTGTATTTTAGTTTCCAGTCATGTTCGTGCACTAGTACTCTGTTAGGCAGTTTTGTATCCCGTACACGTGCCGTGCGTGTACTAACACCTCTCGCTGTATGCACCAATGCCAAATCTTCTAAGCAATCTGTGACAAAGTGCAACGTGTGATAAAGTATTGAGAAGAACACTCTTGTATCCGTTCAAACACACAGATGTGACATTTTGTTTGTTGTGGAGACCACTTGGCTTGCACTGTTAGCGACTTGCAGCAAGCTCCCCACCCTAACGTTTGTAATGCTCACCTGCACAGCTGGATTCACAAATGGACAACCCTTTAGCCTATTGGTCTGGGTCAACCAATTCAGAGCTTGCGCAACTTTGTGATTTAAACTCTAGTGCTCCCCAAGTGACTGCTGCTCATGACCACTGCTCCGCAGGCCGCTCTTGCACAAGGTGCATTTGCACCTGTGCATGTGGAATCAGAAAATGCACGATGCCATCACCCGTAACAGCATCATGCCCTGCGTACAGTGAGGAAACCTTGTAGCAGAGAAAAGGGAGCATGCGCCTGTAGAGCATGTGCCCTTTCCCTTGCAGCCATGAAAGCCATGGTTACTATTATGTTGAACTCTACTTCTAGGATTGCTTTTGTTTTGGCTGGGAAGTAGACTTGATTTGTGCACATTTATTGAGAAACCTCACCTATGTGATATGGGGATTGTTGGTTAGGGTACTGCGGCGACACGGTTTGGAGCCGTCCTCCAGGTGCAGTTACACTGAAATTCCTTGCCTGCGAAGATAGGAGTCTGCCATGGTAATGACTTCTGTGAAGACTAGTGAAGCCAATGCTATCCTACAATTTCACCTTGAATCTTAGTTAGCGATGATGGGTGCCGGACAAGGAAATATATGAAAGTATGCATCTTCTGACCAGCGTGGCCATTTAATGGCCCTGTTTTAGAAGTTGGGTAACCTCCGAAGAGCGATATGAGATTTTGTGGGTATGACACATTTCTTTGCTGGACTTGGGTCTTAAACTGGCCTCATGGTTCGGTCCTTCGTTGATACTGGGAAGAGTACCTGTATTTATTTGGCGTGGTGGTACTTCTTGTATAGCCTCCCTGTGTAGGAGACTTGTGGCGTCTTCGCTGAGGATGCTGGCATGTTCTCTGGACGACATCTGGGTGGAATACTGCATGGTCTTTTGACATGTTCTATGCAGTAACCATCTCAAACTGTGGCTAGGACATACTTGTCTGTTGTAACTTCTTCGGATGTGTTGGGAAAAGAGGCTATGCTAACCCCTAATGGGGTAACACGGAAGGGATCTGAAAAGGAAGGTCATTGTTCAGAGGGAGTACGCTGGATATCATATGATGTGGCATTTATAATGCGCCTCTACACAAGTGTTTCTAGGCACGACAAGACAAGGAGGGGGACACAAAGGGAGGACAAAATAACGATCTTACTAGGCCATGTGTCATTCAGATCACACAAGTGCGGGGAACAGGGAAGGTGAGAAGTGCCAGGGGAGGGGAAGTGCAGTTAACTCACAAGTACAGCCAGTGAGAAGCTCATAGGTGCAGAGAGAAGGGACTGTAGGGTTGTAGATACAGACCCTTAAGTGCTGCGGAGCCTTGAGGCAATGAAAGGGCAACTGGACATGCAAGAGCCTGGGCCCGAGTTCAGAGGGTTACCAGGTGACCAGTGCCTTGCAGTCCTATTCTGGATAAGTTGTAAAGGTCGATGAGTAGAGGTAGGAAGATTTAGAAAGAGGCTGTTGCAATAGTCCAGCCTAGAGAGGACCTGAGCTCTGGAGACAGTGAGCTTCTGGAGGAAAGTGAGAAAGGGAAGAATACCTCTGAGGAGGTACAGCTGATAGTTTGACTTCTTAGAGACGCCAAAGATGTGAGGAGAGAAAGAGAGGGTGGAGTCGGAGATGACACCAAGGTTCTTAGCCTCACAGGAAGGAGAAGGAAGAGGGCCCAGAGTGGGTAGCCAGAGAGAGAGAGAGGAAAGGAGGGAGCGGGTGTCCCAATGAGGAGGATTTAAGTTCTACTGGCATTAAGGAAGAGATCATTGGCGGCACACCATTCCTGAATTGGACCCAGACAGTCTGGTATGCGAGAAGAAGCAGAGTTGGCTGAGGGGAGCCTGAAAGAGAGCTGAGTGTCCTCTGCATACCATTGAAAATTGGAGCAGTAAGTAGTGATGCGGTGGGAAAGAGGTGTCAGGTAGTGGTGTAAAGAGCCAGGGAGAGAGGTTAGACCCATGGGGAACACCACAGGTAGAGAGAGAGAGAGATAGAAGAGAGGAAAGACCCCAGATGTTATACTATCTTACATGGCCAGGCCTTTATATTTGTGCTGTTTGAATGCCCCTGTGGGTACGTTTGGGAAGACTTCCCCCATCAGTTGAATACCTTGGCGAGCTGAGGCATACCCCTGGGGTATTTGGTCTTGGCATTGTCTGTGAGTGTCTGCAGACCCGTGTCTGGGGTAAGGATGAGAGGTTTGTTGAGTAGGGTTGCTGGGCTTTCTGTTTTGAAACCTGTGCAGTATAACCAGGCGTGTCTTAACCACAGCGGCTCTAGCAATTTGCCAGCAGGAATATTTACCAGCATTTGACACCAATTAACCCATCCTTATAATAGGCTGTACTTGGTTTTGGATGGGTGAGGCACATCCTTAACAAGATCTTAAAGCTCACCTCACGGAGGCCTGCCATAATTGTCATACGTTGTTTGTATATACTCTTGTATCTATTGGGCCATGATGTACGCTTTCCTATATGTATCTATCTATGTGACCTATTACTGCCTTGTATATACTCCGTTCTGCTCATACTCTGTAACCATGTAACTTAAAGCCTTGGATATTATGTACTGTTGTGCCCGTATACCTTCAGGTCTGGTGCGGAGTACAAATGAATAAAACAAACAAACAAACATAATGCACTACAAGGCCCATGATGTTTGCGAAGCGTAGACTGTATGCACCTGTTGTAGCCATTTTCATTTCCATATGGTAAAGTTTCTTGGTTTCTTTGTCATGGGGCAGCTTCGGGCATAGAAGCTGGTGTACCACCCAAGGAATCTTGAGTGAATTGGACCCTAACATAATTTGGATCAATAGACGAGGGTCCGTGGTTTTCTCTGCATGCACGCTCACTAAACACCTGGTGCCTGGATAGTGTGAGGTGGCTTTGCAATTTCAAGTGGCAATTTGATAAAGCAATGCATTGCCTTATATGCGGCGATTCCTACTACGGTATCCTCCATGAAGTCTCTTTCCTTCCGATACCCAATTCTGCAACCGCCCTTTGAAAAAGGGGCAACATATTTACCCATGTCATCCATTTGAGAACTGGAGGTAGGATATTTTCTGGGGAGTCCATTGGGTATTTCATGTGCTCCTCCTGGCATCTTTCTCAATCAATGCACTCCTCAAAGTCATCCGGTTGTATTAAGCTTTAGGCAATGGCCTCTCTTTACAAGGCTAGTCTTTTCTTTTTTTTATTGGACCGTCAGCTAGTAAGCAGTAATGTACTAGTCTTCGCTGGGGTATCCTGAAGGTAGTGCCTAGCGATGGCTGTACTAGGTATGGGTGTGCAGTGAAGGGTTTCTCCTATTTTCCCCACTCTAGTGCTCCTCTTCCTCATACAAGTCTTCCTTTTGGGAGTCTGTATCATAGATGTCTTAGAGAGTAAAGCAGTCAACAGGGGTGTTGGTGTTGTTGAATAATGTCCTTCTGTTGTGTGTTTAAGAGGTGGAGGATGTCGTGGTGGAACCCTTTATTTCTGTCGGCTCAGAAAAAGTTGCCATCTGTTCAGTTTGGGTCTGATGTCATATGCAGGACTGTATGACCATTGTGAGGGATTTCTTCCCCCTTTGTTAGTAACCACCCTAACGTGTCCTCGGGCACTAGACTCGTTAGTGGGTGTCTGTGTGTAATAACTTCTTTGGCCTCAGTCTGTTTTGCGGCACGCAATGTGGTATTTCAATATTCATTTGAACCGGCCTCTCCATGACCTGGTGTATTACTGTTGCATTTGTATTTTTTTTATTTACTATAGCGCCTTTGCCAAGGCACTTTACAAAATTAATGACATGGTACAACAATAGAAAATATGTCATAACAAAGAAGGATACAAAAGAAAGAGAAAAAGAGAAAAAGAACAAATAACAAACATCATGAAGAAAGGTTATGATGAACCAGATTTACGGTCAAATATGAAAACCAGGCAACAGAATGACAGACTTGCGGCCAGACACAAATCAGCCAACCCCCAACAAAAATTAAATATGGGGGAGGCAGAGTTAAGTCCAAGTCCAGGTTAAAAAAAAGGGCTTAAAAATAGTCAATAGTTTCAAAAAACACACACCGAACCCGGACAATTAAATCAAGTCACCAGCCTCCAGGCTTCAGTCCACTGACCCCCTCCGTGGGCAGCTACGGCACCACCGAGATGACACTCAAGTCCTCCAGCCCTCCAGCATCGGCTAGATGACAAAGACAGAGGGTACTGTCTGTAGCGGTAAAAGGCGGCATGATGGTGGGCGAATGCTACATGTCGACCTCCGGGCTGTCCTTTGGCTCATACTTAGCACCCAGCAGTGAGCAAAGTGAGAGGCCAGGAAGGCTCAGTAGCCTGCATAGTATGATCAGTACATGGAGGAGTGGATGCTGGAGAGTGTCGCCGTTTGGGTTAGCTACGAGCTGCTACATCCTGCCGTCTGTGGCCACGGCAAGCCCGGGTGAAGAGGCCAGATATACTGGTACCCCAATGCCGGGGTTAACATGGCTGGGGAGGCGATGCACTCAGGACCAAGAGCCAGGGGTGTCCGAGCCCCGCTGCTGTGCTTGCGCCGCTCAGGCAGCCCCGCTCCAGATAGGATCCCACTCCAACGTAAGCTCCACAGTACACTCTTCCAGTCTGCCGTACTATTCAATCGGATAGTCACTTTTCTCAGTATTTAATTGAACAGGCCTCAACACAACCTTATTGTCTCAGTATTTGCTAGCAAGTCTCACCACAACCTGGTTTATTAGCTTTTGCTTCTCCTCGTTTCACCATGGCCTGGATTATCAGCTTTCACTTGGACAGGTCTTCTCCTGTACCTCAGGCAAGCATCACACTCTTTTATCAGGGCAGAGGTAGTTATCAATTCCTCCAGCAAAGTTGCCACCTTGTCCCAAGTGGTGTTCCGAACGCTCTCGCAGGACACACAGAACAGGTCCTCTTGTTCCTACTCTGCATTGGACTCTTCTCCGGTTGCTGCCATATCTGGGTCTAGCCATCCCCTTTTATAGTGCTTAAAAGGTTCTCCTTCTCCACATCAACCCTGCTGATTGGAAGAGTTTGTTATAGTTTTGACCAAACGCTGGGCCTTGCCACATCATCTATAAGGCAGTCACCCTCAAGTCACCCAGATAACTCGTGGAGAAACTCAGCATCTCCAGCGGACAGCACACCACCAGAAGCCAAGACAAGTGCAGACTTGAAATCTGCCGCTGCAAAAAGGAAAGGATCAGAAAATAAGCCCTTTCTGCCTACGCCCAAAGACTATGGAACCTCTTCCCCACTGGCATCAGACTCGCCCCAACACTCCTACAATTCAGAAAATAACTCAAGACCCACCTCTTCAAAGAGTCTCTCCTCCTCAACAACTGGGCCATCACATTGCCCCTTGCGTCACCTGACTAGCTAGAAGCCTCCCACCCCTCCACTCCCCACGGTACAGCTGTACCCCTCCTTTGGGCCCCTCTGTATCCAACTCCCTGCTGTATATCTGTTCTGTTATTTATTTATTGGGTTTTTATAATGCACCTATACACAATGTGTTTCAAGGTGCAACAAGACAAGAGGGTGGGGGAAAAGGGAGGACAAAACAAAAACAATCCTACTAGACCTTGTGTCAATCAGATCATGCTAGTGCAGTAAACAGAAGTACCGGTGAGGCCGTCAGGGCCCGTGACAAAGCGAGTGCCAGGGGAGGGCAGGTGGACAGAGCCAGGGGAAGCAGAGAGTGCAGTAGAAGGAAGGTCCACAAGCGAAGTGTGAGGTAAATGGCTGGAAGGGCTAGAAGGATGCAGGAGGGAGGTGCCCGGAAGGGCAAGTGCAGGTTATGGGGGTGGGGGAGGACAGGGGAGACCAAGTGCAGGGGTAGACTGGATTAGGGGGGGCCTGGTGCCCTGTAAGACTCTGAAGGAACCAAGCAGCTAGTCAAGAAGCAGGCGGGGATATTAGCAGGGGAGAGGGAAGGAAGAAGGAAGAAGAGAAAAGGAAGGTCTTCAGAAGCTTCCGGAACTTAAGGAAGATTCGGCTCAAGTCAGAGAGGGGCATGGAGGCCATTCCAGAGGGAGGCAGCTGCGGAGGAGAGGGAGGCACCTGCGGAGGAGAGAGAGCCACCCCCCACTCTTTGCTTGGAAAAGGGTCTGATCTGCAGATAGTTAGAGATAGACAACTGAAGGGCTCTAGGAGGGAGGTATTTAGTGAGAGAGAGTTAAATGTAGCAAGGTACCAGGCCCCAAAAAGCCTTGCGGGTGATGCGTATGGTCTTGTACTTTATCCTAGCAGCAAATTGGAGCCAGTGGAGAGATTTTAGGGCTGGAGAGGTGCGGTCCCTGGATTTGAGGCCAAGGATAAGTATTGCAGTCCTATTCTGGATTAGTTTAAGGGGGCGATGGGAGAAGTTAGGCAGATTAAGGAAGAGGCTGATGCAGTATTATAGCTTGGAGAGTACCTGGGAAGGTGAAGGAAAGGAGAAAGCCTCTGATGAGGTGCAGATGAAAGTGGGCCTTTTTGGCAAGATCTGTGATGTGAAGAGAGAAGGAGAGAGCAGAGTCGAAGATGAAACCAAGGTGTTTTGCCTCACAGGAGGGTGAGGGGAGAGAACCCATGGAGGGCAGCCAGAGTGTGGGAGGGAAAGAGGGAGCGGGGGTCCCAATGAAAAGGATCTCTGTCTCACTGGCATTAAGAAAGAGATTGTTAGCAGTGCACCATTGCCGAATAGCAGACAGTCAGGAATGAGAGAGGAAGATGAGGAGGCAGAGGATGGAAGTTTGAAGGATAGCTGTGTGTCATCCACATAACATTGGAAGTTAGGAGAAAAGGTGGAGATAAAATGGACTAGAGCGGCCAGGCAGATGTTGAGAAACCAAGGCAAGAGGATAGAGCCCCGAGGGACTCTGCAGGTGGAGAGTGAGATGGTGGAGAAAAAAGAGCCCAGTTGAACCTGGGAAGGTCAGTCCAAGAGGAAGGAGGTCAACCAGCCAGGAAGGAGGTCAACCAGTCCAGAGCCAGGTTAGTGATGCTAAGGTTATCACAGAGCCGATTTATCAGGGTGGCACGACTGACCGTATCAAAGGGAGAGGAAAGGTCAAGAAGGATGAAAACGGAAGGAGAGCTGAAATTGAGATTAGAGAGAAAATCTTCACAGGTGTTCAGGAGAGCAGTCGCCGTGCCTCTTGCAGCTCTGAAGCCAGACTGGTGGTCGTGGAGACAACCAACAGATTCAGTGTGGTGGTTACGCTGGGAGATGGCCAGGTTCGCCAAGAGTTTCCGCAGGATGGGGGAATAGAGATAAGGCGATAGTTTGCCAGAAGGAAGGGTCGTCAGAAGGTTTCTGAGGAGAGGATGCACAAGGGCGTGCTTGAGGAGTGAGGGGAAGAATCCAGTGGCAAAGAAGTGATTGCAGAAATCGGCCATGGCTGGAGTAAGGGAGACAATGTATTCCTTGATAGTTCAGGAGGCACAGGGAAGCACCTGTTTGGAGGAGACTTTCATAGAGCAGACTTATCTAGAAACCTCATCAGGCGTTATGGGAGAAAAAGAGGAGAGCTGGAGGGGAGGTTATAGGGGGGCCAAGGGAGGCCTGAGAGCGGGTGGGGGAGAAGGGTGAGGAGTAGAGGAGATTGAGGACCGATTAAAAGCATGCCTTAATGCATATGTAATCTTGTACACCTCTGTAAAGCAGTATGTTATGTATGTGTATTGCTGTATACCTCTCTAAAGCGCTCTGTTGCTTCTCAAAGCTAGGTCCGCGCCCAATAAATACCATAATAATAATAAGAGGATCTTTGAACTTCTCTAATGAAACCTCTCTGCGGTTTGGCAATTAGTACTTTTCTCTTAACTGTTTGTTCTGTGGCGTCATAATCTGTATGCAACATTGCTGCCATCTTGGAAGGTCTTCTGTGATGGCTTTGACTCCATTGGCGACGTTCCGTGTCTGCGGGAAGTCGACACACGGCTCCCTGCAGCATCTCCTTCAGACCGCTTGCGTCATGGTTGCTCCACTCCCTTGGAACGTCAGGTAATTGTGGAAACTTGTGCCTCCAATTTCTGTGAACTCTGTGCCTATTTTTGTTTAGACATGGAGCGTTTATGATCGATGCCTATTTGTTCAAATGTGGTGGAATCTTTTCTGAATTACTCGTTTCAAGGATTTATATGATGTTGGTGACTTCTGGTGAAAGCTTAGAGACTTTTGAGAATGTGGTTTTGATGGATCTTCATAATGGGACTTTGAAGAAGTCGGATTACCCTTATGGTAGGGCTCTGGATGTCTCTGACTGAGGTTTCTTGAACGCCCTTGATGGTGTAATACCATGTCTTGATGGGGGTGGTGGGCCGGCAGCATCCCATCGCTTGCGCCCCCTTGGAGGAACCTCGGACCCAGCCTGTTCCTAGCAGCTCGCCCCCTTACTCAGTAACATGGGGAATTCACCCAAATCACACAGACAGTATTTGCTCGAATCATCTCGATGGGAAAGCAAAACTTTTGTTTACATAAAACAAGAATAAATATGAATAGATATGACCCCTAAAAAAGAAGGTATGACTTATTGTTAAATCCATTTACCCATGCGCCCAAATGTCATCAGCTACTATATTTGCCATGATCCCTTTCAAAGGGAACAATTTACCTGCAAGTCCCTTCTAAAACTAGTGCTCCTATCCTAGACTGAATTGAAATCAGGCGCCCAGAAACCTTTTGTTCTAGTAGACAGCCCATCGCTCAAGGCTACTTTGGTCTAGGGAAACTAAAGAGATATTTTAGTTAATGAAACATCTGGATCATGGGATAAGGAGGATGCACCGTGAATTTGACTGTATCCTATTATTCATATAGTTGGCTCCACTTTGCAACCTGGATCCCCCAACCACAGGCACCAGGCCAGAAATTGATGCTAAATAGTTTGAGGTACTTTTCGACACCACACATTTCTATTTAGATTGTATAGGCTTACCATCAGCCTTATGCAGAGGATTCATTTAACGCACTGCCAATGCAGAGACTCTGCTACACCTCCAGAAGCCGCAGCTGGCACCATTTTTTCCAGAGAGCAACATTCGTAGAGGATTTAGATTGCAAATCCAATAAGTGAAATTATAGTGAGACAGGGTATTCTCAACTAGCGAAAGATTCCATGAGCTTCTCCTGGTGGTGGCCACACTGTGGTCCAGGCACCCATTAAACAGAAGGTGGTTATCTTAACTGGAGGAAAGCCACCACCGTGTTCTTTCATTCTGCTTATGACCGACCAAGTTTAGGTTTTCATGTTTCAGTATTTTCGTGAAGACTGCGCAAGTCTTCCTACTGGAGTGACTACTTCAGAATACGGCAATCCATTGAAATTATTTCACCATAGGGAAAAGTTGGAGGTCAACAAATAAATAAAGACCAGCTCACAAGATATTTTTGGGTTGAATGAAACCTTCTGATGTGAAATCAGCTATAAGCAAATGCACAAAAAAATATTCTAATACCAGCCACCCAACATCCATTTTATTGCCCATGGTCTTGCAGAAGAAATAAATATACACTGTAAAAGGTGCAGCGGATACAGCTACCCAGTGGCAAGGCTCACCAGCAAGTGCAAGCTCCGACTCGCCTGCCACGCATACCCATGCGAGCGGGTAATGGCAATGGCACCCATCGCTAAGCGAGGACTGCACCAAGAAGAGTCTCCGATTTTTTGGGTATTCAACTTTAAACAAGGGTTCCACAAGAAAGGGACAGTCAGCCAAATTAAAAATGCAAGGCTTTGGCACCGCATCCAGCCAAGAACCCTTTCTTTCCACCGCAGCGCAATTTTTGTCAAGTAAAGCAAAGCAAGCACTTTGCAGGGAAAAAAATAAAGGTTCAAGCGAGGTCTCTCTCCTAGCAGATGTTATTGTATTGCCATGGTTAAAGACGAGACCTTTACTTCCAAATGCCGTGTCCTCCCTCTCCCAATGCAGGCGTTGTCTTATCTATCTGCACCTAATAGGAGCCATCAACTCCTCTGTGCTGCGCTGAACCAACCTCAAAGGCAATGTTTCACCATTTCTCTTATTAGTCAACGGCACTTCTCATTAGCATTGGTTAAATCTGCTATCAATGAATAGAACACCGAACATTGTAAGAAAAACACCCTTTGAGATGCTAACAGAGTATTTGGTATGCTCCTATAATAGCACATCAATTACTCAGTACAAAACTCAGAAAAGCAAGACTGTACTTGACTTTTGGTGCATTATCTTGACCCCTCCACTGCTGAGAAGGTGCACGTCACATTCTTGGTGATACCTTCCCAGTGCCAACAACGTGGCATACACGCTCTGAAGAAGATGCAATACTAATTGTGCCAAGCACTGTAGTAAGAAACGCCAGCAGCAGTAAAGACGTCAATGAACTGGAAATACATCACACGTTCAAGTACCGCACCATTATAAAAAGAGAAATGGACCTGCAGTTTTAAACAGTTCACAAGGTATTGTAGGAAAGGACCGAAAAGAAGGTCCGACTATATAAAAAGTCCGAAAAATGCATGCCACCAAGGGTTCGAATACCAAAAGTTCGAATCTTTGGTGGCATGCACTTTAGGTAAGTAAAAAAAAAGAAACACTGCAGGGGCATCCCCCGCAAAACCCCGCTCACCATACTATACAGAATAGTGAGCAGGGGTTGGGGGGGGGGGGGGGGCGGGCACCCCAGCTGCACACCCGCCAAAGAAAAAAAAACAAAAAGAAAAACAAGGGCCTGTCTAGTATAGGAAAAAAATACCCAAAAAACAACAAACAAAAAACCCGGGGGCTGTACAGTATGGGTTGCAGGGGACACCCCCGCAGCTGCCCGTAGAAAAACAAAGAAAGAAAAGGACCCTGCAGCGCCGGTTCCCGATCACGGAAGTGAAAGGGAACTGGCGCCGCAAGGACACAGCGTGAAGAAAAGGTAGGTAGGGCTTGGTTATGATGGGGGTGTGGGTGTGTTGAGGGTGTGGGTGGGGGGATGTCGTGGGTGTGTTGTGGGGTGGGGGTGTGGGTATGTAGAGGTTTGCAGTGTATGTTCGCATGGGAAATGTACGAACCTTTTGAGGTGCGTACATTTCTCATGCAAACTTTTCCTCACTCTGTGATGGAAAAATCAAGCAGGTCTGTTCACAATCTTAGAAGTCGGTTTATGACTACAGGAGTTCACAACTGTAAATGCGCCCCTTACCGCCTGCCCCTACTATTGCTTCCAGCGGTCTAGGTTAGGCATGGGGTTGCCAGTCTCTTTCTAAAATCTGAACCAGGGCCCATCTGAGTACTGTATCCCGGTCAAATGAATGACGTCTGGTGGTTGACACAGACTCCTCGACCTATCACAAGGCCCGCCTTATCTCATTTCCCTGAAAGAGAAAGTAAGGCAACAGAAGTTTGCAGTGCTTCGATTACACAAAATAGTAGGCGGGAAGGCAACGACTTGACAGATCATGGCGTCTTTAAACTAGGACTTCCCCTTTGGAGCAGCAGGTGTGCTGGTTAGCATGATGATGGGGTTTATCTCCCTACCCAGCTGCTGGATTCCCTGACGCCACTCCCTGTGGCTGGATTGAGCCTTTAACAAACCCAATTGTTACTTTTTCTTACAATTTTTTCTCAGACTTGAAAAGCAGAAGGGTGCATCATTTTACTCCCCAAAAACTAGCAAGAAAATGTTTTGACCTCCAAAAATAATGTAATAAATTCCAATGTTTTAGGCATGACTTCCTCTCCCAGAATGCTAACTGAAGCGCTGGACATGTCTTAAACTGCTGAAAACCCACTAGTTTCAACTGGTTTCGGATTCATTTCTAATGTGTCGCAGTCATAAAACCAAAGTTTATCATTTCACAACACACCTTGCCTTTGATTGCTGTTAAAGAGAAGGGTTGCCTCCAACTGTAAGCAGGTGCTGGGTAAATTGGCTGCTGCGGATCTGGTAATAACCGCAGTTGCACTTCACCACTGGCCTTTTCTGATTGGTCGCTGTAACCCAGATAATGGCCAATGTGGCGCTTCGGAAATGTACAACAATGGACACATTGCAATGCAGGGAAAGAAAAGGGCAGTCCGAACCAGAGGACGATTATTTGAGCACTATTTTAGTAAAGACATCTTTATATGATCGCTTTGCAATTAAGAAAGTACAAAGACATCAGCAAAAGAATCCATTAACCTTGATTACGTCCTCCCAAAAGGAAAGCTAGATTAATTAATAGTATTTTGCACATACAGAAGAGAAACAAACATTGGAGCAGGTGCTTTTTATCCCAATGGCCACGTACCTAAATTCCAAGGCAAGTGTAGCAGAACAGTCTGGTTCTATTGTTCACGAATTTAAATCCTATATTAGGCTATGACATTTTATAAAGCGCCAGGCTTGGCGGCCACAGAGTTGAGTCACAGAACAGGCAAAGCAAGGTGTAGGCGCAGTACAGACTTTAAAATGGGCAGAGGAGTTTCTGGAGTTGCTGTCTAAATGTGGTGTGGTCCAAGGTCTGCCCAAGAGAAATGGGAAAGTTGTTTCACAATATGGCTGCCAAAGCGAGGAACCCCTGATCTCCTGTTCTTTGTTGTAGTTTTCATGATCATTAAAATCTGTGCGCTAGTAGATCATAGTGTAGGCCCTCAAAAAGGACGGAATCAACCTGCAAGAAACTGTGGACCATGGTTGGGGATGACTCTATGGACAATGCACATGTCCACACAAGTACTTACTAGTAGGCAAGGGAATCAGGCACACGTTCATATTTTCCTACTTTGAGTAAAAGGCTGCATGCCGCATTCTGCACTCACTGCAGTGGTCTACAATGGTATTTTGACAGGCCCAAAACCCGGAAATGTGTGTAAAATACCAACTGCTTGGACTCAGTGAGACAAGGGTAAGAAGGGAAAAATCCCTTTCATAATCTTCAGAATATAACCCTTCCTCGACATTGCAGAGGTCAGAGAATTCATGGATAAGTCTGTGCCCATCACTATGCCTACAGTAATTTGAGGCCAAACCGGTAGGCTTGGGTTTTGTGGCCAAACCTCAGAAGGTCATTGGTCAATATGGGAGCAAACAACCATAAACTCTGGCTTGGATTTGTTCAGTTTCAAAGTGCTTTTGCTCATGGGTTTATTGACATGGGTCAAAAAACAGATTTATTGAACTGGAGTGGTTGAACTGGAGCGAAAAGCAGCTCGTGGGCATCAAGCATCACCCAACAATGGGAACGAGGAGTTAGTAACTAGCCAGTTGCAAATCTAACTTATACGCAAAGGCAAACAATCCTTTGTCCAACATAGATGGCCCGCTATGCTTTAAAAGGCCTTCTACATGTGTCCTAACTCATTTACACACAACCTCAAACACATTGTTAATGTAACGATGTAACACAACTACCATCTCCTTATGCCTCACCTTCTATAATGTATGCATGTACCTTACTGTGACCGTCGAGTCCTAACACTGTACCTTAGCGCTGTGATAACTCTGGGTTTAGGCGCTACCAACAAATATAATAAATTAATGTCACATAGGTATGTTTCTGTGGCACCCGTTGGTCTGCGTAGTCCAGTGCAGATCCTGTCAGCTGCTGGTGTTCCACCAACCAGTTACTTCTAGGCTACAAACATGGGATAAATAGCTACCAGCTCTTGCAAATTTCGAATGCTGCCTTGACCATAGCCAAACCTTGG
Organism: Ambystoma mexicanum; assembly: GCF_040938575.1. NCBI lineage: Eukaryota > Metazoa > Chordata > Amphibia > Caudata > Ambystomatidae > Ambystoma > Ambystoma mexicanum. Next base: position 626,995,438 of record NC_090928.1, on the reverse strand, counting down.
GCAAACTCGGGGAGGACATTCTGTAGCAGGCTGGAATTCCATTCTGTAGCAGGCTGGAATTCCATTCTGTAGCAGGCTGGAATTCCAGTGTGTCAAGTATCATCAGCAGTATTGTATGTAGTCATATCGACAGCGCAAGTAGATCTAATCAAATGAGTCCTCAGTTGGATGAAATGAAAGCTGCTCCCATAAATTATCCGATTCAGACACTTGCAGTTCCTGATTTTCTCAACAAAATAACCATCAATGTTATTGCACATTTTTGCCCATGTTCTAAAGTTGTAAGAATCTGCACCTCTGCTATATTTTTTGAACATTTATTTTGAGGTGCACAGGAATTTATAAAGACATTCAAGGATGTATCCCTGTTTAGATTTGAATACCTCCTTCCTATGCAAGCTGGTAAATTTCACGAATCTAGTTTAACTTCTGCTATAAAAAAAAAAGTCTCCATTATCTCTGACTTTTTCCTCTGTCTCCCACAGCCGCCCAGAGATCTAGCAGCCGGTTAGCATCCCTTCTTTGACTTTTGCTGGAACCACAGAAATGTAGAGCTCCCCACAATCACTGCCCCACACCAGATCGGTAACCATTCTTCAGTTGTACTTGCTGCTTTAGCGGTCCATTACTTCAAAATACATCGCTTCACTATTAGAACTGCTACCTGTGCGTAGCACCATTTTATTTAAGACATTTTACCCAGAATGCTCAATAGGCACTGCGAGGGATTTCTAGAGGTTTATACAGCAATAATCGAACACTTGACCTTAGGATCATTTTGTGGGTCCCACCTTTCTTACTGTAATCCTAACCATCTGCTAGTCATGTGCTTTGAAAATGTCTAGACAGTATGTAGTGCTTTATAAACTTCCACATAGGACCGCTAAACATTCATTGGTGACTTGATAAATTCACGTGTAACACTACACGAATGAAGCAAGCGGACATATTCATGCAGCCCCCCCCCCCTAAATGATTGAAATCCATTTCTGTAGTGATCAGACTAGTTCACACTACTGATCTAATCTTTATAGGTTACCACTGCTAAACATGCGAAGGGAAATAAAATATATGAAACAAACAAAAATACAAATGTATGGAGCATTGAAATTATTTTCTTTTTAAAAAAGAACGGAACACTTGTTTTGTGCGACTGCAAAATCTGCTTCGGAGTCCAACATTAGGATATGTGGAGGATCAGAAAGACGTTGACTCTTTAAGGGCATTGGTACTTCAGGTTTTGTTCAAGAATAAATGTAAAGGCATGGGGGATTTCCTACCTAAAAGAAGGCAACTCCCTGCCTAATACAAGGTACTCTTCAGTCATCTTTCTCAATGTCCAAAAGAATACCTCCACTGGCCAAACTCTACATATATGACCCTTTCACTAATTCTATAAAACAAAAGGGCATGAGAATTACTCCCTTCTCCTTCTTGGTTCTTTCCACACTTATCTTCTTAATTGATGATCTTTCCACATTCTTTGGTCACTCTTTATCAGTTCATACAGTTCTTTCTCAAACTGGCCCACTTGTTTCCCATTTTGGGCCTAAGTGTACTTGATTCAAATTGATTATCCTCAAGGCTTTGAAGAGTATTCCACTCTTGATGTTCTTGCTTTCTTACTTCCCATTCGTCTCCTTTTCCTATAAAATTGATTCTCTCTGCTTGGCAAATTAGATATATAGTCCCTTCATGACTCAGTCCTTTAAGTGTATCTATACCTCCCTCTCTTTTGTTCAGATCATTTGCATCCATGAATATTGATTTTATGCTTTTCCTAATTTTAGTCCCTTCTTTTCCAGGATACGTTATCTTACATTTCGTTACATTTGTACAGTTCCGGATTATCAAGGAATTCACAATTTCCTTTGCCTCCCCGTCAGGGAATTGTATTGTTTTCTCTTTCAGACTGTTAAAGTTAAATTTCAACAAACTTCCTCTTATGACTTTCTCTGTATTACTGAGACGAGTTGGCCAGTTTAAATAATGTTCACGTTGGATGTTCCCATACCTCCACAGGTTTCCCGTTACCCTCCTCTTTATCGGAAAACCTTTCTGGGCTTCTTACAGGCTTCACGTCGGCTATGCTTCTCCACTGCACAGCCCTTCTGCTTTCCTCTGCGTCTCTCACCTCTACTCTTCTTTTGTCGGTTCAGCAACTTGGTATGGTCACAAAGAGCCATGCAGCTTGCTGGAGCTGCCCAGTGGTGGTATCAACACTGCTGTACGGGCCCACTGCCCTCCAAGAAGAGTCTCCTGTGGTCTTGCCACCACAACGTCTCAAGCCCCCCTCGGCTTGTACCTACTCAGGCTCTCTACTTCGTACGCCCCATTCTGCTTGTTCCTTCTCATCCTCACTGCTACGCTGGCTTCTCAGTGCTCTCCTTGCTGCCTCCCAGCAAGTTTGTATTTGACAGACTGTGCGTCCAATTGTGGATCCGCCTCTTCTATGTGTCACGTAACTAGGGGACCTCCCCTGCTTGGCAACAGCTTCTTCGCTTGCGTCTCATCTGTCTTTGCACTTCATGCCTTGCACGTCTACACATTTCAATCCACTTGTCTCAGTGGATTGGATACTTCGGCTCAAAGAGAGTTTCTTTTTCTTCCAAATTAGTGCATTTGTTAGCTTCTTCCTCGTCCCAATTTTTACAGAGGTTATTGTTTGACAGTCTCATATATGCCACCATGTTTTCTGGTTTAGGGAGTTGGTCACAGGAATGGGAGTCTCCCCCAAGGAGGTCCCACTTGCCTCGACCTCTAAGGAGGGTGTTGCTAAGCAGGCTCAGCTCCTTAGCCTCACAGGGGGACAGAGAGGGTTCCCTTTGGGGAGAAGGGTAACATTCCCTCAACTTGTCACAGATAGCAAGAAGAACTAAGTAAAGGGCCAATTCACAATGAAGATACCAGGAGTAATTAAAGGTTACTCCCAGCGAGCAACATTACACAAAGAAGTTACACTGGCAGTAGCTCAGACTTCCTTCTAATTCACTATTCTATCCCCAAGGGTAAGCCAAGCATAAGCCAGAGTTACTCCTAGTCACTTCTGGGTGCATCAGTCCCCAAGTATACATCCACATGCTTTTAATTGCAAGTATCCACTTTGAGCACAGCTTCATCTTGTTATGAGAGCACTGATATTCTAGACCCACTTTAATAAGAGGTTATGCCAAAGCTTGTGCACTAAAATAATAATCCCGGACATTTTTTTTAAAACATGTTGCAAAATTGTTTAATGCAAGCGATCTTGTGTAGCATCCATGTGACACTTCTGGTGGCGTCGCTGTGCATAGCACCGTACGAAGAAAACAGGGCAGGCGTCAGTAGAGACAGGCAGATGCAGAACCTGCAGTGCTGACGCGAGCAGGTCGGAAGTACCTGGTTCCTGAGCGCCAATCTGCTTTCCAATGGTTTGGCGGGTAACCATGCGAGTATCTTATCCAGAGGGAAGAGCCGAAGCTCGGACAGGCAACTTCACTTTCGGTTTGGTTAGCCACTCATGTGGCAGAGCGCAACACTTCTAAAGAGGAAAGCTTAGCTTCTTTAGTGTTCTGCCGAAAAGTAGTATTTCTGAATTTGGTCATTAGCGATCAAATCATGGTGTAAAACCACATGTGTGGGCTCTTCATTGAGACTGAATGTTTCTTTGTATTTGTTGCTGCATGTCATGTATTCTAACAAAGTCCATGAGGTCTACAAACACACTAGACCCAGTTTATAAAAGTGAATTAGCTGCAAAAATGAAACTGTCGCCTTACCTAAATGCCAGTATAAAGGCGCCCGACTGGTTCACAATACAGATGAAGCTGGACAGGAACGCTACTTTTACAATATGCAAATGTGCAAGTGAACCTTAAGTGCTGGCGCACTTGTGCAGGGGGTGGGAGGGACGCAAATAAGGACTTTATTTGACTAACTGGCATATTCCGCATAACATAGTGTGTGCTGGTCTCTGCGCACAGTCCAAAAGGACCGAAACGACTAGACTCCTCCAGAGCCAGTCTACAGATTGCAATTCCAAGGGGTAGGAAGTGCTTGGTCGGATCACAGAAGAGACCAATGTCCCCGTCAGATGCCCCAGAAGAAGGGGGGAGGGTGGTCAGATGCAGCCTCCACATGAGGGGGTGGCCCTTTTGGGTGGAGGGTACCTTTGCACATACACCAAGAGGTGCTTCCAAGTTTGTTCAGTGAAGTAACAGTCAGGACGTAGGGTTTCCAGACACAGTTGGGACCGAGGATCTCCTACTCATAACGGTGGAGGAACCCAGTGAACCTTCTTACAGAAGATTGAGTGCCAGGGTTCCATGCCGGCTGAAACAAGCTGTTAAAATCTGCTGTGTGCCCGACCCGGGTATAGTCCTGGATCAGCGAGGGTCTCATACGTACATTTTCAACAGCATGGTTTTTGCTGCACCTGCAACTGGCATCTCATGAACCTTACAACACGCCCAACAGTTTCTACACCCTCTGATCAGGAAGACACTGTAGGACCACTGTAGGACCACTTTGCAAATAGAGAAAACTGTTTTTGGTTGCACTAAGAGGGTTGGGGGCGTTCACAATCGCCACACCCTGCACACTCTTACACTGGTTAGAATAAAAGAACCTTTAACATCCGTGGCGGAATCTCTACTCATGAAGTTAGTTTTCAACTCTTAATAAGCCCACCTTTACATGATCGCCTTTGGTGTCATTACCTTCCTCCCCCTCTCTTCCAAGACCACGACAAAGATTTTATCAAAGCCCAGCCGATGATCTTCTTTGGTGAGGTACCTCGCTGCCTTCCTCTCCGCCTCCCACCTACCCTTCATCGGACCTGCAACCACATTAGGCTTGCGTTATTGCAGTGGCCTTTGGAGTGGCTATATTGCCTCTGTCTAGACGAAGAGCTGACCCTATCTAGCGTTCATGTGCAAGCTCCCACTACGTGCCCCAGTAATGTAACGCCAACCAGATCTGGAATAGTCACTGGCTCATGTCTGGTGTATCTGTGGCCCCCTCCATGTATGCTAAAAACGTGGCTCTTCATCCCAGAGTCAGAAGGGAACGAGTAGGAATCAAAATTCTGGTAGAAGCACGAAGCCCAGGGAGGGACCCACAATGCATTGCTCAATTATCCCCAACTGGTGGACTGAGGGAGGACCTGCCAACCTCTCATGTACACACACCACCAAGCTTACAGAGGAATGCCACAGTAGGCAGGGACCCTCCGCCCCCCCTAGAATTCCAGGGAGAGACCCATAACCTTCCTAACCATCAATAACCCTAGGGTGGGGGGGCCACCACCACCCATGTCCACATACTGCTAGATGTTTACAGAAGGAAATTACGACACTGCAACGCAGACAGGATGGTCATCGATGTAGACCACGGAAACCAAAGCAAAGAGGTAAGAAAAACCCCACTAACCCAATACTAAAACCTCAATTTTCCACAAATACTTCTCCTACAGAAACTCAATCTCTGCACAGCAATCCGCACGTACTTCACCAAACTGGAACAACATACAAATGCCAAATAACCCTGCAAAACAGCACACGGGAATCGCTCTGTCACAAAAATCGCACCTAAGCTCAACGAACGATTCAAACCAAACTGAAGCTGCCAACAGAACATCAAATCTCACTTTCCTATTCCTACTGCACTCTACTACACGCTCCCACTCCCTCCCTGTTTCACACCATCCTTTTCAGTTCCGCCAGAGGACCACTTCGTTGGTGACAGTGAGCGCGGTACAAATAACCTTTAACATTAACATTATGCAATTGATTACCCTTATTCCAGGCAGAAACAGACCACTGCAGTTCTCTTCTTCCTAGTCGGGGCAAGTTCACCCGGACATGTAAGTAAGGACATTAAGATTTGGACAGTCCAGGTAGATGGCTCATGGGTTAAGTACTGGCCTTTGACATGGGGTAAGCCCACACTTCACAAGTTCAAATCGTGGCTGTGCCAACTCTTACTCATCATCCAACTACATCTTGAGTTGAGAAAGCCAGGAAAATCACCTGCCTTTCAAAGATTGGCTAAAGACACAACTCTTTTGCCGAGCTTTCAACTTCTTAACAGCCCACCCATTAACCCTGCTGCTCATCCTAAACGTTCTAATGTAATCTCCAGATATCTTATTTTTTAGACCAAGTAAACAACACTTTGAAACATCTTTGTGCTGTATCAGTTATCAATTAATACAACACAGAACCTAACATACTTCTGCTAGCGAAAAGCTATAAAACGCTATTTCAGTGCACACCTCAAATGATCCAGAGTTCTACATATGGATGGTATTTAGGGGTCGCCAGCCATATCTGTGGCTACCCCTGATATTTCCCTTGCCAACCCTGGGCCTGCCCAAGCCAACCCTGGCCTCAGAGGCAGTGCCGCGGGCAGCTGGCTCGGAGCAGAGCTCTTTTTCTAGGATGGTGATGCATCATGAAGTGCATGCATAGATCCGCCGGCCTGCCCAGCACTTTACTGCAAAGACCACAAGGGAGATCATTGTCATCCTGGGCGTAAATGAAAATGTGGAGTGGAGTAAAAAACAAATTACCTCCATTAATCCCCATTTTCGACTTTATTTGTATGCACTGGGGGTATTATACACAAATTATTGTGCGGACCATTAAACCTTGAGGATGCGATTACTAAAGTTGACGTTTTAGAAGATGTTTAAATGAATAGCCCCATCTCTATTTAATATCGATATCAGGCCTCTGCTCGATCTCCTGGACTGCTTGGGTGTCCATATTACCAACTACGCTGATGACGCTCAGGTGGTCCTAGAGTTTGTCTGTGACTATTCTCAAGATTCAGAGACCTTGAATGGGGTCTATGCTGCCATCCAGTCATGGATGGCTTCAAACTCCCTGGCGTTCAACAATGAGAAAACGGAGGGAGCTTCTCATTGTGGCTACCGGGCTGTGGCTCAAGAAATTGGATCCAGCTTACGCAAGCTTCAATATCACAGGCAGAAAGATTATTGTGACCAGATGTGTCAAGACCTTGGGTGTCTATTTGGACGCCAAACTGACTATGAAGTCCCAGGTGTCTAACAAACGATCATCTTGTGGTTATGTCACTAAGCTCTTGAATCAAATCAGGCCCTATACCTCCACCAGCAATAGCTCACTTTTGGCCACAGCTCTAGTAAACACCAGATTTGGCTGTTGCAATAGCCTTCTCATCAGGACTTCCCAAGCTAATCTCCATTCCCTTCAAACCACCCAGAACAGTGCTGTACGAGCGGTTTATGGTTTATCTAAACATAAACACATAACGTCTCCTAGAAGGGCATTACACTGGCTTCCTGTCAGGCACAGGATTTCTCACAAGCGTTTAGCACTCTCCTACAAATGCTGGACAACTACTGCCCCCACAATATCTCTTGGACCCCGTGACTGCTAATCACCCAAGCCAGCATTTGTGTTCCAACGACAGCCATACATTTAAGCAACCATGGTTCAGGCTGGCAAAATATGGAGGAACCAGTTTTGACGTGCTGGCACCTTAAGAATGGAATGCGCTTCGTCTAGCGCCGAGAGCCTCCCAATCCCTGGCAGGATTTAAGAGAGCTATGAAAACCTACCTGTTTAACCTGAAACCAGGGTGATGTGATTCCACAGCCACTCTGCCCTGACTCACTATTTTACCTTCCTGGTTTGTTTTGTCTTTTACTGTTCTTTGTGTGCCCTGAAGACAATGGGTAAGTGGCGCTATATAAAATAATAAAAGTCATGCTGCTGAATTTGAAACAATTCCAATGGGGTCTTTCCAGTAAATTAGAACGAGGAACTGAGCCCACATCATTGGAGGCAGAAAATATTCCTGATCTTAAGAAGCTCATCCAGTGGCAATACATCAAACTCGAGAAAGGAGCAGAAGGACAGGGCTAACTATTAGAATGCATTTCTCTGAAGCACGATTCCAGGAAAAGCCTCGGATGTGCAGGGCGTGTCTTTATTTTATGCCAAAGGACGGCAAAAACAGCTATGAACCAAGTAAAAGATTGGAAGACACAAGGGCAGAGAAGAACGGAGTTCATGTTTATTTAACCTGAACATTGAATTGAACGATTCTTGAGATCAGACCCATGAGCTGAGAAGCTTCAAGTACAGAAGAAGCCCTGAAACAGCACTGGCTTTTATCCAGGATTCAAAGCAGCTGCCCTTCGCTTAATCATCTCAGCAAAACACATGTTCAACAGGTTGTAAAAATAGTGGGTCTGAGTGTTTTAAGGAGGCACATTATTTCCAGGGCCTATTCTTTTATCAGTCTGTAAACATCTAAGTGGGTTCGGGCCATTTTTGTGATAAGCCTGGGCCTGCTCTATGCTCACATTAAACTGGTAAGACAGCTCAGCGGGTTAAAAGTTCATTTTAGAAGCACAGCTATCACTCACAGATTTGGGTATGGGGAAGCCCGGTTCAGTCTTGCATTGTTTTGATGTCGAATAATTGAGTAAATAGAGCACCCATCGTTGCAGTGCTTAGAAGCAAGAGGAATCCGCCATTATGCTCTATAATGAAAACAAGCTATATTTTGTCCCACTGCAAAACAAAACAAAAAAAAACAATCTCAAGTGGATTGTTCTTTTCACTGAAGCATGAATCACTTCCATCCATCTATGTTTGGTGTCACAGGATTGCTCCACCTGTCTCCGGTATTCCCCGATGTTTGTAAATCAATGCAGACTATGCACGGAATGCAAAACTCCAAAGCAACACACTTTTGGTTACTACAACCACTGCCAGTATCTCACACACCTAGGCACACAATATCCATGGACTATTTTGGATCTACCTACAAGTCAGGGATTTAACCCAATATCAGTGGAATTTGATCATTTGTCTGAATGGACATATCTCATTCCAACACAGAACTTTTCATCTGCACAATTGCAAGCCACTCTTTTCACCCAGAATTCTGTAAATTGGGAATCCCCCCACAGTACATTTCACCAAGGAATACAATAGCTATCATATGTTAGTCTGCCGTGCTCTGGGAACAGAAGTCTGTATGTTACAAGTCATCATCGCAAAACGGATGGCAAGACCGAAAGAGTGAACCACATCTTAGAGCAGTAACTGGGAACCACACTTCTACAATGGGATATCATGTGGGCAGCAGAGGTTGCCTATTAGAGGTTTGCTCGTTCTACTGCTGGGTAGTCACTGTATTTCTGTTTTCCTGGGTTTCATCCTGTTGCTCCATTTCAATTAACTAAGCACAATGACATACCATCAAGGCAAGAACACAAGCCAACCTACAAACATCTGAAAGCATCCAAGAGGTTCACTGACAAACAAAGATACCCTGCATCTCTCTATGAAGTGGGTGAGCAGGTTTGGCTTCATAACAAACATATACGTACCAGAAGTTCATTGGCCCATATCGGAGAGCAGAATTGTTTGGGTCTGCAGCTACATCTCTGGAATTATCACAACACATTAACACTCATTCTGTTTGCCATTCAAAACTGTAACCTCAGGTACCGATTCCCCGTCTACTCAAGACTCCATTGATAACCAGACTCTGAAGCCTGGACTATCCTGGGGCCCAAGAGTATCCAAAATAAAGTGTACCATTTAATAAGACTGTAAGTGGGATCGGATCAAGGAACGCTCTCGGAACTACAGACAATAGGATATAGATTCATAGGCAGAATCGACAGACACCCAGGTGAAAAAGGAAACCTTTGGAAGGGGTCGGGGGGGGGTGAGTGGGGATTAGGGTACAGTGCTGTCAGAACATTGCCCCATGCAGTGTACATAGAGCAGGCACAGACAATATTCCCAATACCAAGGGTAGGAAAACACAGCCTTATACCCCAGTATACTATTTAATGGGTTCAGTGACATCAACGGAAAGAACCAGCAGAGACCCCAGTGGCCTTTTGGGCTTTAGGGGCCATGTACACTGTCTAGGGCATTGTGAAAGTTTCTCTGGACTGGTGTGCATCAATGCTGGAAAGACGGTAGACTGCAGGATTAATAGCTGTCAGGACGGACAGTTGCAAGTGAAATCTCTTAAACCATCCTGGAACCCATTTTATGAATAACCCTAGTCTGCATTCGGTGTGCGCTTAGTGTTCTGGATTCTTTATCTCATCATCACTCCTGAATGTTCTTAGCAGGCGCCGCCTGGATTCGGCAACCCAGCAGTTCTTTCTCCCACCCCCTCCAAGAACGCATCCGACCTGGATTCCATAGCCTCTGGTTCTTCTGCTCCAGTGCCCCTATTCTCCATGTCCCTCACTACGCTTCCAAGGATGGACCCCACCCTGACTGGGAAAGAAAGGATAAGAGGTAACTTCAAGCGACTTATTGTCATACCCAGAAAATGTCTTTTCAGAGTATAACATAGAAATGCTCGCACCATTTAGCTTGTAGGAAAAATGTACTAGACTGTATACATAGGAATAGCAGATTTGGACTACCCTACCAATTGAAGGCATGTGAGGAACATACAAAAGGACCACAGTCGATTGTGATTTCAACATTTGGGAACTGTCATAATATTTCTAGGGGCAATAACCAGGAATAACACATGGAGATCGTTATTGACCTCTTAGACATTCAAGTTTAGCGTGCAGTCAATAACGACTGGTATTGACTGCATTCTAACTTAAGAAGCAGACTGAGAAACAACAATGCAATTTCCAGGCACATTGTTTTCCCAATACACTTCCTTTCTGGGAGGACCTTTTTTTCTATTCGCTGCAACATGCTATTTAACTCACGAAAGAAAAAGTTAAAACATTGGAAAATGATTTCACTTTCTTATAGAGAAACCGTTTACTTTTAAAGGACACCTAATGCATGCTCATGTTAAAGCTGTTCCAGTTCAAACAAGTTGCAATTAATATGTTTAACTTATGCAGGGCAACCATGTTATTTAAATACTACAAAATATAACCACATTTAATTTACTGACTTAATTAATTTGTCTACTTACTTTACACACTCTAAAGTACCATTATTATTATTTCACCACCAAAACTCCAAAACGCGTAATGCTACTGTCACCATATGTTAATAGCCTGATAGACCTCAGGAGGGGTCATTATCGATTGGGAAAGTGACCATTCATCAACTTATGGCCCGAGGTGCAGTACATTATCCCGCGATAACGACCCCTCCCTCAGTCTATAATGCTATAATAGGCTATAAAAAATCACAGGGACTTTTCCAAATGGATAAACCTCCACTTCTTGGAAGGCATGTGAAGGAAGACCATAGCATCTGTGGGACTCCAGCTCTTAAGAATCATCTCACAGACAGCTTAGTGGGGAACTCCACAGGTAGTTAATGTGTAAGAAGACAAAAGATACTTAGCAATTACTTTTCGGCTGGGAGGACAGCTAAGGGGCAACGTGTGTGTCTTGGAAGCAAGACAACGCAGAGCAACACAGGTTAGAATCACGGTCCCATGCTCCAGTGTTAAGCACGTTTTAACAGATTCGTTTTTTTGTTATGGAGAGTCACAAACTATTTGTGAGGACACACTTAAAGGCAAGCATGCACACATCGACCCAAGCAAGCTAAAGACTCTGTTGAAGTTTCAATACTGATAACTCTCCTTTTCCCCTAACGCACTTACTAAAGCCTGGTGAATGATCGTCCCAACTGGCTACATAAAGAACTGAGGTTGCTGTTGCGTAGACCCCAAGGTCCATGTACGGCCGCTTCCCAAAGGATTTTAGGTAAGGTGCCACGATTAGGAGAGTAAACAAAGAGAGTAAACTACAACCAACAAAGGTTCCATCCACCCCACATTCCTTCTTCCCATGTTTCGTCTCCAGACAGCCTGCAGGATCAGACATCCAAAAATAAGAATAACAAGGATGGGTATGGATAAGCCCTATGGGACTGAGGGGGCGATGGGGGGGGTCCTGTACCATAAAAGAAGGGAGCTTCTTATCAGCGCACAGGTGTCAGGATGGGTGAATTAAAAACAGTGTATTCCCTACTCCACAAGGACCTAGTCTCCAAGTCCAAAGTCCAGTACCTATTCTAGATAGCAGGGTTGCATAGGGCAATCCTCTAGGCAAGCTTCAACCAAGTCTCATGTTTTGGGGGGGGGGGGGTTAAAAGGGGTTCTAGTGTTTTCGACACTTGTTTTGTTCTGGCTGGGCTCTAGTCAACCAAGACCCAGTTTGCTTTTTGGTGTCTGTGTCTTGGCCGTATCACCCCCTTGGAAGGTTGGCTGGCCTCTAGTGGTCTTTGAACCCCCTCATGTCTTCAGGGATCTGGAATGAGCAAGTCCATAGATACCCTTCCTACCATAGGGGCTTCCTCAGGCTTGGCTATCCCACCGGGCAATACTCATGCACCCCCCTCACCCCGCCTGTGTGATCATAGGTAGGATTTTCACATTGGTTCTCAGGGTACATTAGATGCCCTACTACTGGCATCCTTGAATAAACCATCTGTGTGGTCACCACTCTGAAACCTGGAGATATAACACGCTGCTCGTTCATCAAGACTTAGGGAATGTAGTGCCCGTGAATCGCTTCAAGTCCAAAGGGGGGGGTACGGCTGAACAACCAGCTTTTGCAGTCTAGTGGGCAGTAGCAGCCCTGATTCACTTTAACAATCTTTGTAGGGCGCGGCTTGGCCCCTGCCAGCTCCCAATGTCCTCAACAGGCCCTCTACCTTGGACTGCGTTCTGTCCCAAGGCACTGGATCCTTGTGGTCCGATGGAGCAGACCGCTATTGGTTCCTGCATCTGCCATGAGGTGACTTAGATCTTTGCATACAAGCTCTTGCCCTCCCCCTCCTGCAGTTCTATGGGGACAAGAACAATAGATTGTGGTGGCCACACTGTTGAGGCCACTGTTTCCGGTTCAGTTCTTTGGTAGTTTTTGGATTAATATTACACTTGAAAGAAATAGCTTACTAAGAAAGACTGAAAATAATATAGACCTGAGAAAGTGAAGGGAGAAAATGTTGAAAAGTAAAAAGACATAAAAATGAAATCGATTTGTCTTATTGGTTATTTCACTGATAGCAATATGTCACAATATACAAAACAGAGACGCGCTTGCAATGTACAGGTGCAAGCGGCAATGGAACAGCAGAACTAAAGGGGCAGGGCAACATCACAAGTATAACATGAACACCAGTCAACAGCACGTCGTCAAGCAAAAGAGTTGTATTATCAAAACTAAGAACTGCACAGAAAAGATTCAAAGAAATATATTGCATTTTGCTAACCAAGCAAAAAACTGGTGAGTATGAAATAAAGCACATACATCTCAAGCTTAGTTTGACAACATAAGTTATTTAATACAAATAGTGCATGGTACTTCCAAGAGGTACATAGTACAATCACTATACCAAAAAGTGCTCAAAGAAAGTATCGGAAGAATGCTCTTGCCGGCTAGGGGTAAAGACTCAAAGCAGAATCCTCCTTCGTGGCGTAAAGCCAGTTTGTCGCATGCGACTATCCAGGAAGTACAGGTAGAGTCCTGTGTCTAGACGCTAACCTCCCAAAGCTTGGGAACACCCCGAAATGTGTTTCATAATGCTCTTGCAAGTTCCCGACGCTGGGATAGGTTGAGCCATGGGCTTGATCCACAGCTTAACGATTTGTTTTGGCTACTGACAAATATTAACGAAATAGGGGGGTTCACACCCACACACATCGAGACCCAGCTAAATAAATTAGAGTTCAGTATGTGTTATGATAGCTCAAAGACCCTCAAATCTATTACGAAATAGGAGCTAAAGTCAAGATTAATGAATTATCTGGCTGATAAAATAGAGGAGGAAGTCCCAAGAGGCTCTACTTCCCTTTATCACCTATTCTGGGAGTTGCAGAAGTCCTTTCGATGGTCACCAATTACCAACATGGAAGCCGTTTAGCAAAGGCCAGATTTAATTTACTCAGTTTGAAGGGTGTGGCCTATAAGTGGAAGAAGGGTCTGTCCGAAGCCGACGGCGCTTCCTGTATCTGTGGGGGTGACAGAAATAGTGTTACATTTAGTTTTTTCTGCCCTCTGAATATGACATTAGGAAACAGTTTCCGGTTGGACTGTTCAGGAGCAGCGGCCCACCGCAGGATAGGCCCACCTTCATTTTATTAGTATCGGCACCAGTGGTCAAAGCTGCTTATGTGTGGGCCAGGAGGACCTAACTTTTGGTAGGATAACATACAATACGTGAGGTTTAACTGTTCACATTGTCTCTCGCAATATGTTGTAAGGTATTTCTAGCTAATTGAGGGTCCTTTTCTATTGCAATTTCTGTTGAGATAATGCTCTATGCTCAAGTTATCAGATTGTTTTTTATTTGCTTTTGCCAACTGTGACTATAGGCACTACTTTTGTACGAATGATGATAGATATGGGTTTACTTTGATGGCTTTTGTATCCAAATAAAGTTTGATGATTATGAGGATTTAATCAGCAGTACCCACCAAGGCAAACTGGGCCGCAATGTTCACACAACCTCTTTACAGTTAGAGGGGTGGGAAGAGCAGGAAGAGCAGCAGAGATGGCACACTACTCTTCAGCCCAGAGGTGTCCAAATGGATTGCAACGCCACGTCCATGGTGCCCGTGATGGTCTGCAATAGAGAACGCAAAGGTCCGCCAAAAATGGCAAGAGCTTCCTAAACATACACCCACGACATCCCTCAACTATGCGACTTCCATAAAAGTGAAGCAGGCAGACTGACAGGCACCCACGTCAGGAGTTTGGGCCCCTGCTAGATGGTCCGCATGACTGGCACAGACTGATGCAAGGAGAACTTGCCAATGACCAATGCTTCTAGTGATCACTCCAATTTATTCGAGCCACCACCACCACCAGACCCACGTGCATGAATTAAAAAAACAAGAATGATCGAGCAAGCTCATGGAAAGAAATTGGCAAGCACCTGTAACCTACATGTACATATAAAAGTACATGGCTCTTCCTCACCCTAGACAGTAGTCTTCATCAGAGAAGGAAACCCCAATGCCTGGAACCATGACACAGGCCCTGAGTGCCCAGCACAGGCTATGTTAACCAATATTTACACTGTGCCCAACACCACCGTAGTGGTCTTCCGGCGAGTGGCATTGTCAGAAAGTTGGCACTTGGTGACCCTGCCAGGGTGTCCACGTCAACACATAACATGTTTTCATTTCCTTGTATGCATTGCTGTGCTGCAAAGACACATAGATGGTGGTAAGTAGTGTGCACAATCAGGGTGGTTTAGTGAAAATTGGCGTCGCTGTGCTGCATGCATCTGCAGGAGAAACACTGATGCTGCAGGACACAAGTAAAGGCTTGCTCTTAGTTATTTACGTGGGTCCTTCTTGGGGGTGCCAGTGTGAGCACTTCACGCATGGCATGGCATCTCTCTCTCTCAGGTACACAGACTTACAGCATCTTGCCCAGAGGCTATTGGAGAACGGTCAGCTATACTATGGGGATGTGCACGGGACTTACCTCTCTCGCACCCTGTGGTGCGTCTGCCATTTGTGCCTTTTAATGCAGATGTGTACAATCATGTTCGACAAAAGCATGGCATTAGAAGCAGACATGGGATTTCAAGAGCGCACAAGACGGATAGCAAATGAGTGCAGTAGAGAAAAAAGGGGGAGGGGCGGGTTACAGAGTTGAAGGGGGAGTAATGAGGTTTAGAATAGAGGAGAATGGGCACTTTTATGATTCTGCAGCCAGAGTCTATTGAGGCACTAAAAGCAAGGTCTTCAGTTTCTACCTGAAGCACAGGAACACATAGCCAGGAGGGGTCATTTCACATTACTCAAAATGAATCACCATAGCAACTTCATTTTGTAGATTTCTATGGACAGCTAATATTTCTTCTTTGGTATTGTGTAAGGTGGCAACTTTGGGCACAGCAGCTTCGTAGCACCAAAATTAAGTATGCCTATGCAGTAGTGTTCATTGAAAACAAATGCTAAGTTATCAGACGTAGTCTATATGATAAGCTACGCTGTAACCAAGTGTTCGACTTTGGTAAAACTTTAATCGTCATTATTATTTGCAATGGACAACACTTTTCGAATTTAGCGGTATTTACTCCCAAGCTTTCCTTCGCCTTTGCTGGTATCGCCCAGCAATGTAGCATGTCTTAAAAAGTGTGCAGTTTCTAGTCCATGACTAAAGGTATTTGGTGGTAAGACCTCTCAAATGGAGATCCAGTGATAAAGCACACTATACTTCTATCACCCCCACATAACTATTCTGATGCATAATCATCATGAAATGTGTGGGGGTATCAGCACATTATGATCACCAATGTTCGAGAATCCAGTTATGGTGATGTACGGTCACCATGGCATTCAGGACGTAGCTGTGCTACTGGTAGATAATGGTTTGCCTTTTATACGGTGGCGGACATAACCAGAGGATCTTGGAGAGCTTTACAAAGTTTAAAGGAAGGAGGTGAAAAAGTAAAACATTTTTGAGAACAGGACAAGAGTATTAGGGTAAAGAATAGCATGTAAAGGGGTCTGGCTAGATTAAGTGGGGGAAAGGGCTATATTTTGGAGGAACAGCGGAAGATGGAAGGGTCAGCTTGGCTTTTGTGTGGGAGGGCATGCCATGCTCTGAGTGCTCATTTGGTGAAGGCCTGTTTTGGGTACAGGCCAGCTTGCAGTGTGGAGTTTGAAGGTTATTTAGGTGGGCTTGTCTAGTGATAGAGTGGGGCTTCAGCAGTCTGATGGTAGGATGGGATTTGGAGGTGGATGTCTCTACATACGGTGCAGAGTTCTCTGAAAGCACTTATCTGTGGCATGGGGAAGGGGCAGAGGATCTGGGAGAGAGCTTGGGTTTTGTGTGGGTGTTTTGGTAAGTGCACTGCCAGTCTTTCTGCTGCATGCTGTATGGCTTGCAGGGTGGCAAGAGTATTTTAGGGGAATCCAGTGAAGATAGTGTTACCATAGTCCTGCTGGAGAGGGCGAGTGCCGAGACTGCGGTACGGAAGCTGTCAAGGAGGAAGATGGGCCTCATCTGGTGTAAGAGGTGTACTTGTAGGTTGCATACTCTGGTGGCAGCACCTTTGTGGCCGGTGAAGCATAGGCAGGGATTTTACTGGTGTAGAGAGGAGATGTGCAAGTTGTCTGTGGCAAGTTTATTCATCCAGTGGATGATGATGTTGGGGTCAGACTAGGGGAAATTCAGTTCTGGTAGGCGTTGCATTTTCAGAAGTGACTGTCCATTCAGGTGGCAATGGTGGAGAGATAGTTTTTAAGGAGGGGGCTTTGTGAGGAGAGGAGATCTTGATGTATGGAATAGGTTACTTACCTGTAACTCCTTTTCTCCAGCATTGGTATCTTTCGTAGATTCACATGCTGTAAATACTCCCCATTGTCGGGTTTTAAACTGAAACTTTTAGTCACTTTAGTAGTAACATATTCCTTTTCCAGCATTGGATCTTTCATAGATTCACATGCTATGAATAGATTACAAAGCAGTACCATACAACCATAGATGGGCTGAGGCAAGCTACTTGTAGCAAACACTTACCACAGGAGACACTAGCCTCATAGAAACAGGTTACGTAGTATCACCTCATCTGACTGACTCTAGACTCTGAAGCAGAATCTCTGTCGACACAGTAGAACTTTGTGACAGTGTGCACCGACCTCCATGTCGCTGCTCTGCAAATGTCCAGAAGTGGGACACCAGAAAGGAGTGCTACAGTAGAGGCTACGGATCTGGTGGAATGAGCCATGGGTCTGCCAGGGAGAGGTCTGCCTTCCTGCTGAAAGCAGAAAGAGAAGCAGGAGGAAAGTCGCCTGGCAATAGAAGGCTTGGACAAAGCCCTTCTGCTCCCAGACGGGCCAAATCTGACGAAGTGCTGTGAAGTCTGCTGCAAGGGCTCAGTTCAGGACACATAGGGCCTGATTCATGGCAGTGTTTTATAATGGCGTAATCCCATAGGAAAGCGTTCCATGAATCAGGCCCATAGTATTTTAATGCTCGCACAACGTCTAAAATGTGCAGAGCGCGCTCAGCCGGCGTAGCCGGTGATGTAAAGAACGCTGGTAACACCAAGGGTTAATTGAGATGAAATGTGGATGCCACCGGGGGAACAAATGAGGGGATGGTACGTAGGACCACCTTGGATTTGTGGAACGATAGGTAGGGTGCCTTGCATGAGAGTTCTTGTATTTTTGCCGACATGCATTGCCGAGGTAATGGCCACCAGGATGGCAGTCTTCCAAGACAGGAACTTCAAATGAGACTTGTGCATTGGCTCAAACGGTGGCTTAATCAAGATAGAAAGGACCACCTTGAGCACCCATGCTCAGGGGGAAAGAACGGAAAAGACCCTTGAGGAACTCTTTGATTTATCTGTGGGACCAAAGGGAAGGAGAGGCAGGTGATCTGGTATATCTTGAAATAGCAGCTAGGTGCACTTTAATAGAGGAGTCAGCCAAACTGGTCCGTGCCATTGACAAAAGGTAAGGAAGAAGGGTGGCTGATGAATGGCGCGTTATCACTCGTTTACTGCGAGTGCAAAAATACTGAATACAAAAAAATTCTGTTTTTTTCTCTGAATTCGGCACAGTTATATGTGGGGGGTGGGTAAGGGTAAACTGCGCGAATAGAAGAGAAAAAAAACCTGCATTTTTGTGTTCAGCATTTTTAAATTGCTGTAATCATATAGATTCCGAATGGGGTTGAGTTTATTGGACTTGCACCATATTTTAATCCGTCTCCATTTGCAGCTTAACAAGTAATTGAAGAGGGGGTGTGGGCAAAGGAAGCCATGCCATCTGGTTGAGGGAAGCCGGGTTGTGGTGAAGAATGTTCCCTTTGTTCCTGGACAGAAGGTTGTGATGAGGATAAAACCCTCCTGGAGTGGCCGGGGAGAGTTCTGGGAAGTTGGAGTATCGGAACTGCCTCGGCTATGCAGGGGCCACTAAGATCAGTTTGCACTGATGTTGCCCGAAAACACCTAGGACTCGGCCACCAGAGGAATTGGAGGTAAAGCATAGAGGGATTTCCCCGTCCATGGGAACGAGAGGTCACCGCCCTCAGGCTCTCGGGTGAGTAAATCTGCTGGTGAATGCTTTGCACCATTGGTTCGGATAGGTGGCAAAAACAAGTCTATGGCCCTCATTCCGAGGTTGGTGGTAGTCATGGTGCAATTTGCACCATGACTGCCACCAATAACGGGTCCGGCACCGGTATAGTTCAATGGGGACTTACCGGTGTAGTCCGACCTTTGCGGGACCGGTAAGTCCCCATTGAAAATGCCATTCCCCATTCCCATTTGATCCCCCATAGGGCTCAATGGGAATGGGGAGAGCGCTAATAACGGGCTCGCGACTTGCGAGCCCGTTATTTGCATCCTGGTCCCTTAACGGGTCCCGTCCACAACGGCTGGTCAGACCAGCCGTTAATGGTGGGACCCGCTAAGGGACCTTGTAGTAGGGCGGTAAGGGATTACCGGCACCGGTCACCTTACCGGTGCGCGGTACCCCTTACCACCCACCTTGGAATGAGGGCCAATGTCTGGCGTTCCCCAGAATGGAACGCTTGCCGGAGTTGGTAGTCCTGAAACTCCCACACTGAGACGAGTGAAGATCCCTGCTGAGGGAGTCTGCCATTGTTTTCTGCAGTCCCTGGAGGTAAAGAGGTATGAGGAACATGTAATGTTGAAACGCCCAGTGCAATAGCGACTGTGCCTCCAGCGACAGGGAAGGAGACCTTGTTCCACCTTGCTTGCAGATGTAGAACATTGTGGTGGTGTGGTCTGTGAAGATTCACAAAACCTTCCTGTTGACTGCTAGGAGGAACGACTGGAGTGCCAAGAAAACAGTGCACAGTTCTAGGAGGTGGATAGATAACACCTTTTCCTCCTCTGTCCAAAGACCCCGGGCACGTAGGTCACCAGATAGTGCACCCCAGCCCTCTAGGGAGGCATCCATGGTGACAGTAACTTGATGAAGGGGCAGCCAAAAGGGGGCGCCCAGAGCTAGATGGGTTTTGATGGACCACCAATGTAGGGGTTACTTGAAGCGGTGGGTTAGCCTTATCTGGTCCTACCAAGACCCTAAGACCTGCTTTCAGCAAGCGTGATGGAACTCTTGTAGGGGTTGCATGCAGAGCCTACATTGGGGTTTGAGAGGGATGCAGGAAGATATCATGCGAATAGGGATTTGTAGCCAAGGACCGATACCCTTGATGACTTAGAGTTGCTGTACTTTTGCCAGGCAGGCATTGACCCTCTCCCCTCAAGGGGTTGCCTTGAAAGATATCGTGTCCAGATTTGCTCCTAGGTACAGTGCCCGCTGAGAGGGAACGGGGCGGGATTTTGGGTAGTTTATGGAGAAGCCCAGAGATTGTGGACATTGTATTGTAAGTGCCTTGCCATGGGCTGCCTTGGTTATGATGTCGCTTTCACCAACCAGTCATCGAGATAGGGGTACAAGTATGTGCCTTTCGGCGTAGATGAGCTACGACTGGTGCAAGACATTTGGTGAATACTCGTGGTGCAGACCCCAGCCCGAAGGGTAGGGCTTTGAATTGGTAATGTTGACCTGCCACCATGAATCGCAGGTAGCGGCAGTGTGATTGATGAATAGGAATGTGAAGTACGCGTCCTCCAAATCCAGAGACACCATGAATCTTTGTGCTGCAGTTGCGATAGTACCTGCTGTAGGGTGACCATACAAATATTTGAGCTGGGATACCTGTTGAGCTATCTGAGGTCTAGAATAGGTTGCCAACTCCTGTCTTTTTCCTTAACAGGAAGTATCTGGGGTGCACTCCTGTGCCTTGTTGAGCGTGAGGGACCCTTTGGGTGGTGCCTTTGACAAGCAGCGACCAGACTTCCTGTTGCAGTAGATGGTGGAACTTTTCTGCTTTCTTAATCGGGGGAATGTGTGGTGGCGTCTGGATACATTCCAGCGTATGGCCCTGCTGAATGAGGGAAAGCACCCATTCATTGGTGGTGATGTTCCCACTCTTGGACAAATTTTGACAATCTTCCTCCCACTGGGGTGCTGAAGTGAGAGGGAACCGCCTCGGGTTGGTCAGGGCTGCTTGGACGACTGGCCCCCTGGTTTGAGAGGAGCTGCATCAGTGTTGATTTCCCCTGTGAGACTGGGATTTTTCGATGGGGCATAGGTGGGGGTCTTGCAGGATGGCGACTGGTAGGAGGGACGGTATTCTCATGACCTCCTGGAGAAGCAGGACTTCCCTGAATGAAAGGACTGTTGCCGTTGTTGCTGGGTTCCTAGGGAGCGAACAGCATCAGCGGCATTTTTTAAGGTTTGAAGGGTATAATTCACATTACTACCGAAAAGGTGCCCCCCATTAAAAGGCATGTCGATGACTTTACTCTGGACCTCAGGATGGTAATTGGTTTCCTTTAACCAGCCCTGCCGACGTAGAACATCTCCATTTCCTAGCTGGTGAAATCATGTGTCAGCGATGTCCACCAAGACTGAGATAGCGTGATCAGAAGCTACTTCCCCTTAGTGGAGTATATTTAAATCTTCCTGCCGGTTGTGCTCTGGAAGGAATTCAGGGACGGGTCCCGATTTATACCACAATTCACGGTCATACCTGATAAGGATGGCAATGGCATTGGCTGTCTTGACGGTAGTGGCTGTGGTGGTGATAATTCTCTTGCCGAATGCGTTGAGGCACTTACCCTCCTTATCCAGTGGGATAGAACAGCTAAAGGCCGGGTTCACTGATCTTTTGCGTGCAGCGCTGAAACTACAGAGTCTGGCGTTGGTTGTGTACGTAGGCATGAGGGTGCAGAGTCTGGTGTATCCAAATGGATTGGTCATTGTGAGAAGACCATCATCCCATATGTCGTCTAGGGGGGGGCTGTATTGCTAAGACAGACTTTCTGTGCTGCCCACCCGCTGATAAAGCAGGATATCTTTCTTCTGTTTCTCTTGCATTAGGCCAAACATTTTGGTGCCCCTTCCCATTAGGGCGTGAAAGGACCTAATTTCATCAGGTGGAGAATTCCTGGTGGGGGCCTCCTCTGGTCCACCATCAGCTCGTATTAAATCGTCAAGGTCGTCTGGTTCATGTTTGGACTCTGTGTCCGTTAACTGCAGTGGCCTTTGGAGCTGATCTTCATCTCTTGAGAAACGGGGGGTCCGGAGGGACCACACTGGGCCCTGGTTGAGGGAGCATGATGGCCTGCTGTAGAGCCGGTGTGGCCGACGGTATGCAGTGTTAAGTACGAAAAATACATAACGACAAACATTTTCTGCGAAACCCAAATAACGAAAATAATATCACATTTTTAATAAAAGTATATGTGGGGGGTGGGTAATGGATAAAAAAAGGGTGGGAGGGGTTTCAGGAGTTAGTAAAGCAGGGTAAACAGGGGATTTGGGGAGGCGTTGGGGGGCCCCAAAATTCTTTTTGTTTTCTTTTTTTTCTCGCTATTTAAGTGTCACTAAAAATGTTTGTTGTTATTTATTCTGTCGTTTTAAACACATGGAACCGTGGCAGGCACCCTTAGCTGAAATTCTGACACCAGCGCTTTTTTAGTGTGTTTAGAATGTCCATAGAGATGTCTCGAGCCAATGGAGTAGGCATTGGCATTTCCTGGTGAGGGGCCACCTTGTTGGGCACCGACGGTGGAGGAGGCATGTCAGGAAGTGGCCTGGAAGGGCTGAATTCTCTTTCTTCACCCTCAGAAGAGATACACTGCAGTTCTTCTGGAACATCTTCAAGTGTGTCTGCCGGCTACAAAACAGCCTTTGGTATGGAGCCCAGGGCTATGTGGTGAGTCAGGCGTGGCAATCTAGGCCTTCATGGACACAGGCGAATGGCCTCTCTTTGCAAAAAAACCCTGAAACATGCTTGCCCTGCATAGCTGTCATGGACGAGGTAGGAGATTTCTCCAACGTCTTTGGTGATGCTTTTGCTGACAGGGAAGATGTAGGGGATGCCCCGCCCGGGCTCCCTCTTTTTGCTCATAGACAGCATCTTGTGCAATCTTGACCTCTTTGAAGAGGTGGTTAGATGGGTAGATCTACTCTGCCACAGTGAAGTGTGACAAGTCAGAGGCCCCATCGGGATCCTCGAGCCATGCCACCAAACTCTGATGTAGTTGTGTGGCGGGAGCTGTAGGAGAATCATTGAGTACGATATATGATATGATAGATCATTTATAACACGCTTAATACCCAAATGTGTCTAAGTGCGGACCTGGGGATCGAACCTGTGTTGCTCTGTGTCGTCTTGCTTCCAAGGCGTGCACGTTGCTGCTGAGCTCTCCTCCTGATTAGCTCTGAGTAAGCAAGTGCAGGGGCGATGATGTGAATACATGGCTGCAGAGATCATATGCCATAATGCTCACCAGGGCTACCAGTCATTTGGTCGAAAACCAAATGGTCGAATGACCATCTGATCGATGTAAAATGGTCGAAAAAAAAAGGTCGAATTCTTTTTTTTTTTTTATTTTATTGGGGGTGTCCCCCCAAACCGCCTTTTTCTTTATTAAAAAATATTTTTTAAGCAACCAAACAAAAAAAAATATATAAATAAATAAATAAATTCGACCTTTTTGATTCGATCAAATGGTCATTCGACCATTTATTGTCGACCAAATGACCGGACACCGCTCAACAGCACTTGGTGACAGGACATTTCTCAGGACCAAAAATATTGGTTTCGGGGGCAGTCTGCCCAAGACCATCAACAGCCAGACTGTCAACAGAATCTCTGGTTTGTCGCCAACACCCACAACAAAGCTTACCATAAGGTATTTGCAGAGTTCTGAAGACGAAATGCACAAATATAAAGGATAGAAAAGATGCAATCTGCCGTCCTAATGATCTGTGTAGTCTCCTTAATGAAATGCAGTGGTTGTTTTCCCACCTCCAGTCCACTAGGGCCTGATCAGTTTCCTGCCCTTAGAGTTCAGGAAATGTGGCAGAAGACGAGATCGAGGCGAAGTGAAAGTCATATGGCAGAGTGGGCCGGCAGATAGGCAGTGTGCTGCACCAGTTTCTTCCTCCTACACTGCTCTTGCCTTGATTGGCATGGGGCCTTACATAACATTCCCCCTCTTCTAAGTGAGATGGAGCAGGTTTAAAAATGCCCCTTTTACAGGTCAGTCAGTCAGTGCACTTGTTTGTAAGCCTTTTTTTTATTTGAATTTCAATCCAAAAACCACCAGACCCTCAATGACAATCTGCAGCGCTGCATGGGGTGGGGGACCAGCGAGATCGTCCTTAGCTAGTTCAATTCATACCTTGTTAATCGCCAACAGTGTTTGTACAAATGGATTCCTGGAGATCACCAACTCCATCCATCACCTGAGAGTCCTGCAAGCAGCACCCTCTCCCTGTGATCTTCAATCTTTTACATGGAACTGCTTGGAACCTGCCTTGCTCCACACAACCTCTGCATATACGCAGAGGGCACGCTTCTCTACATCAGGATTTCCTCCATTGAAGACATCCACAGGCTCGTGGCCTGACTCTCACTGATCCAGTCGTGGATGCCCAGTGTTCACCTGAAGCTCAAGCCTTCCACGACTGAATTCTTACTGCTGACCAACAACATCAAGCACCCATACTGCGCTCTCTGCCATGCACATTGACGGGTTCACACCCCAGCTGGCCACCAGCGCCAAGTCCCTTGAGTTCCCTATCAACAGGCCTCTCCTTCAAACAGCACCTCGCAAGGAAGACACAAACAGCTTGGTACCAACTTTCTCTTCTGTCGAAAAATCAGGCCCTTCATTGAGGAAAACAACTTCAGATCTGCTATTGAAGGCTTGGTCCTCTCTAACCTGGACAGTGGCAATGCCCTTTTTGAAGGCCTTCCATTGACTATCCTGGCATGCCTGAGATGTTTCCTGCATGCTGCAGCACGACTTAAAGGACTCCACAAATTCGACCACACCGCCCGACCCTCATTGAATTGCACTGGTTCCCACTGCAAGCCTGTATCATCTCCAAATACTGCTGCATCATCTACAAGGCTGTCCCCATGAAGCCTCCAATCTACCTCAATGAGAAACTGAGCATCTCTGGAGGCCTATGATCCACCAGAAGTAAGGACATGT
The DNA here is from genome assembly GCF_040938575.1 of Ambystoma mexicanum. Lineage (NCBI taxonomy): Eukaryota > Metazoa > Chordata > Amphibia > Caudata > Ambystomatidae > Ambystoma > Ambystoma mexicanum. Next base: position 626,970,419 of record NC_090928.1, on the reverse strand, counting down.
GCAAACAAATTATACCGGTGCAGGAATAAAAGAACCCGAAGCCAGGCCTTCTCAGTCTATTCCCTAAGACTCTGGAACCTACTCCCAGTCCACATCAGACTTGCCCTGTCACTTTTACAGTTCAGGACGGAGCTCAAACCCCTCTTCTTCAAGGAATAGCTCCTCCCTAACACTAAGGTCCAAACACCCTTTACTCCCAACCCTACCTGAGACTGGGTGATCTGATCCCCACTGTTTCCACCCTCTCCTGTTAGCCTTCTACTCCTTTATGTCTCTGCTTCTCTCACCATGTCCTTCCACTTGATTGTAAAGTGCCTTGTTGCCTAGTTGCTCCCCGAAGCTAGGTCTGCGCTCAAGAAATAACCCAATAATAATAAAATACCACAACCATTCAGGTACCACCTGCAGCCGCCTGGTAAAATCAATGGGAAGACAGTCTGATGGATGAAGCCAACAAGTACCACATGTCTGGGAGTCAATGAATGAGCAGGAAGCGCAAGCTAGTGCCACGCGCACATGACTGTTAAAGGGTAGGAGTTGCCATTATTGTTACTCTCCTCATTTTCCAACTTCTACAAACTCTGTCAACTAAATGACAGGGATTTGATTAGCCATCTTCAACACAACCCCATTTGGCAGTCTTTGAGGTGCAACTCCAATCATAAAAAAATAACACGGATGCTAGAATATCAACTTATTGCAGACAAAATGTGTGTATACAAATAATGCAGGTTTCAAATGAATGGCGGGGGCGTTCTATGTATTCTGTGCCCGCAGGTTTAGGTTGCACCCACCCTCGCCCACTCCCTGTGAATGACATAGCACTTCGACCACGTTAGCGTACGCAGAGAGCTGCGCAGGCAACCTACGTAAGGCAACATTGTCACTCTCACAAACACAGCCTCTAAGCAATTTGAGTGAGGAAAAAGTTTACATTCGTGGTTTCTTTGCCCATCCAGAAAGATGGAACAGTCTAACCTGAACCAGGAACTGGGTCATGAATTAGGGTGGATGTGTTGTTTAATGTATTCGTAGCAATCTCAAGAATTCACTGGTAGTCACACCTTTGTCCCCAAGAGTCCAAAGGTCGAGCAATCAAAAGGGAGTGACAGTGGGGCCTACACAGCTCCGGAAGCGAAGACATGCGTTGCAGCTCCAGAGACAGCTGACAGTAACACGAGGAAATAAAACGCTTCTGCATTCCTGGCTGCACTTATCACAATGCCACATCCAATGGGAGAGAGAGCAAAGTTTCTCTTTTTATGGGTGAAGGTCAAGCTGCAGGAGTTTGCACGCCTGTGAAGATGCAGCCTGGAACATTCTGGACGCCAGAAAAATGGCAACACAGTAAACGAATACCTCAGCAAACATGGAAAATAAAATGCTGAAAATAACATGGAACTAATAAGATGAAAAATGACGTTAACGATTACGAGAAAAATAATCACACAGTAGATTAAATCAAAAAGAAAATCTGGTGCGTGGATTTTTCATCCTTTTGAAAGTGTGTGGTCTCTGGTGCCACTCCTGGCATATGGCACACTTCAAATGTGAAAAAGCATTGACAATGGCAACGGTTTTGGCTTTTGTGTAGGCATGAGAAAGGCATTTGGCAAGCACTGCCTTAGTGGTAACTGGCCATCGATGGTAGTGCCTGGCAAATGCTTAATACTTATACACAAGCCAAAACGGCTGGCTTTGCTAATGCTTGTTTTTAACAGCACTTCAGTGAAGGACACGCTTAGTACGAGTGGCTGAAGGCACACTTGGTTAAAAGACATGTTTATTACACCAGTAGAGAGTCTACAACAGCTCCAATTAAGTTATGAACTCTCAGAAGACTGCTTCGAAAAAACACTGCCAGGCACTTGGAGCACAACGTTTGATGGTAAGGCTTGATATGAGTAGCTCAAAGAGATCCCAGATGAATGCGTTTTGGGCAGGCAGGGGCAGGAAGTGGGTGGGAATGGCCATAGGGTTGAGCATGGCCCATGGGCAGTCAATGGATGGATAAGTAACCAAACACCTACCGGCATTGTGTTCCTCCTCATATGCCATTTCTCCCTAGCTGTACTCGAATGCAATAGTTTCAACTTTGTAGGACTAATAGCCAAAACTAAAATACACAAAATAAAAGTGTACATTAAGGACGGAAAGAAGTAAGTACAAATAAACGGGTGCTGATCAGAGTGGGCACGGGGGAGTTTCTTCTTTGCACCACAAAGTCAATAAGAAACAAAAAACATCTTTGAAAACAAATACATATTTTTGGATGGAATTTCCTTTTTTTAAGCAAATACATGTAGAATAGAGTTATGTATACTTTATTCATTTAAAAAGATACTGTTTGTATTACATTCAATATAAACTTTGGTATTTTACATCATCGCGTGTATTGCTATGCGTTCAGATGGAGTTTCATTACTGGGATATTAATAGGCTCTATGTCCAAAATGATTTTTAGATATAGTCAATATTTTGACAAGGTGCCCAAAAAAAACATTTTGGCAACCTCCTTTTTTGAAGAATGGACTTGTTTTAAACATGAGGGTCTCACAGCCCCACCACTGCCATCTCCCCGCCCTTTGCTCATCTCCTAAATGTTCCTTTTTTTAAAAAAAAAAAAAAGAAAACAAAACACCTAATAAATATATTTAATCCCACCTTTTCATTCGAAAAGAATGACAGGTATAGTTTTACTTGCCCTCCCTATAAACCCATCTAATTATGGTAGTCAATGTAATTTGTGGGCAAAGGGTTGTATGCACCTCATGGTACAAGGAGTAGAGACTATTTGTGGGAAAGTGTAGCCATACAGAGCACCGCTGCAGGGTAAAGATCTAGTCTTAGTGTAAAGAGACAAAATGAACGAGGCTCGCCTACATTGAAATAGGCAGGTTTTGCCCAAAGGAGTCCCATTTAAAAACAACCCAACTGGGAACTGTGCAAGATAATTAGACATGCGTGAACAAAACGTGAGCATTAAAAGATTCACAGCTGGCCAAAGTAATTGTTAATAGCATCTACAACACCTCCAAATGCCAATGAAAGACAGAGGTTTATTTTTTGAAAGTGGAGGTTCTCAATTTGAGTCAAACACATAAAATTTCAGAAGACAGTTCAAAGTAGAACACTCAGCCTTGTGGCAATGTAGATATTTACAATACACGCGGTTTGCTCGGATACCCTTAAATATTGCAAGCTTTGCGATAGTGAGGGACGGCTGTATACATTCATATCAACAATCCACCTGTGCAATTGTGTAGGCCACTCGTGCCGGTTGTGCGCCCGCACCACACGTATACTCACACACCCAAATGAGTGAAGGATTAAGGGACTTGTATTCTAAACTATACCAATGTCGCTTTACATTCAGATAAAAAATTGACATTGTTCCTTCATGAAGAAGCTCTAAAATTCCCAATTTAGGCATTGTTTGTGGCAGAAGCTAGATTCAAGCAAAAGTGTCCCAGATGGACTAAACTAAACCAAGTTCAGGAATTTTACTTCAGCCTTCTCATATGATGTTTCTGTGTTACAGTGGTCCCCACACACCATGGCGGGCTACTGTCTAGTTCTTCATGCTGTCAGAATCTCTTGTGGAGGTTATAGTGCAGTGGAGCACTCAGTGGAGTGAAGTGATCACAAAGACAAAAGGGTGCCTTGGCTTTCTCATTAACAGGATTGCCACGGCAAGAGCCTCCTAAGGAGATCAACAAGGTGGGTCATAGGGCAGGGTGATAAGGTGATAAGCCTGGTGGAGCTTAAAGTGTCCTTTTTAGGTGATAAATATGGTGATACATCTATAATGTTTTCTACACATTAGGGATTACTGGATTTTCTGGTCAACTTCATCAGCTGCAATAATACTCTCTGAACATTGTCCTCACAGTTTGGAGAGGGCCCAACAGACTGACACCAGGTGAATATTAACGAAAGATCATGATAGATGCTGATTTCCTAATGTATGTATATAGTAAGGTTATGTATGGACGTTCACACTAAAAAAGTATACTCTATTTTTTTGCAAGTTTTTGAAAGCAACAATGAAACTTGACGCAAGTATCAATAATATCTCCTGAAGAAGGGAAGAAATTTCCCGAAATGCGTAGAGCATGTGATTTTTGTATTGATTATTTACGAATTGTTGATGTATGAATTTTTGACTTATTCTGAAAAACAACTAAAAATATAAATATATACAAAATGAATGATAATGGAACGTTGCTGCTTTTTTGTGCACAATCGTAATTACTGATCTATAAATTGTAGAAGAAAGTAACTACAGAATGAAATTGATTTAGATGGTCTAAAATATTGATTGGACTACATTACAATTTGTTGTGCAGGGGACGGGAGTGTTCCACAAGGTTGTGGACACCTATTTGTTAACTATTGACACAAGCGTCAGGGTTGTGTTTCTCCCCTGTACTCTAAAACTAATATGAGAAACTTCATATTTTTGATTTAACGAAAGGTGTGCTCCAGGTCCATAGGAATTAGCAGCACAATATCTCAATTTGGGCAGGAAGAGGAATACAGGTCAACCTGTTGAGCAGCACTGCGGTGACGACGTAGAGCAGGAAGTGCTAATAGGCAATGTCTGAATGTTTATATTTAAAGTGCTAGCATGGGGCTACAAACCTTTGTCAAACCCGATATTTAGAAATTTGACTAAAGAACAAAAAAATACTGCAGTCCGGAGAGCAGTTAAAAAATGTATTTGGCTGAGAAGACCGACTGATCAATAAATTCTTCCGAACAGTATGGGCAACAAGGAGCAACACGCAGGAAGTCAAAGTCAGCCAACTTAAAATTTAAATCTATAGGACTCACAAAGGATTAGATTGTTAATATGCTTCCCATATGCCTCCCAAAATAATTATCAGTTTCGTCAGAATCAATATTCATTTTCTCCTTTAATTTTTATTTAATATTGTTCTTGGTGTGTCAACATCTGCAACGTACAAAAAAAATAATCTAAAAATCACATGCAATTCCCCAGCCACTGGCTTCCCCCTCCCTTCCACTTATAGAATTTTCCCCTTATTAAAGATGCCTTTTCTTGCGTCAGTGCAATCAATATTTATTTTCCTTACAACCGTCCATCAGAAGGTCACCAAGTTCTTTAATGTAATGGACCTGCCTTAATAAAGTTGCTAAGAATGTAATGTGGGGTAGTCTCTACAGTATTCCAGAAAACAGGATCAGGCACTTAAGTTGTGAATAACAAAAAAAAGCTGTAATCTTCCCAGCTGCCAGTTTTAACATACTCCCCCCGCCCCCACTACATATATAACATTGGCCCTTCAATATTTTAACAGCATCAGGCCAGTGTTATTTTGGCATGGGTGTGAAGGAGTAATTAATGCAACTGTAATCCAAGCAGCTGGGCAAATACAATCTCGGGTCTCCCCAGAATCACAGACTACTTGTCCATGGGTATCTGAAAACCACAAATCTGTTTCATTCGAGTGAGTCTCTGCTCCGGAACACCCGAGCCCTAGGGCAGGACCACCACATGCAGAGTGCCCCACAATTCCTCCAACCTACTAATGAATACATGACTGTGTATGTTGGAAATACCATCAGTGATAAGAGTCTGAATACACATTCCATCTGGTGAAACTATGGTTCTGTGCCCAGATACAAATCCATCTATCACCATCTATGCCCGCCCCAAGTACATTTTCCCATTTGCGCATATATGCGCAAGCGAGTTAAGGTACCAAGACTGCCCCCTATCTCTAAATTGCACTTCCTGTATCTGTACTGATCTACATATCAATGCACCCACCTTGACAACTCAGATTACTTAGATAAATACTATGCATCTTTTCTGCTACTTATGTTCCCTCTGTTTTTACTCTAAACGTGCAGCCTACCACTGGAAAATGATTGTTAATACGCTCTGTACGCAATACAAATACCTAAATAAATAAATAAAAAATAAAAAGGTTTCTCCGTCCCATCTACTCTATCGACCAGTTTTGATTGTGTGACACCCAGGCCTTCGATATCTCATTAGCATACAAGAGCCCCAACACAAAGTTTGGAAGGGTGTCGGCCTCTTTGACTCGATTTTTAGCAATTCAGTGACATAACTGGATATAATAACATATTTTCTTTCCTTTATTTCAAACTACTGCATTTTGGATTCCTCAAATGCAAGTGGAATACCCGGTTTGTAAAGTTGTGACAATCTTTTAAGACCCTCCACCATTCCTGTGGAGCTATCTTTGTAGCTCAAAATCGGAGCTATGAGACCGAGACCAACACACTGTTGGTCATTACGAGTTTGGTGGTAGCCATGGTGCTATTAGCGCCATGGCTGCCTCCAAACTCGTGTCTGGGTTCTTTGAATGGGGATTTACCGGGTCATTCCAACCTTAGAGGACCCGGTAAGTAACCATTCAAAATACCCATCCCCATTCGAGCCCCCATAGGGCTCAATGGGAATGGGGAGGGAGCTAATTAATAACGGGCCTGTTATTGGCTCCCTGGTCCCCTTGCGGGACCCGCAAAGGACGTCTGGTCTGAATTTACTTCAATAATGAATGGAGGTGCGGGTCGAACACCATAATGTATCACTCCTTGAACATCTTTTATGCTTAGATGTGGAATTTGGGTCAGAGGGATCGGGGCCCTTTCCCCGTTCTGTCACAACCCACTTTGCTACCCAATTCACATGGCTCTTGTACATCATATGAGAGACATGTGATGCCATAACACATTCCTGTATATCTGGGAATCCCTGCCCTCCCATCCTTGTGTCTCTCATTAGGCCTCTTTTTTGGATTTGTCACCTTTCTCTCGGCCCATATAACAGAGAAGACTGTTACCCATCCATTATATTTTTGTTGGTTGTTCCAACCGTCAATATGATCATTAAAATCTTCAAACAAAATTAGCCCAATATATATACAGGGGAGACTCGGTCACTCTGATGCTAAGGCGTTCTAAACTCTCCTCTGCTCATTGCAATGGATAGTCTCGTGGAAGATTCATCATAATATTTTAGAGAACAGATATAGTCATGCCTTTAGATTAAGAGTAATTAATGGGAAGCCAGATACCAACTTACTTGCCTCCATTTCTTTCATGAGTACCAGAAGTGTTGAGGAAACCTCTGCCATACTCACAAACATGTCATCTGCATATAAGAATGTATGCGATCTACAATTCTCCTACACCTCATTATGTTTCCAGTTACTCCAATCATCCTAGCCAGTTGCTCCAGTCATCCTAGCCAGTTGCTCCAGTCATCCTAGCCAGTTGCTCCAGTGACATATAATAATAGATATTTGAAAGGTCAAAATATAGGGCAGTAAATGTGTTTGGGCCCAGCAATGTATTCTTTTTAAGAGAGCTTATTGCTATGTTTAAATCATCCTCTCGGAGAGGGCATTTTAATTCTTGCCGGTCTTTATCCAAGAGCCGAGGCATGTTTGCTGAACCAATACAAATCTGTTGGATCTTGGCATATAAATTATTTTTAGCCAATAGGAAAGTAAAATAGTTCACTATGAGGTCAAAAAGGCTGGCATTTCCCTTAATGCAACAATGCTGCTTGGTACTCAGAATGGATTGGGCTGGTCTATCTGACAAATGGGCTTCTAACCTGGCTCTGGCTATTCCCAGGTATCTGAACGCCTTCCCTGACGCCTTTTGCTTGTGCTCCGGTTCCTTTATCTGAATTTCCTTTATAAATTAACCCTACAGGACTCTTATATTTTATGGGAGGCACCAATTTGGATAATACATTTCCCCCCAACTCTGCTTTCATGCACTTCCATATGGTTGCCTTTGTGATGTTCCCCATATAATTCTTTTTTATTTTTTAAAAAGACGTATTCATAGCCGGGGAGATTTTATCCCGTAGAACAGGATCATGCAATACCGGATCATGCAGCCTCCATCTAGTTTTATTTCAGGCTGATATTCTTGAAATGGACAAAACTAAGGTTACCCGGGCATGATCTGACAAAACGTGCAAGCCAATATAAACTGATGGAATAAGTGCCGAGGACACCAGCAGAATATACATTCTGGAGAAACTCCTATGGACCTATGAAAAATATGTCTAGTCCCTCTCATCCCTCTGAATGTGTACATTTCCACAGATCAATGAAATTATAATTCCCCTAACACTGTCTTGGGCTACTGAATCATGTAATATCTGGTGCACAAAAGGGCAGTGCTTTATTAATGCTGGGGTATACAAATCAGCCCAATTATCGCGCTTCCCTCTATGAATGAACGCTGTTAGGAACCCATGTTGCTTCTCATTGGGGGCATCCGTTGAGATAAGCGTAAGTAGGTGACCAACTAATTCACACTCCAGCAAAATAGATCTACCTTTACGGTGCTGAAATATGCTAATGTTCGCAAACGTCATTCACTTAGCCATGATAAGAACTGATCCCCTTTGCTTTTCCACTGCAAATGGAATATATTGCAAAGGGAGGTTCCCACTGCAACAGAGGCTCCCATATTGAGCAATCACTTCATGGATTTCTGTTTAAAAGGTCAATTAAAATCCTCCACACTTAGGGTCGTAATACAGATATCCCCTGCGTGGGCCATACCAGAATGACCCATGCACGGAATACAAGCAGGCTATCATGGCTGAGAAAATTCATTTCCTCACTATCATTTTCTCTGTGAACACTTGTACCAGTGAGTCTGAACCTTGTGTGGTTCCCTCCGGCCTCTCCCGCCTGACTTCATAAACCCACACCTGGAGCCATCAAGCCACTCATTGCTATGGCTCAAGGGGCCATTGCTACTGCCCGAGGGGCTCAGGGCCATGTCTCCCATGCAACCCATTCTGAAGTTACCGTTGTTTAACTTTTTACTTTTACACAAATAACCTGTACATCAACCTCAACAAACGAATGCATGCAGCTTCCTTTCTCCTCCCTCATATGTGAGGTCAGTTCTGCAACAAGATTACATGTTCAACATATGCCACCGATTCATTCATGTACTGTTTGTGCTTATGGTCACCTTTCAATCTCCCCCCATCTTTCGAGACCGCATCTGCCAACCTTCGACCAGTGTCCATGCTTGGTTTGGGATCTGATGGCCGCATGTTCGTTATGCATTCTGGAGCTATACTACCGTTGTCACGTTTCAAAGTCTGCTCAGCTTCTTTAATGGGTGCCATGTAACCCTCCTATGTAAGAGTTAAGGTACATGGAAACCCCCACTTATATTGCACTTTGTTGCCGCAGAAGCCATAGGGCGAATCGCTTTCCTTTTTGCCAAAGTCTACGGGGCAAGTTTATATATCTTGGCATCCCAGAAAGGGATCTCTGGATGTTTGAGCTGCTGGATTCACATTTTCCTTTACATCGTAGAAATTACCATGCGTGTGGATATCAGCTATTGGAACCATTAACTTCATACAATGATGTAAAAAGAGCAGTGTCCAGGAGGTCAAGCAAAAGTCTAAATAAGTCTTCCACAAACCCCCTTATATCAGCACTCGAGATGTGCTTTGGAATCCCCCGGAGGCAGATGTAACTCAGAGAGAGATTTGCAACATCCTCTTGTATAGCCTGTAGTGCTACAAGTTTGGTTTCTACACTTTATGCACCATTTCCATGGATTCAAAGCCCTGAGGGTGCTCAACCTCCTCAATGCGCTACGCTGCCTCAGTGGCTTAGCTAACGTAACATTTAGTTCCAGCTCGACAATACTTGCATTTCTTTTTTATTTCACCCAGCAGATTCTGAAGATCAAACTTGGTTGCAGGCCTATTTGGTTCTTCACTGATCCTCAAAATGCGGCACTGTTGGGACAGTGGCCACCTTTTCAATCTTGTCCTGAGCGTGTAAAAGCCACAAAAAATGCAATCTTTGTAGAGATTACCTGCTAGGTATGTTGCTTTTGTGGCAAAACACCTTCTAGCCAGCAGTCAAGATGGATGTGACGGCGTTTGAGGGTAATTGCCTTGCTTAAGTGCGGTTATCCAAAGTTGGTAGTTCCTACCACCCGAACTCCTAGTTTTCCAAAGCTAAGAAGTGCATCGTTACAAAACTGCTAGCCCGAGAATGCATAGCGTCTTGTACATGCAGAGCTGACTTTCCCCGCGCATGTCCATTGATTGGATCCTAGATAGTTCTGGACGTGCAACTCTAGAATAGCTCCTTTTGTGTGCAATGGTTTTCAAAAATAGTGTGCCCTGGTCTCCAAATGTGTATTTACCACTAACCATTGGCGAGTTAAAATTGACTCTACAAGTAAGAAATGGTGTGCTTTGTGCATGTGGACATCTGAAGGGGCAAGTGACTTTGTGCCTGGCTAATAGCTTACAACTTTAATTTGTTACCTCTGGGGTACGCATGTAATGGCGTGTCTGACTGTTACTGTGACAAAGGCATGAACCGCTCAAACCACCTGCAGCTTTTCATTTTCTGCTTGCAAAGCTGCGCCTTCTGGAGACATAATGGGGAGTCGATGGCCATAGTTTTAAATTTCTGAGATACTAACGGCCTCGGGTTCATGGACTTTAATGTCCCTGGTCGCCACCTCTTAATACGTCCCCTGAAGTGGACTGCAGAGTGAAGGCAGTCGGCACCGTTTCTTTGTGGCAGAGAGGTGAAACGAGTGCAGGCGGATTGTGGCTGAATTACTGAGGCTCCGCCTACAAACTGATAAATCATGCGGTCCCCGCAAAGCAGACCGGAAAGCGGACCGCAAAGTGAAGGCAGCCAGCAGTCTACGCGCTGCTAGTCTCCGAGCTGCAACAGCCTTAACCGGACCAAGCCAAGCGGCCAGGCCCATATTGCCATGAGTACTCTGCCGTCCCCAACGTATCTCATCCTTTTATTGTGACTCAAATCGACTTTGTGGGTTTTCCCTCGGTGGCGCAGAAGATTTTATGAGACTATTGCCCGCAAGTTATTAGTTTGACATGGACGGCTGACTCAGCTAAGCAGACTACTTAGTGTTCTTTCATTGCATGAATGGTGACTGCGGGGTTCAACCCTTTGAGCCACTCAAGCTTAAAGTTTGGGCGGGATAAAATTCAGATCCTTTGAAGCCCATTATTGATTTAGCGCAGCAGGGAAAAACTATACAGCGATTTGGACTTCCTTTAAGGGCTTCTCTCTTGCAGACAAGCCCGTATGAGAAGTACAAATAAAAGGTATCGCCTCAGAATAGCAGATTCCACTCCGCTAGATGATGAGGTGGAAAAAACTTCGACACAACAAGGGAATCTACCGTCCGGCCTGGATCAGGGGGAAAATTACTACAGTTTTCCGAAACTGCAAAAGAGAATATATAGTCAGATTGTTCAGTCGGGCTCCTCGATTCTGGACACGATAATGGCGAGGGCAGAGGCTCCGTGTAATACAGTCTGCAACATTTCTGGTTCAGTCCTATGTCAGGTGGAACAACAAGTAAGTGTCTCCTTAATGAATGCCTGCATTAGCCTGGAGAATGAAATCCAAGCAGGTGAGGGCCCTCGGGAAAGGCCGAGTATGTCTCCAGATTTCTTTAACACACAGATTACAGATGCAATTCCCGACAGGACTAATCCGGAATATCACTCCTTGAATGAAAATCAATTACGGTGGACAGATCTTCTCTCCCTTTTCAAGGAGATGAGTCAATCTGCCAAGATATTTTGGAATCAGGAATGAATACCCTGGCAGCGCAGAACATTGTGCTCCAATCGTTTATTCGATTATACAACACAGTTGCTTATGAAGTGAGAACTAACTCCACCATCTTGAATGAAATTAGAGCTTCTCTTTCACGCAGAGTCACTCACAAGTGGGGGAAAAGGGCTGAAGATATTGAAGTATAGGATTTCACTGGTAATCAGGGTCTGGTAAACACCCAGGAAAGCAAGAAAGAAGGTGCAATGATGGGTGACCAGGAGGTGTGGTCGCTACCTTTAGGTAACGACAACATAGTGGGCCAAAAGAAAACCATGGTTCTCTCGATGAAGAGAACAAAGAATATAAAAGGTGGTCCTAAAGTTACTATTAGAGGATCTGTTACCTTTCTAAGAATAATTCTGTATGCAACCAAAGAGAGAATTACGGGGGGCTGTGTATCTTCTGGGAATATAATTATGCTAGGTGACGGTCAGAATTGAAGCATGAATTTTTCTGGTGGGGCAACAGGTAACACTTTTACCTGAACTTGCTCCAAAATTAATTACTATGCCCTCGGGAGCTTCTAACGATACTAGTGATATGAAAAGAAAGAAAGCTAAGAAAGTAAAAAGAAAAGCATTGAACATACCCACCAGAGTAAAGATTTCTAATGTTGACCTGACCATGCAATCTGAGGAGGAAGTAGAGAGCGCAAACCCCTGTTGCACAAATACCTGTTGGAGTGGGAATGTTAACACCGCCTCATTGGATACCCAGAAGATCTCAAGGAAGGCTAACTCGAACATGCATAAAGAAGAATTGTGGGAAAGAGTGGGTAAGAATGTACCAAAGCGAGGGATTACGTGGGCACTAAAAAATACTGCAGACATTGAGCCCCACAATCGAAGACAAGACGGAATGATGCAACCAATAATCTTCTAATCGGTTTTTGAGGAGGATTGAGATGCCCCCTAAATAGAGCAAGAATACTGGAACTACTATCTACAGTTCCAGAATGATGCTCAATTTCTTCTTCAGACATAAAATGTGTCCATCTATTTGATTACGCATGTATGGGAAAATGTACAGTCCATTTTCAGTCAAAGTTAATCGAGAGGTTTGTAAGTGACAAACAAGAGGACATTTTACTAAAATGTTTTGATTCCTATGAACCTTCCATTGAACAAAGAGGGTGAAATCGGAATAATATCAAATCAAAGTAAGGTGTTATTTTGAATCAGATCAGCGGAGGCAAGCCATTCTCAATTCAGAATTGTCGAGTTGGGAAAGGCTCGCTTCTGCACTCCAGACAACATCAGGACCCGGATTTAAGAAATAGTAATTGTAAAATCTTAAATTGGAACTCCCGTGGACATAACACGTTTCTAAATACTGAATTGAAGATAGTCTTTGACATTTATGACATTATTGTACTACAAAAAACCTGGCTAAGAGCTTCCAGTTATTGATGGTTTTATGGTTGAAAAAAAGAGTGCTAAGAATGTTTGAGAGGGAGACCTCAGGAGGATAGCTCAGGGGCAACGCGCTCGCCTTGTAAGCAAGATGATGCTGAGCAACACAGGTTCGATCCCTGGGTCCGCGCTTAGAAACCTCTGGGTATTAAGAGCATTATTATTGCCCATTAAAATTACCCATGGGAGGGATTTTAACAGCAGTAAAAATTAAAAAACATCTTTCTCATAACTTTGAAGTGCTCTTCAGATGCTGTGTTTGCTAAATGGTAACGGATTTAAGTGAGTGAAAACAACCTAATATCTTACTACTTAATATCTACTTCAATCCATCTAGCTGTGAGATAGATGAAGTGTTGAATGACATTGAAAATGTGCTGATTGATTGGCAGAATGATAAAACTGGCTGCCCTATAATCTTAAGAGGTGATTTCAATTGTAAGTGTTTAGTCACCGATGTTGCCTATGAAGATCGAAATATATGTAAAACTGTGATTGATCTAAAGACATCAGTAGAGAGGGATAAGGGTAACCATGGGAGGCTATGGTCGCAATTCGTTTCTATATGGGGGTTTATGCAAATAAACTTGCTGTTCGGCGGAAGGTTGAAGGAGGAACTGACTTGGTTTCGTTTGATATCCTCGTCTACTTTCAATCACATTTTTCTAAAGAATATTAGAATATTGGTTGCAAATAAGTCCTAGAACTTGCCTGAGTGATCAAGCAATGCTGAAATGGTCTCTTTATAGGAGTGGAGAGGGAGAAGTGAGTGAGTCTTTGGGACCAAAGCAGTTGGTTGTAATGGGGAACAGAAATGGGGTTGCTAAATTTAACAGCAACTATGAACAAGTAAATAATGTTTTAAAGAAATGGTGGATTAATATTACTGAAGAAGAGAAAGAGTTTCGATCTTCACTATCTAAGTTAGGTAGACCTTGTAATGATAACTTTAATATGTCTCAGCGGGTCTTTACTCAATACCCCAGAAATCAGTTTGATAAAAAATAAAAACAATAAAGTGTGAACTTCGGAGAGCCATCAAGATGTTGACAAAATGCACTGAAATGTTTTGGGGGAGATAGAGCAAAAAAGACCTTAAAACAAAAATACAAAAACTGGACCAAGCATTATAGAATCCAAAAATACATTGGCAAAGATCAGGACCTGATAGATAAGATTGTCAGGAAAGATTTGCGCTCAATATGGTGGACTAGAAATAACAAAAATGAGGCCCAACCTTACGTTCAATCTTGGTGTGTATCAGAAGAGGTTTGGGTAGAGTATTTCACAAATAGGTTCAGTACCAGTATCAATCTTACGGGAAGGTCAACCTTTGACAGTAATAAGCTGTTGAGTTGGGCTTTCACTTTTGATGAGTCTGACATTGAAACGGTAACTGGGAAGCTGAATAACCCAAGCGCCAGTGGTCCTGATGGCGTGGCCAATGGAAATTTTAAGAAAAATCAGTGTTGTGGTCTGATATTTTGTATAAATTGTTCTCACATAGTCGTTGGAGGGCATTGTTCTATATCTTGGACACAAGCGATTCTGGTGCCAATATTTAAAAAGGGAAAGAGAGAGGATCCATCGAGTTATCGACCAATCTCATTGATTGATTCCTCCTCAAAAATGTCTGCAACCCTGGTATTAAAGGAGCTCACAGCATGGGCTGACAACCCAGATTTAATCTGTTACAAACTGGTTTCAGGAAATGGGTGTGCACTGTTTTGAGTGGTCTGGCATTGAATCTCTGATATATGTGGTAACTTTGGAAAAACATTGTATGTGGCAGCGATAGACCTAGCTTCCGCTTTTGATCATGTAAAAATAACATGGTTATGGGGGAAATGAACAACCTGGGACATTGAATTGGGTCTACTGTGTATGATAGAGCTATTGTATATGGGCAATACAGCGAAAGTCAATATTACAGGAGAGCTCTCAATGAGTATTCCTCTGGAGAAAGGAGTTCACCAGGGCTAGGTTCTTGCTCCAACTTTATTTAATCTCTATTTAGCAGATTTGTGGAGGAAAGCAAGTCCTGGCAGGGATAGTCGCCCAAATGGTCTGGCTTGAATGTAAACTGTATTGCCTATGCAGACGACCTTGCATTGATGGGGGGATTGCAACACCTCTTACTGGGATTGGAGTCTTACTTCAAAGTAAATCAACTAACCATTAACCCGGTAAAATCATATGTTATGACTTGCACAACTTGTAGAAACACCAAGAGCTATGTGTGGAAGTTGAATAATGAGGTAATAACAAAAGTTGAGTTGTTTTGCTACTTGTGCTTTGCAGTGTCAATAAAGAGGCAATTTGAAAGATATAAATTAAGGATGGAAGAGAACACCCGTTCATGTATCCCATTGATGAAGTCTGTGAGGAGTAAATGATGTGCGTACTCATTGATTCCTGTAGTTGAATTGTATAGGCTAAAAGTGGTACAGTAAGAGATGTTTATCCCTATTGAATAAGCTATTAAAAAGACAGACCACAGAGTCTTGGTTTCTACTTAAAAGAACTTCTAATGGAAGATTCCAATCCCTTTTTGAGGTAATTCAAGAGGAGATGCGAAGCATTTTTCACAAAAGTAGATCTTGATGATCTTGATTCCGACCATGGGAGGAAAAACAAAGCTTTGGGATGTGATGAAGGACATTCAAGATCTGGGGAGATCAAAACTATACAAAGAGAAAGAAATCTTTTTCCTCCTGTTGAAAGAATTAAGAACATATGTCAGAAAATGTCCATGTCAAGTTCATCGAGATTGGTATCTTAAATTTAGATTAAACTGTTTGCCAACACTGGAGGTCACCGGGCCTAAACTAGGTACACCTAGAGAACTTCTGAGGGTGCTGATTATGTGGTGCCGAACCCGTTGAGACCTTATATCATCTTGTGAGCTTAGGTCCCTTTATACACTGTACTGTCAGGTATTTCTAATAATCTATGGAATAAGTTAATGACAAGTTCGCAACTTGCTATTCCATTAGCACTAGTTGAATTCTTGATGAAAACGTTCTGTGATTTGAATAAGGTGGTGGAACAGGGTGTTATGGACCTGTGTTTAGCAAGGGATTTGTGATTGAGGGTGCTGTTCTTTCCTTTTAAATGTAAGAATGATTCTATAGAAGTGTATGCATCCATTTTTAATTTTGAGTGTGTTGAGAGTGTAATGTATTTTTAATTTGTTTTCGTTCTTATTTTTCTAATTTGTATGTTGTCTGATTTGGTAAAGTACTATGTGTACTATAAACGCATTTACTATGTGTACTATAAACGCATTTACTATGTGTACTATAAACGCGATTTCTTAAAAAAAAATAAAGGTGTCCCTCCATCACAACAAACCAAGAGTCTGTCGCGTTTTCCACACTCATATTTTCCAGGGAATTCTACACTGTGTGTATTGTGTTTTGCATGCAGTAGGGGGCACACACACAGTGTTTGTGTTGACTGTAAAAAGGTGTCCCCATCTTGTTCTTGGTCATGACAGTACAAACATGGGTGATCATTAAACATGTGGGGTGGTTAGATTTGTGTTATTTGAGGCCATTTGGTCAAGTCCAAGGGATCATTTAAAAATGTGTCTTTGGCCTGTGGCCAGTGCCTACTGTGACAGTCAGGAATAGAGTAAGAAAACTGGTGTGGTAAATTCACAAATGGCAACATCTTTGAATCTGCAAGTTTTGCAGTGATAACACTGAATCCAGGCCACCCAGCAATATTCGTTATAAGCCACCATGGAAGACTTGAACTCATGGCTGCTATGATTAGCAGCTCACTATTCTTTCCACTCAGGCAACGAGTCACCAAGTTCTTCAATGGAGAATTGACATCTGAAAAGCTTTCAAAACAGTGCTCTCGTTTCCGTAGAGAGGCAGTCTGACGGCAGTGCTCACAGACACATCGATGCATGCATGAGCAGAGCAACACAATGGTTCCCAATGGCTTCCCAAGCATAACATTCACAGATTCCTTATGCGCGTTACTCGGTGATGGTGAATTCTTGAATAGCCATCATGCACGTTTCTGAGCATGGATGTTCAGGATGCCCCTTTGCTTCGTGTGGCAGTGTGTTTTGAAGCTCAACATCCGATGCTACCGCAGTTTCAAAATTTTGAAAAGCATCCTTCTCTTCTGCTTGTACAAAAGGTGTCCAATACACAGATCCCAGCACATAGCTGGTGGGAGAGGGACTACACCAACCCTCAACATAGAAACAAGAACCTATCACACATGACTTACAAATACAAGCATTCGCACACTTTCACCTGAAATCATTGCCGTACAAACGTTGAACCAACCTGCCGTGGCTGCTGGTCAACACCTCCACTCAAGAGGTTGCATTTCGATTGTGCTGGTCACACCCTCTGCCACAAATATGGACTATACTATCGCTGCAGGCACACCGACTGGTTAGGACACACATCTGTGTTTCTGTAATTGAAAGCACTTATTTTGAAATAGGCATAACAGAAGACGTGAAGCATACTGAAATGTGTGCACGATGCACACCTCCTCAGTATCAGGCCCTTAATTACCAGGCACAGTATCAGGCACTTAATTCTAGACATTGCTGTGAAACTTAAGGTGCTGAATAAATTAGGCTAATGTAGCAGCGTTGATTCATGGGAAGGGGAATTACAGGTACAGTTTGTTTGTTTGTTTTATTCGTATGTATATAGCGCACAACAGCCCGAGGACATCGTGGCACTTGTTACAGTGGACAAAAGTGAAAGACATATGGCCAATTATGAGCATGGATCCTGGATGTTGGCATCCGAATTATGAGGGCCCTTCCAATTAAAGCAGGGATCAATATTTCTGGTGATCTGTTATTAGCCAGACATAAAAGGTCACTTGCCCCCTCAATTCTACAGATACACAGAACACCATTCAGTAACCACCAAGAGTCAATTATCACTACTGAAAGACTAGTGCAGGTTTTGACAAAAGCAAAACCGAAAGCTGATGCCTGGAAGGTTTTGAATCGATCATAAAATTCGGGCACAGCTCTGGGCAACCCTCCAGAACATAGTTCTTCGCTTGCCAAGCCATTACAGAAGGGGAAAGACTATATGCAAATCAGGCTTGGGGTTGCCCCCAAAAAAAGTGTCAGTCCAACCCGGACTGCTAGGTCACATCCCTTCTGCATGAGCCCGGATTGTGAGCATGGATTAAAGTGTTGCATTTGTCCCCCTCAGTCAATGAGGTACTGCGACTTGAGCCCTACCACTAGGCAGGTATGCCGCGCTGCTGTTTTTTGAGCTGAGTGACAGGGCAATGAAGATTCATGTGGTGTTCTCACCGTGCACTGGGAAGGATTCCGCGCCTTTCGCTCTGGTGGCTAATGATAGTGTGGTACAGAAAGGTCGTGATTTGGGAACATGGAGATGATATGATGTTACATGGTCTGCGTGTATGCAGGTATGATATTTGCAGTGCTGGGGTGCCCTTGTAGCCCTCCCGAGATTGCATGTACTGTGCTGAATAGGTGTGGCTACTCATGCAGGGGTAAATGGGCCGGACATGTGCCTGCGCCCTCATGCTGTATCCCTGCAATGGAAGGTACTCTTGGATACATACTCCTGGAGAGGCATAGATGTAAAATTAAGGTTAATAAGGTGTGACCTGGCGAGGTGCACAGGGGTGTGGAGAGTGCACATGTGACATAGGGGCAAAGGGGATGTGCAGTGCTAATGGGCTCCTGCTGTTATGGACACTTTAAGACCGTCCACATACATGATTGATTGAGCGGTCTATGACCCCAGACATGATGCTCCAATGTGTTGAGACTTTGACAGCTGTAATGGTGGTGAGTGTTTTGTGAGGGGAATCCTTGTGGGTTCTCTCTGATTATGTCTTAATTACTTACCGGTAATCTCCTTTACCGCTAGTCCTGCTCTTCCTCGTCACAGTACTTGTGCATGTGTTGCCCACCCTGTTGATCGGATTTATTGGGTACACGATACGATGAGGTCAGCAGGTGTGCGTTATACCCGGATATAGGGAGTGGGCAGGTCCTGGAGTGCATGAAGGTGAGAGACGGTTAGAGCGCTGATGATGGAAAGACAGAACATCTTTATATTAGTAAGTATTGTGGCAAGGAAGAGGGTTGTGGGGGTAGTAACAAGTATATTTGCAGGTCTGCCTGATGTCCACCGACATGACAGTGTCTTTGATGATGTACCCCTTCTTGAAAATCATGTACTGTGATAGCTTGAGCGCAGGGGTCTCTATAACCTTTGGCTCACCACATTCATTGTGTGACAAATGCATTTTGTATATGGATGTGTGAATGCATTTAGTGGTTTGTCTTGCGGGGGGCACCAAAATGTGTTTGCAGATGCTGAGCTGTGGGTGAGGAGTACCATGGTTAACCTGTATGAAGATGAGAATAGCGTGTCTCTGGTGCGGAAATGTGGAATATGTGTCGAATTGTACATGTATGCTACATGTAGCTGCATAGATTTCCCAGTGACACATGAGCAGAAGCAGGGTTGATATTTTGGTGAGGATTGTGCAAGAAGACAAGGTACGTAATGTGACAATGGGCGAGCATCGATGTGATCTTCCAGCTTGTGCTGGACAACTGTACACAGGCCACATATCTATTTCGTGGGTGTGTTCTGGGTGGTATGTCTGACACAGCATACCGAATGTGTACAAGGTATGAGTTCACTCCATGGTGTGGGATGTGTGTCGTGTGAGATGGCTCATTTATGTTATGGGAAACGTAGAAACAGGTGATGAACAGATGGCTTTCAATGTATCTTAATGGCAGTGCTCTAGGCACGGTCCAACCAATTGTGTTGTAGCCTGTCGGTGCCACTGCAGAAGGAGATCAGTCGTATGCAAATCAGTCTGGTACTGCCCCAATGGGAGCGGCCCAGCCTAAACTGCTAGGCCACTTCTTGTCTGCACAGAATCAATCACATGCAACCGCAGACATGATCTAGCCTTGTTGGACCTCATCAGCGAGGTGCAGCTTGGATCCCTATGGCGCCGCAAGCAAGGGACCCAAGTCAGGGCATACCCTCTGTCACAGACTAAAAAATCTATCTAAAACCATTGGCAGTATTCCGGACAACCTTCCATGCCATCGTCTTTTAGCCCCTCAGTGCCACTGCTAAAGTGACCAGCCATATAAACATCAGACTGGTACTGTCACCATTGGGAGTAGTCCAGCCTAAACTGCTAGGCCACTTCTTGTCACAAGCAACCGCAGACATGATCTAGCTTTGTTGGGTCTCATCAGCGAGGTGCAACTTGGATCCCTATGGCGCGAGCAAGGGATCCAAGTCAGGGCATACCCTCTGTCACAGACTAAAAAATCTATCTAAAACCAGTGGCAGTACTCCAGACAACCTTCAATGCCATCGTCTTTTAGCCCATCAGTGCCACTGCTAAAGTGACCAGCCATAAAACATCAGTCTGGTGCTGTCACCACTGGGAGTAGTCCAGCCTAAACTGCTAGGCCACTTCTTGTCTGCACGGAATCAATCACATTCAACCCCAGACCTGTTCTAGCCTTGTTGGGCCTCAGTGAGGTTCAGCTTGGTTCCCTATGGTGCAAGCATACTAAGTCAGGGCATACGCTCTCATACTAGTAGTCAAGCTCATATTGCCAGTCCCCTTTGCATGGAACGCAAGCATCACCAGACACGTCTCAGCAATGAACATTGCCAGGATACGCATAGGCTCCAAATGTGGCGTATGCAAAGTGGTTACTGTTTAGGACACTATGACATTCAATGGACATCCCAGATAACTAAATTTTGTTTTGTCCATGTCCCCAGGCACATTTTCATTATTTTCTCGTCACGTAAATTTCACATGCTTGTCCGGAGGTCAAGCAGTGGTAGAGCAGTTCATACTCTATGCAGTATTATATCTTAATAAAACCCCCGTGTAGGGACAGCCCTTGGGATATCATGCAGGACCTTGACTTCTGGGCTACTGTCCGACTCCACCACTGCTCCGTGTTTCTATAAGTCTCCAGTGTGATATTGGTGTGGTAGTATTTGAGCAGGGGGCTATGTTTGTATGGTACGGATTAGGATTGCTATGACTAGCAGCTTTTTGGGTGAAGCATGAGTAATTATAATCATGGGTGCTGCAGGTTTTGTGTAGAATTTGTTTGCTAGTTGGGTTCATGGGTTTCTGACGAAATAGAGTGAGATGGCAGTTGCGCGTTTGTGAAATTAGTTATGCCTGTGATGGTATGGCAATCCCTCTGGGGTAATGGAGGTGTTCCTGTGCATGTGAAGGATGTTGTGGGCGTGTTGTAGAAGTTGTAGGTAAGTCAAGCTGTAGGTGAATTGTGGTTGTGCTGGGATGTCAATGCAAATTCTAAACATGCCCTTCAGGGAAGACTTGATTTGTTATTTGCGGCTGCCAATGGTTTTGAAGGCCTTGGCCTAAAGTTATGCCCGCAAACATATGGTGAAAGTGTAATCTGCGGGGTGTAAATCGCTGCATCATATTTATCAGAGACGAGTTGTATGTAAAGAGGGGGTAGAACTGTATCACATAAGATGTTTTAATGTGTGGAAATGTCTATTTTGCTTGTTTTGCAAGTCTGCTTCCTCCTGTGCATTGATGGGTGGAATTTGCCTGTACGCCTTCAGGTGATGAGATGGCGGTTGGTATGTGCAAGTGTCTGGTCCAGGTACCACTTGCATAGAATGTTGCGCCTGGTGTAAGCTGCTCCTGGATTCATTGCTGGCCTGGGTGAATTCTCTTTTTTCATGCAGAGTTCCTTTTCACGATGGACTGAGTGCAGCGAACAGAGGGGTGTGGCTAATTTATTGGGATGGGAATCAGAAGAACCAATTCCGAAAATATGGGCACACACGTAAAATCCGCCTCCTCAGCAGAGTGTAGCAACCACCACTGGAAAGTTGGGAAACATCTGGACCACTGAGCTAAGAGTAAAGTAACAGGCTCCATGAAGCATCCACGACAACACGGGTACAGATCGGGCTGCCACATGACGGATTGAACAGAGCCAAGGTATGTGTGCCTAGTGTGTAATACAAGTTCAACATTTATTTACTGCCAGTGGAATATTAGGAGGTGAATAAAATACTATGGTGTTACTCTCTACAAAGAATAGTAGAGTAAACGCCCAATCTTCTTTGATCGGTAGCAATTAGCAACAAAGTCTGTAAGCCTGTAGTTGCTTTTAGTACTACTGAAAGGCGTCTTCCTGTCAATCAACACCACATACCACAGTGCCCTCCTCCACAATGCGTCAGAGATTAGCCGACCAAGCTAACCACAATCGATTATAACCTTCAAGAATGATTGTGGAGGAAAGCCAATGGCGTAGAGTGGTGTACTCTGTCCTACATCTTCTAGCCACAGTGAACTATACTATGCTTTCTGGGATTCCACTGCTAGCACAGTGTAAATGACACTGCTTTATATGCTGGTGCCTCAGCACACACAAACACATACACACACCTGAGAAAGTAAACGACTGGAAGTCCAAAGCTCGAAGCAGACGTGCAATGATGAAATTGCCCCAGCAAGTAGAACTCTTACATTGACTGCACAAGCGATCTCTGGAATGCCATGGATATGCCCCAGTCACGCCCCCCATAACTTACATATCAACATCCATGGAGTTACATTTTCTGTAAGACTGCTGCACAACACCTTCCAAGGACCATCTCAAAAATCAAAATGATGCCACAAATCCTCAATGAAAGCCGACAGCACGTGATAACGCCATTACAAAGGAACTTTAAAAAGACTCCAATTCGAACGAGGAATGAAGCTCAAAGCCCTTGTTATTTTAAAGGTTACGCGAGTCAAGAGACTATTCCTGTTTAAAAACAGCGAAATACTTCAATTTGGCCAATCAAAGAGGAATTAGCAAGCAAAGATTGAAGTGGGAGCTTGGAATGTAGTTTTGGATTCTCAAGAGAAGGGTTTCACGCTTGACACCTCTTCCCCAAACCCCCAGCTCCTCGACTCTACCCAGTCATCAAAAGGACCGGTGTGGCCAACATACACAGCTGTGCATTTCATGGCTAGTCTTGTCCCCCCAAATGCCCCAACAAAATATTGGCTACTCATGCGATTATAGCCTTGCTTTTCTCCTACACCTTTTTAGCTTTCTAAATGCAGAAGTCTGTAATTTTGTGATCTTTGGTAAAGATTGTCCAAAATAGATTTCACGCAGGGCTCAAAATATGCACCTGCCACTAGTAAGTGATAACTTACTCTTGACGAGTAAGAAATAGTGTGTTCCATGTACGTTTAGAATGGAGATGGTGAGTGACATTTTATGGTTGGGCTAGTAGCTTGCAACTTGAAATGCTTTAAGGTTACTAATATAAAACCATCTAGTGAAAATATGAAAGAGCCCATGCCAAAGATTCTGATTGGTGCACAAAAATCAAAAACATTGTAAAGGAGTATACCACACAACAGGAGGTACAAGTTAATTACCTGTAACTCGTGTTCTCCAGAATGGGTCTTGCATGGATTCACAAGCTCATGAATATTCCCTGTCATCTGGCTGGGAATCCTCAGTAAAAAGAAAGTAGTTTTGCTTTAGAATGAAAACTGCTTGTCTCATCTATAACCAATCATTGTCCTTTGGGTCATACTGCCCCCAGCCAATGACACTCCTCCTCCTAAACTCCAACCCTTGTAGCCATCTTCAAATAGTATATACCAGGTGGGGGCTGGGTGCTGGCCCACTGCGCTCCTGGACTGCACACAAATTAGATTTTGAGTATTCGCACATCATCCCTTTGGAATGGGATTCATAGCTCAATGCTGATGAAATAGCTCTGTCGGTTAATGCCCCCTGTGCAGAGATCTTTGAGCAAACTCGAACACAGTTTTCACATTGTGTGGGTCAACTCAGACTTTTACCACTCTCTAAGGAGCATACAAGTGAGTGCATTTGTTTTTACAATCCCAACACCAGCCATTAATACTCTGAGGCTTTGGTGATAAAGTACTATTCAAGGAACCATTTCTTAAGCTAGTAATCAATTACATGGGCTCAAAGTGGTCAGGCCGTGCAGACAATATAATGTTAACCAATCTGTTTTTGCTATGTGTTGACTGCATGGATTTACATTTTATTCATTCCAGAGATCATAACAGCATATCTTTTTTTGTTTTGCATTGCAATGGGGTGCCTGCATCGCTAGTAAAATCCTGCTGCTTTAGTGGGGCTGAAGATCTCCTTCCCCCAAGCTCTTTCCAAATGCTTCCTTTCCCCTTCCTTACCCCTTTATCCTGGTCTTCCCTCCACCAGTGAATCTTCTCCATGAAATTCCTGCTTCTCCGGTGCTCCCTTCCTGGCAGGTCTGTCCCCCCAGAGTCTGTTTTTCTTGTGCCCCCTTCCTTAAGATCAAGGTTCCCCCATCCTTGAAACGGCCCCTGTGACTATGATATTTTCCTTGTGCCGATGCAGGCGCTTGCACTGTTCCCATCCACTGTTGGGTTGATCACGCATTTGCCAATCACAGATGTCTGCACTGGTGAATAAGATGGAAACTGGGTCTGTTGCTTCTCTGGTGGAGAACGTTCAGAGCCCGTCAACAATTTTTCCCCACACATTTGAGGCAGGTTTCGAGAAATGCACGATCCTGAAATCTCAGGATGTTAGAAAATGGAAACCGAAAATGCATTTTAACACATTGATTGAGATACACAACTGTGTTTGATATCACACACATTACTATGATAGTACTTAATTGTATTACAATTAGGGAATTTATTAATTGTATTACAATTAGGGAATTTATTAGGCGCATACCTAGATTCGGGAAACAACGGAGCACTTTGCAAGTTAGGTGGGGCAGTCTACGATGAGTGAAGCGGATTAGAAGGGATCAATACAAGGGAGCGGGGAGCTATCAACGGAGCAGGAGAAAGGAGGGCAATTTGGCAGTATGGGATCGACAAGGAACCAGGAGAGGGAATGAGGAGGGGTGGAGATCGCCCTGTCTCAGGTTAGGCGGGGAGAGAAGGGTGTGTGAACCTAGGCGTTTGGGAGGAGCAGTTCCTTGAAGATGGGGATCTTGTGCTCCTTCCTGAAATCTTGAAACGACGAGCCAAGTCTGCTGTTGACGGGCAGGAGGTTCCCCGATATGCTATGGGATTCCAGCAGTGCAAATGTAGCACCATCTGTTTCCATTGGGCTCAATGTACCCATCGGAAAGAAAATACACCAGAAGGAAATGACCTAGTGGTGCAGGAACGTGAAGGAAGGGGTGAAGCTGAGAGTGGGTGGTTTCAATACGTATGGGTAGGGTCGGGGCAAATTGGAATACAGAGCTGTGCATGGAGTTTGCAAGGGAGAAGGTGTGTACTGAACGCACAGACAGCGGAACGAGCAACACAAACGTGAGGGACGTGTAATGGTCAGGACAGTGGAGGGGGTGAGACTGGCAAGTGGGCTGAATTAACAAAAGGTCTAGGCAGAAATGGGGAATGTAAGGGTAGTCTGGTATTGGGGAGAGAGGAGGAGCACCCTCCACCACCAAAAGAAGGAGATTTAAATTCACAGTTGAAAGAAAGGTTGGTAGTACACAGGGAAATATGTGGAGGTTGGGGAACACCATTGAAAAGAAGATAATGGCAATATATGAAGGGCACAACAAGAAGGCGCGCTCATTCGTAAACAGTAGTTCAGTGAGGATGGGTGCACCAATAACACTGGACAGATGGAAACACTGCATAAAATGCAGACACCAATGCTCTGGCTAGGGAAGCTTAGCACACGTCCTCAGCACTTCAGTGATTTTCCAAATATCAAAAAAGGAACAAATCATTGGTGTATGAGGATTACACCCGTTGAAGAAACACTAATCAAAGTTAATTTAATGCTGGAAAGTCGACTTTAATTAATGGCTCGGAAATAGTGCCATGGTGTTCCAAGTGCATAGACTAGGATGCAAACTGTACATATCTTGGGAGCTACCGTACAAAGGCGTTACAGACAACAGATGGGTCAGAAGGGCAGGACGGGGGCCGGGGGAGAAAACGTAAGAGAGGCAAGCCCAAGTGGCAAGGCAACAGAAAGAACACTGTCACAAGAAACACTTGTGTACAGGCGCGTTATAAATGACTTATCATATCTTATATCAGAGAGCAAAGCACATAAAAGTTCAGCATGGCCCGTTCCACTGGTTGAGTGTCCATGGGGTCCAAATGCAAAGGATCCCTGGAAATGATGGGGCTCATACAGATCACAATTTATCTCACATGCCTATGCCCCTTATTTTTGTATCTTTTTGAGGGAGTGCTTAAAAAGCACAAAGGGCGCAAGGTATCTTGGTGCAATAGAACTGCACAGCAGGCCGGCCATCATCCAACATGCTCCGCATATAACAAGAACGGACCAGCCATCATCCAACGTGCTCCGCATATAGCAAGAATGGACCAGCCATCATCCAACGTGGTCCGCATATAGCAAGACCAGACCAGCCCTCATCCAACATGCTCCGCATATAGCAAGAACGGACCAGACATCATCCAACGTGCTCCGCATAGAAAATCATCCAACGTGTTGCGCATACAGAAAGAAAGGTTTTTCAGTTCTTAAGCCCGAAGGAGGAAAGTCTTAAGGTTCCTTCTGAAGGTGATATGGTTATTCTCCAGTCATAGCATAGCCCGGCAAGCTGCTGCAGATCTTGGAATGCCAGACTGGAGAAAGATGTTCCACCCATCACTGCTTAATTTGAAGGTGGGAACAATATAAGTGCATGTTAACAGCGAGGGGAGAAGTCTCATCAGAATGTAGCCACAATGCAAGTGTTAAATTAGTTATTCTTGCCCATGTAAGGTTTTGAGACTCAGACGCAGCCTTAAAGGTCACTCATTAACTTTCCAGAAGCCTGTGCAACGAAAGAAGACCCGGCGAGAGGTGGCCCAACTTCCACAATCAGAGCCCTCTCTTGCAGATGCATTCTACACTCTGCAGCAGCCGAGAAGCCTATGCGGCTGCCCAGCACCCAGCTCTACGGGGGTCTCACAGCCCCACTCACCTCGAGAACGAGGCTAGGAGGAGGATGGGTCGCAAAAAACACTCCCCAACACCTGACAATTAGACCTTTTAACTGTAAATGCCTTAAGACGTCTCGCACTTTTGAATGGAACTAACTTTGTCATTTGTGAACAGCAGCAAGTCTTCTCAAATTAGATCTAATCTGTGAATGAGAAGAGCAGATTGGGGCTTTTGCATCGGAAAGTCCCCACACAGCTCCACCTGTTTCTCAAAACAATGAATCCGAGCCACAAAATAAGCCCTTGATCTCTTTTACAAGAGAGTCTGCTGTTCTTCTTTGCCGCCTGTTACTTGTATACTTCCATTCAATACGAATCTTTATATAATAAATACGTTAAGCAAAACTTTATATGTTAGGCAGGTTGGTTTATTACATAAATATTACCAACCATAGCTGAAAAGAGGACCTATATTGTAGTCTGGGATAAAATCACAGCTTCGCCATTTATAAAGTAGGTTGCCTTGAGCAAATTATTTCTCTTACTGTACCTTACCTGTAAAAAATGTGTCTGTACAAGTGATCCGGCTCATCGTTCACAGTTTTTGAAAAAAGCCCAAATCATAGACGATAGTTTTGCTCCATTTGTAATAATAATAGTGACCATATTCAGTAGTTATTTGTGTCTTGGTATAGCATACTTGCAATGTAACTCTGCACTATCAAAGACTGCCGTCACTGATTGTGCTGTCCCTGGAGGTCTTTTGCTGCACACTGCCTATCAAATGCTAGAACCGCCGGTCCTCTGCAATCGCGTCATGAGTTTGGCTGAGAGACGGAGATATACACTATGACAAAATTCTAGACGAGAGGACAAATACGAGTGCCGGACAACTAAAAGGCAGGAGGAGTAAACGCGTCGGTCCCTCGTGTACTCACTGCACCAAGGAGTCTTGCTGTCTTAGCTTGAGGTTGCTTCCATGATAAGTTCCTTATTTCTTACCATGGATGAGGGGCAGTGGGTTACGGGCACAAGGCCTTTGGCTAGAACAGCTCCAGGGGTCCATGTTTCAATTTGCTGCCAATACTTTGATTTGATCAGGGTTGATTTATCTAGGTAGAGCAATCTCCCATAGCGCTAGCGGTCGAATGCATGTTCCTGATAACTTCACCAAAAAGGTGGGTGTCGTCAGCAGAGTTCGGAAAAGGGAGGCTGCTCCGACAAATAAGTTCTGTATAAGAATTCAAAAGTAGAGGCAGGATATCAGGGGTCAAGAAGCCGAGGCAGAAGAGCCCATATCCACAGATATTAGTATTGCTTACCAAAAGCAATATGAATTGGATCCGCAAGCACAGGGATTCCAAACGAGTCAGGAAGAATTAATTGTCAATGGGGTTGAATGCCACACAGAGATCTAGAAGGTCCCGAGGCCCGGCATCACCACTGTCGACCTCCCTCAACTGGTCAGCTATGGTTTAAGTGACCAGTTCTGTGCTGCCTGGAGCTTGGGTGGGGAGGAGCAAGCGGATTCTGACACCATTTGTAGGTGGACAGTCACCACATGTTCCATTTGTTTGGTTGGGAATGGTCGTTGACAGATGGGTCAAAGATTACCAGGTTTGCATGTGTCCAGAGAAGTCTTTCTTAGAACACGGTGTAAACAACCGTGTTTTTCCACCAAGCTAAAAGCATCACTCCTAAATTAAGAGAATAGCTGGATAAATGCAAGATTTATTTACTGAATACATAAATGGGGCATCTCTTTGGTGGAAGGCGATCAGGGAGATTTTGAGAGCATTTTGACAAGGAAAGCAGTGCGTCCACATCATACATGGTAAAGTTTGTAAAGTTTCAATAGTTGGGGCAGGTTTATCAACCTCTATGCCTTTCCCGGCCTCTTTGACTTGCAGTTTGGAATTCCAGCTTGCCCCACTCAGTTTTTCATCCTTAGGAGGTCGAAAAACGGTGTACCATTAAATTGGATAACAATACCAAACCTTAGTAACGGGAGGAATCCAGCAGGAAGCACCATTTAAAAAAAAACAGATATTATTAATTGGAAACAGAAGTGCTGTGCTTGGCCATACGCAAACACTTAAAATGCCCTCAGTACCCAGCACCAACCAGACAGGACCTAACTTTATAGACATATGCCCCCAGTTCCTGCCCCCTTCCCTCAACCCCTGTGTATGAGATGTTGCAATACCCAACCTACACCAAAGCTTAAGATTCACCCCAAAATGTCTCCACTCCCTCCCTCTTCCTGCCTAGGCCTCCACAAACAGGTTGCTCAGTGGTTGTTTGACCGTCACTTACTTTAATTTCAAGCCAGTCTGCTCCTTGGCTTTTTTGGGTACCAAGCCGAATCGGGTGAAGGAAGCTCAGGTGACGGCGGGTGGAGGATGTGCTGGCTACATCTTGCCAGATATTCTTTGAAGCATAGAGGAAAGGGCTCAGAAGGCCTATGTATACAAATATGTAAAAAGAACAACATTAAAAATGACACTCGAGCTTAGTTTAACCCCAGGCATCTAACCCCTAAAAAGGTACACACAATAAATACCCAGATGCTGGAAAGCGCTCACTTGAAACTGCAATAAATCCCCACACATACACTGTTCACCCATAGAAAACTAGACCTTAATCTAAAACACAACACAATTACAGCTCACTTCTTCTAGATGTGCACGTGGTGCCTGAATGCAGCCACTTCTGTATAATGTTCATTTGCAGTCCCACTGCCAGTCATCGCTTGGAACACATTACTTTTTGCCCTATGGACCAGTGACACAGTATTGTCGCCTTTGAAACCTAAAACGGGTGCAAAGGCCTTATAGGGTGCACTTGCTCACCCTAACTAGCGCCCCGTACATTATGGTTAGTCACAAAACACACATTTAAATCCTGGGCATTTCCCAAATGAACTTTATTTTTTTATTCAACAGCCTTGTTATAAAGATTCAACAGCCTTGTTATAAAGATTGTTGAAAGAATTGTTACAGGACATTAGGAGAGTGATTTGAATGCATACAATTTTAGCTACAGTTACAGCACTTATTTGTGTTATTGATTTTTAATGTAATTTGTATTGATCCAGAATAATAGAGTTTTTTTTAAACTTCGTATGAGTGTAAAACTTAAACGATCTTCCAAACTAAAGTGAGGGAACCCTCTTTTTTTTAAAGGAATAAATGTGAACAATCCCTTCGTTGGGGTTTCTTTTCAGTGTGCAAGTGGCATGCTGGACGAGTCTAGCAGAGAATGATCAGAAGACAATAGTGTTCTTCAAGCACCCTTACAGGTTTAGCCTAAACACACAACCCTGTGACCCCTCAGACAGCTTCTGTCAGTAGCCTACTGATAAAAATGAGTGCACAGCCGAGGGCATCCAATAAGATTTTTAACGGGGAGTGTTGTACTCCCTATTTTTTTTAAGCTGGATGCACAATGATTTTTGGAGAGAATATGCAATCTCCTCCAAAAAAGGGAGTCGTTTGCAGTGAGTAAAAATATACTTTAACTCTAAAACAAATAACATTTTGAAATTCATTATGCATTTAGAACTTCATACTGGCTAAAAGATGCATTTGGACCTTAAAAGTCTTCATCAGGTGATAACATATTGTCGCCCTACCCCGTGTACGACATTTCTCTAACTGGTACCACTGATCTGAACACATTTATAGAACATGAAGGGGTCAGGCTCCTTTGCGTCCATTTCCTCTTTTTTCTTGGTAGTATTTTTACTCCCCGTTTTTTCTGTCTGTGAATTAGTCTTTTTTTTTTTAGGGAGTAAAATTGGCTGGTAAGCCGCTACCTATAGGGCCGTTTTGTACCATCTGTTACTGTTGTAGCCGCTCTGTGATTGTGAACACAATGTATGCTGTGTTTCAGACTGGTCTGTTAACGACACCCAACTGGGTTTCCCGCAACATATACCGTTGAGTGTGTTGTCAGTTAGGTACATTCTAAGGCATGGCACCAAGGCTCCTATTTTGCACAACTGTTCTCTTTATTCAAAACAGCAGCAAGAACATAAAACCTACTACTACTCCCATAAGCCCTCACACATGCCCCTCCTCCTATGGTCCACCAATCAGAACATAGTCCACCTCATAAATCAGTCTGGTTCCCAAGTCCATCCTCTTTTCTTGCTGCTCCCGCTCAAAACAATATGTAATGGATCTGGTCATTTTTCAGTAGTATCGGATTGTAAATTTTATATTTTGCATTAATTGGGGGGTGGGGGGGCAGGGTGGCACATCGGTTTGTTTATGAAACGCAACAGTGTCCCAGGTAGGTGTGTAGCCTGTTGCGCGGTGGCGGAATTGGCGTGATCTGCACTGCAGAGTTTAGCCCCCCCTCCGACTGCTAGGCAGTGATGCCTGCATTAGTGTTTGCCCACCCTCTGCCACTTCCCTCCTTAGCTAGTATTTTTCCACCCGAGGTGGGCGCGCAGCTTCCCAGTTGCTGCCTGCCAACAGGTACAGTGGGTAGCAGCAGAGATGTTGCTGTAGTAAGCCCCCTAAGCCAGATTGAGAAAGGGACTCGGGGTGGGTAGGTGCGTTAACTGGTATGGAAATAGGACTGGGAATTGCAATCAGGATTAGATCCTTCATTATTAAGGCTGTTATTGTGGTGATTCTGTATTGACAGTTTGTGATCGCTGAGCTTTGTGAAACTGGAGAATATGGCAGGAAAGGCTAGGGAGACAGCAAAGCTTTTTCTTCAAATGGATCCTGCAGGATCAGTAGAATTGCAGAATAACTTTCCTCAGGCCCACATGCATAACATAGGCACGCAGCTGGGGACAGCCATTAGGGAATTTATGACCTCTGAAGCAGTTTGCTTCGGAAGGGCCGTGTCTCCTTGTATTTGAGCCGGCTGCCTCCCATACTTTCTCTAAATGAGGAGCTACCCTTAAAGATGGCGCCCGTTTTATGGCCGCCTAGATACTCGCGCTTACCAACACTCTAGTGTCTGCATCGTGGCAACGTGTACAACTCGTGACATTTCCCCGATTTGATTTTTGAATCACAGACCAGAGAACGCTGGTCTTGCGGTTATGCTGGTGGTGTACCCACAGATGACATTCTGCATTCAGGATTCAAGCACTTGCATACACAAATATACTTAGAATATCGGATCACATGTTATGGCCACCTGTATATTTATCAGACATTCTCGTTACATTGCTGCTGGGGATATCTTCCAACTGCTGAGTTTGTGGCTTTTTGGACACTGCAGGAGTGATTCGCTTCTGAAAGGAAGAGCAGGACAGTGAACACCCTTTTGAAAGCACCTGTGCCGCTAGTTTATGTGCATAGGTATGTAAGAAACATGCATGAATGTCACTTCATACAGCCTATACTGAAGGGTTCTGTGACAGTGTTATTTGGCATTTTGTCGCTTTATTGGTTTGAGGAACGACTTTTGGAGAGTGTGTCTCCGAGCTACTCTTAAAGGTACTACAGTTAATTCAGCAGTGGCTATATTCATCAATGCATGCTTTTGCAATCACATGATTCTTGCTATTATAACCCTCAATATTATTACCCTTGTTCATATAGAACCCTTGCTGTTATAACCCTCAATATTATTACCCTTGTTCATATATAACCCTTGCTATTATAACCCTCAAATACATTCTTTTTAGATTCTATTAGGAACTTAGCAAGGTTTACCGCCTGAAGATGGGACTTGTTCACGAAACGCATCAGGCTAGTTCTACCACTTGTTTGTTCTACTGTTTTGTTCTGGTGTGCTCTAGACACTAGGTGTGTTTGCTATACGTTATTACTTTTAAATAGTTCTGTGGATTTAATTTCTATGTGTATGTGTGTTATAACTTGCTTACAGAATTTTGCTCCAATTATCAACATTTAAGGCCTGATTTACAGAGCGTTTTCCTATGGGAATGCACCATTATAAAACACGTCTGTGAATTAGGTCCGGTGGAGGGGACGACCAGGTTTGCGGCCCTAGGCTTGTCATCTGGAAAAGATGAATGGTTCCCCCAGTATGGGATGACCCAGATTCCCATCCTCTCTGAATGTCCTGATCCACCTCAGAAAGAGGACTTTTGGGAATTAACAGGAGAGTGGAGGGCCATTCCACCTCAGGCCTGGCTGAACACAAGGGGGAACCCATGTTCAATCCCTTTTGGTAAACACATCCCAATTCGTCAGAGTGGTATGTGTTGCCACATGTTGAGAGGTTTGCCTGATTTTTTTGCAAACAAAAAAAAAACTGGACAGTAACTCCAAGAGGAAAATGAGGGCAGAATACCTGAACCCTTCCATGCCAGGGAAGCAGCACATGGTACCATCTGTAGACCCTAAGCTGGCAATCTTTTGATGGGAGAGATATTACAAAGGTAGCCGATAAGGTCTGGGCTGGATGTCAGGAATGTCTGATTAACACTGTTGGCCCAGTAATGAAAATCATGGACCTTGCAGAAGAGGTGCAAGTGACGGATGAGCGTTTGGACCCAGAAATCTTATCTGGATGCGCCCAGAGGGCCTTGTTTGTTTGTTTGTTTTATTTCTAATGCGCTCCAGACCCATAGGTAGAAGGGCGCAGCAGGTAGGATAATGCAAAGCTTACATCGTTACAGATTATACAGGATACAGTGATAGTTATACATATTATACAAGTGCTTTCTGGGGACTCCAATGCATTTATCTTGTGCTTTCTGGGGACTCCAATGCATCTATAATTCAGGAACGCCACAAGACCATTCTAATAAAGGTAAACCCCAAGTTGATTTGTTTGACTGATGCCCACGAAGCAGGGGACTCTGAGCCAACACCAAAGAGAATGCCCTTAAAGACATCAAGCTAATTTGTGGCTACTTTAACCTGCTTGGAAAAAGTTTAGACGTCGTCCAGAGATCTTCCAGTCCCAGTTCTGCAAGAGGGTCTGTTGCTCTTGGGGTCGGGCAGCTGAACAGATCAGGGGTGTGAACCACGGCAGTAGCAGACCTTTCCGGCGAACCTTACGGAACTATCAGGGTGTATCACTATGAGGCACCATCTCGCTCCACAGCACTTTTTTTCCTGACGAGAGTACAACATGGTGGGGATCCCGGTGTGAGGATGTGCACCATACCTATCGATGTAGGTTTTGTTTATCTGCTATCCGATACTCTGGGGTGGAGAAGCCGGTGAGGGATTTCGGTGGGTGAATTGTGGTCTGCAATACTTTCTCATGACTTGGGTTACAATGTCCATTGATCCCTGCGATACCAGATATGGTCATGGGGTATTGGATCGATTTTCTCAGGGCTCCTATCAGGAGCACCTTCCAAGACCACTTCAGCTCACCCGTGCTCAGGCAAAAGGCAGTGTAACAGGAGTTGCTGCTATTGCGGAAGAAGACAACAGAGCCTTGGCATCCCCAGCTGAGCAATTTATTCAGCAATATCTTTTTGGTCCAAAAAGGAAGCATCCTTTGTTCTGTCCAGTGTTCA
Source organism: Ambystoma mexicanum (assembly GCF_040938575.1). NCBI lineage: Eukaryota > Metazoa > Chordata > Amphibia > Caudata > Ambystomatidae > Ambystoma > Ambystoma mexicanum. The sequence continues at coordinate 626,935,875 of NC_090928.1, read as the reverse complement.
ATGTACGTGCCCTGTATCCTTTTGTCTGGTATATTCTTTTCAAAATGGTAACAATTATTTGGTTATGTCACATGTTGAGGTCAGGTGACTGACTGGTTGGTATACTTGGACCACAAGGATGCATATTTTATGATCTTCATCATGCCTGAACACAGGCAGTTTCTCTGCATCCGTTGTCGACGCAGAGTATTCAGTTTTTCCTCTCTACCCTTTGGTTTATCATCTGCGTCTTGGTATTTCTCACAACTGTTGCAGCCCGTCAGAGGTTTTTTTACAGCTTCTGGGAATATGGTTGTTGATCTATCTCAACAACATCCTTACTATGGGTCAAACTGTTCTATTATTACACATTCACATGGATGTCAAACCTTTGCAATCACTGGGTTTCCTGGTCCATTGGGAGAAATCTGAATGAGTACCTTCTCAAAAGCAGCAGTTTTGGGGCTTCTTCATAGATTGTGTGTCCTCTACCCACCGACTTCCTAGGTAAAATGTCTAACATTAGGAGGATGACTTTGCATGCCCTGCGGTCTCTGGTATTGTCTGTCTGACAAAAAGCCAGAATAGTGGGAATCTTGCCAGACTCAATGAAGGCAATTTTTCAAGCCCCCAACCATACATTTCAGGGCCCTTCAGTAGCTGAACATACAGAAGCTCTGTGAGAGCACAGTACTCAGATTGGGTACCCATTTCTCTCAAAGCACAAGAAGTGTTAGAATGGTGCTACATCATACAGACGCATGGAACAGGTGTGCAATTTTCAGTATCAGCCCCAGTCTTGTCTTGGAGTCTGCTGCCAGCCTAAACGGTTGGGGTGCACACTGTTGTGGCACTTCCACTGGAGGTCGGTGGTTGCGTATTGAGTCCCAAAGGCATATCAATTGTTTAGAGATTCTTTCCGGGTCATTGCAGTTCTGTTGTTACCAAGAACAGTTGGCACTGCGCCATCACTCTCTTAATGGACAATTGCTTGGAGGTCCATTGTATCAACAAACAGGGGCGTACACAGTCCAGAACTTGTCGGAAACAGCAAAGAGATTTTGGGACTTTTTTATTCCCTATCGGCTCAAGGTACAGGCAGTCTTCATCCCTGGGGTATCCAACACCATAGAGGATTGGTGTTCCCACCATTGCAGGATCCGGCAGATTAGCGTCAGTTCCCCAGAATCTTTCAGACTCTGCAGTCCCTTTCGAGTTCCTTTTGGATCAATCTCTTTGCAGACACCTTCTCCCTAGACTGAGGCAAGGGCTCAGGGTACAAATTTCCTCCCTTTGCCCAGATTCTCAGGTTTGTGGCACAGGTCCAGACCCGGGAGGCTACCGCGATTCTCGTGCAGCCTTTTTGGCCAACACAAGCATGGTATCCACTGGCTCTTCAACGCCTCCGCGATATTGCTTGTGTCCTTCCAATGTTCCCCGATATTGTTTGCACACCGTATGGGGAGTCCCATCCACTAGTGCTGGATGTATCCCTTCGACTGGTCGCATGGTTCATATCAGAGGCCGCTGGTTCCCGCATGGCCTTTCTTGCTCATCTTCAAAATGGATTACTGGTTCATGGGCCCGCAGTATCCCCAGATCTCAAAGGTCAGCCTGGGTACGCTGGTGTGACAGAAGGGATGTCAATCCCCATGTGACCCCTGTAATAACAGTATTCAACTTTTTGGTGGAACTGGCATCCTCCGGGGCATACCATGTGGTGAACTTGTACCAATCAGCAATTTTGACCTTCAGGAATTGGTAGAAGGCTGTAGGAGAGCATCTGTTGGTTTGCTGCCTACTCAAAGGTGTTCAGGTCTGGGCCCCTAAGTATATCTGCCCTGTATATATGCCTATGGGATGTGAATCTGATGCTTTGCGTCTGAGCAGTAGCCGTCCAACACCCAGCTGTCCCGTGAACAGTTATCCACTAAACTGATAACGCTCATGTGCTTGGGTGCCTAATAATTACCCAAAGTTACGATGGCTGCCTTACGAATGTCTTCAGGCTCTCTGTTTTTTGTCAAATCGTAAGCCCTTTTTCTCCAGTTACTTTCCCTACATTAGTGTTAAGATCGTGGGCAGAGGTTCAGAAGGCCAGCCTAGATTCTTGGAACAGGGTAACCTTTTGGACAAGCCAGACCAATCAAGGTAGCATTGGCGGCGGTCAAGACTAGGTCTCAGGAGGGGTGAAGGTGACTGAAAGACCTCAATGAGCACACAGAGTAAAGGACACTACAAATCACTTAAAGACAGGTGTTTATATACTAAAAATATAAGCAGTGCTTTAAGTGGGGTAAGAAATTGAGGGGGGGGCCCTCGTTTGGGGGCGTGGCATCCACTGTGGGCGTAGCCTAAAAGTGCACAAATCATAGTAGGGTGCGCAAACAAATATATAAATGTAGTAGAGCATTTATATATTTGTATGCGTACTAGTATGGTTTGTGTATTTTTCAAGCCTTCTTTTATAAACATAGCAATGTTACATATTTCTATGTTTATAAAAGGTGGCTTGAAAGTGTACAAACCATAGTAAGTTACGCACACTTGTGTGAAAGTGTACAAACCATAGTAGTAACTTACTATGGTTTGTACACTTTCAAGCCACCTTTTATAAACATAGACATTTGTAACATATTTCTATGTTCATAAAAGACGGCTTGAAACGTACAAGCCATCTTTTATAAAGCGTTGAGGACGGACAAAACCCCAGGTGGTTTTGTCCGTCGACAAAGCTTTATAAAAAATGCCTTGAATTGTGTACGTTTCAAGCCGTCTGTTATAAACGTAGAAATATTTCTACGTTTATAAAAGATGGCTTGAAACGTACACATTTCAAGGCATCTTTTATAAAGATTTGCCAAAGGAGACAGGCACCTCGGGCTCAGCGATCACTGCTCTGAGCAGAGATCACAGAGCCCGAGGCGTCTTTCACCCTCTGGGAACCCGCGGGCTCCGTGATATAATCTACATATTAGATCATGGAGCCTGCAGGTTCACAGAGGGTCAGTGACCTGGCGAGGGCAAACAAAGGAACTGTAACTTCCCTGATGACCCCTCAGATGGGGGCTCATCAGGGAAGTTACAGTGACTGACAGAAGTGCCAGCCAGCCTCAGCGACGCTGTGGCTGGCTGGCACTTCTGTCCACTTGCCTAACGTTACACTGGCGGGCGCATCTCCCGTCGCGGCTGCGGCCGTGGCGGGATAATGCGTCCTGCCATGGCGTGGTGGGATGGGGGGCCCCGGCAGGGCCCCGGCTCAGCCCCACTTTTTGGAGACTGGCGGGGCCCGGCCCCGGCCCACTTAAAGCACTGAATATAAGTACATTTATTCAAGCCCTTTGAAATTCAACACACAGCAATGATCAACAATCAATAGCAATGCATCAAGCCAACACAACAATACTATAATACATATATACAATACCAAGTGGCCTAAAGGGATAAAAGCACAGAATGGGTCCACAATCTAAAAGGGAAGGAAGCAAGCAGTGCAAATAGTCTTTAGGCAGTTCTTCATAAATTGAACCCTAACTGAGAGGCAGTCCAGTCCCTATGAAGAGAGAAGCCTAGCGCTCAAAGTACTTTCAAATGCTGGTGCACGCGACAGTGCAGAAGGGTGAAAACTGGTCTCTTGCAGGGCTGTAGCAGCTGAAGGAGGTGGGTAAGGCAATGAAGAACAAGTTTCCACTATTCATGGAGAGTCTCCCCAAAAGGGCAGAACAGGTTCCAGGAGTTGGGAAAGGTTTGATAGCACAAGTTATCTGTGAAAAGGAGAGTGGCTCTCAGGGGACACTTGTGCGTAAAAGCGGATGGATGCGCTATGGGCCACCGATAAAGGTTGCAGGTACTCACCGACTCCCTGTGCACTCCGGACCAAACTTTGGCAGTCAAGTCCACTTCAGTTGCAGCTTCAAATGCGGCAGTTGTGTTGCTGTTCGGCTTTCAGCTGCGAAGTTACATCGATGATTCCCTGGCGGGACAGTTGCGATTTCTCCACTCCTTGTGGAAGGATCAGACCAGTTTCACTGTAGCAGGCTTCATGGCTCAGAGGGGCACAGCAGCAAGGCACCTGTGAAGATCGTAACCACGGCTGGGTGACGCAGTAACCGTGTGTACCCTGGTTCCGGCGCTCTCTCTTTATTCCAGACCTGGGAATGCCAAGTGTACAAAATTTTTTGTGGGGGTGCTGTGAGCAGAGTGCTTGCGATCTACCATGTTTCAAGGGTCTCCTTGAAACGGCGGCGGTGTCAGAGCAAAGGTCCTGCGTACACTGGTCACCCCACTGGTTGGGCCAGGGATACTTCTGAGAAGCCTTACTTGTAGGGTTTGATGAAGGTGCAGAGAATAGTTGGTCCCACTATTCTAATGGGTTGAAGCGTATTCGCAGACCTTCTAGTTCGATCAGAGACAGAGGGGTTCAGCGGGACAACAGCGGCCTCAGGGTGCTAAACCTACCAGCGGGTCACCAGTGGTTCCTCGACTCGGCTTCTTAGTTTCAGGATACTTGGATCCTATCCTAGGTTCAGTGAGAACTCAAGAGATCGACTTGGTGTGAGTGTTTGGAGCCTTCTCTTATCCAGAATCTCCTTCGCGCCAAAACAAAGAGGATCCAATGGGAGATCTGCTCACATACAGGCACACTAGATGTGGACGAATCACGGACCACGGTAGTCCCAGTCATTCACAGCACACCAGACTCTCGTGCACCCAGGATGTGTCTTGTAACTAGACAGTCCAGTCCACATCCTGGAAGCACACACACAAGGCATGCAGAAGCCTGCAAAAGCTTGGCGTTTCGCGGGAGAAACGGCAAGATGGCCATAGGACAGGAAAAAGAACCTCGTGTCATGACCATTTTGTAGCCAGGCCACCTTCCTATGCCAAACGCGGTAAACACAGTTTGCATGGCAAGAAAGGGTTAAACATATGCGAAAGGATAAGCTGTCATCAGCCCTGTCCAAGGCACATCTGCACTTCTCCTAATGAATCCTTTGAGTGAGTGTAAGGTCTTTGTAAATGAAAGGAAGGCCCAAGCGCACTGTACTGCACTTGTAACATGTTGCTGAAAAGGTGCAACATTGGAAAGGACGAAGAGAAACATAGTCTCCCAGTACTGACTGTCTTTAAGGACATGTCAGTTTCTCCATAACAAAGTGAGCAAAAGCCCAGTGGAGTGCAGCTGAAGGTCGTGCTTCACTGGCAAACAGCAGCAAAAAGTTGGCAGATACACAACTAGAGGGAAAACTTCACATAATGGGAATCTTTCCTAAACATTTGCCAGATGTGGAAATGGTGTCATGGGGGACAACACGTGAATACAGACATGTCTGGGACCCAATTCTGTGAGGGGTGATATGGCTTTCTGGTCAGGAGCATGGCTGGAGGATATTCTGCAGGTAGCCGACTGGGCCAACGTGTCAACTTTGTATACTTAATATTTTAAGCCTATTGTGCACGCTTCTGCTGTGGTTTTATAGTGGCTTTGAAATATGCATAATAGGAGCAAATTTGCCATGCCTTAGATTCACAATTAGTCCAAGTGTGTGACGGACCGCCCCAATTCTATTAATGGCATGGAGGAGAGTATTATCTCTCCTGAGTCTTATAGACTTAAACCTGGCTGTTTCTCTGTTCATTGGATCAGGATGGGGGTCAGATGTTCTTCTAGCAACCTAGTGGCTGTTGAGGTGTCCTTACGATTAAGTATCATTTATGCTACGTTTTGACAGATGTCACAGCTGGAGAAAAGAGAATGAACATAGGAACCAGACAGACCTTGTAAGGGTGACCATGACCTTATTGGAGGAGCAAAGGGGGGAAGGACATGGGTGAGGTATTGTGGGAGTAGTATTATTTCTTTTCTTGTGGCTGTTTTGTATAAAGAAAAGAGGTGTGCATTATACTCGCCCTGCGTGTCATTAATAGAATCATGACCCTCTATCGTACACTATGACTAATCATAATTTTAATTTGCGAGAAAGAGACCCTCACCCTAAAGGCACTTATCTTGCCCTATATACATTTATTGTATCCGATGGCACCAGTTCCCGACACCTCCTAATCTGGTTACCCAGACTGTGTACATGTTTCCCGCACACTTTAAGGTACAAAACTTTCAAAGTCCATATCCTCTCTGTACGGTTTTGAATGTATTAATGGGTCAGATGTTGGTGAAGAGAGCGGAGGGGTGGTTGGTGAAGAGAACGGAGGGGTGGTTCGTGTTACGACACACCAACTGGCCTTTGCATTAATAAAGGTACATTAAATTAATTTCTCTCATAATTACTGGTGCGTAGCACAACTAGTTGGTTACTTGCGCAGTGAAAAAGCTTAAGATATAATATGGAGGCTTGCAGCCTTCAACCTTACACGACATTGTTTTATTTTCTATTCCCCCTAGAAAGTCAGATAATTTACAGTAAACTTTGCATTAACTATTTTCGGAGTACTCTATGAAACCTGTATTTCCCGTGCTAAAAATCATAGAATCTCTTTCAGATGTAATATTCGGAAGAACATGGTGTACTACTTTTTCCCCAAAGTGTGCCCTTTCTTGCAGAGCTTCACTTTGGGCACATCATGGGTTCTCGAAGGGCTGGAAGAAGGCTTAGAAGTGAGGCATCAGGGGGCCAGTGTGTACGTACTGCTGCAGGATCACGCTCAGTGTTGTCAGCCAAGAGTTGTAGCTGCGCTCAGGAGAAGTTTCCAATGTTTTCTATTCCACTTGGCAAGCGTCGGGCTGAGCAGCAGGGACGAAAAACGGGTACACCCTGGGTCAAATGGGGATTCTGCTGTTCTCCTTGAGTATTGCCAGCCCGTAAAACGTCATTGTAGATGTAAATTGCAGATCTCAGTGATGAAGGTGGGGGGGGCGTCATGATTCTAGAGTGAAAAGCCTTACTAATGTGCTGCCAGCAACACAGATGGCTAGCTGTGTGCTGCATGCACATGCATAAAATTAGAAACTGTTCATATAAAAAAAAATGTTTTATGTGAATGCCACGAATGTCAACTGGCCCAATTATCATTTAGATCAAATGTGGCCAACCCTGGCTTTTGAGTTAACAGCACATTGCATGCTGGGACTTGTGGTTCCTCCTTCACCAGTACAAGTGTGGTTCTAGCAGCACAGGCGTGCACAGGGCTGCTAGGTGTACACACTGGAATGGCTGGAGGTGTTCCCGATTAACATGGGGTCATGTGGCTATTATGGGGCTGGTCCTTAGTGTTTTGGCTGGACCTGTGGTCACACAGGCCTGCCGGATCAATGCTGGGGGCAGCCAGCAGTGGATCAGGTTGCTGTGTTCACAGTTGCTAGGGACACCCAGACTTATCAATGTTGCCGGGAGCACACGGTTGAACAGTTGCCGGTGGGCACCCAGGCTCCGCATACAGATCAGTTGGGGGTGCTGCAGTACTGTGATCACACAACGTCAACCTTTACACAAGTGACACAGAGGCAGAAGTGCCACTGATGGAGTCTACCGCCATACTCCCCCCCACCCCACGTGCCATACACCCCCACGTCTGTCTGTCTTCTTGCTGATAGATTTTATCCATCAGCTGTGAATTTTGGATACCGAGACTTGAGCCACATTACTCCATCTTCTCGGGTTGGGTTTGTAGTCGTTGGTTAGGATTTGTCATGGTCTGTGTGGACTTGTCACAGTAGAGCTGGTTTCACAGGGTCTTTGCTGTGATGGGCCGGCGGGCGGCAGTCGAAAGGGTTTGCAGTGGTGGCAGTGAGTCTTCTGTTCAGAGGGTTTGGGTTCTGATCCAGTCCTTGGCAGAAGTTCTTACTCAGCTTCGCTAGATGTTCGTCCAACATCTCGATGTCCAGTTCTCAATGAAGGTCAGCTATCCTTGTGAAGAGTGGAGCTCCAGACAATATCTGCAGGGCCTTGTTCTGGACTATCTGAAGACTCATCTGGTGTCACACATGGCTGGTCATCCATGCTAGGAGGCATATGTCAAGGCATTGCCCCATGTGCCTGCTGGAACTCCTTTCGACTGGTAACTTTAAAGGGGCATCACGACACGTAGGAGTAAAGCAGTGTTCCAAAAGCAAACGAAACCCATTTAAGATGGTGAATTTACTCAACTTAAGTCCTCTTGGTTAAGGAACATAAATAGCGGTTAAAATTGCACTAGTATTAAAAAGACGCCTCTCCCAACCATGCATTTTTGAGAGGATGATTTGTTAAGTTTAAATTCAGGAAATGTACATTTTTTCGTTTTATGGAATTTACATTATATTTTAAACTATCAGAAACGGGCAGAATCTCAGGCATAATTCAAGAACAAGCGCCAGCCCCTGCACATTTTTTTTTAAAGGTATTAACTTTAAGTCCTAGGTCGATGTAGAGGCAAAACAATGCGACGACACATTTAAAGGGAGACGTGTTTAAATTGCGAGGTGAACAAAAAATGCCTGCACTCAGGTACCCGAAAGCAAACAGTGGGCGGGAGGTGTGTTAACCGAGGTCAGACGCCGAAGAGAGCTCGGGTCCCCGCTGCGACTCCCCCGTTAATTGGACAAGTCAGACAACAACAAAAAAAATAGTCTCTCACACAAATAAGCTGTGCAATTACGCAGCCAGTTAATAGTGTAGCGGCCACTAACGTGTTCCAGCGATATTTTGAAACTGTAACCCGACACTACTGTTTCCATCCTCGTGCCTCTAGCTGCCTGCACTCCCTTGTTGCGCACTGAACTATTTGAGGCCCACGGGGCACAGCGAGCTCGTGCTGTTTATTACTGTTCAGACGCTGGATTTCGCCTGCGACATGCGCGCGCACCACCGCCCACACAACTTTCTGCACAGTTCCTGCAAAACACGCAGGCAACTGAAAGGGAAACCCCACTAATGTTGAACAATAACGAGAAAGCAGTTCCTGTTAGAACGCAAGCCTAGCAATGCAGAACATAACGCTGCCAGCTTGCGACAGCTACGGCGAAGAACTTTGTTTTCTTTCAGTAACTGTCTATTTTAAGATAATATTCACTCGGCCAAAAAAGAAAAAAAATAGGAAAAGCTGGAATAGTCTTTCGTAGACCCGCCCCCGTCAGAATCGAAAGGAAATAAACGCGATGTGAATTTAAGGATACTGCTTTTTGCAAAACTGTAAATAAATGGAGTTCGTGAAATTTAAGTCACTATTAATACTACAAAGGGAGGCACAAATAGAGGCTACTCATAACTTAAAGGAAAGCAACTTTTGAAGCACTGTGCATACCACAAAGTCCTATATTTATCATGGCACTCAATGAACTATATTTTAATAGTGCTGTGCACTGTTGGGGGTTGCTTGCGACCCCGGCGCCTCCCGTAAGTCCCAGACCCCGAAGGACTCACACACACACACGTGCTCTCGGTTGGGGCTTCCCGGTCGCTCTGACGCGGCCGGGAAACGCCCCGTATGTTGCACGCGGCGGCGTGCAACGTCATGCCGCCGCGTGTGCGCCCTGTCATCGGGCAGCGCCACACTACTCCTTTTTCTAGGAGAACAATAAATATACTAACACTAGACACTGCAAACCAAATCAGAATATATACATAGCATTTCACAATGCCCCATGTTCAAAACACCCCTTTATTAACATCCACCCGGGTCCCCTTACTTAACAGTTCTCATCATCAGGATGATCAGCCAGATGACCCAACACGTAGTCGCTGAGGTGAGCAGGTTTCCCTCGCCCAGCCCTCTGGGGGTACCTCCTGCTCACCTCCGGCACGGGTGATCTGTCCATAGGCATGCCCCGGGCCGGGGACTCTGGCAGACAAGGTGTTTTCCCTTCGTCCTCAGGGACCTCTCCTGGGTCCGGATCAGGAGTGGATCAGTTCTTGGATCCCGCAGCTTCTTAAAGAAGCTCACGTTGCGAGTTACCGCAGACCGGCCGTCCGATGCAGTCACCATGGATCCCCGGACTGCAACAACGTCCAGCGGTTCCGGCTCATAAGGTAGGGAGAGCTTTCCATGTGGATGTCTATTTCGAATAAGGACCTCATCACCTGGCTCCAGCCGCTGCGGGCGAAGCCCTCTCCGAACGTTCTCTTGCTCGATTCTTGTTCGCCGGTCCATCTCGACTTGTTGGTCATTGATCACCCCAGGTTCTTTCTCTCCTACCTCTGGCAGCAACCCTCGAGGGCACCGCTTAAACAATGCCTCTGCCGGGGCCACTCCAATGGATGCATGTGGCGTGGTGCGGTACACCCTCAGAAACTGGTAAAGGGCTCTCTGGAGGGACTGCCCCGGCCCCTGAGAAATTCTAAAGGTCTTGTTTAGAGTCCTGATCAGCCGTTCTGCTTCACCATTGGCCCAGGGCCAGAGAGGCATGATCTTCCTGTGCACCACCCCATAGCTCTCCATCAGCTCCGAGAAGCGTTCGCTCTGGAATGGCGTCCCGTTGTCCGAGCACAGCGTGCGTGGGAACCCATGGGCCGCAAACACCTTCTCCACGGCCACAACGACGTGCTCAAACGCCACATACTCCACAAACTCCACCTCGGGATATCTTGGTTCGTCGACCAGAACCAGGAAGTGGGTGCCCATCGTGGTGGACCCAAAGCCCGCATGAACGACTTTCCAAGGGCGCGTCCCCGTAGGCATCGCCTCTATGACAGGCTCACACTGCAGGGGAGATGCCGCCTGGCACCAAACACAGGCCGCCACAAAGTCATCTACCTTGCGCTCCAGCTCGGGGAACCACACCTTCAGCCGTAGGCCGGCCTTGGTCTTGGCGGCACCCTGGTGACCATGGTGTGCCAGGGCGATCACGTCGTCCACCTTCGATTGGGGCACAACAATCCGATCTCCGCGGAGTAGAAGGCCGGATGTTGAAAACGATAACTCCTCCCGGACCTTCCATAGCTGCTCAAGTCCGGTCCTGGCCTCCTGAGTGCGCCCCGCCAGAGCCTCCAGCACCGACTTCCAGGAGCCCTGTTGCATAGAGTGCCTCAGGATTTTGAAGCACTCATCATCCGCTGCAGCTGCCTCAAGCTCCTGAAGAGGCATGGCATTCGGCATGGCCGCCTCCACCACCACCCGGACGTGTTCCTCAGCCTCCTCTGCACAGATGGCATGGTCTTCTCCTCCGGATGCCCCAGGGTGTCTGGAGAGATAGTCTGCCGTGTTGCTCGCCCTCGGCCGGTGCACCAACGTGACTCCATATTCCAAAAGAGCGAGCATCCACCTCTCAATGCGTGCCGGTGGCTTGGATGACGACCCCGCTAGGATGGGAAGCAGTGGCTTGTGTCACCACCGTCACCGGGCGTCCAAGGACATAGAGCCGGAAGTGCTGGCATCCCCAAAGTACAGCCAGCGCCTCGCGGTCGATCTGCGAGTACCGTTGCTCCGCCTCAGACAGGGCTTTGCTGGCATACGCCACCGGGCGGACACCCCCATCACAGTCAATCTGCGTTAGCACGGCGCCCAGGCCGAATGGGCTGGCGTCAACGCTGATCTCTGATGGTAACGCAGGATCGAAAAATGACATGGTATCCTCAGCTGCCAAGGCACCCTTAATGTCATCAAAAGCCGCCTGTTCAAGCGGGCCCCAGTTCCAGATGGTATTTTCCTTGTCAGTGCCCTGAGCGGTTCGACCTAGAGGCAAGATTTTTTATGAATCGTCCACAGTATGTAACCATGCCCAGGAAACTTTGCACATCAGACACGGACTCCGGAGGCTGCGCCTTCTTTATGTCCTGCACCTTCCTGGGATCAGGAGACACCCCCCCCTCCTTGAATACAAAACCAAAGAATTCTATCGATGGTCACAGAAATTCACACTTCTCTTTGTGGAGGGTGAGGCCCAAGGATTGCAGTCTTCCGAACGTCTTAACCAACCGCCTCAGATGGTCTACCTCTGTTCTTGCAAACACCAGGATGTCATCGCTTATATTCAAAATGCCCTCTAGATCAGCCAGGGCACCCCGAATAATGTTCTGAAACACCTCCGCCACCGAGGACACACCAAAATTCAGTCTCTTATAGGGGTATAGCCCTCGGTGTGTAGTAAAGGTGGTAATATACCCCGACTCGGGGTGGAGGACAACTTGGTGATAGCCCGCCCGGAGGTCCATTTTTGAAAAGAAACAAGCACCCTGTACCTCCGCAATGATGTCATCAATCGTCGGGGTGAGGTGTCTCTCTCTCTTAATGGCTTTGTTTGGGAGCCTCATGTCGACGCAGATTCTGACAGCATCAGGTTGTTTAGGCTTCCGTGCCACCACTATCGGGGACACCCAGGGAGTCGGACCCTCAACCTTTTCTATTATGTCAAGATTGACCAAGTTGTCCAGCTCCTTGTCGAAATGTTCACGGAGGTGAAACGGTACCCTTCAATGTTTCAGGGCAATGGGCTGCACCGATTCATCAATGTGCAGCCTCACTGGGTCACCGGCCATCTGCCCAATCCCCTTGAACAGTGCGGCATACTTCTCAAGCAAGTCATTAATGTCCTCTAAATAGATGGAGTATGCAAAACTGACAATGCCGAGGGCCTCTGCTGCAGCACAACTTAACAAGGTATTGGTGCTCACCAGTGTCACATAGAACCGTGCTGTGATTTGGGAGCCATCGTGTTCTACCTTTGCCACAAACAAACACACCGTCCAGAGGGATAGGTTCCACACCACCGAAGGCAAAGATGCAGGCCTTGGGGGGCTGGTCCATAGCATCATAGTGTCCACGGGCCATTACATTCACCGACGCCCCCGTGTCCACGAGGACCCGGACTGGAGATCGATTTACCTCGACCACGCACCTTGGCTGTCTCCTGTTCTTGCTTTTCAGGGTCTCCACACTCGAGACAAAGAAAATGTTCTCTTCCTCCTCTTCGTCCGCTTCCTCCACCTGGGCATCTGTCATGATCTCTGCTTCCAAAAGGTCAGGGTTTTCCCAACTCCCTTGGAAGCAGATCCATAACCCAGGTTCCGAGTGCCAACCAGTCCCAATGGGGACCTTTTGACCCAGTCCTGGCGCCAGTGGCACCAGGCTCATAAATATGCCCAGTCCCAGCGCTGGAAGCGCCGGGCTCATAATGCTTGGGTGGACTTACCTGCAGCAGACCATGCTGCTTACTTGCCTGCCAGTTGAGCCTCTGATCCTCTTCTGTTTGGAACTACTTTTCCTGTTGGGTGGGGCTGGAGCCACTCCCTAGATGCAGAACACTGGAACTCTTCTGGAAGGCAGGAACTCTTTTCTTACCAGGAACTCTTTTCTTACTTAGGCGTGGCTGTGGAAGGAGACCACTAAGCACTACAGGAGGCTATTTAAACCACACCCGGTGGATGAATCTTGCTTTGCGTTATTCTGCATCCTCTGCAGCAGAACGCTCATCGTGTCTTCTGCATCTGATCCTGGGCCTAAGGAAAAAGGCTTACCATCCTGAATCCAGTCTTCAGCAACACCTATAAAGACAAGAAAGAACAGGTTAGCATTCCGGCATCTGAAAGGCAAAGGCTTACCTACTCTTCGTGCGCTCCGGAGGTCTTCACACTGTATTCCGGCATCTGAAAGACAAAAGCTTACCAACTCTTCGCACGCTCCGGAGGCCGTCGGCGCTGCATCCCGCATCTGAAAGACAAAACAAGGTGCGTTTAAAGACATTGGGGAACTTTAATACTCACGTGCCATTACTCCTTTCCACATCTAACCCAGTGGGTATCCCGGCACCCTGCAGCCGCTCCGAACTTGTACCTGCAAAATAAAAAGACAGTTAGAGCGCATTGTGAAGCTGGCAACAAGCGCTTACTTACGTGCTTCCAGGCGCTTCTATTCATCACACGGGCTCCATCTTCAAGGCACTTCAGCCCGTCATCCGCCATCGCCGGAACCCTGCAAAACAAGAGACATCATTATTAAAGACTTTAAAGACATTTGAGTTACTCGAAACTTACCGTTCGTGCAGTAAACGACGGACAGCAGTCCTCTGAAGTCAAGAGGCCTGCGCTACCTATCCGGTGAAGAAACTGGTTACAGCACCCTGCCCCGAGGCAGATGGAGAGCTCGGCATTCACTTACCTAAGGTGAGAGCGTTAACCTGTGGGGGTCTACAGGAGAGGAGAAGAGGAAAGAGATAGGGACACCCCAATAACCCCAGTTCATTAACCCTGTATTTTCTATCTGCAGACATCTTACTCTGCACGTCAGGCATACAGGGCACAGAGGTCCAGCCCAAAGAGCCAACCGGGTGCTGCACATCACCTTTGAAGATACGGTAGTCGCCCAGTCAAGACCGGCGCCTCTGCGAGAATCAGGTGAGCGTTACAGCATCCTCCTTACTCTGGTCCACCTGAGCGACTTTGGATGGTCGACCCTGGCGAGTGAAACCAACACAGGCATTGCCGCCTTGCATATCCATGAGAAATGATCCGGTAACCCACACCGTCCACAGGTCTTTCCAGCCACAGGGCATTCTGCTGGGTGGGGCAGGTCATACCCACATTTTTGGCAAATTTCTCCTGTCCTCCCGGCTCTATCCCGGGGACCACCGCCAGGTCTTCTGGTGCCCCTGCCACCGCGCCACATCGAACATACCTCTTCGGTCTTGATGGAGCGTGACCCAGCCTCCATTCTAGCTGCTCTCGCCTCAGACACCTCATGGCATCTCCCCAGTTCAAGGATGCGCTGAAGCGTAATTCCGGGCTCCCTTAATACCTGGCACCTGAGCTTGCCTGATGAACATGCCTGGATAAGCATAGTCCTGATCATATCCTCTGCATCACCCCAAACACAGGCCAGCGAGAGACGCCTCAGGTGCCCATAGAAAGTGTCCAGAGTCTCATTGTCTTTCTGTTTGGCAGAGAGCATCACAAAACGCTCATAATCCGCGTTGGCAAGAGGCAGAAAGTAAGCCTGCAGAGCGGCCTTCGCCTGATCATAGGATCCATCCCCCAGCGGAAGCGATTCAAAAGTCTCTTGGACAGAGTATAGCATGGTTGCCAGCCTGGTGTCATCATCAACCACCTGGGCAGCCTGAAAGTACATGTCCAGGCGGTCCACCCACCTCCTCCATCTGGGCCCCAATCTGGAAGGCGGGCCCGATACATCAAACTCCGGGATGGGCTGCAGAGCCGCCTGTGCACGTACCTGAGCCATAGCGGGGGGAATTTGCTGAACAAGAGGTACTGCCGCCGGCTGTGCTGGAGGTAGAGGACCTGGAAGACCTGCCTGACCAACTGGAGACTGCTGTGCCGGCTGCACTGGAGGCAGCAAACCTTGAAGTGCCACTGGCGCACGTGAGGGCCTGCTGCACCACCGCTCCATCCTGGTCCTCAGTATCACTCATCAGTTCGAGCGCACAGGCACCCCCAGCATGGAAGACAGGGGCCGCAACTCAAACATCAAGTCCAAATGACTCCAGCATGCACCACTGAAGAAACAGCTACTGCAACACACCTCTGTGATGATGAAGAGGATGAAGATTAGTGGGGCCACCAGTCCGATGATGAAGAGGATGAAAAGAAGCCTCAGCCTCCAACTGCTCCAAAAATTAGAACAAGAAAGAATTGTGGTCTATGCAGGCCCAGCCATTGTAGCCCTCCTCCTTGCTTGCACTCAACGTAGGAGACCCAAGAAAATTGAAAAATCACATACTGGGCATATTCATGTGCAGGTATGACTGCCTGCTGACAGGATTTCCAAAAATTAGGTTTGGATTCACCTCACTGCTCAAACCGGAGCTCAGAGAAGTTCCACGGCCTGATCTGCAAAATGGCCGCCAACCGTGTGGGTAACGCACGGCCTGCGGCCCGGAGCAAAGTCTCAGGACGACCTTGCTGAATCAACAAAATTGCCAGATGATTCACCGCCGGGCCCAGGCATCATTTCCCCCACTCGTCGCCACTGTTGGGGGTTGCTTGCGACCCCCGGCGCCTCCCGTAAGCCCCAGACCCCGAAGGACTCACACACACATGTCCTCTCGGTTCGGGCTTCCCGGTCGCTCTGACGCAGCCGGGAAACGGCCCGTTTATTTATGTTGCACGCGACGGCGTGCAACGTCACGCCGCCGTGTGCGCGCCCCGTCATCAGGCAGCACCACATGCACTGTACAATACAGGACTATCGGTTTACAACACAACCAGTAAAACATATTTTTCAAGCCCTTCGCGTCCTGGTGGGTGCAATTGGATTAAGGGAGGCTCAGGCATAGTTGCCAAGTGACAACAAGTCATAACGTGACTTGAGCCAGACCTGTCCTTCCCCCGAACACCCCCAATTTCATGCTGGGACTTTTGTTTTCCCCATTGTAAACATGTGCCAGGTCCCAGCACACAAAGGTAAATGCCAGTACTGCCACACAACTTGGGTCCACGGGACCACGGTACTCTACCCATTGAAATCTATGGATGGGGCTGGCCCACGTTTATGAACTGACTCCATGACAGGTGTCGCCTAGCCTATCTTTCTTATTTCCTGGGGGCCAAAAGCAAATATTAAAATTACCTGCACAGATGAAAGAGCTATTGCTCTGCAGGAGTACCAGCAGGAGTAGTTGCTAAACCGCCTACTACTCAGGCCCACACTACTGCTAAACCAGCTGTGATCCCAATCATAAAGGTGAAATAGTTACAGCCCTACAGTGTACCACCTTTCTCTCTTTGGGCCGATGGCAGTATAAATCCTCAGAAAGGGGGTGTGAGCTGATAAAGTTGCAACACCAATAGCACTGTGGTACTAAAATGAAATAATCTTCTGCTCTTTCACTTCCCTGGGGCAACCTGCCTGTTCATTGCGTACTGTGTGGGCTTTCCATGATGGCTGCCAACCAAGGCGCACAGAAACAGCTGATCCGCTCTGTTACTGTATGCCTTGCCTGAATGTCTGGCCATTTGTTTATTGTTGCTGAGACACTCTGAGCCGGCAAGCGAATGCCGGCCCCCTCAAGGGCCTCATCGAAGGGCCTAGTCCCTCCCCGTCTGGGCCCCTATGACAAAATCACACCCGAAATGCAACCCCCGGATAAGCGCCCTTCAGCCACACCACCACTGCTGCTTCGGCTGACCACTAACCATCCGATTCATACTAGGATCACTTGGGCCAGATTGATTCCTGCCATGATAAAAACCCACCGGCCTTGTGCTGTACCAGCACCCCCAACTTACTTTTTGCGACGCTGCTCCTCTCAATGTGAACCCCCTACACTACCCTTCACATGACTCTTGTCCATGCAGGCCTCGATTTGCCCCCCCCTTCTCTCTAACAAAACACAAACAAATAACTAGCGTACTAGGCCTGACAGTATTTCTCCTAGTGCAAGTTCATTGTTTCTCTTGAAAATTGCATCTTGGTGTATTTTTTCCAACTGTGCTCCCTCCTTTTTGTACTGCTTTTTAGTGCTTTCTGGCCAATTTGATTCAAGGTGTGCTTCCAATTGCTAATTCTTTCAATCTGCTGCACTGTAGTGTGCTCATTGATTTTTGTTCTGCTTGGCCGCCTGGTGATATTCTATTGTTGCCTAGTGCTCCCTATCCCCTCTCCTGCTACCCTCTCTGCCCATCCGTCTCTCTGCCCTCATGGTGCTCTCCATCTCTCCTTTCCTAATTGCCTCTCTGTCTCCTATCCCCCCTTCTCTTATTAAGTCTGGAAAGAAGACATTTAAAAAGGCACTCCTGAATTCCAACCCCGGTCTGCCCTTTGCAGACACCTAACATCAATGCTTCTTCCAGACAGACTTTCAGCGACATTCTCTTTGCTGTTCCTTCCTCTGACCTATGGATTCCCATATGGTTTCTGTCCTCTCCCCTTTCTCTTCCTGTACCATTACTGGCGGCACCACATGGGAAGTGCTCCTGGCTCACTTTGCATCTTCCAAATGCACCATTAATGTCTATCACAATGGCACGATCATGGCCCAGGGCTCTCAGCCCAACCTTCTCCTTCTTGACAGGCGTCTTCCATCTCTCTTCAATCCCCCCATCTCCATCCACCCTCTCCATCTCTCTGTCTCCCATCCCCCCTTCCTCTCCAGTGGTGGCGCCCCACCCCTGTGCCCCCCCTGAAAACATTTAAAGGGGGCAACAAGCTTCATTTAGCTACCATCAACCCTCGCTCTGCTGTCAAAAATGCTTCCGACATCAGTCTCCAGCTTGAAACCTTGATGTCCTAGCTCTCACTGAGACGTGGTTCAAGGCCAGCTCTGTGACTGCTTTTGACACTCTTTTCCCTGAGGGCTACAAGATCCTGTCCAATCTCAGGCCCTCCTGGCCAGGCGTAGGAGTGGCTCTGATCTTCCATGAGTGGTTGCCTGCCTGCATCATCCCCACTCAAACCTACTCATCTTGGGAGGATAGCTCATTGGCAACATGCTCGCCTTGGAAGCAAGATGACACAGAGAAGCACAGGTTCGTTTCCCGGGTCCGCGCTTAGAAACCTCTGGGTATTAAGCGCATTATAAATAACCTATCATATCATATAATATCCTTTGAAAGCCTAGTCTGCAGGCTCTCTCTCTCCTACCTTCTCTATTACTCTTGCTACCCATCTACAGCCCCCCGGACCAACTTCCATTTTCTTCTCAGAATGGGTGGCCCTGTACTCCTTCTTCCCTCCTCCCCCAAACATATCTTCCTGATGGATTTTAACATCCACCTTTGCTCTCCGAGTGTGGCTTCTGTACTCTTTTGTGACCTCTGCAACACTCTTTCTCTCACTATCCTTCTTTCTGGCCCAACCCACTCTGCCGGACACACCTTGGATGCTCTCGTCTCAACAGACATCTCACTTTTCAACCCTCTTACTACCCCCTCTCTCTTGCTCCCCCCCAGCACCTTCTCTCGGCTCTCTTGGCCTCCTTTCCGCTAGGGATGTAACGGTATAACGGTATACCGTTAAAGATACCGTGAACCACTTAATTGAACAATAATAACCGTCACATTGTTTATACCGTTATAACGTTCATACCGTTAAGTGTGCTTTTCAACCTGATTTGGAAAGGCTGCAGTAAGCAATTGCTGCACAGTTTTGGTTTTGCACTGTTGGATGTGCCGTCTGCCAAGTAGTTTCAGTTGGAGCAGTTTTTAATGCCATTCCATAAACCACACGTGCCTTACACAAAATCAATATGTTAGCAATAGGAAGAATAGATACAGTGCCAAGAAGGAAAAGGGTTTACTTTGGGGTGGCGGCTTTGGGGTTTATATATTTATAATGGATAATGTTCTCTAAACATATGGCAATGGGGGATTTCGCTGGTTCTATCATTGAATTTATATATAATAAGTCACACTGCGAAATTCACTCATCTCTGTGGGTATTCCCTGCTGCCATACCAGAGGGTAACATGTCAGTGATTACTGAACACCTTTTGGCCTGCAAGTAAACTAAAGGCTGTAACGTAAAGAGAGAGTGCGTGTGTGTGTGTGTGTGTGTGTGTGTATGCGCACAAGCGTATACTACCATCGCCCTCCATTGATCTGTGGCATGCAGGTTATCAAGATGGCAACATGTTCATCTTCACCAGTAGCCAGTGGGGGAGCAAAAAGACTAAATGACCACTTAAGAAAAGCTATTCAGTTTGGTTTGCCAGTTGCAGCAGGCCTCCACCCCACCCACTCCTCTCCACACGTGTGTTTGTGTTTGGTGGAAGCAAGGCATTTCAGTGGAAAGTATGTTGAAAAGCCCAATTCTGGCCCTGGGTGCCTGGTTTTGTTTGTGATGATACATCTGCAATTTATGACCTTTTAGAAAATATTTGTTAAGATTAGTTAACTCCACCTGCTATACCGTGATAACCATGATATACCGTCATTTGGCAAGAAGGTTATCGTACCGTCATAAAACGAATACCGTGACACCCCTACTCTCCGCCCCCCTACTCTCCTTCTCTCCCATTGCACCTGACAAGATCTCTAGAGTTGTCTGCTCTATGAAAGTTTCCTCTAAACAGGTGTCCCCTGCTCCTCCAGAACCATTAACGACAACATTGCCTCTTTTGCCCCAGTCTTGGCTGACCTTTGCAACCACTCCTTTGCCACTGACTCCTTTCCTCAACCACTTAAGCACTCTCTTGTGCACCCCCTCCTAAAAAAGCTATCTGCTGTCCTTCTTACCCGACTGACCCTGCACACTGAAATGGCTTGCTGCCTCCATGACCACCAGTCCGGCTTTAGGGCCTCCAGAGGCATTGAAACTAATCTCCTGAATACTGTGAAAACTTGCTCTCCAACCTGGACTCTAACACTCATTCCGTCCTGATCCTCCTTGATATTTCTTCTGCCACCGACACTGTCAGCTACTCCATCCTCATGAACCATCTCCATGATACCCTTGGCATCACGGACAGGATACTGGCGTGGCTGACCTCCTTCCTTTCAAACAGACCCTCCCAAGTTCAATTGGGTCCTTTTCTCTCCTCCACCTCACTCTCTACCTGTGGCGTCCCGCAGGGCTCTATACTATCACTATGGCTTTTCAACATCATCTAGCCCCTTTGGCCCACCTTATCTCCACCGGCTCTCCTCATTTCCAGTGTTATGCAGACAACACAGAGCTCTCCTTTAAGCTGCCATCCTCTCCCTCCTCCCCTTCCTCTCTCATACAAGACTGCCTGACTGCTATTCAGGCATGGTGCTCTGCCAACGATCCCTGCCGTAATGCCAGTAAGACAGAATTCCTTCTCATTGTGTCTGCTGCTCCTTGCCCCCCCTCCGCACTCTCTGGCCACCCTCCTTGGGCCCTATACCCTCACCCTGCTGCGAGACGAAAAACCTCAGGGTTATCTTTGACCCCCTCTCTTTCTCTCCACACATCGCATGTACCTCGCCAAAAAGTCCAACTTTCAGCTCCATCTCCTCAAAGGCATTTTATCCTTTCTCAACTTGCCCCAGAAGCTCAATGTCTCCAGAGCCCTGGTTCTCTCTAGGCTGGACTATTGCAACAACCTATTCCTCAATCTGCCTCTCTACTCCCTACGCCCCCTTTAACTAATCCAGAATAGGACTGCAAGACTTATACTTGGCCCCAAGCTCAGGGACCACATCACTCCAGCCCTTAAGTGTCTCCACTGGCTACCGGTGACCGCAAGGATTACATTCAAGACCCTTTGCATCATCCAACGGCAGTCTGCAGCCTGGGACCTCCCTAAATCAAGCTTTGCCTATCTAAATACCTCCCTGCCAGAGTTCTTCGGTAATTTAGCTCAAACTCTCTGCTGGTTAAACATTTCTCCAAGCAGAGTGGGAGGTAGAACCCTTTCCTCAGCAAGTTCCTCCATCTTGAACAGCCTCCCTGCCCCCCTCAGAGTTGAGCCCGATCTTCTTAAGTTTCGGAAACTTCTCAAGACTTTCCTTTTCTCCTCTTCCTTCCCTCTCCCCTCCCCTGCTAATATCCCTCTGCCGCTGCAACTGGTCCCTTCTGAATCATACAGGAGCCAGGCCACCCCCCTCCCACCAGTATTCCTTGCCAGCACTTGCCCTTGGGCACCTTCTCCCTGGAGTAGCCCAACCTGGTCCACCCTGTCCATCGCACTTTCCCCCCTTTCCCTTGGCACTTGCAGTCTTGGCCCCCCCAGCCCTTGCTCACCCCCACCTTTGGGCACCCCCTCATGCAATTCTCCCACTCCCCCTCGCCCACACTTACCACCTTTGTCTTGCATGTGCACGGTAGGATTGTCATAAGGCCACTGTTGTGATTGTTTTTGTAGTTTTCTTTCCTATGTCCCCCACAAACCCCAAATGTATCTTGTGGCACCTGGAAACACTTGTGTATAGGTGCCATACAAATGTCCAATAAATAAATAAAATCCAACTAAAACAGTTAAGACCTGCCTCTGCAAGAGAAACCAATGATGCAGACTTTTAACAAGAAAGGGAACTCTGGGTTAAGCAGGGGTGCTCAGGCGATCCCAGGGGCTTGCTGGAAGAGTGAAAATCAGATCATAGAGCCCAGCACCCTCCAAAAAGGGGCAAGCCGAGAGGTATGTGTAGACTAGCAAAAAACAAAGTGGGTACACACACAATGAAATGTAAGCTCCAGAAGCTTTTTGTTTAAAGTTTGAGTTTTCCCGGGAAACAAATATCTGCGCTCCCTTATAGGGAAATTGGCAGAGGCAAGACCGTCTCTTGTGCAAGGCTTGGCAGTTTGTTGTGGTGCTCTGGGTTTCCGGACTAGTTTACCAGAGGACTCTGTTCCAGAGTGGAGTAATCAGCGTCCACGAATCAGTAACAGATGGCGGTATGGCAATCAGTGAATCCAGACAGGGCACTAGTGAGGAAGCTCTTAACTCTAAGATCAAGGGCGCCTCTCTCTCACGGACGTCCGAAGCGAAGGGCAGACAAAGAAAAGGACAATTCCTGTTTCGGCCTGTTCAGACCAGGAGGACCCAGGGCCCGAACCCCTGCCCAGTCAGCAGATAAGCAAGCACCAACATGTGTTTACTCCCTCTGTCCCCACAGGCCATCCCCACCATCATCAGGCAACGCCAACTACAACTTCTCCAGCGCTGGGGTGAGGACAAGTGCTCCGTGGCATAGTAAGTTGTGAATCTGTAAAAGTTGTATTCTCGCACCGCAGCGTGTGTGTGCCCGCTCCCCACGACCTCCATCCCACTACGCGCCCATTGGTTGGCAGGCCCTTTAAATCGGCCAACCAAGTCACCCCCTTCCTGTGACAGCCCCCTCGAACAAGGACCAGAAGCTTTGCCCTTCCCTACGGTGCCCCTTGCATTCCTTGATCCTGTACCCATACAAGGCCCTCTATCCCTGCTTGCTACGCGCGCCCCCCACCAACTCATTGTCTTGTCCCATTCTGTCTCGTCTGCTTGCACCACTTCTTGTGTCCTCCCCTAGAGTCCCCCCACACCTTACCCTTCCCCCCTCTTCCTCTCTCTTCTTCCCCCACCTGATCTATGGTGCTCTCTGTTTCTCCTATATTTTCAAACTGCTTCTCTATCGACTATCCTGCTCTCCTCACTAAGTCTGGTAGGAAGAGGTTCAAAAAGAATATCCTGGCCACCAACCCAGGCCTCCATATCGCTGACACCTATACCAGTGCTTCCTCCAGACATACCCTCACCGAAATACATCCACTTTGTCGTTCCCTCGCCAGACCTATGGACTCTTCATATGGTCCCTGTGCTCTCTTCTTCTCCCATTAATGGTGGCACCTGATGGGAGGCCATCCTGGCCCCCTTGCACTCCTTTAAGTTCATCATTAATATTTACCTGAGTGGCACCGTCTTGGTCCAAGGCCCTCAACCTTCTTCTCTTTGATAGACGCTTCTCACACTGCATCAATTTCCTTTCTTCTCTTCCTATCCCTGCTATCCCTTCTTTGGCTTCTTTGCCTCCCTTTCCCTCTCCTTCTTCCTTGTCTACTCCCCCTCAAGCTCCTTCTACACCTCCGCAGGGCATACCTCTAATTTGTACCCCTCCCTGGAAGTCTTTCAAGGTTGGCAACCTTCCCATATTGCCACTCTCAACTCTCGCTCAGCTGTCAAACACTTCTCTGAGATCAGCTGCTTCATGGTTCACGGCCAGTTCTGTCCCGAGCTTTGACACCCTTCTCCCTGATGGCTACAAGTTCCTCTCCGCGCCCAGATCCAACCGTTCCGCAGACGGGTGTAGCCTTGATCTTCCCAGAGTGGATTCCTGCCTGTCATTTCGATGCAGGCCTACTCCTCTTTCGAATTCCTTGTCTGCAGTCTCTCTCTCTCTCCTGGCCACTCTCTTACCGTGGCTACTATCTATCGTCCACCTAGTCAGATCACCTCCTTCCTCTCTGAATGGGTGGACCTCTCCTCCTCCCTCCTGGCCTAAACCACTCAGCTCCTCCTTCTTGGAGACTTTAACATCCACCCGGATGCTTCCTGTGCCTCCTCTGGACTCTTTTGCGACCTCTGCGACTCTCTCGCTTTCTATTGTCCCCTCCGACTAAATACGCAGGGCAGACTCTGGATGTTCTGATCTCCTCAGGCCTTCCCCCTCTCGATCCCCCTCATCACTCCTCTCTCCTGGAGTGATCACTTTCTCCTTTCCTCCCATCTCTCCCTCTCTACCCCTCAGGCCAAGCCAACTCCAGCACTGCCACCTACCTCCTCGGTCATCTGTGTCAGTGTAAAGTTTACCTCTGGTGCCCTGCAGGAGCCCCTGGTCTTTGGTTGCCGGAAATGTGACATTCTAAAATGGGGTGCATAGTCCAAGCCACTCCCTCCCCACTGTTCCGCTGAGTAGCGTATGGTGCAGGTGGGAGAGGTTTGGTAAGGCTCTGCAATCCTGCTTGGGATGGTTTGACATAACTTGGATGCAAACCTATGGACAAACAATTGAGGGAGATTAGTGTCTGTTTCCCTGTTCTCCCCCCACCGCCCTTCTACCCGAAAGATCTGCTGCTGGCAAGGAGATTGGCTCACCTTCCGTATTGCAGTGAAGCACCCAATGTGCCAGTGAGCATCAGGTCCAGTTTCGTCACTGTCGAGTTGTGGTCCAGTCCAGCTGTGACGCACGTGATGTTCTGTACTGGTAAGTGTCTTGATGCACTTCAAATTGTCCTTTTCTGTGCTGCAGCAGCGTTCCCAAGTCCTATGGAAGATGCTGGACGGTGCGCATTGAATACAGTAGTAACGTTCTTGTCTCTTTGTTATTTCCCTGCAGGTGCCGTGACTTAATAGCAGCTGATGCGCTGAGGATCACTAGAGCGCTGGTCACTGGAGCGCTAGCAGGAGGATTGCGGTACACCCACAGGTAAGCAGACTGTGGGCGCGTGTGATTTAAAGTCTGAATACTTTCAAACTGTGTGTTTTCTATTCCAGGGGGGAGCAACACTGCGGTGCAGGATCAGCGAAGCGTTCCATTATACAGTCAAGTTTGAGTAAGTATGCGAGCTGGCGAGAGCTCTGACGGGCAGCTGGATGCAGGCGTCCTCTTAAATGTGGAAAGCAGACAGAGCGAGGAGTACAAGTAACCGGATTACAGGAAACCTCTTGCACGTGGAAAGCAGGCACCGCGGAAAGCGTTACACTGCTTCCCAATTCAGCAGGAAAAACGCTAAGCACAGGGTGTGGCCTAGGGTGTGGTTTTATAGTCCTGGGCTGCACCCTGTAACACTCGACCACCAGGGATACTTGAAGCATGAATTACATGCCCAAACCTAGCCGCCATCTTGGTGGAGGCTGCGAGTCTTTGTCAATAGATGCCTGCCAGCTAGTGACCTTCCGTGTCCACATCTTGCCCGCGTTGTTATGCCTTCCCCCACTGTTGCGTGAGAGTGTGCACTGTACTCTGCTGGGGGTCATGACAGTCAGTTGAGGCTTTCGCCGCCACTTTCTCTCCCCCTCCTCCTCTGGCTGACTCACATCCTGACACAGCCAGCCCTTTCTATGCTCCACTTTTCTATCCTTGATACTCTTGATGCTCTTGCCCCTGTCATGAGGATCCGCTTCAAGCCCAAAGCCAAGTGCAACTCCTAGTATGACTATCACCTCATCACCCTTAAACTCGAGTGCAGGGTGGCTGAGAGGAAATGTCTAGCTTCTTGTGCATCCTCTGACAAACTGGCCTGCCGCCTGCTCCAAAGGCAATACCAGCTCTCTGTCCGACCTAAGGAGAGAGCCCACATCCAAACCTGCGTCTCTGCGGCACCTAACAACTCAGTTGTACTCTTTAAAATCTGCAAGGAGCTGACCAATCCTGCTGCAGTCTCTACCTCCCATGTCCCCTCCCAGGCCCTTTGCACGGCTGTGGCTTCTCATTTCATCTCTAAGACCCAGGACATCCTGTCTACCCTCTCGTCCTCACCTCCCCCTCCCTCTACTCTCTCCTCTACTTCCAGCCACCGTGTGGCCACCTCTTCTCCCTCTTTCTCTTCCTTTACTCTGTTCTCCCCTGACAAGGTTTCTAGACAAGTCTGATCTATAAAAGTCTAATCAAAACAGGTTCTTCCCTGTTCTTCCAAAACCATCAAGAACCACATTGACACCCTTGCTCCTGTCCTGGCTGACTTCTGCAATCACTCCCTCGCCACTGGAGTCTTACCTTACCCCCTGAAGCACTCTCTTGTGCCCTCTCTTCTCAAGAAACCCTCAGCCGACACCTCCTGCCCGGCTAACTATCAACCGATCTCAATCACTCCTTTCCTGGGCAAACTTCTGGAAAAGCTGGCCATCTCCCAGCTTAATCTTCACACGGAATCTGTTGGTTGTCTCCATGACCATCAGTCTGGCTTCAGAGCAGCCAGAAGCATGGAACCTGCTCTCCTGAACATCTGTGAAGACCTGCTCTCTAACCTGGATTCTGATCTCCCCTCTGTTCTCATCTTACTCAATCTCTCTTCTGCCTTTGACACGGTCAACCATGCCATCCTGTTGAATTGTCTCCGTGATAACCTGGGTATTACCAATCAGGACCTGGCCTGGCTGACCTCATTCATCTCTGATCGACCCACTCAGGTCCAACTTGGGTCCTTCCTTTACTCTATCTCACTCGCTACCTGTGGTGTTCCCCAGGGGTCTAACCCCTCTCCCTGGCTGTTCAACCAATACCTGGCACCTCTCGCCCACCGCATTGCTGCTCTCTGCTCCAACTTTCAGTGCTATGCGGATGGCACTCAGCTCGTTTTGAGGCTCCCCTCTGCCACCTCTTCTCCTTCTCTCATCTCTGACTGTCTGCTGTCCAGGAGTGGTGTGCTGCCAACTATCTCTGCCTTAATGCCAGTAAGACAGAGATTCTCCTCATCGGCACACTTGCACCCTCCTTTCCTGTCACTCTCTGGCCGGCCTCCCTTGGCCCTCTTCCTGCTCCCGTCTGTGAGGCTAAGAACCTCGAGGTCATCTTCAACTCCACACTCTCCTTTTCTCCTCACATCTCTGCCGTCTCTAAGAAGTCAAACTACCAACTGCATGTCCTCGGAGGTATTCTTCTTTTCCTCCCCTTCCCCCAGAAGCTCAGTCTCTAGAGCTCTGGTTCTCTCTAGGCTGGACTACTGCAGCAGCCTCTTTCTAAATCGGCCTTATTCTACTCTCTGCCCTCTGCAACTCATCCAGAACAGGATTGCGAGACTTGTCCTTGGCCTCAAGCCCAGGGATTGTATCTCCCCAGCACTGAAATCTCTGCATTGGCTCCCAGTGGCTGCAATGATTAAGTTCAAGACTCTCTGCATTGTCCACAAGACCTTCTGGGGCCTGAGGCCTCAATACCTCCAACTTTCTATTCGTAAATACCTTCCTACTCGAGCTCTTCCTCCAACTCCATCAGGGTCAGTTGCTTCTCCAAGCAGCGAGTTGGTGGTAGATCTCTTTCTTCGGCTGGGGCCTCCCTCTGGAACAGCCTCCCATCCTCTCTGAAACTTGAGGAGAACCATCTCCATTCCGGAAGCACCTCGAGACCTTCCTCTTTGCTTCTGCCTTCTCTCTTCCTCTCCCCTGATGATTTCCTGTCTGATACTGCACTGGTCACCTGGCTACCCATGATTTCGGGCCCAGGTCACTGCCCGCCTAGTTGCACACCCGGACTGGCTCCCGGCAACCCTTGTACTTGGGTCTGTAACTATAAACCTACAGTCCCCCTACCTGCACTTTTGGACACCTGCTTACTGCACTTACCCTAGCACCTGCGACCTGCTGGCCGCACTTCTTGTTAATGTTCTGATGCCATGTATATCACTGGCCCCTGCCCTTTCCCCTGGCACTTTTCCCCTCCCACCTTCCCTGCACTTGTGCAATCTCAATTTCACTTGCCCTAGTAAGATCGTTGTCTCTGTCCTCCCTCTGTTTCCTCTTTTTTGCCTTGTTGCACCTTGAAATACTTGTGCATAGGTGCACTACAAATGATTTATCATATGGGATATGAAAACAAGCTCCAATTTTTAAATGATCCTTTATCCTACGCCATCCGGGAACACATAGTCCTACAAAATATTGCCTGCAACTGGGCCTAGATTTCCAAAAGTAACACCCAGTATGCTTGTGCACTGAAGAAAAAAAAATAACCGCGTATTTTCCTTGACATGTCGTTGGTCGTATAATAAATAACATGCACACCACAACAAAGCCCTTCCCTGTGCCATATTGTTCGTCCATGCAGAATTGCCCGCCAGCCTGCGGCCATTCTATCCCACTTTCCCGTCCATCTCCGCCGTATCTTAACCCACCTATTGTTCGAGAGTCTGGGATCAGGACAGCAGCGACAGGCTGCCACCCAGACGCCGTGCACGCCAGATGGGTCCGGCGGGGAAAGGCCGCCGCGCCCCCACTCCTACCCCCCACCCCTCCACCCGTCAGCTGCGGAGATCTGCCCACACCGGAGACATCTTTCACTTTTCGTGTTGTGAGGCTCAGTCTCATCACCAGCCTTCACCCAGTGCATTCCTCCGAGCCCTTGACGACGGGGTCTATGCCTGACCTGACCCCACGACGATGGGCCGTTAGATATAACCCGAGTATCCTCGTACTGTACATTTTCAGGGCAGCAGCATAAAAACACAGCCAATCCCCCCTCCACACGCACTTACTTTGCAGGCGATTGCAACACTAAAGCAAACAAGCTCTCCTCGGCTGTTGTGTATAATTGTACAAGTGCGCTGTGTGCCCGCCCAATCGCCAAAATGTCGGCGACTGAACCCATGCTCGGGGGTGTTTAGAGCTTCTGCAAAATCACACACAAAAAAAATCATAACTTTTCCAAATTCATCCAAAATGAAAATCCTCGGCCTTCAGTGCGTGCTAGTCTAGGAGCTGCAGCGAGGAGGAGCAGATGGAGATTTGAAGGCCCCTCCAGCCGCAGCCCCCCACCACCTCCAGCCGTAGCCCCCCATGCAGGCATGAAGACTCGGACAGCCTTTGTTCATCGGGCTGCTTTTTTTTTTTTTTTGCCTTCTTGAAGATAGAGCTGGATTGGTCGGGTTGCATCGAAGCTCAGCTCGCAGCTAAAAGACCGCACAATGCACACGTTGGGGGCACTTTTTTTCCTATTCTATTTATAACTTCTGGGCCGCAGTGCTTGTTTTCAATCCAATTGTACTTGCTTTTCCCCAAAGGTAGGTTGTTTTTCCCCTCGACGCGGACACATTAGAAACAGGGTATTCTGTAGTTGGTGCATACGTTCCTGGCACAGCCTCGTCTTCCTGTTGCAGGTAGCCTCGATGGACAGGAATCAGGGCGCATAGCCGCCACCTTTGCCGCTAGCACACAGTCCAGCAAACAGGGCAATTTAGCTGGGTGAGAGAACCAGGGGTCAAGTCCTAATTAGGGGGACTTCTCAACAAACGCAATGGGAAGTGGCGTCGCCAGAATTTAGCATATCAAGGTGAAATATGCACATTTCATTAAATTGGCTTTGCATAATCACCCAAATTGCACAGGACGAATGGCATTTGCTTTTCATCAAATCAACACAAACATAAAACCAAGAGACGATATTTTCTTCTAATATTGTTTTTATAAATGTTAAAATGGGGGTACATGTTTTAAACTCAAAGAACCAATACAAATGTTTTCCCTGGAACTGGCAGTACCAAAATGGGACATTTCCCCTTTAGTTTGTTTATTTTCATCAGCTTATAAGTATAGTGGTGAAGTGTCAGACCTGCAAACCTGACGACTGTGGTTCGATTCCTGAGGTCAGCTTTGATTTATAAATTACAAGAGAACATTCATTGTTTCTCGTTTTAGCTGGGAGTACCGAGTCCACTCTCTGAAAAAAGTGGGTGAACTCCGTCCACCCACGTGTACCCTCGATTGAGCCCTGGAGAGAACCGACAACAGCTCCTGGGCAAAGCTGCGGCTGTCCAGGTCTGAATGACTGCCTCCCTCCACGTTGCAACCCGAGGCATATTGGTAATCGCTGCATCGACTAAACTGCAACATTCATAGTCAACCTGCAGTATTTGCGGGGGGGGGGGGGGGGGGGGTGTAGTCGACATTTGTGCATCTGCTGCATTTTTAACGCTGAAAAACATTTTTTAAATACTTTCATCTAAACCGGGTATTTATGTTGGTGAATGTTTCTTTCCCGTGTGGCTGTACAGTTTTATTTTAAATGCTGTGGTAGGGCTTTGAAAAATTAAAGGCACTACCCTGAATCGCAGCTCCGATATTGGACCAGAAGTAACAAGGGGCTTGCACCTGCAAGTCAAAATGGAAGTATTTTGAGGGGGGCCTACTACGGTCACCTTTGTTTCTGTAATGCTGTGTTCATTCCACCAGTAGGCCGTGGATCCGCTGGTCAGAGATTGGTCATGTACTGCAGCATCAGCCTGAGCCGCCATCTTGAAAACGGACCAAGGCATGAACGACCGGGCCCTCTTACAGTTGACTTAATCATAGCACTGATCTGTGGTTCGAGAAAGATAGCTTGATGGGCTCACCATCACGCAGGACAAGCAGATCATCTCTCAGAGGCCAACGAAGTGAGCTCTGGCACAGCCAGAGGTTAGATTTCACCAAAGATGTCAGCATGGTTGACTCTCAATAGGAAAGTGCGTAGCTGAGCCCTTACCACACTGCACATGCATTGTTCTGATAAGTGTTTGTATGGTGGTCATCACCACCAAAGTGGTTTTAAGCACAGAGGCTTGCCCGAGTAGGGACCTATTGTGTCTAGTAGGGTGGTTGTCACAGCTTAAACCAGCAAACATTACCAAATCATTATATATAATAGATTCCAAGCAAGCAGATGCTGATGCCACCACAAAGCCTCTGTTCCTGCATAGACTCCCCCTCTTCATTTTGTGTGAGAGCTGAACCGGTTGCTTAGAGCCCTAAGCCTGTAATGAACGTCCTTAATTTGCTTGGGCCTATGAACTTGGACTAACATGCCACTAGTAGCTGTGCCAGCCGGTTACCCAGCCTGTTAACACCTCAACACAACCAATGAAGAATAGGACCTTACAAATTATAGAGTTTATTTTCGGTTAAATAGTGTGTCATAAAAACTTTACAATGCAATAACAACATAAGACCCATAGGTACAGTCAGTATCACGTGAACAAGATACAAAGTAAAATAAAAGGTCTTTACAGAGCTAACAATTGATCCCTTCCATGCAGAGCCTGTCTCAAGTACAATAATAAACACCAGGCAACCTGTCTATCTGCCCACAAGAAGTACAGTAGAGGTGGCCGACCATGAGCAACACCTGCCTCTCCAACTATAGGGATTGACGTATTCACGCTAATGTCGGGATATGCTGGGCAGAAACGGATGAAATGAAGCAAGTCTTGGCACATCAGACAATGGGTCTCATTACAAGTATGGCAGAGAAGGAAAAAATTGGCGGTAACGGAATTACCCCCAATGTTCTTGCACCGCCATACTAAGAGTATAGCCCTGGAGTGGAAGATTTACCTACGGCATCGTGCTGGAGTTGAACCCTCCAACTGTCTGCCAAAACAAATCGGAATTTCCGCCATGGTAATTCCACCAAAAAGCCCTCTAGAGTCCTATGAAAAAATCATATTTACACCGCCACTTGTAATCTGGCGGTAATTACACCGAACCAAGTAGTGGTAATAGCAATTCAGTTGGCCGGTATTCTGGCGGATTTACAGCTGGAATACCGACCAATTTGTAATGTGGTCCGCATGCTAATATATCCCATAGACTATGTCCATTGAAATCAACCTATATAAACCACAACTAAAATATAGGTGAGTCATGCAAGCTTGCATTTTGATTGGATAAAAACATAGGAACAATTCTGTAACCTGATGAAGATCCTAGCTTGATGTGTTACAACTAATAATTTGGTCACTTTTGGCCTAGCTATTAACCTCTGCTCTATTAATTCTGCACCCCCACACACTAACCTCCTTTTTTCCATGATGATTAATCTTGCCTCTTTCTGATAAACAAACTTACATGCACAGGAGGAGGCCTCTTTGCGCTAGGCTTTGCAAGAGGTAGGGTTAGTAGGAGCAGAAAGAGAGGTGAGGTGTGACAAAGCAGATTCTCAGGTGTGTGCTATCTGTGTACTGATGGGATTCTAGGGGAGTTGGATACTTGGGGTTTGTGATGCTCCATTGCAAAATTACATGGTTCATCATATGGACTTGGCTGTGAGAATGCAGCCTCGGGAGATACAAGGACAGATGAACGTGGCACGGTTATGATGGATCCTATATTATAGGCTGGCCAGCAGCCCGGTGAGTCTCAGTCAGTGGACATACACAGCATAAGGTGGGAGAGGAAACTTGGAGACTGAGTTGCTTAGTGGGGTGACATTTGCTTAATCAGAGCCAGGTCTGTGTGGTAGGTGGATCGGTACCATATCATGCTCCCCCATATGTTCTTGAGGTTACCATCAATTGTTTCATCAAATTTTGCAATGGTGCAGGTGTTTACTGTTATGATTAAGATTGGACGGCCAATATATGGTATTCATTATAGTTTTCCCGGTTATGGCTAGGAGTATTTGGCGATTTGAAACACGGGAGCACCAGTTAAGGCAGGGTTCAAAACTGCTGGGAGCTATTTAGCTCTTGCTTGTGGCCTAGAAGAGCCTCGTTAGCTTGAGAACAATAGCTACCAGGAGCTACTTTTGACTCCGCAGGCCAACTGGTGCCGTACAAACATACCTATATGGCATTAACTCTGCATGTTTGGAAATGTGTATAAAGCAGCATTGGGACACATACAGAAGACATTTAAAGCAGGGGTAAACATTTCAAGCTGCAAGCTACTAGCCAGATATAAAAAATCACTTGCCAAGTCAATTCAATACACACACACACACACCAACCACAAAATTTCTTACTCTCCAAGTCAATAATCACTAGTCAAAAGGCTAGCGAGGAGTGCACATTTTACACCATGTTTAAAGCATTATGCGTCGTAGAAAAGGACGAACAGGCATACTTCAATATGTTGTAGTTATATTTATGGCCCACTATATATTAGCTCCTCATTCCCCAGAACTACCTCCTGTTTACTGGATGGTGCCCGATACCTTTGAGTCGCTTTTAGCTCCCTCTCTTCAAATGTTTATTTCCATCCCTGATCTTGTTCTTTATGGGTGCATAATGATTGGGGGTGCACAGTGGATGTGCCATTCGGACCCACTTGTTGAATAAGCAGTGCAAGTTCTTTTATGCCGATTTGTTATTGTTTCAGGTGTGTGCAACACACTGTAGAGGTTAGTCAATGAGATCACATGGGATATGGATAGGAATATTTTTGGCCATTCTTTCAACTTTCCATTTCTGAGGCTAGAGGAGTAGGCCAAAACGAATGCCATTTGTTGCTTTTATCGTGGAATCAAGACATCAGTGTCTATGCAAGATTCATGGCTGGGCAATATAATCTATAAGAGCACCTGGTAGTGGTGACGGTGTGCGTGTGCGTTGTTTGGTCCTGCACACAGTACTGGAGAAGAGCACCCGAGTGAACGCAAGAGCCTGGAACATACCTCAGCCTGCAGAGAGATAGCAGGGAGAATGAGAGAAGTGGGAGGTCGCCGGGACCATGGAAGAAGAGAAGGGGAACTCGTCCCAGTACTCAAAAAGAGCTGCTGAATATAAACCTATGTATTTGGAACTGTAGACAAGCTGAGAAGGACAGAATTGAATACTCCTGGATGGGAAGTCTATGAAGGTTCCAAACCCGAACATAATAAAAAAGGGAACATACTATACGAGCACCAGGCTGCAAAGATAGAAAACTGTGACAAAGTCTGTTAACAGAGGAGGATAGACAAGTTTGTCAAGTACAGAAAGTGGTGAGAAAGAGAATGTATAAGTGGGCAGAAACCACAACCAAGTTCGTAGAACCTGGATCAATAGACTGTGTGAGGTCTAAAAACCTCCAACCAACAAGTGAGAAAGTATCACAAGGAAGGTTGGCCTAAATATTTCGTTAAAGAGAATATCAAATCCAAGAATGTTGTAGAGGAATTACAAAAGTTCATTCAAGAAATAAAGTGAGAATATTACTGAAGATTCTGCTAGATAAATAACAACCAGAATAAAGACACTGATTTCAAGAAACAGTTGTAAAAGTCTGGTTTAACAGGAGAGTCATGCCAATCCCCTGGAACCGTTTAAGTTTAGTTTCTAAGTGGTAGGGTAAGGGTAGAACTAGATGTGGATGGGGTAGATTTCTGTTTTAGGGACTTCCTGTCGAGAGACGAGCACCTTTAGTTCCTTTAGATAGGTAGAGAAACCCCTTTAGAATAGGGAAAGCTAAGCCGTTCTCTTATTTAAATCCTTCAAGAGTCTGACTCGTTCTTCTGACCCACCACAGCATCTAAGGACTATTTGCAGAATGTAGCGGGGCAACGGTTGATAAGGGTTCACTGGTGGGTAGTCCCCTGGTTAGAAGATGTTCAGGAGTTACCAAGAGCTCATAGATTTCACAAGCTAACGAAGACTAAACCCTAATGTAATGAAGGCTTTGGATAGCAGAGTAACAACCTGCACGTCAAGATGCCCGTGGATCTGCAAAGGTGTAGGGTGAAAATACATGCCTGCACTTTGCCCTTTAACCAAGTCTTTACTTTGTGGAAAAGAGGGCAGAAGAGCAAAGAGATAGAAACCCTAGAAGGCACATCATGAAATGGATTTTTTTGTAACAAATTTGCTGATACAGATGTGGCAACAAACACTGGCGGAAAAATAAGTCTCCCTCAGAGAGGATCCTATGCAAGATACCAGGGAGGCTGTAGCTTTAAATAACTCATGGATCAACCACAAAAAAGAAAAAGGAAGAACACTGGACATTTGCATAATACAAAAGAACTAAAATATATATGCGTTTGTTCCAATAATGGAATAACATATCAGTTCCAAAAGATGAGAAAGGGTCTCACCTCACGGCAATGTTTAACAACTACAACTTCCTGAGAAAGGAGAATCAACATATATGTGTAGAATTTATACAGCACAGAAATTGGACAAACGCAAGCATCGAGTCATACTGTTAAGTCTAACAAAAAAAAGTGCAGTGTGAATGTCCTCTGACCAGGAGCCACCCCCCACAAACCAGGAGCTATTAAAGTTTCATAAAGAAGTTGTCTGGATGGTGTACAATTCATTGATGACTTAAAAAAATTGTGCACAAAGAGTAAAAGAAATGCAGAGATTGAAAACTATACTACTGCTTAACTATTTAAAATTAGCAATAGGCACTAAGAAGTGCCTGAGAGATGGCGGAACATGCATTTTTGCACCCCGTGGCATGCACCCAATAATGCACATTCCACAAACTCCTCGTTCTATTGCTATGTTGCTCGGTATTTTGCTAATTTGTAGTCCGCTTCCATTGATGCCTCTTTCTGTCTTGCAGCTGCCACTGATTCTGTCACTACCCATCATCGCTGCTACACCCATAACTTGTTCACCACCTTTGTTTCCATTACTGCATTAATAATCTCTGCTGCAAGATACTATACTGCCACAGCATTCTTCTCTCCACCTCACTCACACTTTCTGCTGCTGCAGAATGGAGCTAATACCTATTGTGCCAGATGTCCAACTTCCACATGAGATGCAAACTATACTTTGTTTTGAGGACATGAGAATACCATGCTTTAAATATCTTCGAGACTTCCTAGTGCACCTTGTATACTATTACACAGACTCACCCATATGCTGAATGCTAGGGATGTATATTTATGTGATGCCAGTTGGCCTGGGGAGCTGGTTCGGACCTGACCAGGCTCTTCCAAGCTATACCCAGGAGCTAAGTAGCTCCCAGCGATTTAGAGGCATGTACGTTGTACCTAATGGATTGTAATTTTGTGAATAAATATGGTGTCACACAGAGAACATGCAAGCATAATGCCTCTTTAACAGGAGTGCAGGCAAATCTTTTTGGGGGGGAACAGTGAGGGGTCAGAAATGCAAGACGGACCTCAAGTTGTAGTTTTCTCAATGTTTGCCATATATTAAAATAAAGAGGGTTAGGATAAATGCCCTTATTTACCCTATCATAACAAGGATGTTCCTAACTAGCAAACTAAAACTAAAGAAAGATGGCCTAGTGTCCAAAGGTATCTGACCTCACGCTAATACATGTAACCAAAGTGTACAAGGTAAATATATCTTTCTTCAGTTCAAAAAACCAATGCAAAAGTTCAAATTTATAGTACTAACAAAGTATTCCTTTCAATCAAGGTTTGACTCCCTTCCCCTGGATCAATTCATGAAAACCCTTGAGAAATGTCTTATTCAACAAAGTTTTGTTCACTTTAACTCAAAATGTCTTTTCCATCCAATGCATCCTTCCACTTGGTAAAGTAAATGTCTCTTTCACAAAACACCTATTCAAAAACCAAAGCAATCGTTTTCCGCCACACAGCATCCTTTGCGGTAAAGTAAATGTCACTAGTTCATAAACCAAAGCAATTGTTTCCTCCACACAGTATCCTTCCCAGGATGTAAAACAAATACTAGGATATCACAATTATACCGTCAATTGAATACTTTTGTCAGGATAGCACAGCAAATGTCATTTGTAATGTAACAGTTTGTCAGGATGATAAAGTTAGCAGTTTCTTTCCACAACACTTTTTTTGACCATAGCCACATTTCTTCAAAGTAACTGTTTCTTTCCTGGTATACTAGCCTGCCACGTCTAACTACAACTGGTCCCTTTCATGGTTTTCTCACCTGCCAGAAAGAAAAAACTCCTACTACTACAGTTGGTTTCTTCTGTTAGTGGCAACATTTGTTCCAAGGTTCTCCACACCAGTATCCTATGTGAAGAGGGTGGAACAATCTTTAAAGTCTCTTCACTGTTGGCAATATGGGTTACGGATTTCCCCAAACTCGTGCTCAGGAAAGGAGAATGGCACCGAAGTTGCCCTATTGTCTCCTTGCTATAGTTTCTTTGATGTTGGCAATGTGGGTTAAAAATTTCCCCAAGTTGACATTTCATAAAAGCGAATTGCGCCCTTTTCCCCCTTTAACTCTACTTGTTCAGTATTCAGAATTATCTGGTATTAGTGGATGTTCCACTCAGAGAACCCCAGGGTTACCTGTTTCTGAAGGGCAACTCACTGGCTTCTCTCAGCGGCTACGTGCCACTCCTTGCTGCTGCGAATTAATATTCCGGGGATCCGCAATCCCTTTGACAGCTCTGCTGTATCAGCCACTACCTTCCTTGGAGCTCCACCAGCTCTGTCTAGTCTCTGCATCCTCCAGCACAGTTAAGTGACTTGCATCTGGTTGGGAACATGTCTCCCACACAGCAGGGCTTCTCTCCCCGCTGCAGACCACAACTCTGCTTCCTGCTGCGCATTCTCTGCAAAACCGCATGACTTCTCTTCTTGCATTGGCTTCTGCTGGCGCTCACACTCCTGCTTCAGCTCCAACCGCTTTGACCTCTCTCCTGACTGCTCATGCCTCTGCTACTCCTCCCCTCAGTCTGGCTCATTCTCAAGTTTAAATGTCCCACTCAGGTGCAACGACTTTAAACAACTAGACCACAAAGTATTTTCTCTAGCACCTTTGATCCACATTAACTCTGTCCCTCTTCCTCGTCCCAGTAGCACAGGCATTATGGATCTTGCAGTTCATAGTGGTTGTGGCTCCTTCATCTCTCTTTCGTTCTGATTGATTTGTGAACTGAATATAATCATAGTTGGGAGAGGTTATGTGAAAGTTATAGGATTTGGTTTTGGGGTTGGGACTTTTACCCAAGACAGCATCATGATAATAGGGGATGTCAAATTGGATTCATGAATTCCAAAAGTATAAAACATATTCTTTCTAGGTGACATTCATAGAATGTTCTTTGAGTTTTCTCATGGGAGTAACTTCTCCAGTGACAGCATGTCATTAGGTATTCGGGAATTATAGGACTTTCACCCTCACAAGAAGATTAATACCATGCGTCTCCCAAGGGAGTCCCCACTTCCCCCTGACAGCCATTTCCTCCCATTATGCCACCCCCAAGGTCAGGATGAGGTAGCAACTGCCTTTCCCTGGCCCAATGGGAGGAGATTTTAGGCTGGTGTTTAGTGATGTCTCAGCAGGATTCATCACAGAACCTAGATTTCAAATTTAACAATAGGGAGTCGGCTGTCATTTCCGACCTTAATCAATAACCTAGCTGCCCTCTATTGTAAAACACAAAGAAACATGAGAGAAAAGCAATTATCACAAAGTTGGAACTTGCAGCATAGCCCCATTCCCCCATTTTCTACAATAATCAATTTTCAGAGGAAAAATAGCAGAGGATTTAGAATATGTAAATTTCATAATTTCGCCATGAGTACGACTACGAGTGTGCAGAGATTTGGGATTAAAAACAGATTTATAGCTCTAAATTATAGAAGTGATCAAACTACTTATCACACATGCACAAAGTTGGTACACCAGAGTTGAAGAGGAAATTGACAACATTTAAAAAAAGAGATAATACAGATTAATCATGTGACTGCCACAAAAAAGAGTTGTGAAACTCTAAACATAATAACGGAAGATTACCAAAATCAAATTACGATACGCAAAACCAAAACATTCTTTAGTGACAAAACAGACCATCTGAATGACAGAACATATAATTTTGAACCAAATTAAGACCAAATCTAACAGATGAGGAGTTCTAAAGGTAATTCACCTTTATTTACACCAAATAGTTCAGATACAAGAAGCATTGAGTCAGAAACCCTAGAAGGCACATCGTACAC
This sequence comes from Ambystoma mexicanum, assembly GCF_040938575.1. NCBI lineage: Eukaryota > Metazoa > Chordata > Amphibia > Caudata > Ambystomatidae > Ambystoma > Ambystoma mexicanum. The sequence continues at coordinate 626,897,332 of NC_090928.1, read as the reverse complement.
CAGAAAATAGAAACACCCTTTTAGAACAAATCTGCAGGTACAGACGAGGCAACAGAACCAACACATTTATAAAGCACAACATTCAACCAAACGTGCATCTTGGTGCTAACGACCAAGAGGGTCCAATTAAGAGAGGACCCAATGCAAGACACATGGGAGGTTCCAGTTTGAAATAGCTTGTGAATTACCAACAGAAATACAAAAGGAAAATACAATAGACCTGTGTAGGCTACAAAATAATTGACATATAGGAGTATGTTCAAAGAAAACAATACATTATCACTTACAGAAGATGACCTGTTCACGCTACATTGTTGGACCAATTTCAATCTCTTCCTCTTGAATACTGGAATCAGACTAACATTTGGCATGTATTGGGATACTAATATCTGGCAATAGGATCCTACATCTTCTGATTCTGTCACTTTGTGGGAAATGCTACATAGCTATGATACAAGTCCTCTGGACGTATCCTCTACCCTACACCATGGTCAATGCCCTGACCTTATTTTGACCTGTGGTATGGGAATACCAATATCTAACACCATCCATTCTGCTGTCCTGGTCGGACCACTTTGTGAGATTTTCAGGAAACCACAAGTACTGATCTTACAAAGTTGATGCATACTTACCAAATGAAAAAAGACGCCCAGTGCATCCCAAGGGGGGCAATTGGCAAAGGCACTGACTTCCACTAACAATCCTCTCTACTCTGAAGACCTACTTAAACAAGGGATTAGGACGTTGGACTCCACCTGTAATGAAAATGCATCGCTTGTACAAAAAACCCCCAAGAAACAACCTAACCCATGGTACTCTCCATTACCCTCATTAAGAAAGCGTACAGGCAGATGGAAAGTCTTTGGAGAAAGCAGAGACACTTGTCCTCTGCATTGGAAGTCAAAACTGCCCTGAAAAACTATAAAGCTGCAATTTGGAATGCCAAGTCTCAATTTTTACACAAAAATCAGACATCTCATAACAGACATCGAGAACTCTTCTCCTCCATTGCTAACTTCTTCCATCGTAGTTGTATCTCAGTGGCATTTTCGCCTTCCACCAAACAAGCCAATGCATTTAACGCTTTTTTTAACTAATAAAATGTAACACATTCTCTGGACAATTGATCAGTATTTGGCACTGGCCGATGCCATTCGTAGCAGTAAGTGTACCAGGCAAACCTCACCACCTAGTACAGCACACGCAGTTTGATTTTAGCCCGATCTCTCTGGACACCATTGTTGCACTATTAAGGGAATTGAATGATGCACTTCCTATCCTCCCTGCCTGTGCAGCACAGTTTCATGCTGTTGAATTAGCACATTTCATGACTAATTTCATAAACCAATCACTGTCACAAGGACTAGTCCCATCTAAACTGAAACTCTTTACAACATGCCCCCTTGTCAAAAAACATAATGTTGACTCTTATGATCTTCAAAATTATCGTCCAGTTGCAGGCCTTCCCTGGCCAGGAAAGATCCTGGAGTAAATAGTGACTAAACAACTGCAAGAACATGTGGACAAATACTCACCCTTGGACACCGTTTAATCTAGTTTCTGCCCGAGTCACGGAATGGAAACAGCACTATTGGCAGCCTGGGATGACTTACTTGACTGGTCAGACAATGGTGATCCCGCCTTGCTGGTGATGCTAGATTTATAAGGCGCCTTTGATACGATGGATCAGAGCATCTTATTTTCTCGCGTAAGTGCAGTAGGAGGAGTTTCAGAGCAGGCCCTACTATGGTTGAGTTATTTCTTGTTTAACCGTTACCAGCAAATAAAGTACAGTGGGTTTTTATCAAATACCCTCCCAGTGAGCTGTGGTGTGCCTCAGGGCTCTTCACTTTCACCGCTTTTGTTCAATCTCTATATGAAACTGTTAATTAATACCTTTAGGAAATATGATGATTCACGTTTCCATTCGTATGCAGATGATACCCAGAGTTTTCAGAAAGTCGGTAACTGAGGAGTCATTCCAGAAAGTAGGCCTCTGTCTGGACAAAGTCAGCCTCTGAATGTCGCAGAACCGAGTGCAACTAAATGCAACTAAACGCCAGTAAAACCGAAGTGGCATTGTTCGGACACAAATACCTACTTGCAGAGGCTTCTGAGCGTCTCTCTTCTTCCTGTTTTATGGGTTTGAGCATCACTTACACCCCAAAGTTAAAAACCTGGGATGGATCTGGCAAGCAAAGCTTGGGAATGAAAACCAGGTTGGAGCGAAGTATCAGTTAATCTTTCTTACTGTACGTCTTCTGTGCCTGGCTCTTCCCTTTACACCTCAAATAGATCATGCCATTGTAGTGGGAACCTAGTAAACTTCTGTTTGGACTACGGAAACAGCTTGCTTGCAGGCAGCGCAGAGAGACAACTGACCAAACTCCAGAGAGCACAGACCGCTGCTGTTCGGCAGATTTTTGAATTCCCTAAATCAAATGCGATTTCATCTATGCGTAGATATTTACATTGCCTGCCGGTAAAGGGACAAATCGACTTTAAGATTTTATGTCTTGTGTTCAGATGTCTCCATAGCCTTGCACCGCCGTACCTTGCAGAGAAATTGAGATGGTACCAATGTAGTAGACCACTTCGGGCATCTGACAACCTTCTGTTGAGGGTTCCATCCTCCTGCTGTGTTTTTAGGGGAGATCAACGCTTTGTGATTTATGGTCCCAGACTATGGAAGTCCCTGCCCTGGGAACTACAGAGTATGTCAGAGTTTACACAATTCCGTAAATCTCTCAAAAATTATCTGTTTAAATAATGGTTAAGTGCAAAGGGATAGTTTCTTCTGATTTCAATCTAACAGCTGGACCTTGAACTTTGAAGATTTTGTTCCATCTGCACCCAGATGCTCTTCAGTCTGCCAAGTTTAGTGTGATATAAATATCTCAAAATTCAAATTCAAAATTCAAGATTTTAAAAAAAGTTGCACTACTACAATTACAACTTCCAGCGAAAGGGGAAGGAACATATACGCAGAAGTTATGAAACAAATACATTGAACAGCATGAAGCATCCAGTCTTATCTTTAAGACTTGATAAAGCGCTGTTTTACATTAAATAACATGTCAGTTGAGGCTGTTCTAAATACACTGTTGTATATATTTGTCTCTTGATTGGTGAATAAATACGGTATCATATATAGAACAGCTGATTATTAAAGCTTGAGGGACAGCAGCGCAGGCAAATATTTTCTTGGAGAACATAGATTTCAGGTCTTTGATTTTGTCTATGGGAGCCCAGCCTGTAGGATCAGGTCTAATAGGTGTCTGTTGTGCTCTCAGCCTAGAAGACTTTCTCAACGTCGGAAACGAGGACGAAGACTAGCCTTTAAGCTTAACCAGGAAGGGGGGGGGGCAATGTGACTGCTCAACCGAACATGTACCACTGAGGGAAGAAGAAATGAGGTTTCACATTCCCCTGGGGGATGAGAAAAGAAAGCCTGGCAAGAATACTCAGCCTCTGCTTTTAACTGAATGTGCCTCCCAACCTACGGAAGCATGGACCAGATTAGGTGAATGTACTGCCTCCTCAGGGACGAAGTGAGATACATTGCGATTGCATCTCTTTCGTTTATATTAAAGAATACCTTTGACTAGAGCCAGGATCAACTGCACAAAAAAATCACAATATTTCATAAGAAACACTTTGGCCCTCAGAAACCCAATTCCCATGCTATGCTCATTGAAGAGGTCGTCTTTGGCCACACACAGGGTGAAGCGGTGGATAAGATGTTTTTCCAAATGCAGCTATGCACTACCGGTGCAATCCTTCTGTCAAATTCTAGAAGATCTGAAAAGATCTACCCGAGGTCTGTGTGGCTTGCCCATCAGTTTCCCATCAAGGAAGCCTTAGCACTGCAGACGACCTGTAGGGTTCTTGCGTGTCCCGTGAGCATCGCGGCCCCATCCCACCCTCATCTCAATAAGCAAGATGGCTTCACAATGCAGGGGCAGTGGCACTGCTGCTGGGACCTAAAATGGCAATGCTACTTATAGAAGGCTCTGTACATTCTAAGAAGTACTGCTGTGTGGGCAAGGACGTAACTTGTATGGGCCAACCACCAAGCAAATCACGTCAACAGTCGCAGAGGCTGTGATGAATCAAGGGAGCTCGTCACTTCTCCCAAAGGGGGAGCCCATTCCTGTGAGGCTAGGCAGGTAAACCGACTCCGCAATACCCTCCCTAGATGTAGAGGCAAGTGGGACCTCACTGGGAGAGACGCTCCCTTAGGGGACAAGGACTCCAGTTCACGCGAGGAACTCCCGCAAGAGGTACATACTATGGCCTAGATAGGAAATATCCATACTGTAACAAGGAAACCATAATACCAGGAACTGTGAATTATCTATACTGGGATGGGGAAGCCACGATACCATGGATCATCCATACAGAGACGAGAATAATCATAATGGATATTACTATCCGAAAGAAAAAGGACATATCACTTTAAAATCCAAGAGGTGGATGAACATAACTCCATTGAGAGACGAGCGAGAGGTAGACAGAGAGAGAAGAACAAGTCTGCTGGGAAATGTCCTGTGCTGCGTGATGCGAACCAGAGACAGAGAGCCATACACCGGCTGGTGAGTTCCCCAAGCCATGTACAGCGAACCAGAGAGAGACAGGCTGGAACCCGCGAGTTTCAAACTAGCGCAGCTTTGAAAAGCATTACGCTGAAGCAAGTGCAAGCACAAAGCCTGAGAAAACCAGGGGGATGGAGCCCTTCTGAAGGTGGTGGAGAGACCAGGTATAGGAATCCTTTGTGGGACAAGCTCTAGGCAACGTTGCTGATACCACTGACAACTGGAACCCACAGTCGGTAGGGTCGAACGCTGAAAAACCACATTACCATAAAGAAACGGGAAACCACTAGAAGGGAGATGCCGAAATAGGAGAGACACTGGATATCTGTGCATTGAACGAGGGTCTACAATGAAGGAGGCTCCCACCAGCCTTCTCCTACCATCAGGAAGGTAACAGGAAGAACAGGAGGCCGGGAAGACCCCAAAGCATCATTTCTGCAACCAGTTAACTAGTCTCAGTACACAAACTGAAATAGAATTGAACTGCCGAGAGAGAACCCTAGCATAATAATTGTGTAAAATGAACTGTTGAATGGTGAAACACTAGAAGGAAAGTAGAAGAGATAAAGTTACCCTGAGAAAAGGGGAAGATAGCTCGACATCCTGTAGAAAGTCAAAATAACTTTGACGAGGAAGCTGGACATGGAAAAGAGCATTGAGAAAATTGGCAATTGAATCACACATCACATGAAGTATTCCAAGAAGCTATACAACCACACGTTAAGAATCACATACAGGAAACAAGGATTAAGAAGAGAATCCATAGAGGGATCAAACACGAGGAGAGAAAGCAAAGTAATCCTGTTAAAGATTTAGAGTTTGATGAAAACAGTCATAAGAGACTATTCACAAGCCAGATGTTGAAAGACTGGTTCTAGAAGTACCCTCAGAAGAGTGGCATCAGTTTCAAGAGACTATGTTTGAATCACCTACTGAAAAGCTGGTACTAAAAGCACCATCAGGAGAAGGGAGTCATTCTCCTGACCTGAGTTAGTTTTTGTATGAGGGTAGTTTTTGGACAGCTGACTTATTTGCTTGGGCCATCCCGACTGACTGATGAGCTGCTTAGTTAACAAACGCCCATTGTGATAGAGAAAGATCGGCCTTATCCCTTTTACTTGAATAAACTACTGAATCTAAGAGCACCACAGAGCCTGTGTCCTTCTTCTGAGCTGCCACAAGGCGCAATGGAGTCACAATAAATTCACCATTTTATCAGTGCAACACACACTAAGACCATATTACAGGTCTGATTCCTTCTGGGGCAGGCCAGCACGCCAACTCTACTGCAAGTGGAAAACTGTTGCCTGAAAGTCATTCCGGAATGTAACCGCAATACAGTCAGGCCAGTGGAATAGAGGGAGTGCACTGGACACGGGTGGATTTCAGGGCCTATATGGTCCCTGGACCTGCCCTTACTTCGACATACTGCATGAGGCCAATCTAACGAGAAGAAGAGTCCAAACTGGTAAAGTGAACTGGAACGAGGGCCTTGTAACATGGATGCACTGAGCCGCTCACCATCTGCAACAAAGCTGCAAGATGCTCTATTGCCAAGTTAGTCCCCCAGGGACCAAGCCTTGTGCCAGCACTGGCTTTGAGCAATCCTGTCAGATCTTAGGAAGGGGGAAATTTGGATGGCCAAAAATGCGATAACACAAGTTACGCGGGATTTCATTTAGAAATTAGAAATAGGAAGGAGGTGGAGCGAGGGGGGCGAAGACACAGAAAGGGGGCATCTTTCGAGGTAATGAAGTGACGACCCATTGCGTGGCTGGAAGCAGAGTACAGCAAAGACATATGTAGCAGAATAGTGATGCTAACGCGAGACAGCGTCACAAAAAAGGAAGGTATATGCGCTTACGAATGAAAGGGCCAAGTGTGTGTATTAAATAGTGCCACCTGTGCGTTTACAAACCATCATCTTCAAGTCTAAGCTCGTGGCACAAACAAATTCAAGAATGGTCACGTATATTCAGATTGCGATATAAACTATAGGGTTAAAAAAACTGGGTTTTGGAGCACGCACCAATTGGCAATAAACAAATAACATATTGCTTTGGCATGGGTGAGTTTGGGTTGCCGGAGTATATGGTTGGGGGGGGGGGGCAGTGGGAACTCTCCGCCCAGCAACTCAATCAAGGTACACCAGCAGCTGTGGAAGAGCACAGGGCTGAGCGCTGACTCACTCTCTGGGAATACAGACAGACCGTGTGTGCGTGATCAGCATTCGGCGCGTGCGTGACCACGTGCATTCAACCTCTCAGGGCGGAAGCTGGCGCCACGTGTCGAATTCTTGCTACAGCTCTGCAAATTGAACGCAACTTTCAGCATATTTACAATAATATTGTCTCTGCAAGCCCATTGACACGCGTAAAAAGCGATACAGAACACCTGCTTGGGTCAGATTGGGTGACACACGAATAGTGTTCATTCAGCACACATGCAGCACAAAAAGACCACATCACCTGTAATATGCATCATTTGAAATGTGTAGGCCACAAAAACGTTCACAGCAATACAGCTGTAAGCAATACAATAATAGCTTACTTTTAGATTACAGGATACAAGCAGCTGGTCAATATCACCTGTGTCAAAATAGGTTCAAGACATACAGGATACAAGCATCTACAAGCAGCTGGTCAATATCACCTGTGTCAAAATAGGTTCAAGACATACAGGATACAAGCATCTACAAGCAGCTGGTCAATATCACCTGTGTCAAAATAGGTTCAAGACATACAGGATACAAGCATCTACAAGCAGCTGGTCAATATCACCTGTGTCAAAATAGGTTCAAGACATACAGGATACAAGCATCTACAAGCAGCTGGTCAATATCACCTGTGTCAAAATAGGTTCAAGACATACAGGATACAAGCATCTACAAGCAGCTGGTCAATATCACCTGTGTCAAAATAGGTTCAAGACATACAGGATACAAGCATCTACAAGCAGCTGGTCAATATCACCTGTGTCAAAATTGGTTCAAGAAATGGTGCAAAGCCTTCCTTTCCCAAAGCACAGATGGCATTAGAACAAATGGGGCGGGCATAGACGCACGGATAGTATTAGAACAAACGTGGTGTGGACAGAAGCGCAGACAGCATTAGAACAAACGTGGTGGGGATAGAAGCACGGAATCCCTTTTATACTGCAGTGAAAGCTTAGAAACACAATACAACATGGTCCATTGAGGAGGTGTGGGGGGGGGTGTAAGAATGATGGACTCCCTTCCCTTTCTTTTATGTTTCGCAATGATTAGCTGAGAAGGATGGCGGCGAGATGCCTTTTCCACACGTGTTGCTTTCTGGTAGAATTTTAATACACATTTCTGCCCTCAGGAATGCAGCTAACAACTGTTAGAGAAACCGGTTCACAGTAAGAACATTTCCAGTTATCTGATTTCGGCCATTTCTAGATAAATCTATTTAAAGTTGTGTGTATTATTTAGTTGCCTTCATGGGTAACACGAATAAAGGGAGGGGCCCAGGAAATGCATTTGATTAAGTAGTGGGAGCCCACACTTTCGGCTCTTCCCAGAACTTGCATTATTTTGACCTTGGAGTGTTAGTCATTTTTGATGCTTTGGGCTTGTTAAAGCACTGAATGGGAGGTGCGCCTCTCCATCACCTTCATAGATGGGGGCGATGCACACAGCACTTGGCCGGGCAAAGAATGCAAGGCAGGAGACCAGTTCTTCCACACCTCATTATTGGTTTGAGAGCTATGAAAAAGTGACCGCCTCTATTTTGTGTTGAAGTCCACAGAAACCTCCAGAGCTTAGCAGGAGGGTTTTCCTCCACAATACCGCAAATCATTGCAGGAATTGAATTACCACTGGTGAGAATTCTTCCAGAACTCCAAGGGAGTGCTACCAGACTCCGTAACGGGGAAGAACAACACCCCTCTTTCGGATTTACCACCTAGCGAAGAGTATTCACGTTTTGCAGTATTTTCTCCGGGAATCCCAGCGTAATCACAATGAGGGCAAGAGTGCGCACATGCATGCTAGCAAGACCCCAGAACAGCCTTTCCTGCAACAGTAACAAGCACATTTGCCTAGCTCCATGGAGTATAAGAAACAACCATTAATAACCTAAAGGCATACACATACACAAGGGTAGGCCTGAAAAGGAAAACGGCATGTGGTCGGGTGCAAATCCACACACATAACATGTACCTTATCTAGGCTAGGGTGGTCTTCCAGTGTCCTGCTGCTCCCAGTCCCACGGTTTCTCTGCCTCCTTCCCCATTAAACGTCCACTATTACACTGTCCGTCCCTCTTAAAATGATCGCACCCACTTCCCACCTTTGCACAGCCTGATCCCGGGTGCCCTCTCATTCAGAAAGTGAAAAAAAACACAATGTTTTTCCTTTATAAAAAGGGACAGTCCTGCGGCGACACAGACACGGGGCTCATTGCTGGGAATATACTCGGGGATCCCAGGGCGGAGATGAGGTTTGGATGCAGGGGGGTGGGGGGCAAGTGATAAAAGGTGGGGCTTAGAAGAGCTGGGGTTACGTGCAGTTTTTTTTTAAATCAAAACCTAAAGTCTCGTGGGCTCCCAAAATCGCGTGAGAACGCACATCGCTTTGGCCGACTCGGATATGACAAGTTATTTATAACGCACTTAATACCCAGAGGTTTCCAAGCACAGACCTTGCTTCCAAGGCGAGCACGTGTTGCCCCTGAGCTATCCCCCCCCCCCCCGAGACAACAGGTGAATCACAACCGACTGCAATTTCCATACTCCAGGTCCAAACTTTCCTTTTTACTTTACTAGCCCGCTTGGCAACCATTCAACTATTGCACTAGTCTTTACCCACAGAAATGGGCAACTATACAATTGAATTCACAAAAGTGATTTTTACTTGCTTTTGATTAATTACTAACATTTCCGCTTTTATATTTAGACAGGGTGGCCTTCACCCTTTATTTATTATTGATTTACAATTGATCACATGCACATGGGTGGTCTATAATCAAGACACAAAAGATTAAACAGCTCTTTTATTAACATGACAAGCCTGTTACTTATTGTAAGAGCAGCGCTAACCTTCCAAGTTTCCTCATCGCAACAGGCTGTAGCGTCACATGAGCTTTCTCAGCCCGTCATAGAACTTCATCACCGACCTGCAATTATGCAGTATGCGATCAAAACCAGGAATTCTCTCACTGGCTAAGGGCAGACCTCCCGTTCTCCACCCACCAATCGTCACCAAACAATGTGACCCGCCAAGAGACAGGAAGATTCCAGGCCCTTGACAGGCACTGGAAGCTGAATAGAAACAAGGTACCCCTGGAAAGCACACAGACAACCCAACACACCACCATGCTAACTCTTGCCTCTGCACCAACAAAAAATTAGAACGCAGCTACACCCCTAGAATAAATGGGCCTGGCTGCAGACATACTAAAACAGCCCCAACGTCCACCTGAACAGCGTTTATAACACAGCGATGCCCCTGCACACATAACGTCACCCTCAAGCATCAGGGCCGCCAGAATGCAGATACCATTCCCATTGGTCGAACTGCACAACCACCGCACCACAGCTAACGCTAGTATGCAGCTGCAGTGGCTGCACACATACCGAGTGCACCCATGCACGGTGTGCTACACTACTCTCTCCACTGACCTGGACTACGGTGCCCGAGGGCGTTCAACCCACAGTGCTTTGGAATCATAACAATGAAAAAAGGCACTATACAAATGCCAAATAACATAACAGACACCAAGATGCCCCATGCCATGCATGCCTTATGTCGTTTGGGAACCCTGTATCGTTTTTCTTCTGTGCATTCTGGGACTTTAGTTTTGCTTTATCCCCTATAAATCCATGACTAGCAGGACCAGAATGAAAAGACATCTCCCAAATAACACAGGGTATACTTGCTTGGTTGGACAAATCCAATTTGTTTCTAACATATGCACTAAAAAGGAGATTATAAAACAAGGTGACAAACCCCAACAAGAAAGAGGGAGCACAACAAACTTATGTAATCTTCTGTGAAAGAGTTTAAAACTGGTGGTGCATTCTTCATTGGTAAAAGGGCAAACACAGGAAGGCTTATTTAATAGTCAATCCCAAAAAGGGAAAACAAATGGTGAGACCTTCCAGCACTGCCTTTGGGTAGACAACTGATTTAGGACTCCCAGTGCAACTAGATAACACTCTGCCACAAAACTTCACCTCCTCCCTCATATGCCAGCCCCACAAACTAAAGACTCCCCTGAGAAGCCAGCGTTGGCTCTGGATCAGAGGTCATAGTGAGTGGGAACTAATGGGAATTCAGTTCCACTACTTTATTGTTTCTATTCATTCACTACTACTATCTCCTACGGTTTTGACAGTTTTGGAACCGTTGTATAGTCAGTTAAAGCATACCTCTTCATTGACTCGATTGAGTTCAGCCCAGCCACGCCACGTCTCTGCACTCGGGTCACAGTTCTACACTTCTTATCTCCACTAAGGACACAGGGCCACTGCTACATGCAACATCAGCAGAGGCCGAGTGGTATGCACATGGTGCGGATTAAAGAAAAAATACGGTGGACCTTTACGATGCCGGCTGCACAATGACATAGACTACGAGATGCACAAGTGAGTCAGGACGAATGCATGACCCAGCGAACCCGCCCCCTTTACTACAGAAGTCCCTCCCGAAGCAAGCATTGGAAAACACTCCCTAGCATAGCATCTCCTCTCCTTGCAGCATAAGATGCCGACAATCCCAGGGCGGGACACCCACCCTTATGCTGCACAAGAAGATATCACCCCAGGAGTGGAGCCTGCCCACCTGCCACACAAACATCCTCTCAAGAACAGGATCCGTTACCCACCAAAGGATATCCTTCCCACCTTCCAGTCCCTAGGCACAGGGCCCCCTATACTTCTTCATATTCTGGACATAATGCTTGCTTCGCTGCACGAGTTGGTTATGTTGTGTTAGGTCATGCAAATTTTGTAGAATTCTGTTATGTCGCTTTACATGTCCACGTTGCTTTGTACAACCCTGGCAGGCGCACTAAAGAAGCTGAAAGTTGGCATGTAGCCCTCCACAAAACACACGGAAGAGTAAGGGACACTACATTCCGGAAAAGGGATAATGGCCCAAGTAGATCTGCAAGGGCAAGTTGGTAAGCAGACTCCCCCATTTGACCTCTGACCCCGTTGCCCTCTTGTAACAGGGCAAGGTACATCCAGAGCGGGTAAAGCAGGGGAGTCAAGGCTGAATTATGCAGATTCACGCCCCGTCGTCACATACCCTACCTGTTTAAACACACTGGCTTACTTTGACCTGTGCCCACCTTCCCAAAGACATACTGTGGATGGGGGCATGATATGCCAACTTCTAGACAAACTGTTTATGTCTCGTGTTTCCCTGACTTGGTCCTGCATGAATGTTTGCCTGGTAGAACGCCTGGTGGCATGTATGCCCGTGGAATGCTGTGGTGTGGCCTTGAGTGAGGGGGTATGTGGGTGTTCTCCCTCTATGTGACTTACCTTCCCCCATAGCCTGTTATGCTGTACGTGCACCTTGAACTTGAGTAAAGGTCTCACCTGCAGAGTGGCGCCTGTCGCATCTGTCCCAGAGCAGTAATCATGGTTAGGATAATGGGGTGAAACCTGGGGTGGCCAATCAGATGCCAGGGGTAGCACTTGCCACCGCAGGCCACTCCCTCGTATAGAACATGCCCAATCCACACACGCATGTATTGCATACCTTAATCTGCAACTTAAAAATGCGTAACTTACAATGTGTGTTTTAATACATGGGCAGACACACAAAAATCGTTTACTCGAAACTGATTTGCTGTTTCACTATCACCGGCGACTCCTTGCCCGCTAAGGTTTCTAATTACAATTCCTGTTCTTTGAGATGAGCAGGCGTGCAAAGCTTGTGAAGGGAATTAAACGGGGAAAGAAACCCTTCGGACACTTTTAAATGACCTACAACATTTCAGAAAAGGCTGCAAAACAGTGGTCCCATTCATTTTGGCTTACTGCACAAAAACCCAGACTCATTTAAAAGTGGAAAAGGTCGCTTTAATGTGACAGGCCAAAGCTTACAATCATAACGCATAACTGGCTCCATGGCCTAACAAACTAAATGGCTATTTAAACAATCAATTAAATAACTTAAACATTTCCCATTTTCCCCCAACAATTAAATAATTAAATAACCCATTTCCTCCCTAATGATCCCTTGGATCCTACCGAATCCTTGCCCCTTTTCCAGGCGTCCCGCTTTTTTCCCAGGGGCCATGCCCCTCCAGGCTCAATACCTGATCCACCGGGGTGACCTGCTTGTGCAAGCAGCGCCACCCCCTCCTTTCCCGTGTCATTCCCCCATTGTGCTTCCCCCCCCCCCACATCAAAAGGGGCCATGCCCCCGGCACCCCGTACCTTTTTGACCCCTTGAACTCCCCTCTACACCAAACTCCTCTTACCTGAGACCTGCAGCCAGCCTGACCTGCCACATCAGCAACAATATTACATATAACTTTCCCGATGCCCTGTCCTGTCACACCAAGCCACCAACCCCACCCTCTTAACCGACCCCCAACCATAAACCCCCCCCTCTTCCTCATCATCCCCTGCCCCAAGACCCCCCCATTAAAAATAAATTCCTTAAACAAAATGAAGGGGAGGGAGGGCGGGACAATCGACAAGTCCTAACCGTCGCCTGTCTCCCGAACCTTCCCTGAGCCCTTAAGTACCCCGGGAAACAGGCGCTCTACCCCCCGCGGCCACTCGCTGGCCGAGTGCAGCGCCAAAATACTCCCCGGGGGGAAACGCTTCGCGTTCCCCCCGGGGCCCCCCTTCTTCGCTCCCCCCACGTGTTAGTTACTCTGTCCAGTTAGTTGGATCTGATGAGCCGTGCTGCTGCGGCCGCTCAGGATTCACACGGACGCGACCACTCTGAAAGGGGTGGCTTCTAATCAGCGGAGGAGTAGCGCCGCAGAGACGATGCAAATCCGAGGGGTTAATACTATTTCAATTAAGCATGAACTCTGAAAAAGGACCGCGTGTTGCTGCTTTTCTATTATCTCACATTTTTGAGTGAGTGTCGCGCCCACATGTTATTAATAACCCTAGACATGTTTCCTCCGACAGGCAGGTGAATATGTTCTAAAAAAAGGACACTGAAGCCATGTGGGATTTAATGAACTCAAATGAAGAACACCCCCTTCTATTGAGAAGGCAGAAAGACACCAAAGTTTCCGGGGTTACGCCGCAAGTCAAACAGAGTAACAGCCTGGCTGCCATGCACCATTATTTCTGCTTTTTTTTTTTTACAGCCATGCGGTTAGGAACCAGTCAATACTTTGATAGCAAGTAGGTTTTTGCAACCTAAAGGGAATGCGCACTTAAAAAGCTGCATGCACACTGCTTTCCCAGGTGTTGTTAGGTCTAGAGGTCGCCATTATAAGCAACGGAATTCCACAGCCCCCAGATTGCATCCTTAGGTGCCCTGGAAGTGTGGGCATCATGGTCTCCAGCTCCCTGCCACCATTATAAGCACCGGTATTCCACAGCCCCCAGATTGCATCCTCGGACCCTAAGGAATGGACCTCTGTGCAGTAGCTGCCCTGGAAGTGTGGGCATCATGATCTCCAGCTCCCTGCCACCATTATAAGCCACGGTATTCCATAGCCCCCAGATTGCATCCTCGGACCCTAAGGAATGGACCTCTGTGCAGTAGCTGCCCTGGAAGTGTGGGCATCATGGTCTCCAGCTCCCTGCCACCATTATAAGACACGGTATTCCACAGCCCCCAGATTGCATCCTCGGACCCTAAGGAATGGACCTCTGTAGCAGCTAGGGCCCCAGCTAAGCTTTTTCGGGATTAAAAAAGTAACCCCCAATCCCAAAGGCGGTATTTTTAGCCGAATAGGCCAGTTAATTCCAAGACCAGATATCATTCAGCAATCCTTACTTCTTTGCACCTAGTAAATCATGCACAATAAAGGTGCATTTTTGCACAAAATGTCCCCTTCATATCATCCATCATAATATTGGGGATCTTCCTTGTTGCACTGCGCTTCTGGTACCGGTGACCAGAAAATATACGCGGTGGTGTCTGGGTGGAATCGACCCATTATTTTTGTTGCGCTTTTTCCTCCCCTTATTTGGTTGTTGGGAGTAGTTACATCTTTTTAGGGATTATAAGTAGCAAATATACTGCCTAATTATGGGGCTGGTGGTACCCACATAATCCAATGATTCCCTGGATAAACTAAGGTACAGAGGCGGAATGCATTGAAACTGCTCTAAAGCAAATAGTAAGCTCACAATCAACACATGGCTAATGCATAGTAACATACCCTGGCGTGACAGCGGACTCCATGGGGTGTGGGAGGGCTCATGCGACTGCAACAGCTTCATTTACTCCTATATTCATGCACAAAATCCATTAACATTTGGTTGCAGGCATTGATCTGGTCACTAGGCATACATTGGCAGTGCCCGTTCGGACTTAATTATCAGTTGGCATCGGGTGGCGGGACTCCAGCAGATTGTTGAATTGTGTCCACTTGTGCTACATGTCAAGAAGTGGCAAACAATAGCACTGGTGGCTGGTGAATTATTTGAACTGGAGTTTCTCAAAATGCTTGCGCCTAATGTGTAACAGCGACCACGCGCAGTAAGGTTGCCCAAACCAAACAGGATTCGGGGGTTTGAAATGGTGCATTTTACAGCAATTGCTTACATTACCTGCATGCACCCTCCACGTGCCGCACTGCCATGGAGGACTGGGTGGCGCTTCTCTCAGCAACATGAAAATACTGACTGATCAGTGGCGTGTCAACACTGTTAGCGCCACAGTCAGAGGCAGTGGGGCCAGACTTCGGACACCCCTCTGTCTTGCATTATTAAGCTGTGTGTTTGTTGAAGACACAAACAAAACAATGCATCGGAGCCCCTCCACCCCCGTGCAAATAAAGCACACAGGTGGACTGTGCTGCCTGCCACTCGGGTCGGAGCGACACGGGGGTGGCACCCCCTGCCCATAGTGGCGGGCCACAATACAACTAAAGAAAGGACCATGGAGTTGGCTTAAAGGGCCCCGAGATTCATCCCCATACTCAAGCCTGTGTTCCACTTCCAAACTAAAGGAATCTCGTGGCCTTCGTGTTGTGATTTCTGTGGCTGGTCAGATCAGATCAGATAACGTAGTCCTCTAACACATGTGAGACTATGTTGACACAACTTTGAAAATATTACAATTTTATTAAATCATCACGATTTATCTTAAAAACACATTAAAAAAAACTTTAATTACATACATTTTTATCAATAGAAAAAGTGCAAAGGTGCAATTCATAAAGTGCAATTAAAAACTCTCTTCTCAAAAGTTAAAAATAAACCGCATGACCTATTAGTCCCTCTTCCGAAAGACCAACCCGAAACACAAGTAAACTTTTTGCACACGGCTGTCTAATACAAACAAGAGAACTCCTGAAATTAAAGGTTGTTTGCCAGATTCCTGTATTGAACTGATTGGGTGAATCCTAACAGTATAACCGACTAGCTTCTAGACATACATCAGTACTTAATTCTACTTCACTGTTTTTCTTAATGTGTGCACCTTTACCAGAATATTTCTGTCCGACTTGGGTCTAGCTTGTCAAATGAAATTCAACACTTCTCCACGCCACGGAGCCATGTTATTTCACACGGCAAACCCAAATAGCTTTGTATTGCTTTTCCGTACATGCTCATTTTCACACATGAAACTGAAAGTGCAGCCGGACGTCCTCATACATGCTATTGACATCCGGTACTTTGGGCGAGGAGTGAAAATCGGACTTCGTAAAAGTACATTTTTACATTTGAAACTCCTGCTACCCAGAAATAAATCCAGGACGGGATAATTGAAAAAGGGATCGAGTTAAAATCAAGATGATCAGATATATGTACCTGCCTCCCCATCGACCAGTAAGCGTCCTTGCATCCAGGTCCGGTGGCCTCAACTCTTACCCATCGACGGTGGGTCACCTTACCCCAGAGCATCCACTCAATTCATGCTATGTCACATCAATGTCTACCTTAATTGCAATAGGAACACGCATTACACCCAGCACATCCCTGTGCGTCCATCTGTTTTCAGAACCCATCACCACCAGTAAATCCCAGCAATTCATCATTTCATTAACTGTCACACTCTTGGGAATATCTTGCTGGCTTGCACTGCTGTCCATTTCTCCTAATATTTTGTGCCTCTTGGGAAGGCTCAGCTCCTGAGTGTCACACTCTTAAGTTCCATGGGCATAGGAATCCCATCACCCCCCCGCGCCACTCGGTAGACGCTGTCCGCTCCTCTCCTCCCGCCACCCTGTCCATCTGTACCCCTCCTCTGTGCCCCTCTGTATCCTACCCCCCCTCCCCCCGCTGTATATCTGCTCTGGTGTTGGCTTGGGAGGATAGCTCAGGGGCAACACGCCCGCCTTCAAATCAAGACGACGTGTAGCAACACAGGTTCGATCCCAGAGTCTGCCCTTAGAAACCTCTGAGTATTAAGCGTGTTATAAATAACCAATTACAATTATCTCTGAAAAGCACTCCATTATGTATCTGTACTGTTGTATACCTCTGTAAAGCGCTGCATGATTGTCTCTGTATTATTGTATACCTCTGGCATGCACCCAGTTACTTCTCAAAACTAGATCTGTGCTCAATAAATATCAAAATAGTAATAATGAACCTCTCTGTACGAGTCTTTAATCCAATGCACACCCTTTCCAGGGCATTGGCAACCTCCGAGATTATCTTTACGGCCTCTTGTAAAGGTCCGAACCACCAGCCCAGACACAGCCTCCGGCTCGGTATTCCTAGTGCTGGGGTGGATCCCTCATTTCTCTTTGGCGGTACACTGCTGTGCAGAAAGAAATGACTCTTCAAGATGGCCGCCAGAGTATAGATTCTGCTCTATAATTAGGAGGACCTTAAGGGTGGAGGAATAATTAGACTCCACTACACAATTACAGAAGCATTTGTCCGCCAAGGATCCAGAGCCTTCTGTGCAATCTGGTGTATTATCTGGTACGTTGCTCATCTGGTCTTTTCTTCCAACCATCCTCCTTTCAGAACTCTCAAAGCCGTCCAGCCCCAAAGAATTTAACGCTGGTAAACTGCAATAGGATCTCCTTCTGAACTAGGACTGCACGCTTGTGCGTACCGTGATCAGTACATTCCCTTCCTTGCATTATAAGGTGACACTCACCGCCAATGTAAAACACCATCAGAGGCCATTTTGTCTCTTACAAAGGCAACACCTCAGACTTCACCACCAGTTTCCAGGCGCAGCTGGATTCAACATGGTCTCCCCTACAGGATTCTTGCCCTGGTAGATGCCCACAGATGCCGGGGTCAGCCAAAAAGAGGCCAGGAAGAAGAGCCTGCTTTGGATCTTGGTGAGGCGATGTTCTCTCCACAGCATGGTTTGCTCTGCACCCTGAAAAAGTACAGTTTTACCTGGGCCAAGTTTATTTAACCAACTGTGTGTCCAAGCCTTATGCCCAGGTTGTGTCAGGTATCAAAAAGGCACCAAACCTTGCGCGACACGAAGACATCAGAAATCACTGAGATCAACTAAATATCAGGAACATTGAAGATCTGTATCCCAAGAGGACTGTGCTCGGATGGAAGATCTTCAAAGAAAAAGTGGAGAGGAGCGCATGAGTATTCCGACAATGCTACTGAACGCACAATGCATACTGCAGATGGAGTAAATGGTAAACGCTGGAACCGCTTTCCACACCACACTCTTAAACATTAGTTCATAAAGTTACTGGCTGCAGACCACAGTCAAAGTCTCTCTATCGGGAATAGGGCAAATGGGAGCACGACCCGGGTCGCTCCTTCATTGATGAACAGTGGTGGGCTTGGATATGTTAGCTGACAAGTTTCTGTGTACTCAGGTTATAACCGGATTCAGGTTAAGGTTTTGAACCGAGCCTGCGTCACTGCATATAGAATCAATAATGTGCAGGCTTCTTCCACATGTACTGGCTGTGTTCAATTGTTGCCGAAATCTAGACCCAGCTCCTCCAAAAACTGCCAGATAAAATTGGTGCACCCATTTACCTTAACTCCATGGGTTGCCAGCTAGGTGCATTCTTGGAATTACCTAAAGACTATTAAACATTCCTATTCCTCTGCAGTTGCCAAAAAGTGTATTTTAACAACCTGGAATGGTTAATCTCCATTAACCATGTAATTTGTTTGGTGAATTATTTTGTATAAGAGGTTTTGTCGACCCACTTTCCAACTTTGAATTCTCCCACAGTCGGCACCCCACTGGGTTAGACGATGCACAACCCATTTGTGCTTATGGAGGCATAAGGTTAGTGAAACTGTATGGTCTAAAGACCCAAGGATGCCAACAGTTGGGAGGAACATGGGGTGAATGGTGACAGGGATTCGATGGGTTAAAGCGATTGGTAGAAAGAAGACTTCGTTCATTTGGTACCACAGTGCTTGCTGGCTGCCACAGATCAGGCCAGTGACAACAGCATCCAGGTACAGACCAGAACAGAAGTAGTGGCTTCAGCAGTTTCAGGCCACAGCTGTACCCCCAGGAGTCGACATTCCAGGGATGATGGGGGAATTATAAGGGCTGTCGCTTGTTAGGTTGTCAGCTGAATTGCTCAAGACCCATTCCTGACCTCGCCCTGCTGATATCCATTAGCACCCGCCACGGGGAACCAGCCAATCAGGTGGCTTGAAACGTAGCCTGGAACCTACAGTCTCAGCCCACGTTCCAAGCCGCCTGATGGCTGATTCCCACAGCCGTCATCTTCCCCCCACCCTCCGTCCACTTATATTTATTTTTCCCCATTTTGCCACCCCACGTACCTGTTTGTTGCGGTCACACAGACCGTCACCGCAGCTTCCCAGCTTCTCCAGCCGCTATGGGAAGGGAACAGGGGCTCCATATGGAGCCCCACCTTCCCTTTCCATGGCGGCCATATTAGCTCAGTATTTTCATTCGTTCAATGACTGAAAATACTTTTCTTTTTTGCATCCCGGTTTACAAACTTCTAATGAAGTACTAAGCTGGTGGGAGACTCAGATTTGGATAGTCTTCAGACATACAGCAAAAGCAAAAAGATATCAAGACATAACCAACGCCCAAGAGAAGCATGAAACTGTCCAATGACACTGGACAGCAGTTCTTAAGGACACTTCTTTAAAAGCAAGGCTGTCAACTTGTCCAAGGTCGTGGGCGCATACAACAGTGAAATATACTGTGTTTTTATCATTCTGGATGTAGTTCTGGAAAATACTGAACAAGGTAAAAGTCCCTAAAGACGCAGATTTGGACAAATTAATTATCTCACTGGAGTATGCACAACGAACAGAGATGACGGGGAACCACAACAGCTTTAGTTGTGGCCAAACTGGGCATCATCTGAAAATGAAAAGAGCTAGGACGGACCCCAATATGGCCTTCTTGTGTGCACCAACACAATAACAAAGTGCTTTTCCCACCCACCTCATGGCACCAGTGGTGGGGTGGAGAGGCGAGCGCGGTGGGAATTGCTTGCCTCCTCCTGGCTCCCCAGGACCCTGATGGGGCTATAGGCTCATTGCAATGGGAAAGAGGATTTTATGTGATGCTCAGTGTTTGGAGGATGGGGGTTAGTGAGAACTTGAATACTGGTATGAACGGGCCAATGACTGCATTGGGGGGTGTGTATACTGCAGAAGATTTGAGGGGGGATGAACTAAGGGTATTTGAAAAAAATGCAAGAGTAAAGAGGGTGGAGGTTACAATGGATTTATGCGCATAGGGTGTGGCCAGATTTGCTGGTTTTATGTGATATTTCTGCATTTTGAAGGCTGAAAACAAAAAAAAATAAAAAAAACGAAGAGCTTAATATTTCAGCATTTTGGAGGTCACAATAAAACTGCCAAAATAACTCTCTGAACCCTCTAACTCCCTCAGAAGCGATCCCACCACCACCCCTACCCACTCCTGGCGGGATTTCCATGAAATTGGGAGGGGTTTCAATCTCGAATGCCCTCTTTCATCCTTCACAGCCTCCTTCACAGCACAACGCCCTCTAACAAACACACTTTTACTCATGGCCCCGGCCCCACCCCAAACATTCACCCCCCTCTCCCAGACAGACAGACACACAGACCTCACTCACACTCACACTTGCTCTCCAGCGGCTTCGCTCGCCTGGGTTTGCCCGTCAGGCCCTGCATACACTTGTGTGCAGCAGGGGCTGGCAGTCTAATTTAGAAAGAATGCTCCATCTCTGAGCAGTCTTTCTAAAATCAACATTTTTTTCATTCGGAAAAGTTATTTCACTCCACACGGATTTACTACACTGGACTTTGGATGATTACACACGGCTCATGTAATATTTCTAAGTGGGAGCACTTTACACCCTACTTTTTGAAGATTGAAGCAAAATGATTCTACAGGGAGAAAGAAAGTAATTCCTTTTCCCAATGGGGCAATTTTATTCATCGAGTAACATATTTGGACTCAATCCATACTCCTTTGCACCTAATCATTCATGCAAATTCAAAGATGTATTTTCACCTTAAAGTCCCTCTTTGGATAAGGCAGTAATAATATTCGTGCTCCTTCCTGTGGCACTGCTCTGCTGGTAACACTGATCCAAACAGAAGTGTGGCGCTTTGGAAGGGGGGAAGCAGACGGGGTGGGCAAGTTCCTATCAGTTCTTGGTTTCCAAATCTTTTTGTGGAGTAGGTTTAGTAACATTTTTATTTTTTAGTTTTAGGGAGTAAGAGAAGCTGGTATGCTGCTTATTTTTTAGAGCTGATTACATGGGTGAGCATGGGGTGAACTGACCTATGGGCAACTCTGGAGATTGCCGGGTAGGCCTCTGCACCCTGGGCCTCTTTTGTGTGGCATTTCCACATTTTCCCATAGGAAAAGGGTTGTGCTTGCTGAAAATGTGCACTATGAAAATGATTTCCAGGGCCTCTTTTGGATCTCAGCCCACCGCTGGGGGTGATGTTAAAGGGGGATCAGCATAATGACAATGGAGAAAGGACGGCCACAGTGCTAAGTGGGAGGGGATCGAGGGGAGGGAGAGAAAGAGGGGCAAGTGGGGAAAGAGGGGCGAGAGAGGAGAGATCACAAGAAAAGAGAATAGGGAAGCAGAGGAGGAGTGTATGCAAGAACCGAACACCAGGACTAGGACGTACTTTGACATGCAGACCATCATGCCTGGGTCACAAACTTTATGGAACAAAACTCCAGATGTAAAATATACAACAGAATTTTGGAAGGGGGTGGAGTTATATTAGTACAGCAGAATGTCTAAGACAATCCCAAACAACAAACCTGAACCACTCGATCTGCAGTAATGGGCTGACAAGGAGGGAAATCGGGGTCCAACCGTGACCAGCAGATCCAGAGACGCTACCAAGGGCCCAACGGTGAGCTACCGGGAGAGAACCAGTGCCTGGCAGGGGCAGCGATTTACAAACCAAGAGGAACAGATTCCAGGACCTCTGGCAGGCCGAACTCGCAGCCAGATTGTCAAATATCACCGCGGTCTGTAACTGTTTACGGCAACTAAACAACATTAAGACACATCTGACAAGTTAAAGGTTTAAACAAATATATAGCTTTAGAAGCCTAGTTTGTATCCAAAAAACAAATGAAAGTTTAACCAGCTAATGAGTTCCCTCATCCGCAAGTTTGCTGCATTAGCCGTTATGATAGCTTGGCAGGTTAATGTGTCTGTGGCAGAAACATGCGTTACCACCTGAGGGGCACAGGTGCGAATCTGGTGTAGATGACCTCAGTATGGATGAGTGGCAGGTACACCTGCTGTTCAACTGCTTGGGATAGATCGTGCTCAAAGCAAAAGGACAAAGTATCTTCTTTACACCCATGTTGGGCCTAAACATTATGGAATCCTGCAGCACACCCTGCACACTCATGCTTCTAGTCTTCATATTGGATGATGAAGAAATCCGCAGTGGGGCTTAGTGTGTCAAATGGTATAACCCGGAACACCGGAGAAGATTGGGGATGTTGGACGAGCTCAACGTACAAGTTAAAGGAAGGAGTTGACAACTATTCCTTCTACACGCACAACCACCCCTCCTTTCTCCCGGCCCTCACCCAGAAGAGCCGCATTCTGAAACAACAGCTGCTCTACAGCAAGAACTACCCCGCGTGGACATCTCACGAGAATGAAACTGGCCGGCGATATTTATAGCATACTTCCCACAATGGCCAAGAAGGGGGGCACTAGCTCAAAATGGCAGAACGATTTCTGCACAAAGCACTAAAGTTAACCCTAGATTACATTTCACACAAACGTTGATCCATGTCCAACGGCCGCAGCGTACAGAGAGTTGGTAGCCACCGTGAGAGTTGGTAGCCGCTGTGAGAGTTGGTAGCCGCTGTGAGAGTTGGTGGCTGCCGTGAGAGGGGCCAACAGGGAAACAAGGTGAACCTGCAACTCTTGTGGTGCGATGAAGGGCCCACCTTGCCTCAAGCCCTAAGTACATTTATGGGTTCCTGGCATTTTAGGGGCCCGCCTCACTGAATTTTATGGGGAGCACTGTCGTTTAAGTCATACCACTGGGAATATAGCAGGCAGGGGTGTACTGTGGTGGTTGAGGGGAAAATGGGACTAAAGAGGCAACTAGTTCGATTTCCTGAGGGTCACCTTCAACCAACCCTGCCATTTTTGTAAGCAGCATAATATTTTGTACGAAAAACAGTTCAAAGTCACACCACAAAAGAGAGCCTCCGCTGTGGGAAGTGGGCCCCTGCGTTCGGGTCAATCACCTCCATGGAAAGAATGTACATTTTTATTAGATTTTAACATACGAAAGGCATGAATAACAACGATATAACGTGATCAAATGTCTAATCAATAATTACATCATAAAAATATGGACATTTTATTTATTTATTTGCATTTGTAAAGCCCACAACTGCCCTTGGGCATCGTGGCGCTGTTAAGAAGGCTTACGTGGTTACATAAGTGCTAGCAGGACATACAAATTTGCATTTCAGTCAGTATAAGTGGCACATACAAGACGCACAAACCCGTCTCGAAGGGTGGCAACACATACAATGCAGAATATAAATAGGTAGTGTGGCACAAGACAGGTGCGTAACCCCATCTTGAAGGGTGGCAACACCTTACCATGCATAAGTCAAAATAGGTGAGGTGGCAGGGAACAGGTGCGTGCCCCACTTGAAGGGTGGCAGCACCTTACCATGCATAAGTCAAAATATATAACATCTAGCAATAAAAGAAAAACGTCAAATCTAACACTGAGTCAAGGGATGTCCAAATTAAGATATATTTGGACTAAAAATACATTTTAAAAAATGTGCATGAGATAAAATGCTAATGATCTGAAACTTACTCTAATGTGAAGAATACAATGGGTTGTAAGAACTATCATAGAAATCATTTAGATAAAATACTAATAAATATGGCAGAAACCCATAATAAACGAGAACTGGCAATGCCAACAGTTTGGGTTTTTATGTAGGCATGGCAAAGGCACTTGCCACGCCCTGGCATAGTGGTATTAACTGCCCATTGATGGTAGCAAGTGCAAAATAGTGCAAGTACTTGGGGCATCAAATAGTGTCTGGCAAATGCCATATACTTGTATACAGGACAAAACTGTTGCCTTTGCCAATGCTTGTTTTTGACAGAACTTCAGTGAATGACAGGCAAGCCAAGCCTTACAGTGCTCAAGTCGAGGGTACATGCAGGAGTCCATCCACGTTTTTCAGATGGGCGGACTCAGTCCCCATTAGCTAAAATGAGAAACATTTAATGTCCGCTTTGAATTTATGAACTAAACTCTGGGATCAAACCACAGTTGTTAGGTTTGCAGGCTGGACACTTCCCCACTGCACTATGTAACCTGATGAAAAATAACAAATAACTAAAGGTGAAAGGTCCGTTTCGGTGCTGCAAGTCCCAGGGAAAACATTTGTATTGGTTCTTGTGAGTTTAAAACATGCACACCGTTCAACGTTTTCAAAAACACTTTTAGAAGAAAATAACCTCTCTTGGTTTTGTGTGTGTATTGATTTTACGAAAGGCAAACGCCATTCGTCCTGTGCAATTTGGGTGGTGATGCAAAGCCAATTTAATGAAATGTGCATATTTCACCTCAATATGCTCATTTCTGGTGACGCCACATCCCATTGCGTTTGTTGATGAGTCCTCCCAACAAAAGTTTTAGGGCTTGACCCCTGCAGTCTTATAAATCATAGTGGTTGAAGGAAGACATGGTTGACATTTTTATTACACCAGTAGGGTGTTTACAACTATAATTAATCATTAACCCTCATAAGACTGCTTTGAAAAAACACAAGTAGGCACTTGGGAGTGCACAGTTTGATGGCAAGGCTTGTTTAAAGAAAGCTCAAAAAGTTCCCATGAGGAGGTGTTTTGGGGAGGGAAGGCCAGGAACTGGGTGGGAATGGTCATAGATATTAGCTTGGCCATGGGGAGTCATTGGGTGGGCAAATAACAACACAACACCCACAGTGTGTCCCTCACATGCCATTTCTGCCATCTGTACTCTTAATGCCATAGTTCTGACTAGCCCAAACTAAAAAACGACACAGACTGGAAACATAAGGAGGTGCAGATTCCCGAGGGTTTAGGGACAGTGGGGCCACGGTCATACGGGCCGGGCTGGCGGGTTTGAAAGCCAAGACTGGGAACCCCGCGGCGCTTAGGTACAGGCACGCTCCTGCTGAACAAGTCCCACGCGTGCGCAGTTTGCCCCGATGGCGAAGCCTCTGCTCGAGAACTATTTGTTTACCCTGTTGCTTGGGACGATGTTGGCTGGCCCTGCGCTGCGTTTTTTTTTTTTTTTTTTGCGTACGTTCTGTTTGCTTTCTTTGGGAACACCACTACGCAAGTGCCCACATTTACGCAATTAGATTAAAGTTAAACTCAGCAAGCCCCGCGTCGCCCAACGATTCATTACACACAGAACAATTAAAGTGGCAGTAAAGCGTAGGGCGGGCGGATTGCACCTCCCAAAAAAGATTCCTTTTAAACTACCAGAAGCACGATGCAGACAGAAATGCGACAGAAGCTTGGCTTAAGCGCCCCAGCATCTCGCGTGACACTGGTAGCCAGACCTGGCTGTTGAAATCAACAGTACAGTGCACTCTGCGGCTGCTAGTCCCGTGTGCCCTTTGGGGACGAAATAAAGCTCACAGGTTCAAGAATACAAAGTTCTTTTGGCTGGAAGGGCAGGAATAACATCCTTGACCCGCACAGGAAGGATTCAGACCAATGCGGCGCACGGAATCTGCACTTTGGTGGCCCCAATCAACGTAGACACTAAAATCCGTTCAGCCCTCGGACTCCGATTTCTCACCAGCTTCTGAATAATATAGAGTGATAGAAGCAGGTCTGTGCTACACTGCGCTGCAATATATGAGGGGCTGGTTCATGGACCCGAACAAACCACCTAAAACCCACCTACACGATCTACCTCGCACAACATGCTGCCTGTGCATTAGGGCTGGCCTTAGCGCCCCAGGCAGCAACACAAAAATGTAGCGCCCACGCGCCCCTAGTCATGCAGGGTTTGGGGCACATTTTTCAATTAATGTTATCAAAGGTGGCCTGCTCCCGAGGGCGGGCGCATTTAATTTCAATAGGAAACCTGCGCGCATCTTTCCACCACGCCAGTTCGTGGGAGACCTTGAAAGACTGCGAGCAGGCGTGGTGGGAGGCTACATATGCTGTAAAGATTTATACGGGAGGCTAGTGGCAGCACATGGTACTATCCGCACAACAGAAAGGTTTTCTTGCATTTTCCTTTTCTTCCCAGTCTAACTTCACCGGACTCGTCTGTTTCAGGTTCACCAGACCACCTGAATCTCATGCAAATGGCAGCAGTGTCGAGTGAGTCCCCGAAACGGAACATGATCCCAGGCCACTTGTCAGAGTTGTAGAAAGAAAGGACTCTACGTAGACCCGTTACAAAGAGGTTAAACCATGACATGTCAAAGCTGTTCTTGCAATTGCTTTTTTACACCTTAACACCGGACAGGGCCGGGTGCGCTTGGACACTCAAATTCAGGTGAGTGTGCTGTATTGTAAAGCAGAATTTCTACTCCTGATGCCGAGGCAAATTACTGCAACCACTTTGCCATTATGTCTTCCATCTACTGAGTAGGAGGTAGTCATGACCTGAACTGTATTTCCTGTTCCATGAAAGTCACCGGCAACCACTGCAATGAAAACCCTGGTGCATCAAGGGGGCACACACTTACCGTTGAGCTAGCATATGGGTCTCGAAGTCCAGTCTGCAAAATTCAGTCCACATTTTAAGGCCAACTACAACTATATTTGAATAGTGACAATCAAGATTTGGACTGGCCGGACTCATGACCCATGAGGTAGCATCAGGATAGACAAAGCAGGGAGTGGACAGTGCAATACCTATAGTTCTGGGGCCAAAAATAGTATCTAGGCCACTGGGAATGAACCGCTCTTCCATCCGACCCATGGTTTGAAATAAAGAAAAATCACATGAACGGAAATGTATATTTGCACTTGCACATGTCATTCTATGAATGTGCTCATGTACATAATTACAGCGTCAAGAAAAACGTTTTTCATAACGTTCAAGGTAGTGATGTTTTTTAAATCACCAAGGATTGGGCGACCTAGCTGAAACCCTGCTGCTCCATCCCCCAGAAATGCTGTCCTGAGGTAGACCTTTAACCATTGAATCCTTTGACTCATGGCTTAAATAATCACCAATTCCTCCCTCCCCCTCACGCCCCGCAACCTCACGTAAAAGGACCGTCCCCCAAATGGTTCACGCCCGACCTAAGGACATTCAAAAAACAAAATAACTCTCTTGAGTGCAAATGGCGAGCATCTAAAACCGACCTCAGCAAATCAATGTTCGCACTCCATCACCTTAATTACAAATCCGAGATCCGAAAAGCCAAAAAAGCGTATTAGAATAAACACATTCTGAACTGTGGCAGCAGCATCAAAGAACTCCACAAGATCATCTCAGAATTTGTGAAACCTACTTGCACCTCTGCCCAATCCACCCCCACACAATCACTCTGCGACTCCCTCTCGCTACATTTCTACAACACATCACTTGACAGGATGGCAACCCTTAACACCGAATTTTCCTCCCTCGTCCCCTGCCCTACACCTACCCCTCTTCATCTACCGACCTTCGACTCTTTCAAACCCATCTCCAGAGACGAGTTCCTTGATCTACTATCAGGCAGCTGACCCTCTGGGTCACCCCTGAACCCCTGCCCCGCCACTCTTCTGAAATAAATATTCTCTTCTACCTGCGCAGGAGAACATGCAAGGGCCATACTAAATAACTCCCTCACCTCTGGAATCTTTCCAGAAGCCTTTAAAATAGCACATGTCAAACCGCTTCTAAAAAAGGCATCATTCGACCCCCTTGACCCTAAAAATTACAGGCCGATCTCCAACACCAGATTTCTCACGACACTCATCGACCAAACTGCATACTCTCAGCTCAACTGCTTCGTAGAATCCAACAAACTCCTCGACCTCGCACAATCAAGCTTCAGACCTCCACATAGAAAAGAAACTACTCTGATCTCGATCTGGGATTATCTCAAGGTTGCGGCAGACTTTGAGGGCTGCACTGCGCTGATTCTCCTCGACCTCTCTGCAGCCTTTGACACTGTTAACCATTCAATCCTCCTTGACAACCTCCACTTCCTAGGAATCCGTGGCTCGGCACTCAAATGGATTGCCTCCTTCCTCAGCAACAGGAAACAAATCACGTTCCTCTACCCTTTTGTCTCAATTGCTAGCGCTGTGAACACTGGCGCATGCTTATCTACTCTCCTTTTCAACCTCTATCTGACCACTCTATCAGGAATTATCAGCGCGTGCAACCTCACCTGTTACAACTACGCTGAAGAATTCCCAAAACAAGCACCAACCCACGTTCCGACCTTGAAGCTTGTCTCAGTGATATTGATCGATGGACGACAAGTAACCACCTCCTTTTGAACCCTGATAAAACTGAAATCGTGGTGTGCGGCAATACTGCCCTTCTCCCACAACCGCTCCCATGGCCCCCCTGTCTCGGCCCACCTCCCAATATAGTCAAAAACATAGGCTGCACTATGGACACAGGCCTAATCCTCTCCCCTCAGATCAATAATGTTTCAATATCCGGTCACTACCACCTCAAACTCCTTAGACGCATTTTTCCTTAGCTCTCCTACCCTAACAGACTCACTGCTGTTATGCCTATTATGTCGAGACTAGATTATGCCAACTCCTTATACCTGGGAGCTCTGGCACACCAACTTAAACTCCAAAGAGTCCAAAACGCTACTGACAAACTCCTCCTCGCCCTGGGTCACAGAGACCACATCTCCCCTGCCTTACGCACCCTCCACTGGCTCACAGTCAGACGAAGGGCTACTTTCAAGACCCTATGCATTACCTACCGAGCAGTGCACAACACCGGCCCAACGTAACTTCAAGAGAAGATAAAACCCTTCCTCCGTCATGCATCCTAAGATCAAGCACTCCCCTCCTTCTAGTGATTCCAACCTCCAATTCAACCAGGATCGCGGGATCCGCCTTTTCAACCTTGACCCCATCTCTGTGGAACTCACTTACCCCACATATTTGGCACACTCAAGACTACATGGCCTTCCACAAAGCTCTAAAAATCAGACTCTTTCCGTAATGCCGATAACACCATCCAAGGCTGCTGAGATCTTCCAACCTGCTGTTCAAGGAGATACCGAGCATCGACACCACTGAATGCGACTGTAAGTCACGAATAAGTTCACTCAGAATGCAATAATCGCAAACACATAATTGAAATCCGGAATAGTGGGCTTGTGAGAATAAAACCTCCACCCAGACACTCACCTCTCCTATCAATATGCTCACTCTCTTCTCTGCACCAAGGCACAATAGAGCACAGCTACACCCCTTGACCAATTTCGGACTAGCTGCTCACATATGAACAATACTCCACAAACGCCTCAACATTCTGCTAGAATGCAGTTTTACCCCACGAAAATCGGCCTAGCTGCACACATAAGCGTCCTATACAGGCCTAATGCAGCCAGAACCCAGCCTTGATGACCAACCTCCAGTCTGCACACATTCAACTGATCTCAAATACCACCAAACCTAATGCTAGGATGCAGCTACCATCAGGCAACCGCATCAGCTGTGCACATAATCGGTGCACTCAAGCACCCTATGACACCTTATTCTCTCGACTGACCTGGACTACGGTCCCCGAGGTCGTTCAACCCATTAGCACTTTGAGGTCATACCAATGATATATAGAGCACTATATAAATGCCAAACATAACATATCCTTACAAAAGGAGAAAATACAAGGAATTAGCGTTCACAACATGCAGTTTTCCCATAAAAGGTTTAACTTGTGTAAAAATTGAGTTTCATTCATAAGCATACCTATTCCTAAAGAAAGGTATTTATTTATTTACAGAAACGTTCAGCAGTGCATTTAATGGGCCATGAAAGGACAGGACAGGGCAGACATGTTCCATTGAATGAAGATCAGTACAAGTTTTTGGCGATAATTGGCCAGCGTGACACATGCGACCCTGACGAAGAAATTGGTGAGATCTGAAACATGGCAGGTATTGGAAATGTTCCCTGCAGAACACACTAAATGATCTAAATCCACAGACCACTGATACACCGGTATACAATATACAGTAGGCAGGGTGTTGCGTGGTCATCACTTGCAGGCTTAAGGGTTTACAGAAACAACATTTAAAGTGGAAAGCGTGGCTGTTCACCCTTGCCACCAAACAACTTGCAAAAAGGACTATTTTATTTGTCTTGTTTCTCTTGCAAATATCTTGGGTGCATGTCTGAACCGCATTCATAGCATGTGTTCAGGTAGGCTAAAGTTCGAGTCTTTGCAGCAATGCTACAGATATTTATAGCCAATGTCCGGAAAAAACAACGTTGTTGGTGTTTTAAAGCACAATGCTAGAAGGGGAGGCAGGTACTGCTAGTGGGATGCTGGGGTAATGCGTCATGAAAAGTTAATTAATTAAACTCTGTTGGGATACCAGCATAAACGATCAATGGAATTCTAGCCTATTCAACCAGGATTGAGAATTCCGTCTACACCTTTTTAGCTTGGGCTATTAGGTGGCCCTTAAGTGCCACCTGTAAGATGAAATTATTGCATTGGTGTGCAAATTGGAGGGAAATGAGATGGGAAGAGGTGCAAACAGCTTGTGTGTGTTGTTGGGTTTTTTCCCCACCGATTAACTGCTTATGGCCCTCCTATTCCATACTACCATTCTTTCTGTGACGAATCGAGAGAATTTGTCCCTTCTGCCCAAGGGGAGCCCCTGAGCCCGCTCCACTGTACCGTCCTTAGAGGTAGAGGCAAGTGGGGCCTCGCCGTGAGAGACTCCTCTTTCGGGAACAAGGACTCTCGTTCCTGCTAGGAACCCCCTAGAAAACATACCAATATCAGCTCTTCAAATATCCTGTAAAGAGTTATACAAAGAAAATATCAATATGTGCTATTAAAACTACAAGTGTTCCTTTAAATGGAAATCCTCATTAACTGGGACGAAGTAGATAACCTGGGGAGGTGAAGAGAAATTAATGAGAACAGAGAAGGAGGACTACGGAACTCCGCCGGGGAAGTCCCTCGGCTACAGCCTATGAAATGGTAGGAGCCTAGAGAGGAACGAGAGAAGCCTGCGAGTTACGAATTGCATCACATGTTCATAAGTTGTGAGAGCAGCAATCTGAACGAGATGGGTGGCGAAGTCCTGTTGGACGTACAGCGTCCTAGAAGCGGGGAAAGGATCGAGAGGAAACGTGGTGGCCAACTACAAGAAACTCGTGGTGACCTGTGGTACTGTTAACAACACCAATACCACCCAAGCAAAATGGAATTCATCCGTATGTGGAAAACCAGAGAGCCTTCAGTTAAGGTGCCCATAAAGAAGAAATGTGAAAAAAATATCAAAGGCCAACCTGACAAAGTGGAAAACGACCAGGAGAAAAGAGAACCCAGTGACGTTATCCCTAACAGTCACAGGGAAGATGGGAGACCATTATTGGAATGCTAAGTACTGTAAAAGAGACTACAAAGTAAAAAGCCAGTGAAGTTCATGAGAATCATTACTGGAATGCTTATGCTCGTCCCAATGTGTATAACAAGACTATAAAAGTAAAAGTCAGTATAGCTAATGAGAATCATTATTGGAAAGCTTGCACTCGTCCCAGTACAGAAGAAGCGTATATCACTTTGATGTTTTGAGAAGTTAATGGAAATCGTTACTGGAACACTCATACTCGTCCCAGTGAAAGAGAGAAACATCACGTTGGTATACAGAAGTGACAATAAGAATAAGTTTTGGAATGTTCATACTGAGGTTGGTCGGAGAGACTATGAGAAGAGAAACCACGAAACAAAGAAAGTATAATGGAAGAAATGTGTCAATAGCGGACAAGCCTTCCAGGGGAAAAGGAGAACAGTATAATTGATAGGAAAAGTCAAAAGGAAGACAATAAGAGAACGGAAAACCATACCCAGGAAAAGAGAGGGAAAACCCCCAGAAAGTAGCAAATGAACTGTGTGAATTAATAAAAGTAGTCACCAGAGACTATTTGAAGATAGCATATTGAATTGAAGTTTGCAAGCAGCAAACATAACGTTAGAAGGGAGTTATTCTCCTGTGCTTAGTTATTAGGTTAGTGTTATGGCCAGTGAGCGTTTGTTTGGAAGGTGGGCAGATTCAAGACTTCACTGTTGTTACGCACAGTAGTTAGTTTTGTTAGGTAGAAAGACCTCGTAGTATAGGGAAAATGTGTCCTTTATCTTTTTTCTTTAATAAGGAATTCAGTCAAATGAATAATCGGAGTCCACTTCTGACCCACCACACCTCCCACTAACCTACCAAATCCCACCAAAAAACACACCCCATTGGGCTGTTTGAGCTAGCTCTATGAAGAAGTAATAAACTATGTGCTGCATAGGATAGGACCGGTCAGTGATATTTCTAAGCAGCCTTATGAGAAACAATGCCTCAATTGCAGCTGTAGATATGCTACTGGTTTAATAAAAATATTTTAACCAATTTTGCCTTCCTCCCACTTAATTTATATCTAGTACTTCCGTCCAATTTCTCTTCTTCCCTATCTCTCTAAATTACTTGAGAGTCTAGTCTATGCTGAGGTTTCTACCTTTGTTAACAATAACTCTATTCTTCCATCTCTCCATTTTGGCTTCCGTCCTTGTCACTCAACCGAGACTGCACTTCTCTCTGGCTGTGACTCTTTGCTTGTTACACCAAGCACTCTTCCCTTATCATACTTTTAGATCTGTCTGCTGCTTTCAACATGATTAATCACACTCTGCTTCTGTCCTCCTTGGCTTCTTTTGGGTTGGCAGATTCGGTTCTTACTTGGTTTCGTTCTTACATTTCTAACCGCAAATATTCTGTCTCCTTGGCCGGTTCCTCTTCTCAAACCCTTCCCCTTCTTCATGGCGCCCCGCAAGCCTCTGTTCTTGGCCCTTTTCTCTTCTCCCTCTACACTTCTACTCTGGCCACAATTATCTCTCCTTTTGAAACTTCCCACCACTTTTATACAAATGAGACGCAACTTTTTCTTTCTTTCTACTCATTTACTCTGGCTATTCACAATAATCTGTCTTCCAGTTTCCTTGCTATAAAATCTCGGATGTCAGATAACTTTCTTGTTCTAAATTAATAGAAAACTGAAGTTCTCGTCTTCCTGGCCATGACTATTCCTCCTCCTTCCCCCCCCTCGTCTCTTTCCCTCAGTCCTCTTTCCAGCTCTGCTCGTAATCTCGGTCTTTAACTGGATACGGACTTCTCCTTTTCTCTTCACATTTCTACTTTTTCTCTATCCTGTCACTTCCATATCGTAAAGCTTGCTTTTTCCTGACTTTTGGTGCTACCAAACTCCTGATCTCATCTCTTATTTTCTGTCATCTTTTTACTGTTATACTATTCTCTTTGGTCTTCCTCTTTCTCGCTTGGCCCCACCTTTAGTTCATTTCTAATGCTTCAATCTATTCTCTCTACCAGTTATCGACTTGTGATTCAATTTTGCAATCTCTCTCTTCGCTCTGCTGGCTGTATTTTTGTTTCCGTCTCAAATTGAATTTTCATTGTATTGTGTTTAAGTCCCTCCATGGTCTTGTTCTCAATTATTTGTCATTTTGGTTTCTTTGCACACCCCCATTCGCTCCCTTCGTTGGCAATCCCAGTTTCTACTCTGTCCCTCGTCCTCCTTGTGCCCAATTTCACTTGCGTTCATTTTCTCTTCTCGCTAATTCTCACTGGAATTATCTTCCTTTCCCTCTCTGCTCTACTTATTACCCTTCTTTCCGTACTTCTCTAAGGAACTGTCTTCTTCAATCCTAATGCATTCTCTGAAAATGTTTTGTAACTGAATCAATCTTCACATTGTACTGCTATTTCTATGTATAGCGCTTTGGAGTAAAGCACTCAATAAATGCCAAATAAATACAAATACAAAATACAGTATATGTGTCCTCACATCCGTTTCTTCCACTGAAGTTCTGTTAAAAAACAAGCATTGGCAAAGACAACAATGGTGGCTTGTGTATAGCTATTAGATGGGCATTTGGAAGGCACTGCTACCATATGCTCCAGTTCCAGGAACTAAAATAAGGATTTGTTCAGGAGCAGTGTCCGGCGTCACCAAGTAAATCGGAGCTACCTCTCAGGAACTAGGAGCTAATACAGGACTTCCACATGATAGGCGAGATATGACATTTTATCAATCGGACATGGTTTAAGCACCGTAAGTAGTGGCGGTGGGAGATTCAAAAATATTGGGATAACAAATGATCCTTTCTGGATTAAATGATATCCAGGGGTGTCCCAATTTTTCTTTCGGTACATTCCCAAACACCCTGAGTTGATGTCACATAGGTATGTATCTCTGGCACCAACTACCCTACGAGTCAAAAGGAGCTCCTGGTAGATGTTTGTTTCAAGCCAACCTATAAGGCTACAAGCAGGAGCTACATTGCACCCGGTGCCTGGCAATTTCGAACCCCAAGTTACTCGCACCTTTTCCAGTGGTTACAATCGTATGGCTGGGTGGTACCATTATAAGTAAGCATCTCTAAATCTGCTGGATTTTCTTAAGACATTCTTTATAACGTCATGCAATTTGCACACTGTGATACTCTTTAGGTGTAGTGTCTATTCATTTGTTTAAAATAGAAATAGAAAACTGCAATTCGTTTTACTTTGTGCAGCCACGCAATCTTATTATTCAGCTTCAGATGCTCCAAAATGCTGCTGCTAGAGCAGTCCTGCATCCCCCTTGCCGAGCTCACATGTCCCCGCTTCTCAAACTTGACTGGCTTCCCATTGAAAAGCGGATTCACTTAAAGCCCACGAGTATCATTCGTCAGGCTTTCTATAAAAAGGGAGCGGAATACCTCCAAGAAATGTGTACACGCTATGTCCCTGCCTGCCCCCTTCCATCCCAAGCTGCCTTCCTGTTATCCGTTCCCCGTGCCAGACTATCACGCATAGGTGGCCGTGTTGTCTCTGTGCTGGCCGTGAAAACCTGGTATGACCTTCCACTGGCTCTGCGAGCCACCAATGACCACCTGATCTTCCTCTGGTCCCTGAAAACTCTACTATTTTAGGCCCGTCTTTGCCGCATCCTCTCTGCTCCCTCAGCGCCATGATGCCACTCGGCATACGAGCGCTTTACAAAAACATTTAACATAACAAAATAGTAGTACCTACCAAATGCCTATTGCACGCCTACACCAAAGCCAAAACTCGTGGCTTTTCCAATGCTGGTTTAAATGACAGGAATGCAGGCAGTAGATGCCTCCTGAACATTGCTGCATTACTCCAACTGGCTACTTTGATAACCTTCAGTAAATTAGGTTACATACACCTGGTGTGTGATGGGCCATTTGACCTAGAGCGTATCAGCAACACAGCATTACACGGTGCTTCCACTGGCGGCCTGTGATATGAATGATTAATATATTGGTTATAACGCGCTTAAGATCCAGAGGCTTCTAAGCCGAACCTGTGTTGCTCTCTGTCGTCGTGCTTTCAAGGCAAGTGTGTTGCCACTGAGCTATCCCCCCGAGACGGCTCTCCCCGATACAGCACCAGGAAGAGGAATGGCCTTGGGCCTCCCTGCCAGCTCTAACTCTGCTTTCGCAGTGAAGTAGCTCGATATCCCGCACGAGCGTCACAATTGCTAATGAACAGCTCATTATGTACATTTCCGTATTTTAATAAGGCAGGCACACAGCTAACTAGACCTGCGAGGAGGCGAGGCGCAGCGAGAAGAGGCTCTCCTACACTGCCTGCGGCCCCCTACGGGTGACGCAGGTTTACACTACAAACGTTGCATTTGCTGCTTGTACCAGGGCCTAGGGTGCCCACAACTCTGCAACCACGTCAATCACTCTACCACTAACAGCAACGCACCCACCCCCCAAGACGCTGACTAAAGCGACGTAAACAAAAAGCCCAGTTAAATCCAATACAAGGCCTTCCCTGCACACTGGCATCATCTTAAACATGGATGATTAATAAATCAAGACACCCCGGTGCCCCTAAAGATTACCGAACTAGTCAGGAAAGAGGAACGATTAAACCGCATTTGTTTTGGTGGAGTATCAGTTGGTTCTAGAGTGTGAGGGCATAGACAACCCCACAATCAAGATGGTGGCGGCGCACTCGCCTCAATTATTTGGAAGGCATGGGCGGGGGTCTGGGAGTGGCTGCCAGGCTCAGATCTCTTTTTGGAAGGGCTGGGGTGGGGTTGATTCGGAAGCAGCTAGTGAAACCGCGAAAGGCTTCAGCTTTTACTGGACCTCCAGTGGGGGTCCACGTTATTGAGGGGAGAGACTTCCTGTGCCGTCATGTAAATAACTAGGCCCCAGTATGGAGGGGAGAGACTTCCTGTGCCACCATGTAGATACCTAGGACATTGAGGGACTTCCTGTGCCGTCATGTAGATATCTAGGCCATCGAAGGACTTCCCGTGCAGTCATGAGCATAGCTAGGCCCTTGGCTCTCTATTGAACTACTCACTCACCCATAGAGGCAAGGGGCACAATACAGACGCATTGGATCAGGGGCCGCTAGGCGCGCACACACAGAGCGTGGGATGTCTGCAAGTTTGCATACCTGCATTAGAGCCCAGGAGTTACCATTCTTAAGTTCACTCAGGACTGAATGCCCAACAGCTGCCATAGAGCCATTTACCATAGCCACCCAAACCAGACTGGTGAGGAATGGTTCAAGAGAAGGAGGATACGGTTCACGTGAGCTTGGGGGTCTGTCATCACGGGGGCCTCGCCACTAGGTGGTTACTAGAGGAACAAAGAGCTAGCGGCATGATGAGACTAGTTAGCTCGGGCTGAGGAAGACATGCACATGTGTTGCACTGGCATCGCCCAGCCGGTTGACTGAAGACTTTTGAACACGCTTGTACACAAGGGCACATTTGCACTGGCTAGTGATAATTGTAGTTTGGTAAGACATGGTATGCCATCTATATGCATAGAATTGAAGTGGCAAGTGATTTTTTATGGCTGGCTGGTAGCTTGCAACTTGACATTTTGCACCCTGTAAAATCAGAAGCCTATGCTCACCGATTCTGTTGGTAAACCCTTAGAAGGCTTCTTGAAATCGCTGCCAATTCCTTAAATAGTGACACTCGTCTGATGCTCATCTCTTCTGTGAATTGAAGATATTAACACTTGCCCCACAATGCTTTTATATTGCCCTCTACTGAAAGTGCAATTACTGTAATCAGGTGAGCTGGATAGAACCACCAACCAACTCTTCCCTTATTGACGATGTTACAGGCATCTTACTTGAGATGCGGGAGCGCACATGGTACCAACGCCATGCAAATCACTGGATCTCCAGCAAGGGCATCTGCTGAAGCTGCCCCCAGTGGATTAACCAACTAAAAAAGCCTCGGATTTTGGTCAACATGTTCTTGCCCAGTCAAGCTCCTGGCAAGAGATTCAATCGAGTATTGAAATTATACAGAAATGAAAGGACCTGGATGGCTTACCACTGACGGAAAACCACTAGTAAGATAAGTATGTTCGCAAAGACCTGAGACGCAGATACACTAGAAAGCAGGACAGACTACGTTGGATCGTGCAGGTCTTTCAACTGAAACTTGGGGGACTTCTTGTGCGATAGCGGTGGACAAACATCTGATCACTTGTTATGTTATGTGATATTTGTATAATGGCTACTGCCACTGGTATGGCCTCGAAGCGCTGTGGTGGATGAACTCCCTTTGAAAGATCATAGTCTGTGTTGAGCTGTAATGAAAAGAGTGGTAAAATACGTGTGTGCATTTATAGCCAAATCGAAGGTAGGTAGAGAGTTGCTCTGTCTCTAACAGCGGCCCATCTTGCAAAGGCAAGAGGACGGGTGCTGTGGCGAACGCTATGTGAACAGCTGCACCACATTTCTTGTAGGGCTCAGCTGTATTCTATGGGCCGTAGTGCATGGGGGGGTGTCATGGGTGATGTAGGTTTAGACTGGAGCAAGACATTAGTCAAATGACACATT
This sequence comes from Ambystoma mexicanum, assembly GCF_040938575.1. NCBI lineage: Eukaryota > Metazoa > Chordata > Amphibia > Caudata > Ambystomatidae > Ambystoma > Ambystoma mexicanum. Next base: position 626,859,085 of record NC_090928.1, on the reverse strand, counting down.
TCTCAAAGGCAAGGCGTGTGAGGCTAAGTGAACAGCTGGACTGCATATTTTCATGGGACTCAGCTACATTCTATGGCACGCAGTGCACGAGGGTAGGGTGAAGCATATTTGTTTTTGTCATGCAGCGTGTATCGTAGATGCATGGGTAGGAGTGCTATGTTCCACCTGACTGACACCCCTTGTGTGTCAGATTCCCGCGTGGGAGGCTGAACGGGTTAAGGTGTCTAACTGGGCATGAAAACCTGACTAAGTGTGCGCAGGTGCAGAGGGAAAGAGCCAGGTTTTGAGTGCCTTCCTATAGCAAGGTGGTTCTCTATGGGGGGGATGGTTAATGGGACGGAGTTCCAGATGGTGGGTGCGTGTACTGAGGAGGAACCACTCATACAGGTTGATTTTGTCACTAGAATGGCAGGCAAGTAGAGTTGCAGAGTCTGATCGGAGGTTTCTGTTAGGCCTGTAGTGGGTACATTTATGATGCAGGTATTTCGGTCTTTGTTGTAGAAGGCATGATGGGTGATGCACATCGCCTTGAAGGAGGATCACCAACCGATTGGAAGCCAGTGAAGCACAGAGGGAGGGGGAAAGGTGTTTTCTAGGGCCCAAGGCTAGGAGGAGCCTTGCAGCAGCGTTTTGCACTCAGTGTTCTTAGCTGCGATGCAGGGGCCCCTATGTATAGAGTGTTAGCATAGTCTAGACAGGTAAGGATGATAGCAACGCTAGTGACGACTCCGTGTCGCAAGATCAGGAAAGGAAAAAGGCGGCAAAGGATGCATATATGTCGGTAACAGCATTTCAACACAGAGTTGATGTGATGCGACAGGGTCAAGTCCGTGTCCATGAAGCACCTGAGATTTTTTACTATGTTAGAGGAGGTGGGCCTACGGAGAGCGGCCAGGGGGTGTTGAGTGCTGTCTTCCAACTTAGCATGATTTTGGTTTTGCCGTGGAGAATTGAGAACAAGGCAGCCATACCTGTTTCTGGATGAGTGCTGCAAGATCCCAGACCATGCAGTAACTTTAAGAGGCGAAATGGGAGTGCGTATACAAATATCACAGTGGTGAAATTAGACGTGGCAGACTTACAACGGGAAAACTCCAAGAGGCAGGGTGCAAGTGTGACACCATATCACAGAGGCGAGATTCACTGTGGCAAACTTACATATGAAAACTCCATGAAGCAAAATGCCTGCAACATTCAAAGTGGCCTATTGAAAATGATGTAAACTCAGAAAGACAAGCTGGCAGAATGCCAAAGTAGTATAGTTGCGGGATTCAATGTAGCAGACCTATCTTGGGAAGACTCCAAGGGCACAATGCAATGTTGGGAAAATATCACAATGGCCACATTCCCAAAAGCAGACCTATACTGTGGATGCTCCTGGAGGTGTAATGCAAGTGTGGCATGGTGAGATACAAAGTAACAAACCCATATTGGCCAATAAACTGGGAGGAAAAATTCAAGTGAGTTACTGTGTGGCACAATTATCATCTTTTACCTGAAGGGAGCTGGAGATGAAGGTCTAGGAAGTCATTCAGGGCTAGGGCGAACAGGCAAACAGGGAGGGAAGGTGCCCTTCACCTGTGCCATTCGCCGGCGCCGGGGCAAAGCTACCATGAGAAATTCTCTTAAGCGGAGTTCTTGGATCACCTGACCCGGAGTAACACCAATCCGTAGGCAACGGAGCAGGCTGCGGTGGGAGTGAGGAGGGCCTAAGGGGTAGGGAGACAGGGCACAGCGAGTAATGCTGAAGCATTAGAATGAGGCTGGAGGAAAGAGTGGTGAAGAGAGGGCACTATAAACTGAGATGGTGTGATCAGCTTTCTGCTCTGCAAATCACCATTCTGAAAGTTTGTCCCGCAGAGATGTTCCTCACTTATAGGACATAGTAGATTTCATGATCCTCTTCACATGCATAGACTCTGATCCTGGTCCCTTGTTCTTGAGAAATTGGATGCCTAATAACAACCTCGGCATCCAACTACTTCCACTACGTCCAACAAATAGAGACTCCAATGGCAGAGAGATCCATGTGATACAGTAACCCTATCTTTACAGGGAGCATACCCCTGAAATATAAGCTTGAGACTGGAAAGACACGGGAATAGGGCCTCCCACTGAAACCAGAAGCAGGTCTGGTTCCTTATATAGCCTTAGACTGGCGGGGAATATTCGTACTAACTAAAAATCTCAACCTGATCCGAGTGAATAGGGTATTTAAGGAGTGACTGAAGCACCACCAAACTCTTGCACATCCCTTCCTGAGGCCCTTCTGGCTGTTCAGATTCCCCAAAGGACGCATTCTCTAACCTCACCTCCTCACGGAATAGAGTAACAAACTAAGAAAGACGTCTCTTGTGGGAGAATTCTAAAATTCTCGTGCCCTTCTGAATTGAGGTGAAGTAGAAGCGGGAAGTCACTCATGCTGGGCATCTCAACTTCCACTTGATGTTCTGCCCAATAAATTCACTGCTGCGAGTTACTGCTGGAAACAAGGAATCTGACATTACCTCATCCTCCCACTTAGAACCATCAGTCCTACATCTTGCAGTAACAAAACAATGGTTGCAAAGGTGCCATGACAGTCAGGCAGCATCTTATGCCGGCCGGCTTCCCCGGCTCTCACCAGCAAGTTCCACAAGGAACAAGTTACTTACATGTAACTGTTGTTCTCCAGCATGGGTCTGGCATGGATTCACATGCTCATGAATATTCCCCATCGTCAGGCTGGGAATCCTCGGTAAAGAAAAAATCAGTTTCAGTTTCGTTTCTGAACTGCCTTTCTCCTAATAACCAATCACTGGTCCCTGGGTCATACTGCCCCCAGCCAATGACTGCCCTCTACCTAAGCCCCTCCTCTGGCAGCCATCTTCAGATTTGGTAGCACGTAAAGTGGCAGTAGGACCAAGTGAAGAGCCGCAGAGGGGTAGGAGGGAGGATTTGCATGTGAATCCATGCCAGACCCATGCTGGAAAAACAACAGTTACAGGTAAGTAACTTGTTCCTTCTCCAGCATGGGGTCTGGCATGGATTCAGATGCTCATGAATACAAGCATACATAGCAGTACACACATGCACAACCACGGGAGGTGGCAAGGCTCAACATTAAGCATTTCATCAACTCAACATTAAGCATCTCTTACCTCCTCACCAGGCCCACCTTCAGACGAACAGGTTGCGCAGCACTGCCTGGCCGACTCTGGATTCCTCCCTGGAATCCCGGTCGGCGCAGTAGAATCTTGTGAAGGTGTGCGTCGACCTTCACGCAGCCGCCCTGCAGATGTCCAGCAGGGGCACACCAGATAGGAACTCCGTGGTAGCAGCGATCGCTCTGGTCGAATGGGCTCTTGGACGGCCGGGCAATGGTCGGTTTGCCAACCGGTGACAGTGCATGATGCAGCCGGAGAGCCATCTGGAAATGGAAGCCTTCGAGAGGGCCTTCCCTTGGTTCACAGGTCCAAAGTTCACAAATAGCTGTGAGGTCTTCCGAAAAATCTTCGTGCGTTCCACGTAGAACTTCAGTGCTCTAGCTACATCCAGCGAGTGCAAAGTCCTCTCGGCTGGCGACAAAGGCAACGGGAAGAAAACAGGTAACACCAAGGGCTCGTTGACATGGAAGTCCAACGGCACCTTGGGCATGAAGGAGAGGTGTGTCCTCAGCACCACCCTCGTCTCGTGGAAAGTCAGGTATGGGGGCTTGCAGGAGAGGGACTGGATCTCTCCCACTCGTCGTGCGGAGGTGATGGCCAAAAGAAACGCTGTTTTCCACGACAGGAACTTCAACAGTGCCGAATGCAGAGGCTCGAATGGCAGGCGCATGAGCCTGGTCAGCACCAGGTTGAGCTCCCACGCCGGGGCCGGAGCCTTCACCGGCGGGAATGATCGGAACAGTCCCTTCATGAACTCCTTCACCAGGCGATGGGACCACAGGCAGGGATGAACGTCCGGAGTTCTGGTGCAGCAGGAGATAGCTGCCAGATGGATCTTGATGGAGGCATGGGCCAGCCCCCCCTTGGCCAGAGATAGCAAGTACGGCAGCACTTGAGGGGCCGTGAGCCGCAGAGGGTTAATCTTCTGTGCCCGGCACCAGACAGAAAACCTCTTCCATTTGTGTCCATAGCACTTGATTGAGGACGTCCTGGCCTTTTCAAGCACCTCCTTGCGGTCCGCCGGGATACCATACCCTCCAAACTCTAGCGCTGCAGGAGCCAGGCCTGCAAGTTCAGCGACCCCGGGTCGTGGTGGAGGATGGCGCCTCCTTCTCTGGAGAGGAGATCCGCGTCTGTCGGCAGTTTGACTGGGGGGGGGACACTGACAGGTCCACAAGTTCCGGGAACCAGATCTGTCTCGGCCACGCCGGTGCGACGAGGATCATCCTGCACCGGGACCGTCTGAGTTGGTTGATGAGTCGCAGCAGCAACGGCGGGAACGCATAGAGGAACAGGCTGTCCCAGGGGAATGAGAAGGCATTGCCTATGCTCCCCGGCTGGGGAAACCTGCTGGCGAACCTCCGGCACTTGGTGTTCGTCGCCGTCGTGAATAAGTCGATCTGGGGATTGCCCCATCGTTGGAATAGCAGATCCACTTGATCCTGTCGCAGCTCCCACTCGTGGCACGAGCGCAGCTCCCTGCTGAGTGAGTCGGCAATGGTGTTCTTTATTCCTGCCAGGTGGAAGGGTACCAGAAACATCCCTTGGGCGACGGCCCAGTGCCACAGATCCTGGGCCTCCTTGAATAGGGCTGGGGATCTGGTGCCTCCCTGCTTCCGGATGTAGAATATTGTGGTAGTGTTGTTGGTGAAGATCCTCACCACCTTGCCCTTGAGGGATGGAAGGAACAACCTGAGGGCCCAGAACACGGCCCGGACTCCAGGACGTTGATGTGTAGTGACCTCTTATCCGGGAGCCAAAGGCCTCTTGCGTGGAGATCTCTGGTGTGCGCTCCCCTCCGTCCAGGGAGGCATCCGTCGTCACTGTCTACTGAAGTGCTGGGGTCTGGAAGTCCATACCCGCCGTGAGATGCTCGCGGGTGACCCACCACCGAATCGCTTGGTAGAAGGTATCGTTGAGCGAGATCCTGTCTTCGAAGCTGCCCGCCGCTTGCATCCGACGGGCGTCGAGGAACTCTTGCAGTGGACGCATCTGCAGCCTGCACAGGCGCATGAGGTAGATGCACGAGGACATCATGCCGAGAAGGGACTTGATGGACCTCACCCTGGCCACATCCATGGTCGACAGCCGTTGCACCTTGCCCAGGATGGCCTTCGTCCTTTCCTCCGACGGAGAGGCCAATTGCGCCACTGTGTTAAGCCTGGCTCCCAGGAACAGTGCGACTTGCGACGGAACCAAGTGGCATTTCGCGAAGTTGATGGAAAACCCCAGATCCGTGAGCAGCTGGACGGTCTTCGCTGTGTGCTCGATGGCGAGTTCTCTTGTCCTTGCTCAGATGAGCCAATCGGCCAGGTAGGGGTAGACGTGTATCCCCTGCAGGCACAGCTGCGCAGCCACTGGTGCTAGGCACTTGGTGAATACCCTGGGTGCCGATTTCAATCCAAAGGGGAGGGCCTTGAACTGGTAGTGCCGTCCTTGGACTACGAATGTGAGAAACTTTCGATATCCTCTTAGAATGGGTATGTGGAAGTAGGCATCCTCCAAGTCCAGCGACAATAGGAAGTCGGCTTCCTCCAGCCGCCCCAGCACGTGCTGGAGAGTGACCATCCGAAACTTCTGGGACTTGATGTACTTGTTTAAACAACGAAAGTCCAGGATGGGTCGCCAGCCGCCGGTTTTCTTTCTTATGAGGAAGTATCGTGAGTACACTCCGGAGCCCCAGAGCCTCTTTGGGACAAGCTTGATGGCTCCTTTCTTCAGCATCACCCTTACTTCCAGCAGCAGTTGAGGGATGTGGTTTTCCTTCTTGGCCACGGGTGGAATGCAGGGGCACTTCTTTAGAAACTCGAGAGTGTGCCCGCGGGCCAGGGCATCCAGCACCCATCTGTTGGTGGAGATGGACTCCCACACGCTGACGAACTTCCCCAGCCGGTGTCAGGAATGGCACTCTGTCAAGAGTGGCACCGGGCACCCCGGTAGGTTTTGGGTGGCTGTGCTGAAGTAAGGTAGCAGATAAGCACACACAGCAGGAAGTTCAACAAGAAAGAAGAGTAGGAAACTATAGCTGGGAGCCAAAAGGGGCAAAAGATACAAAGGTACAAGCAAACTGGATTCCCTCTTGGGGTTTATGCTGAAATGGGAGTGTTCCACGAACCTTAGGAAACTCCAGCCTTCTGCACAGATTGCTATAACAGAGGCCCGCGCTGTATGCTCATGGCTGGGAACAACAGCAGTGGGTGTCTGTAACACTTAAAACGCGACAAGGGAAGGGGCAATGGTTGCCTGCCGGAAACCAACGGGCAAGCTCTGTACAAAGGGATTACATAAGACACATAAGAAGACAAGAACAGAAATATCCAGCGAAAAGGAAGTCAATGAGCAATCTAGCAGAACGAAATGAAGGAAATGCAGTTAGACTGAAGTAGATAACCTAAGGTGGAGTACAGACGACTCAAGGAAGAGAACAAGGGAGCAGCAGTCAGGAAAACAGAGGGGCTGCAAAGTAGGAAAGCAGGTCTGCAGTCAAGAGTGGCACTAGGTACAGGCAAACTGTAGTGGACTGTAGTAGGCTGCAAGGCAGGGAGTCCAGAAGAACAGGACAGAGAGAGATTAGTAGTAGGCGACAGAAAGAGAGCCCAAAAGTATAGGGCAGCGAGGTAGGGAGCCCAGAGGAGCAGGGCTGTAGACAGCTAAGTGTAAATCAGGCTGTAAGGCAGAGTGTGGCAAGCCGCAAGGCAGGGAGCCCAGAGGACAAGTGCTGTAGGTAGAAGGCAGCGGAGCGTGATCGGCTGCAAGGCAGGGAGCCCTGAAGAGCAGGGCCGCAGGGAGTGAGCCCAGAGGAGCAGGGCCACTGACTGTAGAGGGCTGCAGAGGACTGTAGTAGGCTGCAAGGCAGGAAGCCCAGAGGAGCAGTGCCACTGACTGTAGAGGGCTGCAGAGGACTGTAGTAGGCTGCAAGGCAGGAAGCCCAGAGCAGCTGGGTCACTGACTGTAGAGGGCTGCAGAGGACTGTAGTAGGCTGCCAGGCTGAGAACCCAGCGGAGAAAGGTAGGTAGAAAGCAGCGGAACGTGATCGGCTGCAAGGTAGGAAACCCCGAAGGGCACAGGCTGGGGCTGGAAAACAGCAGAGCGTGATCAGCTGCAATGTAGAGAGCCCGGCAGGGCAAGGGCGAAGGCTGGAAGGCAGCAGAGCGTGATCAGCTGCAAAGTAGAGAGCCCGGCAGGGCACTGGAACCAAAACAGGGAAATGCAGCAACAGGAACAGCAAACAAAGTAGAGGGTCAAGGCAAACAGGAGCAGGGAGATCTCAAGATGCAAGACACTGTGCTTCTGCAGGCAGCTGCTTATATACAGCCCTGCCCTGTTCTGAGGCAGGCTAATTGACAGCACCTGTAGCAGCACACCTGAAGACAATCTGCCTCCTCCCTCTCTGGTCCTGAGCAGGTGGAAACAGCACTGGCCGCTAGGGCTTCTGGGGATTGTGGTCCCAATAACGATGAATGAGAATAGCCAGGAATTGAGGACTGTAGCAAGGTGCAATGTGGTAAATGTAGTTAGTTGAATAAAATAAGAGAGAACCAAAGTCGAGCAAATGGAAATTAAAGACCAAGGCGTGAATAGGAGTTGTTCAAAGAGTATTGGGAGGATAAATGAGTACCAAGTAGTCCATGATGGTTGCCAATGCGTGTGCCAGCGGCGCGGGCATGACAGCCGGCCTCGCACTGGGGTGCTCAGGTGGGGGCACGATGCTACGGCCGGTTCAGTCCTGCTTGGTAGTGGCCTTGCCGCCTTGGCCTCCTTGATGACGACGACGAGACCCTCCTGACTTGCCACGTCCTCTGTAGGCCTCCTGCGACGAGGAGCAGGCCTCCTGGTGGTACGTCGAGGAACCGCCACCGAATCCTTTGGAGGCACCTTGCTTGCCACCAGAGTTCCGAAAGGGCAGCCATCGTTGCTGCAAAACTCCCAAGGCCTGCGCAGTTTCCATGTCGGCCTTGATGGCCTACATTGACTTGTCCACTGTCTTGCCAAACAGGTTGTTTCTGTCGAAAGGCATGTCCAAAACTCTGGTTTGCACGTCCTGGCGGAAATCAGTTGGCTTGAGCCAACCACACCGGCAAAGGCAAACACCGTTGCCCATCTGGCGGAAGCCGGTGTCAGCAATGTCGTGACCACCGTTATGGCATGGTCCGATGCCACCTCACCTTCCTGCAGGATCTCCAGGGCCTCAGCCCTCTTGTCGTCCGGGAGGAAGTACAGCGGAGGAGCGATATTAAACCACAGCTCCCTGTTGTAGCAGACCACAATCGCGAGGGCGTTGGCCGCTTTAATCGTCGTCGCCGCCGCCGACTAGATGACCCATCGTCCCATGTCGTCCAATTTCTTCCCTTCGCCATCCGGCAGGGAGGTCGAAGTTGAAGCCGTCGCCCCCCGCCACTTTCTTCTTGGCCGCCACTGAGACGACCGAATCCGGGGTCGGCTGAGCCCTGAGGCACCTGGGGGCGGAATCTGGGCACCAGTACTTCTTCTCGTACCGGTCTCTCTTGGCAGGGGTGGGGGACAGGTTCTTCAGGAGCTCCAGCCCCTCGTCCCAGATGTCATCAAGTAACGGGACCGAGAGGACCGTCTTCCTCTTGGCCTCACGCCGTTGATAGAGGAAACCTTCCTTCTTCTGTTCTTTGGGGCAGAGCTGGAAGAGCTCGGATGCTCTGGCAATCATGGTGTGGAAGGAGCCAATTTCATCGGGTGGGGAGGCCAGAGGAGGTGGTGATGGAAGGCCCATCCCGTCGTTACCACCGCCGTCATCCGTCCCCGTCATGGCCGTCTCTGTTCCTGTGTCATCCCTCTGATCCAAGGAAGGAGATGAAGGCTGTGAGGACCGCGCAGGCTGGAAGGGCGGTGGGGGATTAGTTCTCCTCCGCTTGCTTGGAGGGCTTCCCAACGGTCCAGGCTCCGCTGGGTCTTCCGTTGGGGGTAAGGGCAACCTTGTCCTCATCTCTGTACACAAGGCCTGGATCGCCATCAAGATTGCTCCCGAGTTGTCCTGTGGCCCAGGTACAGGCTGCGACGGGTGCGACGGTTGAGCAGTGGAATCCTCCGCCTCCACAGGAACCTCGTCCGCACCACCGTCGCTTTCTTCATCCACCTCATCGTGATCCCTCCTGCGGGAGCGGACTTCCTCGAACCTCTTGTCCAGGATCTTCACGACTTCAGCCAGCTTCTCTTCAGAGGCTGTATCCGTGTCCGTGATGGCCACCGGCCCCCGCCCTCTTTTTCCACCGGGGTTCTCACGGGGGTCTTATCGATGGGTTGAAAAGAGGATTCCCTCTGCGGTGGCAGGGAAACTCTGGGCCCTGAGGTCATCCACTGGGGTAGCCTCCACGGGCTTCGCCAGGGCCGCCACGACTCCCTCGATAGAGGCCTTAACTGGGTTAATCAAGGCCTTCACGACTTTGGACGCACTTGAGGCCTGCACCTTGAGGGGAGGGTCGCCGCCTCGCTCCACCTCGGCTGTCTCTGTCGGGATCGACTGGGACTTCTCCCGAAGTTTACCCGGGTTCTCCGACTTGCTTTTCTCCCGAGCCAGAGAGTTGGCTCGTGGTTGATGGCGTCGGTGAAAGTGCGCCCTGCCCGGCAGCCGAGGAGCCTGGCCGTTCGGCACTCCCAGTGCCCGCGGACTCGCGGTGCTTTGCCTTTTGTTGGGCCCCTGTTGCCGAAGCGCCCTCAAAAGTCTTAGAAGACCGCTCGGACCTCTTCTTCTTCTCACCTGCTGCTGGGCTCTTCCCCTGTCCAGCCAGTTGGTGAGGCGGATACGCCGATCCTTCATGGTCCGCTCCGACATGTTCTTGCAAAACACTCAGTCCTTCTCCACTTGCATTTTATCTTCGTGAAGGCAATAGAGGCATCTAGAATGCTCGTCCTCCTTGAAGACATTCTGCAATCCGCATCCAGGGCAGCTCCTGAACAGCTTGAATCCGGGCGTCGTGCTCCCTTTGTCCTGGGCCATGTCCATGCGGGGTAGGCCTCAAAGATCTTCTGGAATCCTCCAAGAAGCGGAACTCGATGAAAACTTCGCCCTTGAGGGGCGTAGAAAATTCCGAAATGGGTCCCCGTTGATCGGAAGTAGAAACGGTGGAGCTTGAGGCTCGACTGACCAGAAAAATGAGATCAAACTCTTTGAAAAATCGCAAAACGCAGTAAAAGCTCGAGAGCTATAGCACGAGGACTTCCAACACTTAAACGTGCAGAAAAAATCTGAAGATGGCTGCCAGAGGAGGGGCTTAGGTAGAGGGCAGTCATTGGCTGGGGGCAGTATGACCCAGAGACCAGTGATTGGTTATTAGGAGAAAGACAGTTCAGAAACAAAACTGAAACTGATTTTTTCTTTACCGAGGATTCCCAGCCTGACAACGGGGAATATTCATGAGCATGTGAATCCATGCCAGACCCCATGCTGGAGAAGTGTACAATCCCCTGCGGAGGCCACTAGCGACAACCAAAGGAAACACTGCTACAAGCCGTCTCCTGGTACAGCAGTTGAGGTCATGGCAGAGAGGCAACATAACAGAACACCAGTTAGCTCTGTCCTGCTAATGTTGAACAAGACCTGATCGCTGACCCAATAAAGCCCACACTCACTGGCTGCTTACTGCACGCAGAAATGGGGGAGGGATTTCTGTAGTCTGAAATGGATGGAAAAAGACCTATTCAACTTCCTGCCGCAAAAATCAGGTCCATGATCTCATACCACACAAAGAAACAAAGAAACAGGAGAAGAGAAAGGGCATTTAAATTCGATGGTTAGGAAATACCTGTCCTGGGGGGGGGGGGGGAATAGGCTGTGGAGTGGGTCGGTCAGGCAGACACTTATGGATTCAGAGAGGGGCGGGTTTGTGGTCACAGAAGTCCTCAAAGTAGTGCTAATGGTAAAGGGGGCAGCACAAAGACTACCCTCATGGGCAACTAGATTACTTACCCCAATTATTTATTTATTCAAAGTCATACAGATGTACACAGTACCTGAAGCCAAGCGGTCCAGATCTGTTCTGATTTACAGCTGAGTAACGAAGTCCAAGGAGATACCCTGGTTTACCCGTGGAGAGTGACCCATTATTCAGAAAAAAAGAATACATGTTTGATGGGGGGAGTGGCCCCTTATTCAGAAAAGAATACATTCTGGAGAGGGGTCTGGCGGGGGCGAAGAGGAAATGTATAGTACTACATTTTTCTGCTAACTACCAAGCCCTGACGAATAATGGTACAGCTTCATTTTTCACCAGTGAAAGGCGGGGTGAGTAACTCTTTTGCTACATTCCCCAAAACGTGGAAGAGGGGAAAAAGTGAGAAAAAAGCTGTTTGAAACTTTTTACCACTGTCATTATCACAAATCCTACAACTCGCCCCGTACTTGGTGGATTATAAACTATACCAGACAGCCGGGAAAAGGTCCTGCTGACCAAGGCAGGACACACACACACACGTCTGAGTACCTGCTGCAGATTTCATCCTTCCAATCCAGCACGATCAGGCGAGTGCCCATGATTTGGGTAACAGTACAGCCCAATAATCAGGCACCTACAAATAGTATTGATTATTAGAATAAACCTGTGCCCCTATGTATGCAGGATGGAAGCCTGGATGAGAAAAGTAAGCTGGCATGTTCACATAGAATACGTGAAAAGAGATACAACACTATGCACACCTAATGGTAACAATATTTGTGAATAGGTTTGAAATAAATCCTCAAATGTTTATGGGAGAAATGTTTACAAATATTTTGAGGTGCGGGGGAGATAATCTCAACCTTGGCATCTGGGTTGGTACAATAACAAAACAAGAAGTGGATGTTCTCAAAGTGGGGAACTCCCGTCCCCTGCACACTGTCTAAGATCTGTCAAAACAGACCAATCATTTTTTGACCATATGGTGTCTAATATACAAAACACCATATGTAGTTAATGCTCTTCAAATGCATTTATATACTGTTCATTAACAATAATTGAAATGGAATTCTTTCATAAGTATTAATAAAACCAAAATGTTCATGATTAACACAAGAGCTTCAATTTAATTCATCATTTGATGGCCCAACGCGTTTCTAGTATTCACTCTTCAAATTTCAATCAAAACAATATACATCTTCAATGCATGATATGGGTAACATCTATGTAGTACTTCAATACTGACATCAACATTGTTATCAACCTAATGATGTACATAGGTTGTATTCCAGTTTGAAAAATAAAACCTAAACACAAGGTCAGCAGAATTCATTTCATTTCATTTCTCTTCACATCTTTTAATCATACACTTATCTACAGGTTTGGTTCAAATAAATAGTCTTTAGTCTTCTGAACCGATTGGAGTGTCGAATTCACGAATTTAATCTAAAATGTACATCATTAGGTTGATAACAATGTTGATGTCAATATTCAAGTACTACATAGATGTTACCCATATCATGCATTGAAGATGTATATTGTTTTGATTGCCACAAACTGTTGTTGCACAGTAGATTTGTTTAAGTTTTATAATATTATTCATGAATACTTTCTTCCGTAATTTGTTTTTGCTTTTGTAGAAACTTTGAAAATTGTGAATTTTGCCCCTGAAGAAGAGTGAATACTCGAAACGCGTTGGGCCATCAAATGATGAATTAAATTGAAGCTCTTGTGTTAATCATGAAAGTTTTGGTTTTATTAATACTTATGAAAGAATTCCATTTCAATGATTGTTAACGAACAGTTTATAAATACAGTTGAAGAGCATTAACTACATATGGTGTTTTGTATATTAGACACCATGTGGTCAAAAAATTATTGGTCTGTTTTGACAGATCTTAGACAGTGTGCAGGGGTCGGGAGTTCCCCACTTTGGGAACATCCACTTCTTGTTATGTTCACATAGAATACACCATCTACAGCAGGAAGAGCTCAGTGGGTTCATGTGCTTGCTGCAAAGATTAGGGATTTTAACTGTGGGTCAAATGTGTGCACACTGGAGCAACTCTGTCATTCAGCCTTCCAAGATTGTAAAACAAGTACCAAACCTAGAGTGCAAGTTCTTTTATAAACTCTGCATTGCAGGGCGCCCTGAGCCACATCGCAGATTGCCGCCTTTCCCAAAAAACATTATAATAATACCCGTGAAATGTGTGGAGTGATGAAACAGCAGGCAGGCCCAAGTTTGGGTGATGAAGGGACTTCCATGGCTGGCAGAGGACAGCAAATGTGCAATACGTTCACCCAGACCTGTGTTGCATGCTGGGAATTGTAGGCCCATGCTTATAATGTGGAAAGCAAATGTGCAAGTACCACAATCCATATGAATGTAGGTTAGAGAGCTGGACTGGCTGCAAGTCACTATTCAGATTGCTGTGTCGTCTTGAAAGCTAGGAGATAAAAATATAAAGTTAGCCTAAAAAATGCTATGGTTTCTGCAAGAAACAGTTTTTTTTAAAAACCCAATTGGGAATAAGGAATAGAACATATAAGAGTTGACTGTCAAACGGTGTGTATCCTTCATTTGTCTTTTATAATAATTCACAATGTTTAATTGGAGGTAATACACAACGATGCTAATTTTGGGTGGGATTTGTGCGCTCATATTATCATAACTATACGTTTGTCACATGGCGATTACTTTTATCCTTTTACATTTAGGCATTTTCAAGTATGAAAATCATATTGTTGTACGCTTTGCCTTCAAAAAGCCCATAGGAGTAAAACACGCATAGGCATTCCTTTTTATTGAGAAGATATTATTTCTGTCGAAGGCCAATGGGTTTGGAAACAGTGCCGACTTGGTATGAATACAGAACGAGTGCTTGCAATTTGAACATGGAATTAGATTAAAATGTACATTACAGACACAAGATGTTTTTATTAATATTTGTCATTTGCGACGATGAAATCAGACTCCATTCATCTTTGCCTTTCCTTTATCTTTAAAAAAAAAAAGACATCTTTCACTGTTTGTTTGGCCAACAGAGTATTCCAAATTCTCATATGCGCTACACTTCCTGGTCCTTATGCAAATCAATTGTTAAATAAGTCTTTGATATCACTGTAACGACTGCTCCTAAAAGAATGTGAATCAACAGAAATCACACAGTATCACATGGGGGGTGGGAACAAACCAGGAAGTCTGGTAAACCCCCCGTTGAACTGTCCCCGTAATCTTACACTTTTGATGGCTGTTTACCAAACAGAAGTTAAAACAACTTTGTTGTTCGAGACTCCGAGTCCCGTAATCCCATAAGTACTGGGACGAAGAAGAGGGCGGAAGAGGCATGCAATAGCAGTAGTCAGACAATTAAGCTTACGGCTCACACCTGCAGGAACCTGAAAGCATAAAAGGCCCACTCAGGTGCAGGCAATCAGAAGGAGCTGGAACTGTGACTGGAGTGTGAGCTGTAGCATTAGAAGCAGAAAGAGGAAGGCACAAAGCTAACAAACCAGCAGAAGTGGGAGAACCAGAGGGACGGCAGAATGTGGATACACCAGATTTCACCTGCTTGTTCTGAGAGGGTCCTGTTCCCCCCAAACTCAGAAGTGCAGAGGCTGCACAGCGGAAGGCGTGCAGGAAGGCTGCCTTTCCCCATGTGAGCCCTATTGGCGTGGTTGCCGTGCAGAGAACGTGCCGGAGACCAAGGCGTGAAGCTGTTGTAAAGCTGTGGGTGTCAGGAGCGAGTGGGGCTCCTTAAACGTGTGGCTGGACCAGAGACACCTTTAGCGAGGAAGGGTGCTGGTCCCTGTGAAGTCAGAAGCAGTAGAAGTTGTGGCAGAAGTCTTGGAAGTTATGAAGAACAAGGATTACAGAAGCTGGTGAGTGAAACCTAGTGTTCTAATTCCTTGCGTAAGCACTGCTGGCAACAGTATTCAATTTCCTATTCACTCGCGCTTAGTCAGAAGCGATCTGAAAGTTGTTTGTCGACGCTTAAATAAGGGATCAATGGAAAAGTAGCACTGGCGTTTATTGTGTAATTCCTTTCTATTCTTGCGAAGAGCAAATGCTGCTAAAACCCATTGTTAAACCCTTAAAAGACTGTAAACCTTATCAAGAAGTTGTCACGTGTGTCTCATTGTGATTTTCGAAGGAAGACTGAACTGTATCCTTTACTTTCACGCAGGAAATCCTTTCATATCAAAGAACCCAAGCCGTTAAAAAGTGTATCTACAATTGAAGAGAAAAGTAAGCATTGCCCAAGCCAAGAGTCAGCCACTATTAAAAGTGAAAACAACCTTTCTCATAGCCAAAAAGAAATCTATTATTGTGAACCCAATAACAGTTCAACCTTGCCTAAGATACACTTGTGCACGCATTACCTAACACCAAGAGAGTGGCACCAATGCTTTTGGGTAATTGTTGGAGCTAACAGTTGGCAGAAAGATGAAGGCAAAGTTGGGGACGGGAAACTGGCTCCTTGTAAAGATTAATTTGAAGTAAACACAACCTATATTGCCAAAGAATGCCAAAGGAAGAAAGAAGTGGGTCATAAAGGCAAACCTAGGTTGTTATTGTGGCAGACAGACAGGAAAGGCAAAGAGGTTTTGAAGAGAGATATTCAGAGGAAGAGTGCCTTGCCTACTTGAAGGTGTTGAAGTGCTTGAAAGTGAATCTTGGTGCTTGAAAGTGAATCTTGTCAGAACTGTCTTGAAGTCTCAATTTACTGAAGCTGTAGTAGTAGTCCAAAGTACTGAAGCTGCAGTGGTACATCTGGTTGTCAGTAGATGCAACATTGCAGTAGCCCAAACAAAGTGGAGTAGTATAAGGCAAAGGAAACTTGAGTGGAAGTGAAGTTGTGGAAGTAACAACACTGTGAAATAATCCTGACAAATATACCTATTGTGAATCCTAATTCTATAACTAAAGATATTCTGGCTGATAACCAAGAACTATGTTTCACTGACTCTGATAGAAGTTGCATTTCTTGTAAATTGTGGCAAGTCTTCTTGGATTGCCGCTGGAAGTGGTCATAAAGCATCGTGGCTGGTAATACCATGGGTGCTGTTCTGAGGAAGTGGACAGTGTATATTTCACCAAGGAGAAACTATTTGCTATTATTGGAATTTTGGTTAACAAAACTTTGCTTAGACATTGAAACATCAAGAACTGATTTGAAACTGTCTTACCTCCAAGGATTTTCTTATTTCTTTCTTTGGCTGAACATTGGAGCAGAATTCCCTTTGAATCCTGGGGGAGGTAATCCGCCCAGGTTACTGAGAGGTTATCAAGAAACTGTGAATGTTGTTTATGTTAGCTGAATTGCCATATATTTTCTTTTTGTATTTGTTGTTTAGTGTGAGTGCCAGACATCCTGTGTTAGAGTGTTTCTCTTTTGCTTTGGTTAGGCAGGGAAATCCACAGCAGAGAACGGACAGTGAGGCATTTTTACTTTATTTGTTCTATAATAGAATTGGCATGTTTTGAACAATCATCAAACAGTTGTCCACCTCACATTGCTGACCCCTTACTAGACAGGAGGGCGGACATTTTATAAGTGAGTAAAATTATGTTTTAACTAGAAAACAGAAATGTTTAATGAATAATGACTTCTTTTCACCTAGTTATTCATACACTTTAAAAGGTACATGTTCACTTCTTCCGATCAGGCATTTATAATAGTAGTTTCTTCCTGTGGTACTGCCTGCAGTAATGGTCCAAACATATTGATGGAGCTTTGTGGGTGAAAGAAGGTACACACGGTTATACAGGTCGATTTCCTATTTTTTGTTGGAAGTATTTTTACGTCCTATTTGTATTTTTTTGAGTATTTGCCTTTTTTTAGGGAGTAAATGTGGCTGGTGCAGCCCTTACCTGCAGGCCTGACCACGAGCATTCAAATCTGCCTACATCAAAGCTCTCCTCAAGGACATAACGGGCAACGTGGAAGACCTCTCAAACTACAGACCAGTCTAAAACATTCCCTACCCAGAAAAACGATTAGAAACCTATGTATACAAACCAACACTGGAACACGTAGAAAAACACAACTATTGGGCGAGAACCATAGGAGGGATGGAGACGGCACTTCTCTCTATATGGCACGACCTAAAGACCAGCGCAGGCTTCAGAACAAACTTGGCACTGATACTCCTCGACCTCTCTGCAGCATTCCACACAGTCAGCTATAACATCCTCCTCAATCGACTGGAAGAAATAGGGATCACTGACATGGCACTGCTCTGGAACAAATATTTCCTGTCTGAAAGAAAAGAAACAGTATGGATAAAACCTTTCAAATCAATACTGCGGGAGAACGCAACGCTAATAGACTCATGTCTCAAAGAACTGGACTAATGGATGAAGACTAAAAACCTCAAACTCAACCCGGACAAGACGGAAATCAGGATTACATCCATAATCCAAGGAAGCAATCAGTACATCCCATGGCCCACGAAACTGGGAACAGCACCCACGCCATCCAAACTTGTCAAAAACCTGGGAATCCTAATGGATGAGTTAATCCTGGAACCACAAGTAAACGTGATAATTAAGAAAGGCTTCTTCCTTCTACACACAATCAAAAAGATTCTACAATTCCTCTCTTTTCACAAACCCTGTCTGTCATCTCTCTCTGCATGTCCCAAATAGACTACACTGACAGTGTGGCATTTCGAGGTATAGGTATTTACTTAAGAAACTGCAATGTATACAGAGCGCAGCTGCCGGACTTCTCCTCAACCTCTCAAGAAGGGACCACACCACTCCAGCATTAAGGATGCTACAATGGCTCCCAGTCAAAATACAAAGCAGCTTCAAAACAATATGCATAACACACAGAGAAATCCACGACCTAGGAGCTGCATTCGTACAAGTGAAAATCACCATCTCCCAGCCGACTAGAACACTCAGATCCAGCGACAATATCCGCCTTGAGCGAAAACCATACACAAGTAAAACATCTGCAGTTCAGTATTCTCTTGCTTAGCCGTAAAACTCTGGAACTCCCTCCCCAGAGAAATACAAACTATGAAGGACCATAAAAAATGTGGAAAACTTCTAAAAACCTGGCTCTTCAACTCCGAACGGGATGAAAACGAATGAACAACTGACAAGCACCATGAAAAGGAACCTCAAACTAAGAAGGACTGGGGATTAGACCGGAAATGAGTGGAGTACAGGGAAAGAGACGTCTGAATGGGAGGGAGACCTAGATGTACCATTCCCTATCGAAGGTCAAAGGGGAAACAGGCAAGAGAGAGGGGTCTGACTTAATTGGTCCTCTGGTAGCAGGAATTAGAGGAAAAGCAGTGAGAAATGTCCCGAACTCTGAATGATGGACCAGAGGGCACAGGGAACACATGCCCCTTGGAGGAATCCGTAGGGGTTGGGGGGCTAAACTGCTACTCATTTATTTGTATTCATTTAATTGGATATTTATAAGGTGCCTATACAACAAGACAGTGTTTCAAAGCATGACAAGGCAAAAGGGAAGGGGACAAGGGAGTAAAACTATGGAAATTACAATTAATAAATAATAAAAATGAACAGCGGTCCTACTAGGTCATGTGACATTCGGAACGTGCAATTGCAGTGAAAGAGAAAAGAAAAAAGGGGGTCGGGGAGGTGCTTGTAGGTGCGCCAGGGGGAGTGGGCAGTGCCAGTGGTGCTTGTTGGGAAGGCAACAGGTAATTGCATGGGTGAAGATGTCGTCAATGAAGAGGGAAGTCTACCGCCCAACAGTTAGGAAACAATCCACCTGACAGGTGAGTGCGGGCCCAGAGGGCAGTGCAGGGGGAGGGATGCGGGCGGAGACTGGACAGATGACCAGCACCCAATTGGACTTTTGAGGGACCAGACCGCTAGTCTCAGCGACAGTGGGAGAGTTAGCATGGGAGGGAGAGAGGGAAGGAGGAGGAGAAAGGAAAAGTCTTTAAGTTGTTTGCGGAACTTGAGCTGGTCTGGTTCAAGACTGAGAGAAAGAGGTAGTAGACTGTTCCAGAGGAGGGAGCCCACTGAGGAGAGAGATCTTCCCCACCCCCAGCTCTATACACACCATATTATACGACACAAAAGGAATATGGGCCGCACATAGTCTAAACATTATGGGTAGAAAAGGCACTACCACTGAATAAACCTATGGAGGACCCACGCCCCTGTACAAAACATAGGAGTGGTAATTTTAACACACAATAATGTGCAATGGGGAGGGCAATGGGCCACAGCCAGTCAAAGAAATTAGGGGGGCGGATAGGACACTGCCACTAACCAAACCTACTAAAAAACTCATCTTTCCGCATACACCTCTCAAACCCTGAACTAAACACGGTCAGACCTCTACAGCACAACAAACTGCACACACTTCACTACACCACAACAATGAAACAAACCACACAGTCTCACCCAATAGCACATGGAGGATACCAACCGAAAAACACACCTACTATAATTAGTAATATTGTGCTAAAGTCCGTTATCTGACTTTTCACAAAATAACAATGTAGCATGTAGAAGAATTAAAAATGTAAAGTTACAAGAATATTTCACAAACATTATGCAATTCTTTCAAAGTTTTTACAAAATTGTCAAAATGTCAATTTTCATCCCACCAATTCCTGGGGCTGGTCTTCGTATAGTTTCAAGATTTTAAGTAATTTAGAAAGTTCCAAGGATAGAAGGGTTTCATGCCCCGTAGATAGGCAATGCCAAAAGTCCCTGCAGTCAAGCCAGCTCGATCGCCCCACAAATCTAGAGAATATTTGGGTTCTTCGAGCTCTAGTTCCAGCACACTCTATCAAGATGTGGTACAGAGCTTGGTTACCAAAGAGATTGCACAGCTCACAAGCGCTTCTGACCGTTCTACTCTGCTGTCTAATAGCCAAAACCTCGCCAGAGGGCAACAGATTCAGCCGTAGTCTTGGTACCACATCTATACAGCTGTTATCAGGAAATTGCACAAGATAGCAAGGGAGGAGTCCCCGATTTTTATCTAGGATTGAAGGATTGCCGTGTAGTTTTAAGCTCGTCATGGCATTGATTGTATGTATCCAATCCATTTCAAATAGGGCATTTTTACAGGCCCTAGGATCTGAAGACAAATAAGGGTTTTCTCTGATTGTACTAAGATGGTTTCAACCTTTATCTTCAGTTTATTGATAAAGATATTTGACTCCTTCGCTTCTTCCTGTGCTAAGTGCATGAATAACGTGTTCTACAGAGGACATTTGATGAGTCTAAATAATTGCAGTAGTTTCCATTGTTGACATACTCTCAGGGATTTTAAACCTAGCTCATATCTTAATGTGCTTATTGGAGGGGACAGAGAGAGACCCAGGGCCTTTTTCAATGCTCGCCCCTCCCAGTAGTCCCAAGCTAGGTCCCAGGCTTGCGATTCAATATCCAGGCCATACAAGATACTGGGGATGATTTTACCCTTATAGAAGGTGAGCATTGGTTTAAGCGAGAACTTACACAATTCTGTTCTGATGTTTTTCAATTGGGCTGTGAGCTGGTCTATTTTCTCACTCAATTTCCCTTTCCGTAGTGCACCATTGGGGTGAGATTATCGTCTAAAGCCTAAGAATTTTGCATCAACAACCGGCTCAATTAATGTTTTCTCCAGCAGCCAGGAGTTTATCTGGGCATTTTTTGCTCGATTGCCCATCCTAAGGATGTTAGTTTTAGCCGGGTTGATTATTAGCTCGTTGGATTTAAGCGTAATTGCCTATGGGATCAAGCAAACGCTGAATTCCCCTTGGGGTGAAATCCAGCAGCAAGATGTCATCGGCGTACGCTAGCCAGCACACCTTTCGTGATCCTATTTTAGGGCTAGCAAAAGCAGCCTTATTCAGATATTCTTACATGTCTGCTAGGTATATATTGAAATGGAATGGGGCAACGATGCAGCCTTGTCTCACACCTCGGCTAGTCTCTATCTTTCTTGTCAAATATCTAATCTAACTACTATATAGCCAGACCTCTACAGCACAACAAACTGCACGCACTTCACTACACCACAACAATTAGGGTGACCAGATTTCCAAAACGAAAAACCGGGACGATCAACAACATAAGAGAGGGACTACCCCATCGCAGCCCACTAATTACCGCCCATCCCCCAACACACCCCATAACCACCACCTAATCATATTTCCAGCACTTCTCCTTTCTAGAAAGTTTATATGATCTAATTTGTGCAGTTTTGTCTGTGAATCTTGGCATGTTAATTAAAAACAAGCGTTTGCTCTCATTGATATTACATGGCTTGCTGTACACCCATTTCCAAGCTAGTTTCTGTGGCACAGTCAGTAAGTGTTGTGACTTATACCTGAAAGGTTGGGGGTTCAAGCCAATCCTCCAACTTCAAATTCTGAAAGTGTTGTGAAAAATAATCACAATTTTAATGATCGCAGCCACCCAACCATGCAAACCCCGGACAGGGTTTCTAAAATGAAAAAACTCCTGGATCCCCAGTACGGAAAGTGATTTCCCCAGACTGTCCCGGGAAAACCGGGACGTCTGGTCACCCTAACAACAATGAACCAAACGGCACATAGCCTTGCCCAACAGAACATGACGACTACCAACCGAAAAACACACCTGCGCTCAGCGAAGTGTCAACTGAACTGTAGCTGCCAACAGAACATCACAAGTCTCTTACTGTTTTTACCTAATCACTCCTACTAAACAACCCACCCGTCTCCTTTGCTTTACAGATCCGCCGGAGCACCAAGAAATCACGTAGGTGGCGACAGTGCGCGGTATAAGAACCTTTAACTTAACATCAAAGCATATTACCTTCTTTCACTTTCCAGATTAAAAATACCTTTTGACGCCAGGCCTCAACTGCCCCTCAAGCAACAGAGGTTTATTTATTTTATTTATTTGCATTTGTAAAGTGCACATCGGCCCTTGGGCATTGCAGTGCTGTTACAGTATATTTGCTCAGGCGGACAACAGTATGCATGAAAAACATTTTTTTTACAGATGGCTTACAGCGTGCGTTCTCGTATATGCAGTGCGTTAATATTAGCAAAGACATTCGGGTAACACATCTATAGCAGGGGTGCACCTATGTGGCAGCGGCTATTGGAAAAGTTGAGTTTTAAGTGACTTGCGGAACACTGAGAGGGAGGTCTCTTTTCTGAGTGCTGGTGGTAGCGTATTCCAGTTTTTGGGAGCTAGGACTGGGAAACTTGCACCTCCTGCTTTGGCTCTTTTAAAGGTCGGGACTGCCAGTGGGTTGGTCTTGGGCTTGTTGCTGCATGCCTTCTGAAGCATCGCTGGTAGGGTAAGCTCTTTCTTCCGTTCCCCATTTGCAACCAGCAGTCCCATCCCATAATGGTCGACTTGGCCTTTCCTTCTCTGAATTTGATAGAGTTGATCAATAAGAACACCTACATGGTAATGCTTAGAAACAGGAAGAAAGAAGCGTGGAGCGCTACATAAAAATGTGACTTATTATGCAGGCCTGCCTAAGGACTCCAATTTCCGGAGCAGGTAGAGCTGGGGCTATCGGCAAGTTGCTTGAATTAGGTCTCAGCATCAGCGGGGGAATGGGAGGGGGGGGTCGGTTCTGGGATTCTCCTCCGAGCATGGTGTGTCATGATAAGCAGCTGCAAGGAAGGGGCGAGGTGCAGGAGGGCGGCATTTTACAGATCGCTCGAGCTCAAAGCAAACACACACCCCAAGGGGTCGGGGCTTGCAGTCCGAGAGGCCAAGTGCATCAATATGATTCGGTGCGAGCAGAACAAGGGGACTACAAGACAAAGAGCCTGTCAACGCCTGGAGAAGAAACTGTTTTCAGACTCAAACCCACCGAGCAACTGAGCACCGGCAGGGGTAGAGGAGGCCAAAACATCCGAACGCGTGAGGCTGGGGAAAGGCAGCACTACAGCCGACCGTGTGCTCGGGACTTCATTCTGCATATTCGCTGCCAAACAGAAAGCTGCCTCCGGGCCCTGAAAACAAGTTAGACCGGCTGCGGCAAGCGGGCTGCGTGCATTAGGCGCGCGCTCCACGCGTCTCCTGCTGCCTGTGCAGCGCTGCCGGTGTCCGCAGTTTACCTTCAGTCCTGTGGGCGCGGCCCTAGGGTACCTCGCGCCGCCATTTGCGAACGTGCGCAGTAAGGGGCGTGGTGGAGCATTCGGCCCCTCCCCCCCACACACTGCACATCCGAGCGAGCACCACTAGTAGGGGGATGGAAACAATGTGAAATACTGAACAGGGCCGGGCGGTCAGAGTTTGGACCCCGCGGCACAATTGGTTTCACACAGACGCGAGAAAAAGGTTGCGTGTTACAAAGGTTACCTCGCACGGGTGTTATTTATTTATTTATCGGCGCGAAAACGAAACCCTTCGCTCTTCTAGACCGCAGATTGACAGCAGCAGCTTAGAATCGTTTGGGCACCCTGCCCCGTCCGCGTTTCCTCCAAATGGTGCACAAATACATGGGTGCGTTTAATGTCTGCTCCTAGACTGGGCGCTACGCGCGAATGAACGGAGGCTGCAGTGGCAAGGATTTCTTATACATCACGGGTCCATGCTTCAAAGTTCGACCCACCGTGTAGTAATACCACCCATCTGGGCACTGCCACCCATCCGCTAAATGCCGGAAAACCATCCCGCATGCGATGAACCATTTTTGCATGTTCAATTTAAAACTAAAATAATTACTCCTCACAGGAATGGTTACAGTAACTCAATACAGCTTCCCGAAGGAGGACTGGACAGGTGCCAGCGGGCGGAAGGGTCGTGGAGAAAGAGAAATGGGCGTCGTGAATGGAAGAGGTAGTGTTGGGCGAAAGTCACTGAGCCCAGAGTGTGGCAAGAGCGGGGACAAAGGCAGGACCACAGTGGTGCCCCAAGAGGAGTCACTTAATGAGAAGGGAAGAATAGTGGGAGAAACTTCTAGAAACTGTTCGAAGGATCCTGGGTAAGAAGATGGATTGGGTGCTGGGAGGCTTCTTGCAGGACACAGCAAGGATTGGGTGCTGGGAGGCTTCTTGCAGGACACAGCAAGGATTGGGTGCTGGGAGGCTTCTTGCAGGACACAGCAAGGATTAGGTGCTGGGAGGCTTCTTGCAGGACACAGCAAGGATTGGGTGCTGGGAGGCTTCTTGCAGGACACAGCAAGGATTGGGTGCTGGGAGGCTTCTTGCAGGACACAGCAAGGATTGGGTGGTGGGAGGCTTCTTGCAGGACACAGTAAGGATTGGGTGCTGGGAGGCTTCTTGCAGGACACAGCAGGTAGCATTGCAGGACTCTACGAGGTAGAGAAGAAAGAAGGAGGAAGTGGGCGCGGGCAGCAGGACCGTTGTCCGTGGTCATAGATGGACTGCACGGGATGGCGAGTAGGACTAGACACAGGGGTATGCATGGGGCATACATGGGGAAAAGAAAATGGCAAAATCCTGGGAAAGACATCTGTGAGGGACCGGGGAGGTAGGCATCAGCAGGTTCTCCAGTTTCCTCAACATTGAGGTCCAGGTGAAAGGTGCACAGCCAGAGAGGGTGGCAAAGGGCAGCACACAAATGAGGAGGTCTGTGCATACAGGGGCGCAGATAGACAACGCAACTGGGTGAAATGGGCAGGAAATGGGGAATGCAGGAGGCCAGGATAGTGGGTTGCATAAATTAGGGATTTGGTGGTCATTGCGAAACAGGTAGGGCACTGGTTCGGCATTGAAGCTATTGCTCCATATGGGAATTACAAAATGATGAGGCTCACCTCATGGCTGCTACCAAAGACAGCATCTGCTCAGGGGAGGATCTGGACCTCTTTAAATGACTAAACAGTGAACTCTGATTTAAGAAAGGTGCACCTTGCAGGCTGGGGGTGCCACGAACAACGATAAGTTGAGGTCTGCTTTTCTCACGCATATCTGAATTGCGAGAAACGTCCTGAGCACTGTGCGGCTCCTATTTAGGCATTTAGTTATCGGTAAATTGCACACACGTTCTGGGGAATCATGTGACCACATGGTGTTCAGTCACGCTAGGGGGCATTGCCGTGGAGTTGGGCTTGAGGCTCCAATGAGTTAAATAAGGCCAATATGGAAAGCAGTTTGCTGAAGCCACATATGGCCTTTCTGGACTGAGCCACCCATGATATTGTAATTGGTTATTTATAACGTGTTTAATACCCAAAGTTTTCTAAGCGCGGACCCAGGGATCGAACCTGTGTTGCGCGTGGTCTTGCTTCCAAGGTGAGCACGTTGCCCCTGAGCTATCCTCCCGAGGTTTCGCGGTGAGGACTCAGAGGGAGCAACATGTTGGGCCTTTAATAAAGGGGAGTGCACGTCAGCGGTGGGCGACTATTGGAACAAGTGCTCAAAATGGGCAACTGCAAGTCAACCAGTGCTACAGCAAAGTTGGCAGAGAGGGTGTAAGTGGAGAGTGATCATACGTCCCAGTTTTGGGGGAACACTTCCAGTTTTTTACACCATGTACCCGTGTCCCAACAAGCTTCTGCAGAATAGCCAAATATCCCACTTTTTAGAATAGATCTTGTCAGAGCACGTCTTTGATAATAGGGGGATGAAGGTCAGGTTCCAGGTGCAGGGAAAGACTTGCCTGGGGGAGAGACGCTGTAAACATTGGCATCTCCTACTTCTGCCAGCAGACCCGATGCCTAGGAACATAAAGCGAGAACAGTAGACAGTGTGGCAAGGAATAGAAAGTAGGCAACTGTATCTGATGGCAAGCAGGGCAGAATAACAGGTTGATTGAAGTATGGAGGCAAAATAAAAAACATGCACACTCGGTAGCCCACAGTTACTGCAGATGTGCAGCCATCAGAAATGATCAAAGTAGCACGCCACAAATA
The DNA here is from genome assembly GCF_040938575.1 of Ambystoma mexicanum. Classification (NCBI taxonomy): domain Eukaryota; kingdom Metazoa; phylum Chordata; class Amphibia; order Caudata; family Ambystomatidae; genus Ambystoma; species Ambystoma mexicanum. The sequence goes on along the minus strand of NC_090928.1, from coordinate 626,833,207 downwards.
CTGTGCAGAAAACGACCCCAAACTGGGCTGAATAACTATTCAAATTGCCGCTCACATTGAAATAGCAGCGCCAGAGCATAGAGATCCCCCACATCCAGCTGTAATGAAGCAAACACCTCGGCTACATCAATGCTGTTCTCCTGTGGCCTTTATACAAGACAGCAACATTTTCCCGGTTTTGGGTTTGTAAAATGGGGTCACCACAATTCAGGGGGCAATGGGAGGCGCAGGTGCTCGTCAAAGGACCTACAGGAAAATGCTCCTACCCCAGCACGTTCAAAGTTGTTGCGAGGGTGGTTGGCCCATTATCGGAAACAAAAAAGTGTGTTGGGGTGGTTAACTAAGGAATTTAAATCTGGCTTCAGACTACATTACAAGGATCCCAAATTGAAGTGGGCGGAGATCTTGAGGTCAGTATGGTTACTCCAAGGCACTGTGTGCAGAAAAACTGCTGGGCCTTTTCGGACATTGCTGGCACACGTATCAAACTCTTCCGTTGTCCCAGCAGTCGGCGGATATTATGTAAAAAGTCAACCTGGGCCACCTATCACCACTGTTGATACTCCCTTAACACCCTTAGTCATCCTTTTACTGCAATAAATCACTGCATCATGGCGACATCTTCATCCTTATGCATGTGATGCCACCAGGCTATTCAAAGAAGCACATTTGACACAGAACAGCAGTGCATGGTAGACACATTGGTTATGAATTGGGTGACATAGGGCTGGTATTTTAATTTGGGGTGGGGGGACAGGATGCTGTGCATCGTAAACATGATGGAATGATGTCCAGCTATTTTACACTCTTGTGTATTATATTTCTCTCACAGTAGATTCTTACACTCCTTGTAGACACCACCTCAGTGGCTGCACTACCCCCCGCGCTACCCATCTTAAGGTCTTGTGATTTATTTTTTTCCGGGCTTCTGCTTTTGCGTGGCACTCGCTTACATTGTGTGATGACGACATCACTTCTAATTCTCATGCATGCATTGGAGTATTTTTAAAGGTCTCTTAGCTTTGCGCGCGCTACGGCTCCAGGATCCATCTACCTATCCGAGGATGACTGTATTGTTGATATTTTTGCCATCTCACATGCTAGTACCCTACTCCATACTTTTCTCCTGTTACTTTTTGCAGAATGTGAAGGCATCATGAAACAAGACACAGACAACAGATTCACTTACTTATCAAAAAGGACATTATTTTATATGTCAGGGTCGATTAAGGCCTAACTTGCCCTATGCTAAGGTGGGATTTTCCTATCTAAAGAAACTAAGGATAGTCTGTGTCAATTAAGTTCAACTCAAAGGTTTGTCTGTGTCCGAAACGTATGCTTGCCCTCACAACTAAAAGGCATACAATGTGTAGGGTTGGCATCACCAAAAGAAACTGTGGTAAAAAAAAGTTATGAGCTTCTTCAAGCACGGGACTTGCTTCCCTAAGTTCAAATAGTTCCACAAAGAAAGAGGACTCAGTGTCTCCTTCCCCAAGTATAACACAATTCCAGGAAATGTCAGGGTTCCCTTGCCCAAGTTCAACACAGATCAAGTCTCTTGATTTTCATCAACATTGTCAGTTTCACTTTACACTCCTTTTGACTCATATGAAGCAGGTGTTTCAGCACTTGTTCCACACAATCTTTTGGGCTTTTCTTGGCTCTTTCCCAAGTTGGGTTACTCAGTCCAGGCGCAGCTGTTGGACTACACTGTTCACCCATTACAGGTCACACAACCCATAAACCTTAGCACTTTGTGATGCTTCAAGTCGATTTAACACTGGTTTTACATCTGACACCAGGGTTAGCATGTAACGTCTGCTGTGGTTTCTCTAGCAGCTTTGGGGCTTAATCGCCACTTGTACAGTGGCAGTCGCTTGGCTTCGCCACAGCTTGCATATCATCCTTTGTATATTGGCAGTCTTTTGGCTTTGCCACAACTTGGATTCACCTAGTTCGGTGGTGTACATCTTCCTCTATTCCTCTATCTCTTCCTCTGAGTTAAACCACTTGTCTTTTACACTTGCTTTTCATTCCGTTCATAAATATTCAAGACAGCTTTGACTTTGTTTCATAATGCCTTTAGCAAATGTCACTTCTTTCAACAAAGCACGTTATTCGTTTGCCACGTGTGCTACAAGTTCACATGATTTCCATATCTTCTGTTTAATTTCGGTATTCAATATTTGCTGTTGTATTTCCCACAATAGTTGCCACATTTTTTATGATTCATTATTCCTTCATTGTATTTCCCAAAAACATATGGTAACCTATTCACTATTCCTTGTTTCTTCATTGGGTTCCAAGTCCCCTCGTTATGGGCTTTTTTCGCTTGCTCGCAATCAGTAAATGTTTTACATTCGCCCCAGAGCACCCTGGTATGAGTATTCCCTGTCTTGCACTCACCAGAGCTGCTCTGCTTTACCAGGCATCTTTGTGCAGTTCTTCGTCCTGCTCTCTACTCCCGGATAGGCACCGGGAGCACCAGTGAGCTGGGCTCACGTTCAGAAGACCTTCAGGCTACGGGCAGCGTCCCGCAGCAATCAGGAGCTCTCCATGTTCCCCAGCTCCAGCTGGGAACAAGTAACACAGGCAATTGCTGGGGTTTCGGTCCTCGCGCAGTCTGCTCAGGTCACGGCACCTCTCTCCTCCCCTAGGAACCCATGACGTCCTCTCTGCCGGTCCTGCTCCAGTCTGCTCTTCGCCACACATCTGACACCTTCTCTGCAGGCAGGTTCTCTCTGCTGTGCTGTTTGGGCCTGCTTTTAAGCACCTTTAGCCTCCCCATAGGTTGCAGGTACTAGTAGTTTGCCTGACCCTCATAACACCAATTATCTGGACATGCCCGATCCTTTATAGGCATCTTCCTCATCTCAGTACCATAGTGGTGAAATTGACTAGAAGTGTGCATTACTCGTAGTCACCTCTTCCTCATCTCAGTTTTTAAGGGATACCCTTTTAGGTCGTAGTATGTGTTGGAAGAGATAGGGACTTGCCGAACCCTATGAAGGAAGAGGGAGGGTACGACTCATTCTTATAGGGAAAAGGGGAATACTGTGTTCCTCCTACAGACATCCTCTCCCCACTCCCCAAGGTCTATCCACCCCCAGGGTCAGAATCCAAAAGCAATGGTCTTCCTTGCCACCTGTGAGGAAGATCCAAGGGGAGTAGATGGGAGGATGCCCTCAGGTTCCTCACTAGAAGCAGTTCCTTCTTGCGTTTACCTTGTGGCTAGGTGACCAGGCTGGTCCCTATATCCAAAAGTGCATACGGAATGAAATTGCTTTTTATTATTATATTTTTTAACACTTACCCACACAATAGTTTGTGACCCTATGGTTTATAGTGTGGCTTTTACCAGTTCCTACCTCTCTAGCACTATCCTTGATTTGATAGGTCTCGCACGTGGTTTTTTTGTGTGACCATCAGGCCAGGTATGTCTTCTTTTTCTTATCGTGATTGCCTATTATTCTCATTTTTTATTTCTCTTTTCTGTTTCCTTTTCATCATCTTCTTGATCTTGCCCTGATGAATGAGCCTGCATGGTACCAAATGCATTGGTGTACAATGTCGTCTGCCTGATTGTTGAATTGAGAATTAAAAATGATTTTCCACCAATTTAACAACATATGTGTTATATATAATTAAAATAATTCATTCGAGAGTGCACAGGTTTCTTCCTACTGAGTGTGCAGCCACCACTGTGGGAAATCTTCCCATGGTCCTTTTCTTTACATGTATAAGCAGCAACCCGGTGCAAGCTTTATTTAGGTGGCTTGCACCTGGACTCTTTACATTACTACTGACTATTCTTCATCATAAGACAGGTGGTGCCCACTCCCGCCACGACTCCAGCGGTGTCCATGACGTGAATGGGGCAGGTACTCACCCCAGCCTTGAGTGTCTCTACAGCCCTAGATCTTTCCCCCGAGGTAGCCTCATCTTATGCATTTGAGAATACTCTATATGTGCATGTGGGATGAGGCCCAGTAACTCTGGACCCATCGTAACATCTCCTAATATCTATAGACTGCTGCCATGTCAGGCTCCTCAAGCTTTTCAGTGCATTGATAATAGGTGCTTGTATTACCCAACCTATTGGTAATCAATGTATCGACCTTGGAAAGATGAACGGTTGCGCCGGCACCGCAGCGATCTTTACTTGCAGGTTGAGCACAGATCTCTCAAGCAAGCACTGACCGCCCTGAACTATCTTATCATAGAGTGTAGGGTTTGCAGGACCTGGTCGCGGCTTGAAAAACAGGCGGAGCAGAGATTCTAAAATATTATGCAAGCACGGCCCATACATTCCCAGACTGGTTGGGACCCATTTGGAAAAAAAACATCTATACAAAGATACACCTGTTGGGTAATTTTACTAATGGTGCCCTAGATCACACGTTTGTGGTACAGGACCGCTACTACTTAGGAAAACTCTGGCTGCAAGCAACACCACCAAAATGATGCCGTGAGAGCGGTTTCTGGTTCCTCTTAGCGTGCGCACATTTCGCCCACCTGACGTGCACCGCACTGGCTACCTGTAACAGGCAGAGTCACGTTTAAAAGACTTTGTATTGTCCATCCCGCATTTTATGGCTGTGGAGCCGAATTCTTGCAGGACAGATTTCGTCCCTATGTTCCGTCCAGCTCTCTTCACTCAGCCAATGGCCTTCCATTCAGGTCCCTCGGCTTCGCCGTTCCAGAGTTGGTGGCCGGGCTTTTCCCATTGCTGCTGCCATTCTATGCAACACATTACCGCTTTCCATATGCACGACTGAAGTCCATCTTCTGTTTCTCTTTTAACACCTACCTATCCCCCTGCGATACCTCGCTCCCAAGCGCCATGATGCCTTCGGGCGACCGCTGCGCTTTACAAATTCATATAACATAACACCACCAAACAAGCAAGCATCCAACATGCAACTCCCCACTTTCAGAAATATCGAAAGCATCACACAGAGGAGAAGGGTTCACCTTCCAGGACTCATGTGCAGTTTTACTGCCCATTTCCATCCAGCAAGGACAATCGCCTCTTAAATTCCAGCTGCGAATGTAAGTATTGGCAGGCGATTGAGCTGTGCCGGGCATGGTGCTCACTGCCGGCCCGCCTCCCTACACCATGGACCTTGCCCTCTTCCTCTCTCCATCACACGGAGTGATCTTTGGACTCCATAATCAGAGTTTCAGGTTTCTGCCAGAGATTGTTTTTTTGCCACTGTGGTTTTGCAATTGAAGCTCCGCCCATCGAGGAGTATACGCTCCTTGCGAAAACTTATAGATGTTGGTCCTTCTGGAAAGTACTACAGTTCCACATTTGGAGCAGGACACACACAGCACGGGAGTCCCCAGCTACTCTAAGACCTACATTGTAACAATCTGGAAAACACAAAGAGCCGGCTCTGAACAGATAACAATAGAAGCGAACACAAGGACTACTTTTAACAGAAAGCAAACGTGTTCGTTCCTTTTGGTGTGTGAAGAGGGGTTCTGCAGGTTGGAGGGAATATGTCTGGCATACACTAAGAAAGAAAAGGCCATTTTACACTGACCACTGATACCTAATGCAAAGCACGCATGGAACCATCTCTCCACGCCTGAACAGGTGGGGGTGTCCAATCAAATCAAATGGTATGTTTTTATCAGGCACTTTGGGGCCGGGCGCACAATTTGCACTCGCCACTAGCCACTGGCTAGTGATATTGGAGTCTTGGCGAGTAAGAAACCGTGTGCTGTGTGTAGGTATAGAATTGAGGTGGCGAGTGACTTTTTTTATGACAGGCTTTTCGGTTACAATTAGAATTTGTGTCTGCTGCTGCACAGGAGAAAAGGCTGAGCGGGGCCTGTAGGGGTGCAAACCAGCGACCATCATGTACAACACTTTCTCTGCATTGCTCTATCGCCAGAAGTCGCCGTGCCTATTATATTTTTATACCAGCACTATAATCAAAACTGTCAATTAAAACGAAAGCATGTGTTTGGCATCAGTTATTGCCACTAATTATCCAAAGTGGCAGCCCAAACCTCACAGGGGACCCTGTCTGGACACCACAAACGTTTCATGGGAGCCATGCTCTGGAGTACGCGTCTGGCACCAGGCGGCGCTCATCCCCCTGGCACCGCTAGGCAGAGGAATAGCTAATACTGGCCATGGCAGCCACTGCAGTAAACTGTACTCTACACATCAATGAGAGGCCCGCCTGCTGCCAGGGGAACCGTGCCTCACTATGTAGACCGATGTCCACCGTCAACAATCCTCCTACAAAACAAGACACCAACTCACAAGGGGAAGGGTACGAAACAGGAGTATAGTCCGTAAAGGAGAACGGGCAAACAAAACCTGCAAGGAGGCGACAGTCTGGTGGCGACACTACAATCAGTGTTGCAGCTGCGCCACTGGCAGGAGGCCGACCGCCTACATTCAGATCAGTCAAAACACAAAAAATGAGGCCAGCTCGCCAGAGCCTCACACGAGGGCGCACACCGGGCAGCAAAGCAGAGGTTTTCAGCTGCGTGGGCCAATGTTGCAAACGTTCTCCAAGCGACTGGTGTGTGCAGGTTACCCGGAATGCTGTGTGTGCATATAAATGAGATGGGGTCTCGTTTACTAAAGATGTCCCTCAAGCCAGTTGCTTTGCCAGAGCCCACCCGTAGTAAGGGCGAACTGGCTTTGTGCTGCCCAAGGACTCAAAAGAGAGCAATCAGAGAAAATTCAGCATCCGGCCGAGGGCTCTATCCCCAGCGATTGGCTATCATAGCCCACTAAAAGGGCAGGTGCTCTCAAGCTCACATTGGCTCGTTTTACACAACAGTTACTGTCATGTGCGCTTGAATGGACCAATGGGAAACGCAAACACCTCTGGGTTTCATTATATATAGCGCCATGAGACACTCCCAGGGTAGTGTGTGCTATCTAAAATTATATTTTTGCATTTATATAGCGCTACGAACCCGCAGGCAACTGAGCGCTGCTTATTATCACCCACAGTGTGTGGTGTGAATCGACCGAGGAAGGATGCAAGGCTGAGTTTGGCCCTGCCAGGATTCGAACCTGTGTTGTCAAGCTCTGCACCGATGTCAAAGTGAGCACTCCACTCGCTGTGCTATCTAACCGGCTACACATCAGTGGGGACGGTATCCATTCCAAACTCTCACCCCACCAGGCAGTACTCATACCCGCACACATGGGTGTCTACAGATTGGTAATGTTACATGTAATGCCATCTATGATGCCACTTGGGATGTCACTTGTGTCGTTATATACAGTACATCGTGGGGGTCTTCTCCATGCATGCCACCAGGATACTTGCCTGCAGTGAGATGCAGGCGCCAAACGGCCAAAAACTGCACCCCTTGCATTCTGCACCCACATCCCTTTGTCGACAGACCCCCCAAACCAAGCTCCATATTAGTGCCTTGCAAAAGGTCATTTTTCGGCCAAATGGGGAACCTTGCAGGCGTTCCCCAAGTGGGGTGCAATGGTGGTTCACTGGTGGCAGAGTGAGAGCAGAGGCCCAGAAATCTCAGCAGGGGTCTGCTACACAACGCATGGGTTACATCAAATATCACTGATTACCAGAGGTTTTCCAATGCCCACCAAACTCACTGCAGTGTCCGAGAGCACCTTTAGACGCCCAACACGTCCAACTATTCTAATAGGCGGTCTACTACACAACTCATGGGTTACATCAAATATCACTGATTACCAGACGCTTTCCAATGCCCACCAAACTCACTGCAGTGTCCGAGAGCACCTTTAGACGCCCAACACGTCCAACTATTCTAATAGGCGGTCTACTACACAACTCATGGGTTACATCAAATATCACTGATTACCAGAGGCTTTCCAATGCCCACCAAACTCACTGCAGTGCCCGAGAGCGCCTTTAGACGCCCAACACACCCAACTATTCTAATAAATTGTAAACATTGCTCTCAGACCCCCGCCCGCAGGCCCACCCGGTATATTGATTATCACAAATTACACACCCGCCCACATATGTTTATGGCCAAGCTCGGGCAAAGAAATTCGACGAAAGCAAGGAATTCTACTGCGACCAAACCTCCCATTCCCCCTGCATCCTGACCCAACTTCTAAGCAGAGGTCGAAGTGAGCAGGAGCAGCATACCACTACTTTAATTTGTTTACTGTTAACAGTTCCACTCGTTTTTACAACCGTTTCCACAATTCCGGAACTGTCCCTTTACCCTAAGTTTTACCACCATATAGCAGGGACAGCTAGACTGACATTTGTTCAGGGTACATTCACAAAGACTGGATGACATCTCAGCCTGGATGAACCGTACCTGGCTTCTATCGGAGGCTGGGGGAGGTTCGGTCAACACCAAGAAACACTCACTCACAAAACAGCCCATCTCCCGCGGATTTTTGGAAAAAGTGTTGAGTTGTTATCCCTGATTCAATGCTTGGACGTTACAGTAGATAAAAATCTCCAGGAAATCCCCAGAGGGTTTTCTTTTAACATTAGGTGACTACATGGGGTTTGGCCCTTCATGCCACCGGGCAAGTGTTTGGTTGTAGTAGGAGCCTTAGTGGCAAGTCACTTCGGCTAGTATAATTCCCTCCCTGCTGGCTTCTTCAGGACCACAGACTATTCATCCGCTAGACTCTGTCAGACCAGAGGAGATCAAGGATTTTCAGTCTTGGGATCCAGGATTTGCTGTAAATTACACACTTCTATTTTTCCAGTGGCAGACCCCGGTTGAGCCAGCTGCTGTCAGGTAAGTGCTAAGTATGGGTTCCAGCAGAGTTAAGTAGAGATAACTGACTCATGAAGGCCATATATACATGTTCCTGCCCACAATACAGAGGACCACTTTCTTATGCCTGTTCCACACACCCGGCTGTGAACCTGGCCCACTCACAACCCTTTAAAACATGTTGCAAACGAGAGAGGGGCAAAAGACAACAACTCGAACTGCAGTGATCCTCCTCTTATCTCATGAAAGATCCGGCTGCTTTTGCAGGGATAAACCCTAATCCACCTAATATGTACAGAATGCTAACGAGCGGACGCATCCCAGGACACTCAAGCACCAGGGTCAGACATAAATGCTAAAAATATTAAACATACCACACACAATGCTTGACATTGGATAATTCAGAACAGCTGATGTCCACTGAACATACAGAACCGTCATTTCTGACAAAGCTATAATATGTACTCTGATATAATGAGATCCTTACCCGTAACACGGAGTCCAGAAATAATAATGCTTTGAAACATGTGTTGCACCTTGCCCTCTCCCGCCTACCACATCCCCCGCCAGAGTCGTAGCCCCACTATTTTCTTGGTGCACTTCTGCCACTGCTTCCAAGGTAAGAGAATGTAAACTTTTCGGTGTGTCCATTATATGTATTGACCTTCAATTACTAAATTAGAAGATGACGATGTTGGGTCGGGGCTGGACTGCGAAGAGGATACTGGCAAAGAGCCGGTTAGGAACGATGCGGTCCTGTTGTTCAGATACACCGAATGTGATAGAGGCGAAGAGCTTGCAACTCCCTTAGGGTATGTTGACTCCACAGTAAGAAACTTGACGCAAAGGAGGAGATGTGCGTTGGCCTCATGTCACCAAAATACCTCTGTCCTGCATTAGGCTTTGCTTATTGGCATGCGTTCAAGTTACATTAGTTCAAGTTAAGCAGGACTACACCTACAAGAAGGCTTTTTAAAAAAAATGTTTTACATGAATGCCCACAGGAGAAGTGGGAGCCCCTGCGACAGAAAATCATCCGATTCCGGTAGTGATTCGACAATACGCCTAGGATTCAGTCTCTTAGTGGCATTGCTGGACCCATCAAGATGCATGCCAAATTTGTGGACTAAACAAATACATTTTAAAAAAGTGTTTCAGAGTGATGCGTCCCTTGTTTAATTCAAGTTTTCATCCGAGCTGGGGAGCAGGTGCAGGGTTCTCACTTGGTGTATGGCACAGCCATCCTTTCCGCAGCTAGTCCAGCATCAGGACACTTGGTTACCAATCAGTGACATACATGGGGCAGGGTACCACTAAAAAGTGGCCTACAGGTGCACACATCAATGTGTTACTTTTCATACATAATGTTAGAGCACTACTAAAGTGGGAGATTTTGGAAATACATTTTGTAGAAAATAGTGCCTTTTGAAAGATTTGGCCAGCAACATAGGTAAAAGCTTCCAAGTGCACCAGGCAGTAACTCAAACTAACCCACATGAGAATGCTGGGCCAACCCTTGGCCGTTGCCCTGTAGGCCAGTCTGAGTCTGCCACCAACCCCTTCTCGAAATATACAAAAAAGGGAATGCGCTACTCAGACAGGCGCTGGGCCAGATAAAGCATACGAAAAGAGTGTGCTATTCCTGTTGGGGGAATTATTTAACTAACTTGCTTCACGTGAACCCCAGCTTAGAATTGTCAGCTATGCACCTTCCGCTACTACAGATGGAACCACAGCAGGGTTCGAAATTGAGGGGAACTATTTAACTCCAGCTTCTAGCCTAAATGAGGCTGGTTAGCTAGACACCAACAGCTACCAGGAGCTACTTTTGGTTCCCAAGAGCAACTGATGCCGAGCACACACACCAATGTTCATTTAAATCTGTGCTTTAGGGACAATCTTTACATAACTATAAGACACGTTTATACGACATTTAAAGCATAAGGAGTCATAAATAAATGGACTAAATGACAGTTTGCATCTCATGTGGAAATTAGATTTGCAGAAAACTATGTACAAGCTCCTGGTTCCCCTGTGGCAGCTCCTGGTCACTGGTTAATGCTGGATACCAAGGAGCTGTTTTTAGCTCCTACTTATCCAATCTTAATATCTATCGCTGCCACTAAATCTACCGCCAATTAATTCAAACGAATATGTCGATCACAGATAATAACTGCATGACTTCCTGTGAAGTTGGTATACAAAAATAATGCATTTAATATTTGACAACTTACTCTAGAGCAGTGGTCTTCAAACTGTGGGGGCACGGGGGCGACAAAGCTTTTTTAAAACAGGATTACGCGGACTGTTTTTAATAGAAAATATGCACATTTATGGCTTGTGCAGCGGCCAGGAAAAATATTTTTTACTCGAGGCAGAGTCGGGGGTCAGGGGGTCTCAGCATGACCATGTTTGAAGATCACTGCTCTAAAGCGAAAAGAAAAAATGAAAAGGGAAGAAAGCACTAATAGTTAGACAAGGAAAACAGATCATACCAAGTAAGGCATGTAAAATAAGTGCAAATGAATAGATACCTGATCAGCCATTCAGAAGCACAGGTATAACGCATTGAATTAATACAAAAAGTTTAAGACACATTACAGAGTCCTTCTCTGCATTTCGATCCCATAACGCTTAAATTGTAGCCAACAACTGATAATCAAATTACTGACTAATCTATAGAGCTAATTAGTTATTGTGTCCCAAAGAAAATGTGCATGTCCAATTGATTATGTCCAAAATCAAATGAGCTGGTCGAAATGCACGTTTCGGCATGTAACACAAATGAAACATCTTCTTCGGGACCAGACTATATTTAAGTTGATTCTGTAAATTACTATCCCTGAGTAAGCTTAGACATCGTACTCATTATTATTGAAAAAAATAATTTGCCAGTCACTTTCAGTATAGCAGCAACTTGCTTACTGCAAACCACCAATCAGCCCACTACGACCAGACAAAGGGCAATATTAACCAATAGCGATTTAAGAAATTCATTGATGTAAACACCTTATTATAAATAAAGCAGAAGAGAAGAAATGTAAATGATACCATCTCTAAGATCAAAAGTAAAGAATATCTTCACATATTGGCGAGGCCTGTCCAAGAAACACTCGCACATGCTATCTGGGGGAGTCTTTTGACCTGGCTAAAAGTTAAAGAACATTTGGCTGGAAATGGGGATGGTCACCTTCTGATAAATAAGAGTATCTGTAACAACGTAAAGCTATAGGTTCCATGTAATAATGTCCCCACAAAAATGTCTCCTGACAAAAAAGTCGCTGTTTTTTTGCGGGTTATTATTGCATTGCATTTTTTCCCACAAGGGGAGAGGGGACATCCCCGCAATCCCTCCCCATATATAATGTCGCCAATGGCTTTTCCCGGCGACATTATGTATGGGGACATTATGTATGGGGACATTATTATCTGATACCAAGCTATATCCCATGGTTAGGGGACTTCAAGGTGCAAAATATATGAAAAGGTAGGCACAGTGCAGCCTGTCACTTCTCAGACAGGCGACCTAATGAAGGGGAGGTCGAAACAGACCAAGGGCAGGGTTATGGGACATTAAGTACTATTAGGCATGGGGGACAAACGCTCTAGAAAAAACGGTGATTGGAGCACACACGTCTAAATTTAAAGAATTTGTAATATTCACGTTCCACCATCTTCCTGATTACAAGTTGAAAGAAGGGTTTTGCTTTTGGCCGAAATAAGAACCTGATGAACTTAAAAGGGATGCTACCCTAACATCTTAAATGTCTCTTCTTCTATTTTTATGTTATTCTTAAAGACCCGAGGAGGTATAAAAATACTCTTAAAATGCACCGTACTAACAGGCGGCATCTTGAGCTGCTGGGACATCCTGTATGAAGTCTTGCCGAGAGAGTCCCCAGCTAACCAAGATGGGCGGCCCTGCTGTAATCATTAAGTATTTTCAAAGTATGTTGAAAAAAAAAAATAAAGTTAAATAAAACAAAACAAAAATATAGAATCCAAAAAAACAGACTGTACGAGTAAGGACTGTGGTATAAGATAACAACGTTCTCTCTCTCCACCTTCAGTAGTATCAGTGAATCGTGGGAACGCTCCAAGACGCTCCACCTTCAGTACTGTAAGTGAACCATGGGAACGCGCCACCTTCATTATTATCGGTGAACCATGGGAACGCTCCAGTGCTATCGGTAAATCACAGAAACGCTCCACCTTCAGTACTATCCGTGACTCACAGCAACGCTCCATCTTCATATGTTTTAGATCAGTAGCACCACACCCGCAACTAGGAGGGCCGCCAATGTTTACTGCCTGATTTGAAGAGCAACTTTTAAGCAGAAGGGCAGTTTAGTGCACAAAAGCATGGAAGTGAAAATCATATCTGTATTAGAGTTTAATAGAGATCATTATTCACCTAAAGAAATACATCAATTGTGATTTACCTGGAGACTCCCTAAAAAATAACTACTCATAGCTTCATAAACTAGTTGAGTACTATTCTCCCACTTAAACGTTACCTAGAGATTCCAGCAATGACGCCATTTCCAACAAATACAATAACAACGTTAATGATATCCAATAGCCGCCCCTCAGGTTCCCCGGGAGACTCGTGCCCACCGGCTATCCTCAAAAAAATCCTCTACTCCACCTGTGCTGGCACCCCCACCCGATCCATAATCAAACACTCACTAACAGCAGGCATCTTCCCACCTGAATACAAAACTTCTCAACTCAAACCACTCCGAAAAAACCCTCTCTTGACCTCCCCTCCAATTACCACCCCATCTCCAACAACTGCTTCATACCCAAATTACTAGACTGCACGGCCAAATTCCATCTCAGCCTCTTCACCGAGGCCAACAGCCTTCTTGACTCTGCCCAGTCTGGATTCAGACCCCACCCCACCATGGAACTGAATCCTCCGTGGTCTCTGTCTGGGATGACCTGAAAGGTACAGCAGACCGAGGGCTGCGCTGCTCTCATCCTCCTTGGCCTCTCAGCAGCTTTCGATACGATTAACCACTCGATCCTCACAAACAGACTATTTGATCTTGGCATAGGGGACTCTGCTATCAGTGGATCTCTTCTTTCCACTCTGACCGCTCCCAAATAATCTGCCTCGATCCTTTCTCCTGCCCCCGCCCAGTCGTTCACAGAAACCCCTAGGGAGCCTCTCTTGCCCCCCTCCTTTTCACCCTCTACCTTTCCCCCTCCCCAAGCTCATCCGTTCCCACAATCTCACCTGTTTCAACTATGCTGACGACACCCAGATCACCCTCAAGATATCCAACATCCTGCCCCTCAGACATTGGTCTCTGGATGACGAACAAACATCTGCTCCGCAACCCCAGAAAAAAATCGTAATTCTTATCTGTGACAAAACAGCTCTCCTTCACAAACGAAGCCCTTGGCTGCAATCATTAGAACCCGCACCCACTGTATTCCCCTCAGTCAAAAACCTAGGATGCACTTTTAGCTCAGACCTGACCCTTTTCTGTCAAATCAATGCAGTCTCCTGATCATGCACTTTCCACCGCCGGATCCTCAAGCGGATCTTTCCCCATCTCTCGTACCCCCATAGGATTTCCCCAATCATGGCCATCATCCTCCGAGGCGCACCCACATACCACCTGAGAAAGCTCAAACAGGTTCAAAAGTCTGCAGCAAGGCTCCTCCTCACACGCTCTCCTAGAGAGCACATCTTCCCTGCACTCGGGACACTCCAGTGGCTACTGATCAGCCGACGGGCCTCCTTCAAGTCCATGTGCATTACCCACCGCACAGTCCACAAGAAAGTCCAGGAATGCCCCCAAAACAAGCACACCCGCTACCACCCCACCAGAAAGCTCAGATCAGGCTCTGCACACCTCCTGGTAGTTGTTATTCTCAAATTCTCCAGATTAGAAGGTGTTTGCTTATATGTCCTCTCACCCACATTCTGGAACTCCCTCCCCCTCGCGACCAATAGAGGATCACATTTCCTTCTGGAAAGCCCTCAAAACATGGCTGTTCCCCCCAGACCTCATGATCCTCCCGCCTCCCTGTGCCCACTCCCACCTATCACACACCCATTTCATCCAGCACATCCCCCCACCTGCCCACCTCAGCTATTAGCCTCTTCTTTCCTTTCAACCTCCTTGCTCTGCCATCCAACCTCCCTTGTGGGATGCCAAGCACATATGGGAGGACTCAGGTAGTTACTTCTGCAACTCACGCCTAGAACGAACAATGACAGTGGGCCAGGTATTGTGCCCATATGAGTTTGTAAGGGGGCAAAACATCACATTGAAAATGCACCTTGGGAAATCGCGCTGATCATACCACAGGAGGACAGCCAGGCACCTCAGACCCCTTGCTCATGGTTGGCACAGCAGGTAACTCTAAAGCACAGGATGATGGGCCAGACCACCACATGTTATCATGAAATGGGGTCCTTGTTTTCGCACTAGAAGGAACTAGGAATAGCAATCTCGCTCTCTAGAACCTCTCAGAGGGCAAGTATTATGCATTCAACAAGCACTTAGATCGCCTGTGAAACACAGCACTGCTCCTTGTACATAGATGGAATGCAGGAAATAGTAATTGTCTGTACAGCTGACCCATTTCTCCCCTCACACACCGCACCTTTGCAACCTAGTGGAAGGCACAGCAGCTTCACTCCACACACCGTGCACACACATATAACACTAAAACTATTGCACATCACCTCTGCCATAAGAAAAAAGCAACTTAATGACAAAAATGTGAACTGTAGCTTACCACATAACTACTCAGTCGCTGTAAACACAATCCCCCCCATCACCCTCCTTTTAGGCCATAGAATTCCCCTGCTACGCCCATACACACTCCATTTGAGTGACTATCAGGATCTTGGCCACCCTTGCATGTTTAATGGGTGAAATGCATACACGCAGAATTGCACCTCACAAACTCTCCCAAATGATGGTACCGCTGAGGGCAATCAACCAAAAGCGTGCTGGGACCATAATTATGGTGAAAGGCACTACAACAAAATGAATGAATACATTATGTTTTAGGTACGTTCTAAAAGACTCTTTCATGAGAAAAGAAAGCTTTTTAAAAACCAGTTCTTAGAATTATGCACAGTAAAAAGAAAGTAGGTATCGTCTTAGTCCTGGGCCTGGGATTATCAACGGGTTGCACTTGTATATTCCAAAAATCCCAACAAAAAGGACTTGTTGTCCATATGGCATGATTCAGGAATTGCAGCCGGCCAACACAGGTATAATGCCACATGCGAATATCTGTGTGGCCCCCATCTGTTCTAGAGCGAAGAGCAGGGCCGAGTAGCAATCTGTATTAAGGAGCCAAGATGCAGGCAGGAGGCGAAGGCTCCCAGCTACTGCCATCTCCGCTGGAATAGCTCTCCCAAGCAGGGAATGCATAAGGCAGAGTAGAGGCGTAGACAGGGTAGGGCCTGAGCAGGCACAGCCCACCCCAAATCTGTAAATGCCCACTCAGTAGCGCAGTGTGGGCATGTACAGATGCTAATGTCACTGCGGCGGGCCCAACTACATTAGCTTCAAGCCCCACTTGTTAGACAGTCATGGCTACGCCTCTGAGGCAGAGTCGTACATAGTATAACTGTCATTTTGGAAGCCTTGCTGTGCCTGGGGGCTAGGGGTGTTAGTGAGACGACGGAGGGGCACTTGAAAATCCTGAGGTGTTAAGAAGGGTTGCAAGCGTCGGCATGATTCCAGGTGGGAAGTGGGGGGACACTTGGGCGTGTGTCCCACCGAGAGGTCAGAGTGGAAGTTCCATCAGTGGGAGTCAGCGGTGCGAGGGCGTTGTTAGTTGCTAAAAGTTTAAGCAAGGTTTTTGGGGGTCCTAGCTGTTCGGCCACATCAGAGCTACCTTAATGTTTGCGTCGCACATGTAGTTATGCATATGTATGCCGAAAAGGTTGGTGTTAAAAGAAAGTGTTCTAACCGCGCAAGTCAAATGTTCGAAGGCGATGGTGAACGGCGATGCCATTGGCCTGCTCCCCTCATGGGGTTCTGTATCAGAAATACGCACGCTTTGTGCCAAGCGTCGATACATGCGACAGACTGTGTACCCTGCCATGGCGTCCAAACATAGCAATGGCTGCACTGAGAACACGTGGGAGCATTTCAAATCTTTCACAAGAAAAAAAGATCCTCGAACCTTGAAAAATTACCATTTGAATGAATGGCTCAACTTTCAAAAGCATTATAATTCGGCTCCACACACCTATGCTCCGCACCACAAAATTACATAACTACCATCAGCGATGTCCAGTGGGCAAACCTTTGGAAGTACTCTGTGTCGTAAGCCCCTTTTGCAGCTACACGATGTAAGTTTTCAGCCTCAGAAGCAGGTGGCGTGTTGCACCGTTACAGACTTTTTACCTGGCCTCGCTGCTAGAAATCGTCTTGACCGTGCCTTGTGTGGGAAGGGTCTGTTCGTGGGGGGTTCTCAGCCAAAGGCATTCCACTGACCCTAGGGTGACATCCCAACTGGACATGCTTTCAGAAGACTTAAAAAACATGCATCTTTCAGAAGGCAATTCAGTGATTCAGTGCGCTAGAACCACTGACAAGACATGGCTAGTGGGGTAGCACAGTAAGTACCACCGACAAGACATGGTTAGTAGGGTAGCACAGTAAGCACCACCGACAAGACATGGCTAGTAGGGTAGCACAGTAAGCACCACCGACAAGACATGGCTAGTAGGGTAGCACAGTAAGCACAGTAAGTACCACCGACAAGACATGGCTAGTAGGGTAGCACAGTAAGCACAGTAAGCACCACCGACAAGACATTGCTAGTAGGGTAGCACAGTAAGCACCACCGACAAGACATGGCTAGTAGGGTAGCACAGTAAGCACAGTAAGTACCACCGACAAGACATGGATGTAGGGTAGCACAGTAAGCACCACTGACAAGACATGGCTAGTAGGGTAGAACAGTAAGCACAGTAAGCACCACCGACAAGACATGGCCGTAGAGTAGCACAGTAAGCACCACCGACAAGACATTGCTAGTAGGGTAGCATAGTAAGCACCACTGACAAGACATGGCTAGTAGGGTAGCACAGTAAGCACCACAGACAAGACATGGCTAGTAGGGTAGCACAGTAAGCAACACCGACAAGACATGGATGTAGGGTAGCACAGTAAGCACCACTGACAAGACATGGCTAGTAGGGTAGCACAGTAAGCACCACCGACAAGACATGGCTAGTAGGGTAGCACAGTAAGCACAGTAAGTACCACCGACAAGACATGGCTGTAGGGTAGCACAGTAAGCACCACTGACAAGACATGGCTAGTAGGGTAGAACAATAAGCACAGTAAGTACCACTGACAAGACATGGTTAGTAGTGTAGCACAGTAAGCATAGTAAGTACCACCGGCAAGACATGGCCGTAGGGTAGCACAGTAAGCACCACTGACAAGACATGGCTAGTAGGGTAGCACAGTAAGTACCACCGACAAGACATGGCTAGTAGGGTGGCACAGTACGTACCACCGACAAGACATGGCTAGTAGGGTAGCACAGTAAGCACCAACAACAAGACATTGCTGTAGGGTAGCACAGTAAGCACCACCGACAAGACATGGCTAGTAGGGTAGCACAGTAAGCACCACTGACAAGACATAGCTAGTAGGGTAGCACAGTAAGCACCACCGACAAGACATGGCTAGTAGGGTAGCACAGTAAGCACCACTGACAAGACATGGCTAGTAGGGTAGAACAGTAAGCACAGTAAGTACCACTGACAAGACATGGCTAGTAGTGTAGCACAGTAGGTACCACCGGCAAGACATGGCTGTAGGGTAGCACAGTGAGCACAACTGACAAGACATGGCTAGTAGGGTAGCACAGTAAGCACCACCGACAAGACATGGCTTGTAGGGTAGTATAGTAAGCAGAGTGCTTCTTGCCGAGATCTGTATGCAAACTGCAGATCGGGGTAAGCACCCAAAAGGGCGCACTCGGGTCTGCATACACAAAAAAACAACAGCTGAACCCTGCAGCATCGATACATAAAAACCAGTTTGTAGCAGGTGTGGTTATGTTATGTTGTATAAGGGAGAGGTGGCACAATGTTGTGATGTTGATTGTTCGAAGAGCGATTCGTGTCCCTGTCTGCAGTGGGCCTCAAAGTATGAAAAGAAGAGGTGCCTATAAAGTAAGGGGTGCGCTGGAGTGGTAGGAGGAAAGGTGCGGCATAACCTTCTGTGTGTGGGTTGCATAGTTTTGCACCACTGTTGGTGGGGTCTCACAGCACAGATTGTGAAAATGTACACGGGCTGCATCGCCACCCCTCGTGAATTGGACTGTACTCTGTGTACATAGCCCAACTTAGTGTGTTTATGGGACCCTGCTCGCTGCATATGTTCCTCCGTGTATTGCCCTACTCATGGTATACAGCCCCTCATCCGTGTATGCCGCCATCCTCAGAGTACTCAGTTGACTCTTGGAGTGCTGCGTTCGCGTGTGGTATTAACGTGGGACGCGGCTTTATGGCTGGCTCGTAACTTTGACATGTTCACCCCTCGTCATTGCTTAACGTATTAACCGGTTGACCCAGAGGTACACAGCTGAAACCCAGAATTCCACCCCCATGTACCACACGAAACATTGGGTGAGTGTACCTGTTTCCTGCCTGCCCTGCCATAGGTGCTTAGCACCTCCTTGGTGTAGAGGCCAAGGTGCTGCCTCCCCCTTGTCCTTACTCCTGCCTGGCTCCAGGAATCTTTGCTATAACAAAAGTGTGATAGGAGCGGGAGAGGGGGTTGCGCACCGCAAAGGTGTCTTGCCCACTCTCCCTATTCTGTCTGCCATGGGGCACAGGTTATTGTCCCCCGCCTTGAAGCTGCAGGGTTCCCCTGCGCAGCACTGGCTAATCCCTGCCCTAAGTATTTATGCCCCTGCCCCCCATCTTATATTCCTCTCCTCTGGGCATATGTCCTTCCTCGTGGTCAATGTGATGAGTATGAATAACTCTAGCTCCCCTTTAAATGGCGTTTTAAAAAAATTGTTGTGTAAATAAGTTTCAGTTCAATTTGTACAAGAAAAAAAAAAAGAAATTAACATCACATTTTCCACAAACTCTTTCTGAATCTCCCACCTGAATATAGCATGCATTTCGGTAAGGACCCAATGTCTACAGAACCACTACACTGGGATCTGCCCACACTCAACTATTTGGCAAAGACTACTTCCCACAACGAGGAAATCCTAATTGTATTCTGCCAGACCTCTGAATTTTGGCTGACCCTCAGACGATCTCAATTATAATTTGGAGTCAGCCTGGATGTTTCTGTAAAAAGAGGGAACACCTGGGACCAAAGACAATGGACTAGCAGAGCCACTTCAACCAAAAAGATCACACCGCCCTTAACACTGCCCCAGTCTGCCACCTCCCGTCGCCTACAGATTCCCTAATCCTTGTGTCATTGGTGTACAGCTATCTAAGGTGAGCCAGAGAGAGAAGAGAAATAGACAGAAAGAGGGTGTGGGCTGACCATATCAAAGTGAAATGACGAGTGTGGGCAGAGCCAGCAGTGTTTTGCTGAGTCATGCTTTGGTATTACTCATAGCGCTCCTTTATGCCTTGCTATGTGCAGCTTGATTGCTTGCATCCTACACTAACTAACCTGCTCACCATTCTCCCTTATATCATCCTCATCCTCAGGAGTCCAACTGGCTATACCCACTGGGATTTGCATCAATGTGTCCCACTGCAATTCTGCTCCTAGGTGTCCAACTGTGATTTTCCCCACTCTTGACATTTCTCCACCGCGTCCCACTGCAATTTTGCCACCAGCTGCCCCACTGCAATTCTGCACCCAGGTGCCCCTGTGGGAGGATTCCCCCTGGAGTAATTTCACTCCACTGTTCACTTGAAACACAGTGCTGTCTGCTCCCGTATGCCTTCACCCCCAGTGGAGTAACTTTGCTGAAAATATTGGGGGGAGAAGAGGGACATGACATCTAAATGAAAAGGGCCCCTGCCAAATGAGTGGGACAAAATGGTGTGCCACAAAAGTTGGGGGGACAAACACCCTCGTCCTCCTCCCCCTAAAATTACGCTCATGTTCACCCCAGGATGGTTTAGAAGCCAGTTGTGCACACTGTCCACGATACCAGAGCGGTCTAGGCTCCCTGAAGACCTCACAATGACCCTACCAGAGGTACACTGTGACACTGGCAAGCTCACACAGCATGGATGCATAAATGCCCATTGAAATACCCATTGACTGCTCCCCAAAACAACATGCTCAAATTCTATGTTCCAAAACACAGTATGCATACCAACAAAGCCATCCACACACGGCAAATGAACACACCGCCCAAAAGACATCAAACATCAGAACTCTGGATGCACTAAGAGCACACCCGTCTCTCCTCTCCACGCAGATACCATGAGACAAACAGTGCAGAACCAGAACCACGTGCAACACCCAGGTCCTTCCAAACTGCATCGTCATCAGCACAACAGCAAAGCAATCCTGCGTGTTTCCTCTTCCCCCACTAACCAAACCATGCCTTTCATCTTCAGATCCTGCAGAGAGCATGCAAGTGGCAGAAGAGCACGGAAGAGCGCGGCAGAGTGCCCAGTAACATAGCTTGAGAAAGAAGCACGCGGTTACTGCTATAAGCACTTGTGAAGGCTTATCGGAATAGCTAGGCAGCACCCCGACCACTCCTGGGATAGGTGACAGAGGTAAAACCACGCCCCCTCGAATGGCATCTTATCTACAGTAGGTGTACATGCCAAGGCAAGTGTCGGGTAGTCTGTGCAATGACAACTGAATTGACAGGCCCGAGAGGTAATTGACCTGAAGCAGTCTGCTACAAAAGGGGGGAAAAGGGACAGCAAACACTCAGCGACACCACGTGAAGCTCTTTGGGTTGAGGGGGGCTGTCTTCTCTTGGCAGCCCGGCGGCAATGGCTACTGACAACTTGACGAATGGCCGTGCGCGTCGCCGGGACCACCGACACGAGATCAAAGAAAAACAACAGCCGGCCACCCAACGGAGGGGCGACTGGCTGCTCCGTGCCCACTGCCCATACAACTACCACTCACATGCACGACGGCGTCCCCAAGCAGCTGGAGGAGGAGCGGGATAGACAATGGGGCAGAGAGGGGAACAAGTCCCTGTGTTGGGTGCCATGTTCCAGACCAGTTGCGAAGGGGGGGCTGTGTGGGGGTGCACACATGCAGGATGCTACTGCGCCGAATGCCCTCGCGCAATGCTGGGGGCCACTGTGGGCAGACATTGGGAGCGATTGTGTGGACGGTGAGGGGCGTTGTATGTTGCACTAAAGCTTCAACACTGCTTGTCCGGCGGGTCACGGGCCGTTACCACACGGGAATGAGTGGCAACGCACACCTGTTCTAAGTCATGGCTGCTGAACACAACAGCTAGAAAACGCATGTCTTCGCCCCTCCTCGGACCATCCTGACAGCTTCTGTATTCCTCCGGTTTATTGGGCCGTGCAGTCAGAGCGCAGCACCTCTCGTACCGCGTTATTCGGCAAGAATACAACAAATAAACCAGTCATCGCGATCGAACGAAGCACGGCCGCTGGCGCCTGCAGATGTCCCTTTAAACCGAAGTTTCTCAGAAGCAGCCAAACTCGGCCCCTTTCGGGGCAACCTCGTCCTACGGCAGTGGGCGAGAGGAGAGCAAGTTTGCACGCTTCTGCTAAACTCCTCTGCCCTCTTCCGTGGCCCACAAAAATCGCTCCAGCTTCATAAAACGGTTATCGTTATGGATCGGTCTGTGCCTATGGGTTCAATCAAAAATATCGCGCTGTTGCCCTAGATCGGAGTACCCCCACACCACGTCGATATGGGCAATTGATCCATGTCCTACTAGATCATTTTGACCCCCTCCCTTTTAAATCGGTTATTCCCAAATAGACCCCTCTCTCGGTCCCTGTGCCGTACACAGGGTCCCTCAGAAGACAGCACAGAATACCATATAAATGACATTTAAAAAAAAAGAAGGTGGCGAGCTCTCCCCTGCCCTCCCCTGCCCTCCCCTTCCTGCATCCACGGCCAGCAGGGGCGAGAACTTACCGCATGTAGCCTGCACCTGAGCGCTACAGCATGGGCGCGGGCGGGCGGGCGGCCCCTCAGACCTCGGGCGGCAGCTCCATGGGACTCGCGGGGCCGCTGCCCCTCAAACCTCCCCGGCGCCCCTCGGCAGGGCGGCGCGCAGCATCGTACAATGGAGGAGGAGGGCGAGCTGCCTGCCTGCGGCGGCGGGGCGGGGGGCGGCGAGCGGAGGCGCGGCGAGCAGCGCGCCCCGCACTTGCCATCGACAGAATGACGCCCAGGCAGCCGCTCCGCTCTGCCCCCGGGCTCCCCAGCCGCGTCAAAGGCCCTCCCTGTTTCTTTTTCCCAGTGTCTGTTTTCCCTCCCCCCTCCTCCTCTCCTCTCCTCCTCGCCTCCTCCTCCTCCTCGTCCTCCCCCCGCTGCCGGCCTGTCCCCCCTCGCCCCCGCCCCACCGCGCTCTGCAAGCCGCAGCTCCGGCAGAAGGCTGGCACACGGGAGCAGCTCTGCCCCTCCGCCAAGGAGCCGCCTCTGCTGACCAATGGCAGCCGCAGGGGCCTCCCCCTCGCCGGCGTGCGGCCCTGCCGCTGCCGCCGCCGCCGCTCTCGCGTATCACTTCACTCCGCTCCCCGGAGATCAGTCGGATATGCTAATTCGGGGCTACTGCAGAGGGTGGCAGTACAGGCGGCGGCGGCGGCCGCAGCAACATCTTTCACGCCCTCCAAGTTGTTAGTTTAACCCTTTGGGGCCGACGTCACTGCGCGCTCGGTCAAAAGTGCTGCTTGCTGTTCGGAACGCGTCGGAGATCCCCCCTTTCGGCAAAGGAGGTGCGGGCAGGGTTTGTGTGGATATCACAATCATTTTAGGGGGGCTGGGATGTTTGTCCCTCCAACTTTCATGGCACACCATTTTGTCCCCCATCAATTTTGGCTGGGACACTTTTTCTTCAGATGTCATGTCCTCCCAACATTTTCTGAAAAGTTACTCCACTGATCGCAACCCTCTTTCCACTTATGTCGTGCATTTAAAAGTTCAGGTGTCCTGCCATAAAAAAAGAGGGGTGCTTGTCCGAAAAGTTGCGCTTATCACTGAATGCACAGGTCTGCTGGAAATGGCAGTGCTGCCTTACACTCTTGGAATGTGCTGTCGGTGCTGCCCCTCGACGGTCACATTAGAAACAGTGCAGATGTGCTGCCCATTGACAGTGTGGTTTAACGAAGTGCTACACTGCGAAGTGCCCGCACACTCCCGCCCGATCTACATCAGCACGACTGGAAGGCGCCAGACGCGCAGCTACTGTCCCACGAGACGGACACCAGCTTAACTGCTGCTTTGTTCGGAAGTGCTGCTACTCTCCCGTCAGAGGGAAAGCAGCCCCCTTTTCGGGAGTGCTGGTACTGTCCAATACGACGTGCAATAGTCCCTCTGAGCATCAGTACTGTTTTATTATCCGAAGGACACTTCGCCTGTCGGTACGGTGCCATTTAAAGCTCAGAAGTTATGCTAGGGGTGGCATTACTGTCTGCCCCACACGCTGTTCATCAGCTCTGCCCAGAAGTGCCTGCACTGTCCGATGTGAAGTGCAGCAGCAGTCCTGGTAGCGGGGTCCCATGTGAACGGGAGCATCTCTGCTGAGGAGCGCCGGTGCGGTCTCACGTGAAATGCACAGCAGCGCTGCTGACAGGTGCCGCCACTGCCCCGCGTGAAGCACGGCAGATCCGCTCTAGGGTGCTGCGACTGTCTGATAGGTGGTGTGGCGTCCCTGCTCGGGGGGCTGCGGGTCCCGCCTCACGTGAAGTGCAGCGGCACTGCTGACCGGTGCTGCTGCGGTAGGAGCGTGGTTCGGGAACGCCCGTGCTGTCCTTTGGCATAAGGACGGCAGCAGCGTTGCAGACCCGTGTTGCTGCTATCTAACATGACGTGCAGCAGCTCAGCACTGCCGCTGCTACTTGGCCATACGAAGTGCAGCATCTCTGGCCAGGGGTGCTGGGAGGTGTGCCATCTACTGCTGGCTGGCACTGTGCCGCTGCGGTCCTGTTTGGACATCGCCGGCTTTGCCGACGAGTGCTAGTATGTCGGGGGACATTTGGGATTTCCCAGCGCTCCCCTCCACTGTGGGAGTCGTTAGTGTGGGGATCAAGGTGTTATGCCTCTCGTATCCTCGCTCCTCGTCATCACATCCCTTTGGAGCAATGCATTTGCTTTGACAATTCTAGTATGTTGTTAGTCCTCAACAAAAGGTTTGTGCCAGATTGTTGTATTTGACTACTTTGTAATCTCTATATAGGGAGACATGTGCTTTGAAATACACTATTTGGACCCGTCTTTCCAAATGTCTTGCACAGAGAGACCCCCACACCCTAGTGCGGGCATTTCGGCTTGCTCACTACTTTCCCTCGCCTGGGGTACTATGGGGCCACTTTGAAAAACAATTCCACGGCCGCTTTTGACTGCCAGTTCGCCCCTGCCCACATGGAGCGGGAGAGCTCTGGTCAGAAGTGCTGGTACTCAGGGGTGGACTGGCCTATACGGAACTCTGGAGATTTCCCGGTGGGCCTCTGCACCCTGGGCCTCTTTTCTGTGGTATTTCCAAATTTTCTCATAGGAAAAGCATTGGGCTTGCTGAAAATTTGTCATTTGGGGCCACTTTGAACTTTATTTCCAGGGCCTCCTTTGGTCCCCAGTAATTATTTCCAGGGCCTCTTTTAGTTCCCAGTCCAACCCTGCTGGTACTGTCCCATATTAAGTGCCGTAGAGGTTCTCACAAGTGTTGGCTCTATCCGATATGAAGTGCAGCAACTCTGCTTAAGAGCGCTTGTGCTGTCCCATCTGATGTGCGGCGTCTCTGCGGATGAATGCTGCTAAAGTCGCACGTGCAGAACAGCAACTTTGCCAGGGAGTGCTGGTGGCGGTGCTGTTCCACTTGGAGCACATCATATCTGTTGAGGACTGCTGTGCTGTCACATATGAAGTGCAGCAGCTCTGCGGACAGGTGTTGGCACAGTCCTATATATGTGTATATATATATATATATATATATATATATATATATATATATATATATATATATATATATATATTCAGTAAAAAAAACTTTGTTAAAGGGACATTATGGTTAAGTTGCGCTACTAAAAACCTATGAAATTCAGTGAAAAAACTTTGTTAAAGGGACGTTATGGTTCAAAGTAAAACCGAAAAACCCCTGAAATTCTGCAGTTATGGTAAGATAAGCAACCATAACTCGCGCCACTGTGCACTGCTAACACTAACACCCAGGACATCAAAGATGACATCACAAATGTCATTGATGACATCACTGATGACATCACATGGCTGGCTCTCCCTTTTTTCCTTTTACTGACATATCTAGGCCATATAGTTTTCTTCAGTAACAGTCAGGAAGTAAAAATTGAAAGGTACTATATTTGTAGACTTAGGGTCAAGTCACATCATATGAAACATATACATAGCGGAAGACACAGGCTTGAAAGAGAGCAATCCTTTCTGTGCATGAAGATAATCATTAGGGTTATCAGCACTTTCTCATAGTTTTATTTTTATTACTCTATCTTCCCTGTATATGCTCATATTTGTATACATTATACTCACTCTCCTTTCCTTTGGGTGCAGTCACATCATGTGATACACATACATATGGTAAGTAGCAGCTTTGAAACAGAGCAATCGTTTCTCTGCATAAAGATAATCAGTTAGGTTATGAACTCTTTCTGCTACAACTTCTGCTTTTCTGTTTACTTCACTGTCCCTGTATATACTCATATTTGTATGTGTTGTTGTCTCTTTGTGTTTTGTCTGTAATAAATATGTATTAAGTGGGTTTTATTATCTACTTATTACATGTTTCACAGTACGTAAAACTCTAATAAGAAAGCAGTTATCATTTCACTATTCAACATGGCAAGATCATGAATATGGCACCTTCATCATGTATGCTGCACACACTGCCTATGCTTCTGCATGAGTAGCTTAGTATACTGGATAGAACTTCATAATAGAATGCTATTTATATCAATGCATTGCTTAATGCACTAATTAGCTCATGATATTTATCCCCAATGATCCTTGACAGTTTTTGGTCAGCATTATAACAATCCCTTGTACAGAGTTTTCATGAAAAGTAAATGCACATATGATGTCATCACTGATGTCATCAATGACATTTGTGATGTCATCTTTGATGTCCTGTGTGTTAGTGTTAACAGTGCACAGTGGCGTGAGTTATGGTTGCTTATTTTTCCATAACTGCCGAATTTCAGTGGTTTTTCGGTTTTACTTTGAACCATAACGTCCCTTTAACAAAGTTTTTTTACTGAATTTCATAGGTTTTTATTAGTGCAACTTAACCATGAAGTCACTTTAACACATTTCTTTTACTGAATTTCATAGTTTTTTATTAGTGCAACGTAACCATAACGTCCTTTTCAATGGAGGAAGACCACTAGGATCCTAGGTTCTCAAAGTGGGAACCCGGGGTGGTAAAAAAAAGATTTTTCTTCCCAAACCAGGACACCGCAGGCAGGCGTCCCGGTGTAGGAAGGAAAATCTTTTACCAAGACGGACACCAGGGAAAGGGAAGGCAGGGTGTATAAAGAGAACACAACAGGGCATCGGCAGGGGGCCGGGAAGACCAGGAGAGAGACACGGGGCATGAGTGGGGGGTAACATGAGGGAGACACGGGGCATGAGCAGGGGGTGGAAAGAAGGGAGACACGGGGCATGAGCGGGAAAGAAGGGAGACACGGGCATGAGCAGGGGGTGGGGGTGAACAGGGGAGACACGGGCCATGAGCGGGGGGAAAAGGAGGGAGACAGACACGGAGCATGAGCGGGGGTGAACAGGAGAGACACGGGGCATGAGCGGGGGTAGGGCAAGGTGGGGCCCCCACCCCCGCTCATGCCCCGTGTCTGCCCTGTTCCAACAGTGCAGACACGGGGCATGAGCGGGGGGTGGGGGGAAAGAAGGGAGTCACGGGGCATGAGCGGAGAGTGGGGGGGAAAAGGAAGACAGGTCATGAGCGGGGGGTGGGAGGGAAGAAGGGAGACACGGGGCATGAGCGGGGGTGGGGGGAACAAGAGGTCAACAAGGGGCATCATAGGAGGGGTGACAAGAGGAAGACACGGGGCATGAGCAGGGGGTGGGAGGGAACAGGAGGAAGAAACGGGGCATGAGCGGGGGGTGGGGGGGTACAGGAGACAGACACAGGCATGACAAGGGGGTGGGGGGCAACAGGAGAGAGGCATGGGGCATGAGCGGGGGGAGGGGAGAACAGGAGACAGACACAGGGCATGAGGGGGGGTGGGGGGAACAGGAGACAGACACGGGGCATGAGCGGGGGTGGGGGGAACAGGAGACAGACACTGGGCATGAGCCAGGGGGGTGGGGGGCAACAGGAGAGAGACACGGGGCATGAGCGGGGGTGGGGTGGTACAGGAGACAGACACGGGGCATGAGCAGGGGGGTGGGGGGAACAGGAGACAGACACGGGGCATGAGCGGGGGGTGGGGGCAACAGGAGAGAGACACGGGGCACGGAGCAGGACATTTCAGGGCGGCATGTTCGGCGCGGGACGATTTGGCACGGCCGGTTCGGCGCAGGAGCCGGTTCGGCGCGGAACGGCGCGGCAGCCCGCGCCAAACTGGCCGCACATAAATGTCCGGCGAGTTCTTCATGCAGGCACCACAGCCACGCAGAGTACACAGCCGGGCCCGCGAAGGTGGGGACGGGGCTGCTCGGAGCAGTCTGCTCCGAGCAGCACAGCCCCCACCCTCGTGAGCCCGGCAGATCAATTCTTCTCTGTGCGCCCCACCCCAGTGCACATCGCCTGCTGTTTAAGGAAACGTTCAGTGCAGTGCACTGAAAGTGCGAGTTTCAACTTCATCCCACACTACTTTAAAATAAAACCGCTCTAGAACAGTTTCATTTTAAAATAGTGTGGGGTGAAGTTGAAACTCGCATTTTCAGTGCACGGCACTGAATGTTTCCCTAAACAGCAGGCGATGTGCACTGGTGTGCAGCGCGCCAAAACATCCCCTCGCCGAACCGGTGACACCGAAGCGGGGTGTACCGAAGGGGAATGAGCGGGTGAGGGGAACAGGAGACAGACACGGGGCATGAGGGGGTGGGGGAAACAGGAGACAGACACGGGTCATGAGCGGGTGGGGGGAAACAGGAGACAGACACGGGGCATGAGCAGGGGGTGGGGTGGTACAGGAGACAGACATGGGGCATGAGCAGGGGTGTGGGGGGGAACAGGAGACAGACACGGGGCATGAGCGGGGGGTGGGGGCAACAGGAGAGAGACACGGGGCACGGAGCAGGACATTTCGGGGCGGCCTGTTTGGCGCGGGACGATTTGGCACGGCCGGTTCGGCACAGGAGCCGGTTCGGCGCGGCACGGCGCGGCAGCCCGCGCCGAACTGGCCGCACATAAATGTCCGGCGAGTTCTTCATGCAGGCACCACAGCCACGCAGAGTACACAGCCGGGCCCGCAAAGGTGGGGACGGGGCTGCTCGGAGCAGTCTGCTCCGAGCAGCACAGCCCCCACCCTCTTGAGCCCGGCAGATCAATTCTGCTCTGTGCGCCGCACCCCAGTGCACATCGCCTGCTGTTTAAGGAAACGTTCAGTGCAGTGCACTGAAAGTGCGAGTTTCAACTTCATCCCACACTATTTTAAAATGAAACCGCTCTAGAACAGTTTCATTTTAAAATAGTGTGGGGTGAAGTTGAAACTCGCATTTTCAGTGCACGGCACTGAACGTTTCCCTAAACAGCAGGCGATGTGCACTGGTGTGCAGCGCGCCAAAACATCCCCTCGCCGAACCGGTGACGCCGAAGTGGGGTGTACTGACGGGGAATGAGCGGGTGAGGGGAACAGGAGACAGACACGGGGCATGAGCGGGTGGGGGAAACAGGAGACAGACACGGGTCATGAGCGGGTGGGGGGAACAGGAGACAGACACGGGGCATGAGCGGGGGGTGGGCGGGAGGGAGGGATAGAGACACGGGGCATGAGCGGGGGGTGGGCGGCGGGAGGGATAGAGGCACGGGGCATGAGCGGGGGTGGGCGGCGGGAGGGACAGAGACACGGGGCATGAGCGAGGGGTGGGCGGCGGGAGGAAAAGAGACACAGGGCATGAGCGGGGGTGGGCGGCGGGAGGGATAGAGACACGGGGCATGAGCGGGGGGTGGGCGGCAGGAGGGATAGAGACACGGGGCATGAGCGGGCGGCGGGAGGGATAGAGACACGGGGCATGAGCGGGGGGAGGGCGGTGGGAGGGATAGAGACATGGGGCATGAGCGGGGGGTGGGCGGCGGGAGGGATAGAGACACGGGGCTTGAGCGGGGGGTGGGCGGCAGGGGGGATAGAGACACGGGGCATGTGCGGGGGGTGGGCGGCGGGAGGGATAGAGACACGGGGCATGAGCAGGGGGTGGGCAGCGGGGGGGCTAGAGAAATGGGGCATGAGCAGGGAGTGGGCGGCAGGAGGGATAGAGACACGGGCATGGGCAGCGGGAGGGATAGAGACACGGGGCATGAGCAGGGGAGGGATAGAGACACGGGGCATGAGCGGAGGGTGGGCGGCGGGAGAGATAGTCACACAGGGCATGAGCGGGGGGTGGGCGGCGGGAGGGATAGAGACACGGGGCATGAGCGGGGGTGGGCAGCGGGAGGGATAGAGACACGGGGCATGAGCGGGGGGTGGGCGGCGGGAGGGATAGAGACACGGGGCATGAGCGGGGGGTGGGCGGCGGGAGGGATAGAGACATAGGGCGTGGGCGGCGGGAGGGATAGAGACATAGGGCATGAGCGGGGGGTGGGCGGCGGGAGGGATAGAGACACGGGCGTGGGCGGCGGGAGGGATAGAGACACGGGGCATGATCGGGGGGAGGGATAGAGACACGGGGCATGAGCGGGGGGTGGGCGGCGGGAGGGATAGAGACACGGGGCATGAGCGGGGGTTGGCCGGTGGGAGGGGTAGAGACATGGGGCATGAGCAGGGGGTGGGCGGCGGAAGGGATAGAGACACGGGCAAGAGCGGGGGGTGAGCGGCGGGAGGGATATAGACATGAGGCATGAGCGGGGGGTGGGCGGCGGGAGGGATAGAGACATGGGGCATGAGCGGGGGTGGGTGGCGGGAGGGATAGAGACACGAGGCATGAGCGGGGGGTGGGCGGCGGGAGGGATAGAGACATGGGGCATGAGCGGGGGTGGGTGGCGGGAGGGATAGAGACATGGGGCATGAGCGGGGGGTGGGCAACGGGAGGGATAGAGACACGGGACATGAGCGGTGGGTGGGCGGTGGGAGGAATAGAGACACGGGCGTGGACGGCGGGAGGGATAGAGACACAGGGCATGATCGGGGGGAGGGAAAGAGACACGGGGCATGGTCGGGGGGGGCCGGCGGGAGGGATAGGGATAGACACACGGCATGAGCGGGGGGGTGGGCGGCAGGAGGGATTGACACACCGGGCATGAGCGGGGGGGTGGGCAGCGGGAGGGATAGACACAGGGGGCATGAGCGGGGGGGTGGGTGGCGGGAGGGATAGACACACGGGGCATGAGCGGGGGGTGGGCGGTGGGAGGGATAGACTCACGGGATATGAGCGGGGGTGGGCGGCTGGAGGGATAGACACACGGGGCATGAGCGGGGGGTGGGCGGCGGGAGGGATAGAGACACGGGGCATGAGCGGGGGTGGGCGGCGGGAGGGATAGAGACACGGGGCATGAGCGGGGGTGGGCGGCGGGAGGGATAAACACAAGGGGCATGAGCGGGGGGAGGGATAGAGACACGGGGCATGAGCGGGGGGTGGGCGGCGGGAGGGATAGACACACGGGGCATGAGCAGGGGTGGGCGGGAGGGACAGACACACAGGGCATGAGCGGGGGGTGGGCGGCGGGAGGGTTAGACACACGGGGCATGAGCGAAGGGTGGGCGGCGGGAGGGATAGACACACCGGGCATGAGCTGTGGGTCGGGGGGTGAGGGGGAGGGGAGAGACACACGGGGCATGAGCGGGAGGTGGGCGGCGGGAGGGATAGACACACGGGGCATGAGCAGGGGGTCGGGGGGAGGGGAGAGACACACGGGGCATGAGCGGGGGGTGGGCGGCGGGAGGGATAGAGACGGGGCATGAGCGGGGGGAGGGATAGACACACGGGGAATGAGCGGGGGATGGGCGGCGGGAGGGATAGAGACACAGGGGGTGGGCGGCGGGAGGGATAGAGACACGGGACATGAGCGGGCGGTGGGCGGCGGGACGGATAGAGACACGGGGCATGAGTGGGGGGTGGGCGGCGGGAGGGATAGAGACACAGGGCATGAGCGGGGGGTGGGCAGTGGGAGGGATAGAGACATGGGGCATGAGCGGGGAGGGATAGAGACACGGGGCATGTGCGGGGGGTGGGCGGCGGGAGGGATAGACACACGGGGCATGAGCAGGGGTGGGCAGGAGGGATAGACACACGGGGCATGAGCAGGGGGTGGGCGGCAGGAGGGATAGACACACGGGCATGAGCGGGGGGTAGGCGGCGGGAGGGATAGACACACAGGGCATGGTCGGGGGGTGAAGGGGAGGGGAGAGACACACGGGCATGAGCGGGGGGTGGGCGGCGGGAGGGATAGACACACGGGGCATGAGCAGGGGGAGGGGAGAGACACACAGGGCATGAGCGGAGAGTGGGCGGCGGGAGGGATAGAGACACGGGGCATGAGCGGGGGGTCGGGGAGAGGGGAGAGACACACGGGGCATGAGCGGGGGGTGGGCGGCGGGAGGGATAGAGACGGGGCATGAGCGGGGTGAGGGATAGACACACGGGGCATGAGCAGGGGGTGGGCGGCGGGAGGGATAGAGACACGGGGTTGGGCGGCGGGAGGGATAGAGACACGGGACATGAGCGGTGGGTGGGCGGCGGGAGGGATAGAGACACGGGGCATGAGCGGGGGGTGGGCGGCGGGAGGGATAGAGACATAGAAACACGGGGCATGAGCGGGGGGTGGGCGGCGGGAGGGTTAGAGACACAGGGCATGAGCGGGGGGTGGGCGGCGGGAGGGATAGAGACACGGTGCATGAGCGGGGAGGGATAGACACACGGGGCATGAGCAGGGGTGGGCGGGAGGGATAGACACAAGGGGCATGAGCGGGGGGTGGGCGGCAGGAGGGATAGACACGGGGCATGAGCGGGGGTGGGCGGCGGGAGGGATAGACACACAAGGCATGGTTAAGGGTTGAGGGGGAGGGGAGAGACACACGGGGCATGAGCGGGGGGTGGGCGGCGGGAGGAATAGACACACGGGGCATGAGCAGGGGGAGGGGAGAGACACACGGGGCATGAGCGGGGGGTGGGCGGCGGGAGGGATAGAGACACGGGGCATGAGCGGGGAAAGGGATAGACACACGGGGCTGAGCGGGGGGGTGGGCGGCGGGAGGGATAGAGACAAGGGGGTGGGCAGTGGGAGGGATAGACACACGGGGCATGGGTGGGGAGTCGGGGGGTGGGGGGATTGTAGAGACACACGGGGCATGAGCGGAGGTGGGGGGAAGGAGAGACACACGGGGCATGAGCGGGGCGTGGGCGGCGGGAGGGATAGACACAGAGGGCATGAGCAGGGGGTGGGCGGCGGGAGGGATAGAGACACGGGGCATGAGCGGGGGGTGGGCGGCGGGAGGGATAGAGACATGGGCATGAGCGGGGGATGAGCGGCAGGAGGGATATAGACACAAGGCATGAGCAGGGGGTGGGCGGCGGGAGGGATAGAGACATGGGGCATGAGCGGGGGTGGGTGGCGGGGGGGATAGAGACATGGGGCATGAGCGGGGGGTGGGCAGCGGGAGGGATAGAGACACGGGGCATGAGCGGTGGGTGGGCGGTGGGAGGGATAGAGACACGGGCGTGGGCGGCGGGAGGGATAGAGACACGGGGCATGATCGGGGGGAGGGAAAGAGACACGGGGCATGAGCGGGGGGTGGGAGGCGGGAGGGATAGACACACGGCATGAGCGGGGGGTTGGGAGAGACACACGGGGCATGAGCGGGGGGTGGGCGGCGGGAGGGATAGAGACGGGGCATGAGCGAGGGGAGGGATAGGCACACGGGGAATGAGCGGGGGATGGGCGGCGGGAGGGATAGAGACACGGGGGGGTGGGCAGCGGGAGGGATAGAGACATGGGACATGAGCGGGGGTGGGCTGCGGGACGGATAGAGACGGGGCATGAGCGGGGGGTGGGCGGCGGGAGGGATAGAGACACAGGGCATGAGCGGGGGGTGGGCAGCGGGACGGATAGAAACACGGGGCATGAGCGGGGAGGGATAGAGACACGGGGCATGAGCGGGGGGTGGGCGGCGGGAGGGATAGACACACGGGGCATGAGCAGGGGTGGGCAGGAGGGATAGACACACGGGGCAGGAGCAGAGGGTGGGCCGCGGGAGGGATAGACACACGGGGCATGAGCGGGGGGTGGGCAGTGGGAGGGATAGACACACGGGGCATGGTCGGGGAGTGAAGAGGAGGGGAGGGACACACGGGGCATGAGCGGGGGGTGGGCGGCGGGAGGGATAGACACACGGGGCATGAGCAGGGGGAGGGGAGAGACACACGGGGCATGAGCGGGGGCTGGGCGGCGGGAGGGATAGATACACGGGGCATGAGCAGGGGGTCGGGGGGAGGGGAGAGACACACGGGGCATGAGCGGGGGTGGGCGGCGGGAGGGATAGAGACGGGGCATGAGCGGGGGGAGGGATAGACACACGGGGCATGAGCAGGGGGTGGGCGGCGGGAGGGATAGAGACACAGGGGGTGGGCGGCGGGAGTGATAGAGACACAGGACATGAGCGGGGGGTGGGCGGCGGGAGGGATAGAGACACGGGGCATGAGCGGGGGGTGGGCGGCGGGAGGGATAGAGACACAGGGCATGAGCGGGGGGTGGGCGGCGGGAGGGATAGAGACACGAGGCATTAGCGGGGACGGATAGACACACGGGGCATGAGCAGGGGTGGGCGGGAGGGATAGACACACGGGGCATGAGCGGGGGGTGGGCGGTGGGAGGGATAGACACACGGGGCATGAGCAGGGGTGGGCGGCGGGAGGGATAGACACACGGGGCATGGTCGGGGGGTGAGGGGGAGGGGAGAGACACACGGGGCATGAGCGGGGGGTGGGCGGCGGGAGGAATAGACACACGGGGCATGAGCAGGGGGAGGGGAGAGACACACGGGGCATGAGCAGGGGGTGGGCGGCGGGAGGGATAGAGACACGGGGCATGAGCGGGGGAAGGGATAGACACACGGGGCTGAGCAGGGGAGTGGGCGGCGGGAGGGATAGAGACACGGGGGGTGGGCAGTGGGAGGGATAGACACACGGGGCATGGGCGGGGAGTCGGGGGGTGGGGGGAGGGGAGAGACACACGGGGCATGAGCGGGGGGTGGGCGGCGGTAGGGATAGACACAGAGGGCATGAGCGGGGGGTGGGCGGCGGGAGGGATAGAGACACGGGTCATGAGCGGGGGGTGGGCGGCGGGAGGGATAGAGACACGGGCATGAGCGGGGGGTGAGCGGCGGGAGGGATATAGACACGAGGCATGAGCGGGGGGTGGGCGGCAGGAGGGATAGAGACATGGGGCATGAGCGGGGGTGGGTGGCGGGAGGGATAGAGACATGGGGCATGAGCGGGGGTGGGCAGCGGGAGGGATAGAGACACGGGCGTGGGCAGCGGGAGGGATAGAGACACGGGTCATGATCGGGGGAGGGAAAGAGACACGGGGCATGAGCGGGGGGTGGGCGGCGGGAGGGATAGACACACGGCATGAGCGGGGGGGTGGGCGTCAGGAGGGATTGACACACCGGGCATGAGCGGGGGGGTGGGCGGCGGGAGGGATAGACACACGGGACATGAGCGGGGGGTGGGCGGCAGGAGGGATAGACTCACGGGGCATGAGCGGGGGGTGGTTGGCGGGAGGGATAGACACACAGGGCATGAGCGGGGGGTGGGCGGCGGGAGGGATAGAGAAACGGGGCATGAGCGGGGGTGGGCGGCAGGAGGGATAGAGACACGGGGCATGAGCGGGGGTGGGCGGCGGGAGGGATAAACACAAGGGGCATGAGCGGGGGGAGGGATAGAGACACGGGGCATGAGCGGGGGGTGGGCGGCGGGAGGGATAGACACACGGGGCATGAGCAGGGGTGGGCGGGAGGGATAGATACACGGGGCATGAGCGGGGGGTGGGCGGCAGGAGGGATAGACACACGGGGCATGAGCGAGGGGTGGGCGGCGGGAGGGATAGACACACCGGGCATGAGCGGGGGGTCGGGGGGTGAGGGGGAGGGGAGAGACACACGGGGCATGAGCAGGGGGTGGGCGGCGGGAGGGATAGACACACGGGGCATGAGCGGGGGGTCAGGGGGGAGGGGAGAGACACACGGGGCATGAGCGGGGGGTGGGCGGCGGGAGGGATAGAGACGGGGCATGAGCGGCAGGAGGGATAGACACACGGGGAGTGAGCGGGGGATGGGCGGCGGGAGGGATAGAGACACGGGGGGGTGGGCGGCGGGAGGGATAGAGACACGGGACATGAGCGGGGGGTGGGCGGCGGGACGGATAGAGACACGGGGCATGAGCGGGGGGTGGGCGGCGGGAGGGATAGAGACACAGGGCATGAGCGGGGGGTGGGCGGCGGGAGGGATAGAGACACGGGACATGAGCGGGGAGGGATAGAGACAGGGGGCATGAGCGGGGGGTGGGCGGCGGGAGGGATAGACACACGGGGCATGAGCAGGGGTGGGCAGGAGGGATAGACACACGGGGCATGAGCAGGGGGTGGGCGGCGGGAGGGATAGAAACACATGGCATGAGCGGGGGGTGGGCGGCGGGAGGGATAGACACACGGGGCATGGTCGGGGGGGAGGGGAGAGACACACGGGGCATGAGCGGGGGGTGGGCGGCGGGAGGGATAGACACACGGGGCATGAGCAGGGGGAGGGGAGAGACACACGGGGCATGAGCAGGGGGTGGGCGGCGGGATGGATAGAGACACGGGGCATGAGCGGGGGGTCGGGGGGAGGGGATAGACACACGGGGCATGAGCAGGGGGTGGGCGGCGGGAGGGATAGAGACACGGGGGGTGGGCGGCGGGAGGGATAGAGACACAGGACATGAGCGGGGGGTGGGCAGCGGGAGGGATAGAGACACGGGACATGAGCGGGGGGTGGGCGCCGGGAGGGATAGAGACACAGGGCATGAGCGGGGGGTGGGCGGCAGGAGGGATAGAGACACGGGGCATGAGCGGGGAGGGATAGAGACACGGGGCATGAGCGGGGGGTGGGCGGCGGGAGGGATAGACACAGGGGGATGAGCAGGGGTGGGCGGGAGGGATAGACACACGGGGCATGAGCGGGGGGTGGGCGGCGGGAGGGATAGACACACGGGGCATGGTCGGGGGGAGAGACACACGGGGCATGAGCGGGGGGTGGGCGGCGGGAGGAATAGACACACGGGGCATGAGCAGGGGGAGGGGAGAGACACACGGGGCATGAGCGGGGGGTGGGCGGCGGGAGGGATAGAGACACGGGGCATGAGCGGGGGGAGGGATAGACACATGGGGCTGAGTGGGGGGGTGGGCGGCGGGAGGGATAGAGAAACGAGGGGTGGGCAGTGGGAGGGATAGACACACGGGGCATGGGCGGGGAGTCGGGGGGTGGGGGGAGGGGAGAGACACACGGGGCATGAGGGGAGGTGGGGGGGAAGGAGAGACACACGGGGCATGAGCGGGGGGTGGGCGGCGGGAGGGATAGAGACACAGGGCATGAGCGGGGGGTGGGCGGCGGGAGGGATAGAGACACGGGGCATGAGCGGGGGGTGGGCGGCGGGAGAGATGGAGACACGGGGCATGAGCGGGGGGTGGGCGGCGTGAGGGATAGACACACGGGGCATGAGCGGGGGGTCAGGGGTGGGAGGGATGGGAGAGACACACGGGGCATGAGCGGGGGTGGGGGGAGGGGAGAGACACACGGGGCATGAGCAGGGTTGGGGGGGAGGGGAGAGACACACGGGGCATGAGCGGGGGTGGGGGGAGAGACACACGGGGCATGAGCGGGGGGTGGGCGGCGGGAGGGATAGACACACGGGGCATGAGCGGGGGGTGGGCAGTGGGAGGGATAGACACACGGGGCATGGTCGGGGGGTGAGGGGGAGGGGAGAGACACACGGGGCATGTGCGGGGGGTGGGCGGTGGGAGGGACAGACACACGGGGCATGAGCAGAGGGTCAGGGGGAGGGGAGAGACACACGGGGCATGAGTGGGGGGTGGGCAGCGGGAGGGATAGAGACACGGGGCATGAGCGGGGGGGTGGGCGGCGGTAGGGATAGAGACACGGGACATGAGCAGGGGGTGGGCAGCGGGAGGGATAGAGACACGGGGCATGAGCGGGGGGTGGGCGCTGGGAGGGATAGAGACACAGGGCATGAGCGGGGGGTGGGCGGCGGGAGGGATAGAGACATGGCGCATGAGCGTGGAGGGATAGAGACACGGGGCATGAGCGGGGGGTGTGCGGCGGGAGGGATAGACACAGGGGGATGAGCAGCGGTGGGCGGGAGGGATAGACACACGGGGCATGAGCGCGGGGTGGGCGGCGGGAGGGATAGACACACGGGGCATGAGCGGGGGGTGGGCGGCGGGAGGGATAGACACACGGGGCATGGTCGGGGGTGAGGGGGAGGGGAGAGACACACGGGGCATGAGCGGGGGGTGGGCGGCGGGAGGAATAGACACACGGGGCATGAGCAGGGGGAGGGGAGAGACACAAGGGGCATGAGCGGGGGGTGGGATAGACACACGGGGCTGAGGGGGGGGTGGGCGGCGGGAGGGATAGAGAAACGGGGGTGGGCAGTGGGAGGGATAGACACACGGGGCATGGGCGGGGAGTCGGGGGTGGGGGGAGGGGAGAGACACACGGGGCATGAGCGGAGGTGGGGGGGAAGGAGAGACACACGGGGCATGAGCGGGGGGTGGGCGGCGGGAGGGATAGAGACACGGGCATGAGCGGGGGGTGGGCGGCGGGAGGAATAGAGACACGGGGCATGAGCGGGGGGTGGGTGGCGGGAGAGATAGAGACACGGGGCATGAGCGGGGGGTGGGCGGCGTGAGGGATAGAACCACGGGGCATGAGCGGGGGGTCAGGGGTGGGGGGATGGGAGAGACACACGGGGCATGAGTGGGGGTGGGGGGGAGGGGAGAGACACACGGGGCATGAGCGGGGTTGGGGGGAGGGGAGAGACACACGGGGCATGAGCGGGGGTGAGGGGGAGAGACACACGGGGCATGAGCGGGGGGTGGGCGGCGGGAGGGATAGACACACGGGGCATGAGCGGGGGGTGGGCGGCGGGAGGGATAGACACACGGGGCATGGTCGGGGGGTGAGGGGGAGGGGAGAGACACACGGGGCATGAGTGGGGGGTGGGTGCCGGGAGGGATAGAGACACAGGGCATGAGCGGGGGGTGGGCGGCGGGAGGGATAGAGACATGGCGCATGAGCGTGGAGGGATAGAGACACGGGGCATGAGCGGGGGGTGTGCGGCGGGAGGGATAGACACAGGGGGATGAGCAGCGGTGGGCGGGAGGGATAGAGACATGGCGCATGAGCGTGGAGGGATAGAGACACGGGGCATGAGCGGGGTGTGGGCGGTGGGAGGGATAGACACACGGGGCATGAGCGGGGGGTGGGCGGCGGGAGGGATAGACACACGGGGCATGGTAGGGGGGTGAGGGGGAGGGGAGAGATACACGGGGCATGAGCGGGGGATGGGCGGCGGGAGGAATAGACACACGGGGCATGAGCAGGGGGAGGGGAGAGACACACGGGGCATGAGCGGGGGGTGGGCTGCGGGAGGGATAGAGACACGGGGCATGAGCGGGGGGAGGGATAGACACACAGGGCTGAGGGGGGGGGTGGGTGGCGGGAGGGATAGAGAAACGGGGGGTGGGCAGTGGGAGGGATAGACACACGGGGCATGGGCGGGGAGTCGGGGGGTGGGGGGAGGGGAGAGACACACGGGGCATGAGCGGAGGTGGGGGGGAAGGAGAGACACACGGGGCATGAGCGGGGGGTGGGCGGCGGGAGGGATAGAGACACGGGGCATGAGCGGGGGGTGGGCGGCGGGAGGGATAGAGACACGGGGCATGAGCGGGGGGTGGGCGGCGGGAGAGATAGAGACACGGGGCATGAGCAGGGGGTGGGCGGCGTGAGGGATAGACACACGGGGCATGAGCGGGGGGTCAGGGGTGGGGGGGATGGGAGAGACACACGGGGCATGAGCGGGGGTGGGGGGAGGGGAGAGACACACGGGGCATGAGCGGGGTTGGGGGGGAGGGGAGAGACACACGGGGCATGAGCGGGGGTGGGGGGAGAGACACACGGGGCATGAGCGGGGTTGGGGGGGAGGGGAGAGACACACGGGGCATGGTCGGGGGTGAGGGGGAGGGGAGAGACACACAGGGCATGAGCGGGGGGTGGGCGGCGGGAGGGATAGACACACGGGGCATGAGCGGGGGTTGGGCGGCGGGAGGGGAGAGACACACGGGGCATGAGCGGGGGTGGGCAGCGGGAGTGATAGAGACACGGGGCATGAGGCGGGGGAGGGATAGACACACGGGGCATAAGCGGGGGGGTGGGCGGCGGGAGTGATAGAGACACGGGGGGTGGGCAGTGGGAGGGATAGACACACGGGGCATGGGCGGGGAGTCGGGGGGTGGGGGGAGGGGAGAGACACACGGGGCATGAGCGGGGGTGGGGAGGAGGGGAGGGACACACGGGGCATGAGCGGGGGGTGGGCGGCGGGAGGGATAGAGACACGGGGCATGAGCGGGGGGTGGGCGGCGGGAGGGATAGAGACACGGGGCATGAGCGGGGGGTGGGCGGCACGAGAGATAGAGACACGGGGCATGAGCGGGGGGTGGGGGCGTGAGGGATAGACACACAGGGCATGAGCGGGGGGTCGGGGGTTGGGGGATGGGAGAGACACACGGGGTATGAGCGGGGGTGGGGGGGAGGGGAGAGACACATGGGGCATGAGCGGGGGTGGGGGGGGGAGAGACACACGGGGCATGAGCGGAGTGGGGGGAGAGACACACGGGGCATGAGCCGGGGGGTGGTCGGCGGGAGGGATAGAGGCACGGGGCATGAGCGGGAGGGAGAGAGACACACGGGGGATGAGCGGGGAGTGGGCGGTGGGAGGGATAGACACACGGGGCATGAGCGGGGGGTGGGCGGCGGGAGGGATAGAGACACGGGACATGAGCGGGGGTTGGGCGGCGGGAGGGATAGACACACGGGGCATGAGCGGGGGGTGGGCGGCGGGAGGGATAGACACACGGGGCATGAACGGGAGGGAGAGAGACACACGGGGCATGAGCGGGGGTGGGGAGGAGGGGAGGGACACACGGGGCATGAGCGGGGGTGGGGAGGAGGGGAGGGACACACGGGGCATGAGCTGGAGCTTGGGGGAGGGAGAGAGACACACGGGGCATGAGCGGGGGTGGGGTGGGAGGGAGAGAGACACACGGGGCATGAGCGGGGGGTGGGCGGGAGGGGGAGAGACACACGGGGCATGAGCCGGGGGTGGGCAGGAGGGGGAGAGACACACGGGGCATGAGCGGGGGTGGGGGGAGGGAGAGAGACACACGGGTCATGAGCGGGGGGTGGGGGGAAGGAGAGAGACACATGGGGCGTGAGCAGGGGTGGGGGGGAGGTCGAGAGACACACAGCGTTCATGTGCAGGCGGCAGATCCTGCTCCTCGGCCCTCCGCTGGCCACCATGTGCCGATGGCTTGAGTGGGGGGCTGGAGGAACAGGGGAGACATGGAGCATGAGTGGGGTTGGGGGGGACAAGAAGGACACACTGGGCATGAGCGGGGGTGGGAGGAACAGGAGACAGACACGGGCGGACTTACTGTGCAGGCGGCAGATCCCGCTCCTGCTGACAAAGCCTCTCATGCGACGAACAAAGATGGCGGGCGTCTCTGAAGCCAGACGCACTGCACGCTTTCACCGCATCCAATGAGAGAGCACGTCAGATGTCCGCGGACATCACTCAAGCTGCTTGCCCAATCACCGTCCTGTCCGCGGAGTGAACAGGGAAGTGTGTCCGTGAAGCGAACACAGATATCACTAATTTTTTTCACTTACATTTTTGTCATTTTTTTAAAAAAACTACTGGACGGATTTACACCAAATAAAGCAAAGCACGCTTTCGGGACCAAGCCGCCGCTCCTGCCGCAAATTTGGTGTAAATCCGTCCAGCGGTTTGGGCTGTAGGCGTGAGCAAAGTTTTTTCCCATTATGTCTATGGGAAAAAACAAAAGTTTTGGGACTCCCCTATAACTTTTCCCCCCCTGGACGAATCCTCACCAAACCTTGCAAGAAAATTCAGAGTGGGCCATGTACTTTTTTTTGCAAAGTTTGGTGAGGATTCGTCCAGGGGGAGCGAAGTTATGAGCCACCCAAAAAGTGTTCTTCCTATGGAAACACCAACTTAACCATAACTACATGGCCACTACATATATATATATATATATATATATATATATATATATATATATATATATATATATATATATATAGATCATAGCAACTCGAGGAACCACAACCGACAAGAGATGTCGCCTATGTAAGGAGGATTCATATATTGGAACACTTAAACATCTGGTGATTGATTGCTCTAAAACCAACGCTAACAGAAACATCTACCTCCCATCGCTAGTGGAAAACCTATGGATATTCAAATCTGACGATATGTGGAACAGACTGATCTCTGGCGAAAAAACGAGATGGACCATTGCAGTGGTCAAACTACTCGAAATCGCATTCGAACAGATAAATCGCCAAAGGCCCGACGGTGGTGTGGCGTAGGGCCTCGATTTCAAAAGGCTATTTTTTAGTTCCTTGTTCTCATATAACAGCCACTGCTACGTACCAGTTAGTGTGGGAGGTCTATGTAGTTGGTGAAGTTTTTTCTTTTTTCTTTTGGCTGCAGATGAGGCGAAATTTTGATAAAACATATTGTAAATAAGTAAAAGTTCAAAAAAAAAAAAAATATATATATATATATATATATATATATATATATATATATTAATTGAATGTTATAGTTTTTACAAACTTTTTCACTTATTTGTTTTTATCTTATGTCTTTAAACAGTTATTTACATCATTATATTAAAAAGATTTTCGTTAAAACAGAAAAATAAAATAAAAGTAAGCAGAAGAAGAATGCATTTAGTGTATATTGCAATGACATTGTTCATTTATGCTTCATCGTCATTATGAGTCCAGAACTGGACGATTCTTATAGTCAATGGTTTATCATCACTGCTTAGAATTAAGGCCCAACGTTGTCTAGGCACTGTCCTATATGAAGGGCAGCAGCTCTGCTGATGGGTGTTGATGCTGTCCCATGTGAGATGAAGCAGGTGCTGTCCTATATGAAGTGCAGCAGCTCTGCTGATGAGTGTTGGCGCTGTCCCATGTGAGATGAAGCAGGTGCTGTCCTATATGAAGGGCAGCAGCTCTGCTGATGGGTGTTGGTGCTGTCCCATGTGAGATGAAGCAGGTGCTGTCCTATAGGAAGTGCAGCAGCTCTGATGGGGAGTGCTGATATGTTTCCATATGAAGTGCAGTATCTGCTGAGGTGTGCTGATGCTGTTTGTGAGAGGTCAGCATTGAGAAATGGACACAAAGTTGAAGTGTACTCAATATCAATATTCACCATTTATAGTGAAATAAAATGGGTTTGGAAAAAGGCCTAGCTAGTGCTTGCCAAAAGAGAATGACCCTACCTATGAAAACAAAACTAAAATACATTGACTTCTCTTCCTCACACTAACATACAAAATCAAAAGGTGCAATACGATTTCCATTGTCACTTCAATCAAGTTGTGCAAACACTTTGTGAATCCGGCCCTATATAGATACATTTTTAACAAAACAACCTGTGTCTCTGGAATTTAGTTTCCCCTGAATGGTTTCAGGAAAACAGCATTTTAAATACTCTGTTTTACCAACTTTCCATTAAGGGTAATGAAGATATGCACACAACTAACACCGACAGAGAAGAATGAGAGGGGAATGACTACCAAGAAGAGTAGGAAAAGAGTCGCAAGAGCCAAGAAAAGAAAGGCAGCTCGCGATGGATATTTGACTAGCTGGCTACTCCCCGAACAGGGACTGACAGTGGACCATGAAGAAAGAGCAGAGATTGTGGAAGAGACGGAGGCGAGCCATAGCATTGCAGTAGATACAGCTATGGTAACTAGTCAACCGACAGTACAGGAAGATCTACCTCTTGAAGTAACGGTCACTTCGGTCAATAAGAATGAGAAGAAAGGCAGTCGAATATGCCGGATTAAAAATCTATATCAGAGTAAGGTTAATAAATGGCTATCGCGATCAGAGTTATTGACAAGATTATATTCTGTCCCTCAACTGCGGGTACTAATTTCAGGCGACTTTCCTCAGCCATTCACTGTAAATTTGCAGCTACGGCGGATCTGTTAAGAAAATATAAAGAGGAATTAAAAACAGTAGACGTGGAAGTGGATGTTGACTTAAATGAAATAGATCCCAGCTGCCGGGAGGAAGAGGTCGCCGTTGTTGTGGATACACTACCCTGCCCCAACATACAGATTGATAAGAA
This sequence comes from Ambystoma mexicanum, assembly GCF_040938575.1. Lineage (NCBI taxonomy): Eukaryota > Metazoa > Chordata > Amphibia > Caudata > Ambystomatidae > Ambystoma > Ambystoma mexicanum. Next base: position 626,788,733 of record NC_090928.1, on the reverse strand, counting down.
AATAGAAGCGTCTGATGTCCAACAGGTTTTGAAATGGCTGGCCGACGCCCTTCCTGAGATCCTAAGGAAACCATGAGATCTATCTGTTGTATCTTGGAACTGTCGGGGTTTTATGCATTTACTCACATCAGAGGGTTCCACGAAATAGTTTGACAAATCCAGCTGTTTCTGCTTGCAAGAGACTTGGACATTGGACCCTTTAGTATTAGATGGGTATACGCTGTTCCACGCTGCTGCCAAAAGAGGTGACAAAGGCAGGCCTTTTGGTGGTCTGGTGACAGGAGTGGCTAATACCTTGGGCTCCAGGCAGATTGGCTCTAACTGTGAAAACAACTTACTCGCAGTCGAAGTGATATTTGATGACATAGATTCTATGTTTTCTTTCTTGTTGGTAAATCTTTACAATCCACCTGGAGCAATATTAAGAGAACATTTGCAAGACTCATTGCAGGATGTGCTGGCAAATTGGACACCTGCAGCTACTAATTTGGGAGTAATGGTTGTGGGTGATTTCAATTGCCATATGAGAGGACGGGTGTGCAAAATGCAGAATCCTAAATTGAAAGAGAAGTGTATTATGGTTCATAACAAAAAAGATACTGAGGGCAGCACCTGGGAATCCCTGTTTGAATCCTGGGATATGATAATGCTTAATGGCAGAACAGCTAGTGATCACCCTGGACAACATACTTGGTCCAACGGTGCTTCTAACAGCACGTTGGACTACATATATATATGTCCAGGGCTTCAAGAGCAGATTGATGATCTGACAGTTATGCCCAATGTGTGGAGCGATCACGCCGCATTAAAATGTACGATGAGTATTCCCCGAAAACAGCCCTCAGTTAGCAATATGGGTATTGTAAAAGTCAATAAGACAGGAACCAGGATTTCCTGGTCAGATAAGAATATCGCACTTGCGGCAGAAACTCTGGGAATAGTAGTGCTTAAAGAGCTGCACAAATTTAATGATATGTCCATCAACTCCATAGAAGATTGGATTAGTGCTTTTTCAGGCAAACATACTGCGGCCCCTATGGGGTGTATGATAAGTAGTGTGGGGAGTAAACTACCATTCGATAAAATAATCAGAGACATGAAGCGTAACCTTAGAGCTGAGCTTCGCAGAGCCAAGAAATCAATGGCCCCCGGGGAAGCCTACTATCGGACAATTAGAGTGATTAAAAATAGATATAGATCGACCATTAAGGAGAAAAAAAGGGCGGACAAGGTTCTTACCTGGCAAAAATTAGTGAAGACCATATGTGAAAAGAAGACCCGTAACATCTGGTCTCTCTTGAGCGAGGCTCAGGGTACACGAGGGGGGTATTAGTTAACCCTATTGAAGCGAGAGTGTGGGTTACATTTCTAGAAAACAGAAATATGGTGGGTGAGGAAACAACAATACTGGGCAGGCCGCCTTGTGAGGCCCCATTTTCCGTAACACACGAGCTCATTTTGAATAAAATCAAAGAGATAAAATCATCAAGAGCACCGGGTCCCAACGGTTTGGCTAATATTGTCATGAAAGTGCACCCAGAGTTTTGGGCAAGTTTGCTAAATATCCTGTTTCAGAAAATATTAAAGACAGGTAAAATACCCTGCTCTTGGCAGACGGCAATATTAATTCCAGTCTTTAAAAAGGGCAATAGACTCAACCCAGGCAACTATAGGTTGCTTTCCATGCTTGATGCCACTGGAAAGATATTTGCCTCACTTTTGCTCAATGAGTTACAATCCTGGGCAGAGGGCAAAGGAGTATTGTCTAGATTCCAAAGTGAGTTTAGACAAGGCTACTCCACTGCCCATAACATCATGATTATGGATATTCTGCGAACCAGAGCCTTACGAACTGGATCGGCTCCGCTCTACGCATTATACATAGACTTCTCTGCGGCGTTTGATTCCATACCCCGTAGTCGGTTGTGGAACAAACTGTATACAATGGGCTGCCCTGATGGTCTAATATATTATCTAAGACTCTTGCATTCAAACAATTCAGTTAAATTGAAACTAGACCAAGAAGGCCATACAACTCAAGATGTTAAACAAAATAGGGGTGTCAAGCAAGGATGCGTAACGGCTCCTTTAATTTACAATCTATATACCTATGACATCCCTGACGCATTCAATAAGGTGAGAAACTGCCCGCCGAAAATTGGGAAAGCTAGCTGCCCAGTACTAGCATACGCCGATGATTTGGTGATATTTGATCACACCATTAGCGGGATGCGAAGATCTGCGGTTGCATTATGGGAATATGCCGAAGAGAATGGCTTAAGCATTAATTTAGGAAAAACAAAGATTATGAGATATACAAAAAAAAAGGCCTCCCGCGTGCAACTCATAGTAGGGGTAGTGAATATCACATATGTCCCTCGATATTGCTATTTAGGCATCGACTTTAAAAATACTGGGGATTATTTGGCATGTAAACAAACACGCTGTATTAAAGCTGCACAGTTGACCGCCTTATTCTATGGATTCACGATTAGCCAAAGCGGTTTCACTTTATGGGGTACAAGGCAACTCTATATACAGATGTTTGCCCCGGCGATAATATATGGCCTGGAAGCACTATTAGAGTCTGATCTTAGATGGCTACAGATATTAGAGGGTAAATTTTGGCAACGTGTGCTTGGTCTACCTCCCTCTATTCCTGTGGCCATCATCAGATTAGAATTGGATCTAACCTCTCTAAAGGCATTAGTGTTAAAGAAGAGAGCCGCGTTATATCTCAGAATGACTCGAGATACAAGTAATGATCTATTAACAGCGGTACATCAAGAAATAAAAAAGGAAGGCTCAACTTCTTCAATTGTAGATCAGATGAACAATCTGTTCTCCGAAATAGGCTGGCAATCCAGAGATGGTAAATATGCAGATAAAGTAAATAGAGCATTGAGTAAACGCATTGATCTCTGGGATTGGCTGGAGAATTTTGAACATCTTAAGAGTTTGAGCAGCTAGCAGTTTGTGCAATATAGATTATTTGAATTTAGGAAACCCCAGAGATATTTGAATATTTGTCCATCTATTAGACTTAGACGGTTTATATTACTGCTTCGCCTAGAACAACTACCTACCCTAAGCAATACGGGGAGAAAAGATAGGATGGCCGTCGAGGAACGTATCTGCCGATTATGTAAAGCACATAAGCAGTTGGAGACTGCAAAACATTTGCTGACTAAGTGTTTGGAGATGGTTGGTACTTTTCTTCCCCTTCTTGGTAGCTATGTGCATGAAACAACATATATTGGGGAAGCCTTGTTTTGGCACCATTGCCTCAACTCCAATAGTCTACGTCTCTTAATAGCTCTGTATACTATTTGGTTGCAAATTGAAATAAGATTGGGTATAACTCTGTAGAGGAATAGGTTTTACGAAGGTAATTCTTATATAGAAGGTATGAAATGTATATATATATCTGTGAATAATATGAACCTTTTGTTTTAAAATAGTATTTTGTATTGCAAATTATGTGTATTTAAAAAATTGTATTTGAATTATGTCAGTATTTTACTATGCTATTTAATGCTAAATTTGTGTAAAGTTTATAATTTAAACTATAGCACAATAAATATTAAATTAGATATCCCTTTCCTGGGTACTTTCTTTAAAATGGCAAGGCAAATACTCTTTTTATAATACAGATTGCAATACATTGAAAGACAATCTTTTATAGCCTTTAGGATGGCCAAAGCAAAAAGGTTCAGTTTTAACAAAGGCTTGATGTAACAAACAAAACCTTAGATTTCCTGGTGTACTCCCTTGCCAGGAATTACACTGAAATATCCAACTTCAACCAAGACTTAATTGAACAAAAACTCCTTTTCAACACAACATTATATTTCCTGGTATACTCCCATGCCAGGAATACCCTCATATTGGCTCACCCAAATCCCCTGTAAACTCTGGATATCCTGGTTTTCTCTCCTGCCAGGAATATCCCCTGTTTAACCCACAAGATCCCCTGGTGTACTTTCCTGCCAGGTATCTCTTTCAAAAAGGTTTCACTACCTGATACTCTTATCAGGTCTCTCAGCTAAATTCACATTTATCTTAGATGCCCTCACAATTGCACCTCCTCAGTGGCACAACCTTGTTGACTTCAGTTAAATCTTGCACCATTCCCCCCATACTAACATTCCCTATATGAAGGTTTGCTCAAGCTTCTTCTATCAACCTCTTTTTCAATGTCTCTTTGCTCTTGGCAAATTTTGTTCCAGGTTTCCCCCCAATTGACATCTCATGTCATGAGAATTGTCCAACTTCTGGCTCTCGGTTTCTCTTAGAATGTATTTTGGCTTATGACAATGCTGGTTCCAGGTTTCCCCCAATTGATATCTCTTATCAGGAGAATTGCACCATGTGTGCCCTCTTGTTCTTTCTGTAACTCTATATGGTCGTATTCAAAATGTTCACTTAATTGTCCAAGTACCTACGGAATGCCCAGGTATCACCACTATCAAAGGCCCAACTCACCAGTTTGGATTACAGGCATGGGTATTATCAATCTCCCCAATTACAGGCAAGAGGAACTGGCCCAAGGAAATCCCCATCACAAAAAACAGAAGATCCAGCCATAGGACAAAGTTTTACTGTGTTTTTTGAAAATTCAACAACAGGGATTGAGGTATGAGCAATGCAGCATTCTACATACTCACTCGCTCATCGATCTGGAGCCTTTTGTCCGGTTTTGCTAATATACAACGTCACAAAATTAAGTTACATCCTAGAAAAGATAACATGGATCGGATTGGTAAGGTAAAATATATACACATTGTATGGGGGGTTAGTGCAGTCATTGGGTAAAACATATTTGGTGGCTCCTCCTGCACTACCTGTAAATGTTGCAAATACAAACGTTACAGGTTAGTGTGCAGTGATTGGACAGTGCAATAAAGTGTGAGCTTAACGTGGAAGGTGGCTAGGGAATGGGCAACTTTGGAAAGTTACCAGGCCAAGTGCAACTATTCAAGGTGTTGAGAACTGCCCAGAAGGTGCTGCATGTTCTCAGCAAGTCACCATCTCCGTTCTCCCAGACCTTAGGACAGAATATTCAGCTTTGAACCCGGTATTGCTTTGCATCATCCTGCCTTTCGGTTGGATGGAAACAGCTACCTCAATCTGGCTTGAATGAATAGGCTCTGTCTTGCAAGTTCAGGTCACGTGTGTAGGGACCACAAAATGGATTTATCCTGCTTGCAATTATGAGGATTTGTAGCTTGTATTCCCTGAAGGTGTTGTATCCCTTCTGCTAACTTGAAACGTTCCTTCTATCAGTGTTCTTGGCAAGGCTGTGCGCGGTGGCTACTCTGGAAGCACGGTCTGTGTGTTTCAGCTTGATCAGCCTGTCACCTTTTCTCTGTATTCTTGAGTCCTTTCTGCGCCTTCCATTCACTCCAATGTACTTGTGGCTTCCAACTTTATTTACATGGCCGCCCAGGTTAGTTGTGTTTAAGCATCAGCAAGCAGTTCATATGTATTCTTGCGCAGCTTGCGATTCCCGCGTAGCAAAGGTGTACGTGTGTCAGTCTTCTAACTATGTGAGTCATAAGCATGTTCTTCGTGTCTGCCAGAAATAAGTCTTAAGTGTCTGCGTAACTTCATGCAGTAAAGCATATGTGCTTCATGTCTAACGCATATATATCATGGTGTCAGTTGTGACGTCATAGGCTTTCTTCGAGGTTACAGCCAGTCAACTTGTTCCATTGATTAGAGCTGTCTCTCTTCAACACTGTCATCAGGATATGGTCTGAATGGTTGTCCGAGTGAGTAGCATTTCTCACAACTGTGATACATCGACAATGGAGAGGATGGGCCAAAGAATGATGTATACCTCTCGTTTCTCTGTCGCTGAGATGAGAGTGGGATAGGTGCAACGAGGTCCACATTTAGGTCTCCCTCTTCAATCCCCCCTCTGGTTGATAAATCAACCACACTTCCTTGACAGCTCTCCCGGTTCATATGTGACTTTGGGATCCATACATTTGCCACTCCTACCTAGTGTACGTGAAATTACACTTGTTCGTCTAAACTCCAGGTCATTGCAGGATTCTCCATCGGGTTTGCACCATACCCATATTCCCCCAATAGTTGCATGGATCTGGGGGAAATTAGAACCTTGTACCTGGAGGGAACAGAGGCCACCACAACAGGTCTGATTGGAATACGCCAACCGTCTGTGTCTCTCCATCTGCTTTTGTCTCTACGTCCAGCAATATTTTCATCCCTATTGTCTTTTCGGTAGTCATCTTGCATTGTGCTATAGCTACTGTAATAACGCAGAAGGTCAATAATACTGGCACTAATTTATTTTCAAATTTATTTATTGGCATTTTTCAATAATATCAAACAAGTTGTGTACAATGGAGCCAATCTCAAATAGTTATAAACATATGTTTAACTTAACGTCAAAAAATTACAAATACAAAAACAAAACAACCATAACTGTCTCCATATTCTGTCCATTTCATATATCGTTAACTGTTTCGGGGGGAGGGTGGGAACGAAGGGGAACCATCAGGTGGCTATGCGGCACGGGGTCAGCTAAGTTCTGTGTAGTATGTTCAACTGAATCTGCCTAAATCTATGGTTTCTGGACACCGTTTTGGGGAATGTGAGAGCTCTGTTCCACTCCCCTTCAGTCATTTCCCAGCCTATATCCTCCTCCCATTTGCTTTTCATTTCCATGCTCTGAGGATTTGGCATGTCGATCAGGTGGCCATATATTTGCGAAACGGGTTTACCGCCCTCTCCCAAGTTGTACATCAAGGTGAGGAGTGGGTCTGTGTCTGATTCCATCGTTCACGGGTCCCATTTGCGTCGGGCCACAGCACGAGTTCTTTGGTACCACAGAAACTGGCGGGTATGCATGCCTTCCGTCTCCTGCAGCAAGGTGAACTCTCTGAAAGTGCCTTCATCATACAGATCTCCCCAGGTGTAGACCCCTTCCCTCTCCCAGAGCCTGATATGTTTCAAATCCGAAAGTGTTGTGCATAGGTCTGCGATCAGGGGAACTTCTGGGGTATAGAGGTTCCGTGAGTTAGTGAGCATTTTCGCCCTGTGGCAAATTTTCCTTCCCAGGTCAGCCAAAAAGGGTAGAGTTCCCAGCAGTTTGGACGGTGCCCAGACCAGTTCTTTCAGATGGAATTGGGGCCGCATAGCCTGTAGCAATGGTGTTTCAGATGTGGGTTCATCATCTAGTCATTTAGTCACAAAACTAAGCTGTGCTGCTATGTAATATTTTTCTAGGTTTGGAAGTTGAATACCGCCTTGGCTATATGGTAGGGTTAGCAATTGCAACGCTATTCTATGCCTGCCTTTCCCCCATAGGAACTCTTGCAGTATGGTCTCAAGCAGTCGGAAGAAGGGCTTGTGTATATAATAGTGTACATTTTGAAACCCATAAAGGAAACGCAGGAGAACAATCATTTTAGTTATCGAAGCCCTGCCCATCATCGAGAGGGGGAGTTTCGCCCAGAACGCCATTGATATGCGCAAGGCGGGGAGTGCTGCCTTTGTGTTTCGTTCGTGCATTAGCTTGGGGGTATGCATAATGTGTACTCCAAGGTAGCGGAATGACGTATTCTGCCACTGGATCCCAACTTCAGGGAGTGCTTCTAAACTCTCTGTTTTCAGGACCGCTAGGGGGAACATACAGGACTTTGACCTGCTAAAACTTATCCCAGAGACCTTGGAATAATTGTCCAGCACTTCTAACATGGTTGGTACGTTGAGGTGTGGGTCCCTGATGTATATGAGAACGTCATCCGCGTAGAGCAAGATGATGTGATCCATGTCTCCCAGTCTAATGCCTGCATCGAAGAATTGCTTTCTAAAGTAAACAGCTATGGGTTCTAGTCCCAGTATGTAAAGCATTGGGGATAGTGGACAACCCTGTCTAGTCCCCCTGCATATATCCCAGGCCTCCGACACATACTTCCCAGATTTCACCCTTGCCTTAGGTTTAGCATACAAGATGTTAATCCACCTGATGAACCCGGGACCAAACCCAAACCCCCTAAGCACTGCCACAAGCCATTCCCAGTAAATGGAGTCAAATGCTTTGACTGTGTCTAGGGACAGCAGCGCGTATGAGTCCTTGTCTTTATCGGTTTGCGCTATAATGTGCTGCAGCCTGCGTAGGTTCATGGACGTATTTCGGCCCGGCACAAAGCCGCACTGATCTGGGTGAACTATGTCTCCTATTATTCAAGACAGCCTCTTCGCTAAGATCGTAGTCAGGATTTTAACGTCATCATTTAACATTGCAATCGGGCGATATGAGTCACATTGGTCTGCCGGTTTATTGGGCTTGAGGATCGGGATCACAAGTGTCTCCCTCATACTTTCGGGTAGTATCCCTTCTTCGTATGCCTCCTGGTATACTGTGTGTAATAGGGGGGTCAGGGAGGACTCATACGTTTTAAAAAACTCAGTGGGCAACCCGTCTGTTCCTGGTGCTTTGCCTGTGGCCAGGGATCTGATTGCATCGGTAATGTCTTTGGCGTGATTTCTGCTTCTAGGGATTCGGCTTGCTCAGGGGACAGCCTGGGGAGCCCTATCTCTTCTAGTGTTTCTACCAACCGTTCATGGGGGGCCTGCTCCTCATGTGAATACAGGTGGGTGTAAAAGCGAGTGAATGTGTCATTTATGCCCTGCTGCGTACAGTGTGTGTTTCCATCCTCATCTTGTAATGAGGTGGTGGGGTGTTTGGGGTGCTCTTTACGGCAGAGCCAGGCGAGTAGTCTGCCTGGTCTGTCGGACTCAACGTGTGCTCTATTTGTTCTGGCAGTATAGTCAAACTTTTCCAGCCTGTTCCACGCAGTTATGTTCCGCTCTCTAATTTTCACAAGCTCCTCTTCCCTCTGTTGGGTGTCTACGGGGGTAGCCTCAAGTCGCTCAATCTGCCGTTCCACTAGGTCTAGTTCTTTCCTGAGCAGCTTCTTGATACCTCCCGCCTTTGCAATTACTTCTCCCCTGGTTACCACCTTTAGAGCCTCCCACACTGTGCTATTGTAAGCGACACTACCAGTGTTAACCTCTAGGTATGCATCAATAGAATCACGTAATTCTTCTCTGAAAGCTGGGTCCCTCAGGGCGTCTGTGGGCATTTCCCACATGGTAATGGGGGGTCTGCGCCCTCTGTGGTTCCATGTTATCAGAAGCGCGGAGTGATCAGAGATAGTCCTCCCCAAGTATTGTGCTCCCTCCACCCGGGGTAAGCGTTCCCTGTCTATGAATATGTAATCTAGTCTTGTGTGTAACTTATGTGGGGATGAGTAAAATGAGTATTCGCGTGCTTCAGGATGTTTTTCCCGCCACACATCCGTCATTTCCAGCCTCCCCAACATGGCGGGTAGTGCTGTCGTAGAGGTTGATGGGCCTCCTAGCTGTGGTGGGGATCTGTACAGCCGCGGGTCATGTACACAATTAAAATCTCCCCCCAAATAAAGAGATCGTTCCTGTACTGTGCAACTCTAGGGTACAGTGAGTTCAGGTAGGATGGTATGTTATTGTTAGGGAGATAGGAGTTCATGATGCATACTGCTTCTTGTTCAATGAATCCCCAAATTACGACAAACCTACCTTCCGGGTCTATCTCAGTTTTGTCCACCCGGAATGGGAGCTGCGGGTGAATCCAGGTGTAGACCCCTCTTGCGTATTTAGAATAAGTGGTACCAAACCCCTGTCCACCCCAATGTCTTTGTAGCTTGGCCACATGGGTCCGCCGTGCAGTGGGTCTCCTGTAGTAATGCTATCATTACCCCTTTTCTGTGCAGGTAGGTTTTAATCCTGTTCCTTCAGAGATAAGTCCTTAGGCCCCTTACATTCCATGTCATTATTTTTATGGTGGTCGCAGCCATAGGGGTTTAGTAACGGATCTGTTGTCCCCCCCTTTCCCCGCCTCTGCTGCCCCCGGGCCTGGACCTGTTAACCAGGGGTCGGTCTGTGTTGGGGTTGGGACGCGAGCCTCATCGTTTCCTCCCTCCCTTCCCCCTCCCTCTTAGTGTCAATTGGAGACTTATTAACATTAACAATCCTCATTCTCGTGAATAAGGGCAACAAACCTTTCAACTCAAAACTGTCCCCAGCAGTTGCCTCAAACTTGCAGCGCTCGGGGGCACCCGATCCTTCCAGGCCTTTCCGGGCCTCCCGGTGCAGGTGGTGTGTCGGCAATCGGCCTCCACGTGTTGCAGGGGGGTGCGTCGGCTTCGTTTTTATTCACATGGGTCGGTGCGCTCCTGCGAGTCATGGCCTACGTAGAGTTGTAGATCTCAAGCGGTCCGGTATTCATTCGGCAGTTGTGCAAACCTTCATTTTCCTGTCGTCTGGTGCTTTCAATGGCCTGTGACTTCATGCGCAGTGCTTTCCTTATCATCGGCAAGGTTGTTGTCCTCAAGCCACATATTTGCCGATGCCAGAGTCTCAAGAAAGATAGCTTTCCCCTTGTATAGTACCTTAAGGCGGGACGGGTACAGTAGCATGTACTTGAGGTTTAGCTTGCGCAACCTAGCTTTCACCGGTACAAATGAGTTCTGTGCTCGCTGCACCGTGGGGGTATAATCTGGGTAAATGACTATTTTGGCGCCATGTTCTGTGGTGTCGTTAACATTGTCTTGGAGCATTGCCTCCGTTGTGGCCACCTTTTCTGTAAGGTTACGGGCGTCCTGTCTCATCAGTTGCATGTCCGACTTGATTTCATCGATCCTGGTTTCGATGGACGTCCGTAGCACCGCTATGGCTTGTAGCTCTTGCGTATTTGTCGGATCATCCTCCTTGGCCGTCGGGTCGTCTGCTGCCTCTGTCCCCTGTTGTTTCGCCCTGACTGTGGTGAAGGAGTCCATGGTCGCGGTTTTCAATTTGCTTTTGGGGGCGATATCGCCTGTCTTTGGGCGTGCTCCGCGGCCTTTTCCCGTTCAGCGGGGACGTGTATGTAGGATCGATTGCGAGGGCGGTCATTGCAGATGGGGAGTCGTCGGCCCTCGGATGTTCCGCAGGGAACAGCCCGTCGCCTTCTCTCTTCTTCGTGTCTCTCCGTGTCTCTCACGGCCTCCTGCCAGCCAGCGCCTCTCCTGCACGTGGTCTCGCGCTGAGGGTCCCCCTCCTTCGTCTCTTCCTCCCGGCACTTGGTCTTGGAGATAGAGACCCGGGTCACTGCCGGCCGTGGGGGTCTGCCCCCCCCGGGGTGTCACTGGATCACTGGGTTGGACGCTGTGGGCCCTCCTCTCTCGCCTCCGGAGGCTATCTGCCCTCCAGCGGTGCGTCTCAGATGGGGCTGGCGGGCGCCGCCATTTTGTTGGGCCGGGGCCTCCTCTCTGTTCGCTTCGGTTAACCGTTATCTCGGTCCGATTTTCTTGCGGAAACTTCGTCGGGGGAAGGCAAACGGTTCTACTTCCCGTAGCTACTTCAGGCGTGCTTGTTCAGCTTAAGCAGGCCGAACGATTCGGTCCGTTGTAGGATCTCGGGCAGGAGCGCGAGGAGAACACATCCTCACTCCATGCGCGCTGGCCACGCCCCATAATACTGGCACAAAGGCAGTTATTAGCACCTTCAGTTCATTCGCCATCCATGATGGTATCCAGGAAAAGATGTATGTCAGCCAATCTTCATCTTCTCCTGTTGGGTTTGTCACTGCCTCCATTTTGGCATGCAAGTCTCATAATTGCATGATTGCCTCTGTGAGTGTCCCATTCTCTCCATCGTGGGAGGGCACATGCATGAAGCAAGATGGCCTAATCTTGGTGCACATGCCTCCTTCCATGGCTATGAGGAGATCCAGAACGTATCTGTTCTGTAGGGTCATCAGTCTGGCAGCTCTTAACTCTTCTTTGATGGCATTGAACCCCTTGAAAGTTGAGTTTATTGTCCCATCTGGTGATCTGGAGTTATTTGGTGGTCACGCTGGCCTAAACTCCTGGAACTACTGATGCAAAAAACATTTTGGTTCTGCTCTGGTTGTATCACGTCCAATGGGTCTTCCATCTTGGCTGATACATAGTTTCTTCTCTTTACTCTTGTCAGTTCCACAGATCTCTTCTTCCTTTGGTGTGTGTTCATTTTGAGGAACCCGTCCACTTGTATGTCTTTTTGCGGCACTACTAATGATGGCATGTTCAGTTGTACTAGAGAGCGCATATTCCTCCCCAGTTTGGCAGTAGTTGCATGTATGCCATGGACCCACAGGCCCAGTAGTAATCCATTAGTACTGAAGTACCGACCTTCATGCCTGGTATCTTCGATACTCGTTTGCATGCTTTGTTCCCTCCAACTTTCACTGGACCGTCATTGGTACTTGCTGCCCATTCCTTGAGGCAATCATCATTTTCCTTCTGCACCACTTCTACTGGAACTGTCGAGTGCATGTGCTTTGCACCCTACCATCCCTTCCTTCCATCCTTCTCCTGTTAATATTTGTCTTTATACCAACAGCTGAGGTCTCTCCCAGCATCCTGGCATCCCTCCTATCTCCTTTTGTCCTGTCTTTGGGCATTGTAACTCCTTTTGTGTCACTATCCTGGCTGCTCCTTTGTTTGGGCCATCTGGAACGTATTCTATTGTCTTGTCCGTGCTCCAATAGTCATCTATCATTTCTTGAGTCTTGATGTAGCTTTCTTTATACGGGAGTGTCGTCTGTGACATCGATCTGTGTGGCCCATCTTCCTTGAAATCAGCATCTTGTTGTGCAGAGCGATAGGTGATTGAGGCATTGTGCTCTGGCTGTCCGGATTTCTGAATGTTCGGGAAGCACTCATGGCATAGGAGATGAGAGGGCACATGGCAGCTCTTATTCAGTGTCTCCCTCCCCACCATGGTCATGTACTGATACCACACATTGTTAGACACATGGGCTGAATCAGCTAGATATGCATTTACATGCTCAAAATCTGTGTCTGCGCTTTGGCTGAGTTTTTTTACCTCTCGGGCAGCGCTAGTTACTCGCCCAGATATGGCTTTAGTGATGGCAGGAATAAGGGGTTTGTTACCAAATGTTTCAGCGTGTGTGTGAGACAATGCAACCTCTGTACTGCAAAGAGGGTAAAGGGGTAGAGACAGCAGAGTGCAGAAAACATAAACACAATGGGCCTCATCAGGAGCCCGGCAGAATCTCGGTGTAATTTCCGCCGAGCGGAATTAGCATTACTGTCCGGTCATGCAGCGTTCTGGCGTGAATGCGTGCCCCTCTCCAGCGACAACGCTAATACCGCTTGGCAGAAACTGCGCCATAACAAGGCACACTGCCATAAAATAGGCGCTAATAGCGCTACAGCAGGTGTCCCTGCTGCTATTAGCGCCGGTGCAATTAGCGCTGGTGGAAATATCATCATCGCCGGAATGGGAAGCATGTCGTCAGCCATCATTAAAAACTCACTCCAACCAGAATCACCCACTTCCTGCAGCCATCCAGACCCGAAAGACTGCAAACATGTCTCAGGAGAGGACCAGAGGCAAGGTGCCTGAGAATCGTCTGCGCAAACCGAAATTCAGTGAGGGAGAACTGGTGGTCATCACTGGTATGGTTGTGGCCCACTGCGACACACTCTATGGCAGCTGGCAGAGAAAGACATAGGACCAGCGCAAGACTGCCACCTGGCATGCCATCAGCCAGAAGGTGACTGTGGTGTTCAGTGTCCCCCATGATGCAGAGGACAGCAGAAGTCTGTACCTCAGAGTCTCACAGGTCCCTGGCACCCTCGCCAGTACTCTTACACTTGCCTCTGGGCCTTGTACTTGCCTCATTGTTATTGCACTTGGTCAATGATCCATGAGAGTGGCATCTCTCAGCAATTACCCCAGCTTCTGACTAACTGGGTGCACTTGGTCCCCTCCCCCACCCGCCCTTGCATTTGTCCCCCCCTTCTCCTGCACCTCTCTGCGCACTTGTACAATCTGAATGCACCATGCCTTGAAGATCGTCTATCTGTTTTTCCCTTGTCTTCCCTCCTTGTATGGTGGCGCCTCAATGCACTTTTGAAAACTGCAGAATCATCGTCAGACCTATTTGCTGTTATCTACACTGTTAATTGTATTATATGCACTTGTTGCATGAACCCACTCTGCCTGTTCAGACTTGTATCATTCAGAAATTGAAGGGCTCTGAATGACTGTTGTTTTTCCCCTTGTTCTCTCCGTCCTTGAGTGCTCTTAAACACTTGATTTGTGTAAAGGAGCTTTACAAATAAACAATACCGTACCATACCATAACAGGTAGCAGTGGAATAACATCAGGGTTGGGGTGCAGGGACCCTGCCCCAACACCGCCAGGAGTCCCTGGCAACTGGAGGTGGAACCGTCAATCCACTGGTCCTGACAGCCTGGGGAGAAAAATTGCAGCAATGTCCTCGATATGGAGGGCATTCAGAGAGTCGGAGGTGCGGAGGTGGGTGCCAGCAGCCAGGAGGCAGGAGGTGATGCAACCTCACCACACCACACAGCAAAAGACCACGTCAGCCTAGCACAAGACGCCATAGCGGACAGGGACACATGTCAGCAGACCCAACAACTCGGTTTGTTGCTATGTGTGCTCATTGTGGGCTTCCAATCACTCTCACCCCTCATGAGACTTAGTCCTGACCGCCTGCCAAGCTACCTACCTGTCCAGAAGGTTCCCCTGTTTCACTAAACCAAGGGTGGCCTCCTAAACCTCTGCCCACCAGAAATCCATTTAACAGGGCACCAAGTGCAACACTGAAGCGTTAAAGCAGTGTGAAGTGGTGGCAAGTGAACAATCCAAGTGCCATGCACAGCACACCCCTGCTGGTGCACCCTGTGCCAGCAGGATTGTGGTGGGTGAAAAAACCACAACACTGTGCAGCAGTCAGACCAACATGTTGCAGGCCCAGTTGGCCTGCCCCATGTTGGTATGGCAGACGAGCTTCATGGAATACATCTCCCATACACCGGCATGGACACAGCTACCCAATCACTGAACACCACAGCGCAATAGTGGCTGGCTACACAGCAGGGCCCCATAGAGACATGTCAGTGCCATAGACAAAGCCACCACACCCACTCCCACAAGGTGTGTGCCAAACATGGAGGGGATGTGGGGGCATGAAGCACCAGGAGCATGCATGCAATACATCAGCTGCCCAGCCTGCTGTGAATCACCTGGACCCAGCAAGGCCAAGCCTGCAGGTGGCACTGAAGGCCCTGTACCAGCACCACAAGCCACCAGGAGCACCTCCACACCCACTACACCTCCTGCCAGGGCCACCGTCGAGACACAGGGGGACATAAGCCCAGTGGCACAGCCTGATGAAGGGCCACAACCCCAGAGAGCCCTTGCTGCCATCAGCGTGCCTTGACAGCTGAGCTGCATGTGGACATGGCTTCCTGTGGCCCAATGGCCCACAGCCCCGGGCCTCTGCACAGCCCCCAACCTATTGTCATGATTCCTGCCCCTCATGTCCCCAGCCCTCCAAGATGTCAGGATGGAGCCAGGCCACGATCACCTACGTGGCCCTCAAGGGCCTCTCCATCCCTCCAAAGACCCGCTTGGAGTCAGACCTGGTGCTTGTGGCACCAGACTCACTCACTCCCATAGGATAACATTGGGGATTGGACTTGTAGTGCATTGATGGGGACAAGATGGATGCCCCCACATATTTCGATTCCCAGAACTGCATGTGCGGTCTAGTCTTTTGGGTGTGGTTCAGCCCAGAGGCACCTAGGATACCCAGAGAATATTTAAGCCAAACCCAGGCTGAGAAACATGCTTTGCGTTTTCTGCACCTGCAGCGTGACACTCACTGTGTTCGGATCGGTCTCCAGTAGGCCTGCATCTTTCTTTTGCGCTCAGCTCCTGCAAGAACAAGAACACTGTTAGGAACAGCCTTACCTTGTGGCGCTTCTGCCCATCAGTCATCGCTCCTTCTGTTCTGTGGGCATCTTCGGCGGTGTCATTCCCATCCCGGCACGCCGCTTCCTAAGGAAAAGGGAAAAGAACAGAAAAAAAGCATTAGTAAGCATTCTGCAAATCTTCGCTTATTTTTAAATACTGTACGAGCTTCAAACGCTTACCTGAATCCCACCCGCTTTGGGGGAACTCTCTCCGGAACTTCTCATCCTTCTGCAAGAGGGAAAAGACACTCCAGGTTAGCGTGGAAACATCTAGAGGCGCCGCATACCGCGCTTACCCACCGCATTTGTTCTTCATAACCGGCATCCACGCTGAAAACGTCGTGGCACCTAAAAGACACAGAAAAATAACTCTGTTCAATGCAAATACAAAAGGGGTGCATCGCGCTCTCACTCACCTTCAGCGCTACTCATCTCAGCAGCACGCCGCCATCCCCGGACGCCGGCCATCATCTAAGGAAGGAAAGGAACGAAGTTAGAGAACTGTTGAAAAGACTCATTATAATTACCTATCGGACTCTTGCCAGTGAAGTAACTAGGCAGCAACGAGCCCGCATCAATCAACGCGCCCCTGCGCTGAAGGCAGGATGGAGAGCACACTATCCAAGAAAACAAGGCCCAGTCTCCAGTCGAATAGCCTCCAGGGAAGGGTTTGAGGTCATAAGAGGTCAGAACAGGCTGAGTGACGTCCCGTGGGTTCCAGGTGAGCATTACACCTATTCACCACACACCACCAAGCCACACCTTCCTACAGAGGCTGGATGAAATGGAGAGGCGGCAAACGGAGATGGAGGCCATTGGACACACCCATTCCCAGCACCTTCCGGCAATCCGCGATTGACTTCAGTGGGCCACCAGCAGGATTGTACAGGCGATGAACAGGCAGAGGCAGCTGCCAGTTCCTCCGCCGTGACTGTATATGGGCTTGCGGGTCAGGGAGATGGCCAAAGGGATCTCAGCCTTTGCGGAGGCAATTTGTCAGGCAACCAAACTCACCCCACAGCACATGGTCTGTGTCAATACCCCTCAGTTCGACCACCCCCACTGAGGGGTCCCAGCCCAGCACACCAAGTGCCGGTCAGAGTGCCTTCTGAGGCCAAACCAATGGGGGAGTTGGTGGTGAGAGGGGGCAGGGGGAATGGTGTGCTGCAGAGTTGGTGGTGGGAGATGGAGGCGGGGTAGTTAGTACACACAATCACAATTAAACAGTTGAAATTCATCAATTCAAGGACATTCCTCATTGTGTCATGGCTGTGTTTAATGATTGACGTGAATGGCAGTCGTTGGCTCCTGGCATGTGCCATGTGTATGTCTCAGAAGAGACCAGTGAAGGAACTCGGTCCAGATCATACAAGTGCCCCTGCTAGAAGCTGCAGGATGGAGTGCTCACCAAAATGAATCAACAGGCGAGCTTTCCAGGGACAGCGCATCCCACGGCTACCATGGTTTGGGAGAAGGGGTCTGGAAGGGGATCAGGCGCACAAGCTGGCATACTCACGCGCCCTATTCTCCACGCAGGAGCAGTCCTGAGCAGCATCACCTATTACCACCAGTCACCACATAATCGCAGTGGACGAAGTCGGATTCGAGTGACCTCACCCCCGGGAGGGCTGCAACCGTGCCCCAACGCCTCCGCAGAGACCAGGTGAGCGTAACAGAACGCGAATCCTCTTCAAATCTCTGCCTGGGTGTTATGGAAACTTCTGAAACTGACAAATTGGCCCGATTACTGGGAAAGGTACGGGCTGAAGTTCATGCCTCAAGACAGGAAACCAATGCCCTAAGGAGGGATCTAATTGTGAACCGGGAGCAGACAGATGAACTAGCAAGGAAAATGCTCCAGGCACGGGCAGGCCGGGCCCCACTGCCGGGGTGTGCCCCTCCTGCCGCACCTCCACAGCCCACGCCAGTACATGTGGTTCTTCCAGGGGGGGTTTCCCTGGCCCCACCAGAATACTTCACAGGCGATCCGAACAAGTACGCTATCCTTATGAATCAATGTCGCCTACATTTCTTGTGCAGACCTGGGGCATTCCCCAATGATCAAGCGAGAGTGGCATTTGTACTCTCATGTTTGAGAGGTAGTGCAGTGGACTGGTCAATACCCTTGGTAAACCAGTATGATCCTTTGCTTCGAGACTTCGCAGGTTTCCAGCGTGAAATGGAGAAACTATTTGCACAGTATACTCAAGGGCGTGCTCTGGAAAATTAACTGTTATCACTACTGCAGGGTAATGAAGACCTACTAACTAACATATATAGCTTTCTTCAGTAGTTTGAAAGCACAAACTAACTGGCCAGAGGAGAAACGAACTACACTCTTTTACCGAGGCTTGAGAAGGGAACTTAAGGACGTATTAGCCCAAGTAGTAAATACCCCGGAAAGATGTGCTGAATACATCGACCTGACAGTACAGCTCGATCACAGATTGCAGGATCGGAAGATGGATCGTGCCAAGGCCGAGGGGCGGTCACTCTACGTTCGACCCCGTGAGAATTAAAGAAAATCACATGATCAGTCTGAGCCAATACAAATCGGAGGCTTGTGGAGCTCACTCACCAAGGCAGAAAGGGAGAAAAGGAGACAGCAGCAGCTTTGTTTGTACGGGAGTAAGGCAGGTCACTATCTCCGAGAATACCCGGTGAAACCACCCAGGAAACCAGTTGGAGCAACTGACAAGGGTGAAGAAGAGTAGGACTCGGGAAACTCCAACGCCCGGCAAGCGTAGGGGTCCACTTTTCGAGCAGTGGAAAGGAACCTATACAGACCTCACATCTAGTCATCCCTGAGCTCCTGGTAAACCACAAGCAACCATTGAAAATGCATGCCTTGGAGGCATACATTGACAGTGGGGCTGTGGGAAATTACATGGACCAAGATCTGGCTACCCGGATAGGTCTTTCTCTCTGACAGAAGCAGGTTTTGGAAAACGTCACAGCAGTTGTTGGATCTCAACTATCATCCGGCCCAGCAGTGCTTTAAGTGGGGTAAGAAATTGAGGGGGGGCCCTCATTTGGGGGCGTGGCATCCGCTGTGGGCGTGGCCTAAAAGTGCACAAAACATAGTAGGGTGCGCAAACAAATATATAAATGTAGTAGAGCATTTATATATTTGTATGCGTACTAGTATGGTTTGTGTATTTTTCAAGCCTTCTTTTATAAACATTGCAATGTTACACTTGTGTGCTTACCTTACTACGGTTTGTGTACTTTTCAAGCCACCTTTTATAAACATAGACATTTGTAACATATTTCTGTGTTCATAAAAGATGGCTTGAAACGCACAAGCCATCTTTTATAAAGCGTTGAGGACGGACAAAACCCAAGGTGGTTTTGTCCGTCGACAAAGCTTTATAAAAGATGCCTTGAATTGTGTACGTTTCAAGCCGTCTGTTATAAACGCAGAAATATTTCTACGTTTATAAAAGATGGCTTGAAACGTACACAATTCAAGGCATCTTTTATAAAGATGTGCCAAAGGTGACAGGCACCTCGGGCTCAGTGATCGCTGCTCTGAGCAGAGATCACAGAGCCCAAGGCGTCTTTCACCCTCTGGGAACCCGCGGGCTCCGTGATTTAATCTACATATTAAATCATGGAGCCTGCGGGTTCACAGAGGGTCAGTGACCTGGCGATGGCCAACAAAGGAACTGTAACTTCCCTGATGACCCCTCAGATGGGGGGGTCATCAGGGAAGTTACAGTGACTGACAGAAGTGCCAGCCAGCCTCAGCGACGCTGTGGCTGGCTGGCACTTCTGTCCACTTGCCTAACGTTACACTGGCGGGCGCATCTCCCGTCGCGGCTGCGGCCGTGGCGGGATAATGCGTCCTGCCATGGCGCGGTGCGATTGGGGGGCCCCGGCAGGGCCCTGGCTCAGCCCCACTTTTTGGAGACTGGCGGGGCCCGGCCCCGGCAGGCCCCGGCCCACTTAAAGCACTGCGGCCCAGTGATGCATTACACAGAGAAGGTCATACTTCTGTGTCAGGACGGTCACCAAGAGGACATCACCTTCAATCTCATTGACGCTCCTCAGTTCCAGATTATATTTGGAATGTCCTGGCTGGAGGCCCACAATCACAGGATTGACTGGCGTAAACAAGTTCTGACCTTTTCCCAAGACTGTGCCGACACCTGTTATAGCAAGGGATTCTCATTAAAAGGTCTTACCAACCCAGGTTCATCAAAGGAAGAAACCATACTGGGCCTCACCAGTTCACAACCACCTGACTAACTGGATTACCAAGATGTCTTTCAAAAAGAGCAAGCGAACACCCTACCTCCGCACAGACCGCATGACTGCAAAATTGATCTGGTACCTGTAGCTCAAGTTCCCTGAAGCCGGATTTACGCCCTAACAGAACAGGATAACCAGCATCTAAAAACCTACCTCGATCAGTATCTGGCAAATGGCTTCATTCGTCCGTCCAAGTCCCCTGCATCCTCGCCCCTCTTTTTGTGCTTGAAAAGGAGGGAGACCTGAGAACTTGCATTGACTACAGAGCACTTAACCAGATCACGGTAAAAAAACGGTACCCGTTACTGCTTATCCCTTAGCTCTTGGATCAAGTCAAAAACCCTCAGATATATACAAAACCTGACTTACGAGGGGCCTGCCATCTAGTAAGAGTCAAAAAAGGAGACGAGTGGAAGACGGCCTTTCACACAAAATATGGCCTTTATGAATATCAGGTTATGCCCTTTGGACTATGTAATGCCCCAGCAACGTTCCAATTTTTCATGAATGACTTGCTCCGCGAACTGTTGGACGTCTGCGCTCTTGTCTATATTGATGACATTCTTATCTATTCGACCACCAAGGAGGACCACGTCAACCATGTCCGGGCAGTTTTGGAGAAACTGTGGCAACACCGGCTATATGCCAAATTGGAGAAGTGCTTCTTTCATGTGACAGAGGTAGAAATCCTCGGCTTTATTCTCACACCACGGGGCATACGCATGGACACGCACAAGGTAGACGCTATCCTTAACTGGCCCTCACCGACATCCATAAAGGGAGTACAGAGTGAACTTGGGTTCGCCAACTTTTATGGCCGGTTCATTCCCGGTTTCTCCCAGATCGTCCACCCAATCACCTCTTTACTATGGAAAATTAAACAATTTAATTGATCCGCAGTGGCAGAGAAAGCCTTCCAGGAACTAAAACAAGCATTTACCACAGCACCAATTCTATGGCATCCTCAACCAGAACTACCATATGTGGTCGAAACTCATGCTTCCAACATAGCAATGGGAGCAGTCCTGTCACAACGAGACCCCGAAACAGGTCAGTTGCATCCCATGGCATTCTTGTCTTGCAAGTTTTCAGCCCCTGAATTGAATTATGCAATCACTCATAAAGAACTGCTAGCAATTAAGGCAGCGTTCAAAGCCTGGAGACATTATCTTCTTGGAGCTAGAAATACAGTCACCGTCATCACAGATCATCGCAATTTACAATATCTGAACACCGCTAAAGCGCAATCATCTGCTGGACTCTCTTCTTTGCGGAATATGACTTCGTCATCACCTATAGACCCGGAGTATGCAATGGAAAAGCGGACACCCTGTCTCGCATGAGTGAGGGAGAAGAGGCATTCACTACACCAGACCCCATGGCTATCATCCCTGAAGGACGAATCCAAGGCATGATTTCCACAACCACCACTCTAGACAACTTAAATTCTGACCTGCAACACTTGATGAGTTCACCGGCACAAAAGAATGGCTAGGGAAGGGAGACCGGTATACGATCTTGGACAATCTACCATACTACCAAGGACAATTGTACATCCCGGATAAGAAATTACAGAATCAAATCATTGCAAATCATCACAATTCATTAGTAGAAGGGCACCCGCGAATAGCCAAATCCCAAGCTAAAATAAAGGAAAATTACTGGTGGCCAACTTGGCGAAAGGACATTGTCCAGTTCATCGCAACCTGTGGCACCTGTGCACAACAGAAGTCCCAAAAACAAAGTCCCACAGGTCTGCTACGTCCTTTAGAAGTACCCCTAGCACCTTAACATATGCTATCAATGGATTTTATTACAGACCTTCCCTCCTGTAACAGATACAATACCATCTTAGTCGTCGTAGATCTGTTTTCCAAAACGGCCCACTTTATTCCCCTGAAAGGTCTCCCAACTGCTTCTACTCTGGCTACTGTGTTTTTTGGAACAGATTGTCTGGCTACACAGGTTCCCATCAATATTAATATCAGACCGAGGAACTCAGTTTGTCTCTGCATTCTGGAAAAGGTGTTGTAAAATTGTCAAAATCGACCTCCAGTTATCTACAAGCCATCACCCCCAAACCGACGGCACACCGAATGGACTAACCAAACCCTCGAGCACTACATAAGGTGTATGCTGCAACAAACCGAGGATACCTGGAAGGACATACTTTGGTTAGCAGAATACGCATTTAACCACTCCATTGACACCAGTACGGGACAAAGCCCATTCTACATAGTGTACAGTCGACATCCATGGACATCCGTTTTTGACCCACTCGAACATTAGAAATGCCCGCTGTAACGACCTTACGCAAAACCATCACCCAGGTTTTTAAGGAAGCAGCAGAGCATCTTGCCAGAACCAAAGAGAAACAGAAGCAGTTTGCGGATCGACACTGAGGGGACGCTCCCAACTACCAAGTCGGAGACAAGGTTTGGTTAGCATCCAAAAACATCCCCCTGAAAGGACCACGGGCGTTCCGTCCCAGATATCTGTGACCCTACACTATCAAGGCTGTGATCAACCCTGCGGCCATGGAATTATAATTACCGCATCACAAGCGGATCCACCCGGTGTTTCATGTCTCCCTCCTAAAACCATTGAGACCAGGTATGCGGATCAATACTCCACCAGATCCCGAAATAGTTGAAGGAGAACCAGAATACAAAAAAAAAGTTAAAAGGATCCTAGACTCTAAGATGGTCCCGTCCAAGTTATACTACCTTATAGAATGGAAAGGTTATGGACCCCAAGATCAGACCTGGGAACCCAGTGAGCATGTCCATGCTCCACGATTAATCAGGCAGTTCCACCGCAATAACCCCACTAAACCAGGGCCAGGGGGGGACCACCCATGAGAGTGGCCTTGATGAGGAGTGCTGCCATGGCCACAGGCCCCAGAACACAAAAACTACACCATCTAGTGATGGGGGCAATGGGTCACTTGGCTCACATATGCCCCTTTGGGACCTATAAACACAGGGGCCCTGGCTGGAATCAGTCCTGGCACCTTTGGCACCAGGCTCATATAGAGATGTGAGCAGGAACACTTTATTTCAGTGCAGGAGTGCTTTTACTTTATTTCAGTGCAGGAGTGCTTTTATTTTACCAGAACTTTCCAGGAGCTGAAAGCCTTTATTCCAGAGAACATCCTCATGTGCTGACTCATCAGGTGTGGCTCCTAGGCCTGGTCTTCATGTGCTGACTCATCGGGTGTGGCAGGATGTGGCAGGCAGGCTGAACCTGGTGGGCGTGGCTTCAGAAGCTCAGCTATATAAGCTGCTCCATGCTTAAGGCTGGTGCTTCCCGTTACTGTGCACTCGCGTGCAACGTGACGCTCACCGCCGCTTGGACCAGTTTACTGACCTTTGAAACCAGGCGTTCTCCTGCATACTCACCTCCAGGAAACTGGCGCTTCAACGCTTCATCTGCAGACTCATCTCCGGACATCCAGTGATCTTGATCCCGACGCCACAGCACCGCACTCCGCATCCACAAACTCAGACCCTGTGAAGAAGAAGAAAGACAAGGTTAGAACATCGGTAATAGGGCTGCTCTGCTTTTGAACACTGCGTGCCCCCCTAGTTAATAACTTACCAGCTACTGTACTGCTGCAGCTTCATTCCTCATTCCCTCCGGCTGTCACCTTTACCTCTGCAGCTTCTGTCGGGCCAGCAACATCACCTGCAAGGGAAGAAAGCAAAAGAGCAAACATCAAAAGTGGAACAGACAGCAATACAAGACAACAAACTTTACAATACAACAAAAACAGACAAGGAAAGACAAAGGCAAACAGGAACACTTACCTGAAGTATAGTGGCTTAGTCGCAGCAGGATTGGACTACCACATGCAAGGGACCAGTGAAGGAACTCGGTCCAGATCATACAAGCGCCCCTGCTAGAAGCAGAATGACGCAGTGCTCGTCAAAACGAATCAACAGGTGAGCCTTCCAGGGACAGCGCATCCCACGGGTACCATGGTTTGGGAGAAGGGGTCTGGATGGGGATCAGGTGCACAAGCTGGCATTCACACACCCCCTATTCTCCACACAGGAGCAGGCCCAAGCAGCATCACCTTTTACCACCAGTCACCACATAAGTACAGAGGGCGAAGTCAGACCCGAGCGACCTCACCCCCGGGAGGGCTGCAACCATGCCCCAACGCTTCCTCACAGACCAGGTAAGCGTAAAAATATCCATTGTCATTTGTGCCTCTCCATGTATCCAGGCAGTGTACTGTTCCGTATGTCCATGGCATTGTGAGTGGAACTAGGCAGTGGGTGATATACAGGTTGAGATCGCAGGTCACCAGCACATTCATTGATTGGTAGTGCTTATGGTTGCAGTACACTGCTTCAAGGGCCTGGGGGGGGACACCAACACCACATGGGTACAGTCCAAGGCTGCCGTTACATTTAGTATTTGGGCAACAGCATAGAAGTGTGCCTTTGTGGCATGCATCTGTGATGGGGTGGCAGGCAGTGAGATGTGGCGTGACACATGCCGCAGGAGAGCATCCAGAGAATTGGGCCAGGAATGCATAGAATGTTGCTTGTGCCATGCAGTGCATCATGGCCACGGAGTGCTAGAAGGTGCCCGCTCCTAGGAATTGTAGGGCGGACACTAGTTTCAGCAATGGGGGCACAGCTGTCCGAATGTTGGTCTTGCTCTTTATCTCAGCCTGGATCTTGTTGAGCAGCTCAGTTATGGTCTCACTGTTGAGGCGGTACAGGGTGAACAACTGAGGGTCCAGAGTGAGGGCCTGACTTGGAGATTTGTGCTCACCTTGCTCGGCCTCTCCTCCTCCTCCCCTGTACGCCCTGTGCCCTGTGCTGGTTGTCCTGCCTCTGTAGTTCCAGGCACAGCATGAGCAGATGCATGTCCCATCACGCAATGGCTAGTAGCAGCATTGTGTTTGTAGCTGTGTTTGGGGAGAGTGTGTGCCTTATGTATCCCTCTGAGGTGGATTGGGATCACCTGTGGCTTCATGTCTGGCACTTGTGTTAATTTATCTCCACCTGGAGGCTGGGGCTAATTGCGCCGTGTCTTCGGTGCTATTTGTGCCATTTACCAGACCTAATACCGCCACGAAGGGACTTGTGATGCGGCAGTGATTGCATTCCATGGTTTTGGCACAGATTCCATGGGCTGTGATAGCGCCAGTGCTAATTGCGCCTGCTGTTTTGTAGTCGGTGGAATTTGCGCAGGCTCGTGATCCAGTGGAGCTGTATTTGCGGTGCAAATTCAGTTACTGCCAATTTTAGGGTTTACCGCCCAACTTGTGATGAGGCCCAATGACTCTTGCTGTAACTTCCATACCTTGTCAGGCTGTAGCCCCCCCTGTTTTCTTTGCTCTTCAAGCAATGCAATAATAGGTGTGTCACCCTGTGTCAATATTGGGTAGGTATGGGCTATGTGGAGAAGGAAAACATAAAAGAACACCTTAGCTGGTAACATTTGGAGGTTACAAATTCGTAAAAGTGCTCTTCAACGTGGGTGCAGGTATACAATAACTCGCAAAAGTTAATCCAAACGTTCAAATGATTACCTAGTGTAAAGAAAAGATAGTGTGTCTAATTTAGCTTTTCTCTTTGCTCTTGTCTAGCTCTAGTTCTTGATCGTTTCTGAATTTCTTGCTGTGTTTCTTATTCTTTTTCTTCTTCTTACATCAAATTGTCTATGCGTTGGGCCAGGGGGGTCTCACGTCTGCAGGACTTGGCATCTCCAAGGTAGTTCCAGGCTTTTTTCCCTACTAGCTTTGCTGCTCTGTCAGTTGATCGCTCTACTGTAAAGGGGCCACCAAAACTAAGTTTACACCATACCCTGACGAAGTTCCTTAGGAGCACTCCATCTCCTGGATAAAGAGGTGGTTGCTTAAGCAGTTTGGATTGTTCTACTAGTGCGATATCTTCATCCTTCTTCGATCAGGACTTTAGCTGTTGAGAGACAAGAGGCACTAGCCATCATTGAAGCAAGATATTCATGCATTTCATCACCAAAGACAGTGGCTGTACTTTGGGCATCTGTGAATGCTCTAGTGGGAGGAGCAAGCGGGAGGCGCATGCGTCATCCTGTCACCACCTCATGACGGGTTAAATGGTGGTCAGATACAGGTTGATCACTCAATGCGAACAAGGCTAAGAGTAGGCAATGGAGCCATCCCCTTTTCAATGTTACGTTTTGGCAATCCCGTATCAGTATATGATAAAAGATAGCTAGTGTTTTGTCCCACGGCCGGCGCGTTTCCAGGCGCCACTTCTCCTGAATTTCTTGGATGTAATTAACAGGATCCTCATTCTCACGCATTTTGCGTGACGTAATCGCCCCTATATCTGATGTGTCAGGGTACTGTACCCTTAATGCCTGCCATACCGCGTGTCTACAGTTTACAAATGGCGACCCGTCATGCAATGTGTTTGCTGATTGTCACCCCAGGGAACCCCGCCCTCTTCTAAATGTCATCTGCAGCGTCGCCCAAAATTGAAATCAAGAGCCCCTTGATGTCACCAACCACTAGCCTGTGCCCTGCAGTCAATTTTTCCATTTCGTATATCCATTTCCCCACCCCTCCGCTCAAGGAGGGCAGCCTACACTTAATGTTCTCCTTGTCTGAATGTTTCCAGTGTACATATTGGGGCCTTGCCCCACCCCTTTCCAATAAGTGCAACTGCGTGTATTCGGCCATTTCCTCTGGTGTACGCTTATGCTGTGTTGTCTGTATGTCCTCTGTGTCGTCCTCCATATCAGACAGTTTGTTCAAGAGGTCTATGAGGTTGCGTGCATGATGCGTGTCTCCTGTTCCCCTGTGTTCTGCATGTTGGTATGAGTGGCCCATGTTGTGCGCTATTGCCAGCCCCTCCCTTCTGTGCCCAGGGAGGTCTCTGAGACTGTTGACATATGGTGTATGTGTGGCTGATGATGTTACTGTCTGTAGTGTATCTCCCCTCTGCGCACTTGTACCTTCCTGTCCGGCTGTTTTCTCTTCTCGTGTTCTGCATTCCCATGAAGACCCTGTGTCTGTACGTGTGATGTAGAGCTTTCTAAGCCCCTCCCCGTTTTCATCGCTCTGTCCTCCGCATGATTCTTCTCGATCCTCGTCACTGCAGAACCCCCCTGAGAATGTGAGCTTTGTGCGTGGGCGGGAGTGTTGTACTGTTCCAAATCTATGTCCACGCACTTATCTGCATCCACGGTATCCACCCCTTACCGGCGGTGCTTTCACCACTTCGCTACTGCATGTACTCGACTTACTCCTTGCAGCCCTGTCGTTTTCCTTTTGCGCTCGTTCACCTGGCTGTTCATCCTGATTCTCCACGTCCTCTCTGACCCTGCGTAGTTCCCTAATTATGGCGTCACTCACCTCGCTCAGGGCTTTCGCATCCCTATCCCTCGTACGCACTTCTCCACTATGCTTCGCTAGTATGCTGTCTATTATCTGGCCCTCTTCGTACTTATGTGGCTTTCTGATAGGATCTTTTTCTTCCATAGTGTCATTTCCCAGTCAGCCGCTTCCCTTTGTTCTTCCCTTCTCCTATTCTCCCGCTGTCCCATACGCGCTGCCCTTTCTGTAATACCCGGTATGAGTGTCTCCTCCCGCTCCCTTTCTTCTTTCCCTTGCTGCTCAAGTTCCATCCTCTCTCCTCTTTCCCTCCCCAGCTTCACCTGCCTCTCTAGTTCCTTTAGTTTAAGTTGCTTAGTGAGTATTCTTCGTGTTCTCTTTAGTTCGGCTATCTTCGCTTCCAATCTTGCTTCTTCCTCCTGTGTTGAGTTCCCTTTTTCTCTGTTACTTACCTCTTCTTCTCTCTGTGCCTGTATTGTTTCCCCTTTTTCTATTGCCTTGATCGCCTCCTCCTCCTTTCCTGTGGTCGCCCCCTGTAGTTTTAAGAGCACCTGTGCTGCTATCCATTCGGCTGGCCCTATTCCTGTTAACTGAAGCTGTGCTTTCCTTATTCACGTCATCATTCATCTGTGTCCCTTTCATACCTACTATGCCCTCTTTACGTGGCATGTTTCGGTAATGCTCTCCTGACGCATATGGTGGAGGGTTGTATGTAGGGTTTGAATAGCCCTCTGCTGCTGTCAACTCTCAGCGCTTGGCTGCTTCCTTTAATTCTCTAATCGGGTATAGCCCTTCTGTCTCTTCTTTGCTCTCCTCAGCCTTGTCTGCGACAACGCTGGGAGGTGTCTGAGGCGGAGTGCACCCCTCTCCCTCACTCTCCTCTTCTTCCTTTACTTCTTGCATGCTCATCATCCCTGGGCCGTACCCCTGAAACATCCTCCAGAGCTGAAACATTTCTAGATGATTTGTCAGCTTCTTCCCCTTGTATGTGTTATGTAAGTACGCTAGCAGTGAATGTTGAGTTTCCTTGCAAAAACTACCATTAGGTGGCCAAGCAATTCTTATCCTTTCCTCTGTGCCTTTAGTCCATTCTACACAATACTGTACTATCTTGTCTCGGTATGTTGGCAGTGTTTTACAAATGTATTGGAGTGGTGTTGTCAATGTGTGGTATCCATGGTGCGTCCCAATCCCATAGTACGATGACATTTTAAAATATATACCACCTTTACGTGGCCCCTAATTGGGGACTTCCAACTCTCCACTGTCAGTAGGAAGGAAAGAATGTTTGTTAAAATCCTCTTAATTACTTCAGCATCTATTTCTCTGTTGTCTTGCACTGGGCTGCCGTCTTCTGACACGCCCCTCTGCGCTTCTAGGGCCCCCTTCAACCTGTGGCTGTGAGGTCCCGTGCGCCCTCACACCCTGCGCGGTGTGCTCTTGGGCCGCTCCGCCCTTTCGGGGTAGCCACTGCTCGGCGCGCCCATGTTACTGTGCAAGCCCCTCCTCTCGTCTATTGGCTCACAGCCTGCACTGCGTATGCTCGTACCGTCCCGCCCACATGGGTGGTACCGCTACCCTGCACACTCCCCTCGAGGACGTGACACGTTCTCCGTGCGTGGCCGCCTGCTCACCTGCACCCCACCCTAGCCGCTGGCCGCGTCTCCAACCTTCATAAAAACGAGATGTCCTGTGCAATACTCTAGGGGTTACGTCACCGGCTGACTACAGACTACTACTTACACACAGTTGGGACATGTAATGCATGCCACTTCCCCGTAAGAACACCCCACAATCTCCACAGCTGTCTTCCCACTACACCTGGAGTGGAGTATCCATTAATCACCTTTTTCAATATAGTTAGTCTGCACCCGCTGCGTCGCCATGCATGTGATACTTTCCCTCACCAAGTGAACTTAACCAGCCAACTATCTTCCGCAATCTGAGAGAGACTCTAGCTACCTCCTGCGGGAATCCATCATCTATTCACTGAGCTAAAACACTCAATTAATAGGAATCCTCATCTACTCATCGAACTACAATGCCGACTCATAGGAATACCACACCCCCATGAATGTGTTCGCTATCCAGACCAATCAGCGTGGCACGTGGGGACTCGTTGCCCCACCCACTAGGCTCGTCAACACAAGAAGGGACTACTCCTGCTCCGTTCTCTACTACAACTCACGTGCCGATCACCACAGATACACCGAATTTTACAACAATGTAAAACCACCCGCCACCATATTTACAATTCCTCCCGCCACCCGCACAACACAATATTGCTCGTTGTGTGGTCCATACTCACATTAGGATCACGTCTGCCGGTGCCACTCGGCTGCGGGCACCCCTCCCAATCAGCTCGCCATTTCCCCTCGTCTGGCCCGCGTCTGGACACTCGCCAACCCGGTTGAGCAATCCAGTCGTCTCGCAGGTCCGCGATGGTCCTGCAGACCTCCAAGGGGGCAACGGCAGAGGGGGCCGTGTTGCCGGGCCACCTTATCACAGACGATCTTGCCTCCAACATGGTAGGGTAATTTCTGGTGGTCGGCACAGCCATATCCGGGGTCCGCAGACCTCCAGCTCTCGGAAGGCCCTACCTCCTTCCGCTTCCCAAAGAAGTAGAGGGGCCACACAAGAGCAAACAGTTACTGCTGTTTATTAGAAGAAACAAGCAGGGACAAATACATGGAGCGTAGGTTCCAGGCAACTTCTCATCATAATCAGGCTTGCAGGCCCGTTTTGTACCTGAATGACGTAACAGTTTGCGTCACCTGCGAAAGCTCATCCCCAAACCTATCGCCACTCTGGGTTGGTTCCCCGAGTGGTAGGTTCAGTATAGGACCATATAGTGAAAGAGGTTATTGGTGGATTAGAGGTCAGGTGGTACGCTTGGTTCGTCCTTAGAAATTGTTACTTTGAAAATGATACATGGAGAGAGTTAGTGATTGGTTATGTGGTAATGTCATCAGTAGTTATCCCCCCATGTCTTGATTGGTTCATCGGCGAGCCCCCAAGCCTGGGACTATCGTCGATCCCAGCTCGCGACGTACCTGTGTACTCAGGAGACCCCCGGCCAGCCCATAGAGCCGAGGTTTGCTCCAAAGTACTTTAAGAAGAGATAGCTGCACCTTGAGATGGATGGGGGTGCAGATTTATTACTCCAACACCAATCAATAAGGAAAACTCAATAGTTTGGCAAAGGGAGTACAAAAAACAGGGAGTCATGGCAATCAGCAGTGATGCGATAGTCCGTCTCGCTTCAACTCCAACGAACTTCATACAGTGACATTTATACTCAAAACTCATCATAATTGACGTGTTACAATTAAAAATTAACATGCAATTCTATTGGCTAGGAAAATGTAACTTTAATATAGGTACTATATCTGTATATGGTAACGGAGTGACAGGTTTGGGTAAATACTGTCAGGTGGGCGTCTAAGCCCTCCCTTCAAAAATGACTACTGTAGAAGTCACTAAAATAACAACGTCCCATTGGTTCTACTAACTATAGGACTCCAGATTATTTGGTCCATTGTGATTGGGTTGGCACCAACCCCATACATAAATGTCCACTTTACTTAGCAGCACGCAGAATGGTCAGCCAGGTGCAGGGTGCCCCCTCAGCTACCCGGCCTTCCTCCAATTAAGGTTACAATCATCACTTCAACAACTATGTGTCAATTATGTTACTGCGGTTGGCCTTGAAACTACATCTTCTGTCTGGGAAAGTTCTGGTATCTCTTCCTGGGCTGATGCCAAGCGTAGGTGTGAACTTGTGCTTCTCCTCGCTCGGGTGGTCATGTGATTCAGACACCATGAATTTCCCTAGTTTCTCTCAATTTACATTTACTTCTTATTTGGCTTGCCACCTGCCTACGCTTCCTCATCTTGACCTTTCAAAAACAGGATATTCTGTTCTTAAGTTTCAATTAGATGTAGCTACTGTTCATTCCTTCTGTTGGTATGACCTTGGCTCTCCTGGCACGAGTTGCATCTGATGAGTTTCGATTCAGCAGTCTCTTCTCATTTTGCTAGAATATGAATCTTGTCTTGTTTGGCCTCCAGTAACCTGAGTTGATTCTGCTTTTCGTGCAAAGTGGAATCACACTTATAATACTGTGCTTCGTTTTGAGGTAAATTATGTATAATGGCGCTTGCCACACTATTCTTCTACTTAGCATAGCAAGCTGGACTGTTTTCTTAGCATTCTTGCGGTTCCAAGCATATGTACATGCGTTAGCTGGGTAAATATCTTCATCCTGCTTACAGCTTAAGCTTCTTGTGTTTCGACATTGTTCTCTTCCTTTGGGTTCACAATATCTTTATTCATGGTGTTTCGTCTCTGTGTGTCATTTTTTGGTTGTCATTTCTTCTATCTGTGATTCTGCCCGGGCTCTCGTGATGTCACCATTCGTCTTCCATTAAGGCCTTTTTGGTTTCTTCCGGGACGTTACCTAGGCAATCTTCAGTTCGTCTCATTTGTTGGTAGGGTTTTCTCAATGGATACCTTACTGTCCATGGTTGTCTGGGTATTGGTACTTCAATAGGCGTTGCTCTTCTGATGGGCAATGGGCAGAGCCCTACTCTGGCTCTCTGCTGGTTTATTTGCTCATGATACATCATATATTTTGGTGTGAACGTTCCTGGAACTTCAAAATGGGCATTGGGAGTTCAGCCTTTATTTGAGACCTCTTCTACACTCCCCCCTCTGGGCGATTCATCGACCACTTTAACCTCCTTTCTTGGATTCAATTCACTCTATTCTTCTATATTTATCTTCACTCCATTGCCTGGGTTCATTCCTTCTTCATCTTCTGGATCTATACATGATGGTTTGAAAAAGTGTCTCTTCGGAGTCCATATCTTTATTACTCCCTTCAAGCTTCCTGCTGTTCTTAAATGTTTGTCTTTATTCCATGTCATGTGTTGACATTGTCCATTTGGGCTACAGTAAACCCATCTTCCCACATAGTTTCTGTGCTTCCTGGGATAGAGAAACATTGTACCTTCTGGCGCGTGCCTGCTGGCCTTCACAAAGTCTCTTATTTCTTCATCAGTCAGGTCTTTGGGCTTCCATCCTGGCTTGACATCAATCATGACCTTCATCCCTAAGGCTTTCTTTGCAGTTATCTGGCATTGCGAGATTACTATCTTGATAACACACAATCCTAGTAATATTGTCACTAACAGGGTTCCAAGGAACTTGAATATGTCTGCCATCCATTGTGGGACCCAAGAGAATAGTGGTCCAAACCAGCTGTCCTCATCAACTTCGTCAGTTTCGTCGATCATCTGGTTCTGTAGCTTCATCAGCATGCCTATGGCTTCTGTTAAAGTTCCATTTTCCTTGTCGTGAGAAGGTATAAATGTGCAACATGATTCTCCTATTTTTGCACAAACTCCTCCATCCATAGCTGTGATCATGTCAAGGACATATCTGTTCTGGAGAGTCATCAGTCGGATGGCTCTTAGCTCTTCCTTGATTGCATTGAATCCTTTTATGGTCGTGTTGATGGTCTGTAGTAACTCCCATCTGGTTATCTGCAAACATTTATTATTTACTCCAACTTGGATTCTTGGCATACAAATCATTGTGACCATTGATGAGGTGAGGCTGAACAGCCTGTGTTCATATGGGATTGCATGAAATGCTTCTTCTGATTTAGCAGAGAAATAATTTTCTCTCTTCATTCGCATCAGCAGTTCCACGGATCTTTTCTTCCTCAGGTGAGCATCTGATTTTGGGAAACTGTCAATATTCAAGTCACTTTTCGGGATCACCAATGCTGGAATGTGGCCATTCACTATTGTGCATATACCTCCCCAGTTTCTTGCCAGTCTGATATATGCCTTGGGTCCGCATGCCCAATAAGGATCCATAATTACTGCAGTTCCATGCACCATTCCTGCAGCGTCAAAAACTCGTCTACAGTTCTGATTCTCTCCCATCTTTCTTGTGCCATTATTCCTGAAGCAGAATTTTGGGCTTTCTAGTGGCACTATCTGCAAGGGTTCTCCTCTGTCTTTGACCCATGTCAATAGTTTTGCAAGTTTCGGCCATAATAACTTGCAGCCATTCTGCACGATGTCAACAGTTTCTTTGTAGAGTCCAGTGATCACCCAGGCTCTGCAAATTACCACTCCTTTTTGCCACCCATCTGATGAAAGCACTGTTCCCCAAATCTGCATTTGGGCTCTATTCTTCCACTTTCGAGCTTCCTCTGGAGTTTTTCTTCGGACATTTAGTCTCAGGTTCACTTCCCATCTTATTCCTGCTCCTTTAACTCCAGGCTTCTCGTACTTGATCACATGATTCCTAGTATGCGCTCTGTTTCTTGTCTTAATGTCTTGAACATGATCATCTTCGTCGGGATAGGCTGTTTCAGTTGCCCATATTAATGAGGCATCACTACCCATGAACTGGCCTCTGGTCTTGCACATTGCTACATTTGATAGACAGTGTGCTGTCTGGACATCGATTTCTACAGCTACACAGATCTTGGACTTCCCCATGATGTATGGTAGGAGTGCACAAACAAAGCATTCCCTTTCTGAATTTCGTCTTCCAATTTCTTTCATGTGCTGGTACCAAATGTTGTTTCCCAGATGTGCTGTGCTGTCCAGGTAGTCATTCAGTTCATTGCCATCTCCAAGCATGCTTCTCTTGATTCTTAATGTTTTCCTGTAGTTGGCTATGACTACACCCCTGAATCCATCTGTATGGCTTTTTATTGCTGGAGGATTCTCATTTATCCTGGTCCATGGTGCAGGCCTCCTCATCTGCGCTATTTGAGTGGACAAGAGTCTGACAGCCCTTTCCCTCTGCTCATACAGCTTTCTCCTGCTGGTTACAAATGCCATGCCAACCAGCCTGACACTGGTCCGGTGTATGGTTGTATTGTAGAACTGGTACTTGTCCCTTGCGTTGGAACATATGTGCTTGGCAATACAGTCTCTGCGGTTTTGTTCTTCAGTTCCTCTTGCATTTTCCTTGCTCTGGCTATGTGCTGAACTAATGAGTCTACTATCAGTTGTGTCTGTGCAGAGAGTTTCTCAGAGTTGGCTCTTGTTTTTTATTTTAACTCTTCTTGTTTTCTCACAACATCTGCTGTGGAGTTTCTTATGGCAGGCAGTCGTTTCTTCTCTACTGCTTTGGTTTGTGGTTCTGTAGTCATTGACACTAGGCCTGTTTAATGTGCATTCAGTATTTGCATGCGTGTAGTTGTCAGTGATATTACTTCATTCATTCCTTGTCGACCCTGTCTAGGGCCTTTTTGTTTGTTTGTGACCACAAGTGTGTGTGTATCATTGCTAATCACATCCATTTCAAGCTCATTTACTCCACCGTCAGATCTTCTAGGGACTGGAATGACTATATAAGGTCTAGTGCTTTTGTGGGTTTTATGCATGCATCATTAGGTGGGTGCACTGAAATTGGAGTGCTTTGTGCACCAATAAAGAATGCATTTCTGATTGTTAATGACAGTAAAACAATAATGAATATGATGCATAGGTACATTATGACCCTGTAAGTCAGGCGGCAGCATTTCCTTCCAGAGAAGCGGGGGTGCCTCTCTTCTTGTGGGAGGACCAGATTGCTGCTCTCGACCCCCATCTCGATCATTCGCTAAATGTCAATGTTATTAGTCCCTTAACCACTATCGTCTTCTGAATACTGAGTTTAAGAGTGTCAGGTGTTCCACAAGTGTGCCCCCTCTTGCGAGTGACAAATTGTCTCTTATGTCAGGATACAGTTCCTTTGCTAGACTATGGGAAAAATCAAAATAAAAGAACACTATAGTGAGTCCCTTTACTGTACATGTTCAAAATAGGTAAACTCCCAATCCACTCCTCGGATTTGCTTCAGTCCTGAGGACATAGTGTACGTTGATCAGTGCGGAGGACTAGGGAATAAATAGCAACAAACAGGACACGGGGAGTTCTTGACACTGCTTCCTTGATCTGTCCCTCGGCGGAAGGCTTTTAGAATCTCCTCAGATACCTCCGCTGATGGTTAGAGAGTTCCACTTGGAGCACGATTCTGTGTAGGAGAATTCCCATCTGTGCAATATTAGCTGGGTCTCTGATGAAAGTGAGAATGTCAACATCGATTGGTCTCCCCATTAGCTCTGGAAAGTCAGTGACCAAGCAAAAGAGGACATTATGGGCCAACCTGGTGTCTTCTGGTGACAGGGACATTCGTACTGTCCTGCTGGGTTTTGGGATTGTATGTTTTCTCCTAAATGTGAACAATGTCTGCACTGTCCAGTCGCGTGTAATGCAACTAGAATGTGATTGTATCTGTTGTTCTCCCGATGAGAGTTGGACAGTCTTCGATTATACGAAAGAACAGTGTGTTGATGAGCTCATCTATTTCTGCCTGTGTTGGGAACATTTGATTCTTTCTCACTGTACTCAGGAAGTAGGATAAATTGTTCAGCAAAAACAGTGAGGAGTTGTCTTATTGTCTTTTTGTTTTCAGGATCTTGTAGAAAGTCAGTGACACTGGTGAGCCTCCTTACTAATGACGGGTATGAGCTTAGCACTAGCTCAAAATAGGTGAGCACATCCTTGGTGATGTCGCTACTGTGGGACACCATAAGTGATTCCGAATAGGGTCTCGGTTTCGAACGAGTCGGGATACTGTGTTTGCTTCCAATGTAAGTGTCCTCGGTCAAAATTTGGCATATTCCTTTCTCATCAAAGCTTAAGTGTGCCTCAGTCCAAGGTTCAATACTCAACAGCCTGTGGTGTGGCTTACACGTGCAATTTTCTTCTTTACCCTGCAACTAGGATGTACAGAGTGTCTGTTTTTTTATATCCTTATCTTTTTTGCTTAGAGGAAGTGTCCGATTTAAGCCACAATTTGCAAAAAGTTCTTTGTCTTTTTCTGGCTGGTCATGCGTCCTTCTTCTGCGTCATGGATCTCGTCTGCACGTGCTGTGATTCTTCCCCGTCGCTCAGCGATTCCTCTCATTGGGGTGCAAGAAGGGGGCCTTCTCTGATGTAGGGTTTGATATCGCTGAGAAAAATCCAAGCTCCTCTGCCTTGTAGTTTCACTGCAGATGGAGTGAAGGACCGTTGAATCTTGGCTCGTCCCACTTTTTCCATGTATGATTCTTTACAAGGACGGTGTCTCCAGGGAAGACAG
This sequence comes from Ambystoma mexicanum, assembly GCF_040938575.1. Classification (NCBI taxonomy): domain Eukaryota; kingdom Metazoa; phylum Chordata; class Amphibia; order Caudata; family Ambystomatidae; genus Ambystoma; species Ambystoma mexicanum. The sequence continues at coordinate 626,752,131 of NC_090928.1, read as the reverse complement.
ATGGAACACGTAAACCTTGAACTTGGTCTGTTGTAGTATCTCCTTCTGTTTTCTGTGCTGCTCTGCACCCTTTTCGTCGTTGCTGAAGCTGATCTGAAATTAAAGAAAGGCAAGATGTCATGCAGTTCAGATAGTTTTGCATTTCAGACCCTAAAACCTCTCCTGTTGACTGGGCATCACATCTAGCTCTATCTCGGGGAGTCAGAGGAGTTCTCATTCTTCTTCCTGTGACTATATCGTGTGGGTTAAGATGATGGTCAGACCCGGGTTGGTTCTGAAGAGCGTACAGTGCCAGTGGAAGGCAGTGTAACCATCCCTTCTTTAGAGTAAGCTTCAACTTGGCTATCCTTTGCTATCCTTTCCTTTAACAAGCCATTGAGCTTCTCACAGATCCCATTACCTTGTGGATGATACACCGACGAGAACCTGTGCTTTATACCAAGCAGCAAGCTAATCTGCTCGAACACTGCATTGACAAAATGAGGGCCATTATCTGACCTCATGACCCCGCACACCCCCCACGTGGGGAACACTTCTCTCACTAAAAATGTGGCCGCACAGGTAGAGTCTGGGTGTGTACATGGACCTGCCTCAATCCATCTAGAGAATGGACACACCACAACAATCAAGTATCTGTACCCGTTACATACTTGAATCATGTCAACGTAATCGACATGCAAGTGTTGAAAAGGCCCATTTGGCCTTGGGATGACTCCGCTCATTACTTTTAATGTGCGCCCAGCTGTGAATTGCTGACAAATTATACAGTTTACCATAAAGAATGCAACATGCTCTGCTAAATTCGGTATGAACCAGTCTTCTGCGAGCGTTGCTGCTAGGTTCTCTTTTGTCATGTGTGCCGGTTAATGTAACTGCTCCAGTGCTATTTTTAATAGGACTACAGGCATTACTGGTTTACCAGTGCTGTCTTGTCGACACAAGCTGTCAGAGGGGTTTAAAGAACACCCTTGATGTTTCCACAGGTTCTTCTCTTCCTGTGGTGCCTCACCTTGGAGTTCCATTAGCTGTGTTTGTCCCAAACTACTGTAACTTTCAGGTGCAGTTCGTGTAACCATCATTCGCACGTTGGCATGGATAACTTCCACTTCCATGATTGTTTCGCTTTTGGATGCCATCGCATGGCTTCGTGTCTGCAGCTTGATTCCCATGTGAGATAAAATCTGTCCCCTTTGTGTGGGCAGCGCATTTCACGACCGCTATGCCCACTGGGAGCTGTAGTGTCTTGATCAGCCTGTCCAATAAGGCTGCGTGCTGCACTGGCGTGTCATCTGCTCAGAGGTAGACCTCCTTTTCCAGAGCGCTAAGCCTGCGTGTACTTTACGACATCACATAGGCAGAGTCACTGTACACTGTTACTTCCTGGTCATGCGTGATTCTCAATGGCGAGTATTAGCGCCAATAATTCTGCAGCCTGTGCTTAATAAGGAGATGGTATTCGTGCACTAAGAAGCACTCAAAACTCTCCATTCATTGTGTGCTTCATCACAGCAACGCCTGTGTATCTTTGCCCATCATTTTGGTCGATCCTTGAAAACCCATCAATAAAGACGATCTCTCCTTCTGCCAAGGCATTTTCTTTCACCCTCAGGATTTCATCATAGAATTCTTCATAATTTGCACAGTCATGTATGGGCTCTCCTTCAGTGACTGGCTCTGCTATGAACATAGCTGTATTTACCATCTTACATAGGACTATTTTAATCCATGGATTTGATATGATCACTTCATAAGCAGAAGCTCTCTGGGATGTCAATGTGCCCTTTGGTTTCTCTAGAATGGCAAATAGTGAGTGCTCGACGTACAACATCATTGAGCAACCCATCACAATGGTTGTAGCCTTCTCTATGGCGAAAGCTGCGGCAGCTAAACTTTGTTGGCATGGGAAGTTACCTCTCATTACTGCGTCCAAATTCCCACTGTAGTATGCCACAGGCTTGTACCCCAACGTGGTTCTCTGTGTGGGTGCTGCCATCATAACGCTGCCATTTATATGTGAAAACAGGTAAAATTCCTCTACATAATTGGGGATCCCTATAACTGAAGCTGTGCAAATGGCTCTTTTGAGTTCAGCAAATTCTTTCTCAATGGTCTCAGACCATTCAATCTTTTCCTTCGTCACTTGGGCCTTCTTTAGGGCCTGAAGTAAAGGCTTAGTGTAAGAGCTATAGTGGAAGACCCATGCCCTGCCGTATTTGCATAGGCCTAGAAAGCTCTGCATCTTTTTTATCGTGTGTGGCTTAGCCGTGTTCAGTATGGCTTCAGCCCTTTCTTGGGTCACTTTCTTTCCCTCATGTGAGATCAGCTGGCCTATTTACAGCACTTCTTGTTGACAATATTGTAACTTTTCTTTGTCAACCTTATATCCTTACTCAGACAGTATAGTCAATAGCTGAACAGAATCATGCCTGCATTGTTCTTCTGTTGTGCTACAAATTAAGATGTCATCCACGTATTGCAGGACGACACTTTCTAGTGCAATATTGCTCAAATCCATCTGCAGGACTCTGTTAAAAATAGAAGGTGACTCACAGTATCCCTGTGGCAGCCTCATGCTTTTCAGACGCATTTGTCTGAACGTGAATGAAGTCAGATCTTGTGAGTCACGGTGCAATGGGATTGAGAAAAATGCATTTTTCATGTCAATCACCGTGAAATATTTTTCCTCAACAGGTATATTACATAGAATTGTAACCGGGTTAGGGACTAGAGGGAACTTGGCCTCAACCATATCATTTATTGGCATTAGGTCTTGAATTATCCTCCACGACCCCCTTTACTTTTTTTACAGGGTACACTGATGTATTACATGACGACTCTGACGTTACTAAGATGCCTTGCACTATCATAGCAGAAATTGTCTAAAAAATCCCCTCATCTGCCTCTCTGGACATGGGATATTGTCGAGCTTTTGGTAGAATTGCTCCTGGTTTCAGTTTAATCTTCACTTCTCCAAACCCCTTCAAGAGGCCTACGTCATAGGGGCCTGTAGTCCATACTGAGACAGGCACCTTGGCTATGTCGTCATCAAAATATTCAGGATGATTTACTACCAACATCATTCTCTGAGGTACTTTTAATCATCTTTACCCAAAAGGTGAGACTCACTTCCACCATTGTCTCTCCCATATCTGTTTGCTCTTCAAACAGATCGTCATCGGTGACGTCGGTCACTCGATATCCTTCTTCAATGGTGATCACTGCACACCATTGTCGGCCCTCGTCGTCATAACCATCAATCAAGGCCACTCTCCCTTGCACTGCAGCCGTGTGTATCATCAAGGGAAATACTTGTCCCATCTCCTCATGCATCGGTATTCTAGGTCTGAATCAGAACTGATCAGGGGTTCTCATGACTTGGTCTGCAGGGCCTGGCAATCCTGCCATAAGCACACGCATACCATATGCGAACATTTCTGGCTCTAATGGTATGGCCCTCATGGCTATGTGTCCTGAGTAAGCTCTAATCATTTTGCATACATTTGAGTAGTTCATTCCTGTAGTGGAACATACTATGCCCTCCTCCGTGAACGAGATTGTCATGTTTAATTTTGTCATTAAAGCTCGACCCAAAATGTTTACTGGGGTCTGCCGCGAATATAGTAAAGGCACATTCATTTCACATTCTCCTATGGAGACTGGAAGTGCATTTGTGAAGGGAACATGACTGGTAGCTCCTGTAAAACTGAGTATCTATGGCCTCACCGGACAAGGAAAACTTGCCTTCACCTATGCACAAGCGTGTTGCACCCGTGTCAACTAAGAAGGAATATTCCGTATCCCCTATAATGACATACACCCTAGGTTCCCTGTGAGGGTCTGGTGTCACTGATATAGATAGAATACATCAGGGTTCCCAGTGAGCTGTCCTATTTTATATACAAATCTGGCCCACTGTGTGCTGGTGAATTAACCCCATTCCCATTGTTACTTCCCATTCCAGGGTTCTTGGTCTGCCTTGCGCTCATTGTCTGCGATAGTTGCAGTGGTGCCTGTTGGGATTGTCCTATTGGAAAATTCCCCATGCTTTGAGGTTGCACCCCTTGTTGTGCTCCTGGCGCTTGTTGTTGCACCGTGTGATTCTGTGCACCACCCTGCAGTAAAACTGCAGGTGGATTTGCCATGCCTGCTCCTGTTCCTTGGCCGTTCTGCATCATGCCTTGATGTCTACATGTGCGCGCTAAATGCCCTATCATTCCACACAGCCAACATACTGGCGGTGGTCGGATCATTTGCTCGTTTGACATGTCTTGATTACCATTTTGCATGTTTTGAAAACCTCCTTGGTTATTTTGGAAACATCCCTGATTACTCTGCCATCCTCTTCCCCTAAATCCTCTTCCCCTGGGGTAAAACCCTGTATTGCCCTGATTATTCTGCTGTGGATTAGTTACCTGCTGTATGCTTGATTCAGCTGTGCTAGTTATCATGGCACCCTCAAGACCATATTTTGACAATTTCTTTTGCACCAATTTTGCTTCCTCACTCTTTCGAGCGGCTTCCTTTTTGCGATTCTTTTCCTGCAGAAGTCTACAATAATGTGCGATGGTCAACTGTATTTCAGCCCAAGGCTTGGCTTCAATTCCCACCAATTTCTTGAGTTGTTTCTGCACCGACTCGGGTACAATATATGGTAAAACACAAGTATAGATTTCGTCCAAGATTCATGAGTCTCGAGCACCCATGCGTCTTGAAAAGTCTGTATGAAAATTAACGGATCTTCAGACTCCTTCATTTTTCGCTTCATTATAGCTCCCATATCTGAAGTATCTGGGTATAGTACTTGTAGCGCTTTCCATACTGCAGCTCTACAGTTGCTAAATGGAGCTCCGTCGTGTGCTGTATTAATTGTGGTTATGCCAGGGTAGCCTGCTTGTGCCCACACATTGTCTGCTCTCTCACTACGTATGGCAAATTAGGAGACCCTTAATGTCCCCTATAGCTAATTTGTTTCCTCCTGTCATTTTTTCTAACTCATGTATCCACTTTCCAGCTCCCGATGTCAGCAATGGCAGCTTGTTTTTCAAAATTTCTCGATCCATGTCTGGCCATGGAATATATTGCGGTCTTACTCCCCCCTTCTTGAGCAACGGAAATTGGGATGAATAGCCCTCTCTCTCTTCTCTCATTGTTCTTCTGTCTATTCCAGGGGTAATATTCCTGCATGGCCGTCTGCTTGGCAATGTCCTGAGCCTGTCTACATAGGGCGGTGATGACACCCCCCTCTGACCATGAGATACTTCTTCATGTCTCTCCTCACGCGCATTAGCCCTCACCGACAAACTGCGACAAACTAAGTTTCTGTTGCTCCTTGTTGTTGCTATATATTAAACATACGCACAGAGCTATGCATTCCTCCCCCTTTTCCTCCAGGCTCAGTGTAATACTTTATATGAGGCTGACAGCCACACTTTCCTCACACCGAGGCACACTGCAAATCGATACTCTCTCCCAGCATACCTGAGTGACTCGTTCTCTAGTCACCATGACAACGATCGACTACGCGGCCTCTACGCACGCGTGATCGTCCCGGCCCTGGCTTCCCTGAGCAGGCAGCCACAGTCCACACACACCCTCGAATCAGATGAGACGGCTGAGACAAGCCTCCAGCCTCTCCCCTTCCCAGCGGATGCCTGCTAAGCCTTACAGCAGCTGAAAAAAGCATTGCAGCGGGTAAGCGTTAAAAGGGTTTCTCTTTCTTTCTCTCCCTCTTTCTGACCTTTTCAACAGGCACGTCTCTTCCTCGCATGCAGCCCTCAACCCTTCATGCCACCGGCTTGCTCCCTACTTAATACTCCTTTTGAAGCCCATACATTTGGCATCTCAACTCATGTAATTGAGCTCTAAACACCCAGACCGGCAGCCGTACTGTGTGTTTTTTGTAAGTTTCGCGTGCACTTGGTATCATTAATACACTTTCGCCTCCGAACACACAGCGCGTACCTTTGGAGTTATCATGGTCCTAGATACTAGCACTATCAGCCACCACGTCAAGTCTCATATATTTTTGTGCATAGGATTTAAACCACTATCCTAATATCCTACGAACAAACGAGTCCTGGTGCTTAGTTGTGTTTTTCTTCTCACACAGGCAACAGCCACCAGCCCAAAGTGAACAACCACATTCCACAATAACGGTGACAGAGGAGAAAATTTACCCATACGGCGCAATCTCTCTACTACTCGGCAAATTAATCCAGGTAGAGCATTTTTCTCTCGCTTTTGCCACATGTAGCTATTTAGCAATCATGTATTAGCACCACACAACCCGGGCGCCAGACCCCTGATTTATAGTTTTTTGCTCCTCTCTTTTCCATCATCTTTATACCTTATGTAGGATATCACCAAGACGAGACTGTGACTTTACCTGAGAGTTCTCACTCTTCACATAGACGCCTGGTCCTGTCGCCTGATTTCCCTCCCTGTGTGGCCCACACCCGAACCTCTGGGATCTCAAACACCGGCAGGTAAGCCGACCACCGGTGCCGAGAGTTTCTAAATATTTTTATTTGTATAGCGCCCTAAGTACTAGGGGCCACTACCTCTCTATATCCACCCTTCTGACTCGATATCCATATACTTCCCACAGGGTCCCCAACTAGGATCCCTGATGAAGGCGGACCTATCGTAATAGAATAACCGCCGAAACGTGACGAAGACAGGGATTCAAACCATACATACATATCCCTGATCGTTTGGAGCCTACATTCCGGTTCCAACCATCAAATCTCACGTTGGCAAGGATAAAAAAGATATCTTGTATCAAAGACCCTGCAGCATTAATTGCTTGAAACTAACAATTGCAAAAAGGGACTATCATTGAACAATACCTAGAAATTGGGCCATGATACTCGTTTATTTACTGAACCAATATCACATGTATGTCCTATTTGCACTCTTCTTTATGATTTAATCATTATAATGTAAAGAAATGAATATTAATCCAATGTTCTTTGTGTTTTTTGTTTTTTATTGTGTCAAAACACTTATGCACATTGTAATCTCTTTCTACAAAAAAACTTTGCTTCCTAAATGTATTATGTGGATGTATTTGTATTTTGTTCTATTTTTTGGTTGAGATTATAACTTTGTTGACTTCCGATTATGCGTTCTGGTTTTCTTTAAATATATGTTTTTGATGTCCTCGGAGGTAGAAAGTGAATGTCTTGCACTTTTTCCTTAATTATATGTGTTACCTTTTATTTTATTTCTCAAACACTGGAAGCACCACCGTAATGTTTGTCCTTTGAAACACACAGCTACTTTATTATTTGGGTGGTTATATAAGAACAGCGGTAGATTCATACTTTAGGATTTCCACAATTTGGAAACCTCTCAGAGATATTAATTCATTATTTGAAACAAAAAGAAAAAAAGAAATAATATGAAAATAATTATTAGCAAGGGTACATTTTTCTGTTTAGATACTTCTTCATGTCGGTCAGACTGTGTGGCTGACTCTGATACCCTTGGTGCAGACTTGCTAGTGTCTAACCATCCTATTCCTTTTTCCCTTGGGAGTCGTCTTTCGCTCCATTTCTCTTCCTCATTTTCCTCGTGCTCTTCCCTTTCCGAGTCGGGCATTGTCTGTCCCCAACTAGTGCCTCTCCTTGTGTCCTCCTTTCTCCTACTTATTTCTAATCTATCCAGGGATAAGTCTCTATTCCCACTACTTCGGGAGACATCCTCAGTGTCGTACAGCTGAGTGCTCTCCAGGCGCTCGTCTTCCCACTCCCCTTGGGGTGTTTGTTCTAACCCCATCTCATCATATATTCTATCGATCGTTTCTCCAATGCTTCTGGTGCCGAAGTCATCTTCCATATTTGCCCTAGACGTGCCTGGTACTGAATCGTACTCAGGAAAGAATGCTTCTATATCTTCCCAATCTACTACTGGTTCAGGTTTTTTAACCTCTCTCCCCAGATATTCAAGATTGCGTGTTCTCTGTCTTCGCTTACGTTCTATATCATCATCAAATTCTTTGCGTTTCCTCGCCTCTTCTCTGACCCTATTGTCTTCCTTTCTCTTTTCATTTCTACATTCATCTGTCCTTTGAATTTCCTCATATCTTCATCTCTTTATTCTTTTCTCACGTATCCTTTGCTCTTCCTCTAACCTCTGCTGTTTCTGTCTGTCTTGATCATTGGCTGCTCTTCGGTTGCGATTGAGTTGTCTCTCTTGCTCTTTGCGATATAGCTGTTCTCGCCTTTGTCTGTCTTTCTTTCTTATTCTTTCTTCTCTTAACTCCTTCTCTTTTCCCTTTCCCTGTACATCCTCTATCCTTTCCCTTGTTTTTGCATCATCAATGCCTTTGCCATCAAGTTTCAATAACATTTTCCCACCCATCCATTTGTCTTTTGCGAGTGCTATCTCATCAGTTCTATCTTCATTTCCCTTCCATCTCTTCCCTTCTCTCTCTTTGTCGAGAGATGAGCTTGTCTGTGCCTGATCTCTTCTTTCGTCATCACGTCTCCCTTTATCCCGTGGGATTGTAAAGGCAATATTCTTATCCTTATCTTTCCCTTTATTTTCGTTACTACTATGTGTAGGTGACTCATATGCCGGGTTGCTGTACCTCGTGGCTGCTTTGAGTTCTCTCAGTGGGTATAATCCCTCGCTCTTACTTTCTTCAACTTTCGTTATGGATGGGGTAGGTGGCGCTGTAGGTGTCTCACTCCCCTGTGTGCATACATTAAGTATCCAATCTGTTGGCGGCTCTTCCTCCTTTCCCTGCTCATACATTTTCCAATGCTGCAGGGCAACAAGCGGTTTTTCTAGCTTTTTTCCCGTGTATGTGGCATGCAAATATGTTGTGATATGTTGTAAGATGGCTTTAGATAAGGACCCCCCTTGTGGCCATGGCATAAACATCTTGTGGGCAGTCCCTTTAACCCACTCTTTACTATATTTCTTTAGTTTGGGTGCGTGTATCGGAAACTGTTTGCATAAGTGTGTCAATGGAGTTATATCCTCCATTCTTTACATCTGTTCCCTTTCTTCTTATATAACACTGGTGACCACTTTCGTGTGTCTTAAACAGTTCCAACAATATGAGTGAGCACCAAATACCGCAAGCTCCAATCAAAATTCTCACAAAATTCTCAACCTTCTGACTTACTCAAAAACATCAATTCATATGCGATTTTATCTCAGCTATTAAATCGCATAAAATTAAAATCAGTCTTCTCTAATAATTCTTTTTACATATGACGTCACAACAAAAACATGTAAGACAGATGCTTGACAGACTAGATGGACACCAGCTGGTCACAGTTATCTCTGCCTCTAATCATTACCCCTTCATGGAGTCTAAATGTACCCCTTTCACAACATCTTTAACCGTCATGGTAGTCTAACCGTTCCCCCTTTAGCTGGGACTCTGGGTACACGTTTCTTCTTACGCTTGTAATAAAAGCGTAAGAATAAGGCGAATCCTCCCACTTCTCGGGTGTCTGCCCCGGTAACCTCTCTCTTCTCGGGTGTCCTCCCCGGTAACCTTTATTTATTTAATTATTCCTGAGTCATTATCCCCTTACATATATATATACAGTCTTCTCTACTTCTAACTATTTTTAGTTTTTTCCCGCCTCCCTCTGTTACCTTTTCCCGTTACTTGTTCTAGAGCATGCACTTATGCCAGAACATTAGTCTTCTTCACTCACCGTTCATATGGTTCCTCTCTGGACCCTCGGGATCACTGCCTTCGTTACTGCCTTCTTCGGTTTTTCGCCAGTTCAGATGCCAGTAGGAATGGGGAGAGATGCGTGGGGAACACAGGTCCCTTCAGGTTCTGTCTGCAGTTTCTTTACACTACCACTGTCTACGGGGAGCTTCACGGTCTACTCAGCCGAATGGCAAAGGACTTGTGATATTGCCGAAGACCTAGAGTTACTTTATGTCAGCGGTCAATAGGTGTCTTATTCAAATCAATAATCGATAATAGATAACCATCAAATCTCTGCTACCAAGTGTACTCAAGAGACCCCCGGCCGGCCCATAGAGCTGAGGTTTGCTCTGAAGTACCTTAAGACGAGATAGCTGCACCTTGAGATGGATGGTGGTGCAGATTTATTAATCCAACACCAATCATTAAGGACAACTCAATGGTTTGGCAAAGGGAGTCCGTTTAATGACAAGTACAAAAAACAGGAGTCATGGCAATCAGCAGTGATGCGATAGTCCGTATCGCTTCAACTCCAACGAACTTCATACAAAGTCACATTTATACTCAAAACTCGTCATAATTGACGTGTTACACTTAAAAGTTAACATGAAATTCTATTGGCTAGGAAAAGGTAACTTTAATATAGGTACTATATCTGTATATGGTAACGGAGTGAGGGGATTGGGTAAATACTGTCAGGTGGGTGTCTAAGCTCTTCCTTAAAAAATGACTACTGTAGACATCACTAAAAGTACGACATCCCATTGGTTCTACTAACTATAGGACCCTAAATTATTTGTACCACTGTGATTGGGTTGGCACCAACTCCATGCATACATTTTCACTTAACAGCACGCAGAACGGTCAGCCAGGTGTAGGGTGCCTCCTCAGCTACCCAGCCTTCCTCCAATTAAGGTTACAATCAATCGTCACTTCAACAACTATGTGTCAATTATGTTACTGTGGTTGGCCTCAAAACTGCATCTTCTGTCTGTGAAAGTTCCGATATCTCTTGCTGGGCGGATGCCAAGCGTAGGTGTGAACTCGTGCTTGTTCTCGCTCGGATGGTCATGTGATGCAGACACCGTGAATTTGCATAGTTTCTCTCAATTTGTGCATTTAATTCTTATTTGACTTGGCACTTGCCTACGCTTCCTTATCTTGACCTTTCAAAGACAGGATATTCTGTTCTTAAGTTTCAATTAGATGTAGCTACTGTTCGTTCCTTCTGTTGGTATGACCTTGGCTCTCCTGGCACGAGTTGCATCTGCTGAGTTTCGATTCAGCCGTCTCTTCTCATTTTGCTAGAATATGAATCTTGTCTTGTTTGGCCTCTAGTAACCTGAGTTGATTCTGCTTTTCGTGCAAAGTGGAATCACACTTATAATACTGTGCTTCGTTTTGAGGGAAATTATGTATAATGGCGCTTGCCGCGCTATTCTTCTACTTAGCATAGCAAGTTGCACTGTTTTCTTAGCTTTCTTGCGGTTCCAAGCATATGTACAGGCGTTAGCTGGTTAAATATCTTCATCCTGCTTACAGCTTAAGCTTCTTTGTGTTTCGACATCGTTTTCTTCCTTTGGGTTCACAATATCTTTATTCATGGTGTTTCGTCTCTGTGTGTCATTTTTTGGTTGTCATTTCTTCTATCTGTGAGTCTCTCCGGGCTCTCGTGATGTCACCATTTGTCTTCCATTAAGGCCTTGTTGGTTTCTTCCATGACGGTACTTAGGCAATCTTCAGTTCGTCTCATTTGTTGGTAGGGGTTTCTCAATGGATACCTTACTGTCCATGGTTTTCTGGGTATTGGTACTTCAATAGGCGTTGCTCTTTTGATGGGTACTGGGCAGAGCCCTACTGCGGCTCTCTGCTGGTTTATTTGCTCATCATATGTCACATATTTTGGTGTGAACGTTCCTGGTACTTCAAAATATGCGATGGGACTGCAGGCTTTGTTTGGGACCTCCTCTACACCTGTTGCTGGCAACAATGTATGACTATGTGTCAGTGAAAGAAAATGGACAGGTCCTGCTACTGCCATTAGAGTGCTCCTTTCCCATCGCCGCCCGTGTCTGAGTTGTTACGACTTTGTTGCAAGAGCGGTCCCAGACGTGGGACATCAGTGCTTCTTCAGTCTTCGGGACTTGGCATTGTATCAGGTCGGCTTGGTCAGGTGTTGAGAGACCGTGCTGAGGCAGAATTACAGGGATTTGATTTATTTTTTGCTTCAGGTAGTCGCAGCAGTGGCAAGTGTCACCTTGGCTTGGAGAGCATGGAATGTGGGTTGCAACATCGTGACCTTGGTTGTGGTGGCTCCAGCCAGGGGCTCTTCTGCATTCTCAGCACCTTGTAGCTACGTATGAGCTGCTCCTGACCTGTCGGCTCTGGTCTGAGGCCTACTTTGGCTTGGTTGTATGTTGTGGCATTAGGTCCATAGGGCAAGGGGGTGTGGGGTGCATTGTAGTTCCTTGTACATCGGTCCATCTATAGGGTCTTGCCTCCAGGATTAGTAGCATGAAGCCTCTGCAAGCATATACACAAACTCTTCCAGCATCTTGCGTTTCTGTGGTGCGGTTGCTGGCCTATGTGAAAAATAATAACGATGCACGTCTGTGGAGTGTTTGTGGTCCACTAAGTCATAGCACTGAGCGTGGTCTTTGTGTAGAGTGGTGTGTGAATGATCCAGGTGCACGGCAGCACACGTGTTTCTCTCTATCATGGGTATGTCGTTGTGTCATCTCTAACTATGCCAGCTTAGGTTGCAAGCGTTTAGTCGAGCTGGTCCATGCAATCGGTCCCAGCTCTGTCTTGTTTCCTGCCGCATATCTTGGGTGAGATGCGGTCTGGTTTGTCAGGTGGAGCATGGTCACGGTGTGCATTGATATCCAGGGCATTGGGCAGAGGTGCAAACTTGTGTGGCTGGAGGTTCTTTGGCCGTGACGTTGTCTTCCATAGTTTGTACGTGGCTTGAGGGAAGGGGCCCTGCCATTTTTCCTCTTCAGCAGTCCATTGAGGCATTCACAAACGCCATTCACTTGCGGGTGATAAGCACAGGAAAGCTTATGCTTAGTCCCCAGCAGAGCTGTGATGTGCTCAAAAACTTCATTACGAAGTGAGGCCCATTGTCTGAATGCAAGACCTTCCAACCCCCGAACCCCATCGTGGGAACACCTCTCTGATGAGCGATTTTGCCACACCTAGGACATCGGAGTGTGAGCATGGACCAGCTTCAATCCAGCAAGAAGAGTGGCGTACTAAAACGATCATATATCTGTAACCATTGCATAAATGGATCATGTCACATAATCTATGTGGAGGTGTTGAAAAGGCCCATTAGGGCACAGTATTGCTCCTCGCACTACACGCAACGTTTGACCCATATTACATTTTTGGCATACTATGCAACTACTCGTAAACATGGCGATATATCTCGCCAAGTTGGGACAGAACCAATATTCCCCAATATGTGCTGCAAGAACATCTTTACTAAGGTGATTAGGGGAGAGCAGCTGCGTGAGCGCAGTCTGCAACAACACTGAGAGAATCACCAGCTTTCCTGTGCTCTCCTGTTGCCATGGTGCATCTGTGGGAGATATTGAACACCCTCACTTTATCCGCAGCTCTTTCTCCTCTGCTGGTGCTGGCATGTGAAATTCAACTATCTGGGTAATGGTTAAGGAACTATATACCTTTCGCAATATCATACTGAATGCCACATATGTGTTTATTAGCTGGGGTGTCAAACTCATTTATTTCTGTAAAATATGCTGTTTGTTTTGCTTCTGTGTCTGCAATTTCGTATCCTCAGGAGATCATATTCTCCCCCATCGTGTGTGCTTGCCACTTCACGACTGCTATGGTTGATGAGAGTTGCAGCACGTTTATGAGTCTAGCCAATGGGGTGCGTGCTGCAATGGTGTGTCATCAGCACGTCGATAGCCCCTCCTTTTCCAATGTGACAGTCAAGCATGTACTTCACGCCATGTAGGCGGAGACAGAGTATACTCCTGAAATATGTGAGGACAATCTTGCATTTGCCACTATTTCAACTGCCCCGCAGGGTTTTAACTTTACCACTGCTGTCGTAGTATTCCTCTCTCCTGTTGTCTGGTCAATCATATGATATGATATGATATGATATGATATGATATGTCATTTATAACGCGTCTGTGCACAAGTGTTTCTGGTCGAGGACACGTCAACAAAGAGTACCTCTCCTCCCCAAGGGCATTTGTCCACCTCTGGGGATGTCATCATAGTGTTCTGTGTACGTGGTACAGTCATGTACATAGTCTCCCTCTTTTACTGGTTCTGATATGAATGTCTCTAGGTTTACAATTCTGCATCTTACTACTTTTATTGCCAGGTTCAAGGTAATCACCTCGTATCCAGAGACTCCCTGCATGGTCATGGTGCTCTTTGGCTTTCCAAGTATAGCAAAAAGGGCATGCTCCACATGCAGCATGGTACTGCAGCCCAATGTGACATTTGCTTACTTCTATACTGCAAAGTCAGCAGTAGCCGAAGCTTATTTGAAAGGGTAATGACCTCTCATTACTGGATCTAAATGCCTACTATAGTACATTAAAGGGTTGTGCCCTAGGGTCGTTTTCTATGTGAGCACTGCCATCATCACCACTTCATTGGAGTGTGAGAACAAGTAAAATACTTCACTGTAGTCGGGAATTCCTAACACTGGGGCTGTGCATATTGGGCCTTCTCCTTTGTCCATGTCACTTTACTGACCACCCTCTGGGCCTCCCGGATGCCGCTTATTCTATGCAAAAAGGACAAGCATACTCGTCCTTGGCACTTAAGCGGTTAAAAGAGGTTTAGTGTATGTGCTGTAATTGAACACCCAGGTCCTGCAATAATTACAGAGATTCAAAAATTGCTGCATTTGCCCCAGTCTGTGGTGGTGGCATTCTGAAAATTGGCTCTGCTATTTCAGTGGTTACCATCCTGAAATATTAACTGTGCGATTGTTACAACGAACCTCTGCGATGTCTATGGGTACCTCCGTCCCCCAAGCTCCAGCGAAGGAGAAAAGGGCTGTGAATACGGGCACCAGGCACTGCAAAGGAAAAAGCAGGTGAGTATGAGTACACGGTAAAGAATATGGGAATAATCAATAATCAAGATAATGGAGTGGGACCTACCAATCAGGAAGGGTAACCAGGACGGGAAGACAGCCGGGAAGGTAGGTGTTCAGGACCCCCACATTTAGGGGCTGTACGTGGTGCTGAGCCGAAGTCCAACCAAAACACCCTTGAGTCAGGGAGTTTCCAAGGCAGTTCCAAGTAGTGTCCCAAGAAAAACCGGGTCCAAAATCCAAGAGATACACTCTTTGAAAGTTCCAAAAGCCAAGTCCGTAATCCGTAAGCAGGTCCAATGATTCACGCCAGAGAGTTCCAAAATCCGTGTAAGCAATAGTTCAAGCAACTAAATCCAAGGAGCAGGCAAAGACAGTCCAGAAATAATCAGAAGCCAGAGTTCAAAAACCAGAGTTCCAAGATCCAACACAACGCCACTCGAGACTCAGCTTCCGCGTTCTTTTAAACCGGTGTTCGGGTTACGTGAGCGACGCAGCGTATCACGTGACCCTCGCAACCGGGGAGCAGCAACATGATTGGACGAGCGGGCCGCTCCTACGGCAACACGTGGGCGTTGCCTAGGTGACCAGGACGCCGGGGTGGTGAGGCTCAATCCACCCCAGCGCCATCGCGGCCACAGTCTCCAAGCTGTCACGCGCCGCCTTCCTCTTCCGGGGAGCCCGGCACCATGGCCTCTGAAGGGGGGCACTCGGCCAAGGCCACCGCCGTAGGTAAGATGTCGCTGAGAGATGGGCGGTGTTGCGCTGCGCTGGGAGGTGGGTGGTGTTGTGCTGCGCTGGGAGGTGGGCGGTACTGCGCGGATCGTAACAGAACCCCCACCCAAAGGCCCACGTCCACGTGGGCAGGACGGATGCTCTCGATGGAATCGTGATACAAGCAGGGGGGCATGAACATGAGACGCAGGCTCCCAAGACCTCTCTTCCGGGCCGAAGCCAGCCCAATCAATCAGGTAGTACAAGACCCCATTACGAAGGCGCGAACCCAATATGTCCTTCACCTCATATTCATCGGAGGACCCTTGCACCAGAGGAGCCGGCGGTAGTAGTGGTCTCGTGAGGGGCCGGCAAGGTTTCAACAGGGAGGTATGAAACACCGGGTGAATGCGCCAAGAGGAAGGAATGGTTAGACGAAAGGCCACTTGGTTAATGACCCTCGAAATACGGTACGGGCCAACAAAACGGGGAAGGAGTTTACGGCAACCAGGTATCCGTAGGTGATGGGTGGACAACCACACCTTATCCCCAACCGAGTAACAAGGGCTCGGGGCACGATGTCTATTGGCCGCACGGCACATGGCAGTCTGGGCGTCCTTTAAATGCACCAAGGTCTGAGCATGTACGCTTTTCAGATCCCTAATGCAGTCAGCAGCCGCAGGAGTTAATGTATTGGAGAAGTCAGGAATGGGAAAGACTCAGGGATGTTGCCCATACATGGAATAAAACGGAGAGAAACCAGTGGCAGAATGAGGTGCGTTGTTATATACGAATTCCGCAAGGTGCAAAACTTGGAACCAGGTATATTGATGTTGGAGAGAAAGGCAGCAGAGATACTGTTCTAGTGTCTGGTTACAACGTTCGGTCTGGCCATCAGTCTCGGGGTGATATGAAGACGAGAAACGAGCATCAATTCCCAAGAGGCGAGTGAGGGACCGCCAAAACCTAGAGGTAAATTTGGGAGCCCCTATCGGAAATGATCACTGAAGGTAATCTGAAGAGACAGAATACCGATTGGAAAAACAATCTGGCTAGTGTTGGTGCTGATGGGATGCCGGTGCATGGAACGAAACGAGCCATTTTGGTGAATGCATCCACCACAACCCAGATGGTATCATGACCCTGGATCCTCGGCAGATCAGTTATAAAATCCATGGTTACAGTGTGCCAGGGACGGGGAGGAATGGGCAATGGTTGAAGCAGACCCAACGGGCGTCCTCTAGTATTTTTACATTGAGCACAGATTGGACAGTTTAGGACATAGTTGGTTACATCTCGACGCATGGACGGCCACCAACACCATCTCCTTAATAGTGTGAGGGTCTTTTGTTGTCCCGGATGTCCGTTGACTGGGGCGTCATGAGACCATTCGAGAGCCTGAATGCGTGTGTCCGTGGTGGGGAGAAACAAGAGGCCTTGCATGAAGGGTAACCCTTCACGATACTCTAAATCCCAGTCACTCATTTCATCGGAGTGCGTAGAAGCCCAAGTGCGAATGGCACTGACTAGGTCGATTGAAGGGGTACATAGACAGATGACATGATTTTTTTCTAAGATGTGTTCAGGGAACACAGGAAGAGACTCTCCACCTTGTAGGCGTGAGAGAGCATCTGCTTTACCATGACCAATGCCAGGACGGTGTCGTATGACAAAGTCATAGGCGGAGAAAAACAGGTGCCAACGGACTTGTCGACTGTTTACGCATTTCAGGTTTGCCAGATCTTGCAGGTTGCGATGGTCAGAATAAACAACAATTTGGTTTTTTGCTCCCAACAGATGGTGTCTCCAAACCTGAAATGCGTCTTTGACAGCGAGCAACTCTTTTTCGGTTACAGTGTAATGTAGTTCGGTAGCGGTGAACTTGCGGGAGTGATAGGCAACGGGGTGTAATAACCCCGAGATGGGACAATTTTGCGACAACACCGCACCTAATGCGAATGACGAGGTGTCTGCCTCCACTATAAAAGGCAGCTCCGGGTTTGGGTGTTGCAGAATGGGTGCGGAAGTGAAGGCTGCCTTTAATGTCTCGAAGGCCAGATCCTGTGCTTTCGCCCAAGTGTATGGTTCTCGAGGGCTGGTCAGGCGGGTAAGTGGTGCAGCTATGGAGGAAAACCCCGCAATAAATCTCCTATAGAAATTTGCAAACCCGAGAAACGATTGCAAAGCCTTGAGTGTCGTGGGTACAGGCCATTTCAAGACAACATCAACCTTGGTGGCATTCATGGAAAGGCCTTTTGGAGTGATGTGAAACCCCAAGAAATCCACTTCGGAGACATGAAAGAGGTATTTTTCAGGTTTGGCGAATAAGGCGTTGGTCCTGAGTCTATGGAGTACCTCTCTAACGTGAGTTACGTGTAAAGAAAAAGAAGAGGAGTATATCAGAATGTCGTTTAGATAGACTATGACGAATATATCTAGGATATCATGGAAGATGTCATTTATGAATCTCTGAAATGTCGCCGGGGCATTGCAGAGTCCGAAAGGCATAACGGTGTATTCATAGAGTCCATGTCGGGTGCAAAAAGCGGTTTTCCACTCGTCCCCTTTTCTAATTCGGATAAGATTGTAGGCCCCCCTGAGGTCGAGCTTGGTAAACAGTACCGCGTGAGTAAGATTGTCTAAAAGGGGGTTTATTAAAGGAATCGGGTAACGATTCTTAATGGTGATTTGGTTGAGACGGCGGTAGTCTACACAAGGACGTAGGTCCCCTTCCCTCTTAGGAACGAAAAAGATAGGACTGGCAGCAGGGGACTGTGATGGCCGAATGTGGCCTATTCTTAAGGCGGTCTGTAAGTAGTCCTTGAGAGCCTGATCTTCCGTGGGTGACAAGGAATAGATCCGACCACAAGGAATTGCGGCCTCCGAGATGAGGTCGATGGGGCAATCATAAGGTCTGTGGGGCGGGAGTTCTTCAGCCTTTCCTTTATTAAAAACGTCCAGGTAATCCCTGTATTCTGCAGCTATGCCAGAAGCGGTGACTCCTATGACATGGTTAGGAGGATCTGACTCCATATCCTGCACATCCGTGAGCTGCAAGTGAGCCAAAGCACCCAGCACTTGGGAAGGAGAGGTCACCGATTCTGGGTATACCAAACAATGATCTTGACAGTAGGGGGATTCGAAGAACACTTTACTCTGGGTCCAATCAATGATAGGGTTGTGCGTTCGCAACAACGGAAGACCCAAGATGAGACCGTACTGTGGTGTCGTGATAAGATCAAATGACAAGGTTTCTTTGTGTTTTTCGTGGATGACCAGGGTTAAAAGAGCTGTCTGTTGCTTAATGGGGCCCGAAATGAGTGACGAACCATCAACGGCTTGCACAGGTTCCGGTCGTCGTTTGTTCAGGATGGGTAAGTTAAGCGAGGCAGCGAGGGCGATGTCAATGTAGTTCCCTGTGGCTCCTGAATCGATTGCCAAGCACACCTGATGGGGAGTGCTGCCAGGGAAAAAGAGAAGGGCCTGAATATGCATGGGTCCCGCAAATGTTGCAGGCGAGGAGGAAGAAAAGGGAGGACCCGTCCGAACCCCCTCATTTAGGGACGGGCTTTCCGAAAATCCTCCGCCTTAGGTTTAGGACGTCGAGGACATTCCCGGACATAATGTCCATTCAACCCGCAGTAAAAACATGCGTTGGAGGTCCGACGGTGTTCCCTTTCGGTAGCCGTAATGGGACTACGTACCCCACCTATTTGCATAGGTTCAGGAGGAGAATCGCTGGTATTGGGATTTGAAAAGGGAACGGGTCTTTTAGCCTCAACTCTTCTCTCAGCCCTTCGAGCATCGACCTGAAGTGTCAGATCCACGAGTTCGGGATATTGAGCTGGCAGGGAAGGAACTACTGCTAGTGCATCCTTCATTGCCTCATTTAGGCCGCGATAAAACACCACAGCCTTTTTATTTTCCGGCCATGCCGTCTCTACTGATAATTGATTAAAGCGAGTAATGTAATCCACTAATGAACTCTTACCCTGAACCAATTCTAATAATTCTAAGTCCCGGGTTTGTGCTTTGTGCCTAGTATCAAACACTCTTGTCATTTCCGTGATTAACAAATCGAAATCATATAATACGGGACTGTTTGTTTCTAACAGTGGGTTGGCCCAGGCGGCTGCTATGCCTCCCAGGTGTGAGAGCGTGAATGCTGCCTTCGTTGTGGAATCGGGAAAGGCTAAAGGGCGGCACAAGAAATGGAGTTTACATTGATTAATAAATGTACGGAATTTACTGGGGTCTCCATGAAACTTTTCGGGGGGGGCCAAAGGATACGGTGTTGGAACATAGACCGGGGTAGAATTCGGAGCAGGAGCTGGTGGGATCATCTGGGGAATATTGTCCCCGAATTCCGGATCAGGGAGGAGTGCATGACGTTCGCTTTGTATGGTGTCTAGCCGCTGATGAATAGCTGCCGTGGCAGCAGACATGTCAGCTCTGAGAACCGTGATAGCTTGACCAGAGCAGCTACCTGGTCCCCGGCGGCGGCATCCATAGCCAAAGCAGAGATGGCTTCTCAGTCTGTTACAATGAACCTCTGCGATGTCTATGGGTACCACCGTCCCCCAAGCTCCAGCGAAGGAGAAAAGGGCCGTGAATACGGCACCAGGCACTGCAAAGGAAAAAGCAGGTGAGTATGAGTACACGGTAAAGAATATGGGAATAATCAATAATCAAGATAATGGAGTGGGACCTACCAATCAGGAAGGGTAACCAGGACGGGAAGACAGCCGGGAAGGTAGGTGTTCAGGACCCCACATTTAGGGGCTGTACGTGGTGCTGAGCCGAAGTCCAACCAAAACACCCTTGAGTCAGGGAGTTTCCAAGGCAGTTCCAAGTAGTGTCCCAAGAAAAACCGGGTCCAAAATCATAGAGATACACTCTTTGAAAGTTCCAAAAGCCAAGTCCGTAATCCGTAAGCAGGTCCAATGATTCACGCCAGAGAGTTCCAAAATCCGTGTAAGCAATAGTTCAAGCAACCAAATCCAAGGAGCAGGCAAAGACAGTCCAGAAATAATCAGAAGCCAGAGTTCAAAAACCAGAGTTCCAAGATCCAACACAACGCCACTCGAATCGCCGGAAACAGCTGAGAAGCGCAGAGACTCAGCTTCCGCGTTCTTTTAAACCGGTGTTCGGGTTACGTGAGCGACGCAGCGTATCACGTGGCCCTCGCAACCGGGGAGCAGCAACATGATTGGACGAGCGGGCCGCTCCTACGGCAACACGTGGGCATTGCCTAGGTGACCAGGACGCCGGGGTGGTGAGGCTCAATCCACCCCAGCGCCATCGCGGCCACAGTCTCCAAGCTGTCACGCGCCGCCTTCCTCTTCCGGGGAGCCCGGCACCATGGCCTCTGAAGGGGGGCACTCGGCCAAGGCCACCGCCGTAGGTAAGATGTCGCTGAGAGATGGGCGGTGTTGCGCTGCGCTGGGAGGTGGGTGGTGTTGTGCTGCGCTGGGAGGTGGGCGGTACTGCGCGGATCGTAACAGCGATGTACAAAACCTTGCTTTGGCAATATTGTAGCTTTGCCTTGTCCACCTTATACCCTTCTCTGCTAGCACTGTCAGCAACTGCACTGAGTCCTTCCGACACTGTTCTTCTGACCTGCTGCATATCAAAATATCATCCACATACTGAATGACTCTGCTGTCCAAATGTATGTTCATTAGGTCCATTTGAAGGACCCTATTGAATATAGAAGGTGACTTGCAGTACCCTTGTGGGAGTCTTGTATGTTTCCAGTTTTTATTTCTATACCGAAATGATTTCAGATCCTGTGACTCCTCATGAAGTGGGATAGAGAAGAAAGCATTCTTCAAATCTATCACCGTGAAATGGGTAGCTTTTCGCGGAATGCTGCACAATATTGTTGCTGGGTTGGGAACTAACGGGAACTGTGCTTCAACAATTTTGTTCAAAGGGCGCAACTCCTGAATAAAATGCCACAATCCCCCTGTTACCTTCTCCACTGGGTACACAGCTGTATTACACTGTGAGTCCAATGGCACCAACATCCCTTGCTGCATCAATGCAGACATTTGTCTCAATAATGCCTTTGTCTGCTTCCCTGGATAAAGGATATTGTTTTTCCCTCGGTAAAATCACCCCTGGCTTGAGGTTGATTTTGACAGCTCTCACTCCCTTCAACACACCAACGTCATACAGGTTGTTGGCCCATAAAATGCTCAGTACTTGTGCTAGATCGTCCTCAAAAATGGCAAGGGCACACTGTTCAGCAGGGCCATTCGCTGTGGTGTTTCCCTGTAATCAATTCTCACCCAATAAGTAATGCTCATAGAGAACACTGTCTCCAAATCCGAATAGTCATTTCTAAACAACTCTTCATCTGTTAAGACAGTCAGTATGTGCCCTTCTCTTACCACAATCACTGCTCTCCATGCCCACCCTGTATCATCAGTCTCATGTAGCACTATCCTTTCGTCTCTCACTATAACCGTCTCTAGTTCTAGCGAAAACACCTGCCCTTCTTCCTCATGTAAGGGAATCTCGGATCTGAACAAAACTCATTGGGCAGACAAAACAGTTTGATCTGTATCCCTGGAAGCCATGCTAATAGTACTTCCACTCGATATTGAAATATCTTGGGGTCTACAGGCACCCCCCTCTGTATTGTCTGCCTGAAAAGGGCATACATACATTCGTGTGCATTCATGTAGGGAATTCCTGGGGTAGAAGACACTATCCCCTGCTCAGTAAAAGAAATGGTCATGTTAAGTCAGCCCATTATATCCCTCCCCATTATGCTAACTCGTGTCTGTTGGAAATATAACAGTGGCATATTAATGTCATGTTCCCCTACAGAAATTGGAAGTTCATGAGTAAAAGGAATCAAATCTATAGCCCCAGAGAATCCGTGTGCATTCATGGCAATGCCTGACATTGGGTATCTCCCTTCCCTAATACAGGATCTGGTCACCCCTGTATCCACGAGAGAAGAGGATGTCTTGTCACCTATGGTTACCCTTACACATGGTTCCTCCGTCGGGTCGGGTGTAACAGATAGAATTGAACACAACAAATCCGTCTGTGGGCTGTCCAATTGTAAATATAAAGTCATTCGCGTCCCCGTTAATGGGTTGCCCCCCGCTATAGTCACTCACCATAGTCTCTGTATGGGAGTCTGCATTGTGGAGTCTGTGTGTATCATAGCTACAGCATTCTGCTGCACTGGTGCTTTCTGTGCTGTTTGTGGTGGCTCTATGTACCTTTGTGCCTGCAATGTGTACACCAGGGGCTTTTGTGACTTTACTGGAGCCTGTTGTGCTGGCACCATTTGTGGCGCTTGTGTCTACATCTGTGTGCGATCTTGGGCATAGTAGTCAGCCTGCTCGGCCTTGTATGTTGGTTGAAACGTTGCCCCCCATTCTGCTACATTCCACCTCTGCTTCTACACATTCGTAAGACATATGACCCATTTTCCAGCACGTCCAACATTGTGGTGGACATCTCATAACACTATGCTACCCCCTATTAAACCCGCCTGCACTGTGCTGCATTAGATACCCACTGCTCTTCCCCAGGACACCCCTCCTCTTCCCCGTGGCCACTAGCTCACATCTCCTCTTCCTGCAAAACATCCCCCTGCTGTCGGTTTTGTGTGCTCTGGTTAATCACTCCCTCTCTGGTCGTCAGCATCGCCCCTTCTATTGTATAGTTTGGCTGCTTTTTCTGCACTAACTTTGCTTCCTGTTACGCTCACCTGGTATCCACGGGGTCGCCACACGATACTGGATGGAGGTCTAAGCGCTATCCCGGACCCCTCTCTGCTTGGTTATGTGCCAGACGTTGGGTAGCACCTATAACAGGAGAATGGAGGGTTAAGATACTGGTTCTTTGATGGGTGGATCCCACCTAATTCTGGTCCAAATCCCCTCCCGTGGGGTTATTGCTCACCTTAGGTTTTTGTGCATTGAACTCTCCGTCCTGCATCTCTGGGCAGGGGCACGTGGTTGGTGCGGGCGTTCCGTGGACCTAGTTGCTTCACTGGTCCGTGTGTCCTTATGTCGGGTCCAGACTGGCTGTGACTCTGACTCTGCTTGCTGTCCTCCGTGTGAGTAATAATGTATTTTCCGTCTTTATTCTGTCTCTTTCTTTCCCTCCGTTTTCTCTGCCTTCTCGGGGCCTTGCTCCACTACGCTGTTCCCTAACATTGTCTCTTTTTGTTTTCACAGGGATGGTTGTGAACTCGGAGTTGCCGCACTGGTGGCGAAGACCACGGTGAGCTATTGATGTGCCGAGCGCTGCGCTGTTTATTGGTGTTAATTGCTAACTTGTGTTTTCTTCCCTTCTTTGTACAGGTTGTGGTGATGTTCCGGAGTGATGAGCGATCGAAGCCCTGCTTGCCCAGGTAAGTGTTTTGTTAATGCTGACCTTGTTCCTTCTCCCTTGCAGGTTGCGGTGAAACCCAGAGATGGGCGAGGTAAGAGAAGCGCAGGGTACTGCCAGGACTCGCTTCTTCCCCAGGTAAGAATTGTTATTAATGCTGTCCTTGTTTCTTTACCTTTGCAGGTTGCGGCGAACTCCAGAGATGGGCGAGGTAAGCGAAGTGCAGGATAGATTCAAGACCGGTTACTTCACAGGTAAGTGTTCTTGCTCGCTAATGCTGTTCTTGTTCTTCCAGGTTATTAATGGAATCCAGATCTAGGGCTTCAGGATGGGGCCACCGGAGAAGCAGATGAGCAGGAGCTGGACACGGTGAGCGTTACGCTGCAGGAGTGCAGAATAATGTGAAGCGTGTTCTGCTGTTTGGGTGTGGTTTAAGTAGCATAGGTAAAGAAGTTCCAGGCCAAGTAGTTCCAGGCCCAGCCACACCCAAAACACTAGACCGCATGGCTTGTTTCTAAAGAACTGAGCTGTGTACTAGGCCTCCATGTTGGATTAAGGTCAAAAACTGGCATTGCTTTATTCCTGAAAGGCGCCAGGACTGACTCCATGTATGTTTCTGATGGAATTTTAAGGCACTTGGGCCAGTGTGAAGGGCTTTAGCCGCACTGCTGCCAGGGGTGCTGTTATACCCGAGGGGTCAGGGGCATGGACTGTGACACTTCCTCCAGTTTTCTTTCCTTGTGTTTTCCTGAATTAATCGGCATTAATGTACTATAGTCAAATGCATTTATGACCATGGCTTTGCCTCCATCCCCACTAAGTTCTTTAATTGCTTCTGTACCTGCTTGGGTAGCCATTGGCTTAATATTTGGTAAAATAAACCCACTGTTTTATCCCACAGTTCTTGTGTCTCAAGACGCCAATGTTCTTGTAACTTCTGAATATATTGAAGTGGTTCTTCGTCCTCATGAATTTTAGGTGCTATAATAGCGCTTATGCCAAATGTGTCTGGGTACTGTACTCTCAGAGCCTGCCATACAGCTGCTCTGCAGTTATTGAATGGCGCTCCATCGTGCGCTATGTTCTGTGCCGTCACTCCGGGGTACCCTGCCCATTTCCAAACATCATCAGCTACTTCCCCAAGAATGACTGACAATAAGCTCTTCAATTTGCCCACTGCCAAAGTCGTTTCCACCGTCAGTCTTTCTAACTCATAAATCCATTTCCCTGCTCCTGCGGTCAACAACGGTAACTTACATCTCAAATTATCCTTGTCCATCTGTTGCCACAGTATATTTTTTGGTCTGCCACTCATTTCTAGCAACGGAAAGTGTGTCAGCCCTACACCTGTGTCATTTTTCCCTACATCTTTTGTGGTAGTGAATGCCGTGTCATGCTGGCTCTTTTTCGTCTCGGTAAAACTCTCAGCCTCTTGTGAAGGCATCATGAACCAGACACAAACCACAGGTTCAAGTTTGATTCACAAAGCTTTATAAACTTTTAAATGCAGGATGCAGTAAGGCCTAACTTGACCTAGTCTACGGTGGGATTTCCCTACCTAAAGAAAACTAAGGATAGTATGTGTCAGGAAATCCAAAGTAAATCTCTGTCTGTGTCCAAATCCTATACTTTCCCTAATTGTATATAATGTGTAGGGATTTCAGCAACAAAATAAATAGTGTTTAACGCAACTTTCTGAGCTTCTTTCAGCTCTCGGCTTGCACTCAGCTTCCCCTCCCCAAGTGCAAAAATAGTAAAAAAAAGTAGGGGGTCCCTCCCCCAAGAGTTCAAATCTTCTAGCTTTTCCAAATAACACAATTCATTGGGACACTTCCCAGCTCTTATGATATTGATCCTTTTCACTAGTTCACATAGGCAGTTCAGTTTCTTGACTTCAAAACATATTAGAGGTTATTGCAAAAACCAAGCTTCTTTATAGATGCTTTCAGTGGTTCTTAGATACAGGGGCACAATCGGTCTAGACTGCCCCCTCACTGTGCCCTCTTTTCTAGGCAGACTCACCGGATTATGCATACAGCGTTCTGCGAGTCTCCCGCCTGCTACAGTTCAACTTTTCTGTGCGGCATCTCACATCTGTGATGTGCTGGCGTTCGGCGGTTTTGCTTCTTCCTCTGGCAAGCTGTCAGCAGGACGGGCACTTCATTGTGGGTGCTCTGGCTCTAGTCATCTCTCCAGCAGTTCAGCCTGGACCTCTGCCTCACACGCCTTCTACTTCCACTTCCACTGCCTCAGCACTGCACTCTCCGGTACTCTTGCAAGACTCTAGCCTTCACGCCCGCCACTGATCGTAGCTCCGGCTCTCCCATCTGGCTTCAGCCAAACTGACTCCTCTTTCATGGGCCCTCTGGATTTTAAAGTCCCTGCCAAACTGATTGGTCTTCTTACAGCCAGACTGCTCACTGTCTTTGCAGAAGTCCCTCTTCCATGTTGTTGTTTGGGTTGTCTTCTTCCTCGTGCCAGTACCAAAGTGGTGTTTAGTACTCTTCTTTGTCTCAGTACCAAAATGGTGTGTGTGTGTGATTCAGTGTCAATGATATGATATGCTATGGCATTTGTAGCGCACCTATACACAAGTGTTTCAAGGCGCAACGAGGTAGGGGAGGGGGAACAGAGGGAAGACAGAGACAGTGATCTTCTAGGCCTGGTGATATTGAGATCAGTCAAGTGCAGGGGAGGGTGGAAAGGGACAGTGCGAGGAGAAGGGGGATTGGGCAGTGCAGTACACAGGATCAACAGTAATAAATAAAAAGAATAAATAAAAACAATAGGTAAAAAATGCGGCCAGCTTGTGGCAATTGCAGGGGTGTGTGCAGACATCAAGTGTCAGGAACTGGTGGGGACTGTAAGGGTACAGAAACAGCCCCCAAGTGCAGGGGTTGCCTGTGAGGCAGTGCAGGTATGCAGCTGGTGGGGGAGGGGACCTAGGCCCGAGATCAGAGGGTAGCCAAGTGACCAGTGCAATTTCAGTCAGGAGTTCAGCAGGGGAGTGGAGGTGAGAAAGCAGAAGCAAAGAGGAAGGTCTTGAGGTGCTTCTGGAACCAGAGATGGCTCTCCTCAAGTTTCAAGGAGGCAGGGAGGCTGTTCCAGAGGGAGGCCCACAATGGGAATATAGGGACAGGATTGGTAACACCCTATAAAGCCCTGGGGGATATTCAATTCTGTATGAAAGGTAAATGGGGGGATACCATGTCTCACCTAAGGATGTCCTCTCCCCAAGTCTCCTTTCCCCCAGGTGATCCTCTCTCACATATCCACTACCAGGCCCGAATCCAAGAGTGATGGATTTTCCCTGACCACCGGAGAGGAGGATACAGGGGGAAAAGAAGTGAAAAAACCTTCAGGTTCCTCACATATCCTTCCCCAATGTGGGTTAGACCTACATGTTTCACAGGGAAGCCGGAAAAGAAAGTCAATGTTTCCCTGATGTGGACCCCTCTGGTGTTCCATTGTGAAATAGTATGGATGAAGGCCTAATAACCATCGCATAATCTCGGGTTTGTATCTTTTTCACTGGTTTATCCACACTAGAGTAGAATGATTGGTAGCTAGTCTGAATTTGCACCACAACAAGTTATAGTTCAGATGGAGTATGGCCCACTTGATTGCAAGGGCCTCGAGTTCAATAAAAGAATAATTCCTTTCTCTGGGAAATAACTTTCTACTGATGTAGAGTATGGGGAGTTCAAGTCCCTCATGATCTTGAGAGAGGACAGCTCCTAATCCCATTAAAGAGGCATCCGTTTGCAGAATAAACTCTTTTTTTTTAAATCAGCTACCTTTAGAATGGGGCTCTGACACAAGTTTTCCTTTTGGGAGGTATAACATTTTTTATTTTCTTCACCCCACCTGATCTTCTGGGACTCAGAATTTTTCAGTTTATTAGTAAGTCTGGCAGTTTTACTTCAGAAATTAGGAATAAACTGTTAGTAGTAGCCGATCAATCCTACAAAATCTCTAAGGACTTTCTTTGTTCTCAGTGTGGGGGTATCGAGCACAGCTTTAACTTTTTCCTGTTGGATAGGTTTATAGTGCCATTCCCCATATAAAAGCCTAAATATTTCACTGCCGATTGAGCCAACTTAAATTTTTTTGTATTGGCTGTTAAGCCTGCCTTTCTGAAGACTTGCATGACTGTATAGAGGTGATAGAAGTGATCTTCCCGGGTTTTATCATCTACTACAATATCGTCTAAATATGCCCCACAAAAATCAGTGTGGTTGTAAGATCTTATCCATTAAACGTTGGAAAGTTGCAGGGAGCCCATGTAGTCTGAATGTGAGGATCTTAAAATTGAATAAACCTATAGGTCTGGCAAAGGCAGTTTTTTCTTTATCAGGACCATACAACATAACCTGCCAATATCCCTTTGTAAGGTCTATGGCAGAGAGATAGACAGCATTAACCAGGCGGTCAATCAATTCATCAATGCGTGGCATTGGGTATGCATCAAAAGCAGGTATGGCATTGACCTTGCTAAAATCAATACAAAATCTCCAGCTACCATTAGGTTCTGCCTCCAACATGATGGGGGAAGACCAGGGGCTAGTAGATGGTCCAATAATATAAGCCTCAAACATCTGCTTGATCTCTTGGGTGACCATGGCTTTTCTGGATTCAGGTAAACTGTGTGGTTTTAAATGTACCACTTTGCCTTCAGGAGTGCGGATATGATGGTATATATCCTTCACTCTCCATGGATCCTCTCTGAAAACATCATGAAATTGGCATATGAGCTCATATAGATCTTTTTTTTGGTTATTACTAAGTTTGGGTGGAATCAGAACTTTGCTATCAGAGTCTTATGGCAACACGCAGGACAGAATGGTGGTAGTAGACCCTGTAGGGGGTCCCTTTCATTCTTTTAAAAGGTGTATATGATATACTTGTGTCTTTAAGCAGCAGTCAGGTTGGGACATTTTGTAATTACGGGGTCCTGTCTGTTCTAACACCTTATATGGTCTGTGCCACTTAGAAATACATTTATCCTCAGAGGTTGACAGGAAGACTAAGACCATTTGGCCTATTGAAAAGGATCTTAAGGTATCCTTTCTATCATAAGAGGTTTTCTGTTGTTCTTGTGCCTTAGCCATATGCTTTTGAACCACTGACCTAACTACTGTCATGTGTTCTTTAAGTCTGTTTGCAGAATGGGAGAGTGGAATTAGGGCATCTTCCCTTTTTGCCAGGTTTCTCTCAACATATCCACGATATCTCAAGGTTCCGGTCAATAGAGTCATTTGAATGGGGAGAATCCTTTAGAAGCCTGGGGGGTCTTCCTCACAGCAAATAGAGCCCAAGGTATCATTGGATCTAACATTCTGCTGTACTGTTCCACTAATTTCCGCAACATGGTTTTCAATGTATTATTAAACTTTTTTACAAGGCTATCTGTTTGTGGGTGATAGACAGAGGTTCTTCAAGTGGTAATATGTAACAGTTGCTTCACTTCCCTCATGAGTTTGCTCTTACATGTATCACCCTGATCTGCCATGATTTCTCAGGGAAACCCTATTCAAGAAAAGAAAAGCAGTAGGTGTTTCAAGATCTGCTGGGTGATGTTGGCTCTAAGGGCAAAGGCGTCCGGATATTGGGTGGCATACTTTACTATTACCAGGATATTCTTGTTTCCTAGTGTTGATGTTTCCAATGGGCCTACAATGTCCATGCCAATTCTTGAGAATGGGACTTCAATGATTGTAAGTGGCTGTAAGGGGACTGCTGGTGGTATATGTGTACTGGTCTTTTGGCAGGTTGTGCAAGACTGAACAAAGGTTTTAATGTCGGTATGAATGCCGGGCCAGTACAATTTGCTGAGGATTTGGGCCTGGGTTTTTGTTTGTCCTAGAGGACCTCCTGTGAGATGTCAATGAGCTATCTCCAGGACTACTTGCTTTTGATTTTTTGGAATGGCAAGCTGGGTTTTTATTATGCCTTCTGAAGTAGTGTCTCCCCCGTACATGAACCCATATTTTAGGAAGAAAAAGGGCCCTCCTCTCTCTCATGGTCCTCTTGTTCAGGTACAATTTGCAAAAAAGCTTCTGCTAACAGTGGGTCATTCTTTGTGCAAAGGCTAAGTCGGGAAAGGTTTCTGTTTCCTCTTTCCTGACCCTTCTGGGTTCTGAGTTTTGAGGGGTATCAAGTGTATCATCTGCCTCCCCAAAGCCTTGGGTACCTCTGTCTGTTATTTCCTTCCCAACCTCCTCTTTTACCCTAGGGAATACTGCTCTCTTGAGCACCCCTTGTACAATTTTATCCCCCTGACAAATCTGGAAGGCGTCCTTTCCATGATTTTCCAGCAACACTTTGATGTCACCCCCAAAGTCTGGATCTATAACTCCTGCTAGCACATCAGTTTCAAACTTCCATGCTAAGCCTGATTTAGGATCCAATCTGATCTAGGTATTAGGGGGTGGAATTAAAATCAGATCAGTGGGTATCAGTCCTCTTTCACCTGGGGAAATGAGCACTTCCCTACTGCTGCACATATCAAACCTAATAGACCCCTTTGTGGCTACTGAGGGGGTCAGAGGCTTTGGAATTTAACGTCTCAAACGTTAGGGTTCCCCAACTTGTATCAGTTGATCCGCATCCCATTCCTGACACAATTTTTGAAGGCATCATGAAGCAGACACAGACAACAGGTTCAAGTTTGATCTTTTAAATGCAGGATGGAGAAAGACCTAACGTGTCCTATGCTAAGGTGGGATTTCCCTACCTAAAGAAAACTAAGGATAGTCTGAGTCAGGAAGTCCAAAGTAAATATCTGCCTGTGTCCAAAACCTATACTCTTGCCCTCAAGTCTTATTGTGCCAATGTGTTGGGATGTCAGCAAGAAAATAAATAGTGTTCAAAGCAAAGTTCTGAGCTTCTTCCAGCTCTCGTCTTACAATCACCTTCCCTTTCCCTAATTGCAAACATAGTTCAAAAGGAATAGGGGTTCCCTGCCCCAAGAATTCAAATCTTCCAGCTTTTCCAAACAACCCAATTCCTTGGGACACTTCCCAGCTCTTATGATATTGTTCATTTTCACTACTTCACATAGGCAGTACAGTTTCTTGACTTCAAAACACATATGAGATTATTGCTAAACCCAAGCTTCTTTATAGGTGCTTTCAGTGGCTCTTTCATACAGGGATGCACTCGGTGTAGGTGCAGATGTCAGACCACATGGTCCACCCATTACAGGTCACTCAACCAATACCCCTTCTTGGCTGCTTCTCTACCAACACAATGCCACTACTTCAACTTGAGAGTAGTGCTTGGTTTATTCACCCGTGTCACACTCTCTTGACACTGTATCGTGGCTTGTTTGGCCACTATGCATGTGTTACACTTTCTTGCATTCTCCTGGCTCTTGCCAAAGCTTGTTTTCTCATATATTTCAGTTCTGCATATTAGGCAGATTCACAAACATTCGTTCATTCATATTGTTATTATTATTATTATTATTATTATTATTATTATTATTATTATTATTATTAATGTTCAAGAGTGCCCAAAACTTTCTTTCATTCCGTTCCGTATTCAAAAGTATTTAATTTGGCTTTCACTTCATTCGGTATTCAAAAGTA
Source organism: Ambystoma mexicanum (assembly GCF_040938575.1). Lineage (NCBI taxonomy): Eukaryota > Metazoa > Chordata > Amphibia > Caudata > Ambystomatidae > Ambystoma > Ambystoma mexicanum. The sequence goes on along the minus strand of NC_090928.1, from coordinate 626,720,690 downwards.
CTTGTAATGACTTTCACTCAACTGCCAGGTCAAAGGATTTCTCTTATCCTGATTTCTCATGTGGTGTCTCCATAGGTGGTTGTCCACCTTTCTTCTGTTAAGGTTTCCCTTCACCCACCAGATTTCTATTAATTTTATGTTTACAACTTTCTCTCAAACTGGTTACTGTCTTGTGTTACGATTCATTTGTTGCTGGACCATGTTTATTCTTAAATTTCAATGTCTTTCAAACACATTCTTCACATCAACTTTCTTCCTTGTTGAGTTTTCAAGCTATACATATTTTGTCTTGATACCGCGGAAGGGACTTGCACAAATGCTTAAGGTGTGTATACCCCATGGTGGCACATTGCTTTCTGACTGCCAATACTTACTTGACTCAAGCTGGGATTTTTTTTTACACTTTTCAAAAATATGTCAAATTATGTATCACAATTATAGTCAATTCATAATCAATTTTTCCAAAACCACAAAAGCTCTCCAGGTTCACCACCCTCTCTGGCTCACCTTCACCACCACAAGCGTGCTCCGTGCAACACCCACACTCTATTTTCTGCCCTCAAGGCCAAGTCACAATCCTTCAACTCGCTCCTTAAGCCCAACCCAAATGGTACAACAATCCTTTACAATTTCAACACCAACTCATCAAGTGAAAACCACTGTCTTCTCCAAGAGCTTCCGGTTTTCTCTCGCCAAAAGGTTTGTGCCTCACAGCGGGCCTTCACCTCCACATCAACGCATTATGTCCTATTAACAACCTTATATGTGATGTCACAAGCCCAAGGCAAAAATCCTGATATTTCGCATGCACTCTCAAATCTCACAATACCCCAAAACGCAACAAGACAAATAACCTACGGCCAACTTCCTGCTTTACAAATCACTGTGCAATCCAACAAAACCATGTGGTTGTTCTTCTAACATGGGGCATAGGGATACATCTTTAAAAATTAAGAAACCATCTTCTGCAATCTAAGCGACCTAAACTAGCACCTAGACACAGGAAATCTCTTCATCCGTAAACTAAGCTAACCGCCTAGAAACAGGGAAACCTCATCATCCGTAAACTAAGCTGGCACCTAGAAACAGAGACTCATACTTAATTAATCTATAACCTAGCTAAACGCCTTGAAACAGGTATACTTCACGGATAGCACAAAACAAATCATAAACAACAATTTTCTATACTTACACTCTGTGGATCCACTGAAGCCCTTAGGCACTGCCTCTCCCACAATCTGCCACTCCACCCTCTGGTCTGCTTGTTGTCCCATGGGAGCAGGCAGGAATTTCTCCAAGGCGGCTTCTGACGACCTCTCAGTGTCCATGCGCGGTTTTCAATTCGGTCCTCGTGGGTTGTGATGCATTTCTTCGGGCATGCGGGGGGTAAAAACGGTCGTTATTGCAAGGGGTCTTAGTGACCATCCTCTGCTACCACCTGAATTACAGGCAGAGGTATTATCAATCTCCCCAATTACAGGCAAGAGGAAATGGGCTAAGGAAATCCCCTGCACCAAAAAATAGAAGATCCAGCTATAGGACAAAGCTTTACTGCGTTTATTGAAAATTCCACAACAGGGATTGAGGTATGAGCAATGCAGCATTTTCCACACTCGCTCATCGATCTTGAGACTGTTGTCCAGTTTTGATAATATATGACATCACAAAATGAAGTTACATCCTAGAAAACATAACGTGGATAAGGATTGGTTAGTAAGGTAAACTATATACACATTGTAACGGGGGTTAGTGTGGTGTTACAAGTTAATGTGTGGGGATTAGACAATGCAACAAAGTGTGAGGTTAACATGGAAGGTCGATAGGGATTGGGAAAAGAGAGTCATCTCATCTTTGGAAATTCGGAAAGTTACCAGGCCAAGTGCAACTATTCAAGGTGGTGAGAATGGCCCTGAAGGTGATGAATGTTCTCAACAAGTTACCATCTCCGATCTCCCAGGCCTTGAGGCAGAAAAGTTGGCTTTGAACCTGGTATTGCTTTGCATCATCCTGCCTTTGTTTGTTTGTTTTTTTGTTTGCTTTATTATTTATAATGCACAATCATACCCTCGGGTAACAGGGCGCAACAGTTACATGTGTATGCGAAACTTAGTTACAACAGTGAGATTATATATATACATACAATTAAACAAAACTATATACATACAAAGAAATATAGGTACACTATATGTAACAAGCGGACCACTTACTGGCATTGGAAGTATAAACAAGTAAAAGATAGATAAAGTATGTACAAATAAACAGTGGGGTGGACGGGCGGTGCTCCTCGCGGTAAGACCTGGCAACATGTTGCATTTAAAGATCCTACGTTTTCAACCATAGGACAAAGTTAGACCGGAAGTTGTGGTAGGGAAGGTCCATTATCAGAGTGGGAGGTAGGGAGTTCCACAATTTAGCTGCTTTCATCGGGAAGCTGTTGCCCCCTATTGTGGAGTGATTGAAGTTAGGGACAGAGAGGCAATCTTTGTAAGCTGTTCTTGTAGGTCTCAGGGAAGTCTGTGGAATCTGTCGACCAAGTAGGTGGGAGCTGCGTTGTTAAGAGATTTATGAGTAAGGGACAGGGTTTTTAGTAGAATGTTGTCGTTGATAGGGAGTCAGTTATTCTGTTGGTTATATGCAGAGATGTGGTCTCTTCTGGAGATGCCTAATGCCGCTCTGAGGGCGTTATTTTGTAAGGTTTGTATTTTACTGGTGATAGCTTTGGTGGACCCTAGTTAAAGGGCATTACAATAGTCCAGGCGAGACAAGATAAGGGCTCTGGCAAGGGTCATGCAGCTGAGAGAAATGGCTTGGCTGCACGGATCAGTTTACACGTGTAGGCCGTAGAGGATGCTAAGGAGTTCACCTGTTGGTTAAATGAGAGGTGTGAGTCCAGGTAAAACCCCAATATTTTGACCTCTTGTCCTACTTTGATACTGTTGCCATCGATTATAAATGAGGAATAGACATGGCCTAGTTTCTTTAGGCTAGAGGTGGTGCCCAGGATGATGAGTTCAGTTTTATCATCATTCAGGCATAGTCCGTGTATGGCCATGCATGCCTGGATGATGATGTACACTTTGTTCACCAAGGCCAAATCCTTTTCACAATCCCCAGAAAGAGGAAGGAGGATCTGGGTATCATCTGCATAATTAGTGTAGGTGATACCGAGATGATCCAGATCATCGAAAAGGGGCTTGGTGAAAATGTTGTACAGTGTGGGCGAGACACAAGAGCCCTTTGGCACGCCACAGGTGATAGGTATAGGGTCTGCTGCTGCTGTGGGCGAGAAGACCCTCATGGGTCTGCCATTTAGGAAGGACAGAATCATGGTAATAGCATCATCAGAAAAGTGAGCAGCTGTGTTGAGGTGGGTGCATAAGATAGTATGGTCGACCAGGTCGAATGCAGCCCAGAGGTCCAGGAGGAGGAGTAGGGCGGCTTTACCGTTGTCTCTAAGCTCATCGACTGGGGTCTGAAGGTCATTGAGGGCAGTCGCTGCCCATGTTGAGGACGGAAGCCTGATTGTCTAGATATTAATAGGCGGTGTGCTTCCAAGTGCTTCTGTATTTGAACGTAGGCAACCTTGTCCAGGATTTTTAGGAGAAAGGGTACGGTTGTGATAGGTCTATAGTTTGTTGGCGTGGATGGATCAAGGGTGTTTTTTTTAGGAGTAAAGTACCCAGGATTGTTTGAGATTGGTGGGGATGGTGCTAGAGGAAAAGGATACATTAATTAACTTTGTGATGAAGAGGGAGAGGTCTCGGGCAGCATCCTCAATAAGCGGTGCGGGGCACAGATCACCCTGACAGTTGGAAGGTTTCAGTGACAATATGATTTTTTCTACTTTGAGTATGGAAACTTTGGTGAAGTTGAAACGGGTAGATTCAGTATCTGTAGTACTCTCGATTGGTTTGGATGGGGGGGGTCGTTTAAAGAAGCTCTTTTGCAGGAAATGTTGTTTTGTAAGGTGGAAATCTTGTTGGCTAATGCATTATGGGTCTCTGGTTTGGGCATTAGTGAGTGGAACCTTAACAGAGAGTAATTCACATGAGAGGACATTGATGGGAGTAGCTAATCTCATGGAGAGACTACATTTGTAGATAATATCAATACCGCCTCCTCTACAATTTAGTCTGTCTTGTTTCAATATAGAGTAACTATCCGGGACTGCTAGCATAAACATAGGGCCTGCTGCCGGATGTAGACATGTTTCTGTAATGGAGAGGAAGTCAAAATCTTCTCTGAGGATCAAGTCTGCAATTTCCGTTGCGTGAGCTACTAAAGATCTGGTGTTGATTAGAGCTCCTTTTATCTGAGGACTCACAGCAGTTGTGTTGGGGTGGTGGACTTGTATCTTTTTAGGTTTGCTATGTTTAGGTGGACTATTTGGAGGTCTGGAGTCAGCGTTATGAGGTGGGTTAGAGTTTAGGTTAGTTTGGCCAGGCCAGGTTGGCATGGTCCTTAGTCTGGAAGTAGTGGGCATAGAGCGGATGGGAGGCTCATATATTTGGCCAATCTGGCTCTGAGTTTTAAGTTCCTAGCTAAAGTTGGGCATGGATTACATATTAGTAGAGGTTGGGTGTCATTCATATGTGAAGGTGATCTGGTAGGTGACGTGTTGTGGGGATTGAGTGAGTGCATGTGGGTGGGTGAGTGAGGTAGCATGCTATATAACGTGATACTGCATATAAAGAGCAAGAGAGAGGCAGTCTGGCTGGTGGCCGGGGGGATCATGCTAGTTAATTATGGCAGATGTTTCATAGGTGGCTAATTATTTAGCCCTATCACTTGAGAACAGGTGATCAGTCAATATGGGCCTGGGCTGCCCCAGAACAGACTAGGTCAAGCAGATCCTTGGGGGGTGAGATATGCAAAGAGTACAGGACATATAGCAGATGCAAGTCAGTTAAGGCAGCAAGTTTAGTGGGGTGCTGACCACAAGCTCAATCGTCCGGTCAGTTGGTAGCTAGGATAGCAGTATCTGCGGGCATAGGCCAATAGGATCATGTAGGGACAAACAAATAATTCAAGTCCTGGGTCTCATACCAAGACATACTATCAGTGCAAGGGAGGGGCAATTACAGGACAGGTTAGGACAAGCAGGCCAGTGGCGACGGTGGACTCAGGCTGTCTATAAGGTGCAGCAGATCAGTATGGTTTTGGGCAATTGGGGGTCGGTGAGGTGAAGGCACAGAGAGGCGCTGGCCACGTACTAATATGCAGTGCTGGCAATTAGGTATCAAGGCGATTTAGACACGGGCAATAGCACAGCAGTCAGCATAAGGAGATGAGGCAATCAAACATGGGGAAGCACTAGCCTCATTCAGGTGTACAAAACAGTAAATATGCAATCCCAAAACCATAAAAGGCGTGGGCCTCGTGCACAAGCAAGTGGGATAGGGCGAGCAGACATGTGGGGGCACTGGCCTCACGCTATCAATGTAATACATACAAGGTCACTGCAACAGAACAATGTAGGCTCAAGTAATTGCAGGCCAGTGGAGTGAAGGCACAGAGAGGCGCTGGCCACATATTAATATGCAGTGCTAGCAATTAAACATCAGGCAATTTAAATACGGGAAATTGCAGGCAGTCAATATAAAAAGCAAGGCAATGGATGGATTGGATGGGAACAGCCACCTCAGTCTGGCTCAAATGAATAGGCTCTGTCTTGCAGGTTCAGCTCACATGTGTAAGGACGACAAGATAGATTTCGCCTGCTTGCATTTATGAGGATTTTCAGCAAAGGTATTCACTTCTCCTGATGAGATTAAGGGAGGTGACCTTCTTGTGAGTTGACCAGGAGTGGGAATGCAGGAGCTGTGAAGAATGAAGGTGAGACGTGAGGGAGATTGCCATGGAGGGGTCTAACGTTCCCCTAAAGAGAGTGTGACAATACCTGATGCTTAGGAGTTCACTGAGAGAAATGTCGGGTTCCCTTTGGTGTACGCTGCAGTATTCTGGTAAGTAGCCTTGCCTCTTTGACGGGACAAGGTAAGCAGAGAGTAAGAGAGGGAAAAAAAGGGAGCCTCTTGATGAAAAGAGTGAAGCTGCACCTATCGGGTGAGGCTTGAGTGAACTGCTGAAAAGTGGCTGCTGTTGCTGGGATATGGGCAAGCCGGGAGTTTCGGAGTTCCCGGAAGGACGGAAAGAGACTGGAAGGACAAAGGCTGATTCTAAGTGAGAGGCAGGAGAGAAAGGCACGGTGAGTTTGGGAGATGAGTGTGAAGAGCGAAGCGGTAATGGGTACGTTTCAAATAGGTAACAATAGATGTACCAAACAGGGAGGAATCACTGTGTTCCTGAAACGAGAATCGATTCCTATGAGGGGGGGAGCCAAACCCACAGGGCTCTTAGGGAAGACTGCGATGTTACACACAGTGCGTGCCGCCATGTCAGGTGAGAAGAAACAGTGCACACCAAAGCGCTTCCATCGGCCCCAGAGAGCCCAACCATACCCCCAAGGCATGATAGTCTCACCCAACCCGGTACATTGGATGACAAATCGCAGACTTGGAGCACCTCTCTCCTTCAGCCTGTTGCACTCAGGCATGTCTGCCTCTTTTTGTTGCTCTGCTTGCTGACCCGCACACTTTACATCCCGATCTGGCTTCTCCTTCACTTTATTCTTCTAGTTTTCACATCTGCAGGTGTTACTCTGAATTGAATGAATGGACCACGACCAGACTGCACATTACTATTGGCACTACTGTTGATCCTCATTGACTCTTTACTCCTCTACTTCATCCCAGTACCTAAAGTTTTCTGAGATTTGTGGTCCAAATGATTACCATAGTGTTTTAAGTTCTGTTGTTGCATACTGTTCTCTACATCACAATCCTTATCAACATTAGATGTTAAAGGAGTTTTAGAGGAGTTATCTACATGTGAAAGATACATTAAATTCTACTTAAGATGTTTAATAGAAGTAGGTTTTAAGACCTCTCAATTAAAGGGTTCTGAAAAATGAGAGCAGGCCATTCGAATCTCAGCGTTTATGTTTTTTCTTCAGTGTCAATGGAAGAATACTGCATCTCCCCTGTTGGCGCCATCACCTCCCCCCGACAGCCATCCCCTCCCATGTAATCCACCCTCAGAATACCATCCCCAAGGTCAAGATCAGGTAGAGGCTGACTTCCCCAGGCCAATTGGGAGGAGACTTTAGGTTGGGGATCAGTGTCATGGCCACAGGCCCCAAACACAAAAACCACACCATCTAGTGATGGGGCAATGGGTCACTTGACTTACTTATGTCCCTTTGGGACCCATAAACCCCCGGGGCCCTGGCTGGACTCAGTCCTGGCGCCTTTGGCACCAGCTCATATAGAGATGTGAGCAGGAACACTTTATTTCAGTGCAGGAGTGCTTTTACTCTATTTCAGTGCAGGAGTGCTTTTATTTTACAAGAACTTTCCAGGAGCCGAGTCATTGGGTGTGGCTTCCTAGGCCTGATCTTCATGTGCTGACTCAAGGGATGTGGCAGGGACTGGCAGGCAGGCTGAACCTGGTGGGCGTGGCTTCAGAAGCTCAGCTATATAAGCTACTCCATCCCTAAGGCCGGTGCTTCGCGTTACTGTGCACTTGCATGCAACGTGACGCTCACCGCCGCTTGAATCAGTTTATTTACCTTTGAAACCATGCATTCTCTGCATACTCACCTCAAGGAAACCGGTGCTTCATTGCTTCATCTGCAGACTCATCTCCTGACATCCAGTGATCTTGATCCCGACGCCTCAGCACCGCACTCCGCGTCAATGAACTCGGACCCTGTGAAGAAGAAAGACAAGGTTAGATCATCCGTCCTAGGGTCGCGCTGCATTTGAACCCTGCGCTCCCTAGTTAACACCTTATCAGCTACTGTACCGCAGCAGCTTGGTTCCTCATTCCCTCCGGCTGCCGCCTCGAGCTCCACAGCTTCTGCCGGGCCAGCAACATCACCTGTAAGGGAAGAAATCAAAAGAGCAAACATCAAAAGTGGAACGGACAGCAATACAATACAACAAACTTTACAATACAACACAAACAGACAAGGAAAGACAAAGGCGAACAGGAAAACTTACCTGAAGTATACTGGCTTAGTTGCAGCAGGACTGGACTATCATGTGCAAGGGACCAGTGAAGGAACTCAGTACAGATCATACAAGCACCCCTGCCAGAAGCAGCAGGATGGAGTGCTTGCCAAAACTAATCAACAGGTAAGCTTTCCAGGGAAGCACATCCCACGGGTACCACAGTTTGGGAGAAGGGGTCTGGAAGGGGATCAGGCACACAAGCTGGCATACTCACGCTCCCTATTCTCCACACAGGAGCAGTCCCGAGCAGCATCACCTATTACCACCAGTCACCACATAAGCGCAGAGGGTGAAGTCGGACACGAGCAACCTCACCCCCGGGAGGGCTGCAACCGTGCGCCAACGCCTCTGCAGAGACCAGGTGAGCATAACAATCAGTGATGAGTATGCAGAATTCACCATATGTTCCATATGAAGTGCAACAGCCCTGCGGACAGCTGTTTGCAATGTCCTATATGAAGAGGAGCAGCTCTGCTGAGGCGTGCTGGCGCTGTCCAATATGAAGTGCAGCAGCTCTTGTGGGGTTCAAATACAGCCTCCAGAGTAAATAGAAACTGCATTTGCCTACATTGGGTCTAAAAATGGAGAGCATAGAAAACACAGAGATGACTGCCAAACTGAAAGGGCAGCATTTCATTCGCAACTGCCATATCAAAATGCTGTTTCCAGAGAAACATAATTAAATTAGCCTTGCATTTGAGTGACTAGGCCAACGGCCTGAAACTACTTTCCATCAAATGGGACTCAAGTCTAAAGTGCAGGCTTGCTGAAACAGAGAGAAAAGAATAAACAGTAACTTTGTAAAAACAAAAACAGTTACCATTGAAAGGTGTGCATTGTGCAGATTAGAACAATGGGCACATGGAAAAATGAATCGCCATTCCCAGAATTATGCGAAATATATACATCAGGATGTAAAGATGAACATCGATGGCAAGGTACAGGAAACTACATATGAGATTATCTATTCAGGCCTCAGGTCTAAAGAAATAAATGGTGACATTAAAAGTACAGATCGCTGTTCATTAGAGCTTACTTTAGCACTGAGACTCAAAGTCACCTTCCCCCAATGGAAGCCAGTCCTCTGCTCTGCTCTCTATCTGAAAGACAATCTCTTTGAAGTTTCAGAGCGGAGGCTGTATTTATGCATGACAGAGGAGTTATTCATGTGGAATAAACAGCAGAGTCAACAGAGGGGCATCCCTTAATGGGTTGAACTCTAAATAATTATTGAAAATAAAATCTGAAAGTGGTCCGCTCAGAGATACTGATCACAAGCCTTTTCCTGAAGTATTTCCCATGAGCATTGAGGTTGGGCAATCTCCTCTGATTTTCACGATAAGCAAACAGATCATCCATTTGCTGAGAGGCACATGGTTACATCATCTATAGCTACTGCCCCACCCCCAGTCTGGTTCCATGTTTTAATATCCTCAAAAAAATATCACCATACAAAAATATCGCCATATTTCTACAGCGATATTAAGGCATGGAACCTGCGGGGGACACCCCCGCAGCCCCTGGATTATTTTTAAAGGAGCGGGGGACACCCCTGCCACCCCGGCTACCAGAAACCCCAAAAATAGTCCCCCCAAAAATATCACCTATGGTCGTCCCCGACGACCATATATATGCCGATATTTTTGGTGGGGATAATATGTAGTGATACCCCAAGCCCACTACACCACAGGTGAGAAACGTTACGCACCAAGGCAACCATTCTGCCCTTATCTCAATCAGGTACAGCAGGAGAAGAACACAATATAAACTAAAGATGGCACCAGTCTAACGTTCTGACATTACACGTGCATGCAGCAGACACGAAGCAAGTGCGCACTCAACATGAAGAACACTAACACTAGGTAATATATGAATTTATACATGAAGTATATTAACATGGACTCCGTAAGACATGAAGAACACTAAAATATGCAGTATATAAGCTGAATGCAACAAGAACGACATGCGTATATAGCTCACTGACATAGAAACACAACAGTAATGGGCAGCCATATCTTCCAAAATGGAAGCCGCAACATGCTTCTAGTTAAACAAAAAGGCCTCAAGGATTCACAAGAACACAAAATGCTGCATTTGCAAAACTACAGATCTGTGCATAGCTCATACAGTAGCTAAGCAGACCAAGCCATGGTTACTGAGAAATTAGGGAGGATGCGAACACCTGAGAGACAACACAAGGCAATGTGTCCCAAGACGCAAGCCATATATTCTTAGATTAATTAAAAGAACAGCCAGTCTCTGTAAGCCAGGTGCAGGATAATTATAAGCTCAAAGACTCCAATGGGGACTGGCTCAGGAGCGTCCCCAGTGGTAGAGAAAACCATGACACTCACACTAATATTAGCTAAAATCCCAAAAAATGTACAGTGAAATAAATCCAAACACGGTCTCCTCACACGTGACCCAAAGGTGATATCAGGAGGTCCCATCAGCTTGTTGTTACCCAATCAAAATGTTAACCCCTATAGGATGTATATGTAGTCAATCCCCTTAACCAATCCCCAGTCCCTGCAAGTTTTGTATTAAGAGATTATATTGTGATGTCAGCATTGATGATTTCTAAGTATTTAATCCATTGTTTCTATTAAATTAATTGAGAGCGATGACTTTTATGATTATAGGCTGTGTCTGCTTTATTGACATGTTAATAAAGCTAGGTTTTGCCTTTCATTTAGTCTATTTTCATTATGGAGTCCAGTTTTTCTGGCTCCTGATCATCTGTGTAATTTTGGGGTTTTCCACGGCCATCCTAACAGATGGTACTAGAGTTTATGGTCTGCTAGAGTCCTCAGATTGTCAAGGGTTCCCTGACATTGCCCGAAGACTACAGAGGTGACCTGTGGAGAGCAGTATCATGTGCAACAGAGAGAGGTCAACAGGAGCCCCTGTGAAGAAAAATCCTGCCTGATCCCCACAGGACCCCCCGTAAGGCGGACAGCAGCTGGAAGTTGAGGGAGACTCGATACTGAACACCCTCTGTGGCTTGGCAAAACGGGGAGAGGATTGTTTTGTAAAAAGGGGAGTGTGATGAGATAAAAAGATAAGAAAATAGATATCTTCTGAAAAGGGCCGGGAATGATCACGTGGTACAGTTCGTTATCGGGAAATAATAAAAAGAGGGATAATCTCACCTGGAGTTGAGAAGACGGCCGTAGTATATTTATTTGTGTAGTAGTTGCTGGTGCCATCCTCGTGTTGTAAGGCAGCTTAGGTTTTGTGAAAAGTTAACTTTTTTGTTGTGGAGGACGTGAAGTTGTGGTGTGGACCGAGGAGTATTGTCCAGGGCGGGATCAGTGAAGTGGGGCTGCTCAAGTCATGAGAGACGGCTGTGGTGTCACTCGGAAGGCTTGGAGGGAACAGCGAGGTGGGGCTGTTCAGAGCATGAGTGGTGTTTGTGGTGCCGCTCTGAAATATTGGGTTATGCAGGAGGTGTGTTCTTGAAGAGAGACACAAAAGTATTAGCTGCAAGAAAAGTATTGTTGGGGAAAGGGGTGAAAGGGAGTGAGTGAGAATTTGGTGTGGGACACTGTGGTAAAAATGTTTATGCCTTGGCTGAAGGAAGGCACTCACTCCAAGTAAGTACTGCAACACATGTGCACATATTTACATGCCGTGTATAAGGAAAAACATTTGCAAAATCGAATAGCCATTCTGGAACTGTGGAAGAGGCATGGGGAACACATAGAGGAGCCACCCACACCAGAATGGATGCTTAATCAGCATGGCAAAGGGGGCACAGCCCCCACAGCTCTTCCTCCTCCTCCCCAGAGGAGCGAATCACCCTTAGAAGAGCAGGGATTATATCCATTGCGAGTGATAAAAGCAGTGACAGGGTACACTAATCCCACATATGCACCCCTGCATACAGTAGTTAAGACATTTTAAGTGGTGAAAAAATAAGAAAGCAAAGACCTTTCCCCATAGATGAAGAATATGACAAGCAATGCAAGTAACAGGCAAAATTAATAGAAGCCAAGGAGGAGCTCCAGAGAGAAAAGGGAAGGCAGGGCAATAAAGGCGAAACAGCGACTGTGCCGAATGAATGAGTAGGACAGTTAATGCTCAAATTAGATGGAAAAGGCATAGGTGATTTCAAAGAAAGAGAAAGGGAAGTTGGAGAAAGGCAAGAGAGAAAAAGAGAAAAAAGAACAGGAGGAGAAAGAAAGAGGGTGGAAAAAAGTGGTGAGAGAGGAGGAAAGAAGGAATGAAGAAGAACTAGAAGAAGAGACATGAGAAGCAGACAGAAAAAGGCAGAAGAGATGAGAAGAAGAAAGAGAAGGGGGAACATAAAGAGAAGCAGAAAGGGAAATAGAAAAACAAAAGGAGGAAGAAAGGGACAGAGAGAGGCAATGTGGGATAGAAAGAAGTAGTGAAAGGCAAAGAAAGGAAGTTGATGATATTATTAGGATGCGCACAACCCCAGACAGGGGGAGACCAAAGACAAGAGCAAAGAGAAAGAGAGAGGCATTTACCAAGACGTGCAAGGAAGTAGATGAGATTATTAAAAAGCATACCCTTCCAGATGAAGGAGAGGACGGGGCCATATGAAGGAGGGTTAGTATCTTGTACAAGAGCAGAAGGGATGGAACCAGCAGCAGGATGGGGAGTAGAAAAGAGTCTCTGCAAGATAGAGGGAGACATGTATTGGAGGATGTGGTAAGTGGAACATATAGGATGATTCCCCTTGGGAAACTAGACTTTGAAGACAGAGAAGATGATGAAGGGGATGCAAGTAATGACACTGTTTGAATATGAAGAAAGAGAGGGAAGTGGAGAGGAGGAGGCTGCACAAGCCCCTTCTCCAAAAATGGAAGAGTGCAAGAGAGACTCACTTAAACTGCTGACAGTATTGACAGTATCGGCAGAAAAAGGGGCAGCTAGGACTACATGGCAATGCCCTCACCAGAGTGCCTCCCCTGTGCTCAACAGGCAATCCCAGGTCTTTGAAGGGAAGGTGGTGAAACCCTGACCTCAACAAGAATCCCCATAAACTCTTGCAGCTCCCAAAACTGCCAGAGTGCCAAATGGGGGAGCATGCGAAGTGGGAGCAAAATCCGTATGAAGGATTCTGAGACTGGGACAAGGACATTTATTTTATGAACTTTAAGAGGGTTCTGAGCCCAGCTGAGGGAGACCCATCTGTGACATTTTGAAGGGGTCCAAGCCCAAATGAGGGAGACCCATCTGTGAACTTTTAAAGGGGTCCAAGCCCAGCTGGGGGGGACCCGTGTGTGAACTTTAAGGACGGAGTCCAAGCCTGATCAAGGGAGACCCCTGGAGAAAACAAGGAAACATAATTGTGCTTCAAGGTCGCCAAAAACTCTCCTGGGTGAACGGCAGAGTTGGGGAGGCAAGGTCCCGCCTGTGGTGTTAACATTGACTCGAGAAAAACTGCAGAAACAAGAAGGAAGAAGCACACAGCCAATGTGTTGGCAAGCAACCTGGGAGACCGGTGTGTGCTAAGAAAGATTGAAGTTTGTAACAATAGATCGCAAGTGAAGGCTGTATGCATATGGATGAGATGCGACGAAAGCCAGATCTGCAAATGAACTTTAGAATAAAGACAGCTGTGGAATCAGCAATACTAAGTAGTGGAGTGGAGTGGTTCGGCAAAAAGGAGTAGCCCAATCAAAAGTCTCAGTGAAAGGTGTATTGTGTGAGGTGATAGAAGGGAATGAACTGTAATAGTGAAAATAAACAAAGTTAACCCTGAGAGAAGGGAAGAGGAAAAGCTGAACATTAAATTCTGAGTCAAAGTGGTCCTGCAGTGGTTTGTAAAGAAGCCACGCACATTTGAAAGTCTCCGACATCTGAAAAGCGGTCTGAGCCTGACTGAGGGAGACCCGATGTGTAAACAGCTTGGGTAAGGGAGCCCCGGCAAGTGTTCTCGAACTGTGAAAGGTCTGACCAATGTTGAACTTTTGGTTTTGAAGGGGTATTAACCCGACAGAGGGGGACCTACTTGAGGTCTGAGCCTGACAGAGGGGGATCCATGTGAACTTTGAACTTTGAAAGGTTTGAGCCCGACTGAGGGATACCTACTTGAACCTTTTGTTTTGGAAACGGTATGAGCCCAAGTGAGGGAGACCGGCGTGAACTTTGTGTTTTGGAAACGGCCCGAGCCGGACAGAGAGAGAGACAGGCATGAACTTTGTGTCTTTAAACGGTCCGACCCTGACTGAGGGAGACCAGTGTAAACCTTTTGTGGAACTATATATTGAAGCTCTAAAGTGAGACTTTAGCGTGGAAGGCCATGCAGGCCTCAATACACGTTAGAACTGCCTTTCATTTTGAAGAACCTGAGCTAGAGTTTGTCGTCCTGTCTACAGGGGCCTCCTTTCCCCGTGCAGTCCAACGTAGGGAGGAGAGCTGACTCACGGCATTTATTCTTTATAGCTTTGCACATTATTCCTTTTGCACACACATTGTTTCCCACGCACATTTTGTTACATTACAGTAAGGGCTGGCATTAGGTTTTGTTAGCATAGCCATCTTGTTTTGACAGATTCCACTAGGACTGTGCTATTATTTGATGGTTGGGTGTGCTCCATCCTAGACATAGGGCAAGATAGGCATTCTTCTGAACCCTTTTTTGAGAACAATAAAGTTTTTCCAATCATATCTTTTGTGTCTGTGTTGCTTTTGATACCATGGGTTCCTCACAGAGAACACAACTTTTCCGTGCCATTATTATATTCCCGTAAAACACCAGTTAACAATTGGGAGAGACATGATGAGTAACTTAAGCATGACAATATCATTTACTGTCCATGAGATAATATCCTCTACCCCAGGGATCCATTAGGTGAACGCACAAGAATTCATAACAATATTCTATGGCCCGGAAGCACAAAGACGCGTGCCACTGAACACAGATGTATTAATTTATGGATCACAAATATTGTGGGCATGGCTTCCAAGAATACATGGTAGACTATTGCTGTTAACCACAGAATTATTGTTTTCACCAGCTGTACCCAGAGACCTGGGAGAAGGGCAGATAATAATTATTGAACTAGAATCAGCAATGAATCTGAGCCACTGAAGACAGATTTATTAATTTATGGATCACAAATATTGTTAGCATGGCTTCCAAAAATACATGGTAGACTATTGCCGTTAACCACAGAATTATTGTTTTCACCAGATGTACCCAGAGACTTGGGAGAAGGGCAGATAATGATCATTGAACTAGAATCAGCAATAGTGAGGGAAAATAGAGTGATCTTACACATAGTTGATGATGAAGAGGCACATTGGAGGACAGTGATGGGGCATAAACTGACTGACTTTCCAGATGAGGACTTGATTGCAGATGAGATTTATTCTGGATTTACACTCCCTAAACAATATTGTTGAGGCAGAGTTCCCATTGGTTCCAAATCTATCCACAATATTGTGTAATATTCCTCCGAAAGCTAAATATTTTACAGTGATTGATTTAAAGAATGCTTTCTTTTCCATCCCATTGCATGAAGAGTCCCAGTATTTGTCCTCATTCACTTACCGCAAGATTAACCTAAAACACGCTTGGTTATTTCAGTGGTGCTGTGAGTCCCCCTCAGTCTTTAACTGGGTAACATACAACTTGACAGCACCGTAATACAATATGTAGATGACATTATAGTGTGCAGCACTACAGAGGAATAGTGGAGGAGAGACTCACTTAAAGTGATGACAGTATTGTCAGAAAAAGGGTACAAGGTCAAAAAAGAGAACATTCAGTGTTTCCAGGAAGAAGTACTATATTAAGGATATCGAATATCAAGAGAAGGAAGAAAAGTGATGCATGAACGAGCAGACGTAATCATGAAGACATCCAGACCAGACACAGGGAAGGGATTACAGCAATTTCTAGGTCTTTGCAACTACTGCAGGGCATGGGTTGTCGACTACAGCACATATTTAAGTCCACTTTTAAAATGACTCAAGGAAGCAACAAGAGAAAACAGTAATATAGCCTGGACAGGTGAGATGATAGATGCCTTTGATGAATTGAAGTTTGCAATTAGCACAGCTCCCGTGTTAGGCATATCTGATTACAATGAAGAATTATTTTTATTTTCCCATTTAAATGGAGTAGTGATGACGGGTGTCCATGCACAGAAAACTATCATGGGACACAAGTTATTAGCATTCTACCGAGGGATTTTAGACCCAGTAATGAGAGGACATTATCCCTGCAAACAACCATTAACAGCAGCAGCCGTTTTTGCGATCGAGAAATTTGCCAGCACATCAATGCAATACACAGTTACATTAACTGTTGAACATGCCCTATTTCCATCCTTGAAAAGTCCAAAATCACATTGACCACACAGAGCGCCTCTGGGTATGAAGCAATTATATCCAACCCAAAGCTCAAAATTGTCAGGAGTCGAGTGGTGAATCCAGCTAGATTCAACATTCATAGCAGAGCCAGTGAATATTATGATGAGATACCACATTTTAGAGAAAATACTACAAGAGGGGGGACAATCCTTTTCATTGATGGGTCCCCATCGATAGATCAGAGAATGGGAGAGCAACACAGCAGGACAGCAGTAATAAAACCAAAACTGGATGATAGCTTTGAGACAGTGACAAGTGCGAGATTGCCATTGCATTTCTCGGCACAAGCAGCAGAATTGGTAGCGCTGATTTTGGCACTCAAAACGCCTGAAGTAGAGGTGGTAACGGTGTATTCCGACTCCGCCTATGTGACATCAACAGTACACGCAGGACTATTAAACAAAATGTGGAGCATATTGTTGCAGCGCCAGAAATAGGTTTTCTGGTTGGGTGTATGGCAGATAACTCAAATTAATAACACAGAGGTCAGTCGTTTGGTGACATGCTGATTTATTTGTGCACTTGATGCAAGCTTTCCTTCAAATAATACATTCCTCTGCATGTGTTTCACCACAAAGGATGGAGTGGCTCATCAGGAGGAAGACAAAGGGCCTTGTTCCAATTGTGGTGGTCTGGAAACAAGGGTGCCTAGACCGCCACACTACGAGTCTGCCTGAAGGGGCCATTCTGTCATGTAGCATTTGTGCACAGAATAAATCCCAGAAACAAAGACCTGCAGGCCTTTTTTAACCCCTGAAAATTCCACCTGCACCTTGGCAAAATCTCTCCCTCGATTTCATCACAGATCTGCCTCCCTGTCAGGGGTTCAACACTATCCTAGTGGTTGTTGACCTATTCTCTAAAATGGCCCATTTCATTCCACTTAAGGGTCTACCTAACGCATCCAGTCTGGCACAGGGTTTTTTAGAGCAAATCGTACGATTACATGGTTTCCCCTCCGTCCTGATTTCTGACCGAGGGAGTCAGTTTGTGTTTAACTTCTGGAGGAAGAGTTGTGCAATTGCCCAAATCGATATTCATCAGTCCTCTAGTCACCATCCCCAAACTGATGGCCAAATGGAGCGGATGAATCAGACACTAGAACAATACCTACGGTGCATGTTACATCAAGTGGAAGAAAGCTGGAAGGATGTGCTCTGGATAGCCGATATGCCTACAACAACTCGCTACATACCAGTACCAGACAGAGTCCATTCTATACCGTATATGGAAGACACCCACGTACTTCCGAATTAGATACCCCCATGGCCTTGGAAAGGCCCACGGTGAAGACTTTACATACAACCATCACTCAAGCCTTCAAAAAGGCAGCAGAAGACTTGATCCAAGCCAAAGAAAGACAGAAAAGTTCTCTGATCAACACTGAAGAAAAGTCCCAGACTACCAAGTCGGTGATGAAGTCTGGTTGGCGTCTCGGCACGTGCCCATAAGAGGAACTCAAACATTTCGTCCCAGATACCTTGTGCCTACACCATCAAGGCTATTATAAATCCTGTGGTAGTAAAACTAGCTTTACCACCAAATATGCAGATCCATCCCGTATTCCATGTGTCACTCTTAAAACCTGTTCAGCCTGGAACTCGGGTCAAAACACCAACAAATCTGATACCGGTTAACGGAGAACCCGAATTTGAAGTCAGGGACATCCTAGATTCTAAACTCACCAGGTCCAAGTTATATTACTTAGTGGACTGGAAGGGATACGGCCCTCAGGACAGGGCATGGGAGCCTAGCGAGCACGTCCATGCGCCACACCTAGTAAGACGATTTCATCGGAACCATCTGACCAAACCAGAGCCAGATGGAGAAAATACCTTGAGAGGGTCCTTTGGGAGGAGTGCTGTCATGATCCATGCCCCTGACCCCCTCAGGTATAACAGCCCCCTGGCAGCAGTGGAGCTAAATCCCTTCACGCTGGCCAGAAGGGCCTTAAAACTCCATCAGAAACATACATGGAGTCAGTCCTGGTGCCTTTGGCACCAGGCTCATTACCAGGAATAAAGCAATACCAGTTTTGAACCTTAATCCAACATGGAGGCCTATTACACAGCTCAGTTCTTTAGAACCAAGCCATGCGATCTAGTGTTTTGGGTGTGGCTGGGCCTGGAACTACTTAGCCTGGAACTACTTTACCTGGGATATTTAAACCACACCCAAACAGCAGAACACGCTTCGCGTTATTCTGCACTCCTGCAGCGTAACGCTCACCGTGTCCAGCTCCTGCTCATCTGCTTCTCCGGCGGCCCGATCCTGAAGCACTAGATCCGGATTCCATTAATAACCTGGAAGAACAAGAAAAGCATTAGTGAGCAAGAACACTTACCTGTGAAGTAACCAGTCTTGAATCCATCCTGCACTTTGCTTACCTCGCCCATCTCCGGAGTTTGCTGCAACCTGCAAAGGTAAAGGAACAAGAACAGCATTAATAACAATTCTTACCAGGGCAAGCAGCGAGTCCTGGCAGCACCCTGCGCTTCTCTTACCTCGCCCATCTCCGGGTTTCACCGCAACCTGCAAGGGTGAAGGAACAAGGTCAGCATTAACAAAGCACTTAGCTTGGCAAGCAGCGCTTCGATCGCTCATCACTCTGGAACATCACTGCAATCTGTACAAAGAAGGGAAGAGAACACAGGTTAGCAATTAACACCAATAACCAGCGCAGCGCTCCACGCATCAATAACTCACCGTGGTCTTCGCCACCAGCGTGGCAATTCCGAGTTCGCAACCATCCCTGTGAAAACAAAAAGAGACATTGTTAGGGAACAGCATAGTGGAGCAAGATGCTGAGAAGGCAGACAACAGAGGGAAAGAAAGAGACAGACTAAAGACGGAAAAGACATTGTAACTCACCTGGAAGATAGCAAGCAGAGTCGGAGTCACAGCCGGTCTGGACCCGACATAAGGGCACACGGACCAGTGAAGCAACTGGGTCCACGGAACACCGGCACCAACCACGCGACCCTCCACAGAGACGCAGGATGAGAGTTCAACGCACAAAAACCTAAGGTGAGCAATAACCCCAAGGGAGCGGATTTGGACCAGAGGGAGGTGGGAGTTCACCCATCACAGAACCAGTATCTTAACCCTCCATTCTCCTGTTATAGGCACTACCCAACATCTGGCACATATCCAAGCAGAGAGGGGTCCAGGATAGCGCTTAGACCTCCATCCAGTATTGTGTGGCGCCCCCATGGTTACCAGGTGAGCGTAACACCAATGCTCATTCCTGGTACATTAAAGTTTCAACCACAGTTATGGTTTTCTCCGATTTTTCTTGTGCCATTGTTTCTGGAGCAGAGCTTTGCACTTTCCAAAGGCACTATCTGCAAAGGTCCTCCTTTATCTTCGACCCATGTCGGCAGTTTGGCAAGTCTAGGCCATAAAGGCTTGCATCAATTCTGCACTATGTCAATGGTTAGCTGATAGAAACCAATGACTACCCAGGCTCTGCAGATAACCACTCCTTCTTCCCACCCATCTGGTGAAAGCACTGATCCCCAAATCTGGATCTGTCCTCTGTTCTTCCATCTATGAATTTCTCCTGCAGATTTTCCTTGACTTTCCAGTCTTATGTGTACTTCCTATCTGATTCCAGCTCCTTTTACTCCAGGCTTTTCATATCTGATCACGTGATTCTTAGTATGAGTTCTTAGCCTTGTCTTTGTGTCTTGGACTTAATCATCTTCTTCTGGATCTGTCCATTCAGTTGCCCATTCGAGAAAGGCTGTTCGGCCCATGAACTGACCTCTTTAATTATTTATTTATATTCATATAGTGCAAACAGCCTGGGGCCATTGAGGCGCTGTTACTTGCAAGAGTTTAGTTACAGAGGTACAGGCGTGGAAGCAGTCATTGGCACATTGTAAATCAATACAGACATAGACATAGAGTGCTATGTGTGATAGACAATGTGCTGTCTGGACGTCTATTTCAATAGCTATGAAGATCTTAGACTTGCCCATGCTATAAGGCAGGAGTGCACATGCAAAGCATTCCTCCTTTGAGGTTCTCCTTCCTACTTCTTTCATATGCTGATACCATATGTTATTCCCCATGTGTGCTGTACTATCCATCATTCAACTCATGATCATCCTCTTAGGTCTCTTTTCTTATGAGCTCCTATAATCCTCTCATGAAGAATGTCAGCATAATTCCTTCTTACTGGACCAATTACAGAATTTCTTTTCAGTGGATTGGATTTTTTTAAACGTGCTACCTGTGTAGGAGAAAGTTCCAAAAGCCTCATCCTATTAACATAATATGAAGGCAAAAAAGAGTCCCGTATAATCTCCATACGTGACCTTCCCCCAAAAGGAAATCTAGATTTATCTATCACAGGACTAGGTGCCTTTGAATATACCTGTAGAGTTGGGACAATTACATAAGGTCTCGGTTGCTTGGTAGTTGCCACATCTGTACCCTCTGTCTGCATAGCAAGATACACAGGGATCCTTGCTTTATTTGGATCCAAATAGTAAGCAGTACGTACTATGAGTGAAATAAGAATCACAATAAACAAGATGCATGCATAGATAACATATAGATAGGCCCACTTCATACAACAGTGGCTTCTTACTCGTTATGAGGGCCACTCATTATTGGCAACATTATTGTTGCTGTCGATATTTCCCATTCTTTAATAAGGAAGGAAAAATCAAAATGTATTTGGGTAATATGCAATACTCTGGCAATATCGTGATTTTCTCAACAAGCTCTTCAAACAGATGGCTGATTGCAGGATGATTGACAGGGTTCCTGATGTACAGAAAAGAGTCGTCCTTCTGCCAAACAAAATGTGGACGCGTTTCCAGTAAGAAGTAGAAGACTATTGACAGTAGGCTCTGGATCTCTTCCTCCAAAAGTCTAATTCAGGAGGTTCTTATTGTTCTCTCAGAATATAGATTAACCTGTTCAATTTTATCACATAACAATTCCTTAATTACCACTGTATTCCTTGGATCTCTCAAGAAAGTGCGAACTTCAGTTTGTCTTCCAACAAGATGTGGGCATTTTTCAATCAAATATTGGAAAACCAACCCTACTAGTCTACGAGCATTCTCATCAGATAGGGGCATTTGTGCTTTCCCCACTGTACTCAGGATGCTGGAGAAACTGCTCTATTATAGCTGCGAGCAATCTCCTTATGAATGGGCCATCCTTAGAATATTGCAGGAATAGATGAATGTTGGTAGTTCTCCCCACAAGCACAGGATATGCAAGAAGAATGAACAGAAAAACTGCAAGAACGATCCTGTGAATGTGGCCATCGGGCACTACCATGGGTACCTCCGAAAAGAAACTCAGCGAGAAAGGAATCGGGGAACTGTTCCCTTTTCCAGTCCTTGAAAAGGAACTCCAGATCTGGCATCTTTCCTTCTCGATCAAGACTTAAATGTGTCTCAGTCCAATGTTTAGCAAGCTCCTGTGGCACAAGAACAAATAGCCGTCTTTCTTAGCAGCTTAAAAGAGTGTCCCAAAACAAGCCACAGTCCAAAGTATTCTATGTCTGATTCTTTGACAGTCTCTGCATCCTTCATCCTTATCATGGATCTTGTCTGCATTTGCTGAGGTACTTCCCCAATGCTTGCTTCCGATTGGGGTGGAGGGCAAGGGGGTGCTCCAGTGTAGATCTTCACATCTCAGAGAAATATCCACGCACGTCTTCCTAGCACTTTCACTGCTGACAGTGTTACGTCCTCTACAACAAATTGACCTTTAAAGCGCGGCTCGTGCCTTCACGTGTGAAGTTCCTAATCAAGATCTGATCCCCAGGGAAAAGTTTGGGAAGACATAGTTCTTTAAATCTGGTTGTTGCATGGTCTCCATCTGTGTTTCGAGCCCCCACACCTCTTCTGCTTCAACTGATTTGAAATAACAGAGATACTTGAAGTCATACATGTTAAGTAGGCATGTAACTCCTTTCCCAACAATTCTGCTGTCGTCTGGGCATCACTTCTAGTTCTAAATGGAGGTGTGAGGGGTGTCCTCATCCGCCTTCCTGTCACTAGTTCATGGAGTGTAAGATGGTGGTCGGAACCTGGTTGATTTCTCAAGGCATACAATTCCAGTGGTAGGCAATGCAACCATCCTTTTTTCAAGGTAAGCGTCAATTTGGCTATTCTTCTTTAAGCAAGCCGTTGAGTCTCTCACAAACTCTGTTCAATTACAGTGTAGAAGCCGATGAAAACATGTGCTTTATACTGAGCAACAAGCTTATCTTTTCAAAGACTTAATTAACAAAATGAAGGCCATTATCTGATCTTAATACTTGATATATTCCCCATCTAGGAAATACTTCTCGTACTAAAATATTTCGCTGCACAGGTGGAATCTGAATATATACATGGACCAGCATCAATCCACCTTGAAAAGGGACATACTACCACTATCATATATCTGTATCCATTACAGACCTGTAGCATATGAACATAGTCGATATGTAAATGCTGGGAAGGACCATTAGGTCTCGGGATGACTCCTCTATTTGTCCATTGGGACTTTAGAGATCACCTCTCTTTCAGGAATCTTCTCTGCACCTTCATCGCTGCTATTCACAGGCAACTCATATGCCGGATTGCTGTACCCTGTCGCTGCCTTAAATTCTCTCAATGAGTACAGTCCGTCATCTTTTGTAGTATCGCCTTTTATTTCAGGCACGGCGGGAGGAATAGAAGGCTCCTCACCCCCCACTTTGCATATGTTAAGTATCCAATCCTCAGGAAGTGGCTCTTCTCTTTCCTCCTAGTACATTTGCCAGAGCTCTAAGCTTGCTAGCCTTTTATCTAACTTTTTTCCTATGTATGCTGCGTGCAAATATGTCATCATGTGTTGCAAAACTGCCTTTGATAATGATCTCCCTTTTGGCCATGGCATGAACATCTTGTCTGCTGTGCCCTTAACCCGTTCCGCACTGTACTGCTTAAGCTTGGGTGCACTTTTGGTAACTGTTTGTATAGATGTATAAGTGGAGTAATATCCTCCATTTTGACTCGCCACACTTGACTGTCAATACTCAGCTTTACACTTTGCACTTTTTCAAAAATAGGTTTCAGAAAAATAATACAATATGAGCATGCACCAATCGTCGCAGCTCCAAACCCTTTATATCATGTTTTTAGCTCAATCATTTATCCACTAAATACCATCAATTCAACTAAACAAATAAATAATTAACTCTCAAGTCTTGTATTTTTCCTTTTCATGTTTCTTAATTTGTCTATTACTTTTTTTCTTTTCACCACATATATATTTATCCAACACATAAAACAAACTGACAAACTCGCCCGGCCCATATATCTCAGCCCGTGAACCTCGAGACTATATCTTCACTCACGATCTTCGTGATACCCCTAAAAACACTCCTATGGAGTTGGAATCATTCTCTTCAGGCTGTCTTTAAAGATGTCTGTGGCCTACGTCATCCGCTAATGGGACTCTAGATAAGACTCCTTCTGATAAGTGCTATGACGCAGGACACTGGGTTTACTCTACTGTGACGTTCCTCATCTCACAATTTCACAATTGCTTGGCTCCTCTCCTCAAGTCAATAACTTAATAACTCGACTCTCATTGTCTCGAGTTGTTTACCCCCAACCTCCCTCCCTTACTCGTTTCCCCTTATCACTTTCTCCACTCGCTGCCCATTCACAATTTTTCCACTTCACTCAGTTTTACTCAGCATTCGCTTTTTCAACTTCCGACTCTCGGGATCGTTGCCTCTTCAATCAGCCTTTTCAACTTTCCATCCGCTCAGCTTCCTGTAGAAATCGGGAGGGGGATTTTGCCTGAAAACAAAGGACCCATCTCAGCTACGCTTGCAAGCCTTATTTTAAACTAATATCTGCTATCTACAGGGACTTTCATGTCCTTTCAGCCGAATGGGAGAGGACATCCGATATTGCCGGGACCCCAAAGCTTTCTAGGTTGACGGTTCTTTAACCATCATCTCTCTGATTTAATAGTTCAAATGCAGAGAATCCCTTTGAGGACGGTGGGGTCTTTCGGATGGCAAAAAGGTCACACAGTGTCATGACATTCCAGTTTTTGCTGTCAGCTTCAACCAACTTGAACCGGGAACGCCGACCCAGCGCTTTAAGACAAGTTAGCAATACTTTGAAATGAATGGGGATGCAGAAGATACTTAAACATCAACAATCAAAACGACTCAGGAAGTTGGCAAAGTTGACTGTTTTAATATCAATTGTCTAAAACAGGGAGTACAAGGGACATCAACAGAGGTCTCATAGCATGGCCTCTCAATGCATTTTATAAAAACATTATTTATATAACATAAACTCGTCATCAATGACTTTAATCTATGTATTTACTAACGTCATCCTACGTGGCAAACTACAAAAACCTAGTGGCAAATGTGATAGACTTAAGGAGAACATCTACGTATATGTTCCATACTAATCTAAAACGTGATAGGTTCTTCAACATCAGGTGGGACTACTAAGCCCGCCCTTCAAACAAGTCACTATGAACGTCACTAAATACACAACGTCCCATTGGTTATACAAACTATAGGGCTCTTAATTACACGCCCCCTATAATTGGTTGGCACTCTTACATCTGTCAGTACTTTTCCACCCACGTTAGCAGCACGCAGGCTGGAGTTCCAGGTGCTGGTGAGCTGGTCATAACCATAGCTTCCCACCAATAAGCATATCATCTATCATCACCTCAGTGGTCTGCACGTCAATTAAGACTTTGAACTTGGCCTTGGAAATGTTCTTTGCTCTGGAGAATTCAGGGGAGAAGAGGCACGCTCTGCCCCTCTGCATAGGTGTGGTTCGTCATGTTTGTCCAGTTCCATCCATCCACGTGACTGAAGACCACACATTTGAGCTCTGGTGCATTTAAAATACTACTATTTATAAACTTCTGACGTCTTCCTTGTTTTCATCCATGCCTTCTGAACAGGAGTTTCATTCTTTCACATGATTGTAACTAATGTCTGCTCATCCCAGTCCGATAAAACCATGGCTTCTTGGGGCTGATCTAACCTCACCTTTATGAGATTCACTTCTGTAATTCAATTGTTTTTTCAACTGTGACACACTGGAAAAGGCCTTCCTTCCCTGGTCCAGCTCTGCTATAACATGTAGTGGAAACATCCATTCTTTATTTACTCCTATATTTGTGTACATTGCCACTTGCCACAATCTATTCACTACATAGCTAGCCTCAAGAATACTTCATCTGCTTGCGTTTCTTTGCATCTGGTCCAGCTCTGCTATAACATGTAGGGGAAACATCTATTCTTTATTTACTCATATATATGTGTACATTGCTGCTTGCCACAATCTATTTACTACATAGCTAGCCTCAAGAATACTTCATCTGCTCTTAAGGACCATTATTTGTTACGTATGAGTACCATAAGGACTAATGTCTCCTCTTTATAGCAGCCCAGATTTCAGGAAAAGAATTGCCTTTCTTTCTCTCTACCTTCCTCCTCAGGTTACACCTGAAGGAAAGGTTGTGCAGGTAAGGGATCATTCCTTTGGGCAAATGCCAAGTCCGGAATAATTTCTTGTCAAAAGTAAAGTGTGGGTAAGCTGGAATCCCAGTGCGCTTAACCAAAACAATGGGTCAAACTAACAGCTAGCTGTATGCCTAGTACGCAGGTTATACCCTTCCCACAAGAGACAATGCACCACAGTTGTACTAGTGAAATGCGCTTAGCAAAAGAGTTGTATTCAGCTTCTTGATTTTCAAGAACAATCCGCCTGACATTGTAGTATTTTCAGCCTACACGTGTTTCGCTACAGCGTCTTTATCAAGGCCTGATACAAGGTTGGGGTGATCCCTTACTGTTAAAGCTTCCGGTATGCTGCACCCTGGATTAATCTTAAATTGCTGGTATAGGTATGCACTATGCTTTACTGGGTAATTAAGAAACACTGATATATTCACTGTGTTGGCAGATGCTGAATAGTTCTTGTGCAGATGTCCGGTTGGGAATCATCTGCTGTGGCATCTGCGGTCTGTCTCTTCTTCAAGGGTCTGGTGTGAAACAACCTCAAATGTAGCAGGGGTGGTGTCTACATTGTTCTCTTCAAAACCCTTGCTTCCTGAAGGGAGGCAGATTAATGTGTCTTTCATCACATCAGGAAAGGTCCTGTCCCAATGCGATAGAAATGGTAGGTGCACACCACTTATGGTATCTGACTCCTCCTCACAACCGTACTGCAGGTGTGAGAAACGGTACTCACTTAGACAACCCATGCAACCCTACCTTGCAGGGATTGCGAAGCGCTAAACTTGCCTGCTATGGAGGATATGAACATGCCGTAACAGAGGTGAAGAAAGCAAATGACGTTACTACTGAGCACTGACACACATGCATTAGACACGAAGCGGAAACGCATCTACCACAAAGATACATGAACATGCTTGTATACATTAGGTTAGGAAACCTATGCTAGACATCTCTATGCTGAAATGCAAGATGCACAAGAATACAAATAATGCTTGTTTAATGCAGATTGTGACTAAAAAGAGTGTCCATGCAAAACAAGATGGACGTGCAGCCACATGTGGGTGAATGGGAGACAGTGGAGAAGCTGCGAGGTTGCAGGGGGACGCGGGTCACTGAGTTAGCAGAAACCCCAAAGTTGAACAGCCCAGACAATAAGAGCATATGTTTGAAAAGGATACCGGGGAAATAAAGGTTTGAATCAGCACCCAAAGGTACAGACAATACCAGTTCCCAGATGTGAGATGCTGTTTTACTAGATCAGCAAAGAACTAAGTAATGCTGGAAGGTCAGGTTCCCACCAGCTCAGACTTAATATTGAGAGGAAAGTAGCTCGAACAAGTCTCTAGAGGCCAAAGAAGCTAATGACACTCGCACTGACAATAGCTAAAATCCTCATAAATGCTGAACAGAATAATCTAAAACGTAGTCTCCACACACACAGTTGGAGGATAATGTCTATTCATCAGAGTCAGACACAAACAGGCAAAGACTTTCATTCCCATCCACTTCTCGGGACAAAAGATACAAGGAAATGCAAAAGAGAAAGCTAAGCGTCCAGGCTTGTGGCCTAGGGAATCAGAAATTGTAACTTTATTGGGAGAAGTAGCACCCTGGTGCAGTTCTCACCACACCCTATTGTGCTCATGTGCTGGTAACCTTCCAAATTAACAAGGCTGAGAAAGCCACCACGGACCAATCCCTGCACACTTTTAACACTTGTCTATCATTGCTGCAACAGCCAATTATCCTGCAGTGTGATGACATATTTTTATTTGTAGCATTTTAGTAGGTGGTCACACCTATGCAATGTGTATATAGATGATTCCCCTAACCAATCCCGTCCCAATTTACGTTTTCTGAAATGAAACGTCAATTGTGATGACACACCCATTCTCAAGGTTTTGTAAGGCCTGGAATTATTCAGGAGAGTGGAACATCATCTTGATGTCCATAGCTGTCCATGTTTGCGATGGGTTTTGTCAAATAAAACAATTCTCTGTCAGGTTTCTACTTATCCACAGGGGTCTTTATCCCTATTTTGACATGTGGTCGCTGAGGATGGTTGGCCAATGCCCTCGGTCCTTTACCGCTTGTAAGTAAAGATTTGTCTGGAAGTAACTTTCCCTCCATATTTTTGGACCCCCAAAATGTTGCTTTTGTTACAGTATCCTGACCGGACTTTTTGCTCATTGTTATGGGGACACTACCATGTCCTCTAGGCTGTCAGTCGACCTTTCCTGTTTTTAATATTCAGTGTTCACCTTCACACTCTTTTTGTGTACCAGAATACATAACGTTCTGGGTTTCACATGTTTCTGTGTTTTTGTAACAAGAATGGTTCTGTTTAATAAATAACCCAGGGTCAAAGACTTTGTTGACCTAACACTAAAAATTGTATTGTGTCGGTATGTAGGAGCATACCAAAGGACCTTATGTGTGATCTCTCACCCTGATTGTTTTGTTTTGAATTACTCAATAGTTTACGCCCGCCTGGGTTTATCAGGGCCTAGCCAGGTGCCCTTTTTTGAATTTACTCAAGGCTGTCAGTACAGAGAAACTTTGTTTCTCTTAGTCTTTTGACTTTGTTGCCACTTTTTGGTAATAGTTTATCATTGCGCAAAGTACATTACTGTATTGCGCAATGGGGACGTTGTGTCTTCGGGCCCTAGACACCCTCTAATGATTTTTTGGTGATTGTGCAGTGTGCCTGGGAACAGACTGGTGGCAGCAGTAGGTTTTCTTTGTATTTCTATAACTTTTACTCAAACCATATACTGCTTACCGCGTTTGTCTCAGGACTGTGACCAGTGTCCGTCATGGCTGTGCCAGATGGTCCTTTGCCTGTTCCTTTGGCCATTTTATCCTTTGGCCTTCCCACTGGTCTCCCCGACCTGGGACTTCCTTATTTCGCAATGGAACTGCCTGCGAAAGCTGCTTCTCTTGAAGGTCCCTGCAGGTCATGTGTGTGGGTACCCAGGAAGTGGGCTGGGACTGTCTGGTCCCCATCCACACTATTTGTGCCAATGGGCGGCGCCAAGCTTGGGTTTGGGAGGGCTAAAGCCCGCCAATTTGAAGCAGCTCAGCCAGGCAAGAACCTGTGACATTTTTCACACCTGAGAGCGGTGCATTTACTTAAGCAAATACACTGCTCTCTGAGGTGAGAAAACAGTAATTGAAGTGAACGTACTGGCTGGGGACAAATGTCTACCCAGGGGATATCAGTAGACCACTGCCACCACCTCCCCTTTGTTGTGGCTAAAGGCTTATTTGCTGGCTCAGCTTTTACATTGTTAAACAGTAGTGTAATCGCACAGCCCGAATGACACGTTAGGTATGTTGGCCATAAGGAAATTGCATCATGTAACGAACACCACGAACCATGAAGCCTGAATGTGGCCAATGAGAATCCATTTTGTAATTGTCCGCTATTTTCTTTTTCTGTAACGCTTTGCAAAACATATCCTGTGCTTCAGACCAACACACGGTGCGAGGCCGTAGCTTGAACTCTGAATACTAACGTAGACAGGAATGTGAAATCGTGCAGAAATACATTGTTTTATTGTTCGGTAAAGCCTTGAAGCTGTACAAGAGCCGCGGCTAATCAGAAGCCCAGGTGCCAGCCTGTCTTCCAAACGCTGTTGTAAAAGGCAGTTAAATGAGAATTATATGCAACTAACGGTGCTCCTTCACGGAGGATGGTATTTCTCTGCTTCAGAACTGTTTGACCCTTAACCCATGCATGCAGCAACCAGATAAAATTGCTGGAACATCTCCCTGCTACAACATGATATCCTTCCCTGTGCCAGTGCCCCGTGTTACCCAAAACACTAAGCTGTCTCTGCAAACCTCAGCTATAAATACTGAATGTTTAGACTGAATGAAGTTACGTGCCTAACTGACAATTACTGAACCCTAGCTTGAACGTCATGTAAATGGGTGGACCGAATGATGCTGTTCAATGATGATGTATTATGTATGAATATTACTGCTTTATCGACGGCTCTCTCTCTCTCTCTCTCCTCTCACTGTGTTTGTGAGCACACGTCGTGAGGTGTTGAGACCCGATCGGCCGATCGAGATACTCTGAATAAAACCAGACTTGTTTGGGAGACGAACCTCACAACTGGCGTGTCATTAGTATATGGCTATTGTGCCTTTATTCCATGTATGGGGCCTCATTACACGGACGGCGGTAAGGAAATAACGTTACCGGTAAGTGAATACCGGAAACGCTAAATTTCCTATCCAATTATGACCCGGACTTGCCTCTATTAGCGTCATTGTTAAGTACGGTGGCACTAATAGTGGCAAGTCCGTGGGCGCGCGACCCCCAGGTCGGAAATAGCGGCATGTCGAAAATAGCATCCCATCACAAGGTAGGCGGACATGGTAATAGCGGCATGATAAAGACCCCAAAACACCCTACCGCCATGGCGCTAATACCGGCATCGCGAACCACCCATTAAGAGACCTGAGCAGTCCACCTGCCACAGGTGGCCACATCCAGCACAGGTGTAGGGGATGGAGAATGTGGCAGCACAAAAGGGCACACCACACCCCTTCCCACACAAAAATGCTTCCAATACTGCCCGCATTACATGGGCTGGAGGATGTGATTGTAGTGCGGCACCATCAACAACACGAAGCACAGAGGAGACGCAGGAGGAGTAGGAGTAGGAGTAGGGCAAGACAGGCGCAGCAAGCACCAGCAGGGCACCCAGAAATACCACAGAACCAGCAGGAAGAGGACAAGAAAATTGCACATAGCCGTACCTGCGCTGTGATGGAGCAGGCATCCGGCCTCTACAACACACGGCACCGGTCCTTAAGCGTGCTGGGTGAAGCCCTCCTCTACGGCCATGTCAAAGTGCCGAAGTAAACCATGGCATGTGTATTGCGGGACTGAAATTACAGCATGCGGAATGTGACTATGCCACCTGACATGCAAGCACAAGATGAGGATGATGTGGATGGTGATGAGGATGGCTCAAAAGGCCCGCAGGGACATGCAAGTGGCAATGTCCAGGCAGGACACGATGTGCATCAGCATCTGATGCATCAGATTGCATGTCATACAAGGTATGACTGTAATGGATAAAGATGGGTATTACTGCCCTGATGCATGTGGTCAGTCCCACAAAGAACCATCTCGCCAATACAGTACACACACACAATGATGAATACCAAGCCAGTGTAAACTTTCAAACAGTGTATTGTGAACAAAATACAACAATAAGTGCAGGGCCCCAACTGTGAAAACACCCTTACCCTCTCCCCCCACAACACTCCCAAAATCACCCTTACCCCCCTCCCCCCACAACACTCCCAAAATCACCATTAGCCCCCTCCCCCCACAACACTCCCAAAATCACCTTTAACCCCCTCCCCCACAACACTCCCAAAATCACCCTTAACCCCCTCCCCCCACAACAACCCCATGTGAGCCTCATGGCGTGAATGTGTCCTTCTCCACATGTGGCACCCAGTCCTTGCTGGCCCTAATTGCCAGTGCCTGCTCCGTCAACTGGTGGTTGTGAAGTGGTGCGCCGCAGGTTGCGCAGAGACCGGCGTAGGGGGCTACTTTGCCGTGAACTCCCAGAGGAGGTTGGGCCCGGTTCATCTTGAGTTAGGAGTGGGCATAGGCGCTCAATTGCGTCTGCTATGTGGTTCATTGCCTGCCTGAGTTGGGTCATTTCATTGCAGATTCTGTTGGTGCATGCCTCCATGGCCTCCCTCGTCTGCTGTGCAAATGTACCGATGTCCTCCCTTAGGCGGCCTGTCTCAGCCACATGCTGCCCTACTAGACCAGTCATCTCGGTCTGCCTCTGAAAGATGGATGATAGGTCATGACGCATGGTGGGTGCTGGTGGGATGGATGATGTGTCTGGATCCATGGCACTTGCATCAGGTGAGAATTCCTGGGGGCTCCATGGCCCTTCAAGGGTGGGGGTGGGTGATTCTCCTTGGCTACCCGGACCTGATGACAACCTCGGGCTTGCCAGTAAGGGGCGTGTTGGTCTGGGGCTCTGGCTTAGATCCTCAATGCCAGGTGCTTCCTCCTCATCCGAAAGTGGGGCAGTGGCTGCTGCCTCACCCGTTGAACTGGTGGCAGCAGAGTGCATTCCCTCAATGCTGCCTTCACTTGCTGGGAGACACACTCCCGTGGGTGCCACGACGGCAGCAGGCATGGCCTGTGGCTGCTTGCAACTGGTGCTCCTGCTGCCTTTGTCCCTGTGGTCATGGTCACTCCTCCTGGATGCCCTTGAGGATGTTGCGGTGTCCCCTGTGGTATCCCTCCTGGGTTTTTTGCTGGATGTCGGAGCAGGTGTGGAAGTGCGTGCCTCCTCAGTTTCTGTGTGTGATCCTGTACGGGCGAGAAATGGGGAAAATCATCATTCATGGGTCGACCTGCCTTATGCTGAATGAATACGTCATGCCGTTCTATGCAGTTAGGGCTCTTTAGTGTGGATGCAGGTAATGGGGATGTTGGGTGGGTCATGCATGAATTGCTCTGTGTTGAACGGGTATGTGGTGATGCATGCATGTTTGTTTGTGGCTGGATCCACGGCATTCATATGGACACATGAATGGGGGGACCATCACACTTCACTGTGCATTGTTTTGATGCATACACTCACCTCCATCAGCCGAAATGGCCACGCCATGCTCCATTTGTCCAACTCCCTCGATGGATTCCACACCGATTGTCGATGCACATGTCTCCTCCCACTCACTGAGCTTAATCGGCGATTCGCTGCCTCCTCCTGTGCCCATAGCCAGGTTGCGGTTTACCGATAGAATGTTCCTTACACGTAGCCGAGGTCGTCCAACCTCTTTCGGCAGTCTTTAACTGTGCGGGTGGTGGTGCCTACCACGCTGACCTTGTGGGCTACCTCTTCCCAGATGGTCTTCTTCTTCAGGATGGTCTCCCGCCGCATGTCGTTGCCGCATGTCGTTGCAGAAGACCACCTGTGCATTTTCTGCTAGTGTGAGCATTATGAGCTCCTCCTTGCTGAATTTCTCCTTGCGTTGCCGCTCTGATGATTTTTTCACGGCCTTGGGCCTCTTTACAGTGTCCTGGAAGGATTTTCGAACGTGTTTCCTGGTAAGGTGTCCTGTATAAGGAGGATGGCAATGGATTGTGTTTTTAAAGATGGCCGCCGTGCTGTTTCCCGTTCCTGTGCGATGACGCTATTTCTGGTTCCGCAAAATAACGGTCACTGCTAATGGCGATGTCCGCTATTTGCATGTGGCAGCAGGTCGGAAGTGCTAACAGCGCTTTCGACGATGCCGTTAAGGGACTTTTTGTGGACTTTTGTGGCATGGCGGTAGGATCATTACCGGCATGTCGCTATGCTCGTGCCCGCGAACTCGTAATGGCACGCAAATGGCGGCCACTTGCGAGGGCGGATGCGCTAATTACGCCATGCCGGTAAATTCGAATTTTTACCGCACAACGTGTAATGAGGCCCATGGTCTTACAAATATGGCGCCCGAACAGGGACCCTCCGTGTGATGTTCCATCGCGTATGTTGAAGGCAAGGACGAGTGGAGGACGAAGCTGTCGGATCGGAAGGTGTTCAGGGCGCCCCAGCAGAAGTGATTAGAGACTCCTCTGCAGATCTGTACACAGCCGATCCCTGATCGACGAGCAGTGCCCAGAGAGCATCAAGGCGAGGGTTCTGGAATTGAGGCAGACTGAGCCAAACACGCTGGTCGAGACGATTCTTGGATGCACCTGTGTACGGGAGAGTGCATGATCAACAGAAGCAGACAGAAGCCATTCGAAGCATGGATAGGGCCTTCCAATTAGATATACAGAAAAAATACACTTCAAATGATTTGCATACATTAGATGAATTGATAAATAAGGTATTGAATGAGCAAAGAAATGAACATCCGAGTACTGACCCAGTTGCACCGCCTCCCTATGTATCCCCTCCTGCCGCTATTCCCACGCTTGCATATGTACCTGCAGTAACCGTCCCATCTGCACCAATGACATCATTTCCTCCGCCTCCTACAGAGCATGAGTTATACGCTTTAGCTAGCAGTTCTGCATCAGTAAGGCCTGAAAGAGGAAGTATTAGACTGACTCGTAGTACAATTAGTAAAGAACGGAAAGAAGCACTGAGACAGTGGGCTGAGACATATATTGATGATGGCAATGAAGTGGCCGTACAAAGCTCCTTATCTGATCATAGAGGTAGTGGCGAATAACAGGTATTGTTAGAATATATGGGTGAATATCTTGTTAAAGTATAGAGTTATTTAACTGATCGAGTTGTACCGCAAGAGCTGCGTGATTTGATTGTCCTTTCCCATTTACGAGATAGTGCGGCGCAAATACGAGAGCATGTAGAACGTATATTTGTGTTTAAACAAGAACTTGATCGATTGCATAAAGGTAAGATGAATAAGCATGAACCACATATGTCATATGTCCAGACATGATTTCTTACGCGGTTGAACCCTGTTAGTGAGGAGATGCGTATTTGCACACGAGATGCGCTTAGATGGATTACGGATGCTACCATTTCCCTGATTGATGTGCACGATACTTTTAGTCAATATTCGCCGGAAATGCAAAGAAAAGTGTTACAGGTTATGGTGGAATATTTACAGGGTGAGTGCATGAAAAAGAAAGTTTGTTGTCCTGCTGATTTGATGACGATTTATAAAAGAGCATTTTTGCCTAACACAGGAACTGCTGCTTTGTCCCTTGATTTAGCTTTGTTGCTTAATAGACACTCAGATTCAGAGCCCCCTACTTTGCAGTTACCCATGAGAGAGGTGCCTCCCACGTTTGTTCCGAAGGTTGAAAATCCTGCCGTAAAACAGACTACAGCACATACGAAAGAAGCCCATTATATTGCACAGTTTGTACTTGTCCCCTTTTCTAGACAAGAAGTGAATGCTATAAAACAGACAGTCCCTGATATGAGGAAAAATCATGCTGCTTTCTAAAAGGAAATTTAATCTGTTTTGAATTCATCTGGTTTTTACATTGAGTGATATTGATTTATTGTTCCTGGTGATTCTTCCTGCTGATACATGGAAACAAATTAGAAGTATAAATGATGCACCAATGCTAGGCGATACATGGGAGAACTTGATTAGAATTGATAGTGAAAGAAAGGCTGGAGAGAAGGGATACATTAACTGCTTGTTTACAAGGTAAATCGGGATGAGCGATGGAATTCTTTAACAGATTTGAGGAAGTATTTGCAGACTTTAGTGGTCAGGATCTAAGTACTGAACCCGGGAAGAGATTGTTTGTTGATACATTTGTGCAAGGATTGCTACCGGAAATTCAGACATTAATAATGACATCTGAAAGTACATGGCAAGCTAAGTCACAATCTGAAGTATTACACATGGCCCAATATTACGAAAATCAAGTGAATTCAGAAAAAGATAAGGAAGTAAGGAAGATGGGAGACTTGAAGACTAGAGTATTGCTACAACAGGTAGACAAAGGAAATAGAGGGGGTGGGAATGCTCCTTCAAGAGTCCAATTTGCATAAGCATTCAACCTACATGGGGGTCTGATAAATATAAATCAATGTGCCTATTGCAGACAAGAAGGCCATTGGCGAGCACAATGCCCACATTTATGGCAATCGAATGGGACCATTTCGAGAAGACCGTTTAGAGGTCGCCCAGGAATAGGGCGTCCTAACTGAAGCCAATTCAATGCACAATTTCAAAATAACCAGGTTATCAAAGAGTCTTTTTATGGGACAAGGTGAAATGGTCGTACATGTTCAGTTCTTTTATGGCCATTGGTTTTATGGCTATCATGGAATGCAGGGGCTCTTGGACTGGGTCAGTGGCGGGCGCCATCATTCCGGGTGGGCTGGGTGGTGGTTAGAGGCCTGTTGTAGGCATGGCTGTGATGAATGGGCACTGCATGGAGCCTGGTGCTGTCTCATGGCCTTGCAGGGCACATTCCTTTCTGCAATACTAAGTAATTGACACTGCTAAGGGACAAGGGGAAGTTTCTGTGAGAACCAGTCCTGCGGGCTTATCTCTCCTCAGCATTTTGGGCCTGTTCGTGTTCCTCCATCAAGCTTATGTTTTACCACGCGGCCATGCAGGGTTGCTATCATGGTGTCTCCTTATATGCGTGCACTAAATCTATGCATCTATAATTCTGTCAATATTGTATCCGTGTCGAGTATCGTAACACGGTCCTTTCCCCCTCTAGCACCTTACAGGGCTATCTATGGGATTCGCCTTACTCAAAAGCGCCTAGCGGTGTGGGACAGACTAATTTCCATCCAACATTCCCACCTATCGTTACATTTACAGTAACAAATTCTTCCTCATATTTAGTAGAAGCTAGGAATTGAAGGTAAATCTAACGCGCAAATCCTGGATATTGTTGTTGGTATTGGCCCAAGTAAAAAGAAATATTCTTTCACATTAGTTATATAGTTATATGATCTTTATATTGGTTTCAGGTATCTTGTCAAACCAGCCGACACGTGTTTCGACCCTCTGGGTCGTTATCAAGGCTGTACAATAGTAAAAATAATATTTGAGAGATGAGTTACAGGATTCAAAATGTGCTTTAGCTAGCAGTTCTGCATCAGTAAGGCCTGAAAGAGGAAGTATTCGACTGACTCGTAGTACAATTAGTAAAGAACGGAAAGAAGCACTGAGACAGTGGGCTGAGACATATATTGATGATGGCAATGAAGTGGCCGTACAAAGCTCCTTATCTGATCATAGAGGTAGTGGCGAAAAACAGGTATTGTTAGAATATATGGGTGAATATCTTGTTAAAGTATAGAGTTATTTAACTGATCGAGTTGTACCGCAAGAGCTGCGTGATTTGATTGTCCTTTCCCATTCACGAGATAGTGCGGCGCAAATACGTGAGCATGTAGAAAGTATATTTGTGTTTAAACAAGAACTTGATAGATTGCATAAAGGTAAGATGAATAAGCATGAACCACATATGTCATATGTCCAGACACAATTTCTTACGCGGTTGAAACCTGTTAGTGAGGAGATGCGTATTTGCACACGAGATGCGCTTAGATGGATTACGGATGCTACCATTTCCCTGATTGATGTGCACAATACGTTTAGTCAATATTCACCGGAAATGCAAAGAAAAGTGTTACAGGTTATGGTGGAATATTTACAGGGTGAGTGCATGAAAAAGAAAGTTTGTTGTCCTGCTGATTTGATGACGATTTATAAAAGAGCATTTTTGCCTAACACAGGAACTGCTGCTTTGTCCCTTGATTTAGCTTTGTTGCTTAATAGACACTCAGA
This sequence comes from Ambystoma mexicanum, assembly GCF_040938575.1. Taxonomy (NCBI): domain Eukaryota; kingdom Metazoa; phylum Chordata; class Amphibia; order Caudata; family Ambystomatidae; genus Ambystoma; species Ambystoma mexicanum. The sequence continues at coordinate 626,683,469 of NC_090928.1, read as the reverse complement.
TTCAGAGCCCCCTACTTTGCAGTTACCCATGAGAGAGGTGCCTCTCACGTTTGTTCCGAAGGTTGAAAATCCTGCCGTAAGACAGACTACAGCACATACGATAGAATCCCATTATATTGCACAGTTTGTACTTGTCCCCTTTTCTAGACAAGAAGTGAATACTATAAAACGGACAGTCCCTGATATGAGGAAAAATCCTGCTGGTTTCTAAAAGGAAATATAATCTGTTTTGAATTCATCTGGTTTTTACATTGAGTGATATTGATTTATTGTTCCCGGTGATTCTTCCTGCTGATACATGGAAACAAATTAGAAGTATAAATGATGCACATATGCTAGGCGATACTTGGGAGAACTTGATTAGAATTGATAGTGAAAAAAAGGCTGGAGAGAAGGGATAAATTAACTGCTTGTTTACAAGGTAAATCGGAATGAGCGACAGAATTCTTTAACAGATTTGAGGAAGTATTTGCAGACTTTAGTGGTCAGGATCTAAGTACTGAACCCGGGAAGAGATTGTTTGTTGATACATTTGTGCGAGGATTGCTACCGGATATTCAGACATTAATAATGACATCTGAAAGTACATGGCAAGCTAAGTCACAATCTGAAGTATTACACATGGCCCAATATTACGAAAATCAAATGAATTCAGAAAAAGATAAGGAAGTAAGGAAGTAAGGAAGATGGGAGACTTGAAGACTAAAGTATTGCTACAACAGGTAGACAAAGGAAATAGAGGGGGTGGGAATGCTCCTTCAAGAGTCCAATTTGCATAAGCATCCAACATACATGGGGGTCCGATAGGTATAAATCAATGTGCCTATTGCAGACAAGAAGGCCATTGGCGAGCACAATGCCCACATTTATGGCAATCGAATGGGACCATTTCGAGAAGACCGTTTAGAGGTCGCCCAGGAGTAGGGCGTCCTAACTGAAGCCAATTCAATGCACAATTTCAAAATAACCAGGTTATCAAAGAGTGTTTTTATGGGACAAGGTGAAATGGTCGTACATGTTCAGTTCTTTTATGGCCATTGGTTTTATGGCTATCATGGAATGCAGGGGCTCTTGGACTGGGTCAGTGGCGGGCGCCATCATTCCTGGTGGGCTGGGTGGTGGTTAGAGGCCTGTTGCAGGCATGGCTGTGATGAATGGGCACTGCATGGAGCCTGGTGCTGTTTCATGGCCTTGCAGGGCACATTCCTTTCTGCAATACTAAGTAATTGAGACTGCTAAGGGACAAGGGGAAGTTTCTGTGAGAACCAGTTCTGCGGGCTTATCTCTCCTCAGCATTTTGGGCCTGTTCGTGTTCCTCCATCAAGCTTATGTTTTACCACGCAGCCATGCAGGGTTGCTATCATGGTGTCTCCTTATATGCGTGAACTAAATCTATGCATCTATAATTCTGTCAATATTGTATCTGTGTCGAGTATCGTAACACGGTCCTTTCCCCCCTAGCACCTTACAGGGCTATCTATGGGATTCACCTTACTCTAAAGCGCCTAGGGGTGTGGGACAGACTAATTTCCATCCCAACGTTCCCACCTATCGTTACATTTACAGTAACAAATTCTTCCTCATATTTAGTAGAAGATAGGAATTGAAGGTAAATCCAACGCACAAATCCTGGATATTGTTGTTGGTATTGGCCCAAGTAAAAAGAAATATTCTTTCACATTAGTTATATAGTTATATGATCTTTATATTGGTTTCAGGTATCTTGTCAAACCAGCCGACACGTGTTTCGACCCTCTGGGTCGTTATCAAGGCTGTACAATAGTAAAAATAATATTTGAGAGATGAGGTACAGAATTCAAAATGTGCGAGTGGGAATATCTGATGAGCAAAGAAAGTACATAGTAAGCAGAGAATCGATAACCATGCCCCTGTAAGGGTTAAGGTCCCCCATGTGATATGAGACATTAACTAGTGGGTACTAACATGTGAAACAAATAAATACTCATAAGTGCACATTGGCCAGATATTGTGTGCATGATATAAGGCATAGCATACCGTGTGTCCAGGAAAGTAAAAGGACAAATTGCAGAAAGGATGGCTGAAAAAGCACAAATGAGGCCACCTGGGGACATAAGGAAAAAGATTGGGATGAATTAGACAAGGAGGTACTTTAATGCTAGCACTAAGGTAAAAGGGAGGGTAAGTCGTGTGACAGGAAACTTACCCTAAGGTTAGAATTCAGGTGATCAAAATATGTCTGTAGAGCGTATAGGTAAAGTGGTTGGCAATCCAAATCCTAAAGGAAATCAGGACCAGAGCAAAGTATAACACTAATGGCTGTCTGTGGAAAGCCTCGTATTGAACTGAAGGAATACTGCAAAAAGGAATGTGTACCAGTGTAACAGTAATTGCTATCATGTGAAGTAGGTTGGCCCAATCCCCATTTCCATCATGTGTGCGTGCCGAGTCTGCATTTGCATAGGAGGCAGCATGGACTAAATATAACGCTGTCAGCGTTGTGTCGTCACGCTTGCATTGCGCGCGTGATATCACGTGCATGTTTTCTGGATGAGATCATGCGCGCCACGCAGCTCGCAATATATATTAGTAAAGAAAGTGATGTTTTGTTAGTATAGTCTCAAAATAAAGAAGTCCCTTGGAAAGCAATGGATTAAGCAATTAGCGGAATGGAATTAATAGTATATATGGTGGGTTATGCAATGTGTTAGCATAAGTTAAATAGGAATGGCGTCACGAGCGCCACGCAGCATGCAACATCTATTGATAAACAAAGTGATGCTGTGTTGGAATAGTATCAAATAAAGACATCCTTTGGAAAGCAAGGAGATTAAATTGATCAAATGTGGAATGGAGTTACTAGCATATATGGTGGGTTAAGCAATATAGAATTGGGTAATATGGCATGACTATTAAATATGGTGTGTTATGCAACATGTTAGCATATCTTAAACTGGGATGATGTCAAAGTTGTCTAATGTGAAGTAAAGAAATTAAATAGGGAGGTATTGGGAAGTGGACAGGACTTTCTGGTGTAAGTAATGGGTTGTGGTGTGTAAAATCATGTATAGTGATTGCGTTTGAATGCACATGGGATGTTCCTACAGCACATCTAGAAGTATGAATGTGACAAACAAAGCAAAATGCTTGTGAAGAAGATAGAGTAGCAGGGGAGGGTAGCTGACATAAATACATAACTTGATATCTTCATAATTTCTGTAGCATACGTTTCTTCATCTTGAGCCCGAGATGTCTCTTATCGTTAATAATTTCTTGATGCCTTATAGAGTATATTCACTTTCGTGTCTCTGCATCTCTTCTAGGTGCATCAGTTTTACTTCGCATGACATCACCAATCTGCTCTTTTGCTTTCTTTTCATGCTTGTTCTGGGATTTAATTCAAATGGCCATCATACTGTCTTGAATGCAGGTATGGCTTTCTTAATGGGAACCTTACTTCCAGGATTCTCTGTGGTATCACTGATACTGCACGTGTTTCACACTCTCATTCCCAAAATATAGGCAATGTGGGCGAGATGCTTGAGGTGAGGGTACTTGGCTCCTTCTCTACAAACTTTTTCAAGATATGTTTTATGGTTTTATTAAACCATTGTACTAGACCGTCAGTTTGTGGGTGATAGATGGAAGTTCTAAGTGTTTTACATGTGGAATTTCCTTCACCTCTGATATTAGTTTGCTCATGAAGGTAGTGCCTTGATCAGTTAAGATTTCCTTCGGGAACCCAAGTCGTGAAAAAAAGGGGATTAAATGTTGTTGGGTCGTATGAGTGCATAAAGGGAATGCTTCAAGATAGCGTGTTGCATAATTCACTATTACCAATATATATTGGTTCCCTAGCTTTGATGGCTCAAGGGGCCCAACTATGCCCATGCCTATCCGTAAAAAGGGCACAACAATGATTGGTAAAGGTTTCAATGGAGCAGGAGGGGGCATTTGAAAACTAGTCTTCTGGCATAAGGCACAACTAAGCACAACGTTTTTCACATCGGCATGACTCCCCGGCCAATAAAAGCGGCTTAAAAGTTGGGCTCGGGTTTTAGCGATTTCTTAGTGACAGCCCGTCAGATGGGAGTTAGCGATCTCTAACACTATTTTCTTCTGACTCATAGGGACCATTATTTGTGACATATGAGTACCATAAGGACTCATGTCTCCTCTTTATAGCAGCCCAGATTTTAGGAAAAAAATGGTCTCCCTTTCTCTCTACCTTCCTCCTCAGGTTACACCTGAAGGAAAGGTTCTGCAAGTAAGGGATCCTTCCTTTGGGCAAATGCCAAGTCCAGAATAATTTCTTGTCAAAAGCAAAGTGTGGGTAAGCTGGAATCCCAGTGCACTTAACCAAAACAATGGGTCAAACTAACAGCCAGCTGTACGCATAGTACGTAGGTTATACCCTTCCCACAAGAGACAATGCACTACAGTTGTACTAGTGAAATGCGCTTAGCAAAAGAGTTGTATTCAGTTTCTTGATTTTCAAGAACAATCCGCCTGACATTGTAGTATTTTCAGCCTGCACGTGTTTCGATGCAGCATCTTTATCAAGGCCGGATACAAGGTTGGGGTGATCCCTTACTGTAAAAGCTTCCGTTATGCTGCACCCTGGATTAATCTTGAATTGCTGGTAGTGGTATGCACTATGCTTTACTGGGTAATGTCCCTTCACTGATATATTCACTGTGTTGGCAGATGCTGAATAGTTCTTGTGCAGATGTCCGGTCGGGAATCATCTGCTGTGGCATCCGCGGTCTGTCTCTTCTTCAAGGGTCTGGTGTGTAATGACCTTAGATGTAGCAGGGGTGGTGTCTACATTTGTCCCTTGCTTCCTGAAGAGAGGCAGATGAATGTGTCTTTCATCACATCAGCCCCTTTCCTGTCCCAATGCGATAGAAATGGGAGGTGCACACCACTTATGGTATCTGACTCCTCCCCACCACTGTACTGCAGGTGTGAGAAACGGTACTCACTTAGACAACCCACGCAACCCTACCCTGCAGGGATTGCGAAGCGCTAAACTTGCCGGCTATGGAGGATATGAACATGTCGTAACAGAGGTGAAGAAAGCAAATGACGTTACTACTGAGCACTGACACACATGGGTGCATTAGACACGAAGCGCATACGCATCTACCACAAAGATACATGAACATGCTTGTATACATTAGGTTAGAAAACCTATGCTAGACATCTCTATGCTGAAATGCAAGATGCACAAGAATACAAATAATGCTTGTTTAATGCAGATCGTGACTAAAAAGAGTGGCCATGCAAAACAAGATGGACTTGCAGCCACATGTGGGTGAATGGGAGACAGTGGAGAAGCTGCGAGGTTGCAGGGGGATGCGGGTCGCTGAGTTAGAAAAAACCCCAAAGTTGAACAGCCCAGACAATAAGAGCATATGTTTGACAAGGATACCGGGGAAATACAGGTTTGAATCAGCACCCAAAGGTACAGACAATACCAGTTCCCAGACGTGAGATGGTGTTTTACTAGATCAGCAAAGAAATAAGTAATGCTGGAAGGTCAGATTCCCACCAGCTCAGACTTAATATTGCGAGGAAAGTAGCTAGAACAAGTCTCTAGAGGCCAAAGAAGCTAATGACACTCGCACTAACAATAGCTCAAATCCTCATAAATGCTGAACAGAATAATCTAAAATGTAGTCTCCGCACACACAGTTGGAGGATAATGTCTATTCATTAGAGTCAGAAACAGACAGGCAAAGACCTTTCATTCCCATCCACTTCTCGGGACAAAAGATACAAGGAAATGCAAAAGAAAAGCTAAGCGTCCAGGCTTGTGGCCTAGGGAATCAGAAATTGTAACTTTATTGGGAGAAGTAGCACCCTGGTGCAGTTCTCACCACCCCCTATTGTCTCATATGCTCATGTGCTGGTAACCTTCCAAATTACCAAGGCTGAGAAAGCCACCACGGAACAATCCATGCCCACTTTTAACAATTGTCTGTCATTGCTGCAACAGCCAATTATTCTGCAGTGTGATGACATATTTTTATTTGTAGCATTTTAGTAGGTGGTCACACCTATGCAATGTGTATATAGATGATTCCCCTAACCAATCCCTTCCCAATTTAGGTTTTCTGAAATGAAACGTCAATTGTGATGACACACCCATTCTTAAGGTTTTGTAAGGCCTGGAATTATTCAGGAGAGTGGAACATCATCTTGATGTCCATAGCTGTCCCTGTTTGAAATGGGTTTTGTCAAATAAAACAGTTCTCTGTCAGATTTTTGCTTATCCACAGGGGTCTTTATCCCCATTTTGACATGTGGTGCCAGAGGATGGTTGGCCAATGCCCTTGGTCCTTTACCGCTTGTTAGTAAAGATTTCTATGGAAGCAACTTTCCCACCATGTTTTTGGACCCCCAAACATTTTGCTTTTGTTACAGTATCCTGACCTGACTTTTCGCTCATTGTTATGGGGACACTACCATGTCCTCTAGGCTGTCAGTCGACCTTTCCTGTTTTTAATATTCAGTGTTCACCTTCACACTGTTTTTGTGTACCAGAATACATAACGTTCTGGGTTTCACATGTTTCTTGTAAATTTGTTGTTCAATGCCAAAGAAACTTGTTTTGTTTTTGTATGTTAAACCCCAGTTATTTGATTGGGTGGTACCTATTTGTATTACAACATTGTAAGCAACACAGTGCTCTTTATGTTTGCTTTTATCAAAAAAATTGTGTTTTTGTAACAAAAATGGTTCTGTTTAATAAATAACCCAGGGTCAAAATCATTGTTGACCTAACACTAAAAATTGTATTGTATCTGTGTGTAGGAGCATACCAAAGGACCTTATGTTTGATCTCTCACCCTGATTGTCTTGAACTACTCAATAGTTTACGCCCGCCTGGGCTTATCAGGGCCTAGCCAGGTGCCCTATTTAGAATTTACTCAAGGCTGTGAGTACTGGGAAACTTTGTTTATCTTAGTCTTTTGACTTTGTTGCCACTTTTTGGTAATAGTTTATCATTACGCAAAGTACATTACTGTACTGCACAATGGGGACGTTGTATCTTCGGGCCCTAGACACCCTCAAATGATTTTATGGTGATTGTGCAGTGTGCCTTGGAACAGGCTGGTGGCAGCAGTAGGTTTTCTTTGTATTTCTACAACTTTTACTCAAACCATATACTGCTTACCGCGTTTGGCTCAGGACTGTGACTAGTGTCAGTCATGACCGTGCCAGAAGGTCCTTTGCCTGATCCTTTGGCCATTTTATCCTTTGGCCTTCCCACTGGTCTCCCCGACCTGGGACTTCCTTATTTGGGCATGGAATTGCCTGCGAAAGCCGCTTCTGTTGCAGGTCCCTGCAGGTCATGTGTGTGGGTACCCAGGAAGTGGGCTGGGACTGTCTGGTCCCCATCCACACTATTTGTGCCAATGGGCAGCGTCAAGCTTGGGCTTGGGAGGGCTAAAGCCCGCCAATTTGAAGTAGCTCGGCCATGCAAGAACCTGTGACATTTCTCACCCCCAAGAGCGGGGCATTTACTTAAGCAAATACACTGCTCTCTGAGGTGAGAAAACAGTAATTGGAGTGAACGTTCTGGCTGGGGACAAAAGCCTACCCAGGGGATATCAGTAGACCACTGCCGCCACCTCCCCTTTGTTGTAGCTAAAGGCTTATTTGCTGGCTCAGCTTTTACATTGTTAAACTGTAGTGTAATCGCACAGCCTGAATGACACATTATGTATGTTGGCCATAAGCAAATTGCATCATGTAACGAACACCACGAACCATGAAGCCAGAATGTGGCCAGTGAGAATCCATTTTGTAATTGTCCGCCATTTTCTTTTTCTGTAACGCTTTGCAAAACATATTCTGTGCTTCAGACCAACACACGGTGCGAGGCCATAGCTTGAACTCTGAATACTAACGTAGACAGGAATGTGAAACCCTGCAGAAATACATTGTATTATTATTCTGTAAAGCCTTGAAGCTGTACAAGAGCCGTGGCTAATCAGAAGCCCAGGTGCCAGCCTGTCTTCCAAACTCTGTTGTAAAAGGCAGTTAAATGAGAATTATATGCAACTAACGGGGCTCCTTCATGGAGGATGGTATTTCTCTGCTTCAGAACTGTCTGACCCTTAGCCCATGCGTGCAGACCAGATAACATTACTGGAATGTCTCCCTGCTAGAATATGATATCAATCCCTGTGCCAGTGCCCGTGTTCCCCAAAACAGTAAGCTGTCTCTGCAAACCCCGGCTAGAAATACCGAATGTTTAGACTGAATGAAGTTACGTGCCTAACTGACAATTACTGAACCCTAGCTTGAACGTCATGTATATGGGTGGACCGAATAATGCTGTTCAATGATGATGTATTATGTATATATATTACTGCTTTATCAACGGCTCTCTCTCTCCTCTCACGGTGTTTGTGAGCACACGTCGTGAGGTGTTGAGACCCGATCCACCGATTGAGATACTCTGAATAAAACCAGACTTGTTTGGGAAACAAATATCACAACTGGCGTGTCATTAGTATATGGTTATTGTGCCTTTATTCCATATATGGTCTTACAAATATGGCGCCCGAACAGGGACACTCCGTGTGATGCTCCATCGCATACGTTGAAGGCAAGGACGAGTCGAGGACCAAGCTGTCGGACCGGGATCGGAAGGTGTTCGGGGCGCCCCCGCAGAAGTGATTAGAGACTCCTCCGCAGATCTGTACACAGCTGATCCCTGATCGACAAGCAGCACCCAGAGATCATCAAGGCAAGGGTTCTGGAATTGAGGCAGATTGAGCCAGATACGCTGGTCCAGACGATTCTTGGTTGCGCCTGTGTACGGGAGAGTGCATGATCATCAGAAGCAGACAGAAGCCATTCAAGGCATGGATAGGGCCTTCCAATGAGATATACAGAAAATATACCCTTCACAGGATTTGCATACATCAGATGAATTGATAAATAAGCTATTGAATGAGCAAAGAAATGAACATCCGAGTACTGACCCAGTTGCACCGCCTCCCTATGTATCCCCTCCTTCCGCTATTCCCACGCTTGCATATGCACCTGCAGTAACCGTCCCATCTGCACCAATGACATCATTTCCTCCGCCTCCTACAGAGCATGAGTTATACGCTTTAGCTAGCAGTTCTGCATCAGTAGGGCCTGAAAGAGGAAGTATTAGACTGACTCGTAGTATGATTAGTAAAGAACGGAAAGAAGAACTGAGACAGTGGGCTGAGACATATATTGTTGATGGCAATGAAGTGGCCGTACAAAGCTCCATATCTGATCATAGAGGTAGTGGCGAACAACAGGTATTGTTAGAATATATGGGTGAATACCTTGTTAAAGTATAGAGTTATTTAACTGATCGAGTTGTTCCGCAAGAGCTGCGTGATTTTATTGTCCTTTCCCATTCACGATGTGCGGCGAATATACGTGAGCATGTAGCAGGTATATTTGTGTTTAAACAAGAACTTGATCGATTGCATAAAGATATAATGAATAAGCATGAACCACATATGTCCTATGTCCAGAAATGATTTCTTACGCTGTTGAAACCTGTTAGTGAGGAGATGCATATTTGCACACGAGATGCGCTTAGATGGATTACGGATGCTACCATTTCCCCGATTGATGTGCACGATATGTTTAGTCAATATTCACCGGAAATGCAAAGAAAAGTGTTACAGGTTATGGTGGAATATTTACAGGATGAGTGCATGAAAAAGAGAGTTTTTTGTCCTGCTGATTTGATGACGATTTATAAAAGAGCATTTTTGCCTAACACAGGAACTGCTGCTTTGTCCCTTAATTTAGCTTTGTTGCTTAATAGACACTCAGATTCAGAGCCCCCTACTTTGCAGATACCCATGAGAGAGGTGTCTCCCACATTTGTTCCGAAGGTTGAAATTCCTGACATAAGACAGACTCCAGCACGTACGATAGAAGCACATTTTATTGCACAGTTTGTACTTGTCCTCTTTTCTAGACAAGAAGTGAATACTATGAAACAGACAGTCCCTGATATGAGGAAAAATCCTGCTGGTTTCTAAAAGGAAATTGAATCTGTTTTAAATTCATCTGTTTTTACATTGAGTGATATTGATTTATTGTTCCCTGTGATTCTTCCTGCTGATACATGGAAACAAATTAGAAGTATAAATGATGCACCAATGCTAGGCGATACATGGGAGAACTTGATTAGAATTGATAGTGAGAGAAAGGCTGGAGAGAAGCCTCCGCAAGTCATTTTACCTCTACCCTCGCGCATAGTATCAAAATTGAAAACTTTAGTGCCTGAAAAGAGAATTGTTTGGGATCAATTAACTGCTTGTTTACAAGGTAAATCTGAAGGAGCGACAGAATTCTTTAACAGATTTGAGGAAGTATTTGCAGACTTTAGTGGTCAGGATCTGAGTACTGAACCCAGGAAGATATTGTTTGTTGATACTTTTGTGCGAGGATTGCTACCGGAAATTCAGACATTAATAATGACATCTGAAAGTGCATGGCAAGCTAAATCACAATCTGAAGTATTACACATGGCCCAATATTACGAAAATCGAGTGAATTCAGAAAAAGATAAGGAAGTAAGGAAGATGGGAGACTTGAAGACTAGAGTATTGCTACAACAGGTAGCCAAAGGAAATAGAGGGGGTGGGAATGCTCCTTCAAGAGTCCAATTTGCATAAGCATCCAACATACATGGGGGTCCGATAGGTATAAATCAATGTGCCTATTGCAGACAAGAAGGCCATTGGCGAGCACAATGCACACATTTACGGCAATCGAAAGGAACCATTTCGAGAAGACCGTTTAGAGGTCGCCCAGGAATAGGGGGTCCTAACCAAAGCCAATTCAATGCACAATTTCAAGATAACCAGGTTATCAAAGAGTGTTTTTATCGGACAAGGTTAAATGGTCGTACATGTTGAGTTCTTTTATGACCACTGGCTTTATGGCTGATGGCCTGGGGTCACACACTATCATGGAATGCAGGGGCTCTTGGACTGGGTCAGTGGTGGGTGCCATCATTCCTGGTGGGCTGGGTGGGGGTTAGAGGCCTATTGTAGGCCTGGCTGTGATGAATGGGCGCTGCATGGAGCCTGGTTCTGTCTATTTGCCTTGCAAAGCACATTCCTTTCTGCAATACTAAGTAATTGACACTGGTAAGGGACAAGGGGAGGTTTCTGTGAGAACTAGTCCTGCGGGCTTATCTCTCCTCAGCATTTTGGGCCTGTTCATGTTCCTCCATCAAGCTTATGTTTTACCACCAAGCCATGCAGGGTTGCTGTCATGGTGTCTCCTTGTATGCGTGCACTAAATCTATGCATCTATAATTCTGTCAATATTGTATCCGTGTCGAGTATCTTAACACGGTCCTTTCCCCCTTAGCACCTTGCAGGGCTATCTATGGGATTCGCCTTGCTCTAAAGCACATAGGGTGTTGGACAGACTAATTTCCATCCCAACATTCCCACCTATCGTTACGTTTACAGTAACAAATTCTTCCCCATAGTTAGTAGAAGATTGGAATTGAAGGTAAATCCAATGCGCAAATCCTGGATATTGTTGTTGGTATTGGTCCAAGTAAAAAGAAATATTCTTTCACATTAGTTATATAGTTGTATGATCTTTATATTGGTTTCAGGTATCTTGTGAAACCAGTCGACACATGTTTCGACCCTCTGGGTCGTTATCAAGGCTTTACATTAGCAACAATAATATTTGAGAATAGGAATGTGAACATATAACATGAAAATGACAGATGTGCTATTGGTGAAACAAGACATTATAAAAGAAATCCATCACATTTTGGCAAAGTAAGCAATAAATAATATACATCTAACATCACATCCAAAGTAAAATTAAATTGAATTCCATACCATGGTTCAGCAGTTAGTTTGTTGATGCAAATGCAACAAAAGTGATCAGAAAGAAAAGACAAAATCAAAAAATGGAATAATGCTAGGCACCATAATCTGTTAAAAACTAGAAATTGTAGGAAGAGATGAGGTACAGGATTCAGAATGTGCATATGGGAACATCTGGTGAGCAAAGAAAGTACATAGTAAGCAGAGAATCGATAACCATGCACCTGTAAGGGTTAAGGTCCCCCATGTGATGTGAGACATTAACTAGTGGGTACTAACATGTGAAACAAATAAATACTCATAAGTGCACATTGGCCAAATATTGTGTGCATGATATAAGGCATAGCATACCGTGTGTCCAGGAAAGTAATCAGGACCAGAACTAAAGTATAAGGCTAATGGCTGTCTGTGGAAAGCCTCGTATTGAACTGAAGGAATACTGCAAAGAGGAATATGTACCTGTGTAGCAGTAATTGCTATCATGTGAAGTAGAGGGGCCCAATCACCATTTCCATCATGTGTGCACGCCGAGTCTGCATTGCATAGGAGGCAGCATGGACTAAGTATAATGCTGTCAGCGTTGTGTCATCACGCTCGCATCGCATGCGTGACATCATGCGCACATTTTGCAGATGATGTCACGCATGCCACGCAGTGCGTGACATCTATTAGTAAACAAAGTGTTGTTTTGTTAGTGTAGTATCAAAATAAAGAAGTCCATTGGAAAGGAATGGATTAAGCAATTGCGGAATGGAATTAATAGTATATGTGGTGGGTTATGCAATGTGTTAGCATAAGTTAAATTGGGATGGTGTTACGCGCGCCACGCAGCATGCGACATCTATTGATAAACAAAGTGATGCTGTGGTGGAATAGTATCAAATAAAGATTTCCTTTGGAAAGCAAGGAGATTAAATTGAACAAATGCGGAATGGAGTTACTAGTATATATGGTGGCTTAAGCAATATAGAATTGGGCAATATGGAATTACTAATAAATATGGTGTGTTATGCAATATGTTAGCATCTGTTAAACTGGGATGATGTCAAAGTTGTCTAATGTGAAGTGAAGAAATTTAATAGGGAAATATTGGGAAGTGGCTGGGGCTTTCTGGTGTAAGTAATGGGTTGTGGTGTGTAAAATCATGTATAGTGGTTGCGTTTGATGTTCCCACAGCACATCTAGAAGTATGAATGCGACAATCAAAGCAAAAAGCTAATATCTGCTTTGTTAGCCAATTGGTGTTCTGTTTGCCAATGCAACACCAGAGCTAAGTTGGCATCTGTTTTGTTAAGATTGGAGGGATGTTCCCAAATGTGAACTCTCAGCTCTCTAATCGTGCTCCCTATGTATAGTTTGTTACTAATTTTGTTTTGCATTTAATGAAATCTTTGATTGCCATTTTGGTCCAAATTTTATCAACAAATTCCTGGCAATTCTGATAGGCAGATTGGCACTGATTGCAGCTCCCACATTTGAAAAAGCCAACTGGTTGTGTCAGCCATGTAGAATGTGTCGTGGCATTGGAAGGATCAAAGAAAGAAGGGCTGAGTCTGTTCTGAAGAGTATTGGCTTTGGTGAAGGTGAATTTAGGCTTCTGTGAAATATAGGGTGTAAGGTCTGGATCCAAATGTAAGAGATACCAATGTTTAGAGGCCAATTTGAACAGAGTTGATGAGTCTCTTGAAAACTGTGTGATGATTGGAATAGGCCTAAGTTGACTATCTGTTGAGGATTTCAAAGCAAGTAAGTTCGCTTATTTTGGTGATAGTTATTTTTGGCATGCATTGAGCACTGTTGTTGCCGGATAACCTCTTTGTTTAAAATGGTTAATCAGCTGTGTGCATACAGGTTTTGAGAAATTTCTTCTTGCCCTGTAGAATTCGCCCCCTGGGATGTTGAGTATGGTGGCTCTTTGGTGACAGCTCCTCTGTATGGCATTTACTGCTGTTGGTTTTCTGAAAGTTCTGGTTTGTAATATATTGTTTTCGACAAAAATGTCCAGATCCAAAAAAGTAACAGTGGTGGGGCTGGAATGTACAGACAGAGTGATGCCAAAATTATTATGTTAGCATGAGTAACAAATTCATCAAAGAAAGTGCTTGCGCCTTGCCAGATTATCAAAATGTCGTCAATATACCTTTTCCAACAACCAGTTTGCCTTGAAATTCCGGTTTGTCAAGTATATGAGTTTCTTCATAATGTGACATAAAAAGATTCCTCAACATTTTGCACCCATGGCAACACCTTTTAATTGTAAATAATACACATTATTAAAGAGACATGCATTGTTAGATAGGGCAAATTTGAGAAAGGACTTGATCATTTTAATATGGTGATGATAAGAGACAGACAAATTCCGAAAAATATAGTCGACAGCCTGAATAGCTAAATCATGATTGATATTGTAATACAGAGCCGTGACGTCTAGAGTTGCCAAATAGAAGTTCGGTTGCCACACTATAGTTTGTAAATATTGCAGAACTTGTGTAATGTCTTTTAGATAAGTACTCATGCTCTTCCCCAAATTGCACTTGTTTTCTCTTCTCACTGCAGCTACATAGAGGGTGTTCTGTTTATTGGCAGCTATGCCCTACACACCTGTTGTAAGCTTTCTACTGCTTGTGCATACTCTTCATGTGTACATGTCATGTAAATGCAGCCCCCATCCCCTGCCAAATCTACCCATACTTCCTTATAATGTTCAGGGTCTGGGGGAGGGACAATGGCCGTGTGGTACAATCTGTCAACTTCATCTCCGTAGGAAATAAGGACCATGTGGGGAATGGGTTTGTCAGTTTGTACTTCTATTTCCCTTGTGCTATGAGGTACCTTTGGAACGCCAATCGAGACCATCATCACTGAGCTATTAGACAATGCTTTGGCACAACACCAGAGATCCAATTGGCACGTGCAAAAGATGACCAAGACAAACGCGATGATGGTCACCAGCATCTTCACCAATGTTCCGAGCCAGGATGGGGCCAAACTAAAAGCAAGTGCAAACCAGTTTTCTTACTCGATGCTAGCCTCCTTTTTCATCTTGGCCCCTAGATCATGTACTAAAGCAATGAAGTGCGACAACGTCCCATTCTCAGGTACAAATGTGCAACATGAACTCTGTATCTTTTTGCACCCACCACCTTCCATCGCCGTCAGCATATCGAAGACGTATTGGTTCTGCATAGCCATTAGCCTTAGGCCGCGCACCTCAACCCTTATGACGTTGCACCCCTGCTCAGTGTTGTTAGCCAACTGGACCAGTTCCCAGTGCACAATTTGGAGCCATTTGGCATTAGCTCATGCTTGTACATCGGGTAGTAATAAGGATGCAAATAATTTCTCTGCTGAGCTAAACAGCTTGTATTCCTCAGGTATTTCTTCAAGCAATTCTGATGAATCTTTGGACAGATAGTTTGATGCTCTCTGTCCATATGGGTCTTTCTCAGGGGGAATGCAAAAGTCTGCTGGTGGCAGCGTATGTTGTGCTGTGATCAGGTGTTCCTTCGGGACTACTAACAGGGCTGAGTGTAGCGTAGCTAGCGAACAATAAGCCCTCCATGAGGGCAGGAGGTGTAAGTACGCTTGTTGGCCACATACCCAGTAGTAGTCCATCAGTGCTGCTGTACCCTTCTTTAGATCTGGAATCAATGCTGTTCTGTTGCATCATTCATTTGAGCCGACAAAGACAGTTCCTTCGCTGAAAAAGCACAGTTTATGAGTCTTTTCTTGATACACTTTCACCATCTTCTCCATGGCTGCAATCCATGTCATTTTCGAAACGTGCTCTGTCCATATTTGTGCGAATGTTCGTTCCATGAGGGCCACTGTTTTTTTTCTGGAAACCCTAGAAGTTCTTGGGCTCTGCAAGTGAGGGTTGTTTCTTGTCACTTGTTGTTGACATATTTCGCTCCTTCGATCACCAAAAAGGGTTGTTTCAGACAGTTAGTGTTGGTCAGACTCATTTTGCATTTCTGGGCATCTGAATCGACAAGTTGTAGATGTACGTTGCGTGCCTGGAAAGTGCCTGTGAACCTACATAGTGCAAGATGAAGCAGGCATTGTGACTCTATAATTGGTACTTCCTGTGGTACTAGAACTTTGGGTGCCCCCGATGCGTGCAGTATTAACGAGCACACATAGCAACTGCTATTAGTTGTTCGCCTACCCACTGCACTCATGTCAGATTACCATTTGTTTGAGTACTTGTGATGACAGATATCTTCAGGCCATGGTATGCATCATATTTGAGTCTATGCGCTTGTCTTTTCATTCTGTCATGGAGAGATATATATCCTCTTGGTAATCTATTCCTGCTAATCGTGGTGTTACCACTACTATTTGTGCTACAAAAGAGGTTTTTGATTCTACTCGTGCGTACAGTCATACGGGTACTTGTGCTATTTGTTTGGAATGTACTATACATATATACAGTCCTATTTCCAGGTTCAGTTAAATTAGAGGATGTGCTTTCATTCAGGCTTTCATTCAGGTTCAGGCTCGGGTCGTGTTCTCCCTCCCACCCTCTTTCAGATGGCTCGGGCAGATAAAAGATGGCCCCCAATATATTCCTAACAAAAACATAAGGAACATAAACAAAATGGCCGTAAAATGTAGGCCACATTGATATGAATACATCATAGTAGAACTAATAACATATCTATCACTATTCAGTGAACAATTACATGTTGAGCTCTTCATCTTCTTTTTACCTGTAAAAGGAACAAAAACGGTTTGGGCAAGGGAAGGGAAGAGGAGAGAGAGGGAGAGAGAAAGAGAGAGAGAGAGAGAGAGAGAGAGAGAGAGAGAGAGAAAGAGAGAGAGAGAGTTTTGTTAAGTTCACAGAGCTCATGCTTCTAGCAGCAATGCATGTTTAACTCTATTTTACATGCACGTATATTTTCAGCATTAAGCTAAGTGGGATAAAGTATACTGGTTGTATCCGTTTTTAGGGTGTTGGTGTTGAATTTGGTGGGGCCCTGCGAATGTCTGAGAGGTGAATCCAATATCCGAGCCCTTTCAACTTCACTGTGAGAGGGGTAAAAAACACAACTTCGTAGGGTCCATGGAACCTGGGATTGTTCCATTTTCACACAAAACCTCTGACATACACCAGCTCCCCCGGCAACAGTGGTTGGGCGGGAGCTGTGTCAGCCGGTGGAACCATAGTATTTTGGGTATCATCTGAGTGAGGTGGTGCGATTTGTCGTGAGACGCATTTGATCACAGATGTTAGATTTGTTAAGTATGCATTGAATTCTTCCCCCAGAATTGTCGCAGCGCTACGGGTATCTGATGCTTGCCTCACAGAGGAGATGGGTATCTGCATGCATCTGCCAGTCACCATCTCATGGGGTGAGAGGTGATGGTGTTTTATAGGGCTGAGTGTGCAAACTGAACAGGGCCATGGGTAGGCAATGTACCCAGTTCTTTTTCAGGGTGTTACACAACTTAAAGAGAATTCTCTTGAGGAGGCTGTTTATTTGTTCCATAGCACCATTCACTTGGGGGTAATAAATGGAACATATGCATCGTTTAATGCCCAATAGTGCTGTGATTTCCTTAAAGAGTTCATCAAAAAAGTCAGTGCCGTTGTCTGATCTCAGAACATCACATACCCCCCATCGGGGGAATACCTTGCATACAAGGAATTTTGCTGCACACTTGGCGTCTGGGTGGTCACATGGACCGGCCTCAACCCATCGCGAGAATGGACACACCAGCACAATGAGGTATTGAGCATTGTTGCATCTCTCACCCATGTCCGCATAGTCAATATGGAGCTAGCGAAATGGCACGAGGGGTGGGGTAGGGTGCATCAAAATGTGAAGAATGTCATCCCTGTACTGAACATTTGACAGGTGGTGCATTGTACGACCATCGTTGAGAGGTGTTCCTGGAGATTAGGTACAAACCAATCCTCCTGTGTATCTGCTGCAATGTGTTGTTTGGAGCTGTCGGAGGGGTAGTGCAACTGCTCAAAAGCTGTACAGTTCCACGGGCATCACTACTTTCCCAGTGCATTGTTGCATCCATGAGGGGTCAGTTGGAGACTGCACGCACCTGCGTATGAGCCAAATTTCTCGCTCTTCTTGTGATGCCCTACACTGAAGCTCTATTACCTGTGTTATGGGCAACGCTGTGTACGAGTCTGTGTCTGGGCTCGTGGTAGCAGCTGCAATGATATACTCGGCAGGTGTGGGCATTGGGAGGTATGTAGCTGCCTTTGCAGCTACATCAGCGGCTGCATTTTCCAATGAGATTTCGTCTGTGTTATTTGTGTGGGCTGTGCATTTGACAACCACCACTACAGATGGTTCTGCAAGGGCGGAGATCAGGGTATTAAGTAGTGCAGCATGTTTCACTGGTGATCCATCTGCCCGCCTGAAACCCCTCCAGCGTGAAAATCTTGCATGCACCGATGTGGTGACGTATGCAGAGTCTTTTCATTACTAGTGTCTCATAGTCACCTGCTACTAGGCACACCACTGCTGCCCCAACATGTCTCTGCCCTGTGTCCTGGTCAATTGTTGCTGACCCATCAATAAAAAGTACCTCACTCTCCTCCAAAGGGCTGTCTTTGGCTTTGCGGATATCATCCTCCTCGCCCTAAGTGGCACAGTCATGTTGCTGCAAGTCTTCAACTGTGCACGGTTCCGTCATGAACATGGCAGAGTTCAATGTTTTACACCTTACAACATGGATATGTGGGCTTTAGAAGATAATCTCGTATGCTGATGTCCGCTGGGTGGTGAGAGTGGACTTTGAGCATTCTACGATAACAAACACTGAGTGCTCTACGTACAACGTCACTGAGCACCCCATTACAATTGTGTAACTCTTCTCAATTGCAAAGGCAGCTGCAGCAAGAGCTTGTGCTCTTCTGCATTAGTACCACTGTCATGAGTGTCCCGTTTGAGTGTGAGAATATATAAAACTCCTGCGTGTAGTCTGGGGTGGAAAGAATGGGGGCTGTCAAAATCACTTCCATGAATCATTGAAACTCTGAATGATGCTTGCAGTCCACTCTATTTTAATGTTTTCTTTTTGTGCTTCCTTGAGGCCCTGTATGAGTGTCCACTTGTACGCGGCGTAATCAAGAATCCAAGCCCTGCAATAGTTACATAACCCCAAGAATTTCAGCATGTCCTTTACAGTAACTGTCTGGGCGTGGGACGCACTGTCGCTGCCCTTTCAGGAATAATTATTTTGTCATCTGCAGAAATGAGCTGTCCTAAATAGAGCACTTCATGTTGGCAGTACTGGAGCTTGGCATTGTCGACTTGATACCCTCTACTGGTTAACAGTTGCAATAGAGCAATGGAGTCCCTGCAACAGTTCTGTTCAATTTCAGTGCACACCAATAAATCGTCTACGTGCTGAATTACTGTGCTGGGGACCTGGATGTCCCTATGTCTTTGTGCAGAATTCTGTTAAATATACTGGGGGCAAATGAGTATGTTCATAGCGCTTTCTGCCATGTGTCAATGCTGTGAGGTACTGTGAGTCTCGGTGCAGGTGTACTGAGAAAAAGGCATTCTTAAAATCAACCACTGTAAAATGGGTTGCTTCCTTGGGGATACTGCAGAAAATGGATGCCGGGTTTGGAACGAGCGGAAATCCTTTCTGCACTACATCATTGAGGGGGCGGAGATCCTGGATCATCTTCCAACTGCTTCCCAATGCCTTTTTAATGGGGTATATGGCCATATTGCATGGCGGGGTAGAGGGTACTATGATCGCGATGGTGTAGTAAGGCTTGTATTGTGTTTCTGATGCCCTCTTCCGCTTCCGTGGAAAATAGGTATTGCTTCACCCGGGGTAACACTGCTCCATTTTTTTGTGTTTTTCTTACTGGGGTCACTTCTTTCAGCATCCCTACATCGTGTGGGTTGGTTGTCCATAATTATGTGGGGACTTGTTATAAGTCTGCTTGGCTGAACGGGAGTGGCATGAGGGGGATCTGTACCCTTCAGTACTGTACCATGATCTCACAGGGGATGCATATTTCGAGTATTATTTCCCTGTCATCGTTGTTGTCCTGGAAAAGTTTGGCATCTGTCAACTCCTCGAGGGGTACAGTGGGGTCGATCCATAAGACTGTGCTATATTGGCATCCCTGAGTATCAGTAACTAGGACAACAATTCTTTTACCTGCCACCAGCTCTGAGAACACCACGAGCCGAAAAATGAAATCAGTTGGTACTCTCCAGCAAGTACTGGTAATCTGGGGCACGGCTTGGGCAAGCACTGTAATGTCATAAATGAACATGTCGGGGTTGACAGGGATTCCTCGTACCACCATGCCATGTCCCATGGCATGTATCACGAGCATTGCCCTCATTGAGTCAGGTGTCGCGTAGATAATACTGCTGTCTGTGAATGAGATTGTCATGTTCAGCTTGCTTAGCAGAACCCTACCAAGCAATGTGAAAGGAGAGCTCTCAGAATATAAGAGGGGGACCTTTACGACCTTCCCCCCACCTCTACATATAAATCTTTCATGGATGGAACTGTTAAAACAGCCCCAGAGAATCCCTGCATGTCAAGAGTTTTGCCTGATAATGGCAAGTTACCTTCAGTGATGCACGACTTCTTGGCTCCTGTGTCCACCATAAAGATTAATTGTTTGTTCCCTATCTATGCCCCCACCAGTGGTTCCTCTTCTGGGTTTAGGGTCATTGACAGGACTGAACATGCAAGCACTCTCTGTGGGCCGTCCTAGTCAGGATAGGTGTCTGTCCCAGGGAATGAGAAAGGGTTTCCCCCTACCAATGTAGCACCTTGAAACAGACCCACTGTGCCATTCGACATGCCGCCAAAGGCGTTTCGGGTTTCCTGCTTGCTGTATGTTGGGGCGGGTTTGATAATGCTTTACTGCCTGTTGCGGGTGTTGCGGTGGAGGTGGGTCGGGCACCAGTGGAGCAGTTGGGTGTGACTTGGTGGAACTCATACAGTATTGAGGACATCCTAGGGGGGACCTTGAGGAGTCCCTTGTGGAGGGGGCCATAATTTTGCTGACTGTAAATATACCCCATACCCTGTCTGCTCTGGCATTATCTCAAAAAATGGCCCCACTTCCTGCATGTCCAACATTGTCTCATACCTCTTCCTCTTGGCCCCATTACCGCAAACCCACCTCCTCTCGGCCCTCAAAACCCACCTCAGCCTTGTTACTGCCCTCCTTGCCACTGTGGACCAGAGAATTGCGGGTTTCTGCACCACTGTCCTTGCCCTCTTTCAGTCCACATCAAAGCTATTCTGGCATTCGTAGCATTAGGGGTGTACCCTCGCTCTTCCATCTGGGTCGGCGTCGGTTCCTATGCCCCAACGGCTACTTTCACTAATTTATTTTGTACTAGTTTCGCTTCCTCTGCCTGTCGCCTCTGAATCATTTCTTTCTCATGTTCTTTTATTCTCCTACAATGGTGAACTATAATGCTTTGAATCTCGGGCCACACTTTCTCTTTGATCCCTGCTATTTTATCGAGCGCTTTCTGCACTTCCTTGGGTAGGCCCTGTTTCATATAAAATTAGAAAAAGAAGGTTGATAGGTCCCAGGCGTTGGCCGTTTCTGCCCTCCACATCTCTTGGACCCTGATGATAAATTGTGCAGCGTCTTCATCATCCCCCATTGTACATTGCATAGTGGACTGTAAACCTGGAGTGTCTGCCGAACCTCTCCCTCAATCTTCCGTCCCACAAACTTTCCACCCTCAGGGTACGTTGAGGCACTTGCGCTGTGTCTCCTTCCTCATCGTCTTCAACCTCATTGACTTTGGTCCACTCTGCGTCATCCCCTCTCCGTGATCCTACATTTTAGTAACACAAGCTGTCTGTCTCTGTCACGATCCATGCCCCTGACCCTCTCAAGTATAACAGCCCCCTGGCAGCAGTGGGGCTAATGCCCTTCACACTGGCCCCAAGGGCCTTAAAACTCCATCAGAAACATACATGGAGTCAGTCCTGGCGCCTTTAGCACCAGGCTCATTATCAGGAATAAAGCAATACCACTTTTGGACCTTAATCCAACATGGAGGCCTATTACACAGCTCAGTTCTTTAGAACCAAGCCATGCAGTCTAGTGTTTTGGGTATGGCTGGGCCTGGAACTACTTGGCCTGGAACTACTTTACCTGGGCTATTTAAACCACACCCAAACAGCAGAACACGCTTTGAGTTATTCTGCACTCCTGCAGCATAACGCTCACTGTGTCCAGCTCCTGCTCATCTGCTTCTCCGGTGGCCCGATCCTGAAGCCCTAGATCCGGATTCCATGAATAACCTGGAAGAACAAGAACGGCATTAGCAAGCAAGAACACTTACCTGTGAAGTAACCGGCCTTGAATCCATCCTGCGCTTCTCTTACCTCGCCCATCTCCGGGTTTCACCGCAACCTGCAAGGGAGAATGAACAAGGTCAGCATTAACAAAGCACTTACCTGGGCAAGCAGCGCTTCGATCGCTCATGACTCAACATCACCGCAACCTGTACAAAGAAGAGAACACAGGTTACAAATTAACTACAATAAGCAGCGCAGCGCTCCGTGCATCAATAACTCACTGTGGTCTTCGCCATCGGCGCGGCAACTCCGAGATCGCAACCATCCCTGTGAAAACAAAAAGAGACATTGTTAGGGAACAGCGTAATGGAGCAAGACGCCGAGAAGACAGAGAAATGGAGGGAAAGAAAGAGACAGAATAAAGACGGAAAAGACATTATAACTCACCTGGAGGACAGCAAGCAGAGTCACAGCCGGTCTGGACCCGACATAAGGGCACACAGACCCGTGAAGCAACTAGGTCCACGGAACGCACGCACCAACCACGCGCCCCCGATCAGAGACGCAGGATGGAGAGTTCAACGCACAAAAACCTAAGGTGAGCAATAACCCCAAGGGAGGGGATTTGGACCAGAGGGAGGTGGGAGTCCACCCATCGCAGAACCAATATCTTAATCCTACATTCTCCTGTTATAGGTGCTACCCAACGTCTGGCACATAACAAAGCAGAGAGGGGTCCGGGATAGCGCTTAGACCTCCATCCAGTATCGTGTGGCGCCCCCGCGGATACCAGGTGAGCCTAACAGTCTCTCCGTCCCGTTCTACATGGACGGGTCTTATGGGCGCGTTGTCTATTCAAAATAATAAGTCTCCTGATTTCAACTTGTCCCCCACTGGTTGCACTGGTGTATCTGTCTTTGTCATGTCACTTGCCGCCCGTAGCCTGGCTAACTCTGTTCCTGTATAGGTGCCAGTGCTACTTCTAGATCTCTTACACTCACCCCAGTGTGTGTGTTTACCTCCTGAGGAGAGATATAAGGTGAAGGTGGGGCTATGGCTGGTGTCGCTGCAGTCGTGCTAGTCGATAAATATGTTGGGTTCATGTACCTTGCTAGTGGATTTATTCTCTTTCTCCCCATAAAGTTCTTCCCTTGTCACTCTTTCCCCATTGTGATCCTCTGTATCCTCGAACATTTTCCAGAGGTTCAATACTTCCCTTCGATTCTGCAACAGTCTCCCCTTGTCTTTTGCTATCAAGAAGGTAGACATGTGTTCTAACACGTTTCTCTCAGACAAGCCCTTGTCTGGCCAGAAGCAGGGCATTCCTCCTCCTCTAGTCTCGGTAACCCACTGGTTGTGATAGTTATTAATCTTCTCACAATACAAAGGAAGGGCCTTGCACAAGTGCTCTATTTGTGTTTCTCTCCTCATAGTCACATCTCCCGTGTGTCTGGTAGTGGGGCTATGCCTATGCTGCTGCGCCACAGTTATACAATAGTCCATTAAAAAAATATGCAGTTCAGTTTCCTCAACAATGCAACGTAATGTCATCAAAAAGAAAATCATCAGTTCAATTCTCCCACCCCTCTATTTCCAGTTAGAGCTTTTTGTATACACACCCACACACACAACTCACGCTCTCCTCACACATCCACACAAAACACCATAAAATACACTAACAAAATAAACTATAATAACAAACTAAAACAGCATCCACTACTATTCCCGAGCTCTCTACGTATACGGAGCTCCTATGTATTTTACTCTTTTCCTTTATTATTTAAACAATAATTGTGGTACCACCTTCACTTGGAGGCGGGGGCTTTCTTCCATTTTCCTTTTCCTTAATATCCCTAAAAAATGTATAAAAAACTAAAAAATCAACACACTCCAAGGGCATGCCACAATCCCAATTTCAACTGCTGCATGTTCACACTCTTCACACTGCTCCATACATCCAACCCAACTTTGTTATCCCTTGCAAGCTATACTCACGTGCGCGTGTTAACCCAAACTCCTCCGTTCATGGGGTTCCAACACCAGCCTGCACCTCTCTTTGGGGTCGTACACCACTACAAAGTGCATGCAGGATTCTGCAAAGATAGCTCCTGCAGGGCCACTGGGGAATACACTTTAGGTGGGCGCAGCCCTTCGGAGAGGTCGCATGGATACCTCTGCAGGTACGGGGACACTGGGATTATGTCGGCAGGGTCACCAAATGAAGGCAAGTCCTTGTTATGTTCACGCCAGAAAGAATACAACCCTCTGGGGAAAAGGCCAAGAGATTGCTTGCAAGGATAACAAGATTTAATTGTACAACAAGTAGAGGGATCAGTAGAGGACTAAGCTGCTCTCATCATCAGTAAGTTATTAGAGTCCACAGTGTCACTAAGGGCGTCATCCATAGGGCCTAAACCAGCACAGCTGATTGGTAGAACAGTAGGCATGGTCCGGCTCCATAGGGAATGCCAGGCTATGATTGTTTCTCATCTCAGCCATCTGTCTTTCCTCACCTGGATCAGCTGTGCTCATCTCTTCAGGGACTGAAGGTCAGGCACTTCACATGTTGCTGTTCCAAGGCTACTCTTGTGAGCTAATGCTACTACTACATAATTATGGCATGCACCTGGGAGGCTTAGGAACTGGCACCAGGTGGAAGGGAAGAAATACAATCATGCTACCCCCTGATGTGGACATGCCGCCACCAGAGGATGTGGATGCAGTGCCTGTGGCAGAGGTAAATGTGTGCATTACCAG
Source organism: Ambystoma mexicanum (assembly GCF_040938575.1). Taxonomy (NCBI): domain Eukaryota; kingdom Metazoa; phylum Chordata; class Amphibia; order Caudata; family Ambystomatidae; genus Ambystoma; species Ambystoma mexicanum. The sequence continues at coordinate 626,658,576 of NC_090928.1, read as the reverse complement.
AGATGATGTGAGGGATGGGGGATTGGCTCACCAGGGACTGATAGGCATGCACAATTGTGTGACACTCACCTCTAGTAATGAACACGGCAATAACACAATCAGGAATGTCCTTGCATTGATGAAGTTCAACAGTTTTACTAGAATGATGTGCACCAACTATCCCCCCTCCTACTCCCCAACACCAATTCCCCAGCATACTATCCTCCTCCCACCTCCAACTCACCAGCACGCTATCCCCTTACCCCTCCCACCACCAACTCCCCAGCACACTACCCACCACCCTTCCACAACCAACTCCCCAACTCACTATCCCCCCTCCCACCATCAAAACTCCCCAGCACACTAGCCCCCACCACCCTCCCACCACCAACTCCCGGGTGCACTATCCCCCCTTCCCCTCCCACCACCAACTCCCTAGCACACTATCACCCTTCCGCCTGCACCAACAACTCCCCAGCACACTATCCCCCTTCCCTTCTCCCACCACCAACTCCCCAGCACACTATCCCCTCTCCCCCCTTCCACCACCAAGTACCCAGCATAGCCCCTCAGGGCAAAATGTGTCTCAATGTTATTTCCGTGGCCTCTTTCCTAAATGCCAGACCCTGGGGATCTGGTACCCAATTGGTGCTGGGACTGGTGCCTGGGTGTACTCGGCTGCGACCCCACAGTGGGTGTTGTAGAACTTGAGGGTATCGAGCCTTGCCCCGGGATGTGCTGGACTGTGACCTTCATGCTCTGACGGGTGGCCTCTGCAAGAGCTGTGACCCCTTCAGTAATCTCCCTGACCCTCTGCCCATACACAGTCAGGGCAGCAGTACTGGCAGCTGCCTCTGCCCAGTTTCTTAACATGGCTCGCACAATCCTGCGGGTGGCCCCTTGCAGGCAGTCATGGATCGCCTGGGGGTGTTCCGAATGCATGTGCCCAATGGCCTCCATCTCCCACTGTTGCCTCTCTATCTCATACAGCCTCTGGAGGGTGGTGTTGCCTGGAGGTGTGTGCTGAATGGGATTGGGGCTCTGCAGTGACTCTGGGTTGTAGGCCGGGGAGCCAAAGGATGGTGTGTCCACATCCTGCTCAGGTGTCTGGGCACACTGGCGGTGGTGAGGGCTCTCAGGGGTTTGTGGCCCTTCTTCAGGACGTGACACTGGGCTGATGTCCCCCTGTGACTCAACAGTCACCCTGCCAGGAGGTGTGTCCTCTATGACAGACACTGCTGCTGTGGGAGTGGGTGCAGTGGGCTTGGAGGTGCTCCTGGTGGCCTGTGGTGTTGCTGTAAGACCTGCAGTGCCACCAGCAGCCTTAGCCTGGCTGGGTCATGGTGTCTCACAGTGGTCCATGCACCTAGGCATAGCTTGTGTGTGCCTTTTTGGGGTGGTGGTTGCTGGCCTTAAAGGCCTAGAGGTGCCACTTCTAGATGGGCTTGCCCCCTCGTTCTACTCCGATGCCTCTGGTGATGCATGAGTGCCTGTAGGGGACATATGACATTTTGTTAGGTATGGTTCTTCCACGTGTGTTAGCATGCAGGACACATTTGCTATGGTACAGTTTGGGACCCCACACATTTGGGCAGATGGGCATGGTTGATCAAGGGACATGGCATGTGGGCACAGCATTGTGGGCATGGTTGCAGCAATGTGTGTGACACATGGTCAGTTGAACTTTAGCCTGTGTGTGGGAGGGTAGGGTGTCCATGCAGGGGCAGCTGTTGTATAACATGGATGCTTGTGGTCCTTCACGCCCCTGCATCCTCTTCCTGGGTGGCACACTCCTTGTGGCAGTGGGTGTGGTGGCTTCGTCTATGGAACTGGCATGGCTTTACGGGGCACTGCTATGTAGCCAGCAGTTCGAATAAGGTAGCAGGCGCTCCTCTCCAGAAAGATCATGGCATGATAACCTGTTCTGAGATGAGAGTTTGCAGCACACGCCTTTTGCTCACTGTACCTTTCACAGATGGGAAATATCCATTTGCATTTCAGTCTTTGTCCCGCCCACATGGGCAGTGCAGCACCGAAATGCTAATGCAATTCCTCTCTGAACAAGAGTACCAAAAGCAACCCCATACATGTGTTTCAGCCTTGTTGGGCCTCATCAGTGAGGTGAAGCTTTGTCTCTCTGAGCACAGTGAGCACGGAGTCCACGTCTGGTTGCCCCCAGGTAACTCAGGGTGACCAACCCCAAGTTCCTTGCAAACATTTCAAAGAAGGTAGCAGGCGCTCCTCTCCAGAAAGATCATGGCATGATAACCTGTTCTGAGATGAGAGTTTGCAGCACACGCTTTTTGCTCACTGTACCTTTCACAGATGGGAAATATCCATTTGCATATCAGTCTTTGTCCCGCCCACATGGACAGTCCAGCACCGAAATGCTATGGCAATTCCTCTCTGAAAAAGAGTACCAAAAGCAACCCCATACATGTGTTTCAGCCTTGTTGGGCCTCATCAGTGAGGTGAAGCTTTGTCTCTCTGCGCACAGTGAGCACGGAGTCCACGTCTGGTTGCCCCCAGGTAACTCAGGGTGACCAACCCCAAGTTCCTTGCAAACATATCAAAGAAGGTAGCAGGCGCACCTCTCCAGAAAGATCATGGCATGATAACCTGTTCTGAGATGAGAGTTTGCAGCACACGCCTTTTGCTCACTGTACCTTTCACAGATGGGAAATATCCATTTGCATATCAGTCTTTGTCCCGCCCACATGGACAGTCCAGCACCGAAATGCTATGGCAATTCCTCTCTGAAAAAGAGTACCAAAAGCAACCCCATACACGTGTTTCAGCCTTGTTGGGCCTCATCAGTGAGGTGAAGCTTTGTCTCTCTGAGCACAGTGAGCAGGGAGTCCACGTCTGGTTGCCCCCAGGTAACTCAGGGTGACCAACCCCAAGTTCCTTGCAAACATTTCAAAGAAGGTAGCAGGCGCTCCTCTCCAGAAAGAACATGGCATGATAACCTGTTCTGAGATTAGAGTTTGCAGCACACGCTTTTTGCTCACTGTACCTTTCACAGATGGGAAATATCCATTTGCATATCAGTCTTGTCCCGCACACATAGGCAGTCCAGCACCGAAATGCTACGGCAATTCCTCTCAGAACAAGAGTACCAAAAGCAACCCCATATGCAGCCAGCAGTGTTGCGCTGTGGTGTACAGTGCTTGGCTAGCTGCACCCATGTCAGTGTAGAGGGACAAGTACGTCCATGTGTCTTGTATGCCATGCCTACATTCGGCAGGCCAACTGGGCCCGCAACATGTTGGTGTGATTGCTGCACAGTGTTGTGGTTACTCACGCACCACAATCCCGCTGGCGCAGGGTAAACCAGCAGGGGTGTGGTGCGCATGGCACTTGGATGGGTCACTTGCCTCCCCTCCCCACTGCTGTAACGCTCAGGGGTGCTCTTGGTGCCCTTCCCCATGGCTGCTGTGTAGGGCAGCTGATGTGGCACCCCAACACTTTCCCCTGATTGGCCTGCTCAGCTTCTGGGTCAGCTGACATGTGTCCCTGTCCACTGGGGCGTCTTGTGCTGGGCTGACATTTGTGCATGGACTTGTGCTGGGGGGTTATCTTGCCTCCTGGCTGATGACCCCTACCTCTGCACCTCTGACTCCCTCAATGCCTCCCATGTGCAGGGCTGTCCGGTACGTCTCCTCCCAGGCAGCCAGGACCAGTGGCTCAACAGTACCACCTCCAGTCGTAAGGAATGCCTGGTGGTGTTGGGACAGTAGTGCATGCACCCTGACCCTGGGGTCATTCAAGAACTTCCTACAATCCCCCCATCATGGGGTATGCTGTAATGACAGTCATCTTCTGGCTGATGGCATGACAGATGGCTTTTCTGCGCTGGCCTCTTGAATTCACAGGAAGGCAGGACCCCAGAGAGAGCAGAAGCAATCACAGAAATGCTACAGCCAAAGACCATGAGAGAGATACTGCACTTTATGGGTCTTTGCAAATATTGCAGGGCATGGGTCATTGATTCCACACATAATTTGGCCCCTCCTAGCAGGACTCAAAGGGCCTCAGAGAGATGACAGCAAGATAGCCTGGACTGATAAAATGATAGAAGTCTTTAATGAATTGAACAAGCTATATGCCCCTCACCAGTTTTGGGAGTTCCTAATTACAGTGAGGAATTGTATCTATTTTCACACTTGTATGGGGTGGTGATGACAGCAGTGCTCACACAGAAGACTACCCTGGGACACAAGCCATTGACATATTACAGTGGGCTTTTAGACCCAGTGATGAAGGCTAATTATCCCAACGAACAAGCATTGGCTGCAGCAGCTTTTGCAATTGAGAAGTCAGCCAATATTACAATGTGCCGCAGAATAACTCTGTATGTGGAGCATGCCCTATTCGCCATTTTGGTGAAACCGAAGAGCACATTGACAACACAGAGAGCATCTGGGTACGAAGTAATCATTTCAAACACAGCAATTAAGATGGTGAGATGCACATTAGTGAACCCAGGAATGTTCATAGCAGAAACAGTGGAAGAGAGAGATTATGGGCATGACTGCGCCAAATACACAATATACTATGACGCCATATCTCATGTCAGAGAAAATGCCCTCGGAGGGGGAAGGGTGTGCTCTTTATTAATGGTTCCTCGACAATTGACCAGAGTTCAGGGGAGAGACACACAGGGACGGCAGTGGTAACAGTGAGGCAGAATGGGATTTTTGCAGTACTGGCGAGTGCAAGATTGCCCTCACATATTTCAGTGCAAGCAGGAGCAGCAGAATTTGTAGCACTTTTTGGTGCACCCAAGACACTTCAGGATGAGGAGATCAGTGTTCTCCGACTCCGCCTATGTGACGTCAACAGTACACGCAGGACTACCACGGTGGAAAAGGCAGGGCTTCTCATGTGCTGATGGCATGCCAGTGCAGCATGCATCCCTATTGGACAGGCTCAAAGATGCACTACAGTTCCCAGAGGGCCGTGGCAAGTGAGAGGCCTACACAAGGGGGAGAACATAATCTCCCATGGCAACGAAGCTGTAGACACAGAGGCTAAAAGAGCAGTCTTTCCAAAATAACTGAATTTGACACACCACCACCTAGTAAATACATGCATGTGCGCAACATGGTAATGAAAGAAGGCTTTAACTCCTTGCCCATCACCTATATAATCGAGCTGCATGAGTGAGCAACGCGAGAAGGGCAGGAACTTTGAAAGAGGAGGGGGTGTTCACTATCCCCACCAATGCAGTGTGGATGCAGGACAGCACAGGAAAACCGGTCATGCCCCTCTGCTGCTGAAGGTAGCATTAGAACAGCTCAATTTCCCAACCTATACAAGTAAAGAGAGTCTGGCAGGGCAGATTGCAGAAGACTGGTTCATTCCAAACCAGGTGGAGTATGTTGCTGCCTTCATTTTTTATTGCATTGTATGCCAAAAATAAACAGCAGGCCACTGTCATGATCTCTGCTTCCAAAAGGTCAGGGTTTTCCCAACTCCCTTGGAAGCAGATCCATAACCCAGGTTCCGAGTGCCAACCAGTCCCAATTGGGACCTTTTGGACCCAGTCCTGGCGCCAGTGGCACCAGGCTCATAAATATGCCCAGTCCCAGCGCTGGAAGCGCCGGGCTCATAATGCTTGGGTGGACTTACCTGCAGCAGACCATGCTGCTTACTTGCCTGCCAGTTGAGCCTCTGATCCTCTTCTGTTTGGAACTACTTTTCCTGTTGGGTGGGGCAGGAGCCACTGCCTAGATTCAGAACACTGGAACTCTTCTGGAAAGCAGGAACTCTTTTCTTACCTAGGCGTGGCTGTGGAAGGAGACACCTAAGCACTACAGGAGGCTATTTAAACCACACCCGATGGATGAATCTTGCTTTGCGTTATTCTGCATCCTCTGCAGCAGAACGCTCATCGTGTCTTCTGCATCTGATCCTGGGCCTAAGGAAAAAGGCTTACCATCCTGAATCCAGTCTTCAGCAACACCTATAAAGACAAGAAAGAACAGGTTAGCATTACGGGCTTCAGTGACAGCTCTTCACTTACCTGGTCCATCGGCTGTCACCAACGCCTCGCGCTGCATTCCGGCATCTGAAAGACAAAGGCTTACCTACTCTTCGTGCGCTCAGGAGGTCTTCACACTGCATTCCGGCATCTGAAAGTCAAAAGCTTACCAACTCTTCGCACGCTCCGGAGGCCTTCGGCGCTGCATCCCGCATCTGAAAGACAAAACAAGGTGCGTTTAAAGACATTGGGGAACTTTAATACTCACGTGCCATTACTCCTTTAGCCATCTAACCCAGTGGGTATTTCGGCACCCTGCAGCCGCTCCGAACTTGTACCTGCAAAATAAAAAGACAGTTAGAGCGCATCGTGAAGCAGGCAACAAGCGCTTACTTACGTGCTTACAGGCATTTCTATTCATCACACGGGCTCCATCTTCAACTCACTTCAGCCCGTCATCCGCCATCGCCGGAACCCTGCAAAACAAGAAACATCATTACTAAAGACTTTAAAGACATTAGAATTACTCGAAACTTACCGTTCGTGCAGTAAACGACGGACAGCAGTCCTCTGAAGTCAAGAGGCCTGCTCCCCTTATCCAGTGAAGAAACTGGTTACAGCACCCTGCCCCGAGGCAGATGGAGAGCACGTCGTTCACTTACCTAAGGTGAGAGCGTTAACCTTTGGGGTTCTACAGGAGAAGAGAAAGGGAAGAAGAGAGAGACATTCAATAACCCAGTTCCTTAATCCCATATTTTCTATCTGCAGACATCTTACCCTTCAAATCAGACATACAGTGCGCAGAGGTCCAGCCCAAAGAGCCAGCCGTGTGTTACACATCACCTTTGAAGATACGGTATACACCCAGTCAAGACCGGCGCCTCTACGGGAATCAGGTGAGCGTTACAGCCACACATTGCAAGTAGTGATCGGAGCAATACCCCGTCCTACTGAACCCTTTCAACATTTGCATATAGATTACATGGACATGATCCAAATTTGTAATGGCTACCGATATATGCTGGTAGCTGTATGCCTTTCTCTGGATGATGGAAGCCAGACCATGCACCCACCTTGATGCCACCTCTGCGGCAAATGTCCTCGTAAGAGAGGTATTGCCTTGATGGGGTGTGTGCAAAGTCCTCCGGTTTGACAACGGATCATGATTTGTGAATCAAGTATTCAAGCACATCACAATTCTACTGGGGATTAAGCATAAATTCTCCTGTGCTTATCGCCTGCAATCGAATGGAATTTGTGAATGCCCCAATCGCCTGCTCAAAGAGAAAATAGCCAAATTAAGAAGGACCCTGAAAAAGGGATCACTCCATTACCTGCCCTTAGCCCTATTTGCATTACACAACCAACCCGGCTCAGACCACCACTTAACTCTCCATGAGCTAGTGACAGGACGCTGTATCCCTATACCCCTTGCTCGTTCCACTAGAGCACTAACTGATACCCAGAATGCCTCTGTTGTTTTGGGTGCTGAAATACATGATTACTTGGCAGCAATTATGGCTAGTGTTTCTTTTATTTCCCAACAGTTTAAAGCATGGTAGGGGAGGACGAAGAAGAATGATGAAGACGATACACCAACAGGCTTGCAAGACCTTCTCAAACCCCCTGCCCTATATAGAGGTGACACAATGCTTTTGAGGAACTAGACCAGATTGTGGCACAAGCTACGCTTTGAAGGGCCATATGTGATAGAAGATATTACCCCCACAACAGTAAATGTCATAGGTAGGAGGGCCTGGATCCTTATATTCGACATGAAACCCTGCAAAGGTGAGACCCCCTTGGCCCACTTCTCATAAGGTGCAACTCAAGAAGAAGAAAGGGGAGTCCAGACTTGAACAATGACAAAGAGCGACAACAGTGCAAAGAGAATTAGCAAATGCACACATGCACTCTGTCCTTTTTCACACAGAAACTGTGTTCTTAACGAGACATTTACCCACAGTGTGAAAGAAGAGGAGCCCTTTTTCAATAAAGCAAGAGACATTTACTAAATGTTGCATTTTCAGACATTCCTTCATGCAATTCTACCATTAGCATATAAAATGTATAGCGTGTGCAAGAGAAGTAGATGATCAATTATTGCATTACTAACAAATGTGAAAACACTGTTTATTTTTTAACACATATTCCTCGCAGTGCTCCTAAAGTTATTTTTGTAAATATCAGGGGTTGAAAAATATTCATATACATGATAATGAGTTTAGTACGTTTTGCTAAGCACACGTTTTTGATCTGAGGACAACGTAATGAACATGCACAGTTGCAACATATGGACTCAACAGAGAAGACGATTGTGGCAATATTTTTTGCATTCTGCTGTCTCTACCTCTATATCCTGCTAGCATTACAGAAAGCAGCTATTTACTATATACACAAACATGCATATGCCAATGCGACTGCTATTGGCCTACTCAATGAAGTAGTAACCCAACCCTTCCTCAGTGCCACTAAAGAGATTTTTAAAAAAGTCCAAAACGGAGCGCCCGCAATAATTTTGAGCATGTAAATGTCAACATGGCTAATTTGGCCCATGTCAACAATAATATGTGGTACCAGCCCGTGATGAGTATGGGGAGTGAAACATCAAGGGAGAGCTGCTATGTGTGTTATCTCATTCCCTATGCCATGAGCGGTCCCAGGACCTTTGTGGGCCTTGAAATCCCAGCAACTAGAGTACAGTGTCTGATGTATTTGGCACTCTGCACAACTAGGGTCCAATTTCAAGGGAGGTGAGCCAGCTTGCGATGGATGTCACAAAAGACGTTGACCTAGGATAGCTACATAAATAAACAAAGAATGATAGAGAACTACTGGAGCAAGGATAAAATGATACAACACACATGAGATAGCCCTTTTAGAGGTGAAGCTAAAACAGTAACCCAAAAATGTCATATAAATGGGAGGAGAGACATAGCCTGGATGTTGGGAAAGGCCTCAACTACTTGCATATGGACAGGTGTTACAGGAGGCAAATGGGTCGTATGATTGATGGGATGCAAAGCACAAGCAATTCTGACAGTGCCAATAGAAGTGGTACAACAAGAGAATGATGAAAGCCTCAATGAGTGGTTGCAGTACTCAAAGTTGCTCAAATGGGTGGAAAATGAAGCAAGTCCAATACCCATAATACCCCGAAAGCATGCATCACTATGATTCCAGAATGATGGCCCAGTAAAGGTTGGAGTAAATGAACGGTGCAAATGCATATCGAAGATATCTGGCATGAAAGTCGGCACAACAGTGCTTACGGATCATTATTGGGCCTGCAGTTCGAAGGCTTACATGCAGCTGTGTCCGAATTGGGGAGAAATATGTTCCCTAATACTACTGAACACACCAGCCCTGGTAGCCCCTCAAAAAGAGATACAGATAGATGGGTTCCCCAAAATGGATACGCACCAGAGAAAGAAAAGGTCCCTGGAGCCTAAACGAGTAAAAAGAGGAAATTATGTTTCCAGCAAGATGGAGTCAGCACTTAACGAGATGGAACACAGACTGTTCAGTAGAACAGAGATGTTCTTTGCTTCTGTTGTAAATGCCAAATGGCTGCAAATTACACATTGGGAGCTGTTACTGACATTGAACTCAACAGTGAAGGGGTTTAACATCATAAGAGAGGAGCTCAGAGCCGTGAAGCTCACAACTCTTCAACATAGGTATGTACTGGACCTCATCACAGCTATGGAGGGTGGTGTATGCACAAAGATTGGTCCGTCCTGTTGTAACTACACACCTGTACATGATGAAGAAAGTGGGACCCTCACAGAGGCCATAACCCTGCTATCAGATGTGCACGCTAAGGTGGGGGAAAGAAACAAACTCAGTGGAGAAGGATGAAGATTGGCTTGCATATATATTCTCCTAGATCCCTCCCAGATGGCCAATGGACTAAAAGTACTCATAGCTGCCCTAGTGTTAGGTTATTCGGGTACTTTATCATTAGAACGGTCATAGCGCAGTGTAAGAAGACTGCCCAGAAAATGGTGACGTATGCCAATCACATTTAAAGCAAAGTCCCATTGTTCCCCCAAGGACAACATTCTATTATCCCACAATTACGGTGGACATTAGGTGTGTTGCAAACCAGACAAGGATTGCTGCTATATGACCTGGAGTATGGAAAAACATGTGAAGAATCATGATGACCTGAGGGGGGTCGTGAATATATTGATCCCAAAGACACCGTATGCGGGGGAGGGGCCTATGAGAAATGTGGTAGAGGACTCAACCACAGGGGGGAATCAAGAGACGAAGATGAATGTGTTATTCATCACATCGGCACTTTCCCCGTCACAGTGGTATAGAAATGGCAGGTACACATCACTTAGGGTATCTGACTCCTCCCCCTCCACTGTAATGCAAGTGTGAAAGACAATACGTGCTGAGACAACCCTACTGATCCTACCCCACAGGGATTCCAGAAGAGCTACACCTGCAGGCTCTGAAGCATATGAACATGCTCTAACAGAAGTAAAGAAAGCAAATGACATCACTACGGAGCACTGACACATGTAGGTGCTTTAGACATGAAGCACATATGCATCCACCATGAAGATAACATGAACAATAGGTCAGATTGCACTTAGACATGAAGAACATGCTTGCCTCCATTAGGTTAGAAAAGATATATACGCACTCTCTATGCTGAAATGCATGATGCACAAGAATATACATAATGCAGAACGCAACTAAGATGAGTGGCCATGCAAAACAAGATGGACATTGCAGCCACATGTGGGTGAATGGCAGACAGTGGAGAAGCTTTGGGGTTGCAGGGCACCTGGTTCGCTGAGTTAGCAGAAAACCCAAAGGCAAACAGCCTAGACAATAAGAACATTTGTTTGCTAAGGGTACCAGGGAAATAACAGCACCCTAATGTACAGGCAATACCATTCCCAGACATGAGATGCAGTTTTCCTAGATTAGCAAAGAAAAAACTAACACTGGAAAGTCAGGCTTCCACCAATTCAGACTTAATATTGAGAGAAAAGTAGCTCAAACAAATCTCTAGAGACCAAAGAAGGCAATGACACTTGCATTAACAAGGGCTAAAATCCTCATAATTGCTGAGCAGAATAATTCAAAATGTGGTCGCCACACATGTGGTCCACAGTTGGAGTATAATGTCTATTCATCAGACTCAGGCACAGACAGGCAAAGATCTTTGTTCCAATCCAATGTTCGGGACAAAAGATACAAAGTAATGCAAAGTTGAAAGCTTAAAGCCCTGGATTGTGGCCTAGGGAATCACAAATGGTAAGCCCTTTGGGACAAGTAGCACTTTGGTGCCGTTCTCTCCACCCTCTATTTTGCTCATGTGCTGGTAACCTTCCAAAGTACCAAGTCTGAGAAAGCCACCACGGACCAATCTCTGCCCACCTTTAACGCTCGTTTATCATTGTTGCAACAGCCAATTATCCTGAAATGTGTTTACATGTTTTTATTTGTAACATTTTAGTAGGTGGTCTCAGGCGGAGCCACCAGACAAGGTGTAGCCAATCAATACACTAACTGTGCAATGTGTATATAGATGATTTCCCTAACTAATCCCTTTCCACATTAGGTTTTCTGAAATGAAACATCAATTGTGATGTCATTCCTGTTCTTAAGGTGTTGTCAGGCCTGGAATTATTCGAGAGATTGGAAAACAATCTTTATGTCTATAGCTGCCCTTGTTTTATATTGTTAAATGAACAGTTATTTGCCAGATTTATTCTGTTTTTTGGGTGTGGGACATCCCCTGGCCCCTCGTCTTGCTTATCCACAGGGGTCTTCCTCCCCATTTTAACATTCCCTTGCCGGTCTCATCAGAGTTTTTAATTTCTTTTGTCTTGGGTAATAGAGTCCTCTCTAGAATCCCCTAGACTTTTTTTTCCCTCCTGCCTGTACTTGACGGGCTTCCTTTCCAATGCTTTCAACACAGACTTTGATAACGCCTCTATAATCAGGATCTATGATGCCTGCTAAAACGTCAAGGCTGAATCGTCAAGTTAGGCATGTTTAAGAGTCGAGTCGAAATGTAAATCCTTGATGGGGTTACCAGGACCAAATCCATTGGGATTAAAACTCGATCTCCGGGTTGTATCAACTCTCCCCTGCAACTACACAAATCAAACCAAATAGAACATTCTGTAGCTACTGATGGATCTGTTGCTAAGTTTCTCAAACTTGAGGGTCCCTCAGTTTGTATCAACAGAGCCGGATCCCACTCCAGACACCATATTTGAGGAGTCAGGAAAGAAACTTGGACGCAAGTTAGCCATGTTTTTGGTTAAAGATTTTCATTGAAAATAAAAGGGGTTGGGCAAATGCCTCTCTGACCCCGCTCTAAGAGGAATTTCCCTACCTGAACCAAAACTAAGGATTTGTCTGCGTCCAAATATCCAAGTTGAAAACTGTCTTGTGTCCAAAGTTCTATTCTGACCCTCACACCAAAACTAAACTCTAAGATGAAATGGCAAATGTCTTTAACCTTGGAAGGTTTGGGAAAGTGTTCACAAAAAGAAGAAGAATTGCCTTTCAACATAAAAGTTCTGCAGGGATGTAGGTCTTTCCCCCAGAGGCTGGTTCAATTCCCCTGGATTCCCCTTGGTTCTATGAAGATTCACGATCAACAGTTCCTTGTCCCTTTCTTGGCTCACAACAATATATCCAAAGTTCACATTCAACAGTTCCTTGTGACTTTGTTGGCCCAAAACAAAAACCTTGTCTTCATTTTTGTGCAGATGGGCCTTTAAACACCTTAACCCAAAGTAGGCCCACCACTAAAGAAGCAAGCGCACGCTTGTACGTAAAGCAAGTTTATTGTACAATTGGCCAGGAGGGGCTAGATGATTCCATAGAGTCAAACTCACCCGAGCCTCCCTGAATCACACAAGTTGACACATTCTATACATTTTTGCAACAGTTTAAACACTCCCATGTATTTTCTTACAAGTCATCCCCCCACATGATAGGTCAAATCTATACAAAAAAAATCCAATCTTCTCTAATTCCCACGTTCTCATTGGTCACCTTCATTTATCTACCATCATCAGCTCGTATTTGCAGCACAACCCTTTCATTGAGTCTTCCAAGGTAGGTTGTGACATGATCACATAGTTACACATTTAAGGAAGAAGACACAGAGCCCGAGAGGACAAAGCTTTTTCAAACAAACTATACCCACTTAGGTTCCTGTGGTGTAGAGAAAATAAAGGAGAAGCCACGAAGGTGGCAGAGATTCGATGTATCAAAAGAAAAAAGAAAAAGAACAAACAGCTTAGCATTTTCTACACAAGAAAATTAACAACAGAAAATAGATTTATCACAATATTTCCTTGTCCTGATGAAGGCCCAGTGGACTATCAGAGAAGAATGCCTAGGGCAGACATAGCTCTCTTTGGGGGCTGAAACACGATGTGTTAACCTATACACATGACACAGATATATACATGAGTCAGACGTCCGTCTTTGTGTGATTTGGTCACTCTCACAACAAGCCATTGTTCTGTACTGAATGAATTATCAAATAACTTCCTAGTCGAGTTTGAATATACAGATACAAGATTTTGAATCACTCTTCTTATGTACATGAAGGCTTGCATGTGTGAGTGACAGTTTTAGTGGAAACGTGTATCAGAACTAATCCTTACTTTCTTTATGTTTTGAGCAGTTTTGATGTATAAGACATTGTCACCCATGTTTACTAACTTCACACTGGCACATAGTCTTTCTTATAACAATACTAAGGGGCGCCGATGAGAGTTGTCAAAGGCTCACATCGGATTTTGAGCGTGCACAATGATATATTTTCTGAGTGTAATATGAAATGTTTTTTATAAATGTTTTGATGAAATATTAAACTGTTTTAACAGATTTCTGGCTGGTGGCCTTGGATTGTTAAACAACAGCATATTGAAAATCGTTTAAAAGTATTTAAATATGTGGAAATGAATGTCAGGGGCATGCATGTTTTAAAACTACCATGTCCTCTTCACAGTGGTTCCTTCATGACAAATCTCCTTTTTTGCATGCGCATTATTAAGCTCCTCGTTGCCCAGTTTCTAGGCGCTTTATACATATTGTATTTATGTTTCGTCATCAGTTTTGACATTTATGTTGACATTTGACATTTATGTTGCTGCGCACGTGCAAATCTAAATGTTTCAACTTAAACACTAAAAAGTAGCACTAAATGTAACACATATCCCATTCTCATTAACTATGCTAGATACATGTAAAATTGCAACATAGTGACAACTTTGCGGCTCCCCTAGTCACCAATATGGTGCGTGCAATGTGAACCCCTCTTTCTTATTGGGACCTTTCCTGACCACTCCAACACTCTGCAATTGTTTTTCTCTTGAACCGCTGGTTCATACAATCCTTTCCTAGTCCTGATGTTCCTTCTCAGGACCTCTTTGTCGAACAACACAGGTCTTTACTCTTTTTAAACAACACAGTTCTGCTTGCCTGGTATACTCTCCTGCCAGGACCTTTAATTTTCACACACTTATGATGATTGCCTTGTATACTCTCCTGCCAGGACTTCTTATGCTCACATACTTGTGATCGTTGCCTGGTATACTCTCCTACCAGGGCTTCTTATGTTCACATAGGCTTCCTGCCCTTTGCATTGTTGCACACACTTTGTTTGCTACTATGTCCTCTGGATATCTCATCTGGTCCTAGGTTTTCCTTTGTTCGCACAATTCGCATCTATCTGTAACGCTCACCTGGTATCCACGGGGACGTCACTCAGCCTGTTCTGACCTCTTACGACCTCAAACCCTTCCCTGGAGTCTACTCGACTGGAGACTGGGCCTGAAACACAGGATTGGTAGAGTTTAACTCCCTATCGTCTCTGTGTGCTTGAACCCCTTCTTCCCCAGGGTCCAACCCTTCCCTTTGATCCACAGCTCACCTTGTTTTCTTGGAAAGTGTGCCCTCTGTCCTGCTTTCAGCGCAGGGGCACGTTGATTGATGCAGGCTCGTTGCTGCCTATTACTTCACTGGCAAGAGTCCGAGAGGTAAGTATAATGAGTCTTTTGAACAGTTCTCTAACTTTGTTCCTTTCCTTCCTTAGATGATGGCCGGCCTCCAGGGATGGCGATGTGCTGCTGAGATGAGTAGCGCTGGAGGTGAGTGAGAGCGCGATGCGCGATGCAACCCTTTCGTATTTGTATTGAACTCAGTTCTTTTTCTGTGTCTTTTAGGTACCGCAACGTTTTCAGCGTGGATGCCGGTTATGAAGAAGAAATGCGGTGAGTAAGCGCGGTATGCGGCGCCTCTAGATGTTTCCCCGCTAACCTGGAGTGTCTTTTCCCTCTTGCAGATGGATGAGAGGTTCCGGAGACAGAGTTCCCCAAGAGCGGCTGAGATTCAGGTAAGCGTTTGAAGCTCGTACAGTCTTTAAAAATAAGCGAAGATTTGCTGAATGCTTACTAATGCCTTTTTTCTGTTCTTTTCCCTTTTCCTTAGGAAGCGGCGTGCTGGGATGGGAATGACATCGCCGAAGATGCCCGCAGAACAGAAGAAGCGATGAATGATGGGCAGTAGCGCCGCAAGGTAAGGCTGTTCCTAACAGTGTTTTTGTTCTTGCAGGAGCTGAGCGCAGAAGAAAGATGCAGGCCTACTGGAGACCGATCCGAACACGGTGAGTGTCACGCTACAGGTGCAGAAAACACAAAGCATGTTTCTCAGCCTGGGCATGGCTTAAATAGTCTCTGGGTATCCCAGGTGTCTCTGGGCTGAACCACACCCAAAAGACTAGATTGCACATGCAGTTCTGGGAACCGAAATATGTGGGGGCAGCCATCTTGTCCCCATCAATGCACTACAAGTCCAATCCCCAATGTTATCCTATGGGAGTGAGTGAGTCTGGTGCCACAAGCACCAAGTCTGACTCCAAATGGGTCTTTCGAGGGATGGAGAGGCCCTTTAGGGCCATGTAGGTGATCGTTGCCTGGCTCCAGCCTGACATCTTGGGGGGCTGGGGACATGAGGGGCAGGAATCATGACACTATCTGCTTGTAATAGTTTTATTTATAGTTTGTGTTTCTTTTTAATGTCAAATGCATTCTCTCTCACTTGCTTGTTGTTCATTTACTTGCATTTGGCATACCCGCCGACACTCCCCGGGGTCCCCATGGACTCTGGGAAGACTCACCGGCATCCGTTGGCATTGCTGTATGCTCCCGCGGTCAATTAGAGAAGCATATTTATTTGCTCCCTTATTGTGGCCGCCTCTGCCTGGTTTCTTCAGGTCTCACAGCTTCCACTTCCAGCGTCTGCTTCGCTCCGTGTTCCAATAAGGAAACCGCTGCTCTTGATCACCTGCAATCATCGTGGGGTCTCTCACCAGCTCCTGGAATTCTTGCAGCGTGTCCTCCTCACTCTGCAGACTTCTCCTTCTTTATTGGTGAGCTGCCTGACTCCATCATGCCGGTACTCACCCTTCGGTATCCTAAGCCTCACAGAGAGAAGCTATTCTCTCCCGCCAGCAGCAGAGAGTGATGTTCTGCTTCACTTGCCTTTTAAACTTCCCAAGCACAGGTGTGTATGAGCAAACCCTAGAATGCTCACTGTGCTTGGGGCTTTCTTCATTCTGCATTGCTCGATTCTTCTTCTTCGTCCCAGTACTTTGTTCATTTTGGGACTTAAAGTCCAGGTTCTGGAATTGGTTTGGAAGACTTGGATAGACATTTTCTGTAGTCTTAAATGGTGACTGTTTCTTGAATGAATGGTAGGTGGAATTGGATAGTGTGATTTCCACATTCTTCATGGTAGAAGGAGTGGGCGTATAACAATAGGCCATGAGGGTATGAGGTATCAGAGGGTTATTTTCAGGAGAAAATGGGGAATACCATGTCACACCCGATGAAGCCATGTCTCCCCCATGTGATCCATCCTCATATAGCTGCTCCCAGAGTTAGGATCAGGTAGCGGCTTCCGTCCCCTGGCCACATGGGAAGAAGTTACCACTGGGAAATCAGTGATGACTCCATCGGGCTCATCACAATTGGCACAATTCATTCTGTGAACATCTACTCCTTGAAGCGAATAAAACAACATTCCTTTGGTGAAAACAATGGGGTTTTCAATACTATTAGATGGAGGAGATGGTGGGAGTTAATTTATGGAGCGGCGGATCAAAGAATTAATTATCCCACAGTGAACTTCTGGAATGTAGCGTTAATAAAACTGGAAGAAAAGAGTACTTTGTATTATAAGACTGACTCTGGACATTAAATATGATGTAGATTTTAAGAGGGTGTTTGTGAAGGAGGGAGATACATTGTTGCAAAAAGTTTGTAAGAAACTAGAATGCAATAAAAAAAAAAAATGAAATTTGATATTTGATTTTGGTACTTAGGTGGAATAACATGTATAATTATTCTCAAAAGGTAGACACATTAGCAATTATGCTTATAGCAGCAACACAACAAACAATTATACTTTGTAGCCTTTATTTTATTATTCTTATGCCATTAAGACAATTGGTCCTTTATAATGTAACCAACCAGTATATGGTATTATAAGTACTGTTACTACGGGCCTCATTACACGGTATGCGGTAAGGGCACCAGTACCGGTAAACCCTTTCTGCCGTACTACGAGGTTCCTTTGCAGGACCCGACCTTAACGGCTGGTGTAGACCAGCCGTTAAAGTTGGGACCCGCAAAGGGACCTTTGTGCTAATTACGGTACCGCAATTTGTGGTACCGTAATTAGCCCCTTCCCCATTCCCATTGAGCCCTATGGGGCAAAAATGGGAATGGGGAAGGGCCATGGAGAAAGGGGGAATTACTGCCCCGCCCACCTTGGAATAGGGTGGTAATTTCCCTTTCCTCCATGGTGGTAACGGTATGGTACCGGCGGCAACCATGGTGCTAATAGCACCATGGTTGACCGCCTACCGTGTAATGAGGCCCTATGACAAGTGAAATAGTTACAAAACAATTCCCTGTAGTAGCTACACAGATGAAGAGACTATAAAGAAACATACTGGATGACTTTGAGAATGTAGAGTCACTGAAATGTATGGCACCAGCACATGGGCAGAGTAGGGAGAGAGATGTCTGAAAAAAGCAGTTAGGTGTGTTCGCTTTTCCCCTATGCCATGAGCGCTTCCAGAGTGTTTCTAGCATCAAAAGTGACAGCACAAACAGCATATTGCCTAACACACCTTGCTTTTTGCATGATTAGGGGACGATTTCAGGGTCAGACAGCTTCAATAGAGTGGGTGAACAAAGCAAAGTCCCCACAGGAGGATAATTACGTAAAAGAGCTGAAAACTATGATGAAGGCTGAATGAAACACAGCACAAGGTGCTAAAAGATATGCCACCAGACATAGGTAGAGCTGGGATTATAGTTGAAGAAAACAAAATGCAGCATTGCAGCGATAAGAAAGGGAAAGAAATACCCCCATGTTGGGAAAGGGGCCAGTTACAAATAAAAGTACTGTACTTATGCCTGAAGGACGGACCGAAGGATTGGTGGTGTACAAATTGCTAGCGCTCCTGGAACAGTTGACGAGGTTGTGCTAAATGCAAATAAAGCCAGTCTCAACAAGTGGCCTAAAATAAAAATAATTACTCACATGGTTCAAAGATGAGGGGAAACAGTACAGAGAAATACCCCAGAAAATGCTACCCTGTACTTTTGAAATATTGGTACAGTACAAGTTGGAAAGAACATGGGTGCAGATGCATTTTTGATGTACCAGGTGTGAAAGCAGCCACAGCAGTACTAATGGACCACTATTGGACTTGTGGTTCAAAAGCCTATATGCAATTGCCTCCAAATTGGGGAGGCCTATGTTCAATAGTGCTAATAAGTACACCAGCCCTACTAGTACCACAGAGTGAGGTACAAATTAGCAACTTCCCCAGGGTGAATACACACCTAAGAAATAAAAGGTCCTAAATAAATAACATACTGGCTGAGGATACATTGTCTAGTAAGATGGCAATGTTCTTTATGTCCTTCTTTACTCCCAGTTCGCAGGCCCCCACAAATGCAAAATGGTTACAAGTAACCAGATGAGAGTTGTTGCAAACAATAAATGCAACTGTGAAAGGTTTTAATTCAATAAAATAAGAGTTGAGGGCCATAAGGCTTATGACCCCGCAGAACAGGTACATTCTTAATTTGATAACAACCATGGAAGGGGGTGTGTGCATACACAATTGGGCCTTCTTGCTGCACGTATACACCCTCCCATGATGGGAAGAACAGAACCCCCACAGAGGCCCTAACCACTTTAAAAGAATCACATACTAAAATGGTAGAGGGATGGAAGAGATGGAAAACGATCACTGGTTCCACTACCTGTTCTCGTCGATACCCACTTGGCTAGCAAATACATTTAAAATACTAGTAGCCATACTAGTATTCATACTATTGGCTTTCTGCATTGTAGGATTAGCAATAAATGGTTGCAAAAAGGCTGCCAAAGGAGCAGTGCAAATGGAAATAGTAATAAACCTGAATGCTTGCATGCATGAATATATTCAGACAGATTACCTGCCTCGTACCCAGGCATTGGAAAGTGTTATGCACCTTCCACGATCAATGTTTACCTGTTCTTGGGACCCTCACAATTACACTGGGTATATTGTGACTTCAGTGGGGAGTGCTGCTATATGACCGGGAATATGGATGAACATGTCAGACATACAGGCACCCAGAGGGGGTGACTAAAGTATGGATATGCAAAGAGCACTTTATGGGGGATGGTATGCAGGTGAGTGTGGTTGAGGACTCAACCAAAGGGGGGAATGTTGAGAGGCAGATGGTTAAGTCATCCATAGCTATTGCCCCTCCACCGGCTCAAGACTGCACAGGTGAGAAACGTTACGTACCAAGGCAACCGTACCACACTTATCCCAGGCAGGTACAGAAGAGATGAACACAATGTGAACTAAAGATGGCACCAGTAAAACCAACCTAACGTTCCAACATTACATGTGCATGCATTAGACACAAAGCAAATGTGCACTCAACATGAGGAACAAATACACTAGGGAATATATGCATTTATACATGACGAATATTAACATGGCATCCATAAGACATTAAGAACACTAACATAAGCAATATATAAGCTGAATGCAACATGAACGACAGGCGTATGTAGCTCACTAACATTTATGTATTTATTGGACATTTGTAAGGTGCCTATACTACAAATGGTGTTTCAAGGCACATAGAAACACAACAGTAATGGGCCGCAATATGTTTCCAAAATGGAAGCCACAATATGCTTCTAAGTAAACAAAAAGTCCTCAAGGATTCATTAGAACCCAGAATGCTCAATTTACAGAAATACAAATCCGTGCAGAGCTCAGACGGTAGGTAAGCAGACCAAGTCAAAGTTACTGAGATATTAGGGAGGGTGGAATGTCTCAGAGAGAACACGAGATAACGATTCCCAAGATGCAAGTCATATATTATTAGATTTATTAAAAGACCAACCAGTCTTTGTAAACCAGGTGCAGGATAATTATAAGCTCAAAGACTCCAATGGGGAATGGCTCAAGAGTGGCCCCAGTGATAAAGAAATCCATGAATCTCACACTAATATTAGCTAAAATCCCAATAAATGCAGGCTGAAATAATTTCAAACACATTCTCATACACGTGACTCAAAAGTGAAGAACACTGTCTATTCATTAGCAAAGAACACAGATAGGACACTTGCCTCACTCCTCACACATATTCCCAGACTGAGACGCCATTCAAGGCCAACTAAAGAGAAATCACCTTGGCCATGGCCTAGGAATAAGGGGTGGCATCTTTTTTGATCAAAAGAAAAGCAGTCCATGGACCTCTCTCCCCCTACTCATGTCTGGCTCATGGCTTGATGACCTGTCAATTGTCCAAGGTTGGTCAGTAGAAAGCCAAACAATCAAATCCCCCAATGTTAGGCTGCCCAGTATGTATTAAGTCAACCAATAGCTTCTTGTAGAGATTATGTTTTTCTCTGTTATCAATTTAGAGGTGGTCTCAGGAGTCATAAGACTGTTTATACCCAATCAGAGGTTTAACCTCTATACAATTGTTTATTTAGTCAATCCCCTTAACCACTCCCTAGTCCAGGAGGCTTTGTATTAAGAGATGATATTGTGATGTATTTAATTAATTGAGAGAAATGATTTATATGCTAGTATGCTGTCCCTGCTTTATCTGGATGTTAATAAAGCTGGGTTTTGCCTTTTACTTTGACTATTTCTGTTATTGAGTCTGGATTCCCTGGCCCCTGATCCTCTGTGTAATTTTGGGCTTTTCCCAGGCTGTCTTAAAACATTAGCATGCCCTTTGACGGTGCAAGAATGTTGGTGGACTTTATTGCAGGCCTGGGTCAACAAGGCCAGAGGTCAGAACTGCATGCAGGTCATGGGAAGAGAAATGTGCTGTTTGATTGTAATAATCATATGCATGCCATTATTTTGCCATAGATTTACATTGAGGATCCTATTTTCTAAATTTTGTTGAGATCCATAAGTCACAGAAAAAGAACCCGAATATTGTTGAAAAGCTTACGAATAGCTCAATCTGCAGAGATTACTTCCCTAAAAATTCAACCTTGGGAACTAAAGTTATAATCTGAAATGTGATGGTAGCTTCCCAGAAAATGTCTAGAAGCAGACATTTTGGAATATAGTATCGTATGGAAGTAAAGAACTTTGTGTACAATTTTGTGATACTGACTATCATTTTTGCGGAATTCAGGAGAAACCGGCATTCGAACCTGCAACATCGTGCCAAGACGAGACATGTTTCATTACGTGCAAACTAAATTCCCTCGCTATATACCTACTCGACCCTTATGCTCCCTCTCAGCTCTCCTGGTAGCTATTCCTGCTACCGACTTGCTCAAACAGGAGGACGTGCCTTTTCAGAGGCAGCTGCGAAAGCTTGGAATGAACTCCCTCTTGCGCTACGTGGCACTGCTGATCACCTTTCATTTTGTTGGTTATTAAAAACAACTCTATTTAAAAAAAATGTAGCCTTTCATTTAGACGTCCTCTTGTAAGCGATATTCAATCAACACTACAGCCAAGGCAATGCTTAGTCTGGGATGCTGAGGAAAACCCTTATTAATGTATTTTTATGTCTAGTTCAGTACTCTGGATGACCACCCTTGTATTACACCCCCCTCTTAGAATCCCCCCTGACCCCACTGAGCCAAGAAGTAGGTTTGTTTTGCAAATTAAAAGGTTTATTTGAGAATTTAAACAATATATATATATATCACACTTTATAATAAATTAAAGGGATGGTCTAGTAAAAATGTTTATTCAAAAAATAGATAGGCAACATAAAAAAAAAAAATACTAGCATTCTCCGTTTTAAAACTTCCCATGTAAAATTTTGAGCTATTCAAGCTCAAAATTCGCAAAAGCAAGCACATGGGCGCATCCATTTTGTGAAATGGATGCCCCGCCTGTGCTGGCTTTTGCTTTTGCGGCACTAATGAAGGAAAAGCCAGCCAGCTGTAGTAAACAAAAGCTACCGCTGGGTGGCTTTCCCTTCATTAGTGCTGTAGGCGGAGGACGGGGACCTGAGACCAGAGCAGGAAAGCTGCAGCTGAATCTCGGGAAGTGCTATTTATTTATTTTTTTAAAATAAGCACTAGCTGCGGTTTTTTTTCTAAGTTTTCCGGGCTGGAGGAGCCCGGAAAACTTAGAAATAAAACCGCAGCTTTAAAAACGTTGTATTTATGTTTGCGGTCGCTTTTGAAGCGTCCGCAAACATAAATACAACGTTATTGTGTTGGAAAACGCTGCGGTTTTTCTTTCCAAGTGTCTCAGGCTCCTCCGGCTCGGAGGAGCCTGAGAAACTCGGAAAGAAAAACTGCAGCGTTTTCAAACACAACTGCGTGTGTTTCTGCCAGCTGTGGCTATCACTTTGGGTCTCGCGTTGTTTTCCGCAATGCCGCGTTGTTTCTGCCTGAATCTGCTTTCCCGTTTGGGGCTCTCGGGCTCCCCGTGGGGAGCCCGAGAGCCCCAAACGGGAAAGCAGATTCAGGCAGAAACAACGCGGTTGTGTTGGAAAACGCTGCAGTTTTTCTTTCTGAGTTTCTCAGGCTCCTCCGAGCCGGAGGAGCCTGAGAACCTTGGAAAGAAAAACCGCAGCGTTTTCCAACACAATAACGTTGTATTTATTTTTGCGGTCACTTCAAAAGCGACCGCAAACATAAATACAACGTTTTTAAAGCTGCGGTTTTATTTCTAAGTTTTCCAGGCTCCTCCAGCCTGGAAAACTTAGAAAAAAAAACGCAGCTAGTGCTTATTTTTTTAAAAAAAATAAATAGCACTTACCGAGATTCAGTTGCAGCTTTCCTGCTCTGGTCTCCGGTCCCCGTCCTCCGCCTACAGCACTAATGAAGGGAAAGCCACCCAGCGGTAGCTTTTGTTTACTACAGCTGGCTGGCTTTTCCTTCATTAGTGCTGCAAAAGCAAAAGCCAGCACAGGAGGGCCTCCATTTCACAAAATGGATGCGCCCATGTGCTTGCTTTTGCGAATTTTGAGCTTGAATAGCTCAAAATTCTACATAGGAAGTTTTAAAACGGAGAATGCTAGTATTTTTTTTTATGTTGCCTATCTATTTTTTAAATAAACATTTTTACTAGACCATCCCTTTAATATCTGATAGTACACTTAGACATATGATGTTGATCAACAATGGGTAATCTGGCACTAGCACACTTCTTTACAATCAATGAGGAGTTAGTATAAGATGGATAAAGTAGCAAAAATACTTTTATGATTTCAAGGGAAAAGCAATGAAGAATAAAATGCAGTACAGAAATACTTGATATGATTTTAGCAAAAGATAAGATAATCACTTTTTCTCTGGCAATTCACCCCCCTCCTCTATGCAATGTAAGAAATGGAAGGAGATGGAAAGAGGAGCACACAGTTCTCAGGAATGTAATCAAATACAATACGAAATTCAATCCCCACCCCAGCAAGCTTAGGAAAAACAGGTATGAGTTTTAAAACACAGGCCCAAGTGCTTTGAATGTGGTGGCAGTGAAGTGAGAAATATGCTGAAAATGCTTTTAATTCCCTTTAGGAAGTTCAGGGTGAGTGAGAGATACTTGGGATGAGCTCAGGCTCACTTTAGCAATGATTCAGGGATGGTTATTAAGGGACAAACACATTTTTAGCACAGGAAAGCAAAAAGCTGCTATCTTTTTACAGGTAAAGAAATCAGGCCAAATCGCAAATCGTGGCAAAATTCACGAGTGCGTGAATCGCGATCATGGCACAAGTATACGTTTTAGGTTCGTTTGAAAGCTTAGATTCTAAGCTTTCAGATGAAAGTTAAATTTTGTTCCTAGCCCAAACGGTTCCAGAGATACAGACGATTAAATAAAGGTAGATTTTCGGATTTAAAGTAAAACTCAAAATGACAGGTGACAGCTTGCAGCTTCAGAATTGACAGGTGACAGTTGTGCAGCTTTACAAATGACAGATGACACGATTTCTAGGAGGCTGTTCTACTTAGGTTAAAATAGTTTGGATTAGATTATTTTAACTAAGAGATTGGTTCTGCACAGTTCTGCTAGGTACTCACAATATAAATTTGAAATAGGGCTCGCCACGGATCTGGTCAGGTTTTG
The DNA here is from genome assembly GCF_040938575.1 of Ambystoma mexicanum. Taxonomy (NCBI): domain Eukaryota; kingdom Metazoa; phylum Chordata; class Amphibia; order Caudata; family Ambystomatidae; genus Ambystoma; species Ambystoma mexicanum. The sequence continues at coordinate 626,633,968 of NC_090928.1, read as the reverse complement.
GACTGGACTCCGGTTCTGGTCTCGGCACTTCACAGTGATCTGGGTCAGCTCTCTGGTTCTGCTCACAGCAGTCTGGGTCACTCTGGATCTCTGGTCTGGTCTCTGGCAATTGTTCTTGGCAAAAGAATTCAAACAGCTCGCCCGGCTGTGGAATAGTTTGCAAATGATTTTAAGGTTGCTGAGGCCTGCTGAGAAGAGTTCTCAGTTTGTGGGTTTAGGCCCTTGCTTTAAGTTCTGAAGTAAAGTTCTGGTCTTTGGAGATTGATGGATTTGAAGTCTGGATCTCTGGATGTGAAGTCGTCGGTCAGCATGCTCCGCAGCAAATGGAATTGAATGTCTCTACCTGTCCCAGCAGTCTCTTGTTATGTGTTTTGAAAATGGGTGTGTGCCTGGGCCTAGCTAAGCCTGCCCCTCTCTACTTGTCATTGGCCCAATTCTCCCCTCTCCCATGATTGGGGGAAGGAAATGGATTGTCATCATGATGAGGTCTGTTTATGGGTCAGAGGATCCTCCCCTGGTCAGTTTGCCCACAAATCTATATTTGATTCAAATACATCTTTCCCAGATATACAATTTGTTGAAATTACATGTGCACATTATATATTCCTTATGGTCCATGCTTGTCCGCCTCTGATCTTCCTGGGGGCTTGCATTCAGAAATGACAACATTTTGCGCTTTTTAACTGCTTTTGCAATATCGGACATTTACCCAAAATTACACACATGTGCGCAAGGAGTATGGACATTAATTGATGAAGGTTCAGATTTTTAACATGCAGACATTTGGAGTGAGACTCTATTTTTCGCTAGCAACCCCCCAGAATACACCACAGGGTCCTAACGCCTCTCAAAATGTTCACAGAAAAATCACAAACATAATGATATTACTTATATAATTCTGACAAGTCCGCACTATGAGTTATCTATCTTTTTAAAATTATGCCCTGGTCAAAAAGGGGTGTGGCTTCCCACATCACAGGGTAGAATAACTGGTTTATCCACTTCCCCCAAGCTCAGCTGCTAGCAGAGGCACTGCCCCTCCCAGTTTCCCCTAAGAGGAAGCCACTTTACGACGCCCCCAATATAACATTTGCCTGAGTCAAGGGAGTTGCATTGTTCTGTTCCTTCCAGTTCCCAGGTGCTCCACCCCTAATCTAATCAGAGAGGTGACAACTCCTTTTGGCAAGGGGCAGCAGGATGCAGCTGGGCCTGGGAAGAGTGGCTGAACAGGTTTCTCCTGTCGGGGGTAGTTGTCAGGTAGAATCCAGTTTCACTAAGCCAGGTGTCAGCTAAATGTCACTTTTTGTTCCCAGTTTTCTACATTCAAATCAAACTGACAATTTGTACCTATACATTACATAATTACTTCCTTCAAGTCATTTCAGAATATGGTTTTACATTCTTCCACCTCTTAGCAAGTCTTTCCTTGGTCTGGTTTGGTTTCGTTTGTGCAGTTTTACACAAAAGTCTGGTGGTTTTAAAACGCCGGCTTTCTGATAGTGGTGAGTACTGGTAATGCAACCATTTTTGGGATTAAGAAAATGAATGCCCCACAGTTCTAAGTTGCTTTTTTGGCAATCAGCATTGCCATTCCCAATGGTTTCAGGCTACTGTGTGTGTAGCCCAATGGTGGTTTTAGGCAGTGCCCTCCTGTGCTCACAACATAGGCAAAAATGGGTGGCAGCCTATTCTTCATGTTTTCCCTGTGCACTCTCTGGGGAGTTCTGGCCATCATGATGTTTTCCATGCCAGTACTGCACAGTTTTATGGTAGGGCTTGTATGCATGGGTAAAAACATCCCACAAGCCCCCCCTCTTGCGATGGCCATTCTGTCCTTTCGCTGATGGAACTCGCAAGATCTGGGATGTTCGCCTCTCTTCTTCCAATTCCATGGATGGCACAGTTCAGCATCTTTTCCTCCCTCCAGTAGATCAATCAGTTCTCCTTGCTGGTCCTGATGGGAGGATTGGGCGGTACCCTGGGCCCCTCGGGTCTCTGCTCCCGGTCCCCGGTCGTCCTCCTTGGTCAGTCTCCATGGTTTCATCTCTCCTAGGATGATAAAGCAAAGCGGCAATACACATTCCTAGACACCTTTCCACCACTATTAATGGTGTGGCGAACATGTACATTTTATACATCCAAATGCATTTTGCAGTCTGATTTTAAAAACAATATATAACAGGGCACATTTGCATTACGTTACTATATTTTTGATATGTGGAATTTTTTAGAGTTTGAACTGAATTACTCTGGAGCGGCCCCCTCTGGGATTCCAGTGGATTCCTCCAGTTCTTGCAGAGTGTGCATGGGATGGCAACACTTTAGCTGATTTATATGTACCCACTTGTCTTCCCCTTCCGCCAGACTGCCTTTGGGGATGCGGATCTTATAGGCAACAGGGGAGATCTTGACTATAATTTCAAACGGTCCCTTCCATGTAGGCAAGAATTTTCGCTGTTTGGCCTGGTTCCTTTGGAAATTGTATAGATAGACCCGATCACCCACCTCATATTCCTTTCGGGTAGTTTTTAAATCATAGTGGGTCTTCATGCTTTCGGCTGATCTTTCTAGATTCCGCTGAGCATAGGCAAAAGCATGCTGAAGGTGTTTCCTTAAATACTCCACATACTCATGAGTTGTGGAGGCATTTATCAACGTTTGCTCTTGGGTTCTGTAGAGCAAATGCTGGGGAAGCACCATCTTGCGTCCAGTCATCAACTCAAATGGTGACATTTTGGTTGCAGATGAAGGGGTAGATCTGATGGCCATTAGGACCAGAGGTAATCGGATATCCCAACTTGGCCCAGAATCTGCCACAAACTTTTTTAAGATGCTCACAATGGTTCGGTTATATATCTCCACTGCTCCAGAAGAAGCTGGCCTGTAAGCAATATGTAACTTCCTTTTAACCCCCAGTATCTCCCACATCTTTGTCATTACTTCACTGGTGAAGTGGCTACCTCTGTCTGACTCAATCCTTTGAGGTAGACCAAAACGGGAAAAGATGTGGTTAATCATCAGGGCAGCTGCTGTTTCTGCCTTGCAGTTTGGGGCTGGGAGACATTCCACCCACTTGGTAAACAAGCATGTAATGGTCAACATGTACTTGTTTCCTCTAGATGAGCGAATTACAGGGCCTACAAAGTCGATTTGCAAATCTGACCATGGCATTGTCATCCCCCTCTTTTGAAGAGGCGCACGGTGTGTGAGGGATGATGGCTGAAATTGTGCACACACAAGGCACCCCTTCAAGTATTGGTCGAGGTCCTGCCCCATGTGTGGCCAGTATGCAACCTCTCTTAAGATTTCCAGTGTTGTGTGAAACCCCCTATGACCGGCGGTGGCCGCATCATGGGCGTGACTTAACATCAGGCTTCGGAATGAGGTAGGAACCACCCACTGATCGTGGCCAGCTTTGGATTTCCTTACCAGCAAACCGTCTTGGATTCAGAACATCTTTGGACATTTCATCAACACTCTTAGGTCCTCTTTCCCAATGTAATCGGTATCCGTCAGGGGGAAGTTCTCAGGGTCCTCAAGGTGTTGGTAAAACTTACCAATAATTGGATCCCCCTTCTGAGCTGTAATTAAATCAGCATCAGGGGTCTCCTTACTCCATTGTGCAGTTGAAAGATCATTGTGAGCATTTGTCTGGGACCTAGTGATAGCAGTGACCTGGATTTCCCCCAACAGGGACTCTATTTCTATTAGATCCCCTTGGATGGCCCCGGTTTTGGCCAGCTGATCAACTAAGTCATTTCCAGTTTTGTCTGGTCCCTCTACTTTGGAATGACCCTTGATCTTTTTCCAGTAGATGGTCATCCCATTCGAGGTGACCAGATCATCAATGTTTTGGATTAACTTCCCATGTTTCAGGGGTTTCTTATTAGCACATAACATGCCACTGGTTTTCCAATTAACCAGGTGCTCCACGAACCCATTCCGTACATAATCCGAATCCGTCATTATGACCAGTTCGTGGAGTTGATGCTGGACAGCAGTGAGGATGGCCTGATGCACAGCCATCAATTCTGCCACCTGACTACTTCGGGGACCAATTTTGTATCCAGCGGAGGGTTCTGGGAACTCCTTCACCCATGCATTCCCTACGCCAGCCACCAGTTCTTTCTCCCTGTCGTTGTCAACATGGTAAGAGCATCCATCCACATAGACAGTGGGCATTCCCTCACACTTGTCTTCTCCAAAGACTTTGTGTGGGGAATTAAGGTATGCCTCCATGTTGTCCTTGATTTTTAGACTTTCGTCCTCGAGACAGTTTTCTCTGGCACAATCATGCAAGTCAGCCAGACCTTGCGCGAGGGCACTCTTCTTGTTTTGGCCATATCTGACCTCCACAGGAAAGCCTTGCATTGACAGAATCCAGGAAGTAATTTGGGAATTACTCACATTTCCGTCCCGGATTCTGTCACTTTGGAGATATTGCAGAGGCTCGTGTGGAGTCTCCACTATGATGTGTTCCCCCTGGATAAAGGGGCGGTAATTCTTCAATGCCCACACCGTTGCCAGGAGTGCCTTCTCACAATCGTTGAATTTTTCCTCCACAGAGGATAAAGTTTTGCTCGCATAGGAGATTACTTTATTGACCTTGTCATGCTTTTGGTATTATACTGCCGTCAAGCACGCACGTATTAGAGAACCCCGTCTCCAGGAAGAACTCCTTGTTTCTGACAGGGTAAGCTAGGCAAGCCGCTTGTGAGAGGCTTCTTTTGAGTTGTCTTACCGCCTCGGATTGTTCTGGACCCCATTCCCACTTGACCCCCCCCTCAAGAGATGAATCAGGTGTCTAGTGATCTCTGCGTAGCCTTCAATGAACTTTCTGCTGTAATTAGTCAGTCCAAGGAGGCTCCTTAGTTCCCGCAGAGTTGTGGGGTCTTTCAGTTTCTGGAGTGCTTCCACTTTCTTTTCTTGGGGACAGAGACCCTGAGGAGTAATCTCATGCCCCAAGAAATTAACACGGGTTCTAAACCACTGTGCTTTCTGAAAGGAAAGTTTTGCTCCGGCGGCCCTCAACTGTGTCAGAACATAACGGATCTCCGCTATGTGTTCCTCCACAGATGAACTTTTGATGAGGACATCATCTACATAAGCCAGGTTACCCCTCGCACCCAGGTCGGGCATGGCCTTATGTAGGAAAATGTTGAATTCATTGCCGGAGTTGAGGTATCCGAAGGGAGTCCGGGTCCATGTGTACTGCTGGCCCCCAAAGGTAAAAGCCAGTTTGTATTGGTCCTCCCTACTGACAGGCACGGTCCAGTATCCATTGGTCAGGTCTATTGCTGTGAATACCTGTGACCCCTGAATGTGGGCCAGCGCTTGGTCAATGTAGGGCAGAGGCTATCGGGAAGTATGGACCCGTTTGTTGAGCTCCCTAAGGTCGGCGCAGAGTCTCCACTGGCCGTTTTGCTTCAATATTCCCAGCACCGGATTATTGAAAGTGCTGTTTACAGGACGTATTATTCCCCGGGACTCAAGGTTCTTAATTATTTCAGTAAGGGACTCCATGGATGCGAGAGGCAAACGATATTGCTTCACAAACACTGGAGTCATTCCAGGGTCCGTGGGAATTGTTGTTGTGTGGATGTCGGTGCGACCACAGTCATATGAGTCTACCGCAAAGAGATCTTGGAAATCCAAGAAAACTTGTTTCAACTTTTGCTTCTGTTCCAGAGTCACACAGGCATCAGCTAGGTTGACTCTCTCTTCCACCATCTGCCTGAAGCCTGGAAAGACTTCTGGTTTGGCTATTTTAGCGGCCTCCTCCAGCTGGGTGGAGAAGTCCCTGGTCAGAGTGCTGATTTGGACTGGAGGCTTCAGGTGGGAAAGGCAGCCCTCATGGACCTGGAAAATCACCTCATCCCTCCTGAAGTCACAAGTCACATCTTCCTTACCATAAGGGCAAGAAGTGTACACCAGGAAGTTCCCCCCATGCCAGGTGAAAATCATGTCTGGTGTTGTATTGTCCTCACTGTCACTGTCAAAACAGTCCTTGGGGATCGGTCCTAACAGTTAATTTCCTAAATCAATGGAGAAATGTCAGTCATCAACTGCCATTCCAATAATGGTGCCTGCAGCTAGAGTAATACTCTTTAAGTCGCTGTTATCCACCTCTATTGGAATGGTGTCATGTTCTATGTTGACTAATGGTGTTGGGTTTACCCCTAACCCTTGTTGTTGGAGAGAAGCATTTAGATGGATATAAGCATCAGGGTTTTTCAATTTTTGTCCTCTTTTAACTTTCACTTCCAGGGAGAATTGCCGGGTCCTTTCTGGGATGGAGACTTCCTCTTTGATCTGAATTTCAACTGCATAAGGTAGCAATTGAGCTGACCTAAATGCTTTTTCTGGATCATCAAAGCCCATGGGATTATCCGCTAATCGGGACCAAGCTTTGAAGTTTATTAGGTCCAAACTAATGGCAAAGCGATTGAGAATGTCACTGCCTAAGTAAAAGGCGGCAGTGACGTCTCGCCCGACCCAACAATTATGAACTATGCTCTTGTTGCCAAAGGAGATTTTGAGCATACACCTGCTTGGCAGGAGATGTTTGGAATTAGGTGCTTCCAGGTCCATTTCCCATTTGTCTATCAGTTTGAATGTGGGAATGGCTGGATCTTTTGGGAGTTGGCGGAACATGGCTTCGCTGATGAAGCTCTTACGGTTGTTCACACACACTCGAGCGAGAACAGAGTCCTTCCCATCATTTAACTGAACAAGGATGAACAACTGATCTCCAATTTGCTGAATATCAGCCAAGCTCTAAGCTGATTTCACATCTTTCTGGACTATAGGAGTGGGAGTTTCTGATTGTGGATTGGTAAAGAATTTCAGGGTGTTTCCTTCCAGTGTGGAATACCACCTTAAACTGGAAGGAAGGTTGATTTTCAGAAATAGAGAGGACCCCCCATCACCTGTCTGTTGTCCTACTGCTATTACTGTCACGTCTGGAGTTTGGTTGTTCTGGAAGTGAAATTCTACTTGGTCAGATTTTTGTTCAACCATGTGGCAGGTGCCGTTTAAACTAACATGGTTGACACTCTGTTTTAACTTTATTGGTCGGCTAGTCTGGGTCCCGAGGCCTTGTTTACACAATCTATTAGGGGTGACAACCTTCTCAGGAGGTCATTCCCTAGTAAACAAGGGGTGCCCTCTGGAGTCACTACTATGACCAGGTGTTTCACCTTGTGTCGCCCAATTTTAATGTCCAAGTCTGCAGTCCCCTCAACGGGAATTTCCTTCCCGTCAAAGTTCTGCAGTTGTCCAGGAAGAGAGGTGAGAGGAATTCAGTAATTCTCCCCCCTTCCTGCATTTAGTTCCTCAAAGGCCCTTTTGGACAGAAGGGTAGCTTGGGATCCAGTGTCCACCAGTGCCAAAATTGTACCCCACCCCTGTACTTGTACCGGGGCATAGTATCTTCCCTCCTTCTCGTCAAGGGGGCACAGATAATGCACATTTTTGGACAACTGGTGGGCTAACTTTCTGGTGTTTGACATGGTGAGAGAAGAGATTTGGGCAGAATTCTGTGGAGAGTCTTGGGAATCTGAAAGAAAAAGTTGGCAACTGGAGATCAGAGCCATTGTGGGTTCCCCTGGTTCCGGCCACCCCCCCCCCCCCCTTTTTGGAGGCAGCCACCAGGATGGGTTTGAACCAGGGGATTTCGGTATTGTGGGTTCTGGGATGAGATGATGGGCGGCGGTAGCTCAGTCTCCACATCTCCCCAGTCTGAATTGGCGTCCCTTGGGACCCATTTTTCCTTGGGAGGAGTTCCCCCATCTCTAAAGGAGAAGATCCTTTCCCCAGGATCCTCTGAGGATCCCTCTCCCTCAAATTGGAAGATCTGTACCTCCTCCACAAAGTGGGTCTGTTTGGGTCCTTTGTTTCTCCTACCTCCTCTCTGCTCCTTGGGTGGCAGACTTTCAGGGGCAGGAGATTTTGTTTCCGGTTCCTGGTTTTCCAGGGGCTGTTTACAAGTTGGGAAGGAAGCTTCCTCCAAGGCTTTAAACCCCCCTTTCCCCTTGTGCCTCCTCCCTGGGAACCGATGGGTTATCAGGGTGCTGCCCCCGTCATTGTTCTGGAGCACCAGGTCCAGAGTTTGGGGCATTCTGCGGTGGCATGCTCATCTGAGGGTTCTGTTGAGCCTTCAGTATGTGACCCAGATCCCGTGCCATATTTTGGACCTGGCGCTCAAGTTGTGAAACCCGCTCAGGCTGATACGGGGCTCTATTTTCTCCCCTGGGCTGATCCTGGGAAGGGTAGCTATCCCTTCTCTGGTAGTACCCCTGGTTGGGAAGATTTTGGTACCCCTCCACCCTTGGCCTCCCCTCTCCCGTATTAGGTTGTCTGGGCTCAGGGAATTGGGGAAAGAAGGATGGATGATTTTGGGGCTGGAAATTGGGCGGATACATGGGGAAAACGTTCTGCCCAGGATTTGGAGAATTTCTGCCCTCCTGGGGGAAGGTAGGAGGGAAGTTCCCTGGGTTAGGTGCTTGGCTGGATCCCCCCTTGGGCTGGAGGAGTCCACACATAACCCAGGATTGGTCGGTTTCCCTTGTAGCGGGGACTTACATAGTCAGGGGAGCGGGGGACCCCATTTGTGGGACTACCTCCTCGACTCCCTGTCTGTGACTGGCCCGAGGGCCTTCTGGGCTGTGAATTATTTGGTGCAGGCAGGTTTTTAGGCCGCCCCCATCTCCAAATCTAAAACGGGGGCAACCTTTACCTCTGCCACCTTGGCAGCAGCAGGGGTGCTGTTGGTTTTGGGGTTTTTCGGCGCATTATTTTTATTTTCGATGGGTTTCTGCACCTCATAGATCTGGGTAGCCTGTTCAATGACCCAGTCTAAAGATCTTTTCTCATGAAAATCTCTCACAAGCTGAGTCATTATGTATTTGGGTAAGGCATGGAAAAAAGTAGTGATAAATTCTCTGCGATCCGTGCACACCCTTCTGGTGGTCTGCACAAAAGCACGTTTTAATTCTTGCACAAACTCTTGTGGGGCCTGATCCTCCCCACATTGCAAATTGTAGGCTGCCTTGTGAGCCTCTTGAGGATTTCTGTGAACAGAAAAATGTTTCAAGATGGCCACCTTATAGGTGGACCATCTTAAATGATTTTGGTCCTCCAGCCCCGCAAAGAAACTGGAGTATTCTGGGGAGAATGCCCATTTGATGTACTGGATGCAGCTACTGCTGTCCTTCAAATGGAAAGTCTCCATCATTTGCTCATAGAGCTCCAAGTGTTCCCAAACGGAATACTTGGCGTTCTTATGATAAGGAGTGATGACACTCCTGATTGCCTTTATTTGTTTCAATGGGTCCTTAAGCAAGGCCCTTTTTGCCTTATTGGCCTTTTTGGTTCAGGTAACCCTGGTCCATTCATCCTCTGACTCAGAAGCACTGCTCCCAGAGGTGCCCGTCTGATCTTCCAGGTTTTCCCGGATTCTGCGAGCCTGGGAATGGCTGGCAGAATGTGGGGACCTGGTCTCCTGTGTCCTGTGACACTCAGAGGAGTCTTCAGATCCCTCCTTGCTACCAGGATTTGCTGGGTATCCCACCACTGACCTAACTGGGCAGAGGTTTTCAGGATGCCCTAAATGGGCCTACTCTCCTGGGGTTCCCCACTAAATTGCACTGTGCTTGGGTGCCCATACCCGGATACCCGCCCATCCATTCCTGGGAGGTACTGGCCTATGAGCCCCATACTTCTAGCTGGATAGTAATCTGCCATCCCCGTGGCCCTGGGCTCATGTGCGCGAGGGGACATGGGGGTGGCAGAGTCCAGGGACTGGGAGAGATGAAGGCCTCTGGTACTAGGGCTCCTGAGGTTATGCTCAGGAGTTTCTCTTTCCCAGCGAACCTCATCTCTATCCGCCCCTGCTTCCTGTTGCAATGCAAGAGTCTGCACTTTCAGTTCCTCAGTTAAGGCCTTACTAGATTCTATCAGTCTCTCCTGCATCGCTACCTGTTGCTGGAGCCTATCATTGTGCTGACAGAGAGCCTCATTTTCTCTCTGTGCCTCCTGATTGGTCCTGGGGTACTGGGCCAGTCTCTGCTGCAGGAGGGTTACCTCCTGAGCTGTGTCCCTATTGGCCTGCTCCTTTTTTGCCAGAGCATCCTCCACCCTCCTGGTGTGCTCTAACAAGTTCTGGTGTTCTTTTTGGAGGTCACCCAGTCCCTGGAGGGCCAGGTGATTTTCTTCCATTTTTCTTTTTAAGTGGCAGACTTCCTGGCCTAAGGTATCCCTTTCCTGACTAAGAGCCTGCATCTGTGCAGCCAGGTCGTCCCTTTGCCTTTGGAAGGCACCAGCTTTCTGGCGCTCCTGATCAAACTCTGCCTGGCTATCCAGATCTTTCAGAATCAATTTATTGCTTTCCTCTTTCTCTCTGTCTAATCGAATTTGCAGGGTGGCTACCTGCTCTGTGCATGCCCTGTTGAAGTCCAGTTGTTGCTCCAGCTTTTTCTGGCTCTGCAGAAGGGAGTCCAAACCTTCTTGGTACTCCTTCTGCAAGGCCTGAAATCTGGTATCCTGGTCAGCCTTCTCCTGTTGCAGTCTATCCATGTCCTCTTTTATCTTAAAGATATACTGCCTACTATCATTTTCTGACTCCTGGCTCCTCTGCAGCCTCTGCTCAGAAGAGACCAGGTCAGATTGGGCCTTTTCTAACGCCAGCTGTTGCCTACTTGCCAGATCTTGGCCTTCAGCACATTTGTCCTGCATGGCTTCCATATATAGATACAAATATGCCGCTATCCTAACCATCTTGTCGTGTTCATCTTTAACTTTAAGAGCCATGTATAATTCACTCAGGGCCACATGTAATGGACCCTGATCTCTCCATATATCTGACCCTGTTTCAGTGACCTGTTGCGCGATTGCCTGCAGCCAGACCGTTTGGTCCTGATGAGTCCACTCACCTCTCACAAATAGCTTATGTAAGAAGTGCTCTCTGGCTATTTTCATATCTACCAAGGTCGTCATTCTGGAATTTGAGTTCCTTCCTGACTTACAGAAGTTTGTATTTTATTTTGCAAAACAGACCGTTTTCTTAGAGCGTTCCTTTGAGGGGTGCTTTCACAGTGTAAAACAGCGTGGTGATCTAACCGGATGTGTGTATCTGGTCGGTTGGCACACTGTATTAATCTGCACAAATGGTAAATCTAACCCAGAATATCCCGGCTCGAGCCCCCACTTTTGTAAGCGATATTCAATCAACACTACAGCCAAGTCAATGCCTAGTCTGGGATGCTGAGGAAAACCCTTATTAATGTATTTTTATGTCTAGTTCAGTACTCTGGATGACCACCCTTGTATAACACCCCCCTCTTAGAATCCCCCTGACCCCACTGAGCCAAGAAGTAGGTTTGTTTTGCAAATTAAAAGGTTTATTTGAGAATTTAAACAATATATATATATATATATATATCACACTTTATAATAAATTAATATCTGATAGTACACTTAGACATATGATGTTGATCAACAATGGGTAATCTGGCACTAGCACACTTCTTTACAATCAATGAGGAGTTAGTATAGGATGGATAAAGTAGCATAAATACTTTTATGATTTCAAGGGTAAAGCAATGAGGAATAAAATGCAGTACAGAAATACTTGATATGATTTTAGCAAAAGATAAGATAATCACTTTTTCTCTGGCAATTCACCCCCCTCCCCTATGCAATGTAAGAAATGGAAGGAGATGGAAAGAGGAGCACACAGTTCTCAGGAATGTAATCAAATACAATACGAAATTCAATTCCCACCCCAGCAAGCTTAGAGAAAACAGGTATGAGTTTTAAAACACAGGCCCAAGTGCTTTGAATGTGGTGGCAGTGAAGTGAGAAATATGCTGAAAATGCTTTTAATTCCCTTTAGGAAGTTCAGGGTGAGTGAGAGATACTTGGGATGAGCTCAGGCTCACTTTAGCAATGATTCAGGGATGGTTATTAAGAGAAAAACGAATTTTTAGCACAGGAAAGCAAAAAGCTGCTATCTTTTTACAGGTAAAGAAATCAGGCCAAATGGCAAATCGCGGCAAAATTCGTAAGTGCGTGAATCGCGATCACAGCAAAAGTATAAGGAGTAGCAAGTTTTAGGTTCATTGGAAAGCTTAGATTCTAAGCTTTCAGATGAAAGTTAAATTTCGTTCCTAGCCCAAACGGTTCCAGAGATACGGACAATTAAATAAAGGTAGATTTTCGGATTTAAAGTAAAACTCAAAATGACAGGTGACAGCTTGCAGCTTCAGAATTGACAGGTGACAGTTGTGCAGCTTTACAAATGACAGATGACACGATTTCTAGGAGGCTGTTCTACTTAGGTTAAAATAGTTTGGATTAGATTATTTCAACTAAGAGATTGGTTCTGCACAGTTCTGCTAGGTACTCACAATATAAATTTGAAATAGGCCTCGCCACGGATCTGGTCAGGTTTGGGACTGGACTCCGGTTCTGGTCTTGGCACTTCACAGTGATCTGGGTCAGCTCTCTGGTTCTGCTCACAGAGGTCTGGGTCACTCTGGATCTCTGGTCTGGTCTCTGGCAATTGTTCTTGGCAAAAGAATTCAAACAGCTCGCCCGGCTGTGGAATAGTTTGCAAATGATTTTAAGGTTGCTGAGGCCTGCTGAGAAGAGTTCTCAGTTTGTGGGTTCAGCCCTTGCTTTAAGTTCTGAAGTAAAGTTCTGCTCTTTGGAGATTGATGGATTTGAAGTCTGGATCTCTGGATGTGAAGTGGTCGGTCAGCATGCTCCACAACAAATGGAATTGAATGTCTCTACCTGTCCCAGCAGTCTCTTTTTATGTGTTTTGAAAATGGGTGTGTGCCTGGGCCTAGCTAAGCCTGCCCCTCTCTACTTGTCATTGGCCCAATTCTCCCCTCTCCCATGATTGGGGGCAGGAAATGGATTGTCATCATGATGAGGTCTGTTTATGGGTCAGAGGATCCTCCCCTGGTCAGTTTGCCCACAAATCTATATTTGATTCAAATACATCTTTCCCAGACATACAATTTGTTGAAATTACATGTGCACATTATATATTCCTTATGGTCCATGCTTGTCCGCCTCTGATCTTCCTGGGGGCTTGCATTCAAAAATGACAACATTTTGCGCTTTTTAACTGGTTTTGCAATATCAGACATTTACCCAAAATTACACACATGTGCGCAAGGAGTATGGACATTAATTGATGAAGTGTCAGATTTTTAACATGCAGACATTTGGAGTGAGACCCTATTTTCCGCTAGCAACCCCCCAGAATACACCACAGGGTCCTAACGCCTCTCAAAATGTTCACAGAAAAATCACAAAAATAATGATATTACTTATATAATTCTGACAAGTCCGCACTATGAGTTACCTATCTTTTTAAAATTATGCCCTGGTCAAAAAGGGGTGTGGCTTCCCACATCACAGGGTGGAATAACTGGTTTATCCACTTCCCCCAAGCTCAGCTGCTAGCAGAGGCACTGCCCCTCCCAGTTTCCCCTAAGATGAAGCCACTTTACGACGCCCCCAATATAACATTTGCCTGAGTCAAGGGAGTTGCATTGTTCTGTTCCTTCCAGTTCCCAGGTGCTCCACCCCTAATCTAATCAGAGAGGTGACAACTCCTTTTGGCAAGGGGCAGCAGGATGCAGCTGGGCCTGGGAAGAGTGGCCGAACAGGTTTCTCCTGTCGGGGGTAGTTGTCAGGCAGAATCCAGTTTCACTGAGCCAGGTTTCAGCTAAATGTCACTTTTTGTTCCCAGTTTTCTACATTCAAATCAAACTGACAATTTGTAGCTATACATTAAATAATTACTTCCTTCAAGTCATTTCAGAATATGGTTTTACATTCTTCCACCTCTTAGCAAGTCTTTCCTTGGTCTGGTTTTGTTTCATTTGTGCAGTTTTACACAAAAGTCTGGTGGTTTTAAAACGCCGGCTTTCTGATAGTGGTGAGTACTGGTAATGCAACCATTTTTGGGATTAAGAAAATGAATTCCCCACAGTTCTAAGTTGCTTTTTTGGCAATCAGCATTGCCAGTCCCAATGGTTTCAGGCTACTGTGTGTGTAGCCCAATGGTGGTTTTAGGCAGTGCCCTCCTGTGCTCACAACATAGGCAAAAATGGGTGGTAGCCTATTCTTCATGTTTTCCCTGTGCACTCTCTGGGGAGTTCTGGCCATCATGATGTTTTCCATGCCAGTACTGCACAGTTTTATGGTAGGGCTTGTATGCATGGGTAAAAACATCCCACACTCTCATGCTACCAGTGCCAAGATGCCTGAGGGTGTACGTGCGCTTTCCAAGTTCTGTTAACATAACGTCTGGCATAGCCAGGCAGTTTTAGTCATATATTTATTATTATGGTTAACTATAAATTACAAAATGTCACAATGTTGTAGTTTTAGGTGTACAATTGAAATGTGTAGAAAAGTTAATTTCAAGTGGTTGGACTTGCCTCTACCGAATTTGCACTTTGCGAAGTGAAGGTGCCAATGAAAGAAAAAAGTATTGAATAAGGGGATGGACAATATTTGTCCAATCAAAACTAATGACAAATGAGCTGGCATGTCATCATTTAGACATTTTTGTGGGAGTGGTGGACTCTCAATGGAAATCAGGAGATTGCCTGAAATGACCTAGGTTGGAACTGCTGATAAGGTTGCTGGAGGAAACCAGGAGAGGGGCAGAGACTGGGATCTATGACTAAGGAGAGGCAAAATAGAGGTATTGAGCCTGGAGAACATCCATGACTGATGTTGGATTCTGATGTTCCCTTTCCTGTATCTGAAAGATGACCTGAGCCTTGACGACCTTTTTCCTGAGCACAAACCCAGAGACATTTATGTACGTTAACTTGTCCAGCCCAATCAAGTTTTGTGGGGATCTGTGTGATGTAATTTTTCCCTTTATTTATTGGGTGGGCTGGGGAAATTAAATCCCTAGCATTTTATTAAACTACAATTTAAGTCATTCCCACAGAGCCAAATTACACGGGGTGATTAAGTTGAAAGTCTAAATTAACAACATCACTTCCTGTGTGGATAAAAAAATAAAGCCTATTAAAGTAATTGGGTACTCCTATTTCTTTTTGCCAACCCCAAAAATTCCCGACAGGGAGGGGTATAGTAAAATAAAATTCCCTACTCCTTCCCCTTCCCAGAAACCATGCATTAAGGTTGAGAGGTCCCAAATGATCAACTGAATCAGGGTTTGTGTGCTGGGACAGGACTGTGTCTTCCCAAAGTTCAACAGAGTAGGATAACTGATTTAAAGGTACATCTCTGCAGAAAGTAGGAAAGTAGTTCCTGAGAGAAAGGAGATTTTGTACTGCAGAGTGGTGATGAAAGGGGATTTCCAAAAAAAAAATGTAAAGTGTTTGTTTAGAAAGGTTTGTTGTGTTATGAGATTGCCAGCATTGGGAAGAACACATCGCCAGTCAAAATTCTTTTACCATTGAAAAATGATACATGTCATTTAAATTAAACCCAATGGTAAGGATTGCTAATCGTGTAGGGTGATCAAAATACAGTTTTCTGCATGGGTGAAATTGTTCTTGCAAATAGTGTTGCATGTTATTTAAATGAAGCTTCATGTAAAGCGTCATGCTAAGTGTGTGAAGTTTCTAGGTGCTACATGTTGTTAAAAGTGAACCTCATGCAAAGTGTTTTGAATGTACATGTTGTGGGGTCAAAGAGTCTGTGATTTCTGTCGCTTTTGAATTAGGGAGGGAACAAATTCCCTGCATTGATGATTGCTGCATAAATATCTCCAACATATAAAAAGTGACTTGTGGCCGTGAATTAGCTCTCTGTTTTTGATTCATGACAAGTGCATTAATTAACCGGCTATTCAGTCTAAAGCATAGTCAGGGTGTGTGGCAGTTGTTCATGCATTGTTGAGGTTCAACTGTGGGCTTGAAACCTGATAATCGGGGAGGTGTGTACAGAGGAATACAATTGTGTAGAGTAATGCATAAGTAACCAGATTTGATGTGGTATTGATTGTTGAAATCTAGCAGTGCAAGGTTTTTGTTTATGTGTGTTGAGAGATTATAAGGTTGCAAAAACCTACTTTTGACATGAATGCTATTGACATGGAAGAAGCCAGGAAGCATATCTTAGCCAAGTTATTTATTCGTGTTAAGTGTGCAGAGATTGAGGATGGGTGCTGGCAAGCTAGAATGATACAAGAAAGTACATCACGTGAGGAGCCAGGAATGAGACATAGAGACAGAGAGCTCATAGTTAAAAGGGGTTTGGAAAATGGCTAGCTGTCCCGACCCTAAGAGGTATTTTTCTGCCTCAATCAAAAACTAAGCATCTGTCCCATGTCAAGATGTCCAAAGAAAAATGTCCTGTGCCCGAAATCCTATCCTAGCCCTCACACTCTATACGTAACCCTAATTATTATTATTATTGTTATTTTATTTGGATTTGGTTTACATAAAACCTTTACAAAAAAATCCAAGCAATGCAACCGAGAATACAGTAATACATCAAAAAGAAGAAAAACATAATACATACAATCGAAGGTAAACATAAAAAAGAGGAATAAATTACACTTGTAAAAGTACATTAAAATCACTGTCATCACACTTGAAAAAGCACAACAGATCATTAAAAAATCCAATTCATTTCATCAAGTTCATGGTTTTGATTAAAACAGCCATAGCAAGACCCTCTTTAATAGAGTTAATGTTAAGACATCTGTTCCAAATATAGTTGCAATTCAGAGAACTACAATTAACAAGTAACCTTAATATGATAAGGACAATGGGGGTCATTGCGACCCTGGCGGTAGAAGGTTAAGGGGGCCAGTAGAGCTGCCGGCGCTATTAACCCTCTACCGCCTCGTAATGAGGTCTCCTCGCAGGACCCGCTAAGGACGTCTGGTAAAAGCAGGCGTCCTTAGGGGGTCCCGCAAGCAGACCAGGATGCAAACAATGGACCCGTCATTAACAGGCCCGTTGATTGCATCCTCCCCATTCCCATTGAGCCCTATGGGGGCTCGAATGGGAATGGCCATGTACCGGGACCATGTTCCGAGGAAGGGGACATACTGGGCCCTCCAAGGTCAGAATGGCCCGGTACTTCCCCATTCCAGGAACCCTGACCCGGTATAGGGGTAGCCATGCTGCTAATAGCGGCTTGGCTACCTACATACTTGTAATGAGGCCCAATGTCTTTGAGCTTGAAAGTGCACAAACGCTCAAGATCAAATGCAATATTGTAACTCCAACACAAAAGTTCATAGTTACAGGGGATGACTCCCTTCCCCAGGTTTCTCTTCACCAACACAATTAATCAATTACACAACCAAAGTTCTTTATAGCCCAAGGAGATAACGCTTCTACTTCACATCGCATTCCACTCCCAGGGAGCTGCCTCCCTCCTCCAGGTCTCTTTAAAACCCTTAGAAACTCTTGAGGGTATGGGTCTTCCTTGCGGGTGTTCACTGGTCAACAAAAACAACGTAGACTTGACTTTGCCTGGTGTACTTCCTTGCCAGGAATTTCTCATGTGGCCTCTTTACACACCTGCAAACTTGACTTTGCCTGGTACTCCTGCCAGGGGTATTCTCATGTGATTCACTTTACACACTTCCACACTTGACTTTGCCTGGTATACTCTCCTACCAGGGCTTTTCTCATGTGATTCACTTTACACACTTGCAAACTTGACTTTGCCTGGTATTCAGCTTATTTTATATTTCTTGCATTCACTGTGTTATTATTCCAAACAAATCGGTTCTCAAACTCCCTTTCATTCACTTTGCTTGCTTTCATCTGTCCTTGATAACATTTCTGGAGAGCCCCAGTGTCCCAGTTTCCATTCTTAGGACTCACCAGATTCACTTGGAGTTCTCCAGCTCTTCCGTGATAAATGGGTTTCAGCGTTCAAGAGTCCCACTTTCTTTCACAGGCTCATTGGCTTGGCTTAGCAGCTCCAATGTCCCTTGAAGCTCCCGCTTTTCTCTGGAATGCATCTCTGTTTTTGGGCAGCTTCGGAACTGCTGCTCCACTCCCGCAGGGAGACTTCCTCATCTTCCTGTTGCTGTTTTTATATGTCGAACCAGCAGCTTCAGTCTTCCTTCACTGTCCCCATGAGCCGACTGGCTACACGGTCTGTTTTGCGGCTCAGTTGTCCCTGGGTCCACACCAAGAGGACACTGCTTTCCCAGGCAGAATTTGTGCTCTCCATGCTGATTGGGATTTTTGAGTGTCCCAGCACCTATCAAAGGTTTGCAAACACTGGAGCATGTGATCTGCTTCTCTCACTCATTGATCTTCCTTACTCCGCTCAGTCTGCTTGTCCCAGTATTTCTATGCATATGGGATTGATAGGCAAGTCTTGGTATCTTATTTATGTAGTATTGACAAATATGATTAGTAGGTCTTGTGGTCTGTCAAAAGGTTGTATCAGAGTATTCCCTTAAGGCATGAGGATTGGAGGGAACATCCCTATAAGGGAAACGGGGATACCATGTCTTCTCTGATGATGTCAACTTCCCCATGAGGGTTGTCTCCACTCATGTGATTCTCCCTCGCATAGCCACCCCCAGGGTCAGGTTCAGGTAGCAGTTGCCATCCCCCTGGCCACATGAGGAGAGGCCACCACTGTGAAAGAAGTGATGACATTATCAGATTCATCACAATCAGTAGGCACTGACATTTGGCAGGATAGTGGAATCTTACATAAAGCTCTAGAGGAGTTTTACATGACTCAAAATGCGCATGAGGAGCAGACTAAAATGGCTCAATTAATGGCTTAGTTATAGTTTCATCTTCAATGAATCAAAGAGAGATTGCAAAATAAAGAGGCCAGTATACTAGATCAGACTAGAGACCTGAAACTGGCTCATCAATCACGTATGCATTTGGAAAATAAAGTACTGCAAAGCCAGATTTTAGAGCTCAAATATGAAAACCTCATTGAGCAACTCAAAAGGGAGCTAAAACACATCAGCAGGAGAGTGTTCAGTGAGAAATGCAGTTCTCTACACTCCAGCAAACACATAAAGAGTGTGTGGAAAACTTGAGCAGAATGCAACACAAGGTGAATGATCAAACCACTTACAATAGTGCACTATTGGAGGAGATTGTGGCCTGTAAACAATACATAAATTAACTGAAACCTGAAAACAGTCAGTTCATCATACGAAAGATTGGCTCACAACAGTAGTTTGATAAAAATGCATCAGGAGTTAAATATTCTGAAACAACAGAAATTACAGCTGATCAAAGATAAAAATGCTTTAAAGTTAAAATTTGAGATAGAGAAGGATCAAATTGAATTTCAGGAGCTGACCAGAATCAGGAAAGTAAATATAGATCGTAGGGAGCATTTGAGACAAGCAGGGGCTGACCAATTACAGGCAGCACATGCTACAGATGCTCAAAAGAGAGACATTGTCCTTTTAAAAGAAAAGCACAGTGAGCATGCATGCATAACACAAGAATCTCAAAGGGAAGATGAAATCCTTCAGGAAGAGGTTCAGCAAATAAATGATTAATTGGTGGCTCAGAGCACTGAGCTTGTAGCCAGCCAGGATTTAGTGTCAGAGTAAAGAATTCACCTCTCTGAATATAAGCAGGTTATCCTGACAGAGAGAAACACTGTGAGAAATTAAATACTAAAATCAAAAAATATAAACAGGCACTTAGACACCCTGACCAATCAAGGTATTGATAGGGCCCTATGACAAGGGAGAGAGGCCCTTCCCATCAAGGACCTTGTACCAGTTACCTACAAACTCTGAGGTAAAGACTGGAACTGACCTCATGCATACTGCTCATAGAGAACAGAGAAACATGAGACAGCGGCCCTTACCTTCCTAGTCAACCTGATCCGGAAATCCAGTCCTTATCTCACATGGATGAATAATCACCTCTACCAAAGAGAAGGGAAGGTGGACAGAACAGTTTGTCATGAGAGACCAAAAATAGTCCTGTGAGTACTACTGATCCTGAAAACTCATATCATGAGAAAATCAGAGAGTTCGATTTACAGAACATTTTTATTGCAAAGAGAACACCTAGCTCGCTTCTCTGAAAGAGAAAAGAAAAAGATTCAGCCTAGGAAAGGCATTTTAAAAACCTCCACATATTCAGGTGAAAGGGTGGATTCCCCAGAACACCCGGAAGGAGGGATAGTACACATTGGCAACAGTCTGAAGAAGAGACTGTGTTCTTTTCTGTACCAAAAGGTGATGACAGGGAAAGTGACTCTGTGAGCTCATGGCAGCACTGGTGAAAGGAGTCCAGATCCCATGATTCTGCACAATATTCCCAATCTCATAGAGAGCACCTAGAAGATGGTGACTGGAGTTCAAATGGTAGCACTGATTCTGAGGGTGAATGGACTCGGGTTCAGAGACAGAAAAGAAATACCAAACAAAAAAGGATTTTGTTAAAGAGCCAATCAGGCAGATTATGGACATAAAGAGATTTATGATCCCATACCACAAGAACGCCAAATTGTTGGTGTGGGAACGTTTGGAACTTTATGAACAAATGATATCATCATTTGAAATTAAAAATGATTTCAATTGCATGGAGTTTGTGAAACAGACATTTTCCCCGGAATACGTCAGTTTCTTTGTGGGACTCGAAGACCAGGATCATTGTAAATGGTCCATCTATAAGGCGGCCATTTTAAAACAATTCTCCACTCACCGGAACCCACAAGAGGCACACAAGGCTGTGTATAATTTATAATGTGGGGATGATCAGGCACCTAGGGAGTTTGGCTAACAATTAAAATGAGCATTTGCGCAGATTTCCATGTTGGTGAATATGAGTAGCAGGGAATTTGTGACCATATATTTCCACACTCTTCCCAAATATATTTTTACCCAACTAGTTTGCGATTTCCACCCTGGATTGGGTAACAGAGCAAGCCACCAGGATATATGAGGTCCAGAAACCCACTGACAGTAAAAACAACCCTAAAACAACAAAGCCGTCTACCACACCTGCCGCTGCAAAGGTGGCATAGGTGGAAACTACCCCTCTTTAGACCTGGGGATGGGGGGGACTACAAATATTCCTCCAGTGTATTAGCAGAATGAGAGGCAGAGGAGACCCTCCGTCCAGGCCTAATCGAGTGGAAGCCAGGAAGGGTATCAGCAAAATGACCCCTCTGACCCTGCTACCTATGTAAGTCTCGATACAAGGGTACAAAACCGATTCCGGGACATGAGTACACTCCCCCACCGCAAAGTGGGGACCAAACCAGGTAAGTACTTCCCTGGGCAACTTGCCTCCAAATTTCTTACGGGAGAGAAGTACAACTCCACCTCCCAAACAAAGGTTTTCAAACAGGTGCCCTCACAATCGATCCCTGAACAAAGGGGAAAGGAAAATCAGTACAGAAAATTATGGGGGAAATTTCCAATACCTGAGCTACTTTGCTAGAAGGGACAGTGACCCATTTAGGGAGAAGCACAGGTATAAGCACATATATACCTACAACCCAGAGAAAGTTGCACAGCTGGAGGAACAGATGCAACAATTGACAGACGTCCTTGTGCACAGGCTGAGTGCTCAGTCGAAACCTCAACCTAACCATGCTTCCCAGAACTCCCCCAACACCTCGGTCCAATGACCTGGGGCAAAAGAATAAAGTAAAATTTTGATAATCATCAGGGTTCTGAGGATGGGGTCCTGGTTGAAGGGAGATGCCAATCCTTTGAGGAAGCTTCCTTTCTTACTAGAACAGAACTACTTGAAAGCTCTCGGCCTGATAGTGAATCACATTCCTCCTGGAAGCTAGAACCCAAAGAACAGAGGCTAAGTAGGAGAGGTCAAAGAAAACTCCACTTTGTGGAGAATGAAAACCAGATCACCCCCTTTATAAGAGAAGAAGCCCTGAAGTATTTGGTTGAGGAAATCTTATCTTTCAGGGCTAAGGGGATCCCTCCATAACAATAAATGGGTCCCAAGAAACCTTGCATCCGACAGGGTAGGTATGGAGACCGACCCAGATCAAGAGAGTCCTAGACCCCAACCCTGCAAGCCAGGTCATACAAAAACTGTAGAGTATCCTGCCCACAAACATGTTCAGAGAACTGTCTTCAAATACCCAGGGACAGGCAAGAATCTAGGAAGAAAGAGGATCTCCCTTCTACAAACATGATTTCAAAATATCATTTAATTCCTACAGATTCCCAATCACCAATACGGAAAATTGCCCCAGATCACACAGTGATGAGTTCAACATCAGGAAAATGACTGCCAAGCTGTGAAATTACTCACAC
Organism: Ambystoma mexicanum; assembly: GCF_040938575.1. NCBI lineage: Eukaryota > Metazoa > Chordata > Amphibia > Caudata > Ambystomatidae > Ambystoma > Ambystoma mexicanum. The sequence goes on along the minus strand of NC_090928.1, from coordinate 626,611,707 downwards.
ATTCTTTATACTCTTGACGAGAAAAAGGGCAGATTGTCTGACCCAGTCAAGGTACAGGGTCAATGTGAATTGTCAGCTCTGATGGATACTGGATCCCAAGCTACTCTTCTGTCCAAAAAGGCTCTTGGCCAACTGAATTTGGGAAGAGGGAGAGTCACAAGATTCCCCTCATACTTCTTCCCGGGCAACTCAAAAATTTTGATGGGAATGATATTTCTGTGGAAGGGACTGTGGATCTAGAAATAAAAATTGGGTGACATTGTTTAAAAAACCCAGTGATAGTTGTGATTCCAGAGGGCACTTGTTTACTGGGGAACAATTTCCTTCAGAGAAGTACAGATTGTGTGAGTCTGAATCGCACCTGCCATCTTATTGAGTGGCATACTGATCAATTGGAATTTCATTTCCAGAACAACCAAGTCCCAGAAATCACAATCATCTCTGTAGGAGAACAAACTGGTGATGGGAACTCTTCTCAGCTCTTGAAAATCAACCTTACTCCCAATTGCAAGTGGAATTCCACACTTTCAAATTGTATACCAGTCAAAAATTCAGAAGAAACACTGAATCCCTTGAAAGTGGAAGGTGAACAACCAGCTCAAAGTCTGAATGACATTCAGGAAATGTGCAAACGCTTGTCTTTCCCCATTCAGATAAATGAAGGTGGGGGGTGGTGGGGGGCAGTACTCACCAAAGTATGCCTAAAGAATGGAAAAAGCTTAATCAGCAAAAGATTATTCAGGAAACTACAAGAAGACCAGACAATTCCCACATTTATGTTGACTGATAAATGGGAAGTGGGTCTGGAAACCCAAAATTCAAAGCATTTCCTGACTAGCATGTGCATGCTAAAAACTTCCATTGCCGATAGAATTATAGAACACAATTGTTGGGTTGCTAGAGATGTCCCTTCTGTCTTTTACATGGGTAGTGACATTCTAAATTGATTTGCAATTAGTCTAGATTTGATCAACAAGAAAGTATGGTCATGACTGGGGGGGTTAACCCATGGGCCTTGACAACACCCACAGAGCATTCCAAGGAGCTCAACTGCTGCCTTATGCAGTTCAGGTTCAGGTGGGAGAAGAGGTCACCATCCCAGGATAGGTATGACAATTCACCATTCCCCTCAAAATTAAGCAAGGACAGAACCTCAAATATAAGAACGCCAATATAAACTTGAACTTTTACCTCCAACAACGTTTATATTTACATCCAACTGCTTTAGTGGATCTAGAACAGGACACCATTCATATATTGGAGGATAACAGCGACCCTCAAAATATCACTTTGGTCACAGACACCTCTATTGAAATGACGGTTGATGCCCAACACTGTTCTGTTGGTTTAGGTAATGAGATCATCGGACCAATTCCTCACAACTATTTTGATGCCAGTGACAGTATTCTTCCAGAGAAGATGGTTACCCATCATGGGGGGAATTTCTTGATGTACTCCTCATGCCCTTATGGGCTGGAAGAGGTAACCCGTGACATAAGGAAGGACTAGGTGGTATTTAGAGTTAACAACAACTACCTCAAATCCATGGATCCTCATGTCCTGGTGAACACCATAAAAAGAGATCTCTCCACCCAACTGGAGGATACCACTGAAATATCCAAGCCCAAGGCCTTTCCAGGTTTCAGACAGATGGTTGAGGAATGGATCAATCGCAACGATGAGGAAAAAAAACAGAAACTGAAACAGGTATTCCTGGATTTCTAGGATATCTTTTCAGTAGATTCATATGACCGTGGAAGTTCATCTATCCATTCAATCACCATGCCCACAGACCCAGAGATGGCTCCAGTATTTGTTAGACAATACCGGTTACCTCTCACATCCATGGAGTCACTCACAGAGATTATCAAGAACTTGGAATCCCGTGGGATAATTAATCTAATCCACACTACCTTTAACAACCCGCTACAGGGGATACTAAAACCAAATGGGCAATGGAGACTATGTGCAGATCTGAGGGAGTTGAACAAACGGGTCCACTTGTCAAGATGACCACTTCCCTATATCGATCAAGGGCTGGCACAGACCCTGGGGTCAAAAGTATACAAAGCCATTAATTTGACTAACGGTAACTGGTTAGTATCCTACAGTAGGGAAGACCAATATAAGGTTGCCTTTACCTTTGGAGGGCAGCAATAAATGTGGACCTGAACACCCTTTGGATATATAAACTCTACAAATGAGTTCAATATCTTCCTGCATAAGGCCATGCACGATTTGGGTGAGAGGAGAAACGTGGCCTATGTGGATGATGTATTGATCAACAGCTCACCTGTGGAAGAACATATTGCAGAAATGTGCTATGTTCTGACTCAGTTGAAGAAGGCCAGAGCAAAACTGTCCTTTCAGAAGGCACAGTGATGTAAGACCAGAGTGAACTTTCTAATGCACAAACTCACCGCTGAGGGTCTCATTCCTGAGGCGAAGCAAGTGGAAGCCTTATTGAAATGAAAAGACCCTAATACGCAGAGAGAATTCAGAAGCCTTCTTGGACTCACTAATTATAGTTGAAAGTTAGTTGAAGACTCTGCAGAGGTCAGTTGACCCTTGGTCTATTTATTAAAAGCTGGAGTCAAGTCGGAGTGGGGTTCGGAACAGCAGGAGGAAGTTAAACAACTTAAAAGAAGCCTTTCTCAAGCTCCTTGTTTGGCTTACCCCATTAAGAATCAGGAGTTCTTCTTGAAGACAGGGTTTTCAGATACCTGCCTAACAGCAGTATTGTATCAGAATGACAACAAGGTCAACAAAGTTATCTCTTACGCGAGTAAAACATTTTCCTCTGTGGAGGAAAATTCAATGACTGTTCAAAGGCTTTCCTGGCAATGGTGTGGGTTTGAAAAATTACTGCCCATTTCTCCAGAGGGAGCACATCATTGTAGAGACTCCCGCCAACCATTGCAGTATTTACAATGTAGCAGTATACAGGCTGGGAAAATAAGTAATTCCAGAATGACTTCCTGGATTCTGTCCATGGAAGGCTTTCCTGTGGAGGTCAGATATGGCCAAAACAAGAAAAGTCCTCTAGCACAAGGATTTGCTGACTTGCATGATTTTTTTTTTTTTTAATATTTTATTGATTTTATATTTTAGAAAAACAAACAACACACACCACAATACAACTGTTAATTATTTACAGAAACCACAAAAGAAAATACGAGAAAGGAAAAAGAGAAAAAAACTAAAAAAAGGAAAAAAAAGGGAAAACTCCCCCCACCCCCCATCAAGCCAGAGCCGGCTCCCTTGTATCCTCAGTCGGGGCACCGTCAGGAGAAACATTGTCCGTAGGCACATCTTCAGAATTCTCAGAGTCGTCCAAGCCCTGTTGTGGGTTGGTCATAGAGGCCACCAATTGTCGCCAGGCCAGCAAGGGCCCTATCTCCTCCTCGCCCCCTCTAGTGACCGCTTCAAACCAGACCACGGATTCAGCCTCCGCCCACCTCATAATGTCCGCCCACCATAGTTCCACTCTCGGCTTGCTAGCCGATTTCCAGTTCATGGCAATCCTGCGTTTGGCCAGAACATATGCCAGGTCCCTCAGCTTGCTCAAATGCCTAAAGTGTCTGGGCCTGGGGAAGATCCCAAGCATACATGACCAGGCAGATCCCACTTCCAACACCACTCCCCCACTTGCGAGCTTCATCTTGACCTCCTCCCAAAATCTATACACTTCGGGCAGGCCCAAAACATATGTAGCAACCCAGCTTCCACCTCCCCACACCTGGGGCATTTTTGAGTAATCGAGCCTCCGAACCGTGCGATCCTCTGGGGAGTCAGGTAGGCCCTGTGAGTAATGTAAAACTGGAGTTGTTGGAGCCGTGCATTTCTGGACACCTTTTTATGATATCCCAGGACCCTCTTCCACTGACCCTCCGTCATGAGTTCACCCATCTCCTCTTCCCATTCATGCCTCAGTTGGGGCAACTCTTTCCCAGCCTTCGTTCTGAGGAGTTCGTATATTCGTGATATTTCATGCCCACCCTCTGAGACATCATACATAGTTTCAAGGGTGGCATCAGGATCATCTGCCAGTGCCGTCTCCGGCCATCTCTTTCTTACACGTTTTACTAGCCTAGCATGGGTGATGTACTGGCCTCTGTGCACCCCCGTCTCATCCTGCAACTTTTGAAAGTCCAGCGCCACCCCCTCTCTCCATATGTCCCCAAGCGTGGCCAGGCCCACCGGCTCCCAATGCCTGCGGACAGAGTGAAACAGTTGGGTGTCGTTTTTACACAGGGCCACCAGCGGGACCTGCCAAGATAGTGGTTCTGACTCCCCCATCAATTTCCATGTCCTGTGCCAGACCTCCCATCCCAACCTCAATAGCCACCCTCTTCCCATCAGTTTATTCCTTTGTAGCCACACCACCTCTCTCAGGAAATATGGGGCTACATCATCACGCAGCAACCTAGATTCCGCCGAATCTTCATCAGACAACCACCTGGCCACATACAACAGTTGTCCCGCCAGATAATATAGTTCGAAGTTGGGCAAGCCTATACCCCCCTTCTCGTACGGGTTCTGAAGCTTCCACAGGGCCACCCTATTCCTGGAGTTACCCCACACGAAGCCCCTACACATACTATAAAGTCGTACAAATAGGCTTTTAGGGATCAAATACGGGACGTTCACGAAGAAGTGCAGGAGTCTGGGAAGGACCACCATTTTCAGCAAAGCCGCCCTCCCCATCATGGACAGGGGCAATCTGGACCAGAATGTCATGCTGTTCTTGACCCCCTCTATGGCTTTCTCTGTGTTATGCTTGTGCACCGCCTCAGTCCGGTGGTAAATATTTACCCCCAGGTACCTAAACGTGTCGGTCCGCCATGGTATTGGCAACACAGGCAGCCTCTCCAACGGGACGTCCTTGTACCCGCCCAAAGGGAACAGGCTAGACTTCCTGGGGTTCACTGATATGCCCGAGAGGACAGTGTAATGATCCAGTACTTCCAGTACGTACTGCAGGTTCTCCTCCGGGTAGCGGAGGTACAACAGCATATCGTCCGCATAGAGAGATGTTAAGTGGCTGCCGCTGGCAGTGTTAATGCCCACCTCACCGTATTGTTGCCGCAGGCATATCGCCAGCGGTTCCAGCGCAAGTATATATAGCATGGGTGACCAAGGGCATCCCTGCCTGGTCCCCCTGCTAAGCTGCCAGGCATTTTGAGACTGTGGCCCCAGTCTTGACCCTAGCCACCGGGCTGCTATATAACAACTGGACCCATCTGATATAACCAGCACCCACGCCGTATCCCTGCAGGGCCGCTTTCAGCCAAGGCCATCTCACTGAATCAAAGGCCTTGACCGCATCCAGCGACACTACCGCCATCTCGCCCGTGTCATTCTTAGTATGGTCGATAACATGTTGCAGCCTCCTATGGTTATCACTGATATTCCTGCCTGGGACATATCCCGTTTGATCCGGGTGGATCAGCTTGCCAATCACTTTCTTCAACCTGTTGGCCAGCACTGCCGTGAGTATTTTGCTGTCCTGGTTTAGCAAGGACAGAGGTCTATAAGATCCACACTCAACAGCCGGCTTGCCTGGTTTCAGTAATGGGACAATCATGGCCTCACGGAGGGACAACGGGAGTTCTCCCTGTTCGTATGCCTCGTTAAACAAGGCCAGCAGAGGCTGCAGCAGCTCCTGCACGTACACCTTGTAAAACTCACCAGGCAGGCCATCCGCCCCAGGTGCCTTGCACGTGGGGAGGCCCCGGATCACCACCTCCAGCTCATCAGAAGTGATAGGGGCGTCCAGTTCCTCCCGCTCCAGGTCGTCTAGGGTGGGCAGACCAATGTCTTCCAGTGTGTTCAGGATGTCCTGGCTCCTGTCCTCCCCAGTGTCCTCATACAAACGTTTGTAGAACCTGAGGAATTCCTCGTTCACCCCATCCTGAGTGTTGCGAAGACCACCGTCCTCACCACGGATCTCATGGATAACCACTCGGGGGGACTCACTCTTGTACAGCCAGGCCAACAGTCTGCCTGGCTTGTCGCCCCCCGCGTGCAGCCTCTCTGTGTATTTCCTATGGTTCAGTCTACATAGTCGGTCCCAAAGAGCGCTGCACGCCACCGGAAGGTCTCTCATCCTAGTCTTGTCTACCTGAGTGGCATTCTCAAGACGAGCCAGGCTCTCCAGTTCCCTTTCGGTGTCCTGAAGCTCCCTCTCGATACCCCCTTGAAGTCCCTTGGATTTGGAGATCGCCACTCCGCGCACCACTACTTTAAAGGCCTCCCACAGAGTTCCCGCAGAACGCACACTACCCGTGTTTATCTCGAAGTATTCCCCGATGGCAACCCTCAGGTCTTCCCGGAAACCCTCATCCTGCAGTGCTTCCGCCCGGAGTCTCCATGTGGGGACCCGAGGCCTAGGGGGTTGGTGTCGCCACTCTACCACCAGGGGCGAATGGTCCGACAATACTCGAGCTTTGTATTCCACCTCCACTATTTCGCCCGCTATCTCAGCAGTTCCAAACACATAATCCAATCTCGTATATGAGTCGTATGGCGCCGCATAATGCGAATACTGCCTCTCCGTGGGGTGGAGTCTCCTCCACACATCCACCAGTCTCAAGTCTCTTAGCAATGTCCCGAGCGCCTTGGCCGCCGGCGACATTTTCCCTTTGGTGTCTGCGGACCGGTCCATTTTGGGATCTAAGACACAATTGAAGTCCCCTCCCCACTCCATTGCGCCCCCTGTGGAAACAGAGAAATTGATATGAGGCCAGGAAGCCCAAAAGGAAACACACCAACACAGGTTACAAAGGACACATAAAGCGCTTTATTTCAAAGTTACAAAGTTACCAAAGTCAATTGACATGCGAATAGCTATTCGGCCCTCTGACTTACACACAAACCTTCAACGTTAGGTTCGCACTGAAAGTGGGAGAGACCGATCATCGGGATGCTCGGGCTTTTATACATTTTGTGCTGCATTGGCCAGCCCTCTTGCAAGTTAACCATTCTTGGAACAACGGCTAGGGTTCGTAGCCAGGTCGAACACGCAATTTCCATGTATTAGATCAGTTCCGCTGATACAGTTACATATTTACACCTAGGTTAAACAGAGGACAGGGTCTTAGTTCATGACCCTAACAGGTAGCCTGCGGACATATTATTCATTCACGTGTGCGGAGGTCACCATAGCCGAAGTCTTACTCGAAATGTCATTCGGCCTCCATTTTGTGATTCGAGGTGACTTCCACACTGCAAGAGTACCTAAAATGGTGGCTAAATCCAAGATGGCGGCTTTCATGATACATTAAGGTCAAGACCTTGCCGCGGAACCTATGTACATAGTATTCTTTTTGGCGGCTTGGCGTAGGCCAACATATATTCAAACAATGCGATTGGGGTCACAATACTATATCGATTTCCACAGACCCTCCTTTTGGCCTATGCCAAGTGCTAAAATATAATTTCCTAATACTTTTGAAAATACTTGAAGGCATTATCATCCATAGGTTCCGCATCATTGTCTGAAATGTCAATAGCCATAAAGTTATTCATAAGAACTTCTTGCAACATGAACTCTTTAGATGCTGTCTTCGGGGTGTATATTTTACGCCATATTGCGCTCATTACCTGGGCACAACATCCCCCCATCATTCCGCATATACTCGGGAGGCATTGAAAACAACAGCAAAGAAATAACAGAGTCCCTAAAATACCTAAAATAACAGAAAGCACCTTCCACCCCCAAGATCGTAGAGAATCCCAAAACCAAGTACTAAGGCTCCAGTCTCCTACAGGGATATGGACTTCAGAACTAAGAGTGTGTAATTTCTGAATTGCTTTAAATATTGTTGGTGAAGAATCTGGTACGAAAACACAGCAAGCGGACCCCACTAATTTACATACTCCACCTCGTTCAGCTAAAATGACATCTAATGCCATTCGATTTTGAAGTGCTACCAATCTTATCGCCTTTTGCTCTAAGGTCATATTGTAAAGTATGTCCGTGGTCCGGTTGATCGTTTTCTCCAATACCCTCGCTAATCCCCTAATGTTTTCTGAATTTGCTATTTGTCCCCAGAAGGGGACTACTGATTTGGCTATATCCCCGAATACTTGTCCAGGGGTATCTCCATCATTATCTCGTCGCGGGCGAGCCTTAGATACCTCTAAGGTACTGGCTATAAACACACCTGGTAACAATATCCCTAAATAACAAGTCCCCTGCCAATCCTTGGGCAACCAGGGAAAGGCTAAACCACCACAAACAAAATAAACGGGTCCCCCTACATACAAAGGCCTATTTTCCCCAGTCAAATTTACAATATTTACACAAGGCTCGAAATCTCCCATTGGCCTAGTGCCATTTCTTTGTACACAGAAAGGGACAGAATCAGGACTGTGATTTACAGAATAAGAAGGAGGCATGGCATCCTTATTGCCTATCGGAGCCATCTTAAAAGAAACTAGATTTTGAAAAGGAAAAGAAAGTTTATCAGACGGCCTAATAGAAGCGATATTAGGTCTACTCCTATTTGCGAAAAGCGAGCATCCCAGGGGAGTCAATTCACGTTTTTCAAATTCATTCAAATTAGTGCCATCGAAGTTCCCTGAGATGCTATCATTCCATCGGCCAAAGAAGAGTGCTCTGAGAGAGGCATAGCAGGAAGTCGTTAGAGGTAGGGGATGTATATACCATCCCAGTCCCTTGTTCCCATGTTGTGGTAAGTGAGTGCAAATCCAACAATTACTCCTATTAAAAATAGCATGCGTAGCATTCATCACTATCATCAAAGTGTTATTATGATATTTCTGTCTATGCCGAGAGTCCCTAGGGGACAGAGTGTGAAGGTGTACAGAGGGAGTCAAAACAGTTGGTACAATTTTGGTCGGTAGCAGAGGCTTCAAAGGATAGATTTCTTCAAAGTACCAAAGTCCCACGGCAGCAGTTGCAAAACTAACAATAATCAAAACAAGAACACAACAGTACGTTTTCAGGGCCCAGGCACATTGTCCATTGTTCGATTTGGTCACCTCCTTATCTAATAGTTCAATACGAGGAGCAGCGATGAAGGCGGCAGGCATCATGGTTATCCCGATCGTCGGCCCCAATGTTCGTTGCTGGCGGCACTTCGGCCGCGCGACTTCTTAGTCCTTCCCAACCCTAGCCAACAGAACCCTCCTTTTTCTTCCAGATGCACGATACTCGTGCGGCGATTCTATTTTCGTGGTCGAAGGTTGTACCTGATGGTACCCAAGTTTGCTGAATCCAAAAGCAAAGTATCGTCGCTCCCTGAGGGGAGCGTCGCGTCGGTGGCGACGGAAGTCGCAGAACTTGAAACAAGAGTTTCCGGAAGTGATCGATCAAGAGAGTACGGAGACAAGATGGACGGCTCCCCGAGCTCCTCGGGCTCAGAGAACTTCTCCGACGCACTCACAGCGCTGCCTGCTACTCCGAGATCAGAGATCGTAGCATCAGCAAGGGGTTCTGTTTCTTCTGTAACGTGTGGCGTCGGGTGAGGGATCTTCTTCACATGCGTTGCATGTACCCAGTTCTTCTTTCCTGCCACCCGCACTGCCGTCCTGGTGACCAATAAAACCTGGTAGGGTCCCCGCCAGCGAGGCGCGAGACAGGAAGACCTTTCGTAGGCCTTTACCAGGATCCAGCTGCCGGGCAATATATCGTGTCCTGGGCCCGTAAACCGTACAGGTAAGGCGGCATTCACCTGGTGGTAAATGAAATACAGGTTTTTAGTCAATTGATTACAATAGTCTATGAGCAATACATTCTCCACATCCCTCAGGGCTTTAGGTTTAGGGAGACCCCAAATATTAGCAGGCCTTCCCATTACTACCACGAATGGAGAAAGCCCAGTTCTAGTCTGGGGTGTGGTGCGCATAGCTAACAACACAATAGGTAAAGCATCTGGCCATTTTAATTTAGTGTCGGCACATGTTTTTGCAAGTTTGTTTTTCAAAATACCGTTGTGTCTTTCTACCAACCCCGCACTTTGAGGGTGCCTAGCTGAATGAAAACGTTTCTCAATCCCCAAGGCAACACATATTTGCAACATTACAGCTGCGATGAAGTGTGGGCCATTGTCCGACCAGATTATCCTCGGGAGCCCAAATCGAGGAAAATATTCTTTCACCAAGATCTTTGCGGTAGTCATGGCGGTAGCATCTTTGACAGGGAAAGCCTCGACCCATTTGCTAAAAGCACAAATGATAACAAGAACATATTTCAAGTTATTACATCGTTCCATTTCAATGAAATCAAGGTGAATGGTTTCAAAGGGGACAGAGGGGGGCCCGAAACTTCCCCTTGGAGTCACTGTCCCTTTACCCACATTGTGTTGCAGGCAAATCATACAATTCTGAACATATCTTTTTGCAGTTTCCAAAATTTTGTCATTCACCCAAACCTGCTGTAATATCTTCGCAATTTGCTGGGCACACACATGTGTTGGACCGTGTGCCATTGTGACCATTGCTAATACATAAGAATCAGGAAGCAACCATTTCCCGTCAGATGTGTCCACCCAACACCCTTCGTCATCCAATTTCCCCATGCCTTCAGCCCATTTCCTAGATTCTTCAACAGAGGCATCAGTCTGAATATCTCGCACAGACCCAATGCCTTCATCTATTATACAACCATCTCTCACTTCCCTCGAGGTATACATGTCTGTGCTAAGGTCTGTGGCTGTTTGTCTAGCTATCGAATCTGCAAAAGCATTTCCTTTGCCCACATCGTCTATGACCTTCCGATGTGCTGCACATTTCATGATCGCTAGTTGTTCAGGGAGTGAGAGTGCTGAGAGTAGTTGTACTATTAAGGGGCCATGCTGAATCTTGGTCCCGTGTGAGGTCAGAAACCCTCTTTCCGACCACAGTTTTCCGAAGTTGTGAGCCACCCCAAAGGCGTACTGACTATCCGTATAAATGTTAACTCTATGCCCTTGGGAGAGCTCACAAGCACGGGTCAACGCTATAATCTCTGCGGCCTGCGCGGAGTTATGCGGAATCCTTTTAGTTTCTACAATCTTGTTCAAAGTAGTAACTGCATAAGCAGCTGTAGATGTGCCATTCGGAAGTTTAAAACAGGAGCCATCACAAAACAGCTCCCCTTCCGCATTCTCCAAAGGAGTATCTGAGAGGTCTATTCTGCCCTTTGTTTCTTGTTCGGTGGCATACAGGCAGTCATGTGATCCATCATCGCCGCAAGCAGTAGTTTGCGGGAGAGGCAAAAGTTCAGCCGGATTGAGAACACAACACCTTTTAATTTGGATATGAGGAGCAAATAGAACTAATTCATACCTGGTCAACCGGGCAGAAGTAAGGTGTTGTGTTTGAGTTTTATTCAATAGAATATCAACAGAGTGAGGTACCATCAGAATCAAATCGTGGCCTAGGACCATCCCCTCACTCTGTTTTACAGACGCAGCGGCAGCAGCAACAGCGCGCAGACATCGCGGCAAAGCGCATGCAACAGGATCGAGGGCGGAGGAATAATAGCCGCACGGCCTATTCTTCCCTCCATGTTCCTGCGTTAACACAGACAAAGCACATCCATTACATTCATGCACAAACAACACAAAGGCCTTATCGTAATTTGGTGTACCCAGAACCGGTGCTGAACACAGCGCGGCTTTGAGAAGCTCAAATGATCGTTGATGTTCCGATTCCCATGGCAGTGGCAGAGAAATGCCCTTCTTCGTCAAAGCCAACATCGGTTTTACCACTAGGGCAAAGTTTGGGATCCACAGTCTACAGTAGGACGCCATCCCTATCAGGGCTCTGACTTCCTTCTGTGTTTTTGGGACAGACATGCCAGAAATGTGTTTTATTCGTTCAGGTGTCAATCTTCTCCCCTCCTTTGACAGGAGGTAGCCTAAATAGGCAACCTCCTGGCAACAATATTGAAATTTCTTAAGTGAAGCTTTGTGACCATGTTCGGCTAAATGAACAAGCAACAATATAGTGCCTTCTTTACAAGTTTTCTCAGAGTCTGCAGCTAGGAGCAAATCGTCTACATATTGAAGCAGCGTGCAAGTAGGTGGCAATTCAAGGGTGTCGAGCTGCTCTTTTAAGGCTCTACTATAGATACTAGGACTTTCAGTATACCCTTGAGGTGCCCTTGTGAATGTAAATGAGCGTCCCCCCAAGGTGAACGCGAACAAATACCTGCTCTCCTCATGTATCGGAATACTAAAGAAGGCGTTTTTTAAATCTACGACACTAAAGTGTGTAGCCGTAGCAGGGATCATTGTTAAGATTGTTGTTACATCAGGCACGATTGGAAATTGTGGGGCCACTACCCGGTTAATAGCACGAAGATCTATTATAAACCGGTACAGAATTGCATTGTCGCCTTTCTTATATACCGGCAAGATCGGACTATTACATAAGCTACCTGTAATCTCTTCGATCACTCCACGATGTACAAAATCGGAGACAATGCATTTCAGAGCGCGCTCACCTTCAACTGAAATTTTATATTGCGGAATGCGCGGTAGCTTAACCCCATGTTTCAATACTATCTTAACAGGGTCGATGTGCAATATCCCGACATCATTGTCGTCTATTGCCCACAAACATTCTGGGACAATGTCAAATTCGGGAGGTAGAGGTCGGGTCAAGTATTGGGAGTTAAAGGGTTGCTGTGGTGAAACTGTTAATCTTATTCCATCAGGGGAACAATGAATCACTGCGTTCAATTTCTTCAACAAATTCAACCCCAGCAAATTTTCTCCACAGTTTGAAGTAAGAAGAAAAGGGCACTGCTCTGTAAAAGGGCCCAAAGAAACGGATACCGGCGCAGAAACCGGACAAACAGTTGGTATACCAGAGAACCCTATAGAAACATTTGTTTGCCCTGACAGGGGGATGTTTGGAACCCGAGAATGGTCGATGGAGCACTTCTGTGCTCCAGTGTCGATCAAGAACTGATGTTTCCTATTCCCCACCAATAATTCAACGTAGGGGCCCTTCTGAATAACGGGAATAGGTAAAGGTTCCAAACGCTGCTTCGGGCAATCCTAATAAGGCAGAACTTCATCAAAGGGAAGTTCCTCAGAAAGATAGGCGGCGGAAGGATGATCAAATATATTTCTCGAGTCCATACTCGGAGTCTGATTTTCCCGTGAAAAAGATTGCTGTGGATCTTGTAGAAGCTGACCCCTATCAGGGCCCCCTGCTCCAGGGCGGCCCCGTGGTCGCCTACCCATACCTCCGAATGTGCCTCCTGGCCTCTGACGGAGGGCAGGGCACTGTGCTCGCCAGTGACCTTCCTGGCGGCAATAAGCACACTAATTAATATTTATAGAATTTGGAGGAGTATTTCCTCTTGGAATGTACTGACCTCTAGTTTGTGTCGTACCTCCTCTGGGGTTTCTGACAATTTGCTGCAACAATACCTTAGTCTTTAGGTCACCCCTTCTTTTTTCGATTTTCTCTTTTTCATTATTAACCCGATTCTCATAATACTGAGCCATATGCAAAACCTCTGACTGAGATTTTGCCTGCCAAGCGCTCTCTGAGGACATAATTTGTGACTGGATGTTGGGCAACAATCCACGCACAAATTTGTCCACAAACAACCTCTTCCCCGACTCTGTACCTAAATCCTGTCCACTGAAGTCGGAGAACACCTGTTCGAATCTATTAAAGAATTCGGTAGTACCTTCAGTTTTCCCTTGGACGCAGGCCGTAAGCTTGTCCCAAATAATCCTTTTTTCTGGGATTATAGTTTTTAATTTGGCAACTATTCTATCGGGTAAAGTGAGTATTACCTGGGGTGGTTTCTCACCAGCTGGTCGTTCCCCATCTATTCTAGTCAAATTTACCCATGTATCCCCTAACCCCGGCACATCATCTATTGTTCGTACCTGTTTCCATACATCAACAGGTAAAAGCACTGGAAACAATAAATCCATGTCACTTAAGGTGAACACAGAAGACTGCAAAACGGATTCTATTTCTTTGTAAAACCCTGTCGGGTTCTTCCTGATATCAGGGACTGATTGTCTAATCGTGTTCACTTCCTGTCGAGAGAACGGGACGTGAACAAACTGTGATACGTAATGTGCAGGGATATCCACCGCGGCAGTACCAGCCGCCGCGTTGGCGGGGATTTCTACTTTTGGGACAAGGGTCGGAGGGACCTCTCTCATAGGCAACTGAGATATAGGGACCTCCGACCGCTTACTAAGTAATAAGGCCAAATCGAGCGCTAAAGCAGCTGTAGAAGTGTCGGGCGAAAAAGCTCTTTTACAAATACCTAATAACTCTGTGGGGCAACCAACCTTCTTCCTTATACATTCCTCCTGTAAATGCTGTACCATCACTTGGATTACTTTCCTTTGCATCTCTACCGTGTATTGACTATATGTGTCATATACCTCATCTGGCGGTATCGATGAATCCGAGATCCACCGAATCGCATCTCTGGTACAAATCCGTACTTCCTCAGGTGCTGATCTTCGGCACGAAAGGAACCGTTTCTGCACATATATCCTATCGTCCTCATCATCCTCGTTTTGTAACCTTTCAAAATCCCTTCTAAACTCAAACAACCTACCGACATGCCCATATACTTTCTGCTCTGTATCCCTTGAGAGTGCCAAGGCATTCAGATCTCTCACCCCTTGTGGGAGATCCGAAGTCTGCAATCTACCCCACATTACACATAAGTGAATCCCCAGTCCTTCAATAAAAACGTTTTTCTCGGGAAAATCGTGCAAATTAGATAATGTTGAAAATACATCAGTTTGATCACCTTTTTCCATGCAATGTTTAGCCCAAGCAAATAGTTCCTGTTTCCTGCCTGCAGGAACAGTACTACGAGTCACTATTCTTGACCCTGCACCGGGATCTGATTTAGTGAACACAGGACTTCCCGGAATCGAAAGTGTAGGTGAACCTAACATGGGTGCAGGGGAAAGAGGTAATGTAACAGACGAAATAGACGGAGGAGCGACAACTAAAGAACTAGGGGCAGTAGGCTGCGCAGGAGGAGTAGGAATAGCGATAGGAGCAATAGCAGGAATGGGCAAAGCGCCCACAACGGGAGCATACGGAGGTGGCGCTGAAGAATCAGGCCTCCGTTCGTTTAATATTTTCTCGATAAACTCCTCGGAAACATGGAAATCTTTAGAGGGGTAAATTTTCTGGACTCCGAGCGAGAAAGCTCTGTCCATTTTCTGGGTTTCATCTAATCGTTTTTCCTTGTCATATAACAATGCCTTTTCGGCATTCGTTTTATGACGTCGTGCATGTTTATCCCTACTTTTAAGCTGCTGTAATGCTTCCTTTTTCCAATTTTGTAACACATCAAAGGCTGCTGGCCTAGCCTTTTTCTTAAGCAAGATCGACTCTAAGTATTCGATACGGGGGATCTCAAAACTACCATTGATTGGCCACTGAAATTCGGAGGCATTTCTGGTCTGTCTGTGCCAAATGTCATTAAATACAATACTACCAATGCCATACTTACAGTACATAGTACACGCCGGCGACCCCTCCTGTGGTGCCAGACGGCTAAATTCCAAAGATTGTCGTTCGCTGCGGAAGAGAGCACTAAAACAGCTAGACAATTTCCCAGGCATTTCTCAAAGAATTGGTGTTACCTGGTCCAATAATTGTGTCTGCAGATACAATACGCCAAATTCAAATTGTCAGGGTTAAATTAAGAGCCGGTTCACGACTGCACCTGACCAAACCTAAGGAGGACCGTACGGTTTACAAAGGACTTCAACTAACGAATTTTACCTGCGTTCGGTGGTTTCGGCAAATCTGCCCGCCTCGGAATTGGACCCTCGTCAAGATGCCGTGTCAGACCGCACGACTATCGCCCAAGGATCGGATCGTGCAGCGCTGCCGAGGTATCGCGTCTCGATCGGTCGGGCCCGCAGAATCACACCGTCTGATCCCAATTCGATAGTCTGCGTCAACCTTCAATGATCCGGCATCAATCTTGAGGGTCCCTATTCGGGCGCCAACTGTGGAAACAGAGAAATTGATATGAGGCCGGGAAGCCCAAAAGGAAACACACCAACACAGGTTACAAAGGACACATAAAGCGCTTTATTTCAAAGTTACAAAGTTACCAAAGTCAATTGACATGCGAACAGCTATTCGGCCCTCTGACTTACACACGAACCTTCAACGTTAGGTTTGCACTGAAAGTGGGAGAGACCGATCATCGGGATGCTCGGGCTTTTATACATTTTGTGCTGCATTGGCCAGCCCTCTTGCAAGTTAACCATTCTTGGAACAACGGCTAGGGTTCGTAGCCAGGTCGAACACGCAATTTCCATGTATTAGATCAGTTCCGCTGATACAGTTACATATTTACACCTAGGTTAAACAGAGGACAGGGTCTTAGTTCATGACCCTAACAGGTAGCCTGCGGACATATTATTCATTCACGTGTGCGGAGGTCACCATAGCCGAAGTCTTACTCGAAATGTCATTCGGCCTCCATTTTGTGATTCGAGGTGACTTCCACACTGCAAGAGTACCTAAAATGGCGGCTAAATCCAAGATGGCGGCTTTCATGATACATTAAGGTCAAGACCTTGCCGCGGAACCTATGTACATAGTATTCTTTTTGGCGGCTTGGCGTAGGCCAACATATATTCAAACAATGCGATTGGGGTCACAATACTATATCGATTTCCACACCCCTACCAAGGGGCCAAGTTTGCCATAGAGGGATCTAAAGTAGGCTGCAGTATCATGATTGGGGGCATACAGGTTGAGGATGAGTACTTCCCTGTTCTCCAGGAGTCCTGTTATCGCCACCATTCTACCCTCCGGGTCCACTATCGAGTCGAGCACCCGGAACGGTACATGCGGCGCCACCCAGGTGATGACCCCTCTAGCAGACGCCGAGTACGTGGCACCCACTACCTTGCCCTTCCACTTCCTCGTAACCACCTCCAATTTCTCCCTGGTGAGGTGGGTCTCTTGTAGCAGGGCTATGTCTATCCGCATCCTCTTCAGGTATAGCATGACTTTGTTTCGCTTGAGGTAACTATTGAGGCCTCGGACATTCCAGGTAACTATGCGAAGACTATCCGATGCCATCGGTTTGGTCTGTATTCAGCCCCGCCCTCCCCACAATACCCCCTTGGTCTAACACTCCGCCGGCTCTTCCGCCCCTGATCCCCATCCCCCCTCCCTGTTTCCCAACTACACACCACAGCAAACAACCCCTCCCATCCCAACAAAAGCCCAGCTCCATCCCTGGATCTCAGGCCCACCCGCGTCTGGTCCTATCCCGTTTACAAGGAATAGGACCCCGCGGGGCGTCGCCGATCTAACAGCGGCCTAACTAACTAGATATGTTACTATTGGGGACAAAGGAAGCCTCTTGGAGCTCCCAATCAAGTGACCACGGGTGGGCACGCCCCACGGGCCAGCCAGTCTGTACCACATCATACGCATCACATATCGTACAAATGACTATATTCAAGTCCCAATGTCTTGGCCCCGTTGCCCCAGGCGGCCCAGCCATAAGCTACTTATCTTCCGTAGTCTCTGCCTGGATGCCTGATTCTTGAGGACTGCCCAGCGCGTCTAGCCAGTCCATCGCCTCAGTTGGTGTTTCGAAAAACAGGGATCTGCTTCTGTAGAAGACTTTCAATTTGGCCGGGTAGAGTAGCATATAGCGATGGCCAGCTTCACGAAGTCTCCTTTTCACCGCTCCGAAGTGCATCCGACTCCGCTGTACTTGTAGCGTGTAGTCAGGGTAGGCCGTAATCTTGGCCGATCCTCTGTCAATCGTTCCCCCTTTTCGAAAGAATTCAAGAATCTTTTCGCGATCACGGTAGTTCAGAATTTTCGCGATCACCGGCCGCGGGGGGGCCCTGGGAGGCGGCCTCCTGGTTAGGGCCCTATGAGCTCTCTCAACTGCAAACCCCTGGGTCAGTACCCCGCCGGTAATCTCCTGCAAAAGCATGGATTCCACAAATTCCGTAGGGTCTGGCCCTTCAGTTCCTTCAGGTAGGCCCACGATACGGATATTGTTGTGTCTGGCACGTCCCTCCGCCTGCTCCGCTCTGTCCTCCAGGTTGCCCACCCGTTGCACAAGGGCGTGTAGCTCCTTTTTATGAGCAGCGCAATCTGCTGTGTTCGTGGCCGTCTCCTTCTCGATGGCCCCCGCGCGTTCCGAGACTGCCCTCACATCCAGCCTAAGCAGATTCACCTCCTCCTGGACGGCACCGATCTTGAGATTTAAGCCTTCCTGTAGCTCTTTCATGGCGAGGCCCAGCTTGGTCTCCCATGACACTTTTAAGTCCGCAATCGCCGCCAGCACCTCCTGTATCGTGCCAGGTGACTCCGCGGTCGTCACGGGGGTCTCTTTGATCTTGCCTCCTTGAGCCCCTGGGGGGGACTTGGCATAAGCCTCCATCGTGGGCTGTTTGGCCTTGGGTTTCACACCTCTCGTGGTCATAATGTTGTATGAGTCCGGCGGGGGCCCGTCCCGCCAGTCACCGAGGGGGAGTCACGCCACCCGACGTCCAAAGCCTGACCCTCCACACCATGGGGCATCCAACACGCCCGGAGCACTCCGACCACCAGGCCCACGGTCCTATCGTTTCAGCCACATCCGTTCGGCACTCCCGCTCGTTGGGCCACCGTGCGTCCTAGGAGGCGCTCATGTGTTTTAGTCTACGAGCAAAGGGACGCAAAGGTCCAGCACTCGTGATCGCGACACTGACTTCATGATCCTCGGTGTTCGCAACGTGTCGCCGCCATTTTGTCTTGTCCGCCTGCTCAGGGCTCGTCCCAGTCAATCACAATTATTTCGGTTTCTAAGCCTTCTGAACGTCCCAAACTTTCACAGGATGTGGTGGTGGCATTCACACACCTGGACATCGATTTCCAACGTCGGCCGGCCCCCGTGGACGTACCCCTCCATCAGGATCAAAACAGGATCAGCGGAGCTCATCCAGAGTGCGACCTCTTACATGGCCGTCCAAGCCACGCCCCCCGCTGACCTGCATGATTGTGCTCAAGAAAAATGTCTCAAGGACGAAAGTCTAATGACCAAAGACAATAGGGAGGCGTACCCAACATCCCCACACAGGTATATGAAGAAGACACTTGTCAGGGGATTCCCACATTTTATGTGGATGGGGCCTCTTACTATGTTGCCCATAATGGGGGAAAAAGAATTAGTGGCTGGCAATGGTAATGCCTGGGTGAATGATACCCTGGAGCCCTTTGCTGGTACAAAATAAGACCCTGAAATAGTCAGGTGGCAGAGTATATGGCTGTTCATCCAGCCATCCTCACTGCAGTACACCACCAATGATGAATATATGATTAACTGGAAGAATCGAGGCATGCTCTGTGCTAACAACAAACCATTAAAACATGGTAAATTGATCGAGTCGATTGATGATCTGGTGACTTCTAACGGGACCTCTAATGGGAGGACCATATATTGAAAAATGATAAGAGGTAATTCCAAAATAGAGGGGGCGGATAAGACTGGGGACGACCTGGCTGACCAGCTGGCTAAAACCGGAGCTCTGCAGGGGGATTTCATAGATACGGAATCCATGCTGGGTGATATGATATGATATGGCATTTGTAACGCGCATATACACAAGTGTTTCAAGGCGCGACAAGGCGGTGGGGAAACAAGGGGAGACAGGCAACAATCCTACTAGGCCAGGTGTCATTCAGATCGCACAAGTGCAAGGTTAGAGGGGAAGGGAAAAGTGCAAGGGTGAAAGGGAGAGGGGAAAGTGCACTACAGGGTTAGTAGAATAACAAGATAAATACTAAAGGCAAGCTGGTGGCAAGTGCAAGGTAAGTGCAGACAAGTGCTCGGAAGGGGGGCTGAAGGGATGCAGAGAACAGTCCCGCAGTGCAGGGGTTGCCAGGGAGGCAGTGCAGGTGAGAGTGGCTGGGCCAAGGACCGAGATCGTTGAGTGGCCCAGTTGCGGATTCAGTGCAGTTTCAGTCATTTCAGCAGGGGAGAGGGGGAGAGAAAGTGGAGGCAAAGAGGAAGGTTTTGAGGTGCTTCCGGAACCGGAGATGGTTCTCCTCAAGTTTCAGGGAGACAGGAAGACTGTTCCAGAGGGAGGCCCCTGCTGCGGAGAGAGATCTACCCCTAACTCGTTGCTTGGAGAAGCGGCTGACCCTGAGGGAGCTGGAGGCGGATGAGCGAAGAGCTCGAGAAGGAAGATATTTAGGAAGAGAGAGTTGAAAGTATTTTGGCCCAAGGCCCCAGAAGGCCTTGTGGACAATGCAGAGGGTTTTGAACTTGATCCTCCCACCCACTGGGAGCCAGTGAAGCGATTGCAGTCCTGGAGAGATACGGTCCCTGGGCTTGAGGCCCAGGGCAAGTCTCGCAGTCCTGTTCTGGATGAGTTGCAAAGGGCGGAGAGTAGAGGCAGGAAGATTTAGATAGAGGCTGTTACAGTAGTCCAGCTTCGAGAGAACCAGGGCTCTAGAGACAGTGAGCTTCTGGGGGAAGGAGAGGAAAGGAAGGATGCCTCTGAGGAGGTGTAGCTGGTAGTGTGACTTCTTAGAGACGTCAGAGATGTGAGGAGAGAAGGAGAGTGTGGAGTCGAAGATGACCCCAAGGTTTTTTGCCTTGCAAGTAGGAGCAGGAAAAGGGCCAAGAGAGGCCGGCCAGAGAGCTGCAGGGAAGGCGGGAGTGGGTGTGCCGATGAGTAGAATCTCAGTCTTACTGGCATTAAGGCAGAGGTCATTTGCGGCACACCATTCCTGGATAGCAGAAAGACAGTCAGAGATGAGGGAAGGAGAAGAGGAGGCAGAGGGTAGCCTGAAAAAGAGCTGGGTATCATCCGTCTAGCACTGAAAGTTGGGGCAGAGAGCGGCGATGAGGTGGGCAAGAAGTGCCAGATACTCGTTGAACAGCCAGGGAGAGAGGTTAGATCCCTGGGGACACCAGAGGTAGAGAAAAAGATGTCAGAGAGGAAGGACCCCAGTTGGACCAGGGAGGGTCGATCAGAGGTCAGCCATGCCAGAGCCTTACCAGTGATGCCCAGGTTATCACGGAGACGGTCGAGCAGGATGGTATGGTTGACAGTATCAAAGGCAGAAGAGAGATCGAGCAAGATGAGAACACATGGAGTGTTAGAGTCAAGGTTCGAGAGCAGGTCCTCACGGATGTTCAGGAGAGAAGTTTCCATGCTTCTGGCAGCTCTGAAGCCCGACTGATGGTCATGAAGACTACCAACAGATTTGGCATGGAGATTAAGCTAGGAGATGGCCAATTTCTCCAGCAGCTTGCCCAAGAAGGGAGTGACAGAGATTGGGCGATAATTAGCCGGGCAGGAAGGGTCGGAAGAGGTTTTTCTAAGAAGGGGGTGCACAAGAGAGTGCTTGAGGGGGGATGGGAAGACTCCAGAGGCGAAGGAGTGATTGCAGAAGTCATCCAGGGCAGGAGCCAGGGAGTCGATGTGGTCCTTGATAGTTTTGGAGGAACAGGGGTGGACCTGTTTTGACGAACTTTCATAGATCGGACTTGTCCCAAAACCTTGTCAGCAGAAAAAAGGGGAAAGGCAGAGAAGGAGGGAGGAGGGCTGGCTGCAGAAAGGCCAGAGGAAGAGCAGGGAATAGAGGGGGGAGGTGATAGGAGGAAAGTGAGGACAGGATGTCCTGAGTTTTTTTAATGAAGTGAGAGGCCAGTGCCGTGCAGAAGGCCTGGGAGGGGACAGGAGAGGTAGAGACTGCAGCAGGGTTGGCCAGCTCCTTGCAGATTTTAAAGAGTTCGGCCGAATTGTTAGATGTCGCAGAGATGCGGGCTTGGATAAGGGCTCTCTTCTTGGAGTGAACAGATAGCCGGTATTGCCTTTGGAGCAGGCGGCAGGACAGTTTGACAGAGGATGAGCATGAAGCACGCCATTTCCTCTCTGCCACCCTGCACTTGCGTTTAAGGGTGACAAGATCTGAGTCATACCAGGAGTTACATTTGGCTTTGGACTTCATGCGGATCCTCATGACAGGGGCAAGGATATCAAGAGTATCAGATATAGCAGAGTGGAAGGAGGAGATGGCTGTGTCAGGGTGGGAGTCAGCCAAAGGGGGAAGGGGGGGCAAGAAGGTGGCAGCAAAAGCCTCAACTGACACGCGCTTCATGGGTCAGATGACCGAGAAAGAGGGTGGCAGTAATGAGGGTGGCTTTGCCTGTGGGGTAGGGAAGGTGAGGTGGGAGGCTAGGAGAAAGTGATCACTCCAGGAGAGAGGAGTGGAGAGAGGGACAGAGAGGGGAAGGTCAGAAGAGATTAGGGCATCAAGAGTGTGCCCTGCAGAATGAGTCGGCCCAGACGGGAGAATAGTGAGAGAGAAGGAGTCGCAGAGGTTGCGAAAGAGTCCAGAGGGAGGGACAGGGGGCATCCAGGTGGATGTTGAAGTCTCCAAGAAGGAGGAGTTGAGAGGTTGAGGACAGGAGTGAGGAGGAGAGGTCCGCCCACTCGGAGAGGAAGGAGGAAATTTGACCAGGTGGCCGATAGATAGTAGCCACGGTAAGGGAATGGCTAGGAGAGAGAGAGAGTCGGCGGACAAGGCATTCAAAAGAGGAGTAAGTCTGCGTAGGAAGGGCAGTGGCAGGAATCCACTCAGGGAAGATAAGGGCCACAGCCCCCCAGCACGGTTGGGCCTGGGCACGGAGAGGATCTTGTAACCGTCAGGTAGGAGTGTGTCAAAGCTGGTGACAGAGCTGGCCGTGAAACATGTCTCAGTGAGACCAAGGACGTCAAGGTCCAGTTCCTCAAGAAGGTGACAGATGTCAGAGGAATGTTTGACGGCAGAGCGAGAGTTAAGAGTGGCAATGTGGAGAAGGTTGCTATCCTTGAAGGACTTCCGGGGAGGGGTACAGATCAGAGGTACGTCCTGCGGAGGTGAAGAAGGAGCACAAGAGGGGGCAGGGAGGGAGGGTGGAGGCAAGGTAGCCGAGGACAGAGGAGGGGGGACAGCAGGAGAGGAAAGGAAGTTGATGGGGCGCGGGAAGTGTCTATCAAAGAGGTGGAGGTTGGCCTGAGGGCCTTGGACCAAGACGGTCCCATTAGCGTAGACATTAATGATGGCCTTGGAGGAGTAGAAGGAGGCCAAGAGGGCATCCCAACGGGTGCCACCATTAATGGGAGAAGAGGAGAAAGGAGAGAGGACAGAGACCATATGAAGGGTCCATAGGTCAGGAGAAGGCACGAAAAAGAGGATGTCAGTGAGAGTTTCCTTGGAGGAGGCGCTGGTGTAGGTGTCAGTGAATGAGCAGGCCTGGGTTGGAGACCAGGATGTCCTTTTTAAACTTTTTCCTACCAGATTTAGTGAGGAGAGCAGGATAGTCAATGGAGAAGCAGTTTGAGAAGATAGGCGAGATAGAGAGCACCATGGAATGGGGGGAGACAGATGAGAGCAAGCGGAAAGGGAGTGAGCGGCAAGCCCTAGTTACCACATTTCAGAACAACAGTAAACACACAGTAAAAAGTGTATTAGGTACCCAGTGGAGAGGCCATCTAAGTTTGAGAATCCTGCGAGGGGAGAAAAAGCCCTACTTTACCACTAGTTGCAGAGCACAGTGAACACAGTAAAAAGCGTATTAGGTACCCAGTGGAGAGGCCACCTAAGTTTGAGAATCCTGTGAGGGGAGAAAAAGCCCTAGTTTACCACAAGTTGCAGAGCACAGTGAAATGAAGGCACCATGCGAATGAAGTGAGCAGGTGTAGGTGGAGGGGCCAGGAGTGGGGAGCAGGTGGAGCTAACAAATCCAAGTCACAGCTGTCACCTGGTCTCAAGCCCGTGCCAACAGTGAACTCTCAACTGCTCACTGGACTAATGATGCCCAGATGCAGATTTGATCACTGCAACAACAAAAAAGGACCCTTTCATTGGAAAATTCTATTGACATATTTAAGACCCTGTGAGTTTTGCTCTTACAAAATCAGATTATAACGGTAAAGAGGATCTTTGGGTGTTGATGACATTTCCCAAAATGTTTCGAATACAAGACGGTTTGTTGGTATGGAGATCCCTATCTGGATGTGACCATCATTCAGTAGCCTGATGTTGAATCATGCCCCCATGACACGGCCACTGCCCCTGTCACAAGGGTTTTCACACAACACTGGAAATCTTGCATGAGGTTGTATACTGGCCACACATGATATGATATGGCATTTAGAACGTGCCTATACACAAGTGTGTCAAAGCGCAAGGGCCAGGACCTCAAGATATATCCAAAGGGGTGTCTTACGTGTGCACAATTTCAGGCGAATTCCCCCACGCACAGAGCTCCCGTACAAAAAAGGGGAATAACACTGCCTTGGTCAGATTTGCATGTCAATTTCATCAGGCCAGTGTTTCACTCCTCTCAAGGAAACAAGTATATGTTGACTGTAACATGCTTGTTTACAAAGTGGGTAGAATGTCTTCCTGCCCTGAATTTTTAAGGAGGAGACAGCTGCTGCACGAATGATCAACCACATCTTCTCTCATTTTGGCCTCCCACAAAAGGATTGAGACTGACAGAGGAAGTTATTTTACTAGTGAAGTGATGACCAAGATGTAGGAGATTTTGAGAATAAAAAGGAAACTCCACATTGCTTACCACCTGGTATTGAGCAGAGGCGTTGAGCGAAACAATAAAACAATTGTAGGCACACTAAAGAAATTTGTGGCTGACTCTGGACCCAGTTAGAACATTTGATTACCACTTGTCCTGATGGCAATTAGGTTTACACCATCTTCTGCAACTAAAATGTCTCCATTTGAGCTTATACCCGGACGGAAAATGGTGTTACCTCAGCATCTGCTCTATAGAATTCAGGAGCAGATGATGATCAATGTGTTCACTACACGTGAGTACATTGAGAAAACAAGGAAGCACCTCCAGCAGACTTTTGCTTATGCTCAGCGGAACTTAGTTGAAGTAGGCTGAAGGAATGACATCATTCTATGACCTGAATACCATGAAAAAGGAGTATGAGGTAGGTGTCATGGTTTACCTGTACAATATCCAGAGAAACTGGACCAAGGAACGGAAATTTCATCCGTCTTGGAGTGGTAGTTTTGAAATTGTGGATAAAATCTCACCTGTTGCCTATAAGATCTGCATCCCAAAAGGAGAATAGACAGAAGAGAAAAGGGTCCATATCAATCAATTAAAAATCTGCCATCCAAGACTAGGAGCGCACTGAAGTTAGAGCTGAGGAACTATCTGAGGAATGAAAGGAAAGATCATAACCCTGAATGCAAACTGAAATATATAGCAGGTGAGTAATTAAATCCAAGTGATCATGTACAATGCATATATTCAATATCCAGTGAATATTGTCTGTGACTGAAAAAGTTATGTTTGTTCTGAAATGTTATCCGGGGACTCAAGATTCAAACAAAAATATGTAACAATTATTTTTACTCCTCTCTTTAGAACAATAACTCCTCTTCCTTCCGGCCTGCATACCGGAAGAAACGAGTTCCTGGGAGGACCCCTGGGACCATGGAAAGGAACCATGGGGAAAAGAGGGAAGTCAAAATCAAGAGATGGAGAATAGACCACCAACTCCCAGGGGAAGAAAAGAGAGTGAGACATGCTCCATCGAAGAATTGAAATTGTGAAATGAACCCCACTCCCCCTGCTCATTCCCAGGAGTGACATCATAAAAAAGAGCAGGGGGGTCAGTAGGGTTCAAATACAGCTCTCAGATAAAAAGGACACTGTATTTGGCTATGTTGGGTCTAAAAATGCAGAACATTAAAAACACACAGAGAGGACTGCAAAATTGTTAAATAGCATCAATTCATTCTCAACTGCCCCATCAAAATGCTGTTTCTAGAGAAATAACATTAAATGAGCCTTGCATTTGAGTGGCTATGCCAAAGGCCTGAAACTACTTTCCATCACATGTGAGTGATGTCTAAAGTGCAGCCTTGCTGACACAGAGAGCTAAGAATAAAGGGTAACTTTACAAAAACAAAAAACCAAAAACAGTTACCATGGAAAGGTGTGCATTGTGCAGATTAGTACAATGAACACATGGGAAAACGAATCTCCATTTCAAGAATTATGTGAAATATATATACCAGGATGTGAAGATGAACGTTGATGGCATGGTATAGTAGAAAACTGCATATGAGATGAGGTCAAATATCTATGCAGGTCTAATGTCTAAAGAAAAGAATGGTGATATTTAAAGTACAGATTTCTGTTCATTAGCGCTGCGTTTAACAGTGAGATTCAAAGCCACTTTCCCCCATTGGATGCCAGACCTCTACTCTGCTCTACAATAAAGACAAACTCTCTGAAGTTTCAGGGCCACCGATGAGGCTGTACTCATGCATGACAGAGGAGTTATTGGGATGGAGTAAACAGCTGAGTCAAAAGAGAGGCAGCCCTTAATGGGTTGAACTTTGAATTAATCTTGAAAATAAAATCAAAATTGTGGTCAGCTCAGAGATACTTATCAGAGGCCTGTTCCAAGGGATTTCCCATGAGCATGGAGGTAGGGAATTCTTTGCAGCTTTTCAAGATATACAAACGGATTATCCATTGTCCCGGCCTTTGACTGTGCAAGAATGGTGATGGACTTTATTGCAGGCTTGGGTCAACAAGGCAAGAGGCCAGACCAGCACAGGTCATGGGATGAGAAAAGTGTGGTTTGATTGTAATAATCATATGCATGTAATTATTTTGCCATTGACTTACATTGAGGATCATATTTTGTCCATTTTCTTGAGGCCTGTATGTCGCCGAAATTTAACCCACATGTCATTGAAAAGCTTATGAATAAGATAACTCCTGGCTCAATAAAGCTTGCTGCAGCAAATTTTAAGTTCCACCTTGACAACTGGTCCTGGCTCTTTATTCAGGGGCGATCGTATGTGCTCCGTGTGGGGGTGAGTTAGGGTGAGGCGGGGGTACAAGGTAGCGGTGTGAATGGCTTATCTTGTTCGTGGGATGATGAATTGTGTACATATGGAGCGCTTGTGTGGGCTGTCAGCGCTATGCAGGGCGACAGTGCTGTACAAGATGGCAGTCGTCAGGTGCCACCCTTAGCAGGGACTCCCACCACGCCCCATTACAACCCAGAGAGGGGAAGGTGCCTGACCAGGCCTGCCCCCAAACCAGTAGGGTCTGCGGGATGCAACATCACAGGGAGCAACGGGAAGGGACAGCGGGGCCAAGAGGCAGCCTATATATGGCCCTGACGGCAGATGGGTGCCTTCTTTGGTCCTGCTCCCTACTACTTAAAGACTCCCACCCACAGCTTAAAGGTTTCTTTCAGTTTAACGTTGTAATGATCTATTTTCTCTTTCAGATTTGCCCAGCGGATGTTACATGATGTATTCCTATAGAAAAGCACTGGCATGAACCACAAGGGTACTGCGCAGCCAACAGTTTAGAAGACCGGCAGCCAGGAGTACAAGACTCAGGGGAGAGCCAGTAAGAAAGGGCAGGCATCGGGGGCTTGGAAGTCCTTCCAACTCCAACAAAGCAGGAGAAGGGCATGGAAAATTAACAGAATGTCACTTATGCTACAATGTCTGGTGGGCGAAAAAAAGGTCATGATTGGGAAAGACTACGAGAACAAGTTACAACTAAGGTGGACGAAGAAAGGAATGCAAGGGGTCGGTAAGGTAAAACATGAGGGGAATGAGAGAAGAAACAAGGGAGGGAAGCTATTCAACAGGAGATAGTTTGACTATCAAGCGAGGGGGAAGGAGAACGGTAATCAATGGGGTCTGAAGGGAACAAGTAACCTGGTGGGTATTGCAGGGGGGTTGGTACTCAGAGGCAGGTGCCAGCCAGCAGTTTGGCCCAGTGGGGATATGGGGGGGGGGTTTATTGAGGTTGGGGAGAGGACGAAGGGTAAGAGAAGAGAGGGCAGTGGCTGAAAGGTACTAAGGGGGAAGATCGAGGGATTCCTATGGCAGAGGTGGGATGACAAGGGGGACGCTGAAGGTAGGGAACTGATTGGGGCCAAGGTGATGGATGGAGTTGAGGCAGAGGCTTGAGAGGAGCGCCCAGGGCGGGCACTCAAGAAGGGTATCACTGGGATGTTAACCTTGGGAACTTACATGGGAGTTTGCAAATCGAGTCATGGGAAGTAATGGATGGAACGAAGGGGAAATCAAAATGGGAAAGAAAAAACAAAATTGCCAAGGGTAGAGAGAGACGGTCCAGGTAGGGCACGGGATGACTCAACCGGATCCTCAGGACCCAACAGGGAGGGAAAGGATGAAGAAAGCCACACCCATCATCTGTAAGATAACTTCTGCTTCAATAAAGCTTGCTGCTGCGAATTTAATTTCCATCTTGACACTGGTCCTGGCTCTTTATTAGGGAAGAGAGGGGGGGGCAGTGGTAATGGGGTCCAGGTGGGGTAGGTTAGGGTGGGGCGGGGGTACAACGTATGGTGTGTATGGCTTCTCTTTTTCGGGGGATTAGGAACTGCGTACATATGGAGCGCAAGTGTGTGCTGCCGCCGGCATGACAAGCCCTCCCCGCCTTGCCTTTGTTTTCCCCTTGCACAGCAATAGGTGGGCCCCCACGTACTGCCGAAAACGTAACAATAAAACAGGAAATAAAGGGGCAGACTAACAATATCCACTTTTTTAAAGCAATCTCGAGCAAACACAAAGAAAGTGACACGTGTCACTGCTGCTGCATCGGGTTTTGAAGCCGAGGCCGTTCTGCTGGTTTGGTTCCAATTCGGCTGGATGGGTGGGGAGCCGAGGGAACATCGGACAAGTACCCTCGGCTAACCTTGTGTTGGCCGTAAAAGCGGCTAATGAATGACAAAACGCAGTTTTTCTTTTTAATGCACAACAGAAAAGAGTGCAAGCCCCTCTGACTTGGAGCAGCAGCAACCGCAAATATGACAGTTATTCGAGGTATTCGGCAACTTGTGCCTCAACCACAAGGCAGAGAGCCGTGTGTGTTCGCGTCTCCTCAGTCCCCCGACTTTTGAAAGCGAGCAGCTGCTGTTTTGTTTAGCTGGAGGAGCCTGGGCGGTGTCTGAAGGGGTTGGAGGAAGGGTCTCTGAGTGCACACACTCTGGAGGCAGGAAGACACGCAGCGGTGAATCACTCGCTGCACGCGCCTGCGTTCTCCGAGTGTGAGCATGCACGCACAGCATCACGTGCCCCCGTGCAGTTGACGTGTTAATTCCTTGTAAACCTTGCTGGTGGACTTGCCGCCACAGCCAGTGGATGGGGAGCCAAGCATTAACAAAGCCAAGGTGCCTTGCTTTTAAGTCAAGTGTATAGCTAGTTGTATTGCTGCGCACTATAAGGTCGTGAGGTCTGGAATGTGTTTTTGTGTATACGGTTTTGGGTAATTAATGTACACATAGCTTGTTGTATGAGTGGATGTAAGCATAGATGTCAACCTTTTTGAGTCGCTAGGGCAGGTGAAATCAGGTGATTTTGCTTTTGCTTTTAATGGATGAGAGAGAGCCCATTGGACTCTGTGGACAGGTATGGAGCTTGCAGTGTGTATAAACTCTCCATAATTGTAACAGACACACGATTCCAGTGAATATTTCAGATACTTTTATTAAAACATTACACTCAACATGTAATATAATACACTCCTTTGATACTCCATTTACTCAATAACATTAAGCAGGAGTTCTTATCATTCTGTCTTCTTTATGGGACATGTAATTGGCCAGAGGCTATCAGTTTTTTCGTTAAATTACGGGCGATCAAATAATCAGCGCTAGTATGCATAAGGTAAAGGTGATTATGCCACCATAATTATGCCACCATGTTACTCCGGGGTGACATTTTCACTTCCGGGGTGTTTGTTAAATGCTTCTGGGTCAAGGGTTATTTCCGGTCTGTTTCTTCAGGGGCCTTTCTGTCCCCATGGACCACACATCATAACCCTGTAGCAGGCCAACTCAGTGGTTGACTGGTGTCTTCCAACTGCCTCCATTTTGGGTTGGAATGCCCTGGAATTACCCAGCAGCACTCTGCAAAGGCCCTCATTTGACCGCATGATGTTTAGACCATTGTCAGCTTTGTGGCTGGTCATTATTTGCTTGTGATCGCCTAATAACTCTGCCTGTGACAGGACTGGATCTCCTTTATGTTCAAAGCTCAGTACCTGAGACCAGCATCCCAACCATCCTGCCACCCAGCTGGGTGGGTGGGATGGTTGTTGCAATGTTGTAGAAGTGAAGCAGAGCTTCTGGCACTTGCAGTTTGATCTGGTTTCTTTGTCCCTCCTGGATGCTGATGTCACTCTTTGGCTGGTAGGCAGCAAGGAAAGACCATCTGCGTGCTCCAACAAATGTGTGTAGCCCCTTGGAAACGGAGCCCGCTGTAGTTGCTACCGGGACCACCACAAACTCCCTTGAGGGGATGACACTTGGCAAAGGCATGTCAGTGGAGAGGTATAAGCATAGTTTGGGTGTTATTTAAAGCACCATATCCATACCTGGATTACATACCAGTAATCTTCATTGCACCGAGTCCTAGACTTCCTCGTCCCAGTCCCTACTTATGTGAGGCGAAGGCTTCTGAGACAGACTTATCCTTACTACCCTTTCTAATAAATGTTTTAGAAGAAAGAACGATTGTCCAGCCCCAGTACTTCTATTTTCACCGTTTTTGATCTGCCCATGTGACCTATAAAATTATGCCATTCCACACCCACAGCATTTCTTCGTATGCCAAGATTTCTCTATCGAGGGTGCGGGAAGGGGTGTTGGAAATACTAGTACTGTGATGAGAAAGACTGGGGCATGGTTGAATAAAGGCTACCGGTAAGTAATTGGGCCAGTAGCCCTTTGTCCATCTTTCTCTTCGCAGTCCTTACTTAAAACAGGACCCACCAAGCAGTAATCGCATAAGTAAAATACAGCATCACACAGAACGAGACTGTAGGCCCCTTCATAACTATAGTGGTGCAAATAGACAACACTGGCTACAACCATGTGCCTCAGTGAAAGGGCAGGTGCTCTCCCACTAGTGATATGTAACAGTGCAGAATGTCCGTGTAGTGGCCATACCCTTGTACCAGAGCATTGAGCTCTGAAACCCATAGACTACAGTGAGCCCATGCATGCACAACGTCCATGAATAGAGGCAGTAATTCAAAAAGTTGCAGGATCGGCTGAAGAAATGACCCATAACCAAATGCCCAGTGAGGAAGGAGATGGCTACTTTGTCTCCTTCTTAGATCACAGAATTCTTCTATCCCAGATAGAACCAGATTCACTATCCTCTGAAAGGTGGCAGGGACATTATTTTAGCCCAATGAGCATGACACAGCAGTAAACTGACAATGCCCTTCTGGTTTGGAAAATGCTGACCCATCCTTTGCTTTGTCAGTTAGGCTGACCTGCCAGTACACTGCTGTGAGGTCGAAAGTACTCAGAAACCTGGCAGCATCTAATCTGTTAATCTGCTTGTCTGCCCTAAGTATGGGGTGTGCATCTGTCTTGGTGACAGATTTGAGCCCTCTGTAGACCACACAAAAGCAGATTTCAGCCATCCCACTAATGGACCTTTAAAGGACCAGCACCACAGGACTAGGCCATGGACTGTGTGAAGGCTCAATCACCCATAAGTCCATCATCTTGGATACCGCCTTTGTGTCCTTTTACCTTGCCAGACATGCAGTGAATTCTGCTCCTTGCCGGTTTACTGTCTCTGGAGTCAATATCATAGCTGTACCAATACATTTTTTGCCGGAGTCAGTGAGAGCAGACACGCGTACTGTCCCAAAAGCTGCTTGCAGTCCCGCAAGGTCTGGGGCGATCTGGAGATCTGTGGACTCTGCATGCAACACGTCTGGGAGGAGACGTGTCTCCTCCTCATTCTCAACATCAGTTACAAGAGCCATCACCAAGTCATCCTGGCTGTAGAAAGGCTTCAGCCAGTTGACATGAAAGGCCGTGTGCATCTGCCTTGACGTCTTTGTACCAATGACGTAGCTAACCTCACTGATCATTTCAAGCACACATAGGGCCCAGGACATTTTTCATGATGGGTGCGGCGGTTGACACGCTCCTTGATCCAGACCATCTGTCCTGCAGTGTACTCTGTCACTTGGGCCTTCTGGTCATGGCAGTGCTCTTGGCTGACCTTCAGATGTTATGTGCTCTGCTCTCTGTACTTGGCCATCCTGGATCTGAGGCCAAGCACATAATCCACTATGTCTTGGGAAGGAGTTCTGGGATTGCCTTACATCATTTCTGTACCAGGCTTAGTGGACCCATAACGGGGCAAGCATACAGAATCTCAAAGGAACTGAACCCTACACAACCCTGTTACACCGGCCCTTAGGCAAATTGAAGGCATGACCGGATAATATCTCATTTCCTCCTCAGGCACTCCTCCAAGCCACCTATCATACATTTCAGGGTCTTGTTGAACCCCTCAACAAGCCAATTTGTCTGTGGATGAAAGATTGTTGAGAACTTGTACGTAACCCCACATTCATCCCACATAGCATTCATATACATAGATATGAAGTTGGACCCCAGCCCCGTCACAAATGACTTCTTTGGGGAATCCTACATAAGAGAATATCCTTATCATAGCCTCCACCACCACTAGGGCTTTGATACTTCACAAGGGTACAGCCTCTGGGTATCAGGTGGCACGGTCCACCACAACTAGGATATACTGGTTCCCGAGAAGGTCTGCAGATCCAAAGGACCACATTGTGCATGCCTGTTCTCTCGAAAGGCTGCCCAGCTACAGGTAGTGGAATTAAGAGGGCCTTTGTTGCTCCGCCAGACTTACTGGATGCTTGACAAGTCTGACAGGATCTTACAAATTCCTTGATTTTTACACCCATCTGGGGCCAGTAAAAGTGGGTAGACAGCCTGTCAGCACACAGTGCGAGTACAGTAGACCAGCACTGCCCATAGTGCAGTTCAACTCCATTGTAACTATATTTGACAAGAGCGCAGGAAAACACATTGGTGCAAGTTTATCAGCATCCCCCGGGTACTAAACCCACTCTCTGTGAGATTAGAAGACCAATGCTCTACTGACTAACCTAAGGTGTCACCATGTGAAGTGGAGGGAGAGGACGATATGGGAATCATATAGGAGAGAGTTGAAAAGGGAGCACATGTAGTATCATACTGTGCTGTTTGCAGCAGCCAGGAAACCGGAGACATGGCCAGAGTGGCTACTTGCCTGCAACTCCATCCCCTCCCACAGCTATCCTGCTAGACTCTTGGGAATGATAAACATGAATAACCTGTATAGCAGTCCTACGAAGTCATGCTGAGGAAAGAGCATCTCTCTCTCAACGTTCGTGGCACAGTAGATGCATCAATTAATGAATCAGGCCGTTAACTGAGTTCCATCATCTGGGACTTATGACAAGGGAGGACATGACCACTGTTAATGTGAGATGCATTAGAATGCTATCACCAAAGGAGCCCAAGGAGGTGGAAGAAAGATGGATACCTATTTTGAATGACAGGGCGGGGGATGACCTGCTCACGTGACCAGCATGGGTCTACACTTACCAAGGAGAACAGTAGTTGTCAGAGAATATATCACCACAACTGTCACATGATCGATGATCACGCAACCATAGCAAGGAATCTGTACCGAGTGTCACCCCACTGATTGGTGATTCGTGCTTGGCCAATGTTTATTTATTTATTTTAACATTTATAAAGTGCACCAAACCCAGGGGCATTTGTTTGCTGGTCTGCAAGAGTACAATGCTTATACTTGGTTGCAGCAAGGTTACAGACATTGGTTGCTTCAAGGTTACAGACATTGGTTGCTTCAAGGTTACAGGCATTGGTTACAACAAGTTTAACGACATAGGTAGTACATTAGTCTACAGATTTATGAGCATAAGTGGTGCATATATGTTGTCTTAATCTACGTTTCTGAAATGGGTGGAGGTGGCAGTGCCAAGACTTTGTCAGTTGGGCGAGGTCAGTTCGTTTTGGAGGTCTTGTGAGAATAGACATGTTTTAAGGCTTTTACAGAAGGACCAGAAGGAGTCATCGGATCTTAGGGTTAAAGGGAGGCTATTCCAAAGTTTGGCCACGGTCACCAGAAAGCTGTGTCCCCTTGCTTTCTGGCACTTGAATCTGGGAATGTCGAGTAGGTGCGAGTAGGCAGCTCGGGCGGTTCTGGAGGATTGGGCTTTGGAGATTTTTCTGGATAAGAAGGTGGGGGCAGTGTTTGAGATGTATTTGTGGGTTAATGCTAGCGTTTTGGACATGATGCGTTTTTTGGCACAGGAGCCAGTGGATGTTTTGTATGGCTGTGGAGATATGTTCCTTTTTAGAAATGTTTAGAGGTGCTTTTACGGCATTATTCTGAATGACCTGTAGTTTTTTTTTAAATTGCGGGCATTGGTGTCTGCAAAGAGAGAGCTGCATTAGTCAATCCTGTGGCAAACGTGATGCAGCTGTCAGTGGATAGGAATGGTCTCAGACATTGATACATTTTTCAATGTTTGCAGCTGCTGAAGCCATAGTGTAAACCTATCTAGTTAGTGATAGTGTGGAATCTAATTATACTACCAAGGTCTTTACCTCTTTGGCAACAGTGATGATGTTCCCGTTGATGGAAAAGGATCTGTATGAGTCATTGAGTGTGTTTAGCTGAAATTGTGTGCGAATAAGGAGTAGTTTGGTGTTCTCATCGTTAAGGCAGTGTCTGTGTTGTGCGGTCCAGGCCTAAATGGTTTGGTTTAATTTGCTTAGAGTGTTGGAGTCAGTGTCATAGTGGCTGGCGATGGTTAGGAGTATTCGGGTGTCCTCCAGGTGGCCCCGACGAGACACCAAACAACCACCATTCAAATAGCAATGAACCATTCTTAGCAGGTACATGAAACATTTCAGTACACTAGAAGAGTTTCGAATAGCTTTACATTTATTCCATGGAAATCAATGCGACAAAGACACTGGGTGGATCCTAGTTATGGGATAGAACTGTAAAAAGTTAACAAGTAAGGCAGCTGCAGCAGAGGCAATGTTCATTGTGAGGGTCCTCGTGAGTAGTGATCTAGTCCAAGATTCGATGAAGAAGGTGCCCAAGACTGTGGAAGTGGACCAGAGACTGGAGGCAAATGATGTTACAGTCCAGTGCCCAGGAGATACGTCTGAAGACAGAGCTCCTAAGCGCAGAAGACCAGGACCAACAATGAATTAGGAGTCAAAAGACCCAAAAGATGTAGAAAAGTTACAAAAATCTAAGAGAAGAGGGTGCAGAGGCACAGGTTGAGGTTCCAAGTGCAGGCTCTACAGGTAGAGTCCATGGCAATGGAAGAAAGGCACCAACGACACAGCCAAACCTGATAGACCGACACGAGGCAATACTTAAATCAGTGGATGCAGCAGTAGTAGCAGCAGTAAAGAACATGAAGTATCCTGAACATTTGGTCAGAGAGTCAAAAGATGCTCTGGTCTCACTTTAAGCTGCCAGATGAAATGGAGGGGTTACCTTCAAAGAAGAGGAAACAGTAGATTTTGCCTTGAAGAGCCCAGAGATGGATCAGGCACTTTCTGTTGGCAGAACCCAACACCTTCAGGTATCCAGCAACAAAACATTCCTTGCATCTGGTATTGTTATACACACATGCTAGGAGCTTCCAGGGAGCAGAACAAAGTTGCCAGACTGGAAGATCTGACTGTATTCCCCGGATCAATGGAAGAGATTGCTGACGCTAGTTCCCTCCCATCGCGGGGTAGCAGAGATTCTGCTTGCAGGAGGATCAGGAGTCCAACAACAGGGCTTTCAGTTGAATCCTCATTGAAGTCTTCAGTTGAGGTTGCTGAGGAGCAGTTCCAGGCAGACAATGTACTGATGGCTCAGTGTCTCTACATATACACACTTACAAAGGGCTGGGGGTGACCTTAGCCCTCCAGTCACATCCCATTTAATATTCAGACGTTTGGCGACCTTCTAATCACCTGTGGCCAGTCTCACTTCTGTTCTTGCAGGCACAAACACAGAGAGGTGTCTTCCAGGCGGAGCTCCCATTCAGCAAGAAAAGCCTCTGAGAGCTCAGAGTTAGAACAAACGTAGGCATACAGCCAAACATGGCAGTTTCCAATGTGAAACACACACTAGAAGGTCTAGAAAGACAATGGGCGAGTAACAGAGTTGCCACTGCATTACTGCTGCATTACTGCACCGCCGAAATTTGTGTTTGGGGGTAAGGTTGAGGACAAACAATTCAATTTCAGCCTAGTTCCACCGAAATCCCCATGGAGTCATATGGATTCCATAAATGGGGACTAACACCGCCATACAGCTGCTTGTAATCCAGTGGTAATCCCATCGGACCAAGTGGCGGTAGTGGCAATTCCGTTTGGTAATATCTCTGCAGATTTACTGCAGAGATACCACCAAACTCACAATGAGGCCATTAGAATTAAACACACCAGGCATCTAATTTGCTCCTGTTCAGAGAGCAGATTGCCATCTTCACAGTAAAAGGGCGTCAGTGCTGGGAAGCCTTGTAAAAAGTAACCAGCTACCTCTAGCATGTGACATACACACAATATGTGGGAAAACACACCTAGGGCCACAATTGGGCAGATTTGGTGTACCCATGACCAGGTAGCCTTAAGGGTTACCAAGGAAGCACATCAAATAAAGTTACAGTCTCCATTGAGGCTTTGGATTAAGCCTTACCATAGAGGAAAAGAGGGCAGCACTCCAGAAAGCAAGCAAATGTGTCAAGCAGTTATACATTGGAACTTTCAGAACTAACATACTTCCACAGACAAGACATGTTGTATGTGCATCTGTGGGCACTCACACATGCACAATACACCCACAAATACATTTGCAAACCCCTCCACACACTCACACATGTTACAGCACCCAGACACTCACTGGACTATGAACCATACACTCACAGGCACTCACACAGGCACACTCAGCCATGCACTGACACACACACATACACACTCCCATGATAGGCCAGTAGGCAGGAATGCCCAACACAAGCAAAGTATTCCCAGTACATGCCCAGGTATTGGCATTGTCTACCCACTCAGCAGACTCATATGTCCAAATAATCCACTAATGTTCCAGGTATTACACAATATGCCTAGACACTAACAATGTTCCTTGTATGTATGTGTGTACAAAGATACAGAGCACATTATTCACATTAAGGACAACACATATTTCGGGGGAACCACCTCTTCATCCCGTCCAGCATTTTCACCCGAGCTGTACCCCTACCAAAATCATTCAGAACCCCTCCCCCTCTGCATCACTGAGGCCATGGAAGCAGAATCAAACGCAGTATGCACTTACTCTTCGTGGGACTTGAAACATCCAAACACTAGGCCCCATTTAGACAGCAGATAGAAACTCCAGACAAACAAATCAACCACCTTCACGCACAGGTATGAAACGCCTTTGACACACTGGCTCCAAAAAAGCTTTTTAAGCATTTTCAAAAGAAGCACGTTGCCAAATGGTTCATCCACAAACGCAACCATCTCAAAAAAGAAAACTGGAGACCCAACAGAATCTCCAGAGTAAATGACATACCAGGAGACAAGAGAGTCTACATCTGACAACTCTGGATTTACAGAGAAGAACAGTAAAAAGCAAACAAAGAGCACTACACAAATGAACCACATTGACTCAGCACAATGGGGCTGGGAGGAAAGGAGTAGCTACACCAAACCCAGTGTGTAAAACAGCACAGGGCAGAACACCAATTAAATAACAGCACCAGGAGCATTCTACCCCTTCACAATACATGATTTCTTAACTACACAATGGCAGAAATCTAGCCGGGTTACCACTATTATGCCCACCCCACAAAATCTACAAAGCTATATCCTCATAGCCTGACCTCACCCACTTATTGCGATCACACCCCAACACATACATAGAAGAGGGTGCATCCAGTGTGCCTTCAAAACAACATTTCTCAAGGCTATCCTCAAAAAGCCTGCAGCTGCCCCCAACATCCCAGCAGGGTAATCTCCAACACATCCGTCACCGTACAAATCCCCAAGACGTTTATCTACCAACAACTCGATGAACACGTAGTAACCAACAACCTCCTTCACGAATCGCAACACAGGTACCGAAGAATGATGGTAATGGAATCTTCATGCCCCTCTTTCTTGGATACATAGTAAAGCAAAGCAGATGCCAACACATAGGTGCACTCAGTCTATTGGTCATCTCTGCTACATTAGGCACAATCAGCCACAAAATTTGCATGAAATTGGAGGTCATGGGATTAAAAGGAACCACATTATGCTGAACCACATTATCAAGGACATTGACCAACCAAGTTACAGGAGGATTTCATGCCCTTGACAGGTAATGGGAGCTGAACAGAAACAAGGTCCCCCTGGAAAACACAGAGACACTCAAACACACCACTATGCAAAATGTTGCCTCTGCACCAGCAAACAATTAGCACGCAGCTACACCCCATGAATAATCCGGCCTAGCTGCCCACGTACTTACACACTGCCACGTTCGCCTCAACAGCCTTTAAAACGCAGCTATCTCCATCGAATTCGGCATAGCTGCACACATAATGTCACCCTCACACACAAGTGCCACCAGAATGCAGATACCATTCCTGTTGGTCTTACTGCACACATTCCACTGCTTAACACAGCCAATGCTCCACAGATAATGCTAGTATGCAGCTACACATCACCCAGTGCACTCTAGCTTCACACATACCGAGTTCACCCATGCACATTGTGCTACACTACTCTCTCAACTGACCTGGACCGTGGTCCCCGAGGGTGTTCAACCCACAGTGCTTTGGAATCATAGCAATGGTGAAAGGCAGTATACACATGCTGAATAACATAAGATAACAAAAACCACATACATGGCCCCTTTCACACAACGTCCCCACACAGTGGAGTACCTCAAGGATTGAGCCTTTCTTCCCTTCTTTTAAATATCTACATAACCACGGACTCTTGCAACACATCGATAACTTAGCTCTCAGCTGTTTCCACTATAGATGATGCCCAAATCAGATACAAACTTGCAAATATCTCAGCAACAACAAAACCAGATCTGTGTACATACCTTGCACCTGTGGACTCATGATCAATGACAAGTGAATGGAAACCTGACCCCCCACTACATCCGAACAGAGGATTTACAGCACCACAACCCTGAACCCCACACAAGTTCCTTGTCCTGAAGAAACGGCAAGGAGCCCACTGCCATAAGCAATGTCCAGAAACCTTGGACGCTTGATGGACAGCGCTCTCAAACTCGAACCACAGCCGAAAGCCATTGTAAGAATCTACTCCTTTCATTTTTGGGCTCTCCAATGCTTCATGTCTTACCTCCCCTTCCAGCATTGAACTATGGCAGCCGTTGCACTGCGGCTCCTCAGACAGGACTACGGCAACAGCCTCTGTGTGGTGCGCCCTAGCGACTTACTTGGTGAGGCTGCAAAAGGCGAAAATACAGCAGCTACACTACTTAGGAGACCCCAAAGATACAAACACATCAGGCCACCCCTACAAACTCTCCACTGGCGTACAATCAAATGTCGGATACAATTCAAAACTCTATGCATTACCCACTGCAACTTCCATGCCAGGATCCCAGAACCCACCAAGAGGAGTTTCATCCACTACAAGCCAACCAGAATGCTACCAGCTAGTAACAGGGCCCAAGGTCAAGGGTGGATAATTAACCAGTTCAACTACTAAAGCATTGATCTCTGACATGTGAGGAGTCAGCACTTAACAATATTATTAGTAGTATTATTAATACTAATAATAGTGTTAGAAGAAGTAGTAGTATTATTTGTAATAGTAGTAGGGGAGTTGCTAGGTCTGGAAAAGATCTGGGCCTCTAATGTCGGGACTGGCGGGGCTAGCTAGCCTTTTGGTTGTATCCTCTGAGCTTCTATCAGGGGCTACAACCAAGGGACCAGGGGCTATAACCCCCTCAACCCCCCCAAGCAATGCCTATGGAGTAGTATGCCAGGTGTTAGAGAACAGTTCCGGATGCTCAGACGCACACATGTGCTCATGCTGTGTTGTGTCAATTTGCAGTGTGGCGTGCTGCCGCGGTCTCTCAGGAGGAGCGTCAATCAGTGACTCGAGCGCCCGAGTATATTAGCATTTCAGCACACCTGTGCCTAACCCCCATGTTTGGGAAGGTGGGAGAGCAGGCTGATGGGGGACGAGGGAAGAGGTGGTCCACTAAAATCCCTCTCCAAACTGCTGGCGATGTTTGGCAAGGCTAATCCCTAACCCGAGCAAGCAGAGTCAGGGTGGTTGTTCTTGCCCCCACAGAACCTCCTCTACGAGTTTCAGAAGCACACATTGATTGCAGCAAACTGGTGGAGTTCATCTGAATGATGAGCACTGCGCGGACGCATCTGCATGCATCTGTACAGAGTGTAAGCCACCGTTCCTGTGGCACCTTTTCAGCAGATAGATTGATCATCCCAGACGTATTGCCGCATTACCCAAAACCATGTTGCAATGTACAGCCTGATAGTGACATGACAGAGCTATTTCCCCTCAGCTCGCCCCTCATATTGGATTGTCAGACTGTGGTGGACTGTGTTCAGGCTGGTTTCCTGACTCCCTGCTTCGTCCTAGTTTGATTCTTCTGCTCAGGTTTCAGTTATTATGTCTCCACGCCAGTTGTAGTTGCATGCGCTGTAATTTGGTTATGAGAGGAGTGGGGGCGGGTCTCTCATTTACTTCATGTTATTTGCCTCTTTGGCTGCTCTTTTTCCATGATTCTTTTTGGCTTGTGGGACGCCAAGTTGCCGAGGTGGGAAGGTGGCTCTGACAGCCGTACCATGTAGTGGCCCGGCAGGGAACACGATATTTAAACTAGGGCACTAAGTAGGCTGCAGCTGCAGTCACCACTATAACACAAGGGTCCTGGCGCTTCCACGGATTCTTGACTACACATATTTCTTCATTACTTTTGATGAACTGTCGGAGTCTTGTGCCAGAGAAGCAGAGAAGCACTAGAGGAGCGCTGTACCTAAGCCACCCCATTCCTCAGATGGCCCCACTTCTCCCTGGCCATCCTGATCTTTAATAAGCTCAATACAATCAGAGTAGCTTGTGTTCTGACCCAGAGGTCTGAAATCGAGCAAAGGTAATGATCAAGACCATGATCAAGAGAAGCAGATACAGCAGGAACGCGAGGCAAGATGGTGCAGATCATCTAATTGTGTGAATAACTCTAATAACTCTCACGTATCCCTCTTAGTTAGTCATGCACCCAAGCATACTCAAGTAGAGATAACCATTTTCTTCATCCCATATCTATCAAGTATGTCTGTTAAAGAATATCGGTATTTTCACCAAATGTCGACACAAATAAATGATACATGGCAGACGATTAAAGCACCAAACCACTTTCTGAAGACAGGCAGCATAGGAACTGCACTGGAGACAAGTAACTGGCCTAGAACTGAACACTTCAAATGAAACTGGACCCATAAGGAACCAAATGGTCACAACAGGAGAGTTTCACCCTTCCCCAGGAGAGTTCCTAAAGTCGCCCTCGTCTGAAAACCAGGAATACAGAAGATACTTTGTGCTTCTGAGGCTCAGAAGTGGGGTTCTTCTGAGCACAGTTCTATCATGGATGTAGATGTAGACAGTAGCCCCGAAAGCAGATCAAGTAAAACACAGGACACAGAGACTATCGACATGGTGGTATTAGATTGTACTTTTTCTGTGGACGGTAGCAGGATCTTTGGTATGCCGGCCAAGGGAAGGATTGTGGAAGCAGGCCCAGATGTGCGCAATTAAAAGGTTCACAAATGTCGAACAGCTAACAGCAACACCTCTGAGAAACTGCATGCATGCGCATAGGCGAGACTTTGGGCCTCATTACAACCCAGGCGGTAAGGGGTTAACGGCGCCGTAAAAGGTGGCGGCGCCGTTAACCCCTTAATGCCTAATTATGAGGTCCCTTTGTGGGTCCCTACCTTAATGGCTGGTTTTACCAGCCGTTAAGAATTGGACCTGCAAAGGGACCTTGGAGGTAATTACGGTACCGCAATTTGTGGTACCGTAACTACCGCCTTCCCCATTTCCATTGAGCCGTATGGGGGTAAAAATGGGAATGGGGAAGGGCCAATGGTGAATGGGGAATTACCGCCCCTCCAACCTTGGAATGGGATGGTAATTCCGCCATTCACCATGGCGGAATCGGTAAAATACCGGCGGCAACCATGGCGCTACTAGCGCCATGGCTACCGCACGGGTCGTAATGAGGCCCTTTGACTGGGTACACCATAAATTAGGCACTTTCCGAGGGTATCTCCCACAACTTCAGCAAAAAGTCTAGACTTCATGAAGACAGCTTTGTGGCAAAGCAAAGATGATGTGAACAAAATATTGATGATCACTGCACCTGGGGGGGGCAGCGGATCCATGCTGGAAGGGCCAAAGGACAAAACCACAGCAAACTCGCACATTGCCACACTTTCCAACACAGGGGAACAGGGGAGCATAATGGTGATATTAACTCTGGGAAGAACCACCAGCAAGGGCCATGCATAAAGCCTCGAATGCTCTAACTCAGGAGAAGCAACTTGAAAAGCCATCAAAGGTAGCCCAGTAAAACAGGGGCCACACAGAGGGTGGTCCTCCCATGGCACTAAATGGTGAGAGTCCCGCCTTACAAAACGTGAGGATGGTATAAGCAAGATGAGAGTTGATCTGCAATATTTCGGTTCCATCATTTTGCGTGGAGCAGACACCCACCGTTTGGGGAGGAGGTTAACGCTTGTACACAGGCAGCCTGCATGGCTCTATAGGGGCCATGCAGGTCTTTAAATGTGGGACAGATCGGAAGTTAACTTTAACACAAGAATGGAATGTAATCAAATCCATGCGCAATCTCAGAGTAGTGGAGTGTCCGCCAAGCAAATCAGTTCTGGCCGCCTCATGCACAGGCCCCCAGTCACACATCTCAGGGGCTGCTCGAGCAATAAGCAAAAAGGAGATGGGTACATCAGAGCTACCTGCCTGATAGAGGAGGAGTTAGAAATGTGCGGCAAGTGGTGGATGATAGCGGCCTCGCGCAATGGACTGCGCACAGAGCAGGATGTAGGATGCAGTGCCCCTTCATGACCAAGACATAAGAGGCTTACCGGCCACAAGCAATGAACAGCAACACAAGCACATTCTTGATCACAGAAACCTTGATATAAGGTATGTTCCCGAAATAAAATACAAGGAATCACAAAACTCACTTTTAAACAAAGTGTATGCTTGTCTCTCAAGGAAATTACGTAGTAAGGTTGCTACATTCGCCAACCAAACAATGGTGGAAAGAAAAACGATAACAGTGTGGTCAATTACACAGGGTGTCATAATCGTAGGCTGTGGACGGCCAGTCCAACCTACCAAAAGCATAAGATGAGCTCAAGTTTTTACAAGCCCCTTGGCAGATATGGAATTGGTCATGCACCAATATTCATTAGGGACCAGATTATCAAAACCTTGACTTTATGCAAAAAATTATCCAAGAATATCTATGTTTAGTCCCAATCCATATTATCTGAACATTTTTTCACCAGGGCAAACATGAAAGACTGTTTTATTCACAATGTTTGTTGCATAACATAACAGGAAATGTTGCTAATAGATTGCTTTCTATGTTACAGCAAACATATAGGACGTACGCATTCGGTTTAATTTTTACCACAGTGCACACATTTTGAAATAATACGGTTTGTGCAAAAACGTGTTTGTTCCATTCAGTATTAGCCTAGCATTTGCTCAATTTGAGGCACCAGTGCACAGTTAGGAAAAATCTTGACCCTGTTCCTGAAAAAGGTGTTAACCAGCTCAAGCCCAGCACGTGAGGAATAGAAGGGAGCCACAGAATACGGCCTCATTGCACCATTAACAGCTGCAAAGGGTAATAATCTTCCAAGGGGAACTTTGGCCAATTTGTCGTCCAAGCCTACTTGTGCAGGATCTCAGAGATATTCAAGGAAACCAGAAGTCACACTATGAATAT
This sequence comes from Ambystoma mexicanum, assembly GCF_040938575.1. Taxonomy (NCBI): domain Eukaryota; kingdom Metazoa; phylum Chordata; class Amphibia; order Caudata; family Ambystomatidae; genus Ambystoma; species Ambystoma mexicanum. The sequence goes on along the minus strand of NC_090928.1, from coordinate 626,567,766 downwards.
AAAATCAAACCCAACAGGGACCACCCACCGCCAGTTGACTGGCAGGAATCCTGGCAATGCTGGATTCACAAAAAAATCATGCAACAGAAAACAGGAACACAGATCTACATTTTTCATGGAAGCCAACACCCATCTTTTGCTTGAACAACGTGGGTTTTACGATCGAAACAAGGAGATCCGGATTTGATGTCAGCTCTAAACAGTTATGACCTAATCCTGTTACTAGAGACCTGGCTGGGAAGCTGAGGGGGTCCAGCACTACCTATAAAAGTCCAGGCTAAATCTTAAGCCCCATAATTCAAGGGGTCTGTTCCCTGTTTGTAGGGTAGAGGTTTGTTTCAAACTGACAGAAGTCAATGTTGCAAATAACGACATTTTATTTGTGGATGTCTGTGATGCTGGAACTGACTTATGGAGGGACAGGGCCTCCTGTCCTTGTCCTACCTCTTCTGTGTGTGTGTTTTCTCTATGTTTTCTGCCACTGAGGTCCCGTCTGGACCTCCGGCAGTGCATCTCTCCATTCTTATCTTTTGGTGAACATCACCCATGGGATACCCTTATGGCACCCATGGGTGGGGGTACACCCTTATACCCCTTATTTGTGTTTCTGGGCACCTATGTGTGGCCCACAGAGCAGGATATGAGCTGGGTATGAGCTGGTGGCAGCTACAGTCCTGGGAAGCCCTGACTCTGTTTCAGCCTTGCCACGCCCACACAAGCCCTAGTGCCAGAAGCCCCGCCAGCGTTCCAGCACGTCTGGTAAGTGGGGGGGGGCGCCTCTGTATATTTGTGTGTGTGTCTCGGATCTGTACTGACTGTGTTTTTTGTTTTAGTATGTATGTTGAGATGCGGGGGTGGGGGGCATGTCGGGTCTGTATGGGTGTTTGTATGTCTGCAGTGTATGTTGAGATGCGGGGGTGGGGGGTGTGTCGGGTCTGTATGGGTGTTTGTATTTGTATGTCTGCAGTGTATGTTGAGATGCGGGGGTGGGGGGTGTGTCGAGTCTGTATGGGTGTTTGTATTTGAATGTCTGCTGTGTATGTTGAGATGCGGGGGAGGGAGGTGTGTCGGGTCTGTATGGGTGTTTGTGTTTGTATGTCTGCAGTGTATGTTGGGATGCGGGGGTGGGGGGTGTGCCGGGTCTGTATGGGTGTTTGTATTTGAATGTCTGCAGTGTGGGTTGAGATGCGGGGGTGGGGGGTGTGTCGGGTCTGTATGGGTGTTTGTATTTATTTATTTATTTATTTATTGTGTTCCATAGTACAATTGTACTTTTAACACATTACATAAGAAATATACATAAAACCAGAAATACATAATCATACAATTCATTGCAAAAAAATAAATAAAAAAATATCCCAAAGGAAGCTAAAACTTAAAAAAATATTGCAGCGTTCTTTAAAAGTTCTAAAACATGTAAACTCAAACTTGGTTCATTACAGTTTTAAATTCTCTTCCACAAATCTTCTTCTGATGAGTACCTTATCCTAGAAAAAGCTTGGTTTCTGAGATTTACCAAGTTAGGACATCCCACACATAGATGTTTTAAAGTTTCAATCACAGTCTTGCAATGGCGGCATAATCTTAAATCTTGCAGGATGTTAAGGCGCCTGCCCACTATTTCGTTGGTTGGGGCCAAATTCAACCTAAACCTTAATAATTGAGATCTATAAATCCTTGAAGGGTGTTTTTTCAGGTAAGGGGCAAGCACATTAAAACTTTTGCAAATCCACACAAAATGGTCCCCAAAACATTTGGCATCCATGATCGTAGATCTCTTGCTTGACCAAATGTACCTACACCATCTTAGCTTTGCCTACTTTAGGTGTAAGGGCCAGTTGTTCAAGCGAGGTTTCTGCACAAAGGAGCATTGATTCACAGCTCAAAACCCAGTTGTTAAGGACTCCACAACTGCCCTGTAACCTTACCAGGTTAAGTTCCTCCAAAACCGAGGCTGTTGGAGGGTTCAGGATATTTATAAAGAGCTGGAGTTTCGCCCAATCCAATATAGTTTGGATGGGTAATTGTCCTAGCTCAAACAAAATCCCAGCAAGGGGAACTGACTGTGGCAATTGTAAGAGACCTCTCCACAAAACACCCTCCAGTTTTGGCCAGTCTATAAACTGACTCCTAGTTTGGGCGCCATAAATTAGTTTGGGAACTAATTTCTGCCTGTATAATTTCAAAGCTGGTAGAAGTGAATATCTACCAAATTTTCCATCAAATACTCGAAGTTTTACAAGAGCCCCGAGAAAGTTAGCCTTCAAATCCACTTGCAGGTCTAGACCTGTAACTTTGTCATAAACTGTAAGGCCTAGATAAACAAATTTGCTCACTACCTCCAGTTTACCATTATTCCAAAGACCAAGGTAAGGTTTTACAACTTTTCTTTCCCCCTTTTAGTACAAGCACCTTTGATTTAGTTGGATTTAGTGCTAGGTCCAGACTCCCCAGGAATCCCTCTAAAGGTTTTACAACTTTTCTTTCCCCCTTTTAGTACAAGCACCTTTGATTTAGTTGGATTTAGTGCTAGGTCCAGACTCCCCAGGAATCCCTCTACTGCTGATAAGGCTCTCTGCAGACCAATAGCTGTCAAATCGCATAAAACGATATCGTCCGCTTACAGTAGGTGTTTGTATTTGAATGTCTGCAGTGTATGCTGAGATTGGGTGTGGGGGGTGTGTCGGGTCTGTATGGGTGCATAGTGTATTGGTGTATGCTTGTGAGTTTGTATGCTGATTTGGAGGTTGGGGGGCTCGGGTCTGTATGGGTGCATGGTGTAATGGTGTATGCCTGTGAGTTTGTGCTGAGTTGGCGTTGGGGGGTTCAGGTTTCTATGGGTGCATGGTGTATGCTTGTGAGTTTGTATGGTGAGTTGGGGGGTGGGGGTCTGTATGGGTACATGGTGTATGCTTGTGAGTTTGTGTGCTGAATTGGCAGTTGGGGTTCAGGTCTGTATGGGTGCATAGTGTATTGGTGTATGCTTGTGAGTTTGTGTGCTGAGTTGGGGGTTGGGGGTTCAGGTTTGTATGGGTGCATGGTGTATACTTGTGAGTTTGTGTGCTGAGTTAGGTGGTGGGGCTTCGGGTCTGTATGGGTGCATGGTGTATGCTTTTGAGTTGGGGCATAGTGTTTGCTTGAGGGATGGGTGTCATGGGGGCATAGTGTTTGGTTGAGGAGTGGAGGCAATGGGCATAGTGTTTGGTTGGGGTGGGGGCCATGGGGCATAGTGTTTGGTTGGGGAGTGGGGGCCATGGGGCACAGTGTTTGGTTGAGGGTTAGGAGCCATGGGGCATAGGGTTTGGTTGAAGGGTGGGAGCCATTGGGAATAGTGTTTGGTTGAGGGGTGGGAGCCACTGGGCATAGTGTTTGGTTGAGGGGTGGGAGCCATTGGGCATAGTGTTTCGTTGAGGGGTGGGGGCCATGGGGCATAGTGTTTGCTTGAGCAGTGGGGGGCCATGGGGCATAGTGTTTGGTTGAGGGGTGGGGCCATGGGGCATAGTGTTTGGTTGAGGGGTGGGTGTCATGGGGCATAGTGTTTGGTTGGGGGTGGGGGCCATGAGACATAGGGTTTGGTTGAGGGGTGGGTGTCATGGGGCATGGTGTTTGGTTGAGGGGTGGGGGCCATGGGGCATAGTGTTTGGTGGGAGAGTGGGGGCCATGAGGCATAGTGTTTGGTTGGGGAGTGGGGGCCATGAGGCATAGTGTTTGGTTGGGGAGTGGGAGCCATGGGGCATAGTGTTTGGTTGGGGTGGGGACCATGAGGCATAGTGTTTGGTTGAGGGGTGGGTGTCATGGGGCATGGTGTTTGGTTGAGGGGTGGGTGTTCTGGGGCATGGTGTTTGGTTGAGGGGTGGGGGCCATGGGGCATAGTGTATGGTTGAGGGGTGGGGGCCATGGGGCATAGTGTTTGGTTGGGCAGTGGGGGCCATGGGGCATGGTGTTTGCTTGAGGGGTGGGTGTCATGGGGCATGGTGTTTGGTTGAGGGGTGGGGTCCATGGGGCATTGTGTTTGGTTGGATAGTGGGGGCCATGGGGCATAGGGTTTGGTTGAGGGGTAGGAGCCATGCACCATAGGGTTTGGTTGAGGGGTGGGAGCCATGGGACATAGTGTTTGGTTGAGGGGTGGGTGCCTTGGGGCATAGTGTTTGGTTGGGGAGTGGGGGCCATGGGGCCTAGTGTCGCACTCCAAGAGTGAACCCAATAATAAAGCTAAAACAGGCACAGTTAGATGTACATCCTTTGCTTTTTGTGGAAACCTGACTCAACGAAGGCCATGCTCATTTTAGGCAACCCAAACAGCAAAGTATAGCAGTCCAAAATAACGGAATGTCCAATCAAGGGTCAATAAAATATATATAATTTAATTAAACAGACGATATGCAATAACTAAATAGAAATAAATGATAACGATGGAAAATGTGTAGTACAAAATGTAAGTTTGAAATACAAATAAAAATTATTACACCTCAAAAACGTATTCTTTTTCCATGTGTTTAATAAAAATTGGGGGTTGAAAAAGCCTCCTGTCATGCCACACCATGCCGCACCTAGCGCCCCACCCACATTTACTTTCCGGCCCACTATAGCCATCATGTAAGGTACTTTCGGCCCTCTGTCAAAAACAGTTGTGCACCCCTGGACTGGAGCCTTCCCAGGTGTTGTGTGTTGTGGGTACGCCCTAGGGGTGTGACCTGTATGAATGGAGTCTGAAGTGAACTCTCTGGGCCTCATCACGAGTTGGGCGGTAACGCCGGCGCTATTACCGCCGGCGCTATTAGCCCTACCGCCAAACCCACCGGCGCTATTAGCGCCGGATCACGGGTTTGGCGGAGCGGTTAGTGCCCATTCCCCATTGGGCCCATTCGGGAATTCCTCATTCCCCATTGGCCCCATTGGATTTCCCGCTGGCGGTAATAGCGCCGAAAATTGGCAATTTTGCTGCGGATTTCCCCCAGCTCAGAGCTGGGGGGAAATCCGCCAAGGCCATGATCTGGCGGACCCTTAAATGCAGAGGTAATAGCGCCACCGCCGCATTTAAGGGTTACCGGCAGACTCGTGATGAGGCCCTCTGTGTTGGGAGTGTCTAGTTTCTGCGTGTTTGACACAATGAATGAGACAGCCCTGACTGAAACTGACATGAATGCAGTGTAGTGTGGTGAAAGGCTGGGTGCTTGTCTCAATCCACCTTCTTTGTTATGGGTGTCTGGGTGGAGTGAATGGCCTGAATGCCTGTGAGCCTGATTGGATGCCTGCCTGCATGAAGGCCCTACTGTGTTATTGGCTGACTGAGTCTAACTCAGCCAGAGTGAATGAGGGACAGATGTGTATATCTGGGGACCTCTCACATACCAATGTGTTCAGTAGGTGAAGTCGAAGTTCAGCAAGAAGAAGCTGCTCCTTGAAGCCCAGCTGGGAGAGAAGTCTGCTGCTGCATTTCTGCACGAATCCGAAAGCTGTCGTGTCTCCCAATAACTGATCCAGAGAGGACCTGCAAAGGAGACCTCTCCCCGAGCTACGAGAGAACATCATGCAAAACTGCTACTCTTCATCGAAGTGTCCTGGAAGCCAGTCCTGTGTGCCTGCCATCCAGAGAAGGGATCTTCGAAGTCCAGAATAGGAGCCAGAGAAATCCATTGGTGTCGCTCAGGGTCTGGATGTACATTTCGGGACTGCTGGAAGCTGTTGCTGTCGACTGCCCGTAAGAGGCGGTACACTGGCATAGTGCTGGACACCCAGAGCTGCGAAAGTTCCAAACTGCCTAAGAACATTTCAAAGGACATCCTTATATTCACCACTGACTACTTTTTCCCACCGGAGAGAACCCAGGGTCGTGGAGTGCCATGCAAGGTCTTCCAGTGGGTTTCCTGCCACCAGAAGCTAACAATATCGTCCCGAGGGTCCAGACTTGGTGAGGGTGTGAGTTCCACTCCAGTGGTTGAGTCCAGGTTGCCAGAAGCCATCCAGATCGAACAACCACGATATTCCAAAACCCAAACCCAAAAGTGATCTATGCACCCATCACTGCCAGGAGTCATTGAAGGGTACCAGGGGTCTTATCTTCCCTCACAAAGCCCTTAAGGAGACCACATCAAGTTTCTTCTTCACAGGACTTCTACAGTCGGAGAAACGTCGACCAAAGGAGAGCACCGCAAAGAGCCAAACGGCTGCCATTCTGAGAGACTTTGGTTCCCTTTTATTCTTAGACTCAGAATCCCATTAGCTTCTTTTCCAAAGGGGGTCCATCCACGGAGGGAATCGTTGAGTAAAGCCAATAAACTCTGCCACTTCGCCTGCTAAGGCACCAAAGGTACTGTGATGAGGAAGAGCATCTTCTATCCTCAGGAGTCATCCAGGGGTCCCCAATTCATCTTGGATCCTGTTCTCCTGAGGCCCCTCGGGTACTTTTGGGGTGGTCGAACCATTTAAAAGAAATCACAAACGGTATTGAACAATATTGGACTGGGCTGTAAAAGACAACATACGATACTCCCTAACTTTTCCATTACAGGTTGCCCAGGTGGGGGGATCCTCACTCAGAATTACTTGTCTAGTCGAAAGATAACATCCTGCCACTGTTCATAACTAACCTGCCTTTCATTCCTATTCTATGATGGTTACACCTTACTTAAGAATTCACTTGCCATTTGAAACTGTCTGAAGTTAGTGCAGTTCTTACTGAATGTAAGTAGTGTGTGATACCACATAGAGTGTATATATTTACCATTCTCTCAATAAGTTGTCCTATGTACAAAGTGTTATTATTGATATGTCTATACTGTTGCTAGCGGTAGAAACCCTTAATTTATATAAAGAAGCAGTGTTATCACCTAATATAGTGTGTGGACATTCCTTTGTGGGGGCTTTGGGGAAACACTGTACTTAAGAACCTGCATGTATCACCTCCTGAAAGCTTAATCCTGGCTGCTCGTCCAGTGTTACCAAATTGAGAGCCTGCCTGGGGTTATTCTGTGCCTTTACCCTTCCATATAGGGGGCAGAAGTACAGATAGCCCCCTCCAGTCTTTACAATGTCCTATTGCTGTTTTGACAGAACATTCTTCTGAATAACCTACGTTCACCTTCACCTTAAAACTTTTGAAAACCTTCTTTGTTCTATAGAGCAGTAACTCCCAGCGACCTCTCACGAAAATTAGGACTGTTATATTTTAGCGGCAAGTAAGTTCAATTTTAAGCCTGGGGAGTGAGGCAATGATAAAGCACACAATTAAATCAAGTGGGTCTATAGTATTCCAACACTTAGTGATCACTTTAAGCACATAGCAGCATTTTCCTGTATGAATCAGCTATTCAGTACCTACAAATGTTTTGAACCTCAAAATCCAGGAATTCCCTCTTACAATTCCACAGGTGCAATCTCAGTAATTAACTGTGTTTTGTCAAAAGTGCAGTATTGGCAATGGTGTTAAAAATGTCACGATCAAACAAAGATTGCAGTCTCCTTGTCGGAGAAAGGTAATATGGAAATCAGTGAGCACATATCAGATTCCCCTCATTGAAGAATGGAATATCGCAAGTGAAATCAGGGTCATGTGGAATTTGATGCTGGAAGAAGACATTAAATCCTAGAGTAATGATTAAGAAACAGTAGACATACAGTGCCAGTTGTCTTTCGATATGATCACATCAGAACAGAAAGAGCAGGAAGAGGCCATGGGAGGGCAGCGGGGCGATGAGTCTAGCTCACAAAAGTTCTCAATTGATTGATTGATTGTTTATTTATATAGCACCTATATACAATGGGCCTCATTATAAGTTTGCCGGTCCGGTAACTACGGTACGGTAAGGTTGCCGGTATCATAGTTACTGGACCGGCAAACTACGAGTTCTGCTCGCAAGTGCCATCACGGCCGCCAGGTCTGACCTGGCGGCCGTACCGGCACCCGCGAGCAGAGCATGTCGGATGCACCGGCACCATTCTGAATGGTGTCGGTGCATCCGACTTCCCCATTTCCATTGAGCCCTTTAGGGCTCAAATGGGAATGGAGAGCATTCCATTCCGGTGCCCGCGAATAGGCAATTACCAGGTCCGGCAGGGCTGTAATGACCTGGTAATTGCCCATTTGCGGGTGCCGGAATTATTCGGAAGTTTGGCGACAGCCTGCTGGTTTTACTGGCAAGGCTACCGCCAAACTTATAATGAGGCCCAATGTGTTTCAAAGCGCTTCATAGTGAACGTATAATATCTGTATCAACATTGGTCAACATTGGTCTCACATGCTGTCAGTAATAGCAAGAGCCAAACAAATTTGTGTAAACGTCGAGTGCTGGCTTGATAATTAATATTTAAACAGGATATTTAGGAACACACAAGACAAACCTATAAACAAATATTTGAAGCAGAAAAAGCTACTTCAACGTAACCACAAATGGGATGAGTTTGCAATAGCAGCAGCCACGGGCAATTCAAGAAAGTTTGAGGATTTTATTGATAATGAAAGGTATGAAGCAAAACCATATTGACGGCAAAATATCAGATAATGAGACCCTTTATGGAAATCTTCAAAAATGTAAATCCCGTGGATCCCCTGAATTATATGAACTGCTTACAGCCAGCCTGGAGCTATCAATCACGGATAGCCCAACCCAAGCCCGGGAACCCAAACCATTAGTTGAATATTTCCCAGAGGCAAACATTAAAGCAGCAATAAAAATGTGATTGCTGGCAAGTCCCCAGGTCCAAACATGAACACCCCAGAGCTATTTAAAAACATGCTAGAGTGATGATTGCCTATTCTAAAATACTGCTTTATGGTTTTTCTAACTACCCAATCTATTCCGGATACTTGGCCAAAGAGAGTGATTGCCCTATAGAGAAGAAAGGGGCCTCTGCTAGATCTGCAGACTAAGCACTTCTAAGATAGAATTCCAAAGGCCCTTCAGGGCTGGATGAAGAGTGCTACCATCATGATTTGGGTGCAGGGTAACCTCTGTGCAGGCCTGTCAACAAATCAATCAGGTCTTGTGAGATATATTTGGATTCATGTATGGATACCTCATCTGGTGGGCAACTCCAGTGTAATACCCCTTTGAATGTAGACCCACATGACAAATGGGTCAAGTAGCAGGTGGTTTGATCAAAACTCACATTTATTTAAATAAAGGAATGAATGGGGAAATCAAATTAAAGGTGTTCCCCAAGCATTATGCAGGGGAAGTCACCATAATATTACACAATCAGAGGCATCTTGTCTACACAAATGAAAATGACCTGCCTGCATTTTCTCCCACATAAGCATTACTTTCCATAACCAATACTTAATACAGATTGAGGTCTAAATAACTAAACACTCTAATTGTAACTCTTCCACTTACCGGTCAATTGGGTTTAAAGGTTGCACATAAAAATCAAGATGGCAGATGGGTCGTAACAATAACACAACTCTTCAAAACATTACATGATCTCTCTCTAAAATGCTAACATCTTTAAACTATATATAAAGTTACACTCGTACACAATACACTGGACTTTTTCTTTCCCCAATATTACCAACACGTGCTGTAATCAGGGAACTGTTGCATGTACCACCTTTCCACATAAATATGATGTTAAGGTTTGCTAGTATGTATGTCATTTAATGTAGGCTCATAATGAACCACATCAGACCCCTGCAGATTTCAGTTCAGAGAATCAGTGTCACTGATTTAAAACAAACACGATTTCAGTTTACCCACCCTCAAAATAGGAGAATGGTTTTTGGATTGTACTGAACAGACAGATATAAGTAACCCTGCCATCTAACCTCACTAATAGAGTCCTACTGCGCGGTTTAAAGAATGAGAGGTATATGGGATTCTAATTGTTATGGGAGTAGAAATGGCAAAATTACATGCTATGATTTCCTATTCCTTAATTCCTTATTAAATAGCTATGGCCTTCACAGGACACAGATGATCAAATATATCCCTATTAACCCCTGCTGTGAACATCTTCATATCACAGCCCAATGTTAACTATTTCTGTGAAAACACTATGGGTACAATTTAATGAGATAGATTTTTAAAGATAGGCACGCCAAATCCACAGAAGTGCTATGTATATCACTGCACTGTCGTGCATTTCAGGCTCTGGTCCTTGTGGTCATCACAGAGGTTGACGCCACATTTGACCAGCACCATTTCTCATCTCAACATGGTGCTGTTCGGGTTCACAAGGACGTGGCTGGTGCGCTCAATTCTTTTTAGCAACACCTAAATGCTGATTCCAGCTTCCGCCATTCACAAAATAAGCTACGGTGATAGGCACTGCATCTCGCATCTCAATGCTTGGTAAAATAGTTACCAGGCTCGGCACTTCATGAGTATTTAACTCAAATCTTGGTCTTTGTTCCTCCTCTCCTTCCTGGTCTCTTGATTATCTTGTCAATCCCTCCTCTAGCCTTGTTATCCTTCCTGACTAGCAATCCTATTTCTTCCTGTCAACCCTTACAGGGTTTATTCTTTTGTTTTCCGTGGTCTTAACTTTGATATATCCGGACATTTGTCTGTGCTCTACACCCTGATATTCCCTTGCATTACCTGTTTGCCAATCTTCACTTACGGCTACTGAATGAAGTCTGTGCTCCTGCTCCTGGCAGTAACTACCTTAACAGGGTTTGTTCCACCCCCTTTGGTGGAGGTTTCTTCCCCTGTTGCATTGGCTTTCAACTCTGGCGGTCACCCGGCCTGTGTAGTTACCTTTCAGGCAGGGTGGCGTCCGGATTGTCATGCACTACGTGAAAGATACCTGATCCAAACAGAGGTCTTGCCAAGGATCATCAGCAAGCAAGTCTTCGCAAAGAAGCCTCAGGTGAGCCTTCCTCTGGATCCTGACATGCACACACAATTCAGAAATGTATTTTAAATTGGATTGAATTGGCATCTCACTTAATTTTAAATGCAGTGAGATTGCACTGTTTATTTTCTATTTAAATCAATATATTTTGATAATACCTTTCAATCTCCCCACCTCATTTCCAGGACTTAACAAGATAAATGACAATGGTGCATAGAGAATGAATATAATCTTATTTGGGTAATTGTCATACTCATATTTAGGAAAATGCTTTCAGTTTGAGGAGCAGCCACAACCATTTAGATTGGAAATATCCCGCTAGCAGGGACCCTCCCAGTCTGCTTCCATGAAGTCAGGACTGCCTCAACTCCCACTTTGCAGGGCCCCTTCTGGATAGAGCTCATCCCTTGGAACACAACTCATCCTTTCTGTAGACTTTTAGGTGGTCTCTCTCTGATTCATCCATCCATAATCATAATTCCTGGTGTTGTTATTTCCTGCAGCTTTTCCTTCCACTGTGAGAATGGTCTCCTCTCTGCTCACACTATTTTTAAAGTGCCCAAAATTCCCATACTTTTGTAATAATGATGTCATACTATGTGATTGGCTTAAAGTTTCCATTGGCATGCCTCCTAGTTAGACACTCCTATTGAATACGAAAACACATTCTTCATTGGGTGTTCATATTTCTATATTTGTGATCAGAAAAAGGTGGATGCCAAAAACAACTCCTAATACTTTTGACAGCAAATTCATTTTTGTTACATAATTCATGGTAGCAACATGCAAATTTAATGTAGATGGTATTCTTATAATCCTTCCGTGTAGATGCACATGACACATGGCATGACTATTTGGCCTATTACATCATGAAGTTATGAATTTCCCTAATTTGAAGAATTTTTGATTAACATATCAAATGCAAATTGAGTGTCCAATTAAAGAGGAGTCTCTGATCTTTGAAACACACTCATTCTCATGTTCCTACATTTTGTAATCCCAGAATTATGAGTAAGATTAGCTTTTGCATATATGGTCAGTGGTAAATAGCATGTGCTGTTTACTAAGATAAATATACATGACTGGACATGCTTGTAGTTCAACTTCAGGCCTCATGCACATGAGTTATATAACGATGTGCTATTTATATAGCGCTTTCTCCAAAGAGGTTTACAAAGAACATATTTACATTCAATATCACCCAACCAAAGTTGGTACTCACTTATCAACCTTAGAAGCATGAAAGGCTGACTTGGCCTTGCCAGGATTAAAGCCTGCGACCTGCAGATCACACACAGATCACAGCAGGAAGCGCTCAACCTGCTGAACTATCTCACAGGTTATATGTAAATAGCTCTTTCTGTACCTTGAGTAATGAATGATTAGGCATTTTTGACAGGCCCTATTGTCCTGCTTCAATTAGTCCCAGCAAATGGATAATGTTTATGAGAGAGCAGAGCCAAAAAGTGCTCACTAATGCATGAATTTGCTTTTGAGGTTGGCAATAAAATAGACCATCTGGCCCCTGTAGCTGTTAATCTTCTGGGAAGACTACACATTTCATTTACTTGTTATTGATGTTTTTTTCTTTTTAAGAATATCCCCTGAAAGAGTCCCAAAGGTGGGGGGCTAGCTTGCTCAGAGTTGAAAGTCAGGTCAACTTAAAATTAGCATACTATTGGGCTGTATATTACAAGTGTTATTTAAACCAATACATAACCATTGCCCCTTTTTTCTTCAGTTATAATCATATAATCATGTTTACCCTCAATATTACTTCACATGATTTGAATGTAATGCAATGTAGTATACAATCCGCTTATCAATAAGCTGAGTTGCTTTTAGAAACAAATATGGTCAGTTTAGAAAATCACAGGTCTATAAATTGGTTTAATGCATTGTATGACATAACTATTTCTACAGAGTATGCTGGATTTATTTCCTTGTTGATTCAAATTGAACACTTCAGCCTTTCGCTTTTCCAGTAAGGCCACAGTTCTCCTGTTTTCGATGCTCTGTCTCAAGGAAGTAAGTGACAGGTGAAAACTGGAATACAACTTTACATTGGTGCAGTCTCCATGTCTTGTATCAGATGCCATGCATTTTATTATTATTATTATTATTATTATTATTATTATTATTATTATTAATAATAATAATAATAATAATAATAATAATAATTGCATGGAGGCAGTCTCCATGTCTTGTATCAGATGCGGTGCCTTACAGAATGGGGCACCTATTCACTTGTTTTGGTCTGTGAAATCTTTTTTCAGACAGTTGAATCATATATGCCCCACTTAAAGAAGCAGTGCAACTTTTCAGCACCTCTCACTTGACATTCATACAGTCTTCATTTGCCTTTAATTCTCCCCACATCCCCATTTTCTTATCTCAGCAGTGCATTTAAACCCGTGAACTAGTTACAACTGTGGAATAATTTGGCTCAAATAGGCATGGATCCATTATTGCTGAGGATGATCCAGTTACTGTATTTAAGAGTAACATGTTCTCAAGCAGACAAACTAAGCATAGCATATCCAACAAAAGGTGACTTGGAACAGGGCTGTCAATGACCTACCAACTGAAGTGAGAAATTCGACTAGAGATGCCACACGAATAAAGGGTAGGAGACTCCCTGTGCTGCTGTATGCAGCTGATCCTTTTTTTTAACAGTGTTTGCATGACAAACTAAACATTAATAAAGCAAGATCTAAAATTACAATCGTTTGTATTCAAAATTCAAATACAAAACCAATATATTTAGGAATGAGGAAAGAGACATTCATACAAATAAAGGGGTTTCTTTATCAACAGATCATCGTCTCCAGTTCCCAGAGCTGGAGATCGCATCGTCCCCAAACAGTGAAAAGGTCAGAGTCAGCAAATTTCAGAATACATTTGGTAACAAGTTATGCCCCGAACGTAATGAGGTTTCTGCAAAATGTGAATGGATAATTAGCTATTGTCCAAAACTGTGGACACGTGGCAATTGTCTGAGAAAATTAGACATAGTTTAACGCAGCTTCTGTAAGTCTGAATGAAAGATATGAAAACGATTTCCCACAGCTGTGTTGGAACTAGGATTGATCTCCCTTCCAATTTCTGAGATCAATATAGCTCAATTAAGGTCCTTTTTAAAATGTTCTCTGTAACAAGGCTCTGAAATGGTTGATTTGATCTGTAAGAAAGAAGAGGATACAGCATGTCGCTGCCACACTCTGGGTCATATTCATAGTATGAAGCATTTCCTTGGCTATGAGCGCAAATTACCCACCCAGTGAATTAAGCCACTGAATCAAACAAGTAGTTTAGAAAATCAGTGGGAATGCCCAGTAGTAGAAGTAGTATTATTGGTAATATTAGGTTCATTTAAAATAAAAATCCTCAAAAGCATGAACAAATTAAAACATCATAAAATAAAAGTGCAACTAGTAAAAAACATATATAGCAAAACAAGGCATTACAATAAACATGATTAATGCAACACTACACATAATTAGGATGTTTCTCTTTGATTTCGAAAGCACAAAACGAGAAACATTCCAACCTCCAACAAAACCTAGGATCTTGAACCTCAGTATTATACAAATACCTGTCTGAACACTTTTCAGCATCTTTCTGAAGGTGGTGTGGCTCAGTTTATTTCTCAGTGCTGGGATTAGGTCATTCCACAATCTGGGTTTTTACCTTTTTGGAATATGTCTGTCAATTCCATAGGATGGTCAGAGTATAGAAAAGGGAGATTACGAGTGGATGAGAGTGGGCTGACGAGTGGGCGAGTCAGTAGGTGAGCCTAGGTCAGAGAAAGTAGTTGAAAGCGAGTTAGAGAAAATGGAACAAAGAGTGGGTGGGTCATAGAGAGAGAGATGGTTAGAGAGAGAGAGTCAGAAAGAGAGTGGGTCAGAGAGAGAAAGAGCGGGTCTGAGCAAGCAAGGTGTATGAGGGAGTAGGCGTATGAGGCGTATGAAAAAATGAGGGAGAGACTGTTAGGCACATGGGAAAGATGCAATTGAAAAGAAAGTCATATGGGGAGCATGAGCACATTAGTAGGGGGCCAGGGTACAGTGATGGATAAAATAGCCATATCACGGTGGGAGGTAGGAGGCATGGAGGGGTAAGAAGAGGCACAGGGGAAGAGAGTCATCACAGGCAAGACAGACATTCATTTAGACAATTAGAAAAAGAGCAGAAGTACAGGCATTGCATCATCGATGAATCACTCTCCTAGTTAACAGTTCCTGATAATCTGCACCGAATTCAGAGTAGGAACCTGAGTTTGAGGGTTGGTGATCCTGGGCTGCAGCACAGATAGCAGATGATGACTTAGCAGCGAAACGTATCATTGATCACCATCAGCGGTCACAGCATTGATTCAAAGAGGAGCACTCTAGACCTACTCACATGCAAACCAATCTCCTCACATGGAAGCACACTGGTTACACAACATTGCCATCAGGTGCAACGTACCTATTCCCAATGAGGATGATAGAGGCTGGTAATGGAGATGCAACAGGGCCTCGGCAGTAACATGACAGTGCTGATGAGCTACTCCTGCAGGAGGAGGTGATCAACACGTTCTTTCAATGGAGGTATGTGCATCACCATGAACAATACCTGGGCCACCTGTCCAAACCCCTTCATCTGTGTGAATGCCACAAAGGAAATGACACCAACAAGAGAACAGTAAATGGGTTTATTGCACAGGAGAGGGTGCAATGTTTTATTGAACAGGATGGAGGCAAAGTAAACTGAAAGATATCAATATGCAGTGCATCATCCAAAAATGTAAAGTGTCCAGGTGGAGTCCAAAGAAACTAGAGTCAAGGGACATACCCATTAGGCCAAGTATTCGATGTGTCTGAATAAAATTAACCTTCAGCGGGTGAGTTTACAGAGCCTGGTTCCTTTCATGTGAAGAAATAAATACAGTACTATCCTTCCAGGGATGAAATCGAGGGAAGACAGGTGAGTACAGGAGGTGGGATCATTTCCCCACCATTGCTATTTGGGCACCATCCCCTCCTTTGTTGGTGTCTGGGGGCATCCAGTATGCTGACGGTGGAGGTGGCGAGGTTGTCTGTGAGGGTCAGGGGACCACTTTGCTGAGGTAGGAGTCAAGGAAGGTATCATTGAGGGAAAGCTCCTATTTGCCCGATGAAGAGTCTACAGAAGGCCATGGCTATAAGCCCCCAATGATCTAACGGGATGATAAATTACACCAGCCAAGGCACAAGCTAAAGAATTTCAGGGCACTAGTTTTGACCTCTTCGCCCCAAGTCCCTGGAACTCTATTCCATCCAAAATGAGAAACATTCCAGGCCTTTCTAATTTTAAAAAGGCCATTAAGATCGTTCTCTTTAATTCTAAAGATTAGACTCCCCTCCATGGATCACCTTGATAATCCAAACTACGCAGAGCTCATACCTCGCTGATCTTGACTTTCCTCTTCTATGTGATGTGCGTACGTTTTTTCTGTTCTATGTGCGCACTGAGGCCTCTGGGCGTCCTGCATTTTACAAGAATTTCATAATAATAATAATAATAATAATAATAATAATAATAATAATAATAATAATAATAATACAGAGGTGGAGGTTGCAATCCTCCCCACATACTTGTGAATGTGGGCACGTCATTATTCCCATCAAAGCTATCTGTGATTGGGCATGGATCAGGCTGGCCTCCACAACCCAGCGGCAGAATACTTCACTGCTGTGGACCAACTGACGGACTGCAGGAGAGAAGCCATGGGCAGCATGACAGGCAGCATGATCACATCCGCTTCTATGGGCAGCATGATGGCATCCTTTCTAGCCTGAGCAGAGGCCACTGCTGCATCAGCTAGGGCTAGTCAGTCATACTGTTGAGCCTGAGCACAGGCCTCAGAAGCAACCTGCTTCCAGACCAGTTGGGCATCCTCACTGGCCTGGGAACAGGCCTTTGCTGCTGCCGTGGCAACAGGAGTGGTCTGCTCCCGGGCAAGTTGGGCATCCTCCTTGGCCTGAGCATAGGCCACAGTTGCTGCAGTTGCATCAGCATCAGCTGCAGCCCACTCTGTGCCAAGCTGGGGGTTCTTCCTGGCCTGTTGCCTAGCTACATGCACCTCCCCTGTCAATTACAGCTGGAGCCTGTTGGCTGCATCCATCTCTTTCAGAAACTTGAACATGAAACGTTTTTCATCAGCCAGGATTGGGCTCAGCAAGGAACAGGTATCAACCAGTTCCCTTGAACTCATTTCGTGTCTGGGCAGCGTCCAAAGCTGACACTATCCCATGATGTTGCATAGGAAAGCATCAGCCACAGGGACTGGTGTATGAGTACAGGAGAATGGAGGGGGACAGTTGAACACTGTTCCTGGTGGGGCACCAGTCCCAGTGTCCCTGGAGGAGGTGCTGCTAGCTCCCTACATGTCCTGGCACGATTGTCTCCCAGAGAGAAGTGGTGTCCTCTACCCTGCCAAGATGTCTGCAACCGTCAGGTGTGGTGTCTAAGGTTTAGTCGCAGTCACACTCTGTATTGAATTTGCTGAGGATTCCTGGTTAGTGTGCTGTTGAGAGGCTGTCTCTTCCAGGCTAAGGGCTGGATGTGGATGTCACTGATGGGTGGTGAAATTGAATCACATGGAGTATCTGTCTCTTCACCCCAGTATGGTCCTGAACTGCATGCCTTCTCCAAGGTTACACCACCATTGTAACCTTAGCTATCCCATCATCTCCCTCATCTGGAGTTTCCTCGTGGTTCCCTGTGGGTGAAAACAGGAAATCAATGGGCAGGTTTCTTGGGACACGTTCCATATGGCCCAGATATATGGCACACATCTCTGCTGGCCATCACTTTGCAATGCCTATCTCCTTCTCCATGTAATAATGATGGAGTGACAGTTGTTCACAGGATGAAATGTGTACTTATGTGTTACGTGGGATTTATTCTCTGCATATTTAATGTGAGTATGCATGGCTACTTCTGGCTATGCGTATGATGTTGGCATGCTTGTAATGGGTGAATTGCATAAATAGGACAACAGAGGGATGCCCATGTACTGACTCGAGGAAATACATTGGACATGGGATTGGGCAGTTGTACCGGTGGCTAACATTGCTACCGCCTTTACATATACACATTCTGATTGGGCATAAATTGCATACAAGCCAGCCATATCAGTGTTCCCCTGTTCCTGGGAATAATCCAGGGCAATGGGCATTATGGCATTGTGATTTTTCTGACAAGATGCATTCCAGAAACCACAGACGTGTGTGGTCAGACCACATGGATGCTGGCATGGCAATGCATGCACCTTCCTGCCTGGCTACTTTCTTTGGCACATGGTCCTTTGTGGAGTTGCCATGTCACAGATGGCCTAAAGAACACACCAGCTCTCGAGAACAGTTTAAGGATTGCTATTGAAACGATTGAGAAAGGGTGCACTATAGGCTGTCCATCTCTCCCGTCTCCCCTCTGCAGTTCCTTCCCTAGCCCAGGTGTTCATGCACCTCAAGATGTTCACTAGAGATCCGTAACCTCAGATGTCTAATAGCTGATGGCTGGTCATGATGGCCTAAAGGCAAATGCCTTATCTTGCTCTCTCTCTGTCTGGCACTTCCTAGGTGGATCCTAACTGGGTCCCCTCAACACTTGGAAAGGTTTTAAGCACTTGTGCCTTACTCAGTATTCCTTGCACGCTCTTGTACTCCTTACCTTGATGCTCCATCCTTCCTCTCCCTTCTCTTTCCACTCAACGTCCATCTTCCTTCCACTATTCTTTCTTTCCCTCCCACACTCCTCCATTATGTCCCCCTCATGGAACTACTCTTCCGCTCTCTACTACTCTCATCTCTCCACTCTCTGCTAGCCACCTCTCTATATGCTCTATTACTCTCCCCTCTATATGCTCTATTGCTCTCCTTTCTCCGCTCTGCTACTGTCCATTCGTCCCTCTCCATGACTCTCCCATCTCCTCTCTCTAGTACTCCTCCCTCTCTACTGCACTCTCCTTTCCACTCTCAACCACAACATTCCACTCTACCCACACCTCTCCCCACTGTCACCCTCCTTTTACTCTCTGTCACCTTATCTTTCTGTCTCATTGACCCCTACTCTTCCTCTGTTATTCTCACTCAATCACCATGCATGCAATCTCACACCCAAGTGCCACTTTCTCTTACCTACCAATACCTCACATTTGATCCACTTTCTGCAATCCTCCTCTATGCTTCTCTGCACCATCCTTCCTCTGCTTGGTCTTTTGGTCCTCCTTCTCCTCCCTTGACCTCGGCCTAACAACTCACAATGCCAGGTCCCTTTTTATCCTCCTCCTTTCCTGTCCATTGAATCTTTATCTTAACTCGTTCTCCAGGCCACGTGCTGGCTTACTTCTCCCCACTGGCTGGCTTACAGGTATACAAGTGAGGAGGAAGGCCAAAAAGGGGCCCTTATTACACCCATCCCACCCAGCCTGGCGACAGAGAAACAAGAGATGCACATCGCTTCTAGGCCCTTCCTCACCATCGTTGATGTATTGCAGAGGCGAGAAGCGTTATTCACTCTGAC
This sequence comes from Ambystoma mexicanum, assembly GCF_040938575.1. Lineage (NCBI taxonomy): Eukaryota > Metazoa > Chordata > Amphibia > Caudata > Ambystomatidae > Ambystoma > Ambystoma mexicanum. The sequence continues at coordinate 626,548,422 of NC_090928.1, read as the reverse complement.
AACCATTCAGACCTATCCGGATGACAGTATTGAGGAGATATAGCTGTCATTGATTGACCAAGTTGACTGATTGCAACTTCGCAGAAGCTGATGATGTCACGACTGACATCATGACATAGATACGTTAGACATGAAGCACATAGGCATCCATGCAAGAAGCTACACAAACACATTAGTTTATTGCTAATAGCCACAAAACAAATGCTTATGACTGACATAGTTAGAGGATTGACCCACATACACGTGTATACCTTTTGCTACGCAGAAACTGCAAGATGCCTAAGAAAACGTATGAACAGCTTGCTCATGGAGTTAGCCTTGTTTTCCGCAGTCACCCCAAGGCACCTATGGCTTCCATCCTTATTCGCATGGACGTCCTTGTTAGTTGTGATTAACGCAACTAACAAAGACGGCCATGCAAATAAGGATGGAAGCCATAGGTACCTTGGAGTGAATGGGGGAAACCAAGGCGAACTCCAGATTACAGGGAAAGGCTGACAGACTGATCCTGCTGAAGCATGCAGGCAAGGCTTCCAGCGCAGACACCATGCACAGCCTTGCTAAGGACACGTAGAGATGGAAAGTTTACAGTTGACCAAAGAGATAGGGCACCTGCAAGGGATATTGCCTAACATCCTCTCAATTACAAGCAGGGGAGCTCCATTTTGTGGTCCCTACACATGTGAAATGAGTGTGTGAGACAAAACCTATTTATTTGAGGCAGACGGAGAAAAGATGTTCCCATCGAGCCAAAGGTAGAAAGATACAATAGTAGTACAGGTTCAAATCCGAATGTTCTATCTCTGTGCCTAGGAGACTGGAGATGATAACTTGTTGCGGAAACACAACACTTTCCGGATCATTCCATTAACATGAATAATTGCACTTGACCTGCTAGCTGTCCAAGGTCCCAAGGCTGAGAAGACCATTTCTGTCCAATCCCTAGCTACCTTCCCCGCTAAGCACACTATGTTGCAGAGGCCAATCATCCTTTTGCTAACCAGTAACTTTGTATTTGTGACACGTAGAGATGGTCTCAGGAGGAGCCACCAGATATGGCTTACCCAATCCTCGTACTAACCACTTATAGATTACATATAAAGTTTCCCTAATTAACCAATCCTTACCCCTGTTAGGCTTTTGGGTTGTAACTTTGTTTTATGATGTCACTGGTTCATAAAATGGGATGACATGCGTCAGGAGGGGGAGAGTTCTTGGAGAACTTTGCGTTGTGTATGCTGCAATCCCTGTCATTCGCCTGTTAATAAAGACAGTGAAATTTGTCCTATGGCTGAGTCCTCCGTTCTTGGGGTAGGGGATTTCAAGGACCCAGTTCCTCTTGCTTGTAATCGGGGTGACTGTCAAGGGTGCCCCTGCCACTCCGTTACACAAGAACATATGACAGGCATTAAGCCCTATTTCTGTTTCATAAGCGGGTCGACCAGTTCTTGGAAAAAGTGGTGCACTCAAAGTATAGTCAATTTCAGAGTTCGTATGACTGCCACCATTTACAATATCAGGTCTTTAAAGAGGAAGACAATCACAGAGAACGTGCCAGTACTATGCAGACAGTCTGGAGTGTCAGTTTGATATGCAACCGTTCAGTGATACTTCTGAAGGTACACTCAATGCCTGTGTCACTAAGAGCATCTGGATTGCCATTTGTATGTTAAGATCACTGCGGTCTGTCAGTTCCTCGCTGGTTACTTCCCAGCTGGGTTGCTCACTCTTTCCTCCACCCCCATGCCTTCTGGGTAATACAGCCCTGTAGGACAGGAAGAAAGAAACTGGCCAATATTGTGAATAACAGGTATGGGGCAGGAAAAGGTGGTACATAGTTCACTTAGCCAGTCACACTTAGAAGGGACGGAGAGTGGGGTCCTTCCACACACCACCCTGACTCTGCCACACCGTTCATTGTCACAGATGGCCTCAATCGTCCACAGACAAAGATTGTAGATTTAAGGTGTTTTATTAAGGTTTTAACCAACTGGTCTGAAAGTCTGGGACTGTTGAAAGTAGGTGGTCCTGTGGCTTTCCCAACACTGGGGAGGAGGGCGGGGGTCCCTCACCCTAGCCTGGCATCCCAAACTCTGAGAATCTCCCCACATACTCTAAAGCAAGTTGACCCTACTATCTAAGTGTTTCTAGTCTTGATTGGGACACCTAAAGGCTGTGGCCTTTTCTATCTATCTTCCTTCAGTACTTTGTAAGGGACACATTTGCACTTCTGGTCTGTTGGCCCAATATCACCAGGGGTTTTCTTCCAGTCTCTCGCCTGCTCACACTCTCTCTCAATCTCTGTCTGTATTACTGCCTGTATCTCAACTCTCCTCCCTCTGTGATCTTCCACGTCTTACTCTCTTTCTACCTGTACTCCTTTCTTTCTTTCTTTCTTTCTTTCTTTCTTTCTTTCTTTCTTTCTTTCTTTCTTTCTTTCTTTCTTTCTTTCTTTCTTTCTTTCTTTCTTTCTTTCTTTCTTTCTCTCTTTCTCTCTTTCTTTCTTTTTCCTCTCAGCTCTAAGATCCCCATCTCATTCTTCTCCCCTCTCCTTTTCTTTTCTCCTCTTTTCCACCATTTTTGCACTACCTACACTCCTCTCCCCTGCCCACTCTTTTTCCTCTCTCGCTACTTACCTTGCTTTTCTGCCAATCTCTTCTCCCTCTCTCGCTGCACACCCCATGTTCATTCTCTTCTCCTGTCTCCTTCTCTCTACTCTCAATCTCCTATCTATACATCTTTGTCCTAATCTGGCCACACTCTCCCTGCCTATCTCTTCCAACTACCCTTCTTCCTGATTCACTCCACCCTCACAACTACTCCCACTACTGCCTTGCACTCTCTCCACAACCTCCTAGCAGTCACTCTCTTTGTCACTCTCGCTATCTCTCTCTATATCTCCAATACTTTCTCCCTCAGCTTTTACACCACTTTGCCACACTACACTCAACTGGTACCACTCTCTCCTACACACAATACCTCATCTGCACTATCTCAGAACGCTGCCACAGTTTCCTTAGCACTCCGTTCCACCATCTGGCTTCCGCCTGGTCTCTTAATCCACCACCGCTCCACTTGATTTTACCCAAACACCTTTCATTCATCTCTGTGCTTGCTGTACTTTTAGAGCCCAGCCTTCCCCCTTGCAATAATCCCCATGCTCTCACATGCATACCTAGGTGGCCAATCTCTGGCTATGCTATCCCAAGAATGCTTCAAAATGGCTTTTGGCCCCACCCCATTTGTAATCTCCATTTGCAGTGCAGCAGCCAGGTGCTCAGGCTGATCATTTTCCATGTGGTTTTCTTCATGTACTGGTAGGTTTTGCTTCCAAGTCGGTTTAGGGAGCATTTGTGGGTTCCTCCTGCTCCAATGCAGTCCCTTCTCAATCTCGGTTCTTTTTCTGCCGCACCACCATACTCCTGGCGTCTGTCTGGTGTTGATAGCCGGGTGTTGAGTGTCTCATCTCTATTTGGCAAGAAAAATCCCAGTCCATTCAATTGATGTTCTTAATTCCATTTCTCTGGTTGCAGTCTGGGTTTTCTCGGTTTCACACAGGTGTACTCTGGGAATTGCGTACCTGAAAAAGACAAAAGAGACCTCTATCCAGAAGAGAGGTTGACAGGCATTGTGAAAGGGACAGTGGTATCAGCAGCCATACACAATGAACACTCAGGGGGGTTTGGGCCTGTGCCCCCCCCCCCGACAGGTTCATAACCCTGACACTGTAACAACATAGGGATATATCTACACCTGTCATTATTGAGTTGGAAAGGTGGAGGTGTGTGGCATATCGCACTACATGAAGACATCTTAAATGGTTTGATTCCTTTCACTAGTAAGTACGTGCCACATGTTGCTTCAATATTGTTTATGTCTATGCCACCCATGTGTGCATGGGGTGAGTCTGAGCATATTGCATGACCAGTAATGTTGTTTTCTGTGCATGCTGCATCATGCAATTGTGTGGCTGTAGCACTGTGGTTGATCTTCTATTTGGCATTAACTTTCTGTTCTCCTGTATGTTTGCACAGGCATGGATACAGACGGAAGATTGGCCACTCTTTACATGTTCACCCCCCCATGCACTCCCTTTCCCCCCAGCTCTGTCGCATGGATCTGTTTGTTCAGCGGTTTGAGGTGATAGTTTTAAGAGAACTTGGAGGGTTTTATTTATTTATCTATTTTTATATTATAATACAGCCATAGAAATGGCTTTTTATAAAACAAGATACATACAGATTACAATCAAAATGTCACCCTTATACTGCATAATACACAAAATGTGTAACAAATTAAAATGTTCATTTTATTACCTTCTATATGCAAGAAATTGAGCAATATATTTTAACCCGAATTGACTAGCTTGCAGTTATACATTACACACTGGATTAGTTGTAGGGAGTGTAATGAGCTACTACTCAATTCACATAGAAGATGTTCTATAGGAGTTCTGGTCAGGAAGTTCAGGACGGATTTGATACTGCGGTTCTGTAGGTTGTTAGGCTCATTCAGTTTCCTCCTTCCCCACACAGCACTCCCGTGCATGAGTTAGGGGACTATTTTCATTTTGTAGGTGTTAATTAGAGAAGACAAAAAAGCCTGCTTGCTGGACTGTAAATCTCTTCAGATCCCCTATGTGTTGCTTAGCCTCCTGCTCGATTTTCCCCAGATGTGCTCCCCACGTGAGGTGACTGTCCATGATTACCCATAGGTAGTTATATTCCTAGACACACTCCACTATTGTCCCATGTAGAGTCCACTGATAGTTTACTGAGACCCTTCTCTTAACTGGTAAAAAGTCATAACTTATTTTTTTTCTGTGCTAAGTTTAAGATTATGGCCATCAGTTGTTGGTTTGTAAATGCTTGCAGGACCGCGGGTCTAAGGTTTAGGAGCAACAATCCAAGTCATGTGAGTTGTACCACGTTTAGGGGGAGAGATTGTTCCACATCAAGATAGGTGGAAATGTCTGCCATGAATAGGTTGAATAAGATACAGCCTTGTTTCAGGTCTATGCACGTATTATTAGGAGATGTTAGAGTGTCCCTTGCATCTAATATTACCCTTACCCTTGTATTCCGGTATAGTGCACTAATGATGTTAAGTAAGCCTTGTGGCATTTCTCAGGCATCAAGTTTAGCCCGAATTTTATTGCGATTGACAGTGTCGAAAGCCGCACTGAAATCGACCAATGCTACGTAAATTGGTTAGTAGCAAAGACTCAATGCGCTCTCAATTAGAGTGATTAATGTCATTAGATTCTCAACCGTAGAGAAGGATTTGCAGAACACTAGTTCGCTAAAGGGAAGGCCTGTTTTTGATCCACCCAATCTATTAGTACAGCCAGGAATAATACCATTGCAAAAATCTTTGCAGGAGCATCAAGCATAGCTATTAAGCGGTAGCTTTTGGGCTCATTATGTGGGCCCTTTTTATACATTGTAATGGTTTATTGAGAACCCACCCTCAACACGAGGCGTTCCTTCCCTCCCCACTCAAGTGGTTATGCAACAAACTGTTTAACAGATTCATTTTTAGCCCTATCTCAGACACATATCATGCCCCTTGGATTCCTCTGCCCTGAGCTAACAATGAGCCAAGAACCAGGCCGGTGAATGGGAAATATATTTATATTTATTTAAATTAAAAGTAATAGAAATTAGCATGAAAATATCAAACACCACTTTATACATGGCACAACACAATCAACTTCTCTCAGCATAAATAAATCACCAAAGTGAAATTAAAAAGAACACAATCACAATTCTTCACTTTCTGCAATTTTCAATTCACAAAATAATTACACTGATCAATCACAAAGGCAATTATCATGTAATGTTGTGCGATTTTGATTTTCCTGCAGGCTTAAGAGGCTAGCAGTTAAATTTCAAGATTGGTACAAAAAAATATATGGCAATTATTATTTCGCCCACACTTTTGGTTTAAAATAAACTAAGTGATTTTTTTTCTCCAGTCCCCACCAAACCCTTCCGCCCCCTGCTCTGGTCGAGGTTTGGAAGTCAGACAGAAAAATTTCAATGATTTCGGGAATTCTGGATTTCAGAGCCCTCCTTAATGAAAGGTCCGTGCTGGGGAAGCTGTATAGAAAGGTTGGACTGATTTAAGAACAAAGACACCCCTCTTCCTTAAAGAAGTCTGGATCAGCTGGACAACAAGGATTAACCAATTAATTTATAGGCTATAGTTTTCAGCACACAGTGGGAAGTGGCTTTGTTAATTTTGAATTTTAACAAAATTCACCCCGTAGTGTTCTGCCAAATGGGGAATTAAATAAATTAATATTTTTGGTTAAATAGGCTAAGGATCTACACAGTCCCTCCCTCCCCAGCCCACTATAAAGGGAAAGGATTCAAGGCAAGCAGACTCCCCCACCTTTTGGTTTCCCAGGGCTCAGTTCTACTTAGATAGCAAGCCTCTGTTTAAGGTTCAGGAAAGCGAGCTGCATCTCAGGACACACTGGAAAGATAGGGCAGGGGTCTGGTCACTCCACTCTCAAAGATGGCCTCCTGCTCTCCACCACATGACTCAGTCAGCTTTGAGGCCTTCCTAGAAATATACAGCTCCACCCAGATGCACTCTCAGCAATCCCCTCTGGTGTCTCCTTACCGCTGTCAGATGGTACCTTCCAGCAGCCTTCTTGATGGTCTGTCTCTTGTCTGTCTGTTCCTGTCTTTCTGTCTGTCTCTTTTTTCTGTGTCCCCCCTGTCCTATTGCAGTCCCCCTTATATAGCAGCGATGACACCACCAATTTTACAATCTTGGGGAAGTACCCTGCAATAATCCCTGCCACTAGGATTGGACAGTTACCCCTCTCTCTCCCAAACCCAGCCTCCAAGACAGGATTGGTTTAGGGGTCTGGCGCAACATATGGCAATTCCCATTTGTAATCACCCTTTGTTCTCCTTTCAACTTTTTGCAACAACTAGTTATGTATCACAACTTCATAATTTTACTAACAACTGTCATACTAAACATATTTTCTGATTCAGCTAATCATGGATAATTAGATAAGCCGACCACCAAATCTGTACCATGTAGCACGGCCATGTGGCAGCTTTATGCCATTTCCATAAAAAGTACAACAGTTAAGAATGTGTACGTTATTAAGCATATTCCTAATTTCATTTTCCACACGCTTACCAACTCTCACATTTGTTACAGGTTCAGATCAGCCAAAAACCTAGTTTAACTGGCCATTACAGTTCCCCGAGTCACAGGTAGATGAATTGTATATCCCCAAAAACACCTCGAAATTACATTAAGAAACTGTACAAACATGAAATCAATCTGCCTTATGGTTGCTGAGAAAAAGGCCTAGATGATATAGCCCTTTTAAATTAATTGTGAATCTTCATGTGGGACAAGGGCCCTTTTTCTGCCTTCTGGTCATTTGTTTTCCCTGGGTCAGCCTGTACCCAGAGTTATTTTGTATCAGTCTCCTTTGTGTTGGAAGTTTGCTCTTTGAAGTGGGTGCCCCCATTTTCACACATATTAGTCATGCTCCAGCCAAGGGTAACGTTTCTTGAATTCAATGCTTTCAGAGCCAGCAGGAATGGAGAACACTGAATTTTGACACCTTTAGCAGGGCATTTTATTGCGGTTGGTCATTAGATGGGAGATGTGACATTAAGGCTGGGAGTGGGTATTTTCTTGTGAGGTGTTTCCCATAGCCAACAAAAGGGTCTGCCTGCGGCTGACATTGTCCATGAAGACAAAGTGGCTTTTCCAAATTCCACTCGAGTTTTTTAGGTGAAACATAATATACATTGCTTTTTGTCTACCCGCACATCATGGTTTGTTTTCCGGCCATTTTTCTGTGAGCAGTGATATATTTTTTTCTCACTTTTTCACATTTGCTCGAGCAAATTCCCTAAGTTTACTTCTCAACTCCCTGTTCCTATCCGTTATACAGCTATCATGAGGGTAAAGATGACTCTTTTTGTTATTTAGCTTTTTTAAAAGATATTACTGGGAGGAATAAGTAGGTTAGGGAAAGCTGAGGAGATTACCTTAGTAATTAATAGGTTGTACACATTTTGGACTTTGTCTGTGTATGACTCTATTCACTCTGACCTCAATCTTGGGTTGATTTTCCGCCTGAGTGAGTCACTCTCCGTGAAAATGTGCAGAAATTCAATGCTTTCTTGAGTAAAACACAGATTAGTGCCTTCTAGCTTGTTATGTTTCCAAATAATGTGATTTTCCCCCTGGATGATTTGCAACCCATCTGTCAGATCTTCTATTCTCTCCTGTGTGAGCATGTTACTGGTTACAATCAACGGACAGTAGTCACTTTCGTCAGTGCTTTGTATTATGAGACCCAGAATTAATTAATAGAAGCAGGCTTGTATGAAACAATAATCTATGGTAGTCACGCTCTTATTGGTTACTCTAGTGAAGCCACCATGCATATATCTGTTGCATCTTCCATTTAGCATAATGAACTCATGTATTTTTAGAAAAATGCTCCACTTCTTCCCCTTAGCATTACTCGATGTTTGTTTTAGATGAGCTGAGGGAATGTTTAGAGCCTTTTCCAGATCATCAAGTTCCGTAACGGAAACTTGGCGTTTAGGTCACTTAGGAGTATAATCGGAATCAAGCCTACCCAGCTCGTTGTCTCCAATATGAATTCTATATGTGGCATTATTTCCTCTGCATGTGTTAGACCCAGAGGATCTTATATATTCATGACCATTGAAACAGAATGCTGACCTAGCCAGTTCCCCAAAATACATCCACCAATATAAAATCCAATTAGTAGATTCTAGCCATCAGACGTAAGCTCAACGGTCGTCCATCAGGAGCACAAACATTGAATGACCGTCTTGTCTGCACAGCTGAGAATGGGCTCGTAGAACACGAAGGGCTTCTCGCATTTATCTAGAAAATCTGATGTGATCCTAACAGACTTCGACGTGCTCTGTTTCCAGGAAACCTGGTTAGTGACAAAACCTCTTCTCGTCGGCTTCGATCTAGCACACGCACCGGCATTACAAGGCCTCAGAGGTAGACCCAGATCTGGGTTAATAACAGCAATAAGAATGGGCAGCAGGCTGTCCTTAAAGCAATTTTTACTTGCGGCAGAATTTATCTTGGCCACGACCATCGAATGGGCAAGATACTCCAACTGTGATCAACCAACTTTGCCAGAGGAGATCTTGCTACTCAATGTATATTGGAATCCAGCAAGAGTAAAGACAACAATACTGCTGAACCGTATTGAAGGTCTGATTGACAGTGCAATGGCTAGTAGGAAGCCCCCGCATATTATCATTATGGGTGACTTAAACGTGGATCTCTCTCTGCACACACATAACTCCACTGGATGTGCATACGCCTGGAACAACCTAATGGATACAAGAGACCTACGCAACCTGCAGTTAGCGGTTGCGAGAACTGCCACTTAGATACCCTCTTGGGAAAGAAATGATGTTGAAGCAACCATCTACTATATTTACACTTCTCAAATCCTTCTGGCACTCTTAGACGCTTTCACCGTGATTTGCACTAAATCTAACGATCACAACATCCTGACGGCGGTGTGGTTCGTGGACAAACCCCTGGCGAGACATCTGAATGCCGGGTTAGAATTAAACTCTGCTGGCAATAGGATAAGATTGTTAGACACTGCCATCCAGCATCTCACGAAAAGTTACTCCGCCCTGGCGAGAACTGACCTCACAATGCCGCCCGCAAATGCAGATTACTCCACATTCTTGACGGGGGAGAGAATGCTCCACATCAAGATAGGTTGAAATGTCTGCCATGAATAGGTTGAATAAGAAGAGCTAAAATGCAGCCTTGTTTCAGGTCTATGCAGGTATTATTAGGAGATGTTAGAGTGGCCCTTGCATCTAATATTACCCTTACCCTTGTATTCCGGTAGAGTGCACTAATGATGTTAAGTAAGCCTCGTGGCATTTGTCAGGCATCAAGTTTAGCCCAAAGTTTATTGCGATTGACAGTGTCGAAAGCCGCACTGAAATCGACCAATGCTATGTAAATTGGTTAGTAGCAAAGACTCAATGTGCTCTCAATTAGAGTGATTAATGTCATTAGATTCTCAACCGTAGAGAAGGATTTGCAGAACACTACTTCGCTAAAGGGAAGGGCCTGTTTTTGATCCACCTAATCTGTTAGTACAGCCAGGAATACCATTGCAAAAATCTTTGCAGGAGCATCAAGCATAGCTATTAAGCGGTAGCTTTTGGGCTCATTATGTGGGCCCTTTTTATACATTGTAATGGTTTATTGAGAACCCGCCCTCAACACGAGGAGTACCTTCCCTCCCCACTCAAGTGGTTATGCAACAAACTGTTTAACAGATTCTTTTTTAGCCCTATCTCAGACACATATCATGCCCCTTGGATCCCTCTGCCCTGAGCTAACAATGAGCCAAGAGCTAGGCCGGTGAACGGGAAGTATATTTATATTTATTTAAATTAAAAGTAATAGAAATTAGCATGAAAATATCAAACACCACTTTATATGTGGCACAACACAATCAACTTCGCTCAGCATAAATAAATCACCAAAGTGAAATTAAAAAGAACACAATCACAATTGTTCACTTTCTGCAATTTTCAATTCACAAAATAATTACACTGATCAATCACAAAGGCAATTATCATGTAATGTTGTGCGATTTTGATTTTCCTGCAGGCTTAAAAGGCTAGCAGTAAAATTTCAGGATTGGTACAAAAAAAGATATGGCAATATTGATTTCGCCCACACTTTTGGTTTAAAATAAACAAAGTGATTTTTTTTCTCCAGTCCCCCCCAAACCCTTCCTCTCCCTGTTCTGGTCGAGGTTGGGAAGTCAGACAGAAAAATCTGAAGATTTGGGAAATTCTGGATTTCAGAGCCCTCCTTAATGAAAGGTCTGTGCTGGGGAAGCTGTATAGAAAGGTTGGACTGATTTAAGAACAAAGACACCCCTCTTCCTTAAAGAAGTCTGGGTCAGCTGGACAACAAGGATTACCCAATTAATTTATAGGCTATAATTTTCAGCACACACTGGGAAGTGGCTTTGTTAATTTTGAATTTTAACAAAATTCACCCCGTAGTGTTCTGCCAAATGGGGAATTAAATAAATTAATATTTTTGGTTAAATAGGCTAAGGATCTACACAGTCCCTCCCTCCCCGGCCCACTATAAATGGAAAGGATTCAAGGCAAGCAGACTCCCCCACCTTTTGGTTTTCCAGGGCTCAGTTCTACTTAGATAGCAAGCCTCTGTTTAAGGTTCAGGAAAGCCAGCTGCATCTCAGGACACTCTGGAAAGATAGGGCAGGGGTCTGGTCACTCCATTCTCAAAGATGGCCTCCCGCTCTCCACCACATGACCCAGTCAGCTTTGAGGCCTTCCTAGAAATAGACAGCTCCACCAAGATGCACTCTCAGCAATCTCCTCTGGTGTCTCCTTACCGCTGTCAGATGGTACCTTCCAGCAGCCTTCCTGATGGTCTGTCTCTTGTCTGTCTGTTCCTGTCTTTCTGTCTGTCTCTTTTTTCTGTGTGTCCCCTGTCCTATTGCAGTCCCCCTTATATAGCAGCGATGACACCACCAATTTTACAATCTTGGGGAAGTACCCTGCAATAATCCCTGCCACTAGGATTGGACAGTTGCCCCTCTCTCTCCCAAACCCAGCCTCCAAGACAGGAATGGTTTAGGGGTCTGGCGCAACATATGGCAATTCCCATTTGTAATCACCCTTTGTTCTCCTTTCAACTTTTTGCAAAAACTAGTTATGTATCACAACTTCATAATTCTACTAACAACTGTCATACTAAACATATTTTCTGATTCAGCTAATCATGGATAATTAGATAAGCCAACCACCAAATCTGTACCATGTAGCACGGCCATGTGGCACCTTTATGCCATGTCCATAAAAAGTACAACAGTTAAGAATATGTACGCTATTAAGCATATCCCTAATTTCATTTTCCACCCGCTTACCAACTCTCACATTTGTTACAGGTTCAGATCAGCCAAAAACCTAGTTTAACTGGCCATTACAGTTCCCCGAGTCACAGGTAGATGAATTTTATATCCCCAAAAACACCTCGAAATTACATAAAGAAACTGTACAAACATGAAATCAATCTGCCTTATGGTTGCTGAGAAAAGGCCTAGATGATAATAGCCATTTTAAATTAATTGTGAATCTTCATGTGGGACAAGGGCCCTTTTTCTGCCTTCTGGTCATTTGTTTTCCCCGGGTCAGCCTGTACCCAGAGTTATTTTGTATCAGTCTCCTCTGTGTTGGAAGTTTGCTCTTTGAAGTGGGTGCCCCCATTTTCACACATATTAGTCATGCTCCAGCCAAGGGTAACCTTTCTTGAATTCAATGCTTTCAGAGCCAGCAGGTATGGAGAACACTGAATTTTGACACCTTCAGCAGGACATTTTATTGCGGTTGGTCATTAGATGGGAGATGTGACATTAAGGCTGGGAGTGGGTATTTTCTTGTGAGGTTTTTCACACAGCCAGCAAAAGGGTTTGTCTGAGGCTGACATTGTCCATGAAGACAAAGTGGCTTTTCCAAATGCCACTGGAGTTTTGTAGGTGAAACATAATATACATTGCTTTTTGTCAACCCGCACATCATGGTTTGTTTTCTGGACATTTTTCTGTGAGCAGTGATATATTTTTTTCTCATTTTTCACATTTGCTCGAGCAACTTCCCTAAGTTTTCTTATCAACTCCCTGTTCATATCCGTTATACAGCTATCATGAGGGTAAAGATGACTCTTTTTGTTATTTAGCTTTTTTAAAAGATATTACTGGGAGGAATAAGTAGGTTAGGGAAAGCTGAGGAGATTACCGTAGTAATTAATAGGTTGTACTCATTTTGGACTTTGCCTGTGTATGACTCTATTCACTCTGACCTCAATCCTGGGTTGATTTTCTGCCTGAGTGAGTCACTCTCCGTGAAAATGTGCAGAAATTCAATGCTTTCTTGAGTAAAACACAGATTAGTGCCTTCTAGCTTGTTATGTTTCCAAATAATGTGATTTTCCCCCTGGTTGATTTGCAACCCATCTGTCAGATCTCCTATTCTCTCCTGTGTGAGCATGTTACTGGTTACAATCAACTGACAGTAGTCACTTTCATCAGTGCTTTGTATTATGAGAACCAGAATTAATGAATAGAAGCAGGCTTGTATGAAACAATAATCTATGTTAGTCACGCTCTTATTGGTTACTCTAGTGAAGCCTCCTTGCATATATCTGTTGAATCTTCCATTTAGCATAATGAACTCATGTATTTTTAGAAAAATGATCCACTTCTTCCCCTCAGCATTACTCGATGTTTGTTTTAGATTAGCTTAGGGAATGTTTATGGCCTTTTCCAGATCATCAAGTTCCGTAACGGAAACTTGGCGTATAGGTCACTTAGGAGTATAATAGGAATCAAGCCTACCCAGCTCGTTGTCTCCAATATGAATTCTATATGTGGCCTTATTTCCTCTGCATGTGTTAGACCCAGAGGATCTTATATATTCATGACCATAGAAACAGAATGTTGACCTAGCCAGTTCCCCAAAATACATCCACCAATATAAAATCCAATGAGTAGATTCTAGCCATCAGACGTAAGCTCAACGGTCGTCCATCAGGAGCACAAACATTGAATGACCGTCTTGTCCGCACAGCTGAGAATGGGCTCGTGGAACACGAGGGGCATCTCGCATTTAACTAGAAAATCTGATGCGATCCTAACAGACTTCGGTGTGCTCTGTTTCCAGGAAACCTGGTTAGTGACGAAACCTCTTCTCGTCGGCTTCGATCTAGCCCACGCACCGGCATTGCAAGGTCTCAGAGGTAGACCCAGATCTGGGTTAATAACAGCAATACAAATGGGCAGCGGGCTGTCCTTAAATCAAGTTTTACTGGCGTCAGAATTTATCTTGGCCACGACCATCGAATGGGCCAGATACTCCAACTGTGATCAACCAACTTTGCCAGAGGAGATCTTGCTACTCAATGTATATTGGAATCCAGCAAGAGTAAAGACAACGATACTGCTGAACCGTATTGAAGGTCTGATTGGCAGTACAATGGCTAGTAAGAAGCCCCGCATATTATCATTATGGGTGACTTAAACGTGGATCTCTCTCTGCGCACAAATAACTCCACTGGACGTGCATACGCCTGGAACAACCTAATGGATACAAGAGACCTACACAACCTGCAGTTAGCGGTTGCGAGAGCACCCTCTTGGGAAAGAAATGACGTTGAAGCAACCATCGACTATATTTACACTTCTCAAAGCCTTCTGGCACTCTTAGATGCTTTCACCGTGAATTGCACTAAATCTAGCGATCACAATATCCTGACGGCGGTCTGGTTTGCGGACAAGCCCCTGGCGAGACATCTGAATGCCGGGTTAGAATTAAACACTGCTGGCAATAGGATAAGATTGTTAGACACTGCCATCCAGCAGCTAACGAAAAGTTACTCCGCCCAGGCGAGAACTGACCTCACAATGCCGCCCGCAAATGCAGATTACTCCACGTTCTTGACGGCTCTTGTTCCGCAAAAGAGAATAATACCTAAGTACACGAAACCCACGGTGCATGTTTTCAACGTACATTTAGTGGAGAAAAGAAAAGTCTTAAGAAAACTGCGACGCATAGCAGAAAAGTCAGAAAGTGCCGGCTTGTGGGAAGCAGTAAAAATCGCTAACACCAATATAAAATCTGGCTACGTAACACCAAACATCAACGTTATCAAGATGATGCTGAACATATGCTACGTGTGATATGCAGCAAGAATTCAAGAGATTTCTGGGCATTGATCAAGGGCAATATTAACATCTCCACGATACCTTTGATAAACACTGTGAGTGATTCTGCCTGGATAGTCCCCACAACAGATATGAAAGCTTGATCAGAGATCTATCATCCACCACATGGGATTTTCTAGCTGGTCATGAGACAATCCTAATGAAAATTAGAAAGCTTAACAACTCGCGGGCCCAGATGGAATTCTACCAACCATGAAATAAAGCAACACATTGTTCCTTGGGGTCTCTTCATATTGGAAGTCTTCAAAAAATGTGAAGAAACAAGATCTATCCCCCATCATGGAAACAAGCGATCGTGGTTCTGATTTTCAAAAAAGGCCCCAGGGACAACCCGAACAACTATCGGCCCATGGCCCTTCTTGATTCCATAGGGAAACTATTTGAATCCCTTTTACTGGACAAGTTTCTACACTGGACAACATCGGCGAAAACGGCAGATCCACTTCAAGCAGGCTTCGTTAAGAACCTGGGCACGACCGTGAACACCTTGGCTCTGAGAATTTTTAAAGCAAAGGTCTTTGAAGGTAGGCCAACAATCTACATCGCCTTCATCGATCTGGTGCAAGCCTTTGACCAGATCGATTGATTGGTTCTATGGGAAAAAGTTAAACATCAGTCCTGCCTGCCTCAAATTTTAAATCCCATCAAGGCACTATACACAGGGACCTCCATGTGTGTGAGGCTAAATCAAGCTGGCCTGCTCTCCTCATGTTTTCAAACAGGTTGTGGTGTTAAACAAGGCTGTCCACTGGCACCGGCACAGTATAACGCCTATATTGCAGACTATGAGGGATGTGAGAACAGAGTGAAGTCCTTCCCCCCAACTCTAGGGGAAGAACAAATATCATGTCTACTTTATGCAGATGACATAATACTCTTGGACTAAACGCCGATAGATCTCCAGAGGCAAATCTCCAACCTGGCCGTTTATCTGAAAGACAACTCACTACAGATGAACAGAGAAAAAACTAAAATCATGGTATTGGACAAACATAAATCTACAAAGAAAATATTCAAGTGGCCAGTTGCCAACCAACCATTGGAGGTTGTGGAATCATTCAAATATCTTCGAGTGATATTGAACAAAAGTACCATTGAAGCGCCGATTCAGGACTGTTTACGGGCAAAGACTCGCCTCCTCACAACTCAATCTGTAGCTATTAACAGAAAACATGGCTGTTTTACAATATCCCCGCTTCTGACGTTTTACAGGTCGAAAGTTGTCCGTAGTCTCACATACGGAATGGAGGCAATGCTCTGCCTTCCAGGATACCATAGCAAAAACTTGAGAGTCAATATTAGAAGGAAGTTCTGAACCTCCTATCTTCCCTCCCAATCTCTTTGGTCAGGAAGGAGCTAAATCTTCCATCTTTAATTTCCATAGTAGCAAGAAACGAGCTGATGCTATATAGAAAAACCTTGCTACCAATGCCGCCCCTTATCTTAAAGATGATCAATAAGGAAATCAAAATCGGGCACTGTAAAAGTTTAGAAATCTGGACCAGTAAGAACAAACTCCTGCTGGCCAAGATTGGCAACACAGAAGCTGACCTCATTCAGAATCCAGAAAAGATCAAGAAAAACATTCTGGAAGATGACTGGATTCGAACTCTGGAAGCAACAAGCCATCTCAAGTCCCCACTGGAGCTCCCTTTGGACGTAAGAAAGGTTAATGAAACTCGCAGCTACTTGATAAAAAGCCCGGATAGGAAACTCTGAGAAAACTTCATGAGAATCCGTTTAAACATCATGCGCACCAACGAAACATTAGCAAGATGGAAAATGATCGATTCAGCAAAGTGCCATTTCTGTACACAAAAGGAAACAACTGAAACTATTCCACATCTCCTCATGAACTGTCAGGAGATGGTCACCGTTCGCTCTCGTCATCTGGGTCCACTATTCAAACACTTAAAGTGCTTTGACGAAGATGAATGGTGGCATTGGCTGATGAGTGGGGAAAAAACCTCTTGGGTGATCGCTGTAGTTGGCTTTTTCCTGGAATCAGGTCTGCTCACCAGAGTTAAAATCGAGGAGACCATGGTCTAAAATGACAAATATCTACATATTCCTGGTGGAATAAAGTGGAGATTCAGCTTCCAGAAGAACTCGTAATGGGGACCCTGGAATCTACATGGATTTACAAAGTACTGGAAGGAAATAGTCGGACAAATCCTTGTAAAAATTGTTTATAATTCAATTGAACCAAGAATAAAAGAAAATTAAATAAATCCAATTTAACAATGATACGATTCAGGGAATATGAATATGACACACTTATTAACAGTCCTCCGATGGATATTTTAAGCCCTGTTTTGGTGGAATCTGTATGTGGTTGCTACCTTCACACATTTGCGTTTCACCTGCCCAAGTCTCTTTCAGAATGACCAAAGCATTGTCCTCAAGATTAGCCCAGATCCCCCTGTTGCTGATAATGTGTGTCCACTAGTATTCCATGCAAGCATGCGTGACTGACTGATAGGGTCTGCTTATTTCTTTAGGTTGGAGCACCCCCGCCAGACATGACCAGCCTTCACTATAAATTCCAAAGGTATTAGCTTACCTGGTATGGGTTGATAAAGGTCTTCCAGATACCTTCCCTCGATACTGCAACCTTCATAGTTTCTTCCACATTAAACGTGAGAATCGTTAAGCATGTTGCCCTGATATAGGTCAGCGGACCTTTCGATGGAGACATGTTAATTTTACTACAGTCATAGCCCATTTTCAGAAACTCATGAGGATATGATAACATTGTGGATCTAACTGCTTCAGAGTAGAAATATACCATTTCCACCACCCGATGCTCCTCTTCCAATAGGTCTAGAATCTTGATATCACGAGACTATACCAGTCGAAGCATACAAATATTATGTAGTAGATTTGATTGAGAGTACAAATGCTGGATGAGCAAAAAAGACTTTGTATTTTGACCCACCAGTCAAGGTCGATCTCCGGTCTAATCAAACTCAGCACAAAGTTGGAATAGCACTCCCGGGGCCTCATTACGAGTCTGGCGGTAAACCTGCTGTTGATACCGATGGACTTGTGACATTTTACCGGCACCTAGCATGCCGGTGCCACCGGGGCATTACAGCGCCTGTTGGGCCGGCAAGCTAGGTGCCAGTAAATGTTGTTTGCCATTCCCGTTGCTAACGGTGCCAGCTCTTCCGTGATGAGTCTGCCAACCTTTGCTGCTGCGCCCGGAAGGGTCAGACCTGTCGGGCGCAGCGGGCCCACCAGTCATACTTGTAATTTGCCGGTCCTGAAACAAGGCTGCTGGTGAGCTTACCGGCACCCTTGTTTGTGGACCGGCAAAGTCATAATGAGGCCCCCTGTCTCTGATCTAGAAGGCTTTTCGGGCAGTAGAGTTGCTCCTCACCGGTGTCTTTATCTGAGGGGGAGAGAGATATTTGTAGTTCTCCATTTGGCCAAATCATGCCAGCGGGGGTGATCCCCATCCTTCAGATTATGGAGACTCTCTTTTACTGGAACTTTAAAAAGGAGGCTAACGCCTTCCTCAATAACGGTATTAACCAAATTGACCTTTTACAATTGACTTTTTGCACAATTGACCTAATTATAGTGGTCCTAATTGACCTTCTGTACAATTGACCTTTATATTATTTTAGTTATTTTATATATGTATTGGATTATAAATAATATAAGGGGATTGGGTGGGGGGTTGCAGGGGTTTTTGGATTGGGTATGGGGGAGGCGAGGGGTTTCCACCCGCATATATGTCCTAATTGACCTTCTAAATTAGGTATATTCTCCAGAGGTCAATTGTGAAAAGGTCAATTAGTATACAACCTCAATAACAGAGTCTTCATATAGATTCTTAGAATGTAACTCTGGTGTGTCCTTTGTCAGTACACTGGGCGAGGCAAAGAACCCTCGAAGGTGCGGTTTATTCTGACGTACCTTATGTTTTAAATTGCTGGCTTTCACTGGCGGCTCGCTGTCGTGCTATTTTGGTTTACTCAGTTTAATCCTGGTCCCTTTGTTCTCCTTGAAAGTTACCATTTTGCTATGCTCCTTTGCTCTGCCTCTTTCATTGTCATTCTTTTTTTTCTTTGTTTTCTTTGTTTCCCTTTTGGAATGGTTAGCTTTCCGTATCGGGTGGTTTTAGGACTCACATTGCGTGAGCTAAAAGAAATAATCTGCTTGGATACTTTCTTAGTCATTCTAATGTTCTTCTTACAGATGGAATTCAGCTTTTTCGTGTTTGCCGCTCTTTTTTTACTTTTCCTAGTTTTAATGATGCAGTATGATAGTTGTTTGATGTTCGATTAATTGATTTACTTTTGCCACCTTCATTGATCTTTCCTCAGGTGATTTATTGATTTCCTCATCTGACCTTATGTGATCCGGAATAATACAGGCCACATTAGTAAGTAATGGTTTAATAGCCAGGTGTTTGGTAATCCTTGTTTAACTGTTCAGTATGCGATATGACTACTTTATATATATTTTCACAATGGTAAACTAGTGAGGTTAGTAAGAAAATAAGCACTTGCAATTTTAAGGTAGAGGACAGGGAGTTTTGTAGAAGACAATTTTCCTCCAGGATGGACGCTGATGTAGGCGTTAGAGTTGTATGCGAGGTCACCTTCCCTGGAGCCATTATCCTCAATATCTTTTTTCCCCTCCTTCTCCAAAGATTTACGCAGGTTATGATCAACATCTGATGAACGGTTTATAGTCATAATCCCGAATTTAGAAATCCCGAAAAAAAAAATCTCGAATAAAAAAGGCCGAAAAAAAAAATATTGAATTTTTTTTTATGACGTTTTTTGTTCGAAATGGGGGGGTTCCTCCCCCAACCCCCCCCTTTTTTAATTTTTTTAAACTTATTTTAATTATATAACTAGAGCCAAAAAAAAATATATGAAAATTCGATATTTTTTTTTTCGGCCTTTTTTATTCAAGATTTTTTTTTTCGGGATTATGACTGACCACCCTGATCAACATCTGTGTCTTCCCCACGTTCACAGTCTATGATTGTGGAGTTCAGTAGGAGAATTATGGGGGTTCATAGACGGATCTTCTTCAATAGTTCTGCGATGTCCATACGTAGGTCAAGTTCTGTACACATCATTGTATTCCTTCTTTCTTTTGGTGTATTCATAATTTGACTGGCAGAGATATCTCTCACTCCCTCCTTGTTGCCACCCATCCTGTTTTAATGGCATGGAGGTATTTGTTGATGTGTTATTAACTACATTAACCTTTGCCTCATGTGCCGTGACAACAGATTCGGTTGTTCTTTATCCCAAGCACGCTAATGTAGAGTTCAAGTGTTCTGATAAGGCATGACTGGAGTTGTGGGCTGTTTTGCATGGAAGGAATTTGGTGATCTTGCTATTGATTGGTTGGTCAATGACCCCACCTCCTTTCCTCTTAATATTGTTATTTATTTTCAAATTCGTCTTCCTTAAATCATACGGATGGGAGGGTAAGGTATTCCATTGGCCTTGCTTCCTCACCACAACTGTTGGCCTCCAAGAGGGGTAGAGTAGTAGGAGTCGCCTTTGTGTTGCTTTCTGTCTAAGCCCTGGCTTCCATGTATCCGGGAGATGGCGTGACAGTGGCATGCGCTGTTTGTATTGCATGTCATGCTGTTGCGCCATGAAAGCAGTTGTGGCCTTCACAAAATGCAAAATCCAGCAACATCATTGGAGAGATTTCCTATGCACATGTTGCTGGGTGGCTAACAGAAACTGGATGTTTAATGGATGTTTCTGGCCACTATGTCCTGCCCATTATAAGGCTGTCTTCTCCCCAACCATTGCATGCAGGGACAATTGAGGATTGTTTTAGGGTGTGACAATGGGGGTGGGTATGGATTTGGTGTCAGCATGTGGGAATTTACTATGAAAATGTTATGTTATGTTCTTTTTCCTTAATGTGACCTTCACCACTGTGGGTGTCTTCATATGCCAGTACTTGTCCCTGTAGAGGTGATTCGTGACCCCACCCAGAGTGACATCATGGCCATGGTCCATGTAAGGACAAAGAACGGTGGCCAATGAGAGTGTGAAAGTGAATAATGGAAACGTCATGGAGAAAAAAATTATATGGTACAAGATTCACTCACGTGTTTTCCAATGAACCCATAATGGTGAATTAGGAATTAGAATGACTCCCTGGTGTGTGGAGTTAATTTCGAGGACTCTGAAGGGCCTGTATGGTGTGGCACAGCTCTAATGTGTTGCCATGGTCACACCCTTGCTCCGGGCTCTGCTTTGTTTTGAGATAGGCCTGCAAACGGATGTGACACATCTTTGCACTTCTGCCCAGTGCACAACTGAGACGGAAACATATCGCTTTTAAGCCTTATGCTAAGTGGCAAGGTGGAATTAAAGTTATCCCTTGCCCACCACCCCTGGGAAATGATAAAATTCCACCAGGGGCAAACAGAGGATAGCACAACGTGATGGTCTTGGAAGCAAGACCATGCAGAGCAACAGAGGTTCGAATCCTGGATCCGCGCTTAGAAACTGAACTCAAGTACGGTATTAGGCGTGTTTTAAAAAAAAACAATTAAATACATAAATAAAAAGTCCCCGCTAAGTCTGAGCTGTCTACCAGACCTGGTGTGTGTGCTCATGATGTTGTGAGAGCTCTGGCCTATTTCTGCTCACCTGGGGTCCTGGGGTGCTGCTTGTCTACCTGTTAAAATCTAGGCAGAGTGAAAATCTACCGCGGTGTGGCTCGGCCTCTCACGACTGACGCACATCTCGTGCATCTCCTCCTTCGACATGGGCCACGCCCCCGCTGACCCGCCCACCACCCCCAGAAGTGATAACATCCATCCTGTGTCACATCTAAGCAGGGTCAGTTTGGCCGCTCAGCTTTTTGGCCCGTGGCCGGGCCGAAACTGTCCCTGGGGAGTGGGGGCCGGTTTCTGGCCACTCCTGGGCCCGTTTGGAGAAAGAAAACATGGAAAACCCCCACTTTTCTTTCAAATTCATTTTTTTTTTCTTCAAAAAGACTTTCATCCTTCTCAGGTTGATAAATGAGAACCAAGACAGGTTGGGTGATATTGTATGCATATTTGTTCTATAAAAAAGATCTTAAGCGTAAGTGCTATACAATAACATATCATTTGGCCTTGGTCGTCTGCTTGTATTCACAGTAATTTGGCAATATGGATCTATACACACATATATTAATGATACATATGGTGATCCATTCTTGTATGAAATGTATATCACATTAGTGAAATCATAACAATATTTTTCGTAGTGAACAATGCCATTTGATGCCACTTCCCGTTTTGTCAAGGGGTGAAAAGTCGTGTTTTATCGTTTCCCAGGATGTCACTTTGTGGTGGGGTTAAATGACATCACTTCGGGTGATGTCATCAGAGATCAAGGGTCGTGAGGCAAGGGTTGGGCCACTTTTTTGAGGCGAGGGGTGGGCCACTTTTTTTGGGTGACCAGGCCTATTTCTTGTCTCAGTCCGACCCTGCGCCTAAGTCTGAGCTTTCTGCTGCTGTCCACAGCTGCAAGCAGCTTTTCCATACTTTCTTTCAAAATGCTACGTTTCTCCACTTTGCAACTATTCCTCTCTTCATTACGTTACCTGTATCCTTTTATTTTGTCCTTCAGTCATGACTGCCACCACCCCCTGCACCTGTGGCCTCCGATTTATTTCTGGATGTTCCTTCCATTCGTTACCATCTTGGGGCATTGTTACTCATTCTTGTCCCATATTTTCCTGTTTTCATTTCCCACACTCTGCATCGTAACCTTGTTCTATGCCTCCTTCAGCCTTTCCTTTTTTTTCTAATTGCTACTCTGTTAGCTCTGCTTCCTATCGCAACTTGGATAATCTCATTTACCCGCCTATTACATACCTCTCCAAGATTGAATGTTGCCCTTTGGAACGCTCATTCCCTTAACAACAAAGCACATTTCGATGGCAGACATTTTTTCTCGGTTCCATTTTCATTTCTTGTGTGTCACTGCAGCATGGATTTCAGCCAATAATACTGCCATTCCTGCTGCTCTTTCTTCTTCTTCCCTTTCCTCCCACTCTCCCCACCTTTCTGGTTGTGGTGGTGGGGTTGGCATTCTTTTTCATTCTTCTTCTGTTCCCGACCCCTGATTCTTCCAGCTGCCTTTCATTTTCCTCATTTGAATGTCACCTTCTTTCTCTTTGCCTTCCCCTCTCATCTTCTTGGTCATCTACTGCCCCCCAGGCCCAGTCTCCTCCTTCTGTGCTAGTGCTGATGCGCTCCTATCCTCTCTTCTTCCTTCTAACTCTCCTTTCTTTCTTTTTGGGTAATTCAATCTCCATTTATCTACATCTTTTTTATTTGATTTATTGGATAGTCGTAAGGCGCCTATAAAACAGATGCTGTTTCAAGGCACCAGAAGGCAAAAGGGGGGGAGGGGAACAAGGGAGAAAGATTACAATAACGGTCCTACTAGGCCTTGTGACATTCAGATCATGCAAGTACAGTAACAAGAAGTGCAAGGGAGAGGGGTGACGGACTGCGCAAATGCGAAGTGTTAGGGTGGGAAGAGAAGGCAGGGCAAGGAGAGTGTGCAAGTGAAAAGGAGGGGTGGGGGCAAAGGGGCAAGGCGGGTTCCAAGGTGGAGGCCAGGTGCACAAGTGCCAGGCAATTCATGGAGTGACAGTCCACATGCTAAGTTCGATGAAGGCGGGAGGCCTGGATGGGAGGCCTGGTGCCCTGTAGAACTCATAGGGAACCAGGCAGCCAGTCACTGCAGCAACGGGTGTTTTAGCAGGAAGGGGGAGACGGAAAGAAGAATGGACAAGGTGGATCTTGAGGAGCTTCTAGAAGTTAAGGAGATCCGGCTAAAGCCTGAGAGGGGCAGCAAGACCATTCCAGAGGGAGGCTCCTGCAGTGGAGAGAGGTCTACCCCCCACTTTCTCTGCTTAGAGAAGTGTCTGATCTGCAGAGAGTTGGAGCTAGAAAACTGAAGGGTTATATCAGGGAGGTATTTGGGGAGAGAGAGTTGGATGAAGTGGGGTCCCAGGCCTCGGAAAGTCTTGTGGATGATGCAGAGTATCTTAAACTTGATCCTAGCAACAACCGGGAGCCAGTGGAGAGATTTTAGGGTTGGAGAGATGCGGTTCCTGGGCTTTGGCCAAGGATAAGTCTTGCAGTCCTATTCTGGATTAGATGAAAGGGGTGAAGGCAGGATGAAGGAAGATTGAGGAAGAGGCTGTTGCAGTAGTGCAGCCTAGAGAGGACCATAGCTCTGGAGACATTGAGTTTCTGGGGGAAGGTGAGGAAAGGAAGAATGCCTCTGAGGAGGTGCAGCTGATAGTGGGCCTTCTTGGCAAGGTCTGTAATGTGAGAAGAGAAGGAGAGAGGGGGGAGTCAAAGATGACACCAAGGTTTTTTGCCTCAGAAGAGGGTGGAGGGAGGGGGCCCATAGAGGGCCGCCAGAGGGTGGGAAGGAGGGAGCGGGGTCCCAATGAGAAGGATCTCAGTCTTACTGGCATTAAGACAGAGACCATTGGCAGCACACCATGCCTGAATAGCAGTTAGTCAATCAGGGATGAGAGAGGAGGAAGTGGAGGCAGCGGAGAGAAGCTTGAAGGAGAGCTGTGTGTGGTCTGCATAACACTAAAGTGACGAGAGAAGGAGGAGATCAAGTGGGCCGGAGGGGCAAGATAGATGTAGAAGAGCCACAAGGAAAGGAGAGAGCCTTGAGGGACGCTGCAGGTGGAGAGTGTGATTGGGGAGAGAAAAGGGCACAGTTGAACCTGGGAAGGTCGGTCGGAGAGGAATGAGGTTAACCAGTCCAGTGCCAGCCCCATGATGCCAAGGGCGCCAAAGAGCCCATTTATCAGGATGGCATGCCTTCGCTGTGTTGAAGGCGAAAGATCCAGTAGGATAAGAATGGATGGAGAGTTGGAATCGAGATTTGAGAGCAAGTCTTCATGGGTGTTCAATAGAGCAGTTTCTGTGCATCTGGCTGCTCTGAAGCCAGACTGGGGGTCGTGGAGACAACCAACAGATTCAGTGTTCTGGATCAATTGGGAGGTGACCAACTTCTTAAGGAGTTTGCCCAGGAAGGGGGTAATGAAGACAGGGCAGGAGTTAGCCAGGCTGGAGTGTTTGGCAGAGGGCTTTTTGAGGAGGATGCACAAGGGAGTGCTTGAGGGGTAGTGAGAAGGAGCTAGTGGGAAAGGACTGATTTCAGAAACTGTCCAAGGCTGGCGCAAGGAAGGCAATGTTGTCCTTGATGGTCCTGGAGGAGCAGGGGAGCACTTGTTTGGAGGAGACTTTCATAGAGAGGATTTGTCTAGAGACCTCATCCGATGCAATGGGCGACAAACAGGAGAGTAGGAGGGAAGGTGCGAAGGGAGGCATGAGAGCAGGGGTGGGAGGAGGGAGGGATGAAGAGGAGAGTGAGTACATGATGTCCTGAGTTTTGGTTAAGAAGTGGGAGGTCAGTGAAGTACAGAGGGTCAGGGATGGCAGGGGAGAAGTGGAGACTGCAGCAGGATTGGCGAGTTCCTTGCAGTTTAGATGCAGACTTGGATATGGGCCTTCTTCTTCGAGCGGATGGAGAGTCTTTATTGCCTTTGGAGAAGGCGACAGGCAGGCGGGTCTGTCTGAGGATGTGCCTGATGCCTGCCTGCCACTTCCGCTCAGCAACTCTGCACTCACGTTTCAGAGAGGCTAGGACAGAATCATACCAGTTGTTGCGCTTGGCGACAGGCTTCATGCGAATCGTCATGACACGGGCAAGGATTTCAAGGGTGTTGGTGATAGAGAGGTGAAGATTAGCAAGGGCAGAGTCAGTGTGGGAGTCCGTGGCAGGAGTGGGCGGGGGATGAAAGTGGGGGAAAAAGCAGCAACTGACACTCGCTTGATCGGTCAAATGATGGAGAAGGAGACTGGCAGTGCAGGCAGAGGCCTAGCTGGTGGGCCGAATAGGTCCTGGTGAGATGAAAGGAGAACATGGTCAGACCAGGAAAGAGGTGCAGTGAGAGGTTTGGAGATGGGGTTGTCCTTTCCTTACTGCTTGTATGCCCAAAGAATCATGAGGCCTGTCTGAACAATATATGCCATCACAGGTCCCCATTCATGACGCTTTTGCCGAAAGAACATCATGAGGCTTGTCTACACAATATATGCAAGCGCTGACCCCCACTTTCCTGATTCCAGTGCCAAAACAAATAATGAGGCCTGTCAGAACAATATATGTAAGCACATCTCCTTGCCATATCGCTGGTTCTGCACAGCTCTTGCACCATCGGCCCTCTCACTTTGGTTTATCCTGCAGCGGCTCCGGCATGCGCTCATAATGTTCCTGGCCTCTCCCCTCCTGGCTTACTAGCATTTTGAAAACACCCCTACCTGCGTGAGAGACAGGATAGGGAAAATGGTCAAGATGTCACTACACATTGGGAGCTTTTCAAGATTAGCAATCCGATTCTAGCATTTGTCCAAGGTTTGTTGAGCTATTGCTCCATAAGCCTAGGAGGAATCTGTACAACCCATGTGGTGGGGACTGGCTTAGAGAGTCATCCCATCACACATCCAGAGTACAGAGGGACAAAGCCCTGCCTGGGGGTGGGGGCCTGTGTTAAAACCAAGGACAGCCATTTGGCCTGATAAATATACTCAGTCCAGGATGCAGTCCCACAACCTACTCAGTTTTTCTTCATCCCTCTTTACACTACACACAAAGTTTACTACACATGCTGCAGCTGAAGTCATGCTAGTACCACCCCTCACCCCCTCACACTAACTCCAATAGAGCCAGGCATAGCTTTCTCTGCATAGTTCTGCACCACTTCTACCTTCTCTCCACGCCTACACCCCACTACATTCACACCAACCCGCTCTCCCAATATACCATCTCTGGAAGCGATTTAAGCAGGTGACAAACACCTGGAGTTACCCTCTAAATATGCACGCACCCCATTTGTCATCACCAGGGAACCCTTAGAAATATACGAGCACCCATGACATGGATTCTTCCAGGCTGCACTTATCAACACTTCAGGATTCGCAGTTGCCTTTCTCTTTCCTCCCATTAATCCACCTTTCCCTTCGACATTTTGTCATGCACAAAGAGGCATCCAAAATGGCAGGAGTGTGCAGTAAAAGTCCACATTACATCACATTACTCCTTGAGGGGGCCTCTGTTATAATGGTGGCAGAAAGGAGGTGGGAGACCTCCCCCTCTGCCCTAAAGCGACTGACGCCACTGCACAGATGCCTACTTTAGTAAGTCTAGAAATAAATTGGTTGTAGAGGTGCACACCTTAGTACTGAATGAGACTTAGTTGAAAGTAAAGAATACTCAATAGATGTAGGTAGACTAAATAGTGCTCCCTGTTGGAATCTATGCTACTAGATTCAAAATAGTGAAGAGAAAGGGATGGTACCTCGAAACAACTCGAGGTACAAACAGGTGCACAAATGTCAGCAGCCCTATAGCTACTACAAATTATTTTAAAACAAAATGTAATTCTTTAAACAAAGTGCTTCAACACAATATTCTTTAAGTAAAAGGTAATATTATTGATAACAGTGACCAATCAGAAGTCTTGTTGGTTTGTGCTCTGTACATGGCATTCAAAATGACGTGATTCTCATAATAACAAGTTTTTCATACAATTCAATCAAAAAAACAGAACACATAAGTATTTGTATTCAGATTCCACAATCATATATCTCATTCTATTAACATTGGATAACAACATAAATATTTAATTCAATTTAGATCTGTTAGACAGAAAATCTAATCAGATATTCTGATATCTTAGACAGGAAAGTGTTGTTGTTGTCCCTTCTGTCTCATACTACGCGTTTCGGGTTTTTAAACCCTTCTTCAGGTATAGATATCAGTTGACTTTTTCTCAAAAGATTGATATAGAATAGTATTAATACATTATTCTCAAATTAATTAACTGAAATAGTAACCAAATTAATTAACTGAAATAGTAACTAAGGGCTGAGTTAGTTAGTCACTTCACTAACCTTTTACTGTGATCACTGATCGTGGTCAGTAATCGTAAAAGATTCTGAGTAGGATATCCCAATCCTATAGACAACAAAAAAGTAATATGTATATTATAAAATCAATCTATGACTTACATATTACCTATCTAGATTGAAGGCGATCTATCACAGGACCAGTAGTTAAAAAAAAGCGCTGGGCCCTGCTCAAAGATCGCAGGCTTTATAGTTATTCAATATTTTTATAATAACATGACTTATGACTCATCTATTATGTTATCTGGTTGAGAAACGTATCATCCGCGGACACGCAACGTGTCTCCACGGTGCCTCGGCATCATCTTGAGGAATATAATGGCGGCTACAATGAAGAGAATAAAGTCTGAGTTGTAACTTGGGATTACTCTATGTCGTTGCAAAAGAGAACATGTGAATCCGTTTTTTAAAAGAGTACAGTACCTTAGGATTAGTTTGTGAGGTTTCCAATTAGAAATCTGTGCCTTCAATGCGTTCTTATTAGGCTCAGAGGTGAAGGAATAGAATCCGGCCTCAGACCGTGATTGTTGATTCACGTGCGCAATCGTTTGGAACCATGCATAATGCGGTAAATGGGCGCCTAGCCTCGTCTAGTGGTCTTTCACTGTTTCGAACAAAAGCAGAGAAAAATCTCTGTATAAGTAATATTAATGCTCGGATAATTACTGAGTATCTCCGGCAGTACAAAGACCGCTAGATCTACGCTTTCAAACGGAAAATGTTACCTGTATGTAAGTGTGCTGGCGTGTCTCCACGTCTCAAAGGGAACGGGATGCTTCCTGTTTCTCCTGCATTTGCTGCGCAACATTCGGCACTGTGTATAGGTCATATCAACTAGAGGGTTCCTCAGAACTAGAGATAACTTAAAGGTCGGCATCTTGGATAGGAAAATGATGAAAGAATTCTTTATAATGAATCTTACGTGAAACCTGTGGTCCTAAAGGTGATTAATGTAATATATCCCGTCAAAAATACGGGTGATGACAAATATTTATATTAAGAAAACCTTGCCGGTTTATAATTATTCACATATTGTATTCCTATATTGCAATGATGGCATATTGTTCTAAGATGAGTCGCTTATCGGTCTATTACTTATATGAATTGGAGCATAGTTCTGGCTCATAGAGAGTTCTTATAGTGGGCAAACTATAATAGGTGTGTCAAATAGACACGTTAAGTCTAACAATATAAAGCAGGTATATGTTTATCCAAATTAAGAATGATTAAAGATGGCATATTTTACACAGACAGTTACTTGTCACAAAAAAACAATATAAATCCCATTCCAAGTTCATTCCTCTTGGGGACATTGAGTCCAATTTGTCAATCCAGAAGGTTTTACTTTGTTGAATCATTGGCACAATATATTGATAAAATTATCCAACCTTTAGCAGGACAGGCCATCTCATACACTAAAGACATCAACCACTTCCTGTCAAGGCTGGCAACGATCCCTTTTGATTCAAGAACGGACATTATGTTCACTATTGACGTGACCAATCTTTATACGAACATCACCCATGAGGGTGGCCTTGAAGCAATAGAATGGGCACTTTTAAATCCAGCAGTTAACATCAAGGGTGACAGATTGTTCATCATACAACTACTTACAATAGTCCTGAATAACAATTTCTTCTTGTTTGAAGTTAAATATTATATCCAAATCTCAGGAACTTCCATGGGGGCTGCGATGGCCCCCAGCTATGCGAATATCTTTATGAGATACTTAGAGGAGACGAATGTACTCAACAATCCTGTGTGGAATGATAAACTGAAGTTCTTCGCCAGATATATAGACGACCTGTTTGGTATTTGGTGCGGCACAGAAAAAGATCTTGAAAAGTTCTTTACTTTCATGAATACGTTGGCACAAACGATTAAATTCACTTACAGAACCAGCAGAACCTCGCTTGAATTTCTAGATGTCATGATATATGTACACCAGGACAAACTATCTACTACTGTATTCACGAAACAAACAGACAGAAATAGTCTTCTTTTGGCCTCTAGCTTTCATCCACCAAACTACGATTGAAAGTATTCCTTTGAGTCCACTATTAAGATATAGAAGGATTGTATCTGAAGAGGATGAATTTGACAGAAAAGCAAACAAACTTACCAAAAAATTGCTTGCAAGAGGCTATGATCCAATCAAATTACAACAAGATACAGAGAAAGTGAAGACTGTTACTAGACAACAAGCCCTATGTCCTAGCGTCAAGAAGGATGCTACTGACATAGTGTACGTTACCACTTACTCACAACAAAGCAGACCGATCAAAAAAATTGTCAAAAGAAATTGGGAGAAGCTATCTTTAGATCTGAAATTGAAAACCTCTTTCCAACCCCACCACTCTTTGCCTACAATAAAAGTAAGTCAATTCTAGACTGTCTGATTAAATCAGATTTTAACACCAAGAAGATATACAGCAATAAATTTAAGGGGACTCTTCCATGCAACAATTGTAACTGTTGTCACAATGTGATGCCAGGCAACTATATACATCATCCATACAAAGGTAATAAGATCCTGTTGAATCATACCTCACTCTAAATGTGATACACGGAGTGTCATCTATGGTATCAAATGTCCCTGTGGACTCTATTATGTTGGCCTCACAGGTAGGAAAGTGAAACAACGTTGGTGCGAACATAAATCCAATGTTAGGCTGAAATTGACCAAATCTCCTGTGGCACAACACTTCACTGAACGGAAGCACACAATCGCCCAAATGCAGTTTGTGATTTTGGAATATGTACAATTACCAAGACGTGGAGGTAACCTACAAAAAATGCTTCAACAAAGGGAAACCTTCTGGATTGACAAATTGGACTCAATGTCCCCAAGAGGAATGAACTTGGAATGGGATTTATATTGTTTTTTGTGACAAGTAACTGTCTGTGTAAAATATACCATCTTTTATAATTCTTAATTTGGACAAACATATACCTGCTTTATATTGTTAGACCTAACGTTTCTATTTGACACACCTATTATAGTTTGCCCACTATAAGAACTCTCTATGGGCCAGCACTACGCTCCAATTCATATAAATAATAGACCGATAAACGGCTCATCTTAGAACAATATGCCAGCATTGCAATATAGGAATACAACACGTGAATTATTATAAACCGCCAAGGTTTTCTTAATATAAACATTTGCCATCACCTGTATTTTTGATGGGGTATATTACATTAATCACATTTAGGACCACAGGTTTCACGTAAAATTCATTATAAAGAATCCTTTTGGCCATTTTCCTATCCAAGATGGCGACCTTTAAATTCTCTCTAGTTCTGAGGAACCCTCTATTTGATATGGCCTACACACAGTGCCGAACGTTGCGCAGCAATTGCAGGAGAAACAGGAAGCATCTCGTTCCCTTTGAGACGCGGAGACACTCTAGCGCCCTTACATACAGGTAGCATTTTCCCTTTGAAAGTTGAAAGTGTATATCTAGCGGTCTTTGTACTGCCGGAATACTCAGTAATTATCCGAGCATTAATATTACTTATACAGAGATTTTTCTCTGCTTTTGTTCAAAACAGTGAAAGACCACTAGACGAGGCTAGGCGCCCATTTACCGTATTATGCACGGTTCTAAACAATTGTGCACGTGAATCAACAATCACGGTCTGAGGCTGGATTCTATTTCTTCACCTCTGAGCCTAATAAGAACGCATTGAAGGCACAGATTTCTTATTAGAGCACGAAGAAACCTCACGGAACTAATCCTAAGGTACTGTCCTCTTTTTAAAAAACTGATTCACATGTTCTCTTTTGCAACGATGTAGAGTAATCCCGAGTTACAACTCAGACTTTATTGTCTTCATTTTAGCCGTCATTATATTCCTCAAGATGATGCCGAGGCACCGTGGAGACACGTTACGTGTCCACGGATGATAAGTTTCTTAACCAAATAAAATAATAGGTGAGTCCTAAGTCATGTTACTATAAAAGTATTGAATAACTATAAAGCCTGCGATCTTTGAGTGGGACCCATCTCTTTTTTTAAGCTACTGGTCCTGTGATAGATCGCCTTCAATCTAGATAGGTAATATGTAAGTCATAGATTGATTTTATAATATACACATTACGTTTTTGTTGTCTATAGGATTGGGATATCCTACTCAGAATCTTTTACGATTACTGACCATGATCACTGATCACAGTAACAAGTTAGTGAAGTGACTAACTAACTCAGCCCTTAGTTACTATTTTAGTTAATTAATTTGAGAATAATTTAATAATGCTATTCTATATCAATCTTTTCAGAAAGAGTCAACTGATATCTATACCTGAAGAAGGGTTTAAAAACCCGAAACGCGTAGTAGGAGACAGAAGGGAGAACAACAACACTTTCCTGTCTAAGATATCAGAATATCTGATTAGATTTTCTGTCTAACAAATCTAAATTGAATTAAATATTTATGTTGTTATCCAATGTTAATAGAATGAGATATATGATTGTGGAATCTGAATACAAATATGTATGTGTTCTTTTTTTTTGATTTAATTGTATGAAAAACTTGTCCTTATGAGAATCACGCCATTTTGAATGCCATGTACAGAGCACAAACCAACAAGACTTCCGATTGGTCACTGTTATCAATAATATTACCTTTTACTTAAAGAATATTGTGTTGAATCACTTTGTTTAGAGTATTACATTAAAAAAAATTATTTGTAGTAGCTATTGGGCTGCTGACGTTTGTGCACCTGTTTGTACCTCGAGTTGTCTCGGGGTACCATCCCTTTCTCTATACTTTAATAAGTCTCTCACTGTCGTGACCGTCGCCTCTGCAAACTTCTGTTCCAGCAAAGCAGCTGCCATCCTCCCCAAATCCTTTACTAGGGGATGCACTCCCAATACCTATGGCATGCCCTCCTCTGGCACCAAAGGTTGCTGTTATGTCGTGCCATGCTTTCACATCCTGATTTCTCAACAAAACATGGGCTTCCACCCTCAACTAGCAACTGCAACCCATCATCACCATCACCATCAAATATGATGGCCAACCTGCCCACCTCTAAAGTGTTCACAGTGCGCTAACAGGGCGGTAGGGCTCCACACCTTAACAATCAGCTCTCCACTTAACCTGCTCTTGACATTTGAACTAGCCTCAATGACTAACCAACACTGAAGATATAGTATAGGACAGGGGTGTTTCTAGGTCTGGAAAAGATCAGGGGCTAAGCTAATGTTGGGACTGGCGAGATTCAGGGCTAACTACAGCCTTTTGGTTGTAGTCCCTGAGCTTCTATCTGAGGCTACAACCAAAAGACCCGGGGCTATAGCCCCTTCATCCCCCCACGTAGCAACTCCTCTTGTAGATGGTGACCTGTGCACTCGGGGGACACACCGAGGAATGAGCGAGGGAGGGCAAGTTGTACGCTCTGGTTGTCTCCCTTTCTAAAAGCCCTCTCAGTTGTGTGTGCACTAGGAACTAAAAAGATGCTTGGAAGTGTGTAAAAGCATGTTACACATAAGGGCACAGCTGCTGCACAAAACAGCCTGTTCACCACTTTGGGGGTCATTCTAGGCTACAGTCTCTGAAAGTATTAATCTATGTCCATTTGCCAACAGACTAGCACCCGTTTCACTTTGTGCCAGCTTAATTTCGCCACCAGTCTACGTTGCCTACATTCAGATTTGCTTTGTGAATTCGGCTGCTCCTTTTTTGGCACCAAAAGTAGTTTTGAGAATCTGCACCAATGTTTCCTTTCTGAATAGAGAGTGAGTGGGGTCTCTGCATAAGGGTGGCTATGCACATGCTCCATTCCCAATGTACATACATCCTGTGAGAATCTCTCTCTATATATATATTTGGGAACGTTTGTATGTTCGGGGTTGGCTCCAGCCCCATAACAGTTGGTGGGCTGAATATTTGACCCAAGGTCGGCATACCAGTCTGGGGTGTACTGGCAATAGTGAAATCTGGCCAACCCCACCCAGTTGCACTACACAGGGCGGCGTCTAGCCCTGTGCTATCAGTATAGGCGTTTTCGGGAGATTACTGATTTTGCGATTTTTCAAAAATAGGACTTTAGGACACAATATAACATACACAAGGCTACAGCAGATCCCACAGGCATGTCAGCTACAGACCTGGGCAATGCTGGGTGGTATGGCTATATATATATATATATATATATATATATATATATATATATATATATATATATATATATATGACATGAAATTGTTATAAAATGGTTACATAATGTTGTTAATGGGTTCAAGTGACACCTAAGAGGGAATTTGCAAAATTAATAGGATAATGTAATATTTTATACGTTTTAATCTGTGATAATGGATGTTTTGTAAATGTGTATTTGGGTAGTAATAAAAACAAACGCAAAGTTGAAGGAAGAAACATATTTCTTTCTCCCTGATTGCATATCGTATTATTGTGAGCATTATTGATATTTTGAAATAAAAAAATAAGAATGAACTAGGCAAAGCAGTGGTAGCTTGTTCAGAGTCATTCTCTTGTTTAAATGAGCTGCAAACAGCATTTGGACTCTCCAATGATAGCAGTGTAGTGATACTGTAACTCGCCAACTCAATGAATTATTTTTTAACTCTGTTTATTGATAATAAACAAGGGAGTCCCCGGGTAGGGCAGCTTCTTGTCTCACAGAGCTTGGTGTATGATTCTGAAATGGGCATTCCAGAATCATACACGAATGCGCGTGCAACAGAACATGGAACTATGTACAGTGATATGACATGAATACATTATAACATCTCCCCTTCATATATAAAAAAAAATACAGATATAGAATGAAAACACTTTGAGATAAACTGAAAAGATGTAAAATATAATCAATACTATTGTGACCTAAGTGATAATACAAGAAAGATATGTATGGGACAAGGAACATTGACATAACTTGATAATAACTGGAAAAACACTATGGGGGTCATTACGACCCTGGCGTTAAGGATTTAACGGCGCCGTAAAAGGTGTCGGCGCCGTTAAACCCTTAACGCCTGATTACGAGGTCCCTTTGCAGGACCCAACCTTAACGGCTGGTTTTACCAGCCGTTAAAGTAGGGTGCCGCAAAGGGACCTTGGTGCTAATTACGGTACCGCAATTTGCGGTACCGTACTTAAGGCCTTCCCCAGTCCCATTGAGCCCTATGGAGTGAAAATGGGAATGGGGAAGGGCCATGGTGGAATGGGGAAATACCGCCCCGCCAACCTTGGAATGGGGCGGTATTTCCCCATTCCACCATGGTGGAGTCGTTACAACACCGGCACCAACTATGGTGCTAATAGCGCCATGGTTTAGCGCCGGGGTTGTAATGAGGGCCTGTATATTGTAAAGGATATGATCAACTGGAGCAGCACTTCAAAAGAATGAAGATGATTTTCAGCTTGCAACACCACCAAGACAGTAATAAACAAAATCCTGCCTACAGTTCCGGACAATTCTTCTGTTCCTTGATGATAATTGATTTTTCTCACACATCTCTGCCGAAAGTTTCCGTATTGTGTCATTCCCTGCAGAAGCAGTGTCTTTTGCATTTATGATGTCATCCCTTGAAGACATACGTTTATTCCCACATATCTCTCCAGAAAACTTTTGAAATGTATCTGAGTTTTCCACAGTATCAGCATTACTTACACGTATGACATTGTTGCAAGACCACTTCTTGCCCGCTTCTAGAAATACTGACTTTCATGAACACTCCATCACTTTTTGAGGTTCCCGATACCTTTACTCCCCTTTCAAAACCTTTTTGGGTTCTTTTATCCTAATCCAATCTCCTTTCTGAATCTTGCTTTCTACCACATGTTATTGCTTGTCGTAATATTTCTTGTACTCTTCTTGTTTTTTCTTTACTTTCCTTACAACTTCCTCCAAATGTATTTCTCTGTTCCTTTTTGTCACCAACCAAGCAGGTCTGAGTCTATTCGTGGCTAATCTTCCTCTCATAAGAGTAAAGGGTTCTTCCTCTGTTGTGGAATGTGGAGTGACTCTATATGTGTTAGTGCTTCTTTGAGCGTCTCCTTCCACGGTAACCTGTTGGCAATAGCCAGTTGAATGATTCCTCTTATAAATCAGTTAATCCTTTCTATTAATCCATTTCCCATCGGATGATACAGCGCTGTAATTCTATACTTGATAGCTCGCGCCTTTAAGAAATTCTGTATCTCTAACGATAGAAATTGTACACCATTATCCGATACCAATTCTTGTGGGTCACCTTCTCTGTTGAAAATTTCTTCCAAAAATTGTATCACTTTCAGAGCCGTAACAGTGCCCTCAGCCACTCCACACTCTACCCACTTAGAGGTATAGTCATTCAACACAATAAAGTATATCTTTGGGGGCTCTAGCATCACGTAGGGGCCAGTTATGTCAATAGCCAACTTAGTCCATATGGAGCTCTGTATTTCCACAGGTTGCAACGGCGTGATACAAGTCATTTTCCCTTCATCACTTACTGTGCATGCAGTGCATTCTTTAACCATATCCTCTAGCTCACTTCACATGTTGGGCCACCAGTAAGCATCTCTCACCCTTCTCTTAGTAAGACTTCTCCCCACATGACCCTCATGGGCAATCACCATTATTTTCTCTCTCAGCGTTATCGGTGGAATTATGCAATTACCTCGATAAATGCATGTATTATCGCTGGAAATATCGTCTTTTATCTTTTCCCATGATTTGATGCACTCATCCACATCTTTCCATCCATTCTCAATTGCTCTTCTCAACTAACTTTGTTCTTCATCTTCCTTCATCGCCTTAACCCAATCTTCCTTTGAGAACCCGGGATGTATATGTGCTATAATACATTCCATGCCTTATTCTTCTGTTAGATCATCGGTATTCATGTGATCATCATTCTCTGATTTACACGGTGGTCGAGAAAAACAGTCAGCCACTACATTGGTCTTTCCCGGGGTGTATTTCACCTTCACATTGTATTGCATGATGATTAATGTCCACCTCCTTATTCGCGGAGATGTTAAGTTTCTTCAAATTTAGTACATCAATGAGTGGCTTGTGTTCAGTTTTAAGATCCACAGGGATACCCCAAATGAGTCCTTTAAAGTGTTCCAAAATCCATTTGACTCCTAATGCTTCTCTCTCAATGGTTGAGTAGTTTTCTTTCTGCCCCTCTCAAGATTCTGGAGGCAAAAGCGATCGGAACTACCACTCCTCCTTGCACTTTCTCTAGCACACCCCCCAAACCAATGTTACTGGCATCAACTGAAATCATAGTCTTAGCACTATAGTCAAACATTTTGAGGGTTGGTACCTTATTAATTAACATCTTAATGTCATTAAATTCCTTCTTGCAATCGTGTTCCTTTGTACATCAGGTTCCTCATCTGTTTTGTTTTGTCAGCATAATGGTCTACAAATTTCGAATAGTATTCTGCTAGACCGAAAAAAACTCAGAAGTTGATCTTTATTGATTGGATCTGGAATTTTCAAAATTGTGTCCACCAAGCTTTCTTTGGGTTTTATACCATTGGCATTTATACAGCAACCCAGATAGTTTACCTCATGTTTTTTTTATTTTGCATTTGTCAATCTTGAGCGAGAGTCCTTTTTGTTGAATAACTTGTAATTCTCCCAATAACTTTGCATCATGTTTATCCTCCGACATCGCAGATATAAGTATATCGTCTTG
This sequence comes from Ambystoma mexicanum, assembly GCF_040938575.1. Taxonomy (NCBI): domain Eukaryota; kingdom Metazoa; phylum Chordata; class Amphibia; order Caudata; family Ambystomatidae; genus Ambystoma; species Ambystoma mexicanum. Next base: position 626,510,918 of record NC_090928.1, on the reverse strand, counting down.
GAAATAGTACACACCTTGAAGTCCATTAAAAAAATGTTGCATCACCCTCTGAAACACGGCTGCAGCTGATGCTAGCCCAAACGGCATCCTCTTATACCTAAATGCTCCTAGTGGTGTGATAAAAGATGTAAGATGCCTGGATTCCTCGTCCAGTACCACTTGATGATAGGCTGAAGACAGATCTAATGTTGTGAACATTTTTGCTGGTTTCATTGTGGTAAGCATTACTCCAATGTTAGGCATTGCTGTCTCATATTTCCTAACCGCAGCGGCTGAAGAATCACCAGAAGCATCCTCTGTGTCCACTAATTCCAGTAATATCCTAAAAAATCCTCAAGGCTTCTGCCCCCACACAGTTCTTCTCTCATGTCATCATTTAATTTAATTTGGCCCCTCCAATCGCCTTTAGGTAAACCTGGAAACTGTCTTGCCATTTTTCCCAGGAGCATATTGGATTACCAGGATGTGCCATAAATTGTACTGGAGCCGCAATGTTCTGCATGTTGTCTTGTATGACTTCTTATTAATTGGTCATGTAAACAATCAAAGTATCTATGCCCAATTAGTCCTGCATAGATATTATTACATATGTGCATTCATATCGTGGTTGTTATAATGAGTTATAGTTTGGTTATACAACAAAGTCTTTCAAAAGTGTGATCTGGTTGGCAAACTTTCTTTATCTACTTTCCTCTGTTCCTTTTTCCTTCCTTTTTTTGTTTTTTACATGGATTTGATTGACACTTCGTTACTCAACTAGAGTAAACATATCACTGATGCAGCATTACTGTTCATACGCCGTAGAAATTGCTCCGGCATTCAAAAGTAGCACCCGTACATATGCTGGTTACACTGTTGACACGGTAACTTGAAATTGTATTTACAAAATGGCGGCACGTAATGCGCGTTTCGGAAGGTGCTTTACTCTAATCTCTGAGCACCGTTGCTGCACGCGGCTTGTGCATCATTTGTAAGATGCCGTGTCACCAAATGCTTTTCAAGAAGGTATTATAACCTTTTCTCCTTCACTTGCCAATGTAACCTTACAGTGCTGTCTTGCTTGATTTGCTCTGTCCGATGCGACGCTTGCCCTTGTTTATTTGCCCACTTTCACTCACGATTGCTTTGTTACTTTGGGTACGCTCGATCACAGCCAGGGACTCTCTCATGAAAACAGACAGCTCCTCGTCACCAATTGTAGTGATACTGTAACTCGCCAACTCAATGAATTGATTTGTAACTCTGTTTATTGATAATAAACAAGGGAGTCCCCGGGTAGGGCAGCTTCTCGTATCACAGCGCTTCGTGTATGATTCTGAAATGGGCATTCCGGAATCATACATGAATGCGCGTGCAACAGAACATGGAACTATGTACAGTGATATGACATTAATATATTATAACAAGCAGTGAACACAAGACATCTCAGTAGCCCTGGGGCCAGTCAATTCCGTCAAAAATGAGAATTGAACTGTTGGAAAAAATATGTCACCTGCCTTACTTCATTTACACTTCTGGGTGGCGAATTGTTGTGAGTTGGTTGCGTTATTTGGAAGAGCAGAGTAATAAGAAAGGAATCTTTTTCACTTCCAGCCTAAATCTCTTCACGTGCATTCTTTAGGGCAAACTGCATTTCTCTACCTTCCATTTCCCTTTAGTACCTTGACAACCATTTTAAATACCGATTCTACTGACAGCATCTCCCATTATGACGTGTGCACAACGCATTGATATATGTCCTCTCCGTGGCTCCTCTAGTTGATATCAAGATGTTTCCTGAACGCTGTGGCACATGCTTCCTGTGTGAGCGGTGCCTCAGAGGCACTTGAAAGTATCTAGACCCCTGAAGTGGGTACTTTCCAATGTCCACTGAGAGGTAAGGTCCACACATACAAAGTCCCAAAAAGAAGAAATAAGTTGAAGACCGAGCGAAGCATATATGGTCTCTCATTTCAGCAATTTATAAGGTGCTGTGTGCCACCGGTAGGGAGATCTTCCGGGTCTGACGCAGTACAATAGAACACAAAGTAACACAAGGTACAAGTAGACAAGAGAGACAGGGAAATAAGCTCTTTAAAAACTTCTAGGAAAGACCAGGCCTTCATATGTGCAGGAAATATCTTCTCACTTCAGCGCCCGCCTTTTGAATCTGAAATGAAATAACAGGGATTTGTCAATGGATAAGTCAATGCAGCAGGCTGTAGCATGCACCTATCCCTCTCGTCAGGTCGTGCTGGGGCATAAAATGGGAATGGGCTCAATTGAAAAAAAGTGTCCATAATCACAATTGCCAATGTGTTGCTTTTGTGACAGACTGTTTGAGTATAAACCAAGGGATAATGTTTTGGGAAAATGTGTTGAAAATTGTGCATTTAAAAAAAAAATATTTTCAGTAATACTGGTGAAAACTACTAACTACACTGTGAAGAAACTCGTGGAACTGGCCCACTTTGGTCAAAAATCTGTCCAACTTTGACAAAAAAATGGGTCCATACTAGCATGTTGGGCCTTCACTTCGGATACTGCCCTATTGCCCTGTGTGCCAGTTTGATAGGGCATTAGGGCACTAGAAGACATTTTCCTGGCTCTCGCAAACATTTTACAACTTCTCTCTTACAGACTGATATCAAGACCACTTATACGCCTTGCTTAAAAGATCTACATTTTTCACTTGGAATGTAACATATGGTTATGACTCTTAGTAGAGTTTGGGCCTTTTCCTCCAGGAAGGTCTGTGAATTACAGGGAGGTTTTCAATGCAGAGAGAGCCGCTGCATGAACAGTAATGGAAGGCTTATCTTGTCTTTCCTATATAACTCGTGGTAATTCTCAAAGTCCCCACTCTCATGACAGTACTCACATTTCGATGTCCCCCACTCCCAGACAAAATAATATACCATACCCTTTATTGTACTTTAGCCATGACCCTGCCCACTCTAGCCTGCTTTATACCCAGCCAGTTTAGAAAAAAAAACATCCGACATGAACACCTTAATCTGATGTGAAAGTCAACACCCAATATGTCTGAAGGAAAATCTCTTTTTTTATTTTTTTATTTTATTTTCAATTTTAACAATACAACAATACATTAAAAACATCAAGGTGATACAAAAATAAACTATATACAAGATTACAAATCACTGAACAAAAATTCCACCCCACCCCTTAATCGTAGAATTCCCATCCGAACATATTCAATTGTCATTTTCAGTATATTGAAAGAAATCTCCCCCATATCTTATTAAATAGCATGTTCTTGTCTTATCTTTTGTATAAAAAACTTTTCCACATCAGCCAGACTAATTTCATGAAACCAAACATCTTTGTGTAAGGTAGTAGCAGTTTTCCAATTCCTTAAGATGATTTTTTTTCCAATCATGGCACCTCTATATAACCATTTCTTCTGCATTGTGTGAAGGAAAATCTCTTGTGACTAAGACATAATTATAAAACCTTAAATACGTCAGAGAAAAATTTGAAATTCGAAGCAAGAGATTTATTGATAGAGGATACCCCAAACATCTAATCGCTTGTGAACACACACGGGCAAGAGTCCATGAAAGGATTTACTTACGTCCAAATCTAGCATTCCCAGTGGGAATCCCATGGTTTGCGTAACTACTCCAAGCAGACACAGCACGTCCATTTATAGAATTAGTCTAAAGAAGTGACACCTTGCAGTAAATCAAGCTGGATGGCTGGACTAAATGAAAATGATGTGGTTGCTTTTACAGAATCTAAAAACCTCAAGGATGTCTTTGTTACATTGAATGTTTTACCAGAACCAGAATCCATAACCAGAAGTTGGGGCTTACCATATCCTGAAGGACACTACCCATTTGGAAGATCTTCAGCATGACCTTTCACTACCAAGTGCAATGTATTCAACAAGAAGACAAATAAGCAATGCTTAACCACTTCTCTAATGTTTAGACACTCAACACTGTGTACTGTCTCACTTGCTCCTTAACGAATCACATGTGGGGTTGACACCAAGATCTACGAATGTCAGGATGTGTGAGCACAAATCAGCAATTCACCAAAAATCATTACATAGACCTCTGGTTTTTCAAAAGGTGCAATACAATCTCTTGGTAAACACCCTCTGTTGGACTATTCTGGTAGTGGCCAAAAGCCACATCAATACAATATAGAAAGATTACTGCTCAAAAAAAGACAGATGTTGATCAACCTTTTAAATAGTCACATCCGTGAACTTAGTGAACAGCTGAGTCGTCTATTCTTCTTAGCTATTTACAAATAATTGTACAGAGCTTATTGTATCCTGCATAATGTACCACCTCCTGCATTCAGATACCGTGATCCAGACCTAATATTCTTTCATTTACATATGGAATTGTTATTATTATTAATCTGCAGGGTTTACACCTCTCGACTAAATGTGCTTCCACTCACAAATTGGCACTACTTATTGTCAAGCCTCCATAATACAGTACTCTTTTTTATTCTTGTGCATTTTGAACGCTACCATTTTAACTTCAAACATGATTTCTGCCTGTTTTCTGGACAGATCGAGTACTTTCCAGCACACCTACATATCCATATGTTGGGATTCTTATGACATCTTCACAACATAGTGGTAAAAGATGGCCCCAAGAACACACCAACTCTCCAAGACAGTTCAAAGGTTTTTATTTGATTTTCCCCTCTTTGTCTAACATAGGGATGGGAGGTCACTTCCTAATCCAGCCGTCTATAAAAGCCAGGCTTGTCACTAGAGACAGGTAAGCCCTACTGTCTAATAACTGCCTGACTGACGGCGAAAGCCACATCTCTCTTACTTCCTCTGCAAACAATCTAGGTGGTTCCTGCTCTAAAGTCCCCAAAGGTAGTCTGCCATGACAGGGCCTTTCAGATACACAGGCCCCACTTGGTCTCTTGCTTCCACAAGCCCCTGTTCCTCTCCCTATGTCTTTCTGTCTCTCGCGCTGTTCTCCTCCTTCTTTCTCCACCCACTGTTTCTCCTTTCTTTCCTTTTCCCTTCCCACTCTCTCCCTCAGAGGTTCCTCTCTCTTTTTCTCTCTAATATCTACCTACACCCTTCAATCTCACTCTCTCCTACTATGCTCCATCCCACTACTAAAACTCTCTCTCCACTCTACTACTTCTCCCCTCTCCACTCTACTCCTACTCCCCACTCCACACTGCTACCCCTCTTTCTTACCACTACTATCCCTCTCGACACACTACTACCTTCTCTTCACACTACTACCCCTCTGTTCACACTACTACTAACCCTATGGCCACAGTACAATTTACCACCCTCATTCCCAGTCACCCCTCTTTCCCTCTTCCACTCAACTTACCAGGCCCTCCCTACTCTATCAGTCTCATTCTCATACCCTCTACACACACTAACAACCCTTTACCAATTTCTCTCACCAACAAATACACCACCTTGCACAATCCTTCAGCATTTCTCCTCCACTCTCTCCTGCACTGTCCTTCCCCTGCCTGGTCTCTTCCTCACCTTCACCCAAATAACCCACACCTTTCTGCTTTCTCTCCACCATTACCCTTTCCTACCCACTCCATTGGCTACCTACTTCAACTGGTTCCCAGCCGCTGGCTTCCTTTTCTCCTGGGAGGTGTTACAGGTGAGTGATGTAGGTGAGTGATGTACCCCTTTCTGATGCGTGGGTCAGCCAGTTCTCAGACATTGTGGCCCGCTATAGCAACAAACAGTCTAAGTGTTCCAGTTCATGTGAGGGCTCCCCGGTCCATACGTGATGCCTGTGATAACGGACTGCTACTCTAACGAGTAGCAGGTAACAATATAGCCCTTGTGTGTGTCCACGTTGTACTGTGGTGCTCTGGTCGGGTGGGCTGCTGTGATTGCCGGTTTGGTAGATGAGGTTTTCTGCCGCGTTGAGGTCTCTTGCTGGTTCAATCCTGGTTGGCTGGTTGCTTGTTCTGCTCCCGCCCGGTCTTCTGGGAACTAGTTTTCTAGGGGAAAGAGAAACAGACTGGGAGCATTGTGCAATCTAGGCATGGTTTTTACTGGTCTGGCGGAGCGAATGGAGTGAATGTGTTTAAATCATCACATTCAAGGTCATTATAGTTTGGCTGGACCGGACAAATTGCTGGTAAAATTACCAGTACCTCTGCCATCCAAGAACTGGAGGTAAATTAGGCCCCAACCGTCAAATAAATGCCAGAATTACCAGCAACGGTAAATCCAGTAATACTGGGATATTAGGCAGTGGAAAGGACACTGTCAGTTTTCCAGTATCCCGCCGGAATAACCGGTGGGATACCGTCAAACTTGTAATGAGGCCCAGACTTCGAGCTGTCCATACTCTCTGCTTTAATTTTTTTTTTATGCTGCCTCATACCTGGGCCTATCAGGGGTCATGGTCAGTGGACATTCTAACGTAATATTAAGGTTGCCTCAGTACTGTGGAACCTCAATGAGTGTGGTAGTAGGGATGTAAGTACTCTGACCATTATTGTAAGTAATTGTCACCAGGATCGGTGATATCTTCGTCAGACAACGTAGACTCTGAAATTTCCCCCTCCCCTGACTCCTCACCTTCTTCTTCTTTCCAAGAACCCTTCTTTTACTTTCTTTGTGATTGCACCTTTTTTTATGTAGATAGGGACGACCCCGGAAGGAAGCCACCGTGCCTCCCAAAAGGGAGACCAACGGGGGCCCCTCCCCCGGGACCGTCCAGAAGGGGAAAAAGCCCATAGGCACAAACAACCCCTGAGCTATCACAATGCTCTTCGGGAGGAGCGGAGCCGAGATACCCTTGAGGAGTTGTTGGCTGGTCAAGAGGATCCGGAGGTACACCAAGAAAGCGTACACAGCAAGAACAGGCAGTCCAGTAAGCGGGCCAGGGACTGGTACACGGGAAGTAAGCTCAGCAGAGGGATCCAAACGTAGAGTAACAAGCAATCCAGTAGACAGGCTTGGGACTGGCACACGGGAATTCAACACAGCGGAGGTATCCAAAACGTTAAGAAATAGACAATCCAGTAGACAGGCTTGGGACTGGCACACGGGAGTATGGTACTGCAGGACGAGAGAAGAAAGGAGGAAACAGGAAGGCAGAATTGGGAGAACAGGAGCGCAGCCGAGAGGAAGGATGAACGGGCAGAACGAAGATGGGAAGGAGGGAGGGTAAGCACAGGCTGGAAGGAGGGCGAAGAAGGCGGGGAACAGGGCAAAGGCACAGGAAGCAAGGAAAGAGCTGAACGAAGCAGCGGAAAAAAGGAAGGCAGGAGAAAGGATTCCGGACTGGGCACGAGGGCCCAACCGGAGGAAAGAGCACTGGAAAAACGGAGGGGGAGCAACCAGAGAAAAACAGCAATGCAGGGCTAGCGGAAAGGAAACCGGAAGCGTTGCAACGCACCTGCGACCCGGAAAGAGCTGGTTATAACTCCGGGTCACAGAGCGTCACAACCAATGGAAACTGAACAGAAAGGAAAAACAAGGAAGGGGCGTGGCTTGATAGCGGCTGAGCGAGACAGGACTAGAGTCTGCGTCGCCAGCGGCTCCACAAACGCCAGGAACTCGGCGGCATGACAGTATGCCCCCTTCGATAGTTTCCTCCCCCGGTTTACCTGGGTGAAAGAAATGGTACTTGCGAAGCAAGGAAGGGGCATTTATATGAGTGATGGGTTCCCAGGAGTTCTCCGAGGAGGGGTAGCCTTTCCATTTGACTAAATACTCTAATCTGCCTCTACGATACCTTGAGTCGCAGAGTTGGGCAACCTCATATTCCGCCTGCGTAGAACCCCGAGGAACCAGGGCCTGTCTAGCCTGATGTGCCCAGGTGTCGGCATAAAAGGACTTAAGTTGTGAGGCATGAAAAACAGGGTGGACCCTTTTGAGGTTGTTAGGTAGTTTTAGGCGAAAGGCCACTGGGTTGATCTTCTGTACTATCTCGTATGACCCTAGGAACTTGGGAGACAGCTTGGAGGGATGGACCCAACGAGGTAAGTTTCTAGTGGAGAGCATAACGCTGGTTCCCACATCCCACCCCGGGACAGGTTGGCAGTGTTTGTTGGCTTGAATGCGATACCGCGCGTGAGCCAACCTAAGGCCTTCCTCTGCCTTCTTGTGTGTCTCTCTAAGGAGGGAGAGTGAGGAATCGACAGATGCTAAACTAGTAGAAAGGCCAGAGACTGGAAGGATGGAGCGAGGATGGTAACCATAGGTACCGAAAAAAGAACTAAACCCAAGAGCGGAATGTGCAGAATTATTATAGGAGAATTCTGCTAGAGGGAGCAACGGGCACTAGTTGTCCTGCTGGGAGTTGATAAAGCACCTTAGGTACTGCTCCAGGCTTCCGTTAAGGCGTTCGGTCTGCCCGTTGGATTGCGGGTGGAATCCAGAAGTTAGAGCTCTTTCGATTCCCAGTCTGGCACAGAGCGCCTTCCAGAACCGGGAGGTGTACTGGCTCCCCCTGTCCGAGATTATCTTATTAGGCATACCGTGCAACCGGAAAATGTCCTGGAGAAATACTTCCGCCATTCTGGCCGCCGTGGGAACCCCGGGCAATGGGGAGAAGTGAGCCAACTTAGTAAACGAATCCACAACCACCATGACACATGTGCATCCTTGAGACGGGGGTAAATCCACAATGAAGTCCGTTGAGATGGTGCTCCAGGGGCCCTTGGGTACCGCACATGGTTCGAGTAATCCGATCGGTCGTTGACGAGAATAATTGCTCCGAAGACAGACGACACAGGACCGAACGTATCGATCCACATCCTCTCTCGTCTTTGGCCAGTAGAAATGCCGTTGGAGATATTCGAGAGTGCCGATTCCGCCCCGATGTCCTGCACGTTTGGAGGCATGACACCAGGTCAACGCCATTTTGCGGAAGGCTGGAGTGGGTAAATAAAGCCTTCCCTTGACAAGGTAAAGGCTGTCCCGAATTTCATAGGTCTGGTCTTTAGGATGTCTTTCCACCTCTAAGCGACCTCCAGAATCCTCCTGAACCTGCCTGAGAAACGTTGATACAACTCCGACAGTCTTGGCCAGGGGGAACATCCGTTCAGGAGGCGTATCTGCCTCTGGCATGTAATCACATCGGCGGGAAAGAGAATCGGCCACGACGTTCAGTTTGCCTGGTATGTATGTGATATGAAAATCAAATTGGGCAAAGAAGTGGCCCCATCGGGCCTGTCGAGTGTTGTAGCACTCGAACTGTCTTAGAACCTGTAAGTTCTTATGGTCTGTCCGAATGGTGAACGGGAACCTGCCTCCCTGAAGTAGGTGACGCCATTCCACACAAGCAGCCTTCATGGCTAATAGTTCTCGTTCTATGACCGACTAGTTCCTTTGTCTGATGTTTAAAGTCTTCGAGAAGTAAGCCACCGGATGTTCTACGCCTTGGACTTCTTGAAGAAGCACCGCGGCTGATGAAGCGTCAGTCTCCAAAATGAAGGGCAAGTTTTGGTTTGGTTGTTGCAGGATGGGCGCGGGACAAAAAGCGTCCTTGAGATCCCCAAAGCTGTCTTCGGCCTCTACCGACCATTTGAATGGGGTTGCTGACTTCTTTAAGAGAGAAGTGATGGGTAATATCTTTTGAGAGAAATTGGGAATAAACCTCCGATAGAAGTTTGCCAACCCCAAGAATTTCTGGTTCTCTTTAACCGAGGTGGGTGAAGGCCACTCAATGATGGAGGACACCTTGTGTGGATCCATAGATATTCCGTGGTCCGACAGGATGTAACCTAGATAGGGTACGGAGGAGGCTGCAAACACGCATTTGGCAAGCTTGACGGACAAATGATTGTCTCTGAGCCTTCGGAAGACTTCCTTGACGTGTTTTTCGTGATCTTCAGGAGTGCTGGAGTAGATCAGGATGTCATCTAGGTACACCAACGTGGTTTGACACAGTAGGTCAGAAAATAATCTATCCATGAACCGTTGGAACACCGACGGAGCGTTAACCAACCCAAAAGGCATTACTTGGTACTCAAAAAGTCCGAATGAAGTCCGGAATGCCGTCTTCCATTCTTCTCCGTCCTGCACCTGGAGAAGGTGATAGGCATTTCTTAAGTCGAGTTTAGTGAAGATCGTGGCTCCATGAACTGCTTGTAGGATTTTGGTGATCAAAGGCATAGGGTATCGATCTTTTATGGTGACTTTATTTAGGCCGCTATAGTCAATACACAGCCTCAACTCCTTAGATTCCTTCTTAGAGATGAAGAACATGGACGCCCCTGCGGGGGACTTCAATGGTCTTATGAGTCCATTTTCCATATTGCTGTCCAAATATTCTCTGAGGTATTGTTTCTCCTCCAAAGACAGTGAAAACATTCTACAGAAAGGCACCAGTGCTCCTTGGGTAAGATCAATGCAACAATCCTCGGGCCGGTGCGGCGGGAGCTCAATGGGAGGCTTTTCCGTTACTACCTCGTTGAACTCCTTAAGGTAGTGTGGCAGACAGTGGACCGTTCTGATTTCACAGCTGTTCGTTGTCTTGACAGTTTCGAACTTGGGCTCTGGTAAGCTTTCTGACTTGCAAAAAGAGGATTGGAACCCCAGCAAGTTCCTAGACCAGTCAATACTGGGGTTATGTCTGCGTAGCCAGCATATTCCCAAGATTATGGGGAAGTGAGCAGCTCTGATAATATCGAATGTGATACTTTCGGTATGTTGTTGTATGGACAAGATAAGCGCTTCTGTGGTGTGAGTGATCATGCCCGAGCTCAAAGTGTCGGGGGGAAATTCTCCCGGGGCCGGCTGGGCCGTCCGCGGACCTCCGGGCATGGAGGCCCCAACTCCTCCCGAGTATCCCAAAAATGAGTATGAGGCACACGTAAGAAGCAAGGTGATTCTGCTGTTTATTAAACAAACGGCAGGGATGGGTCAAGGATCGTACGCGTCCGTCCTGACACACTCTTCCTCTCCGTGGGGCTCGCAGGCCCTTTTTACCTTAGTATGACGCGCTACTTGCGTCACCTGGGAAAGTTAGCAAAAAACCTATCGCCATTCTGGATTGGTTCCTCGACTGGTAGGGTTAGTATAGCATACGTATGGAGAACGTTGTTAGTGGTTGAGGGTCAGTCAGGTGGTATACTTGGGTTGTCCCTTCAATTAGATACATGAAAATTGTTACATGAAGACCCCTGAGGATTGGCTAATGTTAATGGCGTCAGTGATAAGAGCCCCATGTTCTGATTGGTCCACTCGCGAGCCCCCCAGTCTGGGACCATCGCTGTTCCCAGCTCGCGTTGCACCTGTCATTTGCAACAATGTATAACTATGGGTATGTGCAGATAATGCGAGGATTTGTTCATATGCTGGAGGGCAGACTACTCCCACTGCCGCAGATGTCCATTGAGTCGCCTAATTGTTGCTGCCTGTGTCTCAAAACGTGGGATCCAGGCGCCTCCCTCCTCCTGGGCCTGGCACCCTGTCAGGTTCGGCTTGGTCACGTGAGGAGAGACCGTGGTTGAGGCAGAATTCTGCACATTTAATATTGCATCTTCCATTGTGTGCCTGGCTTAGTTTGCAGGTGTGACCTTGGCTTCGGCTTGTGGCATGCGAGTTTGCAACATTGTGCCCTTGACTGTCTGCTCTTGCCGGGCGCATTCTGCAGGGTCAGCAATTGTACTCTTGCTCGTTCAATGTTCATGGAGGCTCTTGCTTGCGGCCTACTTGGGCCTGGTGCATAGGTGGGGACGTTTGATGCACGGCGCTTTAGGTTATGGTACCATACTGCTTTATCCCCAGTATCATGTCTTCGTTATATTTCTCATTGCAATGCATGGGGTAGGAGAAGCGTCAGCAAGCATTTTAGATGAGTTTGTTGTGCGTCTTGCGTTTCTGCATTTTGAAAAGCTATGTGAAAAATAATAAAGATGCGCGTCAGTGGGTGTGCCCGTCACCTACGTCATAGCACTGAATATGTTCTTCGTGTGGATTGGTGTGGGTGTGTCCAGTGTGCATGTTTGCACGGGTGTGCTGACCGTTGGCTAGGTCGTCATGGCATCTCTAACGATGTGTTCATTTACTGTTGAATGGTTCAGTCGAGTTCATCCATGCCACAGGTGTCGGCATGGGCAGGGCAGGCTGGTGGGCAGGCAGGTGGGCAGGCTGGTGGGCACATCCGTATGTTCCTGTACCAGGGTATTTGGTCGTCTGGTAGATAGGCAAACTCCTCCCGTGGCGGGTGTCTGGGCCGCGATCCTCTAGGCCAGGGGCGTGAGGGGATTGGTGGGAGCCTTTTGTTCCATTATTATGATCAGTACAGCTCCAGCCAGTATTATGCATCCAACTATAATCTTCAGTCCGTCCGACAGCCAAGATGGCATCCATGACCATAACAGTGAAAACCAGCTGTCATCCTTCTTCACTCATTTACTTTCATTCATCATTTGGGAGTGCATCTGGGCCAGTTGTGATACTGCTTCAGTCAGTGTACCATTGTCAGCATCGTTAGCAGGAATGAATGTGCAGCATGATTGTCCTATCTTTGCGCAGACTCCTCCTTCCATTGCTGTAAGGAGATCCAGTACATATCTGTTCTGTAGTGCTACCATCCTCACTGCTCGCAGTTCCTCTTTTATTGCGTTGAATCCATTTACTGTAGAATTAATTATCATCATTAGCTCCCATCGAGTTATCTGGAGCCATTTTGCGTTTGCGTAAGCTTGTAGTCCCGGATGTATTATTGACGAGAAGAACATTGCTGCTCTGCTTAATAGTCTGTGTTCTGGTGGGATTGAAGTGAGTGCTCTTTCCGACCTTCCCCATAGGTAATTTCCTGTCAGAGATTCTCCATGTCTTTTCTTTCTATTCAGGACATTGTTGTTGTTGTTCTCTTCGTTCTCTGGCCCCTTCTGAGGTTTTACAGATCTCTTCTTCCTCTTGTTTCCTTCATCCATTTTAGGGAAGTTCGCCATGTTCACATGTTTCTGGGGCACCACTAGTGATGGTACATTAATGTGTACCATTGTGCATATACCATTCCGCAGAGGGGGCAGTGTGTGGTATGCCTTGTCTCCGCAGGCCCAGTAATGGTCCATTAGTACTGCTGTTCCTGCTCCCCCCTCAGGTAACTCCATCACGCTTGCACAGTTGGTGTTGTATCCCACGTCCACTTCTCCTCTATGTTGGTAGCATACCTTAGGTGCAGACAGCGGCAGTATGGTTATTGGGTCTTCATCCTTCTCTATCCACGTTAGCATGGGTACGTACTTGACCTAAATCGTCCAACATCTGTTATTGTGTTCATTAATAGTTGTAATATTTTCTCTTGTTACCATGTTGCTGCCAATCACTCCTATGTCCCATTTGTTGTCCATTTACCCCTTCCCGGTTATTGTTACCAGTGGTCTTTCCCAACATCCTTGTTTACCAGGAACTTCAGTGGCGTACCAGTCACATGGTAGGTATTGTAGTGTTACTTTCTTTGTTTCTCCCTTTTCAGGGCCACTTGTCATGTACCTGAATGCTTCAGCATGCAAACTGGTCTTGTGGTAACTCAAATAAGTCTTGAGGAAGTTGTTTTCGTATGGATATGTGTCTCGCGTTTTCCATACCAGGTTCACCACCGTCCCTTGAAATCTCCCTTTCGTTTGGAACAGCGCCAAGTATATTATACATCGTGCTGTCTTTTCATCTATTTCCGTGGCAACAAATGTTCGGGAAGCACTCATGGCGTATGGGATCAATGAGCAGACGTAGCAGCTGTCTTCTGTTGTCTGCTTACCTATTTGGGTCATGTGTTGGTACCACATGTTGTTCGAGACGTGTGCTGAATCTGTTATGTAGTTATCAATACCTTTATTATCTGAGTATGTGCTGCATTTAACTCTATTTCCCTTATGTGGGATCTTGCTAGTACCACCTGACGTGACACCTGTTGCAGCCGTGTGTGGGGGCATATTAGGTTTGGGTACAGCCAAAATATTGATAGCATAACTTTTCTGCCATACAGAGGCAGCCAACAATCCGGTGATCATCAAAATCCCTATCATCTTTATTACAAAAGCTAGTCTCACCGGCATTTTGCTCTTACCTTGCTGCGGTCCGGCAGTTTATTCTTGCGACGTTAAAGTTGCCCGCCTGAAAATTCTCAATAGGCTTGTTATTAGTGTTAGTTGTTGTTTTCAAGCTCTCTCTATCAAGTAGTCGTTCAGTGCCCAGGCGAAGAGCTGTTCCCACGCCAATCTAAGCGATCTATCTCTTAGGGCAGGAAAGTGTTGGTGAAGATGGGGCATTGATTGTTCTATGGCCAAGATAAATGCTGTGTAGTAGACACGTACCCTCCTTCTTTTCAGGTACTTTGGCCTTTTTATGTGATAGACAAATTGGTGTGATAGCTCTTCAGGGTAGTTATCGTCTGAGGGTAGCATCTACTCCTGGGCAATGAACTTTGTTAGTTATCTGTTTTCTTAGCAATACAATAATACGCGGTACCTGCATGTGCGAGAAAGAAAAAAGAGAACATTCAAGTGTTTACATGTGTATATGTGCAAGACAATGTCCTTCAATTAGGTCGTTACTGCAGTGGGTAGGGGGTCGATGGGCAGAGGGTTTGGGCTCAGCTGGCGGAAGTCTCTTTACTCTTTGATCGTGTGACCATGGGGTGGGCGGTATAGGAATTACCAGTTTCAGTAGTTGTCTCTGGGGAATCTGGGGGGTGGCAGGGTATGGAGACACTTAGGTCGTCAGCTGTGGTAGAAGTCTCTTCCTCCGTGGGTGACGCTGTTGCTGTTCTTCCAATGGCCCTGTCGGTGACGCTAGGGCGGGTCTGGAGTTTGCAGATCTTTACGTCGTGTAGGTGATTCCAAGCACGTTTGTCCTGCAATTTTACTGCTCTCGTAGATACCTCCTCTACCAGGTGGGGGCCAGTGAAGCGTGGGCTGTTCCACTTTCTATTGAAATTGCGTAGTAGCACGTGATCACCTTTAGCAATTTTGCACAGTTTTTCCTTTTCCAATTCTTTATCCGCGTCTTCTTGTTGATCACTCTTAGACCTGCCCCGCGCGCGCTCGAGCTGTTGAGACACAAACACTACACTAGTAACCAAAGAAGACACATATTGGTACATTTCATCACCAAGAACAGTTGCAGTGTTTTCATAGTCTGTGAATGCCCTTGATGTTGGCGTTAGAGGAAGGCACATTTGTCGTCCGGTCACCACCTCATGAGGAGTGAGGTGGTGGTCGGAGCCTGGTCTATTCCTCAGCTCAAATAGAGCTAGTGGAAGGCAATACAACCAACTCTTCTTTGTTGTTTGCTGTATCTTTGCAATTGCCTCCTTCAGTAGGCCATTCAGGCGTTCGCATACACCGTTGGCCTGTGGGTGATATGCACATGCAAATTTATGCTTGATGTTCAGTAAGGATGTGATGTGCTGGAACATTTCATTAGCGAAATGCGGGCCATTATCCGACCGCAGTACCTCGCACACTCCCCACCTGGGGAAAACCTCCCTCACTAGAAATTTGGCTGCTCTAAATGCATCTTGATGTGAGCAGGGTCCTGCCTCAATCCACCTGGAGAATGGGCATACCACTACAATCATATACCTATTTCCTTGACATACGTTGATCATATCAACATAGTCAATATGGATGTGCAGGAAAGGTCCCTCTGGCCGGGGTATAGTACCTTTTATCACTTTCAGCGTGTGACCGGCCGTAAACTGTTGACATGTGAGAAAATTGCTGATAAAATTTGTCACATGGGAATTTAACTCGGGACAGAACCAATCTTCCCTAATTCGTGCTGCAATAACTTCCTTGCCTGTGTGGGCTGGGTGGTGGAGTTGGCTCAGGGCGGTGTTCAATAGTGCCAATGGCATTACCATCTTTCCAGTGTTACCCTGGCGCCATAGTGCGTCAGTTGGTGACATTGTACATCCTCTTTTTACCCATATTTCTTTTTCTGCCATTGGTGCAGCCGCTTGTAACTCCATTATCTGTGTGGCTGGGAGATGGGTATACCCTTCTCTTATCAACATCTCTTTAGCTATCCCCCTCCCTCTCCCTCTCTCTGACTCTGGGGGGTTCCATATCTCACCAAAATATGCAGCATACTTCGCATGTGCGTCTGATGCTGCATTTCCTTTTGAGATATGATCTTCTCCATTAGTGTGTGCGGTACATTTAACCAAAGCTAATTCTTGTGGGTCATTTATTACTTCAATTAGTTCAGCTAATAAGAGAGCATGTTGCACTGGGGTGCCGTCAGCTCTCCTAAACCCTCTTCTCCTCCATTTGGACAATCCTGAGTGGACAGTAGACGTGACATATGCGCTGTCAGAATACATAGTCACTCTTTTGTCAAAGCTTTCCTTTAACGCCAAGATCAGTGCGACCAATTCTGCTGCTTGAGCAGAGTAATGTTGTGGTAATTGTACGCATTTCTCCGCCGCACACACCGGTTCCTCTGTCATTTTTACCACTGCTGCCCCAGTTCTCCTTATCCCATCACTTTGGTCTATTGTTGATGACCCATCAATGAACAAGAGCTCTCCTCCATCTAGTGCGTTCTCTTCAACTTTTCTAGTACATGAGTACATTTCGGTAGTCTGTGTACAATCATGTGCATAGTCTCCTTCCTCAATTACTTCCGCTATAAACCTTGCAGGGTTAACTGTGCTGCATCTAACAATTGATAATTCTGGTCTAGATAAGATGATCTCATAACCTGACGCCCTCTGTGTGGTTAGTGTGGACTTAGGCTTGTTCAATATTGCAAATAGTGCATGTTCCACAAATAGTGTGGTTGGGCACCCCATTGTGATTGATGATGCTTTCTCTACCGCAAAGGCAGCTGCGGCGAGACCTTGTTCGCAAGGGAAATGTCCTAACATCACAGGATCCAAGTGACCACTGTAAAATGACACTGGTTTGTAACCCATGCTTGTTTTTTGAGCCAACACTGCTTTCATTACTGCTGAGTCGCAATGTGAAAATATGAAGAATTGTCGTTCATAATCTGGGGTGGCCAGTACCGGAGCAGTTGATATTGCATCTTTCAGTTCATCAAAGGCCTCTTTCATTTCCATTGTCCACCCCAATTTTTTCTCCCCTTTGTTAGCTTCTTTTAATGCCTCAAGTAGGGGTCCTATGTATGAGCTGTAATCAAATACCCATGCTCTACAGTAGTTGCACAGTCCCAGGAACTGCTGCAGTTCCCTCACTGTTTGGGGCAACGGCGTTTTTGATATGGCCTGTGCTCTTTGTGGTGCAATCTTTCTTCCGTATTGGGATATGAGCTGACCAATGTATAGTACCTGTTCCTTACAGTACTGTAACTTTTCTTTGTCTACCTTGTAACCCTTTTCAGCCAATATTGTCAGCATCTTCAATGAGTCCTCTCTGCATCTTTTTTCGCTTGTGCTGCAAATTATTATGTCATCAACGTACTGCAACACTGTGCTTTCCACTTCAATGTTACCCAAGTCCATCTGTATTACTCTGTTGAAAATTGAGGGTGACTCGCAGTACCCTTGTGGCAATCTGGTGTGTTTCCATTTTGTGTTTCTGTACGTGAAGCTTGTTAGATCTTGTGAGTCTGGGTGCAGGGGTATTGAGAAAAAAGGCATTTTTGAGGTCAATCACTGTAAATCGTGATGCTTCTGCTGGAATGCCACACAATATTGTGGCCGGGTTTGCTGCTATGGGGTATTCTGCTTCCACTATGTTGTTCAAGGGCCTGAGGTCCTGGATGAAACGCCAAGACCCTCCTTTAGCTTTGCGCACTGGGTATACAGCTGTGTTACATGGTGATTCTGATGGTACCAATATGCCATTATTAATAAGGGCCGTTATTGTTTCATATATGCCCTCATCTGCCTCTTTTGATAGTGGGTATTGCTTCACTCTAGGGAGTATTGCACCTTTTTTCAATTTTATTCTTACTCCCCCGATGCTCTTTATGCACCCCACGTCATAGGGACGAGTAGTCCATAATGATGTTGGTACTTTTGCCATATCCTCCTCAAAGAAGGGAACTGGGGTGGATGTGGGTGCTTCAAGTGCCATTGCAATTTTCTGTGCCACTTGTTTGTATGTCACTCTTAGCCATATGTCTACACTCATCATAAATACCATTTCACCTTCTTCCTTTTCTTCTGAAAAGAGCTCCTCGTCTGACACCTGGGTGAGCCTGCATCCCTCTGCTAGGGCTATCACTGCCCTCCATGCTCTTCCTTCTCTGTCTTGGGCGTGTACTGCGATGTAATCAGCAGTTGGTATAATGCTCTCCATGCTCACTGAAATCACCTTTCCTTCTGGTTCATTGGCTGGTGTTTCTGGCCTGAACAAATAGGCTGTTGGCCTCCTCCAGATCTTTCCTTCTATTCCTGGCATCCATGCAAATGCCATGTCTGTTCCATACTGGAATAGCTCGCCATCTACTGGCTCAGCCCTAATCACTGTCTGTCCACAATATGCTTGCATAATTTGTCGTGCAGTGAGCATATTTATTCCTGGAGTGGAGCAAATTATGCCGTCCTCCGTAAAGGAGATCGTCATATTCAACCTTCTCATTATGTCTCTCCCCAGTATGTTTACTGGTGAGGCCCTAGAATATAAAAGCGGGACAGACATGTCATAATCCCCTATTGATAAGGGAATGTTATCAGTAAAGGGAACCAACCCCCTAGCCCCAGAGAATCCTTGGGTGTTCATGGCTTCACCTGACATCTTAAATTTACCTTCCCTTATGCAAGACCGGGTCGCCCCGGTGTCAACAAGTAACGACAATTTTTTGTCACCTATCGTTACCTCTATGCGTGGTTCCTCCGCACTATTCGGTGTTACCGACAGGATGGGACACACCAAGGAAGTCCGTGGGCTGTCCTATTGTGGGTATAATGATTGACCACTTCCTGTGTAAGGGTTGTGTCCCAGGACCGTCACCCTTCCCAGTTGTGTTTGCTGTAGTTGTGTATTGGTGGAGGTTATGTTATGGTCTTGAATTTGGGCAGGTTGCTGTAGTGCCTGCACTTGGGGGTGTTGTGTTATCGCTACCTGTTGTTGTGGCAGTGAATATGTCTGTGGCTGTTGTTGTGTTACTAGTTGTTGCTGCCCATTTCCCGGTTGCAATGCCTGCTGTTGCTGGATGCCCTGCTGTTCCTGTGTAGGCCCTTGTTGTCCCTGTTCTCCCCATGATGGTGTCCCTGGTCTCATTCTACATGTGCGTGACATGTGCCCTAGCAATCCACAAATCCAACATACCGGTGGTTCCCTGTTCTGCCATGGATAGCTCCCTGAATTGTCCTGGTATGCTGGTTGCCCGGTGGGGTAGAAATTTCTTAATCCTCCTCCTTGCTGTCGTGTGTTGTAGCCGTATCCCCTTCCCCTCATCATTCCACCCCTTCCCCTGTTATAATTATAATATCCAGCTCCTGGCGTTGAGTATCCTCCTCCCATGTTAGTCGTGTATGGTTGGGGTGGTGGCAGCTGTTGTGCTACAATCTGTGATGATTGTATTTGGGAGGGATTTTGTGCAGCCACTACTTGTGTGGGGTTTTGAGTCATTGTTGCAGGTGTAGTTATTAGTGCCCCTTCCATCGTGTATTTAGTAAGTTTTTTCTGTACCAATTTAGCCTCTTCCGCTTTTCTATCTTCTTCCTTTTGTTTCATCTTTTCTTGCCATGTCCTACAATGATGTACTATCGTCAGTTGTATTTCTGGCCATGCTTTTGCTTCCATCCCCACTACCTTCTTCAGTTGTTTCTGAACTGCTTCTGGGAGCCCTTGTATTAATATATGATAGAATATTGCTGGTGTTTTGTCCCATTGTTCTCTTGTTTCCATACGCCACTTCTCTTGAATTTCCTGGATATAATCAACAGGATCTTCGTTGTCACGCATCTTGCGTGAGGTAATCGCTCCTATGTCTGATGTGTCTGGGTACTGTACCCTCAGCGCTTGCCATAATGCATGTCTGCAGTTTGCAAATGGTGCCCCATCGTGTGATGTGTTTGTTATTGTGACCCCGGGGAAGCCTGCTCTCTTCCAGATGTCATCTGCTGCGTCCCCCAATATTGATGGGAGCCTGCACTTTATATTTTCCTTGTCTGCATGCTTCAAAGGGACGTATTGTGGTCTAACCCCTCCCCTCTCCAGAAGTGGCATTAAGTTGTGTCCTGTTTGACCCCCTGGGTTCCACAAAATTGAGTCCGCGCACCCCTCCTCTTCTTCCGTTTCTTCTACATCGTCAATTGCGTCCATAGGTCCCCTGCTCGTAACTGTTTCTCCTCCATCTCTTCCCCTTCTTTCATTATTCCCTTTATTTAATGTGGGCGTGTGTATTCGTTCTCCCTGCCTGCGCCCAGGGAGGTCTCTAAGCCTACTTGCATAGGGTGTCAGTTCGTGGGAGAAGGGTGAGAGTTTAGGTGGGCATGTTGTACGTAGTGAGTGTGGGGTGGTGGAGCATGTTGGACGGGATGATGAGGGTGTAGCTGCACGTGTCTACCTTCCCGCCATTCCTTGCTCCTCCCCCTCATTTCCTTCCAGTTCTTCCTTTCTCCTGCAGGCCCATGGTGAGTCTCTATTTGTCCGGGTGATGTATAATTTATCTAGGCTTTCCCTTTCACTATTTCTTCCTTCCTTCTCCATTCCTTCTTCTTCCTCACTACAAAAGTCATTCGTGAATGGCAACCCCCAATCTGTCTTTTCCCCTAATCGTTACTGTTTTTAAGTCTATTAGATCCGTTCCTCGCGTTTCTTTTTTTACCAATTACTCCCCTTTGTGCTGATGTTGTGGCTACTTCTGTGTCTCTGTGTACATACCTCCTTATTTCACTCTCCCCTCTCCTATCTTCTCTTTCCCCTTCATTTTTCTCAGCTATTACTCTACCAATTTCCTCTCTTTTCTTTTTTAATTCCTCCATTACTTCACTACTCATCTTTTCCAATATCCTTTCATCTTCTTTTTTCCTTTCCCATCTCGCCCTTTCCCGTTCTAATATACTCTCTATCACCCTCCCTTCTTCGTATTTCCTTGTCATTTCTGATAATAATCTCCTCTTCCATATTGCCATTTCTTTTTCTTTCTCTTCTTCCTCTCTTTTCCTGTCACGCAGTGCTGCTCTGGATACCCTTTCTGCTACTGCCTTTACCCTTTCGGCTTCTCTCTTTTGTTCCTCAGTTCGTTCCCTCATTTTGTCCAACTCATTCTTACTTTCTTTCCTTTCCCGTGCTCTCTCTCTTTCCTCTCTCTCAAGCTGCTTGATCAGTGCATTCTGCTCATCCCTTAATTCTGCTAATCGTTCCTCCAAAATCTCTTCCTTTTGTCGAAACAGCTCTCCCTCCTTCCTTTTCCCCTCTTCCCCTTTAATTTCACTCTCCCTGGTATTATCCTCGTCCATTTTCCTTACTACCTCCTTCTCTTCTCCTGTTAATGAGCCTCGTAATTTTAATAGTACCTGCGCAGCTACCCACTCATCATGTCCTATTTCCGCTATCTGCTCTTCTCCAGTCCTCCCCTCCCCTACGGGCATCTTCCTATGAGCTGATCCCGTCGTACTAGTCCGCTCCCCTCCCGTGTGGCCACCTGTAGCTGTATATGGTGGCGGGCTGTATGCCGGGTTCGAGTACCCCTCAGCCGCCCTTAATTGTTCTCTTGCTATTTCTCCTAGTTCTTTTAAAGGATACAACCCCCCTCCCTCCGTTTTCACTACCATCGCTAGGGGTATATCGTCGCATCTGCTCCTTTTTTATTTCATTTTCGTTTGAGTTGTTACTCTTTTCTCCTCCCCCTTGTCCGTTCCCCGTGTTCTGTGTGCCTTCACTCTCTTTTTCCCCATTCTCTCCTTCCTCCTTAATCTCCTTTTCTTCCGTTGTTTCCCCCACAATGAACATTCCGTTTGGTCCTGGTCGGGACCATTGGAACATCCTCCATGAGTTAAACACCTCCACGTGGTGTGTCAACTTCTTCCCCTTGAATGTGTTATGCAGATAGTTTAATAGTGAATGTTGGGTATATGGATCGAAACTGCCATTAGGCGGCCATGGTGTCGTCATTTTCTTGACCGTCCCCTGTGTCCATTCTATGCTGTATTTGATCAGTTTCTCCCTATGGGGTGACAGTGTTTTACATATATGCTGCAGCGGGGTAGTGAGGGTGTTTCCCCACCCTCCCGATCCTGTCCCCTGTCACATAGTAGCACTTCAATTGTTATTCTCCCTATCTGGTAGCGGTTATCTTGCTAACAGTGTACGCTATACAATCTTAGATCTTTACCTGGCCCCGTAATTTTAGGGACTTGCGATTGTCCGCTAAGGAAAAATAGTAAAATATAACATTTGCATTTGTATACTTTTTTTTTTTTTCTTTTCTTCCTTTACCGAACACCTTTACCGCCCCCTGCGGCCGAGGCGCACGTAGCCCCCTGCGGCTGCGTGCCCCGTGTGACGTTCTTGTACAGCCGTCCCACTTTCTTTTACCCCTCCTCCTCTTTCTTCACTTGGCGTGGCCGGCGTTCTCCGTGCGCGGCCACGTCCCCCTTTTCACCTTACCCCGATCTACTCGTTATCGTTTATCTCCGTCTCCATTCCCTTACCATTACTCTGTTCCCCACCACTCTCCAAAAAATGCCTCGCGTTCGAGATATCCTATGAAAGCCCTACTGGTGACGTCACCGATCTCTTCCAAAACTACTGGTAAGTTCTTTTCATGTTTTTAAAAGTTCAAAATACGCTTGTAATCTACCCCCGTTAACCCCACAGCTGTCTTCCTGTCACGCCTGGAACAAGGTAATCAACAATATAATCGGACTGCGCACGCTGCGTCGCCTCGCGTGTGATACGCCCCTCTACAGGAGGGCTTAACCAGCCAATTATCTTCTGTATTAGGCAACCAGCTAGCTACCGCCTACAGGGAAACGTCATCTATCTATCGAGTTTCCTGCTCGATCAATAGGGATCCTTATCTACTCATTGATCAATAATCACCAAATCATAGGAAACCGCACATACACACACCCTTACACGTGGTCGTGACCTAGGCCAATCAGTGTCTACAGGCGGCCGCACGTGATGTTTTCGTGCTCCACCCCCTCCTCTTCCGTAACGTAGCGGACTGCTCTCGCACTTGTCCAGCCACCATTCACTTCACCGTCAACACTCATTTATCAAACCTTCGCCGCGCACCTGTGTAACACCTCCCGCCTCCCGTATTCTATTCCTCCCCCCTCCCTCACAATTTCACATTGCTTGTTGGGCGTGGCATACTCACCAAGTTCTCTTGATGCGGGGCCGCTCGACTGCGTGCACCCCTCCAAGCGGCTCGCCACCTCCCCTCGTCTGGACCACGTCTGGACACTCGCCAACCGCGGGCGGGATACTTCTCAACCGGCTCCCGAAGGCCAATATCCGGATTGCGCTGTCCGGTCGTCTCGCAGTTCCGCGATGGTCCTGTAGTCCTCAAAAGGGGGCAGCGGCAGAGGGGGCCGCGCCGCCGGGCCTCCTTGCAATGGGAGCACTTGGAAAAATAAAATAAAAGCAGATCTTAAACAGATCTCAGCAGTGCCTCCAACTTGTCGGGGGGAAATTTTCCCGGGGCCGGCTGGGCTGTCCGCAGACCTCCGGGCATGGAGGCCCCAACTCCTCCCGAGTATCCCAAAAATGAGTATGAGGCACACGCAAGAAGCAAGGTGATTCTGCTGTTTATTAAACAAACGGCAGGGATGGGTCAAAGATCGTACGCGTCCGTCCTGACACACTCTTCCTCTCCGTGGGGCTCGCAGGCCCTTTTTACCTTAATATGACGTGCTACTTGCGTCACCTGGGAAAGTTAGCAAAAAACCTATCGCCACTCTGGATTGGTTCCTCGAGTGGTAGGGTTACGTATAGAGAACGTTGTTAGTGGTTGAGGGTCAGTCAGGTGGTATACTTGGGTTGTCCCTTCAATTAGATACATGAAAATTGTTACATGAAGACCCCTGAGGATTGGCTAATGTTAGTGGCGTCAGTGATAAGAGCCCCATGTTCTGATTGGTCCACTCGCGAGCCCCCCAGTCTGGGACCATCGCTGTTCCCAGCTCGCGGTGCACCTGTCATTTGCAACAATGTATAACTATGGGTATGTGCATACAATGCGAGGATTTGCTCATATGCTGGAGGGCAGACTACTCCCACTGCCGCAGATGTCCATTGAGTCGCCTAATTGTTGCTGCCTGTGTCTCAAAACGTGGGATCCAGGCGCCTCCCTCCTCCTGGGCCTGGCACCCTGTCAGGTTCGGCTTGGTCACTTGAGGAGAGACCGTGGTTGAGGCAGAATTCTGCATATTTAATATTGCATCTTCCATTGTGTGCCTGGCTTAGTTTGCAGGTGTGACCTTGGCTTCGGCTTGTGGCATGCGAGTTTGCAACATTGTGCCCTTGACTGTCTGCTCTTGCCGGGCGCATTCTGCAGGGTCAGCAATTGTACTCTTGCTCGTTCAATGTTCATGGAGGCTCTTGCTTGCGGCCTACTTGGGCCTGGTGCATAGGTGGGGACGTTTGATGCACGGCGCTTTAGGTTATGGTACCATATTGCTTTATCCCCAGTATCATGTCTTCGTTATATTTCTCATTGCAATGCATGGGGTAGGAGAAGCGTCAGCAAGCATTTTAGATGAGTTTGTTGTGCGTCTTGCGTTTCTGCATTTTGAAAAGCTATGTGAAAAATAATAAAGATGCGCGTCAGTGGGTGTGCCCGTCACCTACGTCATAGCACTGAATATGTTCTTCGTGTGGATTGGTGTGGGAGTGTCCAGTGTGCATGTTCGCACGGGTGTGCTGACCGTTGGCTAGGTCGTCATGGCATCTCTAACGATGTGTTCATTTACTGTTGAATGGTTCAGTCGAGTTCATCCATGCCGCAGGTGTCGGCATGGGCAGGGAAGGCTGGTGGGCAGGCTGGTGGGCACATCCGTATGTTCCTGTACCAGGGTATTTGGTCGTCTGGTAGATAGGCAAACTCCTCCCGTGGCGGGTGTCTGGGCCGCGATCCTCTAGGCCAGGGGCGTGAGGGGATTGGTGGGAGCCTTTTGTTCCATTCTCCCACTTCAAAAGGTTCGCCATCAACCCCTTCAACCTTCTGATCTTCTTGCTTAGCGATTCTCTTCACTCCCTGCTTTTCTGCCCAATGCGTATCCATGAAATTACCCGCTGCCCCACAATCGAGTAGGGCTAATGTGGTTACTTCTTTGGTGTCTACTCTGAGAGTAACCGTGAGAACCATCAACCGGGAGTCCTCGGACATCTCCGCCGAGGACATAGAAAGAGGAGCGTAGGGACTAGGACCAGCCCCTCGGTAGTGTGTCCCAACATTTACAAAGGGCGTGCGTTTCCCGACCTTCTGGGCGGTACATCTGGGCAATCTCTTAGTAAGTGTGAGGAAGACCCAGAGTACATACACAGGGAGCTCTCTCTGTGCCGTTTCCGCTCTTCAGGTGTGAGTGGGGCTCGAGTAGTGCCGATCTGCATTGGTTCTTCCTTAACGGTCCGTTGGAAGGGCATTGACGTGGATGGGTGAGTGTCCAAGAGAGGGGGTACACTTGACTTAGTTCTTCTCCTTTCTTGATGTCTTTCTGTCATTCTGAAGTCAATTCGGAGGTTAGCGGTCAGGAGCTCAGCAAAGGACACAGGTCTTTCAATCCGAGCTAGTTCGTCCTTTAGGTCCTCCCTTAAACTCCGCCGAAATATGGCATACTGAGCCTGCTCCTGCCAACCAGCTTCAGCTGCCACCTGTTTAAAGATGGTGATGTAGGTTAAGAGATCTGAACTTCCTTGACAGATATCAAGGAGGTCCTCCGAGGCCAGAAAGGTACTTTCGGTTCGCAGAAAGGTTTGCTGTATCAGGGTTTTAAAGGCGTTGTAGTCCTGCAATACCTGGTCGGGCTGGTTTACCAGGGGGGTGGCCCAAGCCAGGGCATTCCCGGTCATGTGGGTAATCATAAACCCCACCTTGGCATGGTCAGATGCAAAGGTCTGGGGGCGAAAAGAGAAGTGTAGATTGCAGGCGTCCAGGAACTCCTTGACCCTTTTTGGAGAGCCATCAAACTTTCCCGACACAGGGGAAGTGGGGGTAAATCGGTTGAGGGTCTTTCACGGTCTGTCAGGCGCTGTTGTAGGGTGGCATTGGCTGCCTTGAGGTTCTGCATCTCCAGATTCAGGCTTTGTACAGCGGCTACGAGTTCTTGTACCTGCTGCGAGGTGGCCATCTCTTTTTGGCGTCGCAAACTGTCACCAGGATCGGTGATATCTTCATCAGACAACATAGACTCTGAGATTTCCCCCTCCCCTGACTCCTCACCTTCTTCTTCTTTCCAAGAACCCTTCTTTTCCTTTCTTCGTGATAGCACCTTTTTTTAATGTAGCTAGGGACGACCCCGGAAGGAAGCCACCGTGCCTCCCAAAAGGGAGACCAAGGGGGCCCCTCCCCCGGGACCGTCCAGAAGGGGAAAAAGCCCGTAGGCACAAAAAAACCCTGAGCTATCACAATGCTCTTCGGGAGGAGCGGAGCCGAGATACCCTTGAGGAGTTGTTGGCTGGTCAAGAGGGTCCGGAGGTACACCGAGAAAGCGTACACAGCAAGAACAGGCAGTCCAGTAAGCGGGCCGGGGACTGGTACACGGGAAGTAAGCTCAGCAGAGGGATCCAAACGTAGAGTAACAGGCAATCCAGTAGAGAGGTTGGGACTGGCACACGGGAATTCAACACAGCAGAGGTATCCAAAACGGTAAGAAATAGACAATCCAGTAGACAGGCTTGGGACTGGCACACGGGAGTATGGTACTGCAGGACGAGAGAAGAAAGGAGGAAACAGGAAGGCAGAATCGGGAGAACAGGAGCGCAGCCGAGAGGAAGGATGAACGGGCAGAACGAAGATGGGAAGGAGGGAGGATAAGCACAGGCTGGAAGGAGGGCGAAGAAGGCGGGGAACAGGGCAAAGGCACAGGAAGCAAGGAAAGAGCTGAACGAAGCAGCAGAAAAAAGGAAGGCAGGAGAAAGGATTCCAGTCTGGGCGCGAGGACCCAACCGGAGGAAAGAGCACTGGAAAAACGGAGGGGGAGCAACCAGAGAAAAACAGCAATGCAGGGCTAGCGGAAAGGAAACCGGAAGCGTTGCGACGCACCTGTGACCTGGAAAGAGCTGGTTATAACTCTGGGTCGCGGAGCGTCACAACCAATGGAAACTGAACAGAAAGGAAAAACAAGGAAGGGGCGTGGCTTGATAGCGGCTGAGCGAGACAGGACTAGCGTCTGCGTCGACAGCAGCTCCACAAACGCCAGGAACTCGGTCGCATGACAGTAATATAGGCGTTACCCGTGAGTCTTTCCTTTCTCGCATTCCTTATATTTTGAGGAAATACTAACGCCAATTTGAAGGGATGTAGTAAAATCACCACTTAAAGAAACAATACCCTTGTTGACTGTATATGATCAAACTGAAGAAAAGTACAGATGAAGCCGGATGAACAGTTTGCAAACTCATGCTCCCACCCAGGCCTCCCTGGAACAATCCACTGGCAACACGACAGGAATGGGCAAGAAACACAAGTAGCTACTCAATAAATCCCCACCAGTAGAACACCCAGAGCCTCAGCCCAAGAGACCGCAGAACCTCTAGTCGAGATCCCCTGAACCAATGGAGGTTTCCTGATCAGGTTTCACATATCCACGTCGCTTACCAAAACGGACAAAAAAAGGATCACATTTTCTCCATGATTCTCCTCTATACCAGAATCACTCAATGATGTTTATGTTTATGTTTATTGAGTTTATATAGCGCTTTACACCAAAATGCTTTACAGAATAACAACAGGTATAGTAATGAATGAAGCATAATTTACAAACATGAAACAAACCAGTGGTACAGTATTTAGACGAGTTTACTCAGTGGAGGGAGGGGAAAGGAGGGAGGGGAAGGGGGGGCCGGGTGACCTCCTACGCACTAAGCTGGTTATAGTATCCAATTTGGAAGGGAGACATCTTTGTCTTGGTTGATGTCAGAACAGATTGTAGGTAGACATTTTAGACCTGGTCTAAATCCCTGGCAATAATATAAAATATGTAGGGCAGTAAACAAGAGCTCCCAATTTTCCCAATGTCTTGATAGAAAAGATTGCCACAGAAACAGCGTCTTACATAATAGCCATGTTAAACCAGCTTCCATCAGGGGCTTAATAGGTGCACCTTGTTATGCTTTGAGAACAAAAGGTAGTTCCCAATCCAGAATGCAAAACCTCCAAGATGGGCTGAAGAGAATTAATCCTCTGAAATATATACTAATACGAGACTCTACCACTTGAGTCGACTCAACCCCAAGCCACACAAAAAGCTCTACTCGCTGCCCACTGAACGTTGAATGTAGCTGTAGCCAGGCCTCCCTGAAACCCATTAAACAAGAAATCCATTATGTTGTGGTGCAGCACAGCATAATGGATCGGGAACCCTTAGAGAAACACCATTTCAAAAGGCTACCCAATGGTGTTTGTAAGCCCCCCAGATATAGGTTCAATAGGAAGTTGCATTGTACTGGCCACTTTCTCATGAAGATCTAATCACTGGGGACTCGTCCACTTGTCAACCAAACTGATATCTTCAACTGACAGTATTATGAACCTCAGGGGCGATGGAACAACTTCCAAAACAATCCTGTGTTTGTCAATGGCAAGTTTACTTGAATTGGGAAACAGGAACCTATGACCCAAAAGGGCACAACTAGCAAGCAATCTGATCACTCCCTCCAGACCTTCACCAGCATGATGGAAATGAGAGGAAATGGAGGAGACAGAAAAGGTCCACTGGCCATAGGAGATAGAGCAACACTGTGGCACCAGTTCATTCTCTCAGGTGGGCAAGTAAATCCATTATTTGGGACACCCTATCCTTTGTAGATCACGATAAATGCCTTCTGTGACAGGGGCAATTCCAGGGAGGATGGCAACACCCTGCATACATAGGCCCTCATTACGACCCAGGCGTTGGACCATGGTGCTAATAGCACCATGGTCCATGCCTGTAACTTACCGACTCCGCCATGGCAGAATGGGGAATTACCGCCCCATTCCGAGGTTGGCGGGGCGGTAATTCCCCATGCCGCCATGGCCCTTCCCCATTCCCATTTTTGCCCCATTGGGCTCAATAGGAATGGGGAAGGTGCTAAGTACCGTGCCGCAAATTGCGGCACCGTACTTAGCACCAAGGTCCCTTTGCGGGTTGGTTTTTAACGCCTGCTGAAAGCAGGCGTTAAATTCCCCAACCCACAAAGGGACCTCGTAATCAGGCGTTAAGGGTTTAACGGCGCCGCCACCTTTTACGGTGCCGTTAACCCCTTAACGCCTGGGTTGTAATGAGGGCCATAGTCCAGTTCTTGGTTTTTCACCCGTTAAAAGTATCAAGGACAGAATATTCTTCTCCACCCATGCAAACATCAGGTCTGGTACTTCTGCAGAAGTTTTGGACTTGTTTGCATCTTGTTGATACATGAATGTTTTTGTCACAGCATTGTTCCCCCTGAATAAAGCCGCACTGTTGTTTATGGCACTCAATAATGTTTGTAAGCCATTGAATACAGCTTGTAACGTTCTCCAGTTAGAGAGATGTGGCTTGCACCTGAGGTCACCATCGTCGGATCCCATGGTCTGAAAGAAATCCCTTTTCCAGATGGCCTAGTCTTAATCAGAATGGACCTTTTCCTCCATTTGAGCGGAAACGCAAACTGGTATCTCTCAGCCTGCTGCCGACAGATTCCATAATGATAATATGTATGTCGCGAGATGTTTTAGGTGGACACTTGTAAAACCAAAAAGGTGATCACTGGAAGGTACCAGGGATATCATGGCTGGCATGTTTCTATTTATTTAATAGCCCTTTAATTGGCCTGTAGAAGCTTCAATCTGTATCTTTCTCTATCATCTGTGATGGGAGAATCACTGACTCCTGGCCATGCAAATCTGCCCCCTATAAACTCCAGGTTCTGGATGGAATCAGCAGTGATTTCCAGTGGTTCCAAAGGAAATCTAGACTCTCTAAGTGACCTGAAGGGATTCCTCTGCAGATTTTGCATGAATAAGCCAGTCACCCATGTATATGTGAATCTGCTTTACCTCCAGGTAAATGACACCAATCACTGTGGTGATGATCATCTTTGGGAAGTTTGTGGTTGCTTTTGCCAGTCTTTATGGTACATCTTTGTACCGGAAATGTGTCCTATTGGGACCGACCATAAATTGAAATATAATGGAAAGCATCCTGTTGTCAAATCAACATCAAGAATTCTCCTGGGCCTTTTAGCAGTGTCACCTGTTGCAGAGTTTCCATCTTGAAACAAAAGGTGGGAAGCCATTGGTAGAGCTTCCTCTGGTTCACTATGGGTCAGAACCCTCCTGATACCGCTGGGAAAAGGAAACATCTTTGTTAGACGCTACAGCGCCTGTAACATGTGAGAACAGATCAAATGGGCCTTTTTTAAGGGGACCCTGAATACTGAGATCTAGAGCTTTCTTCGGCTGCTATTTGGTAGGTGTCAGAGTCACTACTATCCAGAATCTGCTGGGAGAGTGCGATACTGCATTTTACATACATATAATGTCATCTTATATTAACTGATCCCACTCTGTCACGTAGTAGGGGATTCAACAACACCAAACCAGCAGCATCACTCTGATTTTTGTTAGTCAGCACTGCTTTTGTTTGATGATGTTGACATATCAGTTGTACGCTGTCTAAACCCAGAAGAAAACTATTTGTTTACAGATTTGTAAAACGTTTCCCTGCTGCCATTTTTTTTTTATAGTAGGGCTCTTAGCTGGCCTTCTCATAGCAGACATGGTTTTCTGCTTGAGGAGATTAAAGAACCTCCTGTCTTCTAGTGTTCCCTCCATCATGCCTTTGACCTCCACCATGCCTTTGAGATTGATGCCTCACCAAGTGTATCATGGCTTGAGTCAGTATTCCAGTCATGTATACAAAGGTTTAATCCTACTGGCACTGTAACTCTGCCGTCAGAAATAATGGAATTATGGAATGAATTACAGTGGGCCTCATCACAAGTTGGGCGGTAGCCCTTAAATACAGCGGTAACGCTATTACTGCCTCATTTAAGGGTGCGCCCAATCTCGAGATGGCTGGAAAGTTTGGAGTCTTACCTCCAGCTTTTTGCTGGGAGCTTACCGCTGCACTGCTACTCGTGATCTGGCGCTAACAGCGCCGGACCGAGTAGCGGTAACGCTCTTTGCGTTGGCGTTGTTAATCAATATGTTTCTTGTTCTATCATAGTTTAAAAGCGATAAGGAGGCGTTTAGCCTATACTGGGCTTAATATATTTCATCACTACCTGTTCTTAGAAAGAGATCGCAACCGGGGTAGGCTTTCTCATATGTATCGCCCACCTTCCTGTGCATGGGGTTGCAAAGAGCCATATCCTCAGCTGCCCTGGTGGCTGTTCCTGTGTGTTTAGTGATCTGGAGTCTACATCCACTATGTCTGCCAATGATTCCCTAATTCTTTGACCACATATATCTTTGGTAAATGAACTTGAAAAGCAAGATCCTTCTCAGGAGCATTCCATTCACTAGTCATTGTATTCCGGGTAGTTTTTATGATGGGAATTTGGGGTACCCCTGGTGAATCATACCTGCTTAAACAATTAGCATCATCTGGATCTTCCACATCTGGTTGAAACGTCAAATTATACCAAACATGGGACAATATCCCCCCAAGACGTGTAAAGCACTCTGTTGCTTCCCACAGCTATGTCCATGCCCAGTACTTACCATAATAATGTTAATAATAATAATAATAATAATAATAATAATAATAATAATAATAATAATATGACTAATAATAATCATAATCATCATAATAATAATACCTCTGGTCATTTTTCTTTAGTAATATAGAGACTGTTTGTTTCCTCATCATCTTAATCCTGTCATTCATTTTGGAGCAATAGATCAGTGCTTTTGATCCTCACTGATGGCCATAGCTAAGGCCCCAGTCTTGGGGATCCAAGGAGAGATTGAAGTTTCTCTGTGATGACTATGCATGGGCTTTTTATTAATGTGTTTTCTCCATTGGAGCCACATTCTTGTCCATTCATCTACTCTTATGATGACTCTCTTGTCGTTAATACGAGCATTCAGAGCGGTGATTAAAATGCTCGCTCTCTCTCTGTCTTGAGTTATCTGGTAAGACTTCTCTCCGCATGACAACCTGCTTTTTAGGAGAGGGTGAATAAGAGAGGGAGGTGGATTCCCTGTTCACCTCACTTGACAAGTCTTGCAACAATATGTACTAACAAACAGGTAGCAGGGGGCAACTCTCCTTAGCAACACATCCAAACGTAAGCTCTGGGTTTATGCTCTCATACCATACCATATTTACACACCCTCCTCGTTTGTGCTCTTCAGTGAAGTCATTGAGAGTTCTCGGGATCTGCTGTAATCGTTTGACTCGCGCTGGCTCCCCCGGTGTAGTCATTGTCCATTATGAATTTTAACTGTGATTCCATCTGCGTTCCCTGTGGTAGATGGAATGGAGTTCTCCTCCTTCATGGACCTGGGCCTCACCAAGGTCCATGACATGCAGCAGATATTCCACCATGTGACACTCTATTAGCTTCAACCATGCGGCAGGGCTGCCCTTTCTCTGTCAGGTACAAGAGGGCGGTTAGCGACTCTCCCCCTTATAGGGTCATGTAGTAGGCAGGCCAAGAGGGGTAAGAGTCATTGCTAAAGTACAATACATTGAATGGGTTCTTATTATTTGGGGAGGTCAGAGACCTCAAAATGAGAGGAATGTGATAAGGGAAGGACCCAGGTGTAATGTAAATGGTATCTCTCCACTGAGGGCCAAACGGTGTCCAGTTAATGTTTCGAATGCAAACGCTCGAATGCCAAAAGGATCGACTCAATGGGCACGAAAACAAAAAGGTCTATTTTTTTTTACATGTATATTTTTTTCCGCTTTTGTATAGATAAAAAAAGTGTTTTTTACAAGATAAACGGGGGTTTGGGGCGGGTACCCCCCCAAAAAAAAAGGAATTTCGTCCTTTTTTTTCAGTGCAATTGACTCGATCCTTTTGGCATTCGAGCATTTGCATTCGCAACTTTGATCTATAACCGGGGCCAAACATAAGCCTGACTTCTTTAAGATCCTCTTTCTAGTACCCGTTGGTGTTACTGGAAGAGTTAGATCAAATGTACAACAATAGCATACTTGCTCCAGGAAATTCCAGAGTCCTGGCGTGCCTGTGACTGTTGGAGAATCTAGGAAATGATTTGGAAAATGCAAAGGAGTGCACACGCAATTCCTTACGCAGGAGTTCTGAGTGGCATTAAGGCTGTACAAGCAAACACACACAAATGAACTACTCAATTTTGCAATGTATCTGATGGCTGCATCCACACACGCACACACACACACACACATAGCCCACCCCCTTGCGGCCGGGAGTAACATGTTCGCTCATTCTGCAAAAGTTTGAAAGAAACTGTGTGTGCTTGAAAAGTAATTTTAATTCGGCACAGTGCAAGATGTAGGAGACATTGGGCCTCTGCAAATGGAATTTCTTGTGACAATAGTACCTTGGGAGTGCCTGAGGCATGGGGTATAAGTGAGCAGACATAGCAACTCTCATTGGTCGTTTGTTTCGCTGTGTTACTCATGTCTGCATACCACTTATTTGTTTGGTGCGGGTGCTGAGGGTCATCAACTGTGTCTATGCCAAATTTATAATGCTTTTCCCAGTTTTCTTGTACTGTTTCCCTCCTTTTCCTCCTGGGCTCATCTCCCTCAGCTCCCTGGCCCTGCTTGTCATTCCATTGAGTGTGTAAATTGTAATAAGTACTTGACATGAGTTCACTCCTATTACCCCCTTCTCCGCTGGTTGGGCCATTGGACATTGCTACTTCTGACATTGACACAGTTGTTGGGTATGGATGATTCCGTACCCACGTGAGTTCTGAAGGGGTTCTGTCATTCATTGTGTACACACTAAAATGGGAATCATTCATTTTCGGATACTCCGGGGTGGCTTGCATTGTTGTGATGTGGTGAACTCTTGTGGTATTGTCATTATTATGTTCATCCTTGGGAGTCCTGTGACCCCATATTAACTTGGCGCCATCCCAAATTAAATGTTTCCCCTTTTTGATTGTTTCAGTGCCCACACCCCCCTGGCCAACATCAATTGAAATATACACGATTATCCAGTATAGAAACAGGCCAAACAATGTTAAAAAGAATACCACTGCACACATAAACAGCATGCATTCATATGAATAACTAGGATGTGTATCTCTCCTCAGTCTACTCCTATCTACACTACAGCTTGCTGCTGCTTGGGGCTTGTCCATGCCCACTGAGACTCCTAATAAATGAAATATAAGCACTTGTTAATCATGAATATTATTTGCGTGTGTTATTTTACAACCATTATTTGTACATTTTAATTTGTCTTTTCCGGGTCATGATTACAATTCTTTCTTACTCATAGTCAGCTTCATGGTCATCGTTATATTTACACATTCTCTGTTCTACTGCATCCTTCCCTTTCCCTCCCCCACACCTTATGTCTTGGGGAAGAAAACGAAGGAGGCAAAATGCAGTCAAATCATTTCATTGCTAGAGGAGGGAAAAATGTTATTCTCAAACCCATGTTTCAGTTGAAAAATAAGACTGTGGAATGATGAATATGGAGAGGATAGAGAGGGAAAAAGAATAGGCAGTTCACCATCAATTTACTCTGTCATGCAAGCATCAAAACCTATTACACTATACAATTATTTACACGTCTTACCAGTCCTGAGTTTTCCTCACGCTTTATTTGGTACTTGTCCCTGTGTACTCTCATTTGCTAGGTTTGTGCACTACCCTCGTCCTCACCTTCTTTAGGGTCTGAACCCTCTACGTTCCCACTGGCCCTATGCACATCTGTCAAATGTACCCAGTACTGCAGTGCCTGTACTTTAACCGCCGTGGGCATGCAATAAATCACTTTATATGGGCCATGAAATCTTGGCCCGTTCCACATTCGCACAAAACCTCTCATGTATACCATATCACCTGTCATCAGCTGGCAGTCTGCACTTTCTGTAGCTGGGGTTACTGTGTCAGTGGAATTGTCTTGTGTGAAGGGGGGTGCTATTTGCTTTGCTATGGCTCGTGCTGCTTTTGTCAAATTTCTAAGATACTCATAGAATTCTTCCCCTAAGACAGTGGTGCTTTGGTGTTCATCTGATTGTCTACGCAAGGGTGAGTGGGCTGTATGCATCCTCCGACCTGTCACTATTTCATGCGGTGACAGGTGGTGGTCCTTGCTGGGCTGGTTTCTCATTTCAAAAAGCACCAGGGGTAAGCAATACACCCAGTTCTTCTTGAGTGTGTGGCACAGTTTGGACAATCTACTTTTGAGCAATCCGTTCATTTTTACCACAATTCCATTCGATTGCGGATGATAAATTGTGCAGAGCTTATGGGTTATACCCAGCATTACAGTGATTTGCTTGAAAATGTAGTTCACAAAATGTGTTCCGTTGTCGGAACGTATGACATCACAGATGCCCCAGCGGGGAAACACCTCTCTTACTAAATTTTAGCGGCACACTGCGCATCCGGGTGAGCGCAGGAGCCTGCTTCCACCCACCAGTAAAAGGGGCATACAACAACAATCAAATACCCAGCCCCGTTACTCCTCTCTCCCATGTCTGCAAAGTCTATATGCAGCTCTCTAAAGGGGCCCTCAGGTTTTGGTAATGTTCCTCTGAGAGTTCGTAGTGTCATGCCGGAGTTGTATGTTTGGCAGGTGATGCACTCTATTATCAGCTTTGTTACATGTTCTTGTATTCCGGGGGAAACCAATTTTCCTGTATATCTGCAATGATGTGCTGCTTTGCATTGTGGGCTGGGAAGTGTAACTGTTTAAATGCTACCTCTAGCAATTTTGTTGGCATCACTACCTTGCCAGTATTTTTTTGTCTCCATAGTAAATCAGTGAATGATTAGCTGCACCCCCTCTTTACCCACATCTCCTTCTCTTCGCTAGGTGCATCGTGTTGGAGCTCAATTATCTGAGAGACTGGTAAGCAGTTAAAACCCTCTGGTTGTGTTTCCTATACTGCTTTTTGCAATATGTACTCACCTGCTGGGACCTTTGGTAAATATGAGGCTTCTTTTGCGGCAGCGTCTGCTGCCGTGTTTTCCAATGAGATCGGGTATGTACTTGGCACTGCACGACTGCTACAAGTGTAGGTTCCTTCAAGGCATCACTCAAGTCCCCTAGCAATGCTGCATGTTGTACTGGGGACCCATCTGCTCATTGAAATCCCCTCCTTCCCTATTGTGCTAATCTTCCATGTACTGTTGTAGCCATATAGGCTGAATCTGTATAAATGGTGACCATACATTGTTTTGCTGCGTGAAGCGCTTCTATGAGCGCTACTAGCTCTGCTGCTTGGCCTGAGAAGTGTGGGGGCAACCTTTTCTGCACAATTACTTCAAATTCCCCATCTTCCACCCGAACTACTACTGCTCCTCCATGTTTTTCTCCTGTTTCACAATCTATAGAGGCAGACCCATCCACTAAGTAAATTTCCCCTTCTGACAGTGCATTTTCGTGTGCTTTGGACGTGTCATTATCATCTCCTGCATATGTAGCGCAGTCATGCTGCTGCATGCTTCTGTGATAAACGTTGCTGGGTTTACGCTTTTACACCGCACGATATTAATATTAGCACTAGAAATTATCAGT
Source organism: Ambystoma mexicanum (assembly GCF_040938575.1). Lineage (NCBI taxonomy): Eukaryota > Metazoa > Chordata > Amphibia > Caudata > Ambystomatidae > Ambystoma > Ambystoma mexicanum. The sequence goes on along the minus strand of NC_090928.1, from coordinate 626,474,225 downwards.
TCATATGCTGTAGCCCTTTGAGTGGTCAGGGTGCTTTTTGATCTTTCGAGGATAGCAAACAGAGAGTGTTCCACGCATAACATGACAGAGCATCCCATCACGATCGTAGAGCTTTTTTCTATCGCGAAAATGGCGGCTGCGAGAGCCTGTTCACACGTGAAATGTCCCTGCATCACTGCATCGAGTGTCCTGCTGTAGAATGCCAAGGGTTTATGGCCCAAGGACGTCCTTTGTCTCAGTATGGCTGTCATGAGTGTGCCATTGCAATGTGAGAATAAATCAAACTTCTGCTCATAGTTAGGGGCGCAAGAACTGGGGCAGTGGATATCAGTTCTTTAAGTGTGTCAAAGGCTATGTGCATTTCCTGTGTCCATTGTATGTTGGTGTTTTCTCGCTGTGCCTCCTTGAGTGCTTGTAGCAGGGGTCTAGTGTATGATGCATAGTCCAATATCCAATTACACATACTGAGGAACTTCTGCATCTCCTTTACTGTATTGGGCTCTTTCACTGCTCTTATTGCCGCTGCTCTGTCTGGTATGATTCTTTTACCATCTTTGGAAATCAATTGTCGTAGATACAGCACTTCTGTCAAGCAGTATTATAACTTCTGTCTGTCTACCTTGTACCATTTCTGTGCAAGATGTGGTAACAAGGTGATGGAGTCTTCTCTGCACTCTTTTTCATTTTTTCCGCAGACTGACAAATCATCTACGTACTGAATTATGGGACTCGTGTGTATGTTTCCAAGGTGTTCGTGCAATATTCTGTTAAAAATGCTGGGGCTTTCGCAGTACCCTTAGGGCAGTCTGCAATGTTCATACCTTTTCCCCCCTAGTGTGAATGCTGTTAGGTACCACGAACCTCGATCGAGTGGGATTGAAAAGAATGCGTTTTTTAGGTCCACTACCGTGAATTGAGTGGCTTCCGTTGGGACGCTACATAGAATTGAGGCAGGATTTGGGACAAGAGAGAACTCCTTCTGCACTACATCATTAAGTGGGCGTAAATCCTGGATCATCCGCCATGCCCCTCCTTTGGCTTTTTTGATCGGGTAAATGCATGTGTTGCAGGGAGAGTTAGATGGAACTATTATGCCTTGTACCATTAATACATATATTGTGTCTTTTAGTCCTTCCTCAGCCTCCCTCGATATGGGGTACTGCTTCACCCATGGCAGAATGGCTCCAGGTTTAAGCTTGATCTTTACTGGTGTCACTTTATGTAATAACCCTACATTGTGTGGGCCTGTGGTCTGCAGCTGCTGTGGCACTTGGGACATGTCTTCCTCAAAGCATGCTGATGGGGCTTTAATCATCACTATGAGAGGTAGCTGCACCTCTCTCCTTTGGACCATGACATCACAGGGGATTGCAATTTCATTACTATTTCCCCATCATCTTCTGTGTCACCAAAAAGTTCCTCCTCAGTCAAATCTCGCAGGGCCTTATTGGCGTTGATGCACAGCACTGTTCTCCACTGGCATCCCTGCATGTTCATTGCTATTAATGCTATTCTCTGCGCTGACACCTGCACTGCGTGTATATCCAGGGACACGATGGACCCTAGCCCTATTTCTGGGTCTGCTATTGGACGGAAAATGAACTCTGAGCGGACCCTCCATTTTTTATTTTTCAATTCTTGCTCTACTCGCGCTAGTATTCTCAATCCCTGTATGAACAGGTCGGGATTTCAGGTATGCCGCATGTTTGTGGAAAGTCTGCCTGGGTGTGTATCACTAACATGGCACGGATCGCGCATATGCCTGGTGTGGAGCACACTATTCCTCTATCGATAAAAGAGATTGGCATGTTGAGCTTGCTGAGAAGGTCCCTTCCCAGCAGGTGATGAGTGATTCCTCGTAATAGAACATGGGGGTACGTACAGTCTTCCCTCCCACCGTTATGTCTAGCTCTTCAGTGTATGGAACCTCAACCACCGCCCCAGAGAACCCCTGCGTTTCCAAAGTCCAATTAGAAAGCAGGAACCTGCCTTCTTTAAGGCATGATTTTTCCGCTTCCGAATCCACCATGAAAATGAATTGTTTGTTTCCTATCGCCGCCCCCACGAGTGGTTCCTCTGCTGCGTTACGGGTCGTCGACAGTACTGGACACGCAAGTGTTCTCCGTGGGATGTCCTATGCTGAATGCCATGGAAGTTCATCTACATCAAAAACATTTCTTGTTACCATTGTTGTCCCCCTACACGGTGTGATTGGGGCCCCGTTCGCTGTGGTGGCATAAGCGTTGTGGTGCATGGGGGTGGTATTGCCGTGATACTGAGGGTGTGGGGACATGTCTTGTGGGGTAGTGGGCGCTCGTTCATATATCTTGGGTCAGCCTGGCTATCCCGTCTGTTTCCACCCATTGGTAACCGGTAGGGGCTTCCCGGGTGGGGGTGTCTGATCTGATGTTCATTGGGATGTGGATTATTGGGTCTGCTTCGACATTCTCTCATAAAATGACCCCACATCCCACAATTCCAGCATTGCCCTTGCATTCCCCCTCGGGCCCTCCATAACCCGCACCCGCTCCTCTTGATCCCCTGTATCCTCCTCTGTTGCCCCGCCCCCCCTCTTGTTGGCCACTGTGATCCCTCATATTGATTTTCCCCTGACCATTGGTCCTGGCCGTTACCTGTCCAGTTTGCCACCATCTGCATTGGTATACCCAGCTGTCCGTCTTCTTCCTCCCGCTCCCTTCCTGTCGCACTGGCTGCTGCTGCCTGTACTAACCTTCAGTAGTTTACTTTGCACTAATTTAGCTTCATCTGCCAACCGCCGCTGAGCTATCTCCTTTTCCTTCTCTTTGATCCTCTTGCAGTGGTGCACTATGATGCTTTAAATTTCAGGCCATCCCTTGGCTTCTATCCCAGATATTTTATCAAGGGCCTTCTGCACTTTCTTTGGGAGCCCCCTTTTTATAATGAAGTAAAACAGGGACGTTGATTGGTCACAGGCCATACTCGTTTCCGCTCTCCACATGTCTTGCACCCGGAGAATGAAGGTCATCGCAGCTTCCTCATCATTCATTGTGCATTGCATTACTGACTGCAAATCGGGAGTGTCTGGAAATGTTTCCCTCAACGCATCCCACACCCGCGCTCGCACTGTATTAAACAAGGCCCCATCATGGCGGTCACAATCTAATGTTATTCCTGGGAACCCCGCCTTTGCTCAGACCCTGTTAGCCTGGTCTCCCACTGCTGATACAAGCAGACTTTTAACATCCCCCACCGCCAAGGGCACTCCTGTTGTGTGTTTCTCGAATGCATATATCCACTTGCTGGCGCCACCTGATAGTGGGGATAGCTGCTTGAGTAAGTTGGCCTTGTCCATTTGAGCCCAAGGTATGTAGTTTGGCCTTACCGCCACTCTGTGTATCAGTGGCAACTGCAAATTCACCCCTCCCTTTTTAGTACTCACCTTCTTTCCTTTTTTCCCGATCACAGCCATGCGCCCTGTTCCGTTTCTTAACCTCCCCCTCCATTCTTGCAAAGGAGACAACCCCTCCCCCATCGAGGACCCACCAGCGGCTATTCCCAGCCTTCTTCCCTCTTCCTCCTGCTCTTCTAGGTCACTCCAATATTCTTCCTCTCGATCTGACACTACCACACCTTCTTCTATTTCCCGTTCACTGTCAGCTGTATTTATTTCTATGATTCGCGTAGGGGTGTTGTTTATCCCAAATAGTATCTCACCTTTTTTCCACCCATCTTCCTCTGCTCTTACACTTGGTTGGGGCATCTCATCACGTTCTGCTCGGGGGGTCAGAGACCTCCCTCGCTCACCCATAGCTCTTAGACGAGACAACTCAGCTCAAGCCATCGTCAGCCGTGAATCTAAATCCTGTGTGAGTTTTTCGATATCAATTGTGGGGGTGCTTACCTGTCTGATTGTCCCCTGGCTCTCGTAAGGGGGTGGCACTGTGTTGGATCGCTTAATTGTGGGGGGCGCTGTGGGCTGTGCAACATATTCGGGATCACTATATCCTTCTGCAGGCACTGGCTTTGATAATAGGGGATAAACACGTGTAACCTCTACTGTTTTCTCGTCTTGTGTGGGCGGCCCTGTACGGCCAGCTGCTGTCATGGGAGATGCATTGTGTTCGCTGTTTTTCCCTGGGGGCACCTCCTCAAATAAACACCACAAATCCAATATCTCTCTCCTATTCTGCAATTGCTTCCCCTTATATTTAATAGATAAGCAGGTGGCAACCATATCTAGCACCACCCTATCAAAGGACCCTCCCTCAGGCCATACTTGGGGTAACCCTTGTCCCTTCAACTCCACGACCCACTGGTCGTGGTACTTATTGATCTTGTCCGCATACCCTGATAGAGTTTCATAGATATGGGCAAGGGGCGTTTCTGCACCCATTGTATTTTTACTCTCAATACGCCTTACCTGACGCTTCTATTTTATACCTGTTCACTTTTCATATAACCAATTTAATGAGTCAACTTTACAGTCCTTCTCAACCAAGACGGAAGGTTCACTTACTTCTCAATATCATAAAACCACATTAACCTGCATGCAACCCTTTTCATATGACGTCAACTTTGTTAATTAATGTTAATGCTCAAAAAGAGTCTTTTCACAAAAAAGCGGACGTTTAACAGTTTACATGGACAGCAGAAAACATAAACACAGATTATTTTCCACCGTTCCTAATACCCCTTCCACTCTTGCCCAGTCCCCTGCCCTTTTCAGAGTTTGTTTTCTCCTTCCACCTTCCTCTAGTTCACCCACTTGAGAGGGAAGAGGTCAGAATAGATGAAATAAAGTTGGAAAAAAGCATTTCTAAATACTACTCCGGGTCTCCCCTTTGGACCCCTATGTTATCTTCTTTTACCTCAATTCCTCATACCCATGTATCCTGTACTAGTCGAGATAGCACTATGCAGCTCCGCCTTCAACCCCCCAACGGAGATAGGATCCCTGTCAACCTCTTTTCACCTTGTACTTCGTCACTGTCCTAATGGCCATATGCGATAGAATGAGAATAGTATGGAATATAGAAAAGACCCAGACTCCAAGACCCCTTTTATCCCCCTTTTGCTACAAACCTCCACACCTTTTGTTTTACCAAAATTATGCTGTTTATCCCAAGACCTCCTAATCTGACTCCCACCCAAACCGTTAATATCACCCGCACTTGATACTCATGTGTCCATCTTGATCCGAGACCCTCTGGACCCGATCGGTCAGTGCGCCGCTCCTCGCTCAAAGACCACACCTGGCTCCGGCGAGTGGTACGCTTGGGTTTTGTTAAGAGGGATCCCGTACCCGCTCGCCCTACTGCGTGTGCACATCTAGGTGTACTGGTTGCCATTGGCGGGTAGTTCTTGAGGGAGCGCGCTCTGGGTCAAAGCAGTGGGGCGTCTCGTGCCAGAAGGACGGAAAAGACCGCTATCACGATGGGGTCGCCAATGAAAGCGAGAGACCCTAATACTGCTGGCAAATCACCCAACAGAGTCAATAAAAGTACATCCCAGGAGGGAATGAGACCAAGACCAAGTGAGAGTAGGGTTAAAAGCTTTATCTAAAATTAGGGCAAACAGAATCTACTCTGCTCACGCCGAGAGCGCTCTGCAGAAAACATGTTACAGTTTACTTTTATACATGAATATCATCATCAGGTTGTGGGAAGGCTTAGGAGGGCATAAGAGAAGTTGGGATTGGATATTAAGAGTAGGCACCTATAGGTGCTACAAGGTCAGAGACGGCTTGGTCCATGGGCACGTGATGAGATGACACAGTGTTCGGGGTCAATCGTTCAGCTGGGCTCACAGCTGGGCTCACATGCCTGGTATTTCATGCCGCTTCTTTGTATGTTCTTTAACATCCTATCTGCGCAACATTTGCACTTGTGGCCACACATTCTCATCCATTCAGAACTCTGACCTGCTCGTCCGGTGACAAGGCCTGTATCTTAACACTTGTGAAAACAGGATTCTAAGGCAGGCTTATTTATTGCCAGTCATGATTTAGCCGTCCCCATAAAAGGTTTTACTCTCCTTGTCCAAACAAATTTGAAATATACTGGCTAAGGGGTAGAGGTCAAGGGGTCAGTGAATGGTCGTGGGTGTCCATTTGGTATCAACAAGAGGAATTCAGAATACATGGTTAAGATGACTGGGTCACCAAAGGTACATATCATGATAAGCATGCACTTCATTGTGGGGGTTCAGTGTTCGAATGTCCAAACATCACTAACTCTCTGTTGACACCCAGGTGGACTGGGGCGGATTGAGGCCCCACTTTGTAGTCCGGTTCCATATTATACAATAGCTCAGGGCCTTTCAGAATATAATTAACATACAGCTTTTAGCACGTGGCTGGCTGTTTTGCACTTGAGTCACAGAGGCTTAAAACATGCTTTTATCTTCATGTAACTAGGCATCTTTACTACAAAAGAGAGACAGAGAATTTGTCAATGAATAACTAAGTATTAAAACATTTCTTTGATTTGAGATTCACTTATTCATAAATGTGCAGGTCTTAGCTAAGGGTCTATGAGAGTGCCAGCTAGAAGGTATCAGGTAATAATATCCCCATATATATGGTCGCCGTAAATAATATTGCCGGGAAAATGTTGTGGCAATATTATTTGGGTGACCATATATATATGGGGACAGGGGCAAAAAAAAACATTTTAATAAAAAGACAAAAAAAAGACAAAAAAAAGACAAAAAAAAGTTTGGGGGTTGCGCGGGTGTCCCCCGCATGTTCCATGCAATAATGTCGCCACAAAAACAGCCATTTTTCGACGATATGTTTGCATGGCGAGATTTTTGTGGCGATATTATTACATGGAACCAGCTAGAAGCTGTTAACTTCTGCATTCTATTTACACAACGTTATACATGTATTTACATTCAGCCTTGTCAAAATGAGGTAGCGTGTGCTAGTACGTACAAATTTACATTTGGTTGAACATTGTGATGTTGCAACTATTTGTTATGAGTATTTCAGAATCATAGGTTGACATATATCGTGCTTTCACATAACAGGTTAGCATCGGAACTTTCGGTTACACACGTTTATGTATTTACATTGTTTACTCATAGGTCTTCTTATTCTATCATCAGGTTTGTACGTGCTCACACAAGAAGAGAGGCGCGCTTGCTTTTACCCGGGTTAAGGGAGGAATAGGCTCACAGTCTTAAGGGTCTTTTCCAACTGTTAATTTTGCCCTAAAGGGCACTGGGATCATGTTTATATGGCCAAGGTCTGTGGGGTGTGGGGCACGTTTATAGAGACAGATAGCTCTTATTCTGGCCCTTGCTCCGGGCTGCATCTGAGTCAGTGAAGGGAGTCGGAAGGCAGATGATACAGTGTGCATTTTGTTGCATACTCGCAGCCAGCCTTCTCATTGGAACCGAGCAGTTGTGGAGACGGCGTAGGGGAGGAGGTGGGGGAAGAACTTGCTTACTGTGTGCGCTTAACGGGGAGGGCTGCAGGCTGGAGTGGAGCCGTTTGACATTACAAAAATGGAGTCAGTGATTTACAAAATGGAGTCTTATTCACCTCTGGTTTTGTTATATAGGATGTGTACAAGGGGATCACAGATTCTAGGGATATTCCTGTACAAAAGGGTTCACGGTTCCTAAAGGTGTTCCCACACGAGTGCTCCAGGGCTTGGGCCCTGGACCCAAAGCAGCCGCGGCTGGGACTACCCAGGAAGCGTAGGAATAAGGGAGGGGGGTCTCAAATGCCTCCTCCTTCCACTCAACAGATCTAACCGAACCAGAACCTAAGTATCATCTGCATATGCATAGCAACAGAAGCCGTGGGAGAAGATGAGGTTAGTAAGTGGCTGAACGTACAGATTAAACAAGACTGGGGAAATGGCAGAGCCTAGAGGAACACTACAAGAAAGCACATTGGGGACAGAACGAAAAGGTGAGAGAAAAAGAGATTAAGAAAAATCAGAAAGAAAACATGATTCAGGACAAGATGGCACCCGAGAGCCCAGCCCCCACGAGGCAACCAAGCAAGACGGCATGATCGATGTTATCAAATGCGGCGGACAGGTCAAGCAATATCAAGGCCCCTACGCCATCTTGTCCACAGAAAATGAGACGAGAGAATCATACAAGGATTGAGATGCAGATACTGAATCAGTTGGGATGGCTGACAGAGAGCGTACCAGTTTAAAAAGCTCACAAGGTTGGTTCAGCGATACTTCCACCTGCTGTGAGTCCATTTTGCCCACTGCTTCCCCTTGGTGGATGGCGCAGGTCTGACATGCAGATGGGACTTCAAGTGTTTCCAAAGGAGTATCCCCTCAATGCAAAAGGTTTTAATATTTACGTATGTTCTGCAATGTTTAAATTGAAAAATGATAAGCCTCTTGGGTGTGTATGGAAACAGGCACCGGGTGGCTACAAGTGTTTTAGATGCAGCTACAATTTTGTGACTGACACAACGAGTTTGCTTGTAAACTGTAATCCCTTGAGCAGAGCTATTTCTCTAATGTTCCTGGTTGTCCTGCACCGTGAGGGCCACGGGAGTGTCAAGGAGTTCCCCCTTCTCACTTGAGTCCGATCTTTGCTGGATTTCTTGGTCGATGCCGTCTTGCGGACGGATCGGGACTTGAATAAGGCTGCATGAGTCTCTTCCGACTCCAGTGTGCGTTCAAAGTTCCGGGATGCAACAATCCAGGAATTCGGGAAATTAAGAAAGTGCACTACTCAGCACACGAGTCCAGGAAGTAAGAAAGAAAGGAGAGGGACTAGGAATGGAGTTAGTAGGGACAGAATCAGGGAAGCAATACCGCGAGCTACGGAGCACACGTCTGGTCGCTACTTCACAATAGCATTGAGACGCGTGGAGTCGCGGGGGGCGTGGTCTATTAATAGAACACGCTACGTCCAACGTGAAGAGCGAGGAAGGTGTTTCACGCTGGACGGCCATGTTGGGAGTACCAGGGAGTGCAAGCTCCGTTGAGACAAGAACCAGGAATTCCAAAAGGGGTGCGTTCTGTAGGTCATGACAGAGAGACTGATATACAAATGGTCTGTTCTTTTCTATCGAACAAAGCAATTGTACATGCATGTTTAGCTTACAAATTGTTTCAGTCTCCTCACATCTGGGACTCTTTGCAAACCAATGCCGTATGCTTCACCATTTCCTCACTTTGGAAGCTGGAGTGGTCTCTCTTTAACAGTGGAGTAACTTTGCTGAAAATGTTGGGGGGGGGCATGACATCTAAATGAAAGGTGCCCCTGCCAAATGATTGGGACGAAGTGGTGTGCCCCAAAAGGTAGGGTGCGGGGGGGGGCAAACAACCCTGTCCCCACCTAAAATTACACCCATGCTCTTTTAATCTTTCTTTCAATGTATGGAAAAGGTGAGGAAATGGTTTCAAAGTGAGTAGAACCTCCTTCCCACAAGACAGGATCCCATTATTATGGCCGCCTCTTTTCACGAGGGGCAATATAGCCCCCAGCAGATACCCCAGGCAAGGTCGGAACCTTTACTCATCCGAATGACCCCCCCACAGTGCAATCGTTTCTCATAATTTAGGATATTCGTTTTGATGGAGATGGATAATTAAATAGAATACTACGACCACAGATCAATTGGCTGACTCCTTTGACTCCTTTGTCATCAGCAGAGTCAGCAGTCTACGGAGGTGAACAGTGGTGGAAGGACTTTCAATTGTCATATCAATAGCCCCAATTCAAATGCTCTACCACTACTCACCCATCATAAGGTGCTACTGAACAATAAATCATATGATGATGATATAGGTAGGGCCCATAATGAACAGTATCTACTTTATTTATTTATTTTTCATTTGTAAAGCGCCAAAGTCCAGGGACATCATGGCGCTGTTGCAAAACCAGTTACACACAAGACAAAATGTATGTAAACAAAGCCTTCCCGAATTTGAAGGCCGGTAGAACATAAACAAGATGCAAGAATTTTCGAAAACTCAAGTCTTATATTCAAGTTCTACGAGATAGTTAGGCAGTCTTGAGGCAAATAGCCAGGTTTTTATAGCCTTACGGTATGGCCAGTAAGAGATTTCCTCTCTTAAGGTAGGTGGGAGGGCGTTACAGTGGATCGTTGCAATAGTGGGGAAACTGGAACTTAACAACGTCAAATGTGATCGTAGCTCTGTCCTCTCGAAACAGTATGGAGCAATGTAAAAAATACCACTATCTGTAAACACAAAAAGCGCAGGTTCTACTAATGCAGTCTGGTAAAAGTATGGTGAACCCACTCATCCGATTCTCTCTTATTTGACCTAAAAGAAATCTAGTCACCGCAGTTTTATCTTAAATTTTGGAGCGGATAGTCATCTGTGTAGGACATTCAAATTTTCTGCCAATTACATACTTATTTCCGGCACTATTTTAAAATCTAAACAAAAATATTTCAGAGAACTAAAGGGCAACGGGTAGAAAATCTTAGTATTAATAATAACCACTGGTAATTTTTCCGGGCAGCCTTGAATTCCCTCTTTCCACAGATTTTCAGCCTACTACACCAATACAGAAGGCAAAAAACCTTATGCAGAATTGGCAGGTGTGCCCGACATGCTATGTCACATCTCTTCTGCAGATCAGGCCCAACAAGGGACTGAAACATGCCTGGGGTTGTTTATATTCCGATGTAGAGGGGATGTCTCATAGCAATTCCTGCTGGACTGCTCCCATTGTTGGCAGGGCTAAGGCTGATTTGCATATGGTGGTTTCCCTCTAATGATGCAGCAGGGCTAAAAACAATTGCATGAACGTTTGCCCAGATCAAGTCTAGTGATTATGATTAATGCAAAAGATTCCATTACTCACTTTTCTGGATTCATATGGAATTTAGCACCTTTTCAACATGTACCAAGGAGGTGCATTGCAGCAGGTTGATTGTATTTGGCCTTGCAATTCCTCTGACGGTGTTGGATGCTGGATCCTCACCAATGTAGTCCCTAAAAGAAACCAAAATATAGGGTTAATTACCGCAAACTCTACAAACTATATCCTAAGCACATACATTCTTTGTTAGACTTTGCAGTAAAAGTAGTTGCATTGTTAATTCTAAATTACTGGGAGTCGCCATTCAGAAAAAGTCCCTGATTCATTTCTAATGAATGCACATTATATTGTATGTAATGCCTTTCAATTATTCAGTCAATCCTTCTAAATCAGACTTCAGCAAAGTATAACCATAATGGGATAACTGGAATCCACAGCAGGAATATAGCAATCAATCAACAGTCCGTAGCATAGACGTAGCACCCCAACAGATCAGTGTTACATCCCTAAGCATTCTCACAAATCAGGTCCTGAAGGAGCATCCTCAGGGGGGGCTGACCGTGATGGAACTGTACCGTTAACTAAATGTGTAAAAGTCCTGTGTATGACTTTCATGCATGCAATTAATGATACGGTTAATTTTAAACCACCTGCATGGTTGAGAGGATGGGTGGATCATATACGATTTCGCCTCGCCCTTCCTCTCTGCCATGCAAATACTCCAGAATTTGCACTAGCAACTATTTTCATGCTGACACAGATGGTGTGGATTGCTATGGCATCTGTCTGCTATTTACACCAGCAAAAGAACAGGCAAATTCCATAGGGATGCATAGTAAATGGGCCTGCCATGTGTACATGGCAGGCAGCATTTACTCATTCTGCACGGCGAGTGCAAACCGGTGGCAGACAAGTGAATACGCCACCTTTTTACATTGCACTTTTTCACTTTGCTCTGCAAAAGCTGCAAATTACACAATGGGGGCCTGGTTATGCAGAGGTGCAAGAGTAACAGGTCCCCTCAGTGTAATTTACAGAGACTTCAAAAATGAGCCCCAGTGTGAACAGGGCACAGCGGTGCATAGTCTCAGGGAAAATAATAAGGGGGTCATTTTCACATGAAGCAAGGCGTAAAAGGAAAGCGTAAAAGCAGTTTACGTTTTTCTTCTGCTCTCCATTTAATTTTACAGCTGTCCTTAGCGATAGGAAGGCAGCAAGGAGCAGCAAGGAAGGCAGCAAGGCAGAGATCGCATCTCCTCCTCTGTCTCAGGAGAGCATTTGGTTTTACGCCTGCATGAGATTGTCAGACGTCAAACCAAAGATTCCAAATCAATCCACCTTGCTTTTACACCTGGTGTATATCAGGGGGATTCCATGGGAATCCATTCTAAAACGCCACCTGTAAAGCGTATTGTATTTCTCTCAAAGTGGAGAGTAAAATTAAAGAGAAAAGGCGATTTCGCCTGCATTACTCTTTACCTTTACATGTAAAAAACAGGGAAAACTGGAGTGGATGCGCTTAGGTTGAATATAGGTGAAAGTTTGAATTTGTAGGATAGCCGCACATCTGTGGAAGTCGAGACTAACCCCTAAATCTCTGCAGATTGTGTAAATGTAACAAACTCTTCCTTTTGTGTGTGCTTATCCGAAAAAAATATATCAACTAGTAAATAGTGCTGATTGCAGGTTACATTTTTTTTTAATATCATATTTTATTAATTTTATAACATACAACCACTGGTCCTTACCGGGCCAGATCACAATAACAACAATACCTTTCGATGGAATACTTGCTCGTATAGATAACATGCAATACATATTTTATAGTAGGTTCTCCACTGCAATGTTCATATGCTACATTCTACAGTGTTATGTTATCAAAGATTTGAGCGTTCACATTGTGTCTTCCCATCGTTTCCAAATCTTGTCCGCTTTTTCGGGACAACCCCTGGCTTTATATACTCTTCTTTCTATGGCGATGCAGATTTGTACATCAGTGATCCATTGGCCTACTTGCAGCGATTCCACAGCTCCTCATAGCTGCGCTATATTTCTTTTGATTATTGCTGTTGCAGTCATGAAGCAGAGCTTTTCGTATCTTGACAGGTCTATCTCGCTGTCTGCTCCTAACAGCAGTAGCTTGGGGTCCCTGGGGATCGTCTGTTGCAGGACTCTTGTAGGATCTTGCAGCATTGCTGCCAGTAATGGCTAATATTTGGGCGTTCCCATAATATGTGAAAGAAGGTTCCTTCCTCTCTACGGCAGCATAAGCAATTAGGTTCTGTTATTTTACCCCAGCGGTATAGGGCTACCCTCGGACTAGATCCTGTGTAATATTTTCAGTTTGACTAGTCGTAACCTGGTTGATATGCTGACTTCACAGGGCTACATTAGGATCTGAACCCAGTCTTCTGGCATGATCTCCCCGACTTCAGTTTCCCATTTTGTTTTGAGCCCTACCAGTTCTGGTGTGGCAAAGGAGGTGATGACACTGTACATCACTGTGGTGACTTTTGCCTGGATGTGATCTGTAATTATGTTTCGTTCCAGTGGAGTACTATCTGACATGTCAGAGAGGGCAGGGAGGTGCTGTTGTAGTGCATGCCGGAGCTGTGTGTAATGATACCGTTCCGTTTCTGGGAGGTAAAAAGACAAAAACAGTTCATCATAGGGTCTAATAGCACCATCTACTATAATATCTCTCACTTTTTCTATACCACACTGGCCATTTCGCCAATTTAGCTACCTCAAGGAGATTTCTATTGTTCCATAGCGGTTGTATTGGCATGACTTTGTCCCTCCAACTTATAAAAGCATGTGATTCTGTCCAGATACGAGATGTCTGTGATGCAATTTTTCAGGGGTTTATTCTGGGTGTTGCAGCATATAGCTCCAAGGGAGGTGATGCTCGTTCATGTGGTATTGTGGCTTCTGCATGCAGTAAATCATTTATTACCAAAATCTGGCTAGCCCAGTAGTATGTCTGTAGCCTTGACAGGCCAATGCCGCCTTCCCATATTGACCTTTGCAGTGTTTGGAGGGCTATTCTCGGGCGTCCGCCTCCCCATAGGAGTTTTCTGAGTGTGCAGTCTATTTTTTGGAATGTTTTCACAGGTATATGCAGTGGGGCATTCTGAAGTATGTATAAGTAGTGAGGAAGTGTCAGCATTTTAAACAGTGCAGCTCGACCCAGCAGGGTCAAGGGTAGAGACATCCAATGCTGCACATCCCCTGCAAATCGCTCTGTGATGGGTTGTAAATTGTTGAGTGTGTAATCATTGAGATCTCTTGTGATCCTGATACCCAGGTATTGGAAGTGGTCGGGGGCTATTTTATATGAGCAGGGCTCAGGGGCCTCCATACCTAATTGATTTAGTGCAAATAGTGTGGATTTTGACCAATTCACTTTTAGGCCACTAAAGGTCCCATATGTTTGGAGTAACTATGTCACTACTGGGCATGTCACCTTGGGGTCTCGCAGGTATATCAGTAAGTCATCTGCGTACAGTGAGACTTTGTCCTCCCATTCTGGCCCGCCCGGATATCTCTCCATGTAGTTGTATCTCTTAGTAGCTGAGCCAGTGGTTCCATGGCCAGTGCAAAGAGGAGGGCTGATAGGGGGCAGCCTTGCCGTGTCCCTTTTCCCAAGGCAAATGATCATGTTGTCCAGCCATTCACTCTGACTTTGGCCATTGGTGCGTCGAACAGCAGTTGAACCCAGGATAGGAATTGCTCTCGGAACCCCATTTTACACATGATCCCCCAGAGTGCCTCCCAGTGGATGGAATCGAACGCGTTTTCGAAGTCTATTGCGAGTACTCCTAAGGGAATATTCAGGGTCTGGGCACGTTCAATGACTAAGTGTTTTCTCCGTATGTTCATTCTTGTAGATCTACCGGGCATAAAGCCACATTGGTCTGGGTGAATCAGAGATGATATGACCTGCTGTAGGCGTGTCGCTAGCAATTTGGCCAGTATCTTCATCTCGCTGTTAATGAGGGAGATCGGCCTGTATGAGCTACAATTATAGCAGGGTTTGTCCGCTTTAGGTATTACAATTATTGTAGCCTTTCTTAGGTCTGCTGGCAGGCGCCCTGTGGTTCGGCCCTGTTGGTACATTTTGAGTAGGTGGGGGCCAGTTCATAACCGCCTACCTTTTTCCAGGTTTCTATGGGAAAGCCATTTGGTCCGGGTGTCTTTCCGGATTGGAGCTGCATCATGGCTGCTGTGATCTCTTCTTCCGTGATTTCCCTTTCTAGGTTAGCAGTTTGTCCGGTACTTAGGGAGGGGAGGGTGATTTCCTCCAGTATGGAGGCCTCAAGGGGGGCCACAAGTGCCTTATACAGCTCCTCGTAGTATCTTGCAAACTCTTCAGCTATATCCGCGTCTGTCAGTCTCGGTTCTGAGTTTTGGGGTGTGATTGCTCTCACTTGATTGTGTCCTTCATCTCTCTGTTCGAGCCAGGCTGGCATCTTCCTTGCCTTGTCACCTGTTTCATAAATTCTGGCTCTCATTGCTCCATGTGCCTGTTTGGCGTTATCCAATGCAATGTTTATTTTGGGCCAGAACTAAAGCTCTGTTTGTGTCAGGATAGTCCTGGGTTAGGTGTGTCTCCTCTGCTTGTTTTACATTTGCCTCTGCCTCCCTCAGTGATTCTAGGTGAGCTTTCTTTTGTGCTGCAGTCCATGAGATAATTTCCCCTCGTATCACCGGTTTATAGGCTTCCCAGAGTATAATAGGACAGTTCACCAATCCTTCATTTAGTTAAAAATATGTCTTGCTTGCATTTTGTAGGCGTTCTATCAGCTCAGGGGAGCCTAAAGGGTAGGTGTTCAATCTCCATACCGGTGAGGGGCATTGGTTTGCATGTTGTGATTGACATGAGTAGGGGGGAGTGATCTGAAATGCCTCTTGGGAGGTATTGTGCTTGTGTTGCTGTGTGTATTATTGCTGCTGGCACAAAGAAGTAGTCTAAACGTGACAATGATGCTTGTACCCCAGAGTGATAGGAATATTCTTTTTCTTCAGGATGTAGGTCTCGCCGTACGTCTCTGATACCAAATGCTTCCACGAATGTAGCCAGGTTGGTTCGACGGTTGGGGTCTCTGCTGCGTAGGTGTGTGCGATCCTGCATGTTATTCATAACATCATTGAAGTCACCTCCTAGGATCAAGATATCAGAAGTATCACTGGTTAGCAAGGGCGTTATATCTTCTATTAGCGTGGTTTGTTGTGCGGGCGGGGCATAGATCGCCAACAGGGATATTGTTTTATTCCAGAGCGTACCTGTGACGTACGTAAATCTGCCCCCAGTGTCTTGCGTTGTTTTGGTGAGGGTAAACAGCAGTCTTTTATGTATTAATATCAGTACTCCTCTGGCTCCCATCGTGAAGCCTGCCTGTGTTACTGTACAATAGTTGAAACACTTAATTAGTGCATTGGTTGTACCTGCTAAGTGTGTCTCTGTTAGGAAGGCTATGTCTGGGCCATGCCTATTCAGGAACTGTCATACTAGTCTTTTCAGGCTGTTTCCTAGGCCATTCACGTTCCAGGTGAGAAGCTTTAAGGCTCGAGTCTTATTGTCCTGCCGAGTTACGTTAGTATTCATGGTTACGGATGACAGTGAAGCCTCCTGGAGTGGGGGCGTTGCTTACGTTTGTCTTGTGGCAGAGAACAATGGTCATTGTTTGACTAACACCTGGTTTATGTAGGTTTCGGTGTTCCATTGAGCTTTTCCATCTTCTGAACATATATCCAACTCCCCCCTCCCCATACTTCACCCCCAACGGAAGCATCTGTCACCCCTTTATACCTTAAACACTAATTAAACAAAAACTATGCACTCGTGATTTTCATGCAATGATTCACGTCTGTTGCACTCCTCCAATCTATTACTGGAATGGAGTATATCGACAGGGATTTGTGGTTGGGGGTGCCCAATGCGATCTATTGCAGGGCCGCCAGCCTCCTTATTCAGCGTATATTATAGTTTTTCGATTGCTGTGCCCACGGGGGTACGCGGACTATGAATCCTGTTATCTGCATGATCAGCATCCCCTGCTATTCATCACTTTCTGGAGGCATTTCCTCTTCCTGTTGCTGCTGTGGTGGCTCGTCTGGTGGTCTATCTGGTCGAGGTCTGTTCCTTCGGTTTTCCTGCCTTCTCTGCGGATTCCAGTCCCCTCTCAGATTGCATTCTGCCCAATTCCATGCCTCCCTTGGGGCTGTAAAATGCACTGTCGTACCATTGTGGTATATTTTCATTTGTGCCGGGAATAATAGGCCATATTTCACATTCAACATTGGGAGGCGTTTCTTCAGAGGGTCAAACGATTGTCTTGCTTTCTGTACTTCTTTAGTGAAGTCGGGGAAGAATGCTATTTTGGAACCATTGTATGTTGTTGCACCTTTCGCTCTGGCCATTTGGAGTACCGCATCACGGTCTCTATAGTTCAGGAGTCTAGCGATCACTGTTCTTGCTGGCATCCCAGGAATTGGTCTGCCTGTTGGTATTCTGTGGGCGCGTTCAATGGAAAAAAATGTGGACAAGGATTTTGGGGCGAATAGGTCAGCAAGCCACTGTTCCAGAAAAAGCTCCATGTTTACTCCCTCTGTTTTTTCGGGCAGGCCGAGGATCCGGATGTTGTTCCTTCTCGAGCGACCCTCTCCCTCCTCCACCCGCTCCTCCAGTGCTTTGATGTGTTCCATTGCACTGCTCATTTGTTGACTCATGCCTCGTAGCTCATCTTCTGCCACTGATATGCAAGTCTCAGCTTCTCCCGTCCGGAATGACAGTTTCTGGAGGTCATGACGTAGCAAAGACACATCGGTACTGATGCTGTCCATTTTCACTTCCATAGATGTTCGCGAGCTGGCGATAGCATTCATCACATCTTTAAGTGATATGTTTTCTGAGGATTCTTGCGGGCTATCAGATCTGTTTTGGTCTGCTGAGGGGGTTAGGGCCGGTGTTGTGTACTGCTCCATAGTGCTCTGGTCCCTGCTTTCTTTGCTTTCTCCGGCCCATCTCGCAAACTATTTTCCGGGTCCTTTATCCCTCTTGTTCTTGACAGAACAATGGTGCACACTGTCCAGATGGTGATTCTGTGATTATTTTGTGGCTTATAACCGTGCTGTAGCCCAATCATCTATTCCTGGTGGTTTGGCTACTTCTGCCGCCGATACATGCTGTGTATATGTTGGTTATCCATTATGCAAATATCTTGTGGATTCAACACTACCTCATCAGTTCAACTCCTATCATATGGAGGCCCTGAGGCACGGGTTGATAATTTTATTGTTAAATATGGTACAACAGCTACAATAATGCAGTAGTTCATCAGGATTGATCTATGTTTGTTTTATAAGAGGTTGTTGCCATTCTATATCCACCTTCTCTCCTTTTCCGTTGTTACAGCTTGTTGGGAGCACCATACGCGGCACAATGTTTCTCCTCGAGTAGCCTTGTGCGTTATGGTTAGCGGGGCACTACGTAGCTCCGAGATGGGCCGGGGTCTGTGCCTTTTGGGAAGGATCCCAGGTCAGTGAGGCCTGGTTTACAAGGGTTCCGCCTGCCACGTTAGTTTCCTCCCCCTATGGGCCGCAGTGGCTCTGCCAGTTGTTTCCCGCCTCCCCCTCTCCTTACCACCGTTTTAGGTCACTGGGAGACAGTGTAGGGCTGCAGATTACTCGCCAGTACAGTGGGGTGCAGCTGGCGCTCTACGCTACACGGAGCGCCAGCGACAGCGACCTCCACGCATTCCGCCTTTGTTTTCGGAGCTCCGGGTAGTACGTTGCTGGCCCCGCTATGGCGGCAGTCCTTTCTGGGGGGGGGGAACGTGTCCTTCTTTCAGTACGATGCGGAAGGGGAGGCTGTAGGGCATCTCAGTGTTTACAGGTGGGATCTCGTCCTCTGCTTTCCTTGAGCTAGCTAGGTGTTACTGCAGGATCAACATTGTCTAGGTTCATACAGTGTGTGCGGTTTGCCGCCGTATGTGATTGCAGCCGTGCTAGCGGTTATGATGTGGCCGCACTGAAGCAGGCGCCGTCTCCGTTTTGCTTTGCTTCCGCTGTCAGGGCCTAGTAACAGTATTTATGATGTATTGCTGCAGGGGTCGCGGGCTTGGACGTCCGGTCCCGCGCTGGCAATGGCCCACTCGAGCACCACGATCACAGTTCCTCGATGTGCGTTCACTGCCCGCAGCCTCCGGGGGTGCATCCCCTCGTGGCTCTCTATTCTACGGTTCGGTGAGGTTCCGAGACAGGGGTTGGTGCCTGGAATAGTGGGGGTCTTCGCCTCTTCCTGTCCCACAGTCCTCAGTTTGCAGTTCTCCATGCCTCTAATAACGCAGGTTTGAGTGCAGGGTTAGCAGCTCCTCTGCCTACCGCTCGATCACCGTGGGGTGTTCTTTGTGGAAACCCCTCTGCTGCATTGTGTTGTATGCCCGCCTCTTAGCTTCCAACTCCGGCGGCCATCTTGGATTCCGTGTACGGTTTCAAGAGGTCTAGTTTACGGTAACGTTTTCGGTGTGTGTCAGCCTCTGATTCCAGTTGGTTTTGCAGTGATCTGTTCTCTGGAAATTCCGCTGTCCGTGGCTGTATTTTCTGTCAGGATGTGCTGATAATTTGCAGGATATCGGGCAGGATTTATCTGGCGGCCTGAGAGCGACAAGAGAGCATGTTTATATCGCTCGGCTGCAGGCCATACCCCCACAGGTTACATTTTTAATAAATGTTCGATTATTCTGGTCAAATAATCTTATTAGCCTTTGTCGACAGGTGTTTCGACCCTTGGTCATTTTCAAGGCCTGGCAATATCGTCTGTTAATGGTCTGATTGGTTGCGATATTTATATGAAATACATTGTCACTCGATGATTCATATAATATTTCTGTCTTGTTGTCAGTGCGATAGTGTTAATTCGGGAGAATGGTATATCTAGCGATATGTTGGCAGCATCCGTATAACTTGGTGTCTGTTCTCTCTGGATGGTAGTTCTAGAATGGCTGGCAGCGTTCCCTTTGCACTCCACTTTGAGAGTGTTGCAAATTGCATGCAGGGGACCAGCAACACGTAAGTGCAAGTGTTGGTGCTTCCCTGCATGCATCAGCATTTCATTTAATACTATCTTCCCCTTAGTGGACATACCGTCTGAAATAAAGAGTCATTAAAGCAGGGTATGCACAGCAACTGCGGCCCCTGCAACTCCTGCACAATGCATGCAGCAAAATCTCCATCTTCAACTCCTTCACCTAAGCTATGGACTTCCTGTGATTTGACTTAGACTTTCTAACTCTTCTTCTTCTTCTTCTTCTCTCTCTCTCCATCTTCTCTCTTTCTCTCTCTCTCTCTCTCTCTCTCTCTCTCTCTCTCTTTCTCCTGTGCCCTGATGCATACCATATAAACGGATAAATAAAATAAAATAACAAATAAGCCAAGGGTCTGTAACCTTTGCTCTCCAGATGTTATAGAGTGCAACTCCCATCGACCTCAGCCAGTATATTCAATGATGATGGACCATTGGAGTCATAGTCCATCAAGGACCACATTGACACCCTCGTTTCGGCTCTTGCTGATTTTTGCAACCACTCCTTTGTCTCAGGATCCTTCCCCTCCCCTCTGAAGCACTCCCTTGTGCATCCTCTTCTCAAGAAACCCAGGGACGTCATTTCACCAAAATGCCAGGGGTAGCGTAAGTGACATCACAATGCCACGCCCCAAGTGTGACATCACAATGAGTGATGTCATTTGACCACGCCCAACGTGACATCACATTAAGTGATGTCATTTGTCCACATCCCCACGTGACATCACAGGAAGTGGCCTCATAAAGCATTATCCCTCAGTACACTATGAAAAATATGGTTACAATATCACTGTATTGTGACATTTCATCCAAGAATGGATCATCATATGTAGCATTGTCAAGGTCCATGTTGCTTATGGCGACGAGGATGTGGAGCCATGATGAAATGCTGAGATGAGGAGCCAGGATGAAATGCTGAGAGGGTGTTAATGGCAGGTGATGAAGATGAAAAATAAAGCTGCGGGTGAAGGTGGCCGTAGTAGAAAGTAGAGTGTGTGCTGTCAAGCGACAGCATGGTGTGACGGCAATGATGTGCTGTAGATACACCACAGAGTCGGAGAGGGAATGGCACAGGAAAGATGCAGGGCTGTAAGCCCCAGGAGCATATGGCCTCGGTGTAACGATCGTTGCATGGCCGAAATTGCCAGGTACCTGCACAACCAGAGCACTCTGGGACATGTAGTGCCTTTTCTCTGGACCATGCTGGAGCCTGGATACTGCTCGTTCCCCTAGCTGTTGCCCTTCTGCAGGGGGGAACAGCGTGTCATTGTGGATGAGATAAAGAAAATAAATAACGTTATGCGCTTCCTCGTGCGTTCGACCATGGCCGTTGGTGAAACACACTGTGCCGGTGTCATCTTTGATGGAGGGGAGTTTTTGTAAGAAAGTCCGTTGTGGGCATGTGTGTTGACTGGTTTAGCGTTAGGCTCGATGACGCACTTATTAATATCCAGTCAGGTTTTCAAAACTGCCGTAAAATAGAAATACATTACATACATAAATCAATAAATTGCACTTGAATGTAAAATGTGTAATCCTTTCCTTTCTTATACAAATTCATTGTTAGTACTTCTCCTAAGAACTGAAAAGGGCTATTTATTGGTGGATGAACGGCATAGTATCTGCCCTTAGCAGAGCTGGTGTTGCGAGTGCTGAAACGTATTTTAGAAAAACATTGATGTCCCTCACACTCCACCTACACACACACACGACTCCTTGAGGTTTTCATGATAAGCGTGGACTGCCAATATCAATCTTGCTGCAAAAAGTGTGCCTTACTTAGCGACATCCCCAGGTTTCTTTTCGGATTTGTGAAATCTTATGCGAAATGATTTCTGCATTTATCACCAGACATTGTACATTAAAACATTGACTATGAATGTATGAGAAACATCTTTAGCAGAACATTTTAAATTTATGTCTCAGAGTCGGTGCCGTCTGCCTGTGGCCCAGGGCCTGCGGGAGCACCGCAGCTGCCGCAGGCGAATTCTGGACCATTGGTGGTGTCATGGCACCCGTCCTGGCATACACCTGACCTCAGCCTGGGTCTGCGGCGGTGGTGACGCCTAATGGCTGGCGGCAGCGTTTGAATTAATGCAGACTGCTGCGAGGGGGGGTAAATCCTCTCTACAGTGACACAAGTCGGGCACCAGTAGCACCGACCACACACATGCCACAGCAAGCCCCACGCACACACCCGCCCCCCACCCACCTCTCAGTTTCACACACAGCCACTGTCTGCCACCCCTACTTGAGTCTGTGTACTCACCGGGCCTTGTTGCTGGAAGCGCTGGAGCTCAGGAGCGCTGCGCACATCTTGCAAGTGGAGGACCACGCAGTACGGCAAGAAATCTGTGGCCATGCCCCCTGAAGAAACCCAAAGCTGATCCTTCTTGTCCAGCTAACTATCGCCCAATTTCCATTACTCCCTTTCTGGGCAAACGCCTGGAAAAATTGGCCATCTCTCAGCTTAACCTTCATTCCAATTCTGTTGGCTGTCTCCATGACCAACAGTCTGGCTTCAGAGCTGCCAGAAGCACAGAAACTGCTCTCCTGAACATCTGTGACGATCTGCTCTCCAACTTTGACTCTAACATTCCCTCTGTCCTC
Organism: Ambystoma mexicanum; assembly: GCF_040938575.1. NCBI lineage: Eukaryota > Metazoa > Chordata > Amphibia > Caudata > Ambystomatidae > Ambystoma > Ambystoma mexicanum. The sequence continues at coordinate 626,451,769 of NC_090928.1, read as the reverse complement.
ATCCTCCTCGATCTCTCTTCTGCTTTTGACACGGTCAACCATACCATCCTGCTCAACCGTCTCCGTGATAACCTGGGTATCACTGATCAGGCTCTGGCCTGGCTGACCTCTTTCCTCTCTGAACGACCCTCCAAGGGCCAACTTGGGTCCTTCCTATCATCTATCTTCCTCTCTACCTGTGGTGTTCCCCAGGGGTCTAACCTCTCACCCTGGCTTTTCAACCAATACCTGGCAACTCTCGCCCACTGCATTGCCATTTTCTGCTCAAATTTCCAGTGCTACGTTGATGACACTCAACTCATTCTCAGGCTGCCCACGGCCACCTCCTCTCCCTCTCTCATCTCTGATTGCCTAAATGCCATTCAAGATTGGGGTGCCGCCAATGATCTTTGTCTGGATGCCAGCAAGTCGGAGATCCTCCTCATCGGCACACCTTCGCCATCCTTCCCCCTTACTCTCTGGCCGGCTTCCCTTGGCCCTCCTCCTACCCCCACTTGCGAGGCTAAGGACCTCTGGGTCATCTTTGACTCCACACTTTCCTTCTCCGCCAACATCTCTGAGGTCTCCAAAAAGTCAAACTTCCTACTGCACCTCCTAAGAGGTACTCTGCCTTTCCTCTCCTTCCCCCAGAAGCTCATGGTCTCCCAGGTTCTCTCTAGGTTGGACTATTGTAGCAGCCTCTTTCTAAATCTACCTGTCTCTACTCTCCGCCCTCTGCAACTAATCCAGAACAGGACTGCGAGACTTGTCCTTGGCCTCAAGTCCTGGGATCATATCTCTCCAGCTCTGACTTCTCTCCATTGGCTCCCAGAGGATGCGTAGATTAAATTCAAACCCTTTGCATTGTCCACAAGGCTTTTTGGGGCCTGGATCCAAAATACCTTCAGCTATCCCTCCGCAAATACCTCCCCTCTCGAACTCTTCACTCCTCTACCTCTAGCTCCCTTAGGGTCAGTCGTTTTTCAAAGAAACAAACTGGGGATAGATCTCTGTCTTCGGCTGGGGCCTCCCTCTGGAACAGCCTCCCTGCCACTCTAAAACTTGAGGAGAACCATCTCCGGTTCCGTAAGCGCCTCAAGACCTTCCTCTTTTCTTCTGCCTTCGCTCCCCCTCTCCCCTGCTGATCTGTTCTCTCTTGGCACCGTGCACCTGGCCACCCTCTGTCCTCCGGACCCAGGTACCTGCTCACCCTGCCACCCCCCCACACTGCCTCTGGGCCACCCCTTGCACTGGGGTCTGTATCTGTACCCATGCAGCCCCCCTTTTTTCTTCCTGCCCTTATCAGACCTATCCTGTCTGCTGCCTTCAACCTAGCACTTGCAAATTGCTGGCTGCACTACCACTGTTTGTTGCCTTTATCATTTATTTATTTATTATTATTTTTCTGTTTCTCCTTTGCTTTGCACTTTCCACTTCTCCCCCCTTCCATGCACTTTCCCCGTCCCCCTCTCCCATGCACTTGCACATTCTCAGTGTCACTGGGCCTAGTAAGATCGCTGTTTTGTTCTCCCCTGTTCCCCTCCCTTGCCGTGTCGCGCTCTGAAACACTTGTGTACGAGCGCGATAGAAATAAAATATCAATATCAATATCAATAGTCCAAAACATCTGGCGTGCTATGATCTAAACAGATGCTTGCAGGGATTCCCCGCTGGCCTGCCCCTGCTGGTAACTTTCAGCATTCTTAAGTCAGTTGTATGAATGCCAACCCCCCATTCCCACTATCATGCGACTAATCACTGTTTCTACAGAGAGATGTAGGTGGAGGAAGCAACATAATATGCTTCTCTCTATGAAGCCATGCCTGTGAGCTTGTCTGAGTTCAACCTGGGTGATCTTAGGCTGCAGACTCTTGTCCTTCCTTCTATCAGGATCTGAGACAATGTGAAAGGGCTTTCTGACGTACCTTTTTAGTTTCATCCCCCCAACTCTTGCGCTTTGAAGCAATAGTTAAATTGCAATGAAAGGATACGCCTAGTACGGAATAAATCGCAGCGTTATTGAATGCATCCAAGCAGAGAATGTATCAGCCAATGGTGAAAGGTTTACCTACATTTTCAAGACGTTGAAATAAAAAACATGAACATGAAAACAATTAGCATGAGCTATGTGCACATGTGGATGGAAATACTACTGACTGCTGGCTCGCTGCCCGACTTGTGTCACTGTAGAGAGGATTTACCCCCCTCGCGGCAGTCTGCATTATTCAAACGTTGCCTCCAGCCATCAGGCCACGTGTAAGGATTTCTGCTTCAATGGAATGAAGATATGTGAGAGATAACTCACTAGCATGTAGACGGCTGTTAGCGTAAGGTTAGTTTCTAAGGTTTCGGTAGCATGGAAGTGTGTGTACCTCTGATAGACAATGTTTCCACACCTCGAGTTTAGGCCTGCCAGAAGGATGATTGGGATTCCTTTGTCTGATGAAACCCTGTTCTGTAACCTGTGTGCAGTTTGCTGCTTATTCTCAGCCCACTATCTTTACAGAAACATACTGGTCAGGCTCTTAGACCTGCGGAACTATCTAGATGTCCCTATGAAGGCTCAGTATAGTTTGGGCTGATCACGAGCCGAAATATGCGTGTCAACCCTTTATGATAAAGTTAATATTAAAAGTTCTTATACATGGCCTCATACATTGAGTGGACTTGGTACAATTATTTACTTTTGTTAAATTGTACAAACGTATGAATGTGTGTGAGTTTTCTTGTGAGAGATTGTATTGTGTTAGAGTATGACTGGAATGTGAATAGGACACTGAGCTGCTAGTGGGTCCATTTGTGAATTTTTGTCTTATGGTTTCTCTAATTAAATTTCTGTTCATTAAATCACATTTATATATTCATTGTAGTTCATTGTTAAAAAGTGTCTTATTTATTTTTGATTTAAATTTCGTAATACTTTGATGAATAAATGGTGTACATCTGTATTGAATAGTTCTCTAAATTAGTATTTTCTACACGCACACATATTCTACATGTTTGCAAAGAGATTTGGGAGGGGGCATATGTATGATCCTGCCTTTGGTCTATATGGGGCAAAACCTGACAACTTGCCTGAGTTTGATCTGGGAAGTCCTGGGCTCTCATCTCACCTTCTACCCGGAGCTGGAATATAAATCAAGTACAGAATAAAGGTCAGAGTCAGTGTATGTTTTAAACCAACGAAACATTCCCTTAACATAACATATTTGCATGAAAACAATTAGCACCAGCCACGAGCAGGGGGTGGATGGAAGTGGGACTGGCCAGAGTTCAGAACAGTTGTACTGGGCATAGACCGATTCAGTCCTGCACGCATGGGCGTTCCAGTGATGAGTGCAGACCCTGCGCATGCGCACTGTGATTCTTGGCAATGAGTGCCAATGATAAATACATCTTGCGACTTAACCGAGGTTAAGTAGAGGGCACTACGCACTCTGCGCCATAATGACCATCAGTGTTACACACCCTAAGGGCAATAGATGTGCTGCGCGGTTGCAAGGAACACGGGAAGCCCTCGGAATGCACACGAGTAGAACCTGGCTACAGCGACCGCGTGCATACAGGCTTGTTTCCACTCATAACTACATTTTATGTGGCTGCAGTCCACCCGCAATAAAAAGTGCACACATTTAAAAACGCCTTTTGGAAAAATACATGCGTAGTAGTATGAGAGAAAACACAGGGCATGCAGAAACCGAGTGGTCGCAATGCAGTTGCTGTATAAATTGAGTTTGCTGATCGTCAAGAAAGCTGAAAATACGAATCAGCATAACCCATCCTTGTAGGTTGTCAAATGCTGCAGTGCTGCAACTCTTTGCTCGACATGTATGGGACCCGCCAACATGACAGGAGGTTCGAGTGGCTGCCTCAGCTTAGCTGTACGTTCATCTTCTTGAATGTTGGAGCGTTTTACAAAAAGTTCAATTGTTGAACTATATCGAAATAAACAAATACATAAATAATATAAATGAATCTTATGATTCCCTTTAAAGGTGCTTCGGGGCATGACAAGGGAATTCAAAGGAACAACAAATCAAAGAGTCTGTCTCAGGTTCCTGCTATTCAACATAAGCAATCTTCTGGTCTGTGTTCTGCCATCAGCTTGGATGGCTTGATTTCTGCACTTCAGGCTTCCACCATCATTTAAAAGTAACTTTTAAGAGACGGGGACCCGTGTGCTTCTCAGTCTGTGGCAACGACCTAGATGACTGCCCATAGTTTTTCTTTGGGTCAGTCTATTATTATCTGTGGGCGGGGACGGGATTATGTTTAATTACTTTGATTCTATGGACAGCAGTAGAAACTGTTCAGTTTACAATCACTATCAACATTACACCCAATTATAATTATATTAATAAAAACCAGAGAGGTTTTTCAGCAGGGACGTGGGATTAGATCCTGTGTTGCTCTGTGTTGTTTTGCTTCCAAGACTTGTACCGTTGCCACTGAGCTACAGACCAATGGCAAAGACACACAACCCCACAGAAGTTTTGTTAAAACGTTGGGTATTTAAAAGTTTACCTTAATTTCAGGTAAAGACCAGTTTCCTTCTACTTAAATGTGAGATTTCACATTATATGCAAGTTAATGAGAGCTTGCCCTTTAAGAGGAGGGTTCTGCAATAAATCTCAACTCCTGTCTCTTTTGCACAGCATAGTTATTTTTATTCCACACTCTACAGACTATTTCTAAAAGAGAAAGCCCGCAAACCATACGTTAATCTAATTCAAGGGACATGAAAACGCCAAACCACTCTACTCATCAACACGCAGCCATTTTACAAGCTGCAAAGCCAACCTGTTAGTTTCCCAGTTAATGGAGCAAAAGAGAAGTTCCCTCTGGTGGGATATTCTATTTAGAAATGATGGCAAAATGTATGGCTGCCACTATCGTTTGCTGCTCCCTAGAATTACAGCCACTGACAGACTGACTAAAAGTTTTCACAAAATGGACACCAGATCTGGTCTAAACTGGTTTGTAACAATCACCTCCTCAGTTATTTCCTGTGAATTGGTGACAACCTTTTTAACCCTCTGCTGTACATTTACCATGTCAATAAACCTCATTAATTACAATTGAGGATACATAATTTTTATTTTTTTATTTAGGAATACCGTTGATTACAAACGTTTTACCAATCACATCTTATCACAATCATCCTCCAACCTCCAAATCCTAGACTTCTGACAATTTTTTAAAAACATTTTCCAAGTATGCTACCAGTGTGTTCAACCACCTGACATTTCCACCCATGTATAAAGCCTTCCACTGTGCCTCCACATCCAATTCAAATTTTGGCAATAGGTTATTGTACAGATGTACAATTCTTACACCTCATAGTTCTGGACAAACCCAAACAGAGTCAGGTACTGCAAGGACTCCACTTTCCCATCGCATAGTCAACACTTAGGATTTCACATAGTGTGGTTCTGTAATGTAGAATATTTAGTAAAAATCTCAAAAATAAATCTCGATGTTTAGGATGTGGGAATTTTGTCAAGTGGAGTGGTGTCACATTGAGGGAGGCTGTCAAAGGTTTTAAAAGAGAATGGACCTTGGAGTTTGATCAAATCGTTTCTGAAATTCTCCAGTCGTCTGCCCCAAAATTCTTTTCACATAGGCAGGATTCTGGCAGAGGGTCTCAACTGTGACACCCACTTCTGATAACAAAGTATGATAGGATTTGGCCCACAAGTCCAATGTCCAATCTGTATAGGTATGCATTCTTGGCAGCAGGACAGTAAATTGGATTAGACAGTCCAGCGATTGTGTTTTGCTGAAGAGTAGTAGCGATTTCAATTTTACTCTTACATAGAGAGATAAGAGACCAATCTCGTGTCGGATGATGGTGATAGGGACTGCATTTGGCAGGTGTAGAATGGTCCGACAGAATTTTCCTTCAAGCCAGTCCCACGTCTTCCACGGTAGCCCAAGACATGCTTCGGCTGCAGATGTAGTTGCATGGACTACCTTCTGGTTGTAAAATTGTACAATTGGGACCAGTGAGAATTTTCCATATTTTCGTCCAATTATCTTAGCCTGGGCCATCAGTTGTTTTAATTTGCTCTTCAACTGATCTTTCCAAGGGCATTCGATTGCACCCGAGCGAATTATTGCTCCCAGGTATTAATTTGCTGGTAGCGCCTGAAGGTGATGTTCTTTTATGTACCATCGCAGTGTCTTTGTTTTTCTAGACCTTTTGAGGATATGTTTCCTGACCAACTGGGTTTGAATCTCTTCAAAACAGAAGTCATCCTACACACTTTAAATAGTAATCCATCAGCCTTTATAATTCAGCATATATAATTCAGAGACTGTACCTGTAATGTAGAACACATGCACCCCTACTTTAAAACAAAACTGAGACTGTCCAAGAACACACTTTTTTAAAATTGTGTTTGTGCTTAATAATATTTTCCTTCAGGTATAACATTACAAGACCCACCCCCTTAAATGTTAACAGTAGCCTGATAGTCTGGTCTTTAGATGTACCCCAATGAGCTGTGCATGCCAATTTACAGCACTCTGACAGTCAAGCTATGCATAGGAGGCAGTAACATGACTCATGAAGGATGTTCATGTTGGTGGTAGTAGGATTTTAGCAGGTCGTAAGGGGGAAGGGTAGCATCAGTATGTGAGTCATTGGTTAATCCTTGATGATAGAAGAATGTATGATGTCGACTTCATAGCTTTTGGGATTTTAAGTATGTTAGTGTGTTGGTAGGAGTTTGAGAGTTCAGGTATTACAAATGTTGGTAGAATGAAAGGGATTTTTGCGAGATGCGAAGTTCTGGATGTTTTGTGTCTAATTTTGTTTATTTTGTAAAGGAACACTGGGCCTCATTATGAGTTTCCCGGTACAGTAAAAACGATACCGGTAAGATTGCTGGTACCGTTGTTACCAGACCGGCAAACTATGAGGTCTGCTCGCGGGTGCCTTTACGCGATGGGACTGAAATGGGAATGGGGAATAATTGTTTCCGGTGCCCAGGATTGGCCAATTACCGGGCCCGGCGGGGCCGTAATGACCCAGTAATTGCCCATTCCCGGGTGCCGTAAAGAAAATTATACTGGTGGCAGCTCTGCTAGTTTTACCAGTACGGCTGCCGCCGGTCTCATAATGAGGCCCACTGTGTTGATTGTGGAAATCCTTTCTTGAGAATGGTGCATGGAGATGCATGGGGATGTACAGTATGAGGTGAACGCAGGTGTATATTGCTTTATATTGGACCACGTTTTGATTGATGGACATATCAATGGTGGTGTAGAGGTTTGCTTTGGCTTCAGGTGAGAAACATCTGACTCTTTCACTCTGTAGGGTATGGCTCTATACTAGCGCTTTGTTGTCTTTTGAAGAGTTTAGAGAATTGCCCCTCTTTTCTCTTCCCCCAACCATAGAATCATCATAAGGGGTCAGGGAATGCAAGCCAGGACTCTAGGGTCACTCGCGCCGCTAAATGTTGTGCCAAGCCACATGATTCAGGATTTGCTCTTCCATTTCTTTGTCACTGACAGGTGCAGACTGCTGCCACTCTTCCTTCTGGTTCCTCTGTCTATCTTTAGTCAACACGCCATGGTTTCCTCCAATAATATTGCTTGCCCCATGGCCTAATTCATAAGATCCTAGGCAGAGATAGTGTAGCTCACTGAGAAGCCACCTTCCCTAGATGTGCAGGCCTGGTCTCTGAATTATTACCTGCACTGGAGTAAATGCATTCACAACCTTCCCGCTGAAAACATGGTTGTCTAGTCGACTAACACGCACACATCAAGTGTCCAGCCGGCACTGTTTCTGTATGTTTCCCTGTAACCATGCAAAATCATGCGCCTGTACACTGTAACTAAGCTATATCATGTACTTGAACTCTTTAATACTGCCTCGCTGCCCACGGGCTGCTGTGTGCTTTGTGAATGAATAAAATACATTAGATACAAATAAATAAATAAAACCTTTCTAGCCTCGCATCTAAATGCTGCAGCTGCCTTAATCAGCGTGTGTGGTTCAATGTTACAAGCATCTTAATGTTAGGGTGAGGGCTTTGAAAAGTAAAATGAGCACCAATCGCAGTGTGCGTTAAGTACTTGGTGATTCAAGCATACAACCCTTGCATCAAGTGACATGTTTGTCAAGTATAAAGGTTTTTGATCATTCTTATGTTTCCAAAATACTATGAATGTATGCAAAGTAGGCTGGAACCCTCACATGTGTTATTTGTCCACTTCCATTTTTACATAGGGGCAAAACAGTACAATACTAGTGCCCCCTGACGGCCCACCTTAGAATGATAAGCTCTATCAGAAATGCATTCATTTGGTTTTCCAAGGTTACATCAATGTGCCTTCCTCAGTAAAACACTTGCATTATTAGAAAACAACCATTATAACATTTTAAAAAGAGCCAGTTTACAACGTTAGCACAGTAAAACATAAAAAGCAGGACCCACGGAAGATATCTGATCTCCCCCCCCCCCCCGCCCCTCTCTGGTTGTGCAGCTGTCAGCAATGACTGTAGCAAATCTACTGCGATTGCCCAGACACATAGAAAGAGACAGAGAGAGACAGGGAGAGACAGGGAGTGCAGAAAGAGAGTGAGGGAGAGCCCTAGATCTGCTTATGCTATGCCGAGCGAAGCTACTATTATATGCCTCCTCCTCCCTGCCAGGCTACTCACCCATAATGACCCATATACTGATACTCCATTCTTTTGCTGACAGTTTACTGTTATTATTAGTCTGTGCCACCATTTGTGGAAAGCACTACTACATTAAAGCAAAGATACAGAGACAGGGGCACTGGAACATCTGATGCCACTCTTCGGCAGCCTTCCCTAGGTGGAGAGGTGTGTGGCACCCGTTAAGAGTTGATATGAAGGAAAACAGTTCCAGGGGTTATTTCTGTAATCCTTGCGGGCATGAACCTTACACCAACATTCCTGGCCAGTTAATGAATTGCTCCGAAATACCATTGGTAGAATCTCCATTGCCAGCCAAGATAACTATTTTATATTATATCACATTGATTCTGAAAGCAACTACGGTATCAGCACTAAAGCTGGCAGCACTGACTCAATGTGCTCAACATTCCACTTGAGAAAATGCCACAATGAAGGGCCGAATATTTTGATGAATGTATGTATTATTGTCTCTGTTTCCTACCCATGTCTATTCCACCCTACCAAGCTCTTTACTCTACTTTTCTAAGATGCCTTAGCTGGCGCATCATTGCTGGTTTACAGCAAACCCGCCTAGTACATGAGCAGTTTTCATCTTGACCATTTATCAAATGAACCTATGCCCACTTAGCAGATCACTGTCAATTTCCTGGTTTGCATTATGTTTCGTTAGCACATTATTTCCAGTCTCCACTAGGCACAATATCATGGCTGTTCACTTAGCCCATCATTGTCTGGCCTTAACAGCCCCCTGCCAGGAGGTTTTACGTTTTGTTGCCGGTGTGGAACAGAAGTGAGATCATCGCTCCCCATGGTGTCCTTGGGCCTCGGGGAGCAGTGCGGCTGCTGCCAGCATTGAACACTACAGTAAGGAGTAAGGCCAACGAGTGCCTGCTAGTCGCTTGGACCCTAACTCTACTGGGATGAATGGTCAAGCCCTACCCATCCCTGTCAGTCGACAAGCAGACAGGTCTGGGCGGGGCCTATCACAGCACTTCCCTCTGGGAACTTCTCAATGTTACAGGCACATTGTCGTATCACTAGGGCACTTGCCCACTTTGTAGTGGTCTCGGTTTTGGAGCACTCTCTGGATTTGCACTGGGTCATTGCCATGCCATGTCATGATATTCCAAGTTGGATACGCGGCTATCTGGGTGAAAATTCCAGGAAAGGTCACTGATAGACCTAAGAAGTACAATTTAAGAAACAACAAGCCATATGACAAGACATGCATGGGGCAAGACATGAGGTGCAGCGAGCGCCGGAAATAAGTAGTGCCCGCGCAGAGACCTTGCAATTAAGCCCTGTAACCCTACAGAATATTCCCCCAAAAAATAAAATAACATTTTATGATACCAGAAAAAGGGGGGACAAATAAAGGGTCGGCGGGGTGGGGCAAGTTCTTATCAAGTGCCGAGATTTATGCTGCAACAACATATATCCCCCAGGATGCCTCAAGGAATTCTTTTGGAGACATTGACAACAACTCACTTCTGGAGTTGTGCTATAGTTTTTGTAATGCTTCGGCGGTGCAGATGTTCTCCCAGGAGCTGCAGTTGTGTGGGGGACAGGCGGCTGCTGAGGTAATAAATACCAGCATTAATACTGTCACGGCACAAATACATCAGCAGCGCCTGTCAGCCTCCCCAAACTTATGTGTGAGTTCTTCTCGATCTAGTGAGGCAATTCTGTCCACAAGTGAGAGGGACTCTGTGGCTTTCCATTACAATCGCATTCTGCAATTTGCAGTAACACTTTTATTAAAACTATGTGGGAGAATTCACGAGGATTTACTTAAGCAAGGGGAGCTTTTAAATGAAATCCTCTCCGAACAAAACCGACTGTATAAACAGTACTTTCTGGAGGATCAGTGGGCAAACATGTGCCTATAGTGGTCAATTCACAGGACCTTGACCAACCTAATGGAGTGCAGTCGTTGTCTGACCCCCCTTAGAATCTCCACTAACGTATCCCAATGCGAAAGGAAAGGTGGAGGGCGGTGAGACTTCAATGACTAGTGGGACCGACGAACACCTCGGTGGAGGTCTCTGTCAGGCAGGAAGTGGGACATAATATGAATTCAACTATTCAGTCACAAGCCTCTGTCTCTCCTAGAGCGAGGGCAGTTTTGTAAAAAGGTCAGCAAAAGATAAAGAAGAAAGCAGCAAAAGGCTGACCCATTGGCAAATTGGTTCATTAAGGAAACATTAATTAACAGCTCATCAGTGTGTGGGGTATTGGATGAGGCAAGTATCCATGCACTGGCACCCCCTTCTAATGACACCCGGGAAGAGGTACAAAGCCATGTTAATCATCTGGTAGCAGACGAGAGGGCTAAGGGGCGCAGGTGAAATTGGGGCCTGGTGATTTAGTAAGCCCGGCAGCGCCTTTGGACCCCTTATGTTTGACTATTATCATGCAAGCCTCAACTAAATCCCGGCAAGCTGATATATAAAGCGAACAGAAATGTTACAGCTTTTTGCTAAAATTCTATCTTTACGTCCATTGCAATCATGTGATTTTGATTTTATTCAGCCTATGGGGGAGGGACTGCATTTTAGGATCAAGATACATTGGGCCTCATTACAAGGTTGGCGGTCCGGTAATAACGATACCGGTAAGGCATTACCGGCATCATTTACTGGATCGGCCCATCACAACCTACAATGCTGGCCCTACCGTCATCTACAGGGAACCGCTGTGGCCCTGCACCACCATACCGGCAGGTGCGTAGGTGCACGGCTGCCGTGCCAGTAACAGCGGCATGCCGCTAGGAAGAGGACATTACGAGTTGCACGGAAATGCACATACCGGCATCCAGGCGGCGGTAGGAAGGGCATTTGTATTTTGTATTTTATTTATTTATAGAGCGCACCAGGCCCAAGGGCGCGTTGCTTAGGTTACATAGCAATCTGACATAGACATAATATACAGGTTAAATGGCACATTGACAGAGCATAAAATAAAATACAAGGTCATATACAGTAGGGAGAAAGAAGCATCATTTACAATCATAACAGTGTGATAAGCAGGACCAATCACAAGCACAAGTTTGTGCAGGTAAAGATGTAGGCAAAGTATTTACAGGATATGTACACAGCTTTATACAGTGAGGCAGAAAGTACAGGTGGTAGCTAAGGCATGCTAGTGCTGGGCAAGGTCTTGGGCAAACAGCCATGTGGTGAACAAATTTGCAGGCCAGATAGGTAGGCGCATGGTTTGCTGGGCATTTATGCATCAGGGCAAGTGTTTTGAGTGATACTCTTAAGTAATACAGGAAGCCAGCAAAGGCTCCGCCTGGTGTCAGAAATGTGATGGTTCCTGGGGATGTTTAACGCAGCTCCGATGGCATTATTTTGGATAATCTGTAATTTTTTGAGATTGCATTGGTTTGTGCCTAGGTAGAGGGTGTTGCAGTAATTGATTTTGGACATAACCAGGGTCCTGGAAAGTGTAGTGCAATTGGTTGGTGTGAGGAAGGGTCTGCAGGCAGTGATGAGATTGCAGATGTAGGCTGTGGCCGAGGATATTGCGTTAGTTTGTCTCGAGAGGGATAGTGTGGAACCAAGATATATACCTAATGTTTTGGTGTCATTCGAGACTTCAATGATGTTGCCATCAATGACGAATGATTTGAAAGCGGAGTCTAATTTGTTAAGTCTCTGATGGGAGCCCAGGATAAGAAGCTCTGTTTTTTCGTCGTTGAGACAGAGTTCGTGTTGAGCCATCCAGGCTTGGATGACTAGATAGATTGTGTTTACGGCCAGCGTGTCGGCTGTGTGATCGCCGGTGATGGGGATAAGTATCTGGGTGTCATCCGCATAATTAGTGTAGGAGACACCCAGATAGTCCAAGATATCAAACAGTGGTTTCTTAAACACATTGTAGGGTGTAGGGGAAACACACAATCCTTGTGGTATCCACAAGGGACTGGTGATGGTTCGGCAGCTGCGGTGATGGAGAAGACCCTCATGGATCTATTATTCAGGAATGAAATGATTCAAGCAGAGGCTTTGTCTGAGAAATTAGCAGCTAATTTGATGTGACGAGAGGATCGGTGGTTTGCAGGCAAGCTGCTCGATCCAAGATTTTTAATAGGAAGGGCACAGTGGTGATCAGCCTGCAATTAGTCGGTATGCTAGCATCTAATGTAGATTTTTTAAGAAGTGGGATGACCCACACATCCTTCAGATTGTCAGGGACAATACCTGTGCTTAACGAGGAATTTATAAAGGCAGTGATGAATGGGGCTAATTTATGTGAAGTCTCCTTGATAATAGGGGCTGGACATAGATCACCCTGGCAGTTGGAGGGTTTGAGATTGTTGATGATATTTTCAACTTGCGTGATAGAGAGGGGTGAAGAACTGAATGCTTTATGAGTGTGAGTGCTAGATTTAGACAAATCATGCTGGGGCTTGTCTTGCGAGTCAATCTGGAGGGAGATTTTTTTGTTGTTGATTTTGGCTTGAAGTGTAGCTATTTTATCGAGGAGTGACTTCTGAATATTGGCACACCAGGTACTATCTTTAGTACACGTATCTGGTGGGGTGACCGGGGATTCCAATTCTTTTAAGATCTTAAACACCTCTTTGGTGTTAGATTTGGCTTGTGAGATTCGCTTGTTAAAGGGGTCTTTTTTGGCCTGGATGATAGCCTCTTTGTAGTTCAGGGTGGCCTAGGTGGGACTAGCTTTATTCAATTCAGGGGGATTGCTTTTCCAGCGGACCTCTAGGTTTTTTTCTTTACGAAGAACCCTCAACTGTGGTGTGAACCAGGAGTTGAGGTGAGCGCGTGGTATAGGTTTCCTAGATTTAATACGTGCAATAAAGTCAAGGGCTTTTAGCATGGTCTGATTGAATGCGTCTACCAGGACAGTAGGATCTGTGCAAGAAGAGGAGTAATCATTGAGAGTGGGGAGGAGAAGTGGGAGTAATTTTTCACATGTTATATTTCTTTTATTTCTCGTGCACATTGCGGGTGCGATGTCCTGCGTAGTATGAGAACTTGAGATAGCGTTTTTTGCTGGGATGCTAAAGGTAATTAGGTGGTGGTCAGTCCACGCACAGGGTTGGTTAGACTCAATATTGATTTTGCAGTTTAAGTCTGCAAGCCAATCAAGGGTTCTGCCTTTAATGTGAGTTGGTTCGCTGATGTGTTGTGTAAGGCCTAAGTTTGATAGCGTATTAGCAATATCCAATGCTGTGGCATCATTAGGATCTTGGAAGCCAAGGTTGAAGTCTCCTAATATGATAATTTGTGATTTCGTTTTGGTGTTGTCAGCAAGGATGAAGGATATATCTTCTGCAAATGTAGATATAGGACCGGGAGGCCTATAAATAAGGTGAAGTGTAATGGTTTGGTTAGGTGATACAGCTAGTTTCACAGAGAGTAGCTCGGTTGAGGGAATCTGTTGAGTGGGGGAGATACGGAGGCTGATCGAGTCTTTGTGAATGAAGGCAGTGCCACCTCCTTTAGTTTGGCTAGTGTTGCGATCATTTCTGATAATGGTATATCCTGTGGGGATAGCTAGAGATAGAAGTGGTCCTGAGGCGGCATGGACCAGGTTTCTGTAATGGCGATGAAGTCAAGGTCATGTGTTGTGATCAGGTCGGCTATGTCCAGTGCGTGGGCAGTAAGGAATCTGGCGTTAATCAGTGCCCCCTTAATTACACTTTTCTGTGGAGATGGGGTACTAGCATTAAGTGTGGTGTTCAAAGGTGTGATAGGTAATAGACCGGTGAGAGCTCTAGCAGGATGTACTGCAGGGTTAGAATGCTTGGTAGTGCCGTTGTGATGGTGAGAGGCATGTAAGAATCTGGAACCTAATCTAAGGTTGCGTATAAGTAGTTAGCATGGTTCGTTGACAGTGGGTTTGGTAGCAAAGTGTTTCAGCCAAAGGGTTGGTGAATTAAGGTAGGGGTTGGCAATAGGCAGTGAGGAGGCCTGTGGTGAGCTGGGGTGGTTCTGCGTGATGGTAGGCATAGCAGAGGTGTGCAATTGTCCATGTAGGTTGGAAGGCCTAATGTACACAGGGTGTGTAATGTAAGAAAGCATTGGGATGGTGTGTGTTGTGGTATATAATGGTTCAGATGGTAGGGAACCAGGCTGTATGGTAAGTGACCACGTTAAGGATAATAACTCAGTTCATTGTAAACTGCTGTGTTTCCCACTGCCACAGGTGCACACAATCAACACAGGTGGAGGCAATGGAGCCTTGCCTTGCACAAAAGGAGCACACCCACACACCACACCCCTTCCAAGACCAAAATGATTCCACTTGCAGTTCTGATACTGGAGCTGGAGGACATGTCTGCACTGCAACTCCTTGAGCAGGCAGTACACCAGGGATTACAGAGGAGACGCAGGAGGAGAAGGAGGGTGAGACCGCCCCAGCAAATTCCACCAGTGCAGGGAGTGGTACTCTGCAGTCAGCCACCAATCCCTTGCATAAGGGCCAGTCCATTCAACTTAACCCCAGCACAGATCCACACCCTGTACCGCCTGGACAGGGACACCATCACCACCATAGTGGATCTAATACATGAAGACTTGGTCAACCTGATCAACATCCACACCACCATCCCCTCTCTGCTGAAGGTGGCGTCTGTGCTCCACTTCCTGGCCACAGGCACCTACCAGCACACAGTAGGGCAGCTGCATGGCATCTTGCAACGTTGTTTCTCCAGTGTGCTAAACCAAGTGCTGGATGCACTCCTAAAGCACGCAAGGGCCCATATATCCCTACCATGAACATAATCATTCAAATGAGATGCATGACACAGAAAATGGAGGCCGACATTCTCTGGCCATACACCAATGTGTAAATGTCAGACTCACAATCAGCGCACACCCCTGAACTTGTCCATTGGACATCACCTGACCGTACCCACAGCACCATAATGCACCATCATGCAGTCACAAAGCTGAATACACATGACCGCATCAAAGCACCTCGCAGGTCATGCATCCATGAGTGTGCAGTATGAATTCCTACACCTAACACTGCATAACACCATGGCAACATGTGCAGATGAATACAAATGTGAAAACACATGTGACAAGGATGCCTCAAATTGGACCCATGCAGTATTGAACAACACCTACCTGGGTGCGATTGGTGCAGGAAACACCCACAGTACATGAATACTAGCATGCAAGTCGACAGCCTGCATCATCCAAGGAGCACATCCCTGTGCATGGTGCCAACAATTATCCAAAAGCATGATAAACTAAACAAGCTGTATCACTCATTTACGGTCCTGAGAAGGTGGGCAAGAACATCATGGTATGTGCCATGCTGCACAACATTTGCATCCGGCGGAACGTTCCTCTGCCACCTGACATGGACCAGCCACCACCAGGTGAAGAAGAAGATGGGGAAGGAGAAGATGTTGCAAATCGGCCAGGCCGCAATGCACATGAGGGACATGCTGTGCACCAATCAGTGATAAACATGAATTAACCCTCCACCCCTCAGCACCCCACAGACCCCCTCCTCCCTCTACCACACGCCCCCTTCCCCCTCCCCCAACACTCCCACAGACCCTCTCCAACCTCCCCCCACCTCCCAACACCCCCGCACACCCTCCCACCCCCAACACCCGCACACAACAAGAGCACAACATGTGTCCGGATGCACTGACAGTCAACACGTGCAGGGTACCCCTACTACTGCAGCCCACTTCCCAATGGAGGGGTTTGCATGTCTGTGCGCCGCATGCTGCACAGGGACCTATGCACGGAACTTGTCTGTGTAGAGCTGGCAGGCGTGGTGGTGGAGGAAGTGGTTGGATGTGGCTCGGTTGCCACAGGACGCCGTGGGCTACAGTTGCAAAGCCCTCATGGACCCGTTCTGAATTTTCATTTACAGCCTTGATGATGGCCTCAGTGTTCTCTCGCATCGCCCGGCGTGTTGCCTCCCAATCAGCAACATATTGCTTTACAAGGGCATGCATGGACTCTTGACGGCCCCCCATCCTCGACAAACGTCCCTCATGGTCCCGTATTGTGGGGAAAGTGGATGTCTCCATGACTGGTGTGGACGTGCGCAGGACCGGCTGTCCTCTGGTGGAGACCACTCCTCCTGGCTGCCCTGGCCTTCAGGCTCATGCTGAGGGGTGACCTGTGGTGTGTCCTGTGGGCTGGCCGTTTGTCCACCATCCCCCAACATGCTGCTTTCCTCATGGGTGATCTCTTCATGCCCCTTGACCTCATCGGCACTATGTTGTGCGACTGCAGCAATCTCTCAAACTGAACTTGTGGCTGCCGACTGCAAGCCATCATGGTCGCTTGCCACGAATGTGGGCTCATCCTCTGTGATATGTGTCTCCAGGGGAGCAGGGGCAGGTGTTTGTTGGACCGGTGTTGGGGCTGTGCAGCCAGTTGGGCACTGGTGTGTGCCTTGTGAGCCCCTTGGCTCATCCTTGTGGCCTTGGACGTGGATGGCCTGGTGCCATCGTCCTAACCCCTAGACCTCTTGGCAGGTGTCCTGGGCTGTGGCGCTGCATGATCCTCATCGCTGTCTGCAGCGGTGCCTGTGGGGGACAGAGAGGTAGGGCATCAGTGATGGGATTACTTGCATCATGCATGCATTGGTGTTTGTGCAGTTTGGGCCTTGTGGTTTGTTGCATGCTTGTTGGCATGGTGGACAGGGTGCTTGCAAGATTGGGGGGGTAGTATTGGCATCCCTCAGGTGTAGTAATTTTTTCCATGGTGTCTACTGTGAGGCCAACAGGTGTGTTGTGGGTTGCCTGCTGCGTGAAATGTTATTTTTGTTAGTGTATTGGGTGTGTATTGGGTATAGGAGCCGCATGCAGCATGCATTTTGATGTTACATTGGTGGGTCCAGCTTCTCGACAGGCATGTGTGTATGTGTGTATGATGGGCCATGTATTTGCTCTCATCAGGTTCACATTTGTTGGTCTACGTTTTACTTCGGATGTCAGGTGTTTGTGGGGACTTGTGTGGTGCGCAAAGGGTCACTCACCTTCATCAGCCGATGATGGGACTCCATACTCCGCTCCACCAACTCCTTCAATGGTCTCCATGTCAATGGTATAGCTACAGGTCTCCTCCCACCTCGACAGCTTTATGGGGGAGTTTGGGCCACCGCCTGTTGCCTGCTCCTGGCTGCGGTTGGCCGATAGGATGTTTCGTACTCGCAAGCGTAGGTCGTCCCACCACTTCCTGCAGTCCTTTACTGACCGTGCAGTGGTTCCAACCGCACTCACCTTTCTGGCAGTCTCCTCCCATATTCAGGTCTGCACTGAATACTACATCCGCCTGCTCCACTAGCGTAACAGCAAGCTTATTCAGCTCATTATCTCTGAAACGTGGTTTTCACATACATGCTGCGCCTTTCTTGGTGACTTTCAACATTGCCCACCAGTAGGGATTGGGAAGTTGGCTGCTCAGGTCCTGTCTGCGGAGGATTGCAATGGATTGTGTTTTTAAAGATGGCTGCCGGTGCATTTCCTGTTCCGGCGCGATGACATTACTTCAGGTACCAGTAGTGACGGTACCGGCAGTGACGGTACGGGTAGTGACAGTACCTTTATTTAGGGTGCCAATGGCGCCGGAGGAGGTTTCAACTGATTCTTTCATGCCGCTATTGGAGGGGTGGGGGGACTTTACCAGCAAGCCGGTGCATCCGTTACTGGCATGCAGTGACGTGCGTGTACGCAGGCCCGTAATCATTCGTTGTTTCCGGCGTGGATACAGCACAGACACTTTCATACCGGCATGCTGGTAATGACGGTTTTTTACCGCCTACCTCATAATGAGGCCCATTGTGTCCTCCCTGAGGCTGCTTTTTTGGTCAGAACACATAAGGACTCTATTGTCTATTTAGGGTATGACTTGGATATAGTGCCTCCGAAGGCCTCAGTAAATGGTTGTAATGGTAAAAAAGCTGACACTGTTGCAGGGCCCTCAGCCGTATAACAGTGATGAACCCTTTGATAATAATAAGGGGTGGAAATGTCTGAAGGGCCTCCTAGAAGGTGTGGGAACACCTATTGAATGATCATTGAAAATTGCCTGCTGGAATACCAGAGGCAATTTACACTTTGTAAATGGTCCGACACTGTCTTGGCTTACTCAGTGCCTGATTTCTATGTTATAGGGGACATGGATATTTTCCCCTTACTGTTTGGACGTACATGTGATAGATCGACAGCTGGGAGTAAAAGGGATGGTGGGCCGCCCCTCGGGGGTTAATTATAGTTGTTAGTGCTAAAGTGAAATCTAGAGCCATTACTGAGTGGTGTGATTGTAAAAATGAGCTTGCAGTGGAGGTAACATTGGACACAAAGGAATCATCACGGTCCATGTTGCTTATTAACGTGTATGATCCCCTGGGAGGGGCCCACACAAATTATGTTTTTGATGCCATAGTTGAGATTTTCTGGAGTTGGACCCTCTGAGATAAACGCGATTTCATTTTGATTGGGGGTGAGCTGAATCCGGTGTGGGGTGACGCCACTTTCGGCGACTGTTGCAAACCTGTCTCCTATCTGTACTATGATTTCTAACTGTAGGAATGTACAAGGGTCAAAGTGGGTACACTACATGTCAGACTGGGATTTAACATTTTTAAACAGGAGAACAGGTAGTGATAGTTTGGGTCAGGCCACCTGGCGGATGGGGTCAAAATCTGCCACATTGGATTACTGCTGTGGTAATAACGCGCTGTGTGAAAGTGTGAATGACTTTGAGGTGACGGTAAACCAATAAAGTGATCATGCACTGCTTAGTTTGCATATAAATTGCTGTGTAGGGTGGAAAGC
The DNA here is from genome assembly GCF_040938575.1 of Ambystoma mexicanum. NCBI lineage: Eukaryota > Metazoa > Chordata > Amphibia > Caudata > Ambystomatidae > Ambystoma > Ambystoma mexicanum. The sequence goes on along the minus strand of NC_090928.1, from coordinate 626,432,327 downwards.
CCAGTGTACTGGCGTGGCGGGCACCAATCATGCAATAGAATTAATTATTTGGTCAGCTGGAAATATCCAAAAAGCTTGCGCAGCTATTCTAACTGCCCCCTTTCTAGTCACAGGCTTGAACTCGACTAAATTTACGTTAACCAAAATAGAGGATTGGTTGAATGTTATGGCTCGTAGAGTAGGAATTAGCCAGGGTAAGATGAGGGGTATTAAGGGGAATGCTGTGAATTGTAAATATGACCCTGAGATTCAAGCCCTGAAGCGCAATCTCCAGAGGGAAATCCGTCATTTAAAACATTATGGGAAGATGTTGGAAGGAAGTGCTGGGGTGATTAAGAAGTGCGAAAATCTGTATCGAAACAGGGTGAAAAGGTAAAATTTGGAGAAGTGATATCTAAATTGGCAACATATGGTTGAGGCTTTGTGTAAAAAGAATACTCACACTATTTGGTGGATTCTCACTAAGAGAAGGGCTAGCAAAGATTGGCATGTTGACAATCCCATACCTGAACAAGTTGGAAGACCTATATTGATGGTCAAATGTATAATGAAGCTTTGGGGTGTAGAGTTTGGAACCCAGAGAAGAAGGAAGACCAAGGGTGGACCATGCCATTTAGTTGGCAAAGTCTATATGATAAGATTAAGAACTTAAAAAGCTCTAGAGCCCCAGGGCCTAACGGCCTGGCAGCAGTTGCCCTGAAGCAAGATCCTAAGGGCTGGGCTATGATACTGCTCCACCTGTATAGGAAGGTATGTAGCTATGTATGCTAGCACCTGTATATAAGGCGGGTGAGAGACTCTTGCCTGAGAATTCTAGGTTACTATTGATGCTAGACATCAGCAGAATTTGTTTTCACATCTTATGTGATGGTGTATTTACAGTCCTAGGCAGAGGCTAATAATTTGCTCCATAAGTTCCAAGGATTTCACCCGGGGGGCAAGTACAATATATAACATCAGGTTGTTGGATGCACTAACCTCAAGAGCCGGTGCCTGAGGAAATCCCCCACTATATGTAGCATATATTGATTTCAATTCAATTAATCGGTTCCTGTTGTGGATCAAACTGAAGAAAATGGGCTGTCCCGGATGGCTACTTGAAATTATTGTAGCACTACATAGTGACAACTCTACTCATATCCATTCGGGGAATGTTAGAATATTGTCGGAAAGAACGGCCCTGCTTTCAACCTCTTTATATCTGATATGCCATTCTGACTGGATCGGAATGCCAAACACTCCCCTAAAATTGGTCAAATTATTGTTACATCCATGTTATATGCAGACGATTTGATTGTGTTCAGTCAGACATTTATGGGTTTGAAGAGCTTAATCAATGAAATAGAGAACTATACTGTTGAAAATGAATTAAAAGTTATTGTTTTCCAATACAAATGTGAACCGAGTGGCACTGTACTCTGGGCTGGGAATGCTTGAATATACATACCAATATAAATACATGGGCATAGAAATATTTGGAGATGAAAGACTATGTTTGGCTGGATAAAATCGAGGCTTTTTTGGCGCAAAATGCTCGGCCTTCCGTCCTTCACCTCAATGGAATACCTGCGCCTTGAGTTGGGTCCATTGTCTATGGGGGCTTTTGCCCTCAAGAGGCGTGGCCTCATATACATTTAGCTGCCTCAAAGTATTGTTGTCATACACACAACTGCCCCATCAAAACTTTGGGTTAGTTATCAGAATCTTGAACATTAAATCCCAGTATTGTACAGAGGAAAAGGAGTTGCAAAATGATTGTGCCTCATTGAAATGTCCGAACTGATCCTCCTTCCCTTGAATATCTTTTTTTAGAAAACAAAATATAGAGATCACTGTGCTACTAGGTTTCTCTACATTAAACAATTATACATTGAAAAAGTGCAGAACTGCTTACCAAAATATAAAATATAACAGGGTGGAAAACAAAAGAAACATGTAAATGGCAGCACCCCTCCCCCACTCCACAAATTGTCTATAATCCCTCAAATCTACAGGCAGAAAAGCTCCACAATCAAAGGTGTTCTATCTAAAGTTGAATCTGCAATGGCTAAAGAGAATTCACGGAAAACAATCTAGGAGGACCTTCTCTTTTATCTGCCCCATCTTCCAACCGAGAAACCCATGTGCTTCTCCAACCATGGTCTAGCCCCACCATAACTCTGCATCAGGGTGATAGTACTACTACTTCTTTATTTTACACTTCTATCTCAGTCTGGAGTGGAGACCACTGGCCGCTGAAGACACTCACAACCACAGGACCTCACAGTTCTTCTGACTGAGTGATCCTGATTCAAGTCGTTCTATTTTACACTCTACAACAACACTGACACACATAGGTTTGTCTGGCTTCTCTTACATACCTCGGACTTCAGGAAGTGTTGGGTTAGTCAGCATGCCTAACAGATGCCCTCCCTGCCATTGTATCTGATGAGTAGCTACTTCAACTATTTAATCTTTAAAGTAGGTTGGCTTGGTTTAAAGGGCCCACGTTTGAGGCAGCCATCTTTGTTTGCTGTTGGTCACGCCATTACATATTGTATGTCCTTTTTGATTTGTTGTTTTGACTTTCTATAAAATAGACTACTTCCCGTTGTGTGGGCAGTTCCTACAATTAAATGAATACATATTTTTAAGAGAAACAGTTAACCCATTCACTCAACACTGGTGATGCAACAGTTCCCGCAAACAGGTACAAGGACATGCTACTGCTAACAGTTGCCATGTCATTCAAATTAAAGATTTGTTTTTAAAGAAGTGTGACTATTTGTTTCAGGGGTGCACCAATGAGCATCCCCCTGCCACGCACCTCAGATTTGCAAATGCTGAAGGCAACATGACCTAGTTTTGTAACTCCATTTCATATTGCTTCATTGTGCATTTATTTTATATTTACTTAAAGTAAAAACTAGACATGGATATCTGGGCACTGTAAAGTGTGCCAAAACTATGCATAGGACAGTTAAAACACATCAAAACCACATACAACACAGGACAGCAGGCAATATATATCAACATAAATTTGAATGTATCAACCACATAAAGCGATATTAAAAAGTGCTGAAAGGTTTCAAGCTTGTGGTGTGATGGAGTAAACCCTCTAATTCTGTTTCATGGCTCACATGGGTCTCTTCAGCCAATGAAAGATGGGCTAACATGGTGGTTTAGCCAGAAATGTGAGCAACCTGGAGGCTGTTCAAGGAGGGGCCAGTATAGAGCCCTTGCATCCTTTGGGCCCTGTTCAGCAGTAATGTGGCCTCTGTGTCTGGGCAGAAAATTAGCCCTGTCTTATTTCGCTTACAGACCCAGTGAAGCACAAACTCTCTGCCCAGACACATTGGCATTCTGCCAATTGTGGTCTGATTGCAACCGTGGAGGTTTTACTGGTTGGTAGAGCCGGTTAGAGCTGAAGATGCCAGATTGGATGTCCTTGCAATACCCTGTGCATCTGAAGTTAAAAACTGGTGGGACCGCATAGGAAAAAAGGAGTCCCTGCAGGAGAAAACGAAGACATTGCTCACTGTGAGTCAGAATTGCAGAATGTGAACTCAATGACCTATGAAGCAAGGGCCAAAGATCCAAAAGCTGAGAGCAGCAGAGGGAAGCGAACAGATGGATCCGCAAAAGTGGACTGAACTCGGGGGTTCTGGGTTCAGAACTTCCACAGTGCATGCGTGAGAATTGTGAAGGGGCAGGACTTCTGCAGCAGACCTGGAGTGAGGCACCGCATTGATATACGCGTGCCATTTAACCAATCAGAAGGCTGTAAACAAACAGCAGCTTTGTCAAGCCATTTATAAGTCAGGAAATATTGGGGGCATGAGGACAGGCTTTGAAAGACCAGTTAAATCATGCAACCAGAGTGTGAGTTGCAGGAGGGTGGTGCGTGGCGAGCTGTAGCAAGGACCAGGAGAGAGAAATAAACTTGGACGAGAGAATATCTGGAGGAGCTGGAGGAGGACAAATAGGAAACACGGAGAGGAACTGGAGGCTGCGGTTGCCAGTGGGCTTGTGAGCCTGCACAACAACCCGAGTGGACCCTTAAAGTGTCAAGAAGCAAGAGTTTGTGGATCCACCTCAATGGGAGCTTGTGGAAGGTAGGCCCTTTGAAAATGCTATCCCTGGCTTTATAGAATGCCGGGGCAATGTTGTCTAGGTACCTTGCAGAGAGTGGTAAGGGCACTATATCCTGTAGGTAAGAAAAGTTGCCCATCCCATAAATTTAGTGACGAGAGAGAAGGATGAGGAATCCCTTACTGTATGAGAAGCGAGTTATAAAACTTAGGGTAAGAAGTTTAATATGGTTACCAGTCAAATGGTCGAAAACATTTGGTCGACAGACAATTTGGTCGACACCATTTGGTCGAATGCCAAATGGTCGAATTTTTTTTTTTTTTTTTTTTTACCCATTTTTTTTTTTTTTTTGGGGGGGTCCCCCCCCCAACCCCCTTTTTTTTCTTTTTTATTTTTTTTCCCCACACGAAAACCCACAAAACACATATATATATAAAAAAAAAAAAATTCGACCATTTGGCATTCGACCAAATTGCGTCGACCAAATTGCAGTCGACCAAATTGCAGTCGACCAGTTGACTGGACACCGTTTAATATAACCCTTATAGTGGCCCGGGCCCTATAGCATCAGACCTGAAAGAGTGCGCTATTGTCCTACAGTGTATTACAAATAGTGTGCAGGGTGCTATACCCTGGGAAAAGCGCATGTGGCAAAGAAGCAGGTGGGGGCTGGATCTCTGTGACCAGAAACAAGAAGCAGATGAGACAAATAACTCTGAGACTATACATTGGAGTAAGTAAGCTGCTCACAGCTAAATCTTTGAGAGTGTGTTGTGCTTGGAGAAGCTTGGGGAGACTAGTATCAGTAATAGGGACAACCACAGTACTTTATTGTTTATCCATTCCCACCACGATTGAGGGAGAGCAACCTCAACAAGGGAGTCCCTTGTTCTGTTGGAAATCAACAGGTAGTCACAGTAGGCCTTTATCCCAACCCTTTTATTTTTGTAGCTTTCATCCAAGAAGTATCCAAGAAGTAGCTGGGTGCTCTATTCCTTTGGCTGAGGGCCTATGCAAAAGATAGGGAAGACCACTATTCCCAAGTCAGGGAAGACCAGAGAAATGCATGATCTGATCCATCCTGACACTGCTGAGTTAAACCAGACCCAAGGAAGGTAGTGTTCTTTTGGAATAGTTAAAACCCTATTCAATTACCTGTTGTAGAAGTAGAAGAGAGATCAGGGATAGCTTACCATCCCACCATTACCAGGTTCCATGTTAAGTACTTTCTTGATGTCCTCTTAAACTAGAAGATGATTCCTTCTTCACCTCAGAAGAAGAGGAAGAGTGGGGGCATTCCCACCCCAACCACCCAGAGGATCTCATGGGGGATATGCCTCAGGATAACCCAAAATTCCCAGACATAACCCACTAGAAGGGATTTGAGAAGAGAATTACCACCCCCTTGAACGCAGAACTAGACACTGCTCAAAAGTCTAGGACCAACTCAAATCTGAAGAATGCTGGAGTTAGATGACCTAAACAGAGCAACAACCAACCTGAGCCCTCAGTTTCTGTTATCACTGTCCATTCTGAAGAAATGTTCACGTGGGTAGGACCCTGAGGTTTTTTTCATCAACTCTGAGAGAGTTGGAGAGCCTGTACAATAGGCAGTATAGATATGGGGGAATTACATGGCACCAATTACTGTTTCTAAATGTTTGATTAATTTGAGCAAGAGCTACCACCCGAAGGTTTCCCATTGCTTGACCAAATAGATCAAGGAAGAAACATAGATTATGAAATGGTCAGTCAGTCAGAATCAAACAGCAGGGTTTTCAATAATTTTCTGAAAACCTGAAACAACGGTATCCCCCCTAATATCCAGCGGGAGATTGTTCCAAAGTTTAATGCCAAAGATTGTGCAGGATCTTCTATATGCCCTACTTCTGTTAAATCTATTGTGTTGAAGCATGAGATGGGATGTCGATCGCATTGGTCTATTTGAGGACCACCAGGAAAATCAACGCCTGGGTAATGCCATATAGAGTGTTAATCCTGTCTTGAACAGGGAGCTAATGGAATATTTTCAGAACTGGGGACACAGGTTTTCATTTACTGCTATTTATTACAATGCGAGCTTGCACGTTTTGGAGAACTTGTAATCGTCAAGTGGATTTTCTTGGTTAAACCTGCATAAACACAATTGCAATAATTTAATGTTGCCCTTCTTATGGCTTATGCTAGAATAGCACAATCCGCTTCTGATATCAATGGAATTATTTCTCTGTAGATCATTGGGTAGTAATAATTAGAGCTTGTTATACTATTGATTTGTGGGACTATGTTAGGCACAGGAAAGGTAAGGGACAGTATGGTTCGGTACATTACCTGTAAATCCATCCTTTTTGAAGAGGTTGGAACGGTATGCCACAACAATAGTAACGTTCATGGTTAATTTGGCCCCACTTTGTTTTCTTTTCCTCCCCCATACAGTGCAACTTATCTGTGTTGACTGGGATATATTATCTGGTAACAGGTACTTCACACCGGTCAAATTTCTTATGGTATTACATGAGCTTTGGGGACCACTGGTACACATGTTTAAGTTTAGATGAGATTAAGGGCTTATACGCATACGTTAGATATATTTTTGCAGGATTGACTGTTCAGAGGAGGCAAAGCTGTAAGGTATAGTTATCATTGGATAGGCATGGAGGGTAGGGGAATTTCAATGGCATTTTTCATCAAGCCTAACATAGGCATTTTAACTAACAGGTTCCAGTTACATTGGAAGCCGTATTACTCCAATCCACTCTATTTAACGGTAGGCATTTTATGGAGATTTTGGAGTAAGGATAATTATGTGCATTGGGGAGGTTAATACCAATGTGATTGTAGAGATTGGTCATAAAGGGGTATTTCTAACAGATTGACAACAGGGTACAGCTCACCATATAGTCACAATGTTTTATATATGTAGGTTAGTGGGGCCAGCACAGTGGTATAGTATTAGGCAGCAAGTGGTGGTGGAACGTGCGTTGGTATACACAGCAGGCAATTGCACGGATACAAAGGGCGTGGCAAAGGCCCGGGTGGCAAATCGTCTTTGGAAATGGATATAGGAATGCTTCAATTTCTATGAAACCATAGCAATGGTGCTATTTGTGTTTTTTCTCTGTGCTGTTGTGTTTTCCATGTGTTTTGCGTTATATATATATTTCCATCTGCTTTACCCCAATTGTGGGCATATATTTCCTTGTACATAAATTGGTTTGCTCATCTTGAACCCCAACTGAATTGTATGCCCTGGTTTGCTCATATTTTTATTTTAAATAATGCTACTTTATGAATATGGTACTTCACACTAAATAGTTTTATAATGTTTTGATTGGGTAATAATGTTGGTATATATATGCAATTAGCCATTTAGGAAACGGCCACAACCTTATGTGTTTCGTATGTCATACATATTGATATTCATGTATTCAATTTTGGTTCAAATTGTTGTTTCTGTAATTCAGCCTGGAAAAAGACTGTGAGGTCGAAACACGTGTCAGCTGTAAAATATGATATATAAACAAATGTATGTTAATCAGCGCAGTTTGATAGTGCATTCATTAATTTCAATAGTAATGAGTAGAGCTTGTTATACTACATATTTGTGAGGCTATTTTAATTGGAGACCTACAGCAGGCAAGCCAGCTCCTTAATCAAAGGTCTACTAGCCTATACAGAGATAAAGAAGGGAATAGCAGATTACATGGGCCATGCTGCACAGTATACTTGGCAGAAGCTGTGATACATTAAGTTAAGGCCCAATGAAAATCTGCACCAACTGCCCTATCCAGTCAAATACCTCCTCCTTAAATTGATGGCTGTCCTGACCTGATCTTGATGCAATTCACCCCACTTTGCCCCCTCGTCTTCAAAGCGGGGTGTGTAAGCTGTACACCCCTTCCTTAGAGGAGCCTTTACAGATAGCATGTTGTAGCAATGGGCAATAATGCCTTGAGGGACAAGATGGCTGGCTCCAATAAATAGCTCTCTCTCAAGGTTCAGTGGATGTCATGATTCCTGTGAAGATGCAAACTGACTGGGCTGGTGTCTCTATGCAGGCAAATACTAGGCTGCAGCCTCTTTCTTCCAACACGTCTTCTGGATACCAAATGTGCTCTGCTACTTTCAAGATGGCGCACACGACAGCGAGACAGCTACGTTAAAGCCTTCGATTCTCTCAGGCTTGTAACTATCGCCCTGGGGGAATTACTCGACCAATAATACCCCCCTCTTTGGTTCTATTTCTTCCAGAAGAATCTCTTTGCTTTAAAGATGGCTTTTTTAGGGCTTCTCTTGCTGAAATCTGATACTATTAATTATGTTTTTCTGGGATTCTACTCCATTCAGGTTGCGTGGCAAAACTTTGCGGTAGCACCAGAGAGAACTCCTTTGTCTAGTGTCAGTCCCAGCAAGCAGAGTGATGTAGTCGATCTCCTTAAAGAGGGCTGACGAAGAGCATCAACAAAAGCCTGGCAGGAAGAACTATCTGAGCACGAACATTTTAAATCCAGAGAAAAATGTAGGGTAGAAGAAAGCAGCGCACTCTTAGCTCTGAAATGTTTTGGCCCGCAAGCCAGGTCTACAGAAGAAAGCCCAGGCTGATGAGTAAAGTAGAAAAGCTGATGGGCATGATTGCCAAACTTGTTTGAAAAATGAAAACATTCACATTTTGATGAAGAACAATGTGTAAAGAAGGTCCTTTTGTACGTGAGGGGACTTGCTTAAAAACGTGATGCTGTGAGCATCAATTAGTTCAATTAGTTAGAAAAAAAGCACAAATGTGTTGTGCTGAGGAGTATCCACCCAGAAACTGGAACTGCCCAAAATCATGAGGAAAGTCCCATACAAAGTAAATTAGCAAATCTAGCAAGAAAAATGCATTCCATCCCAGGGAGAGGCAGGCATTAAAAGATTTGGTGACAAAGTTGCTGTTAATCTGGATATTCACCACACGCAGGTCAGCAGGGGTCAGAATGAGCAAAAAGGGACAAATGCACACCTTGAGATTTTTTAAATGCAAGGTCAAACCTCAATTGGGGGCATGATTTGCCCACAATGTACTGTAATTTTCGGGCGACAGCATGTGCACTATTGCAGAACAATCATATTTGAGTCAAGTCTCAGTAATTTCTTGTAGTGTGACAGGGCTGCTGATCCAACCCTGTCGAGGGTGGGAGGGAGCGTGCCCCAACAACCCTGGGGCCCAGAGAATGTGTAGAAAGGCCTCCTTCCATCATCTCCTTACCTGCTGGGGTGGTACCATGGCAAGACCTGATGTCGCGCTGCACAACATCCTCACAAGAAAGACCACAGACCAGCAAAGGAGAAGAGCCAGCTCACCAGAAGAAATTCCTTAATACAGCAAAGCCACGTAGAAAAGGGTGTAGGGATTAAAGCCCTTATGTACTCCCAAGTCCTCCCCTGTCAAACCTCTTGAGAGCAAGGTAAGCCATTGGTAGGGTAAGTGGCTAATACAGAGAGGGTGAGGGATAGTTAAGAGGGAGCTTGGGAGTTGTTTGGTGTGAGCTGCAGTTGTGTGAGGACCAGCGGCAGAGGAGGAGGTCCAAGAGACCAGAGGAGGCCATAGTGACTGGAGTGCAGAGGCTACTGTTAAGGAGGAGGTCGGGGGAGTGTATGTGTGAGAGAGGGGAGAGTGTGTGTAATAGAGGTAGAGCAGGAGGAGTGGTAGAGTGAAGTAGTGGTAGTTGGGAATAGGTCAAGTAGACAGTGGGAGTAACGAGTGAAGGGGATGTAGAGGTAGAGTGGTAATTGGTAGTAGAGGGGTTAGCAGGGCACTATACCCCTGGGGTTTTAAAAGAGTAATGGTAGTAAAGTGAGATAGGTAGTAGTGGAATGGGAGCATTTGCAGATGGAGAGTGGGTCGAGTGACAGTGAGTAGGGAAATATGAATAGCTATTGGTACAGAGGGAGCAGAAAGAGGGAAGAGACGATAACAGAGACAGAGGGTTAGTTGGAGGTACAAACCTTAGTAAGAACAGGAGTAGGAAAGGAAGTAAGATTGAAGGGTGGAGGTAGAAAGTCAGGGTGAGAGGTTGGAGGGACTGTGATGTGGTAGGAGGAGAACAACCTAAGAGGGGTCTGTCAGGGGAGGACTTGCGAGGCCAGTTAGACATCATATTATGGCTACCACCACCAGTCTTAGAAAGAGAACAGACAACTAGGTTTTACCGTTGGCAAGTACTAACATCCCTGATCAGGAAGCCTCACTTCCGGAGGAGGAAAACCAGGGGAAAGTTGAGCCAGAGAGGCACAGCTCTAGCGGCAAAAACGCCCAATCCCTGTGAACCATAGAAAATATTGTCGTTGAATATCATACCAGTCTGCAAAATCACAAATAAACGCCCATGGACTTGTCATCAGCGTTGGTGTGGTTCTTTGTGGCGGGCCACCCTGTCAGAGTAGCTAGTAACCTTAAACGTTTTTTTATTTTTATTTTTTTCAATTTTATTTCTATGTGTTTTTTTGAAGGAAAAGCTAGGAAGAACTGTGACATGCGTGATGGATGTCAGGTTTAATGAGGAACTGTGCCAGGAGAGGAGGAGGAATTCCAGGGTTAATGAGGCCCTGTGACGAGGATGGGCGATGCTTTGGTAAGGGTTAGAAGGAACTATGATGGGATGCTGTGATAATGAGGGACAGTTATTATTATTATTATTATTATTATTATTATTATTATTATTATTATTATTATTATTATCATTAATACTCGGAAAGGACGAATAAGAAGGCTTTCTGGCATCAAATTCTTGCGGTAAAACCAATTTCAATGATTTTAGCTACAATTCAATATCTTAAACACATATTACCAGATGTAAATAATTAACCGTGATGGACAGTATATAAATGGATGAAATATACATTAATTATGATGGATATAGAATCTTAATAAATGTGCAATTATGTTTTCCTGTTTTATGAAAATTGTCTATGAGTTGATTGGATTAGTATTTGTTTTGTGTAAGTTTGAAATGTCGTTCACCTGTGCACATCAATAAAAAATATATGATTATTATCAGGGTACTTATTGGACATGCACCTAGATTCAGGAAACAACGGAGCACTTTACAAATCATAGTGGGAAGTGGAAGAAACTCATGGTGGCAATAGTAAAGACAGACACAAGTGACCATAGTTCAAGGATGTTTATTAAACTGTACAAATGGTCGAGAAAAATGCCCAATCTAAACCTAAATCCAAGATGGGAACAAGCTACGACCATCAAATAATAATAAGGCAGTCCTAATGGCATCTTGTCAAATAAAAAGGGCCTTTACTAAAAAAAAGATTGCCAATCCTTACCGGTAAATTACAAAATAGTGTGGGATAGTGTTCGTCAGAAAAGTAAGAAGTGTTCACAAAATGATAAGTCAAGATGGTATCACTGGGGTCTCCCTTTCCCAGGTTTTTTTTAGCACAGTACGAGGCAGGTCTCTCGAGCATAGCACACTCCTGGGCTTCTTCAGCACAAGCTTACAGTCTCTTGTCTCAGAGGGCCTGATGTACTATTAACAAGAAACAAAAAGTTCCTTTCAGTAATTTTCCCGTCGGGTGATTTCCTTTTATCCATGGATCCCCCTCAACCGGGCTCCGATCCTTTTTGTAACCTTGGCTCCCCTCAGTCGGGTTCACATTTGCAAGTTCTCACAGTTCATTTATTCTTAATACCTTGCGGTATTCATCTCCCTTAACTCTTCTAGCCCCCAGTCAGGCTCTCTGTCAAGCTCCCAGTCACGCTTTCTCTCAAGCCCCCAGTCAGGCTTTCCACATTTATCGTTCATACAGCGTTTTCCCTCAGCCAGGCGCACATGCCTGTTTTACAATGTCACAACTTTGTTAATGGGTTAAGGACTTTCAAGTGTACAAGGGATATTAGCTCGACCCTTGTATGACCACCTTAACTCTTTGTGCCATTCTTTCCTACCACCTCTTATTACTATAACGTTCCCAAGAAAAGGGGACCAGCCAGAGTCTTTCGAATGGACGCCCACGTGGCGCCGGACCTCTGTGGAGCTAGTCTGTCCCTGAACTTTACAAGTTCACTAAAACACAAGTCCTTTGTTCATAACAAGTTGCTGTTTGCAACCTTTGCTCAATACCGTCTGGTGTACTATCGGTTCTCACTCCGACTCACCGGCTGTGCTGACCTCCTTGTCATTTCTTGTCTCTGGAGTCAAGGACGGTCCCATGGTTGCAAACGCCCCTCGCCCGCCTCGGTTATCAGTGCCGGAGGGTCCTGTGCACCGTTGGCCTCTGTTACAGCACACGTCAGCTGTAGCTTCCAGTCTTATGATTCCTTTCATGGAGGCTTCATGGGTATGGGTCAAAAAGGGCAAGGGCACTTCCCTTCTTGTTGTTCTTTCCGGTTTTGCCTCCTTTCTTCTCCTTTTTAACTTCTGTCTTGGAATAGCTGCCTTCTCGTGTGTTTTCCTTACTCAAAGTGTGCTCTACTGCTCTGCCTTTTATCCCTGCAGGGAAGGGAAAGGGCCATCAAGTTTGTGTAGTTATTGTCAAATGCCTGGCTCTGCCTGCTGGGACAAGTCAGATAAATGGCTCTGGTGTTAGTCTGTTGTCTTCCACAGTGTAAGAAAGTGTTTGTGTCGGAATGGGGGGTAGAGCTTCTAAGTATCCTACGGGGTAGTATGGGGGAAAATATATGGTAAGGAAGTGGGATTCACATCTCACCCGTCGGTGTCCCACTTCCACTCCCTGATGATCTCCAATCCAGGAGATCCTGCCCCCCTGGTCCACCCGCAGGAACTGGATTCAATAGCGATGGCCGTGTCCTGGCCACCTGGATGACAGATCTCTGGGTACTAACGGGTGACACACCTTCAGGTTTTTCACAGAAGGACACAGTGAGGGAAGCAGAGATACAAAGGAGAGGGGAGCTAACTGCAGGTGGGGGCAATTTGGCAGCAAGGGATCTACAAACAATCATGGCTGGAAACGGGGTGCAGATCATTCGTTTTAGGTTGCGTGGGGAGTGGAGGGTGTGCGAATGTATGTATAAGGGAGGACAAATTACTAGAAGAGGAGATTCTTGAGCTCCTTCCTGATCTGTAGAAGCAAGGGGTGAGTCTGGTGTTGACAGGGATGAGGCTCCATAGTATCGGGGTGTAGACAGAGAAGGCCTGTCATCTGGTTATTTCCTTTCTGCATGAGCATAGTTCAAATATGAATGTGTCTTTACTGATGGATTGTAAGCTTATGGAGATGCTGAGTTTCTCAGTAAGGTAGCTTGTGGACTTCAGGGCAACAGCATTGTAGAGGATGCAGCAGGATTAGAGGATTAGACAATGATACATGCTTGCAGCCAGAGGCAGTGCAGTTCGATGAGGGTCAGGGTGATGTGGTCAAATTTGTGGACAGTGACCAGTATGAGATGCAATGATAATAAGGGAGTTTGACAAGAACGGGAGATGCTGGAGTATTGAGGGACTGTGACAAAGGTGGGGGATACTACGGTCTGTGATGAGGATGAGGGATGCAGATGTAATTAGGGTCTATGATATGATATGAGAGGTTATTTATAACGCGCTTAATACCCAGAGGTTTCTAAGCGCGGACCCGGGGATCGAACCTGTGTGGCTCTGTGCCGTCTTGCTTCCAAGGCGGGCACGTTGCCGCTGAGCTATCCTCCCGAGACCTATGATGAGGATGAGGGATACAGTGAAAATGAGGGACTGTTTCAAGGATGAGGGATGTGGTGGGAATGAGGGCTTGTGATGAGGATGAGGGCTGCTGGGGTAATGAAGCACTGTGACTAGTATGAATGTTTCATGAGTAATGAGGGACCGTGAGGAGGATGAGTTTTGTGGGGCAATGGGGCAGTGTGATGAGGATATGATATGATATTTTATTTATAGCGTGCCTATAGACAAGTGTTTCAAGGTGCGACAAGGCAAGGGAGGGGAAGAAGGAAGGACAAGACAACAATCTTACCAGGCTCAGTGTCATTGAGATCGCGCAAGTGCAGAATGAGGATTGTGGGGGTAATGAGGGACTGTGATAAGAATGAGGGATGCAATGAAGAACTGTGAGGAGGTTGAGGGATGTGGTAGTAATGAAGGACTGTGATGAGGATGAAGGAGGCAGTGGTAATGGAGGACTGTGAGGAGGATGAGTGTTGCAGAGGTAATGAGGGCCTGTGGTGCGGATGAGGATTGCTGGGGTAGTAAATGACTGTGATGGGGATGAGGGATGCAGGAGTAATGAGGGACTGTGATGAAGATGCGGAATGGACTGTGACAAAGATGTGGGATACTGGGGTAAGGGCAATGAGGTACGGTAAGGAAGAGCAGAGCTGCCAAGGTAAGAGAATAACTCTTTCTTGGTAAACTTTTTATGTGCATATATGTGACATTATCAGTGTCCAGCTTTCCATGCTCCAATTTATATTAGGAATGATAAACTTTTTATATGCTTATGGTTGCTCATAATATTACATGCATGTTCTTCTTATTCACATGCTCGTAGATGCCCGGTAATATTACACATAACATTTTCCACGTATTCACTAAGAGTGTTCTTCCTTTCTCGATTAGAAGTTTTCTACTTATTTGTATGCATCTGATTGTTTGGAAAATTGCACATACCATTATTCTGCTTACTCGTGTGCTTCTGCTTGTAACATTCTTCACTTTGAGACTTCATCTGTTTCTGCGTTACGTATTTTCTACTTATTTCTATGCTTCAGAATGTAAAATGGCACCTTAGCAATGTTCTGCTTGTTCATAGGCTTCTGCTTGTAACATCATCAATGTTTACCTTAGTCGTATGCTGTTCACTGTGAGAGTTCTTCTGCTTTGCAATACAAGTGTTTTACATAATTGTATATTTCAGATTGTTCGTAAAATTACAGATTACAATTGTTTTGCTTTTTCGAATGCTTCTGCTAGTGATATTATGAGTGTGTAGCGCATTGCTATGCTTTGCAATATGGGAGTTCTTCGCCTCTGTATTATAGTTTCATTTGGACGCTTCTGATAGTTCCTACAAATTACACCCTACTATTATTCTGATATTTCATATGCTTCTGCTTGTACCTGAGTATTTAGCTTATTTGTACAGGTTTCAATTTCAGAGTTCTTCTGTTCTGCATCACAAGTTTTTTACTTATTTGTATGCTTCTGATTGTTCACAAAATTACACGTTACAATTGTCCTGCTTTTCATATGTTCCTGTTTCTAGCAATTTCATTTATTTTATTGTTCAATTATAATGCAAGTGCGCAGACGGGGGGGGGGCAAGTGCAGGGTGGGGGGTTGGGATGGGGACAAGTGCTCCCAGTCAGAAGCTGGGTAAGTGTTGAGAGATGCCACTCTCATGATTCGTTGACCAAGTGCAGTAACGATGAGGCAAGTGCAAGGCCCGGAGGCAAGTGCGAGAGGACTGGCGAGTGTGCCAGGGACCTGTGAGACTCTGAGGTACACCAGGCTGCCAGTTAGCAGGCTGTGTGGAGAAGGAGGGAGAGAGGGACAGAGCAGAGAGAGAGGTTAGTAGGGTAGAGGGAGAGAGAAAGAAGAGGAGAAGAGGAATGTCTTAAGAGGTTTCCGGAACTTAAGTAGATCCGTCTCAAGACGGAGGGTGGCAGGGAGGCTATTCCAGAGGGAGGCCCCTACAGAGGATAAAGATCTCCCTCCAAATCTCTGCTTGGAGAACCAGCTCACTTGCAGAAGGTTGGAGGTAGATGAGCAGAGGGCTCAGGAAGGACAGTATTTAGGTAGGCATCGTTACAGATAGGTAGATCCCCGGCCCCAGAAAGCCTTGTGGACAATGCAGAGGGTCTTGAACTTGATCCTTGCAGCCACGGGAGCCAGTGGAGGGATTTCATCACAGGAGAGATGCGGTCCATGGGTTTGAGGCCAAGGACAAGACTTGCGGTTCTTTTCTGGATGAATAGCAGAGGACGCAGAGCAGAAGCAGGGAGGTTGAGAAAGAGGCTGTTGCAGTAGTCCAACCTTGAACGAACTAGGGCTCTGGAGACAGTGAGCCGCTGAGGGTAGGTGAGAAAAGGAAGAGTACCTCTGAGGAGGTGCAGCTGGTAGTTACACTTTTTAGAGATTACCCAAATGTGAATGGAGAAGGGGAGAGTGGAGTCAAAGATGACCACTAGGTTTTTTCCCTTGCAGGTGGGTGCGGGCACAGGGCCAAGGGAGGCCGGCCAGAGTGTGAGTGGGAAAGCGGGAGCAGGAGTCCCAATGCAAACAATCTCAGTCTTACTGGCATTGAGGCAGAGGTCATATGCAGCACACCATGACTGAATTGTGGACATACAGTCAGATATGAGTGAGGAAGGGGAGGTGGCTGAGGGTAGCCTGAAGGAGAGTTGTGTGTCATCCACATAACACTGGAAGTTAGAGATGAAAGTGACAATCACACATGCCAGAGCAGCTGTGTAGACATTGAAGAACAAGGGGGATAGGTTAGAACCCTGGGGAACGCCACCGGTTGAAAGAGTGATAGTGGAGAGAAAGGACCCAAGTTCCACCTGGGATGGGCAGTTGGAAAGGAAGGAAGTTAACCAGGGCATAGCCTGACCAGTGATTCCCAGGGTGTCACGGAGAAGTGCGATCAAGATGTTATGGTTTACCATGTCAAAGGCAGAGGAGAGGTCAAGTAAATTGAGGACAGACGGGGTGTTAGTGTCAAGATTTGAGAGCAGGTCTTTACGGGTGTTCAGAAAGCAGTTTGTTTGCCTCAGAATGCTGTAAAGCCAGACTGATCGTCATGGAAGCAACCAGCAGATTCAGTGAGGAGGATAAGCTGAGAGATAGCCAACTTCTCCAGGAGTCTGCCCAGGAAAGGAATGATAGAGATAGGGCGGTAGTTTGCCAGAATGGAGGGGTTAGCAGAGGGTTTCATAAGCAGAGGGTGCACAAGGGAGTGCTTAAGTGAAGATGGGAAAACTCCAGTGGCAAAAGAGAGATTGAGAGATTGCAGAGGTCAGCCTAGGCTGGAGCGAGAGAGTCAATGTTGTCCTTACTGGTTTTGGAGGGGCATGGGTCCACCAGTTTGAATGAAGCCTTCATAGACCGACTTGTCTGGTGACCTCCTCATGTGTGATGGGAGTGAGAGAAGAGAGGAGAAGTGGTGGAGGGACTAAGGGAGGCTCCAGAGGTGTTGGTGTATGATCTGGTGTGGAGGAGAGAGAGGAAATGATGTCTTGGGCTTTTTCAGTGAAGTGTGCACCCAGGGCCAAGCAAAGGTCCTGAGTGGGTGTGACAGAAGAGGAGGCTGCTGCAGGGTGGACCAGTTCCTTACAGACTTTGAAAAGTTTGGTCATGTTGTTTGATGCCGCAGAAATGCAGGCTTAAATAAACACTCTTTTTTCAGAGAGTATGCACAGTCGATATTGCCTTTGGAGGAGGTGGCAGGCCAGTTTGTCAGAGGGTCCACCCGCCGAATTCTATTTCCGCTCAGCTGCTCTACACTTGCATTTAAGGGCAGCTAGAGCGGAGTCGTACCAAGAGTTGCACTTTTTGTAAGGCTTCAGTCAGACCCTCATGACAGGGGCCAGAGTATCAAGAGTTTTCGAGATAGAGAGATTGAAGTTAGCGAGGGCTGTGTCAGGGTGGGAGTCAACCACAGGAGTAGGAGGCAGAGCGTAGGTGGAGGCAAAGGCAGCTGCTGTCAATCTTTTCATGGGTCTGGTGACTTTGAAACCGGGTGGCCGCACTTGATGTGCCGATGTCAGAGGAGAGGAGAGCTTCAAGTGTGAAGATAGAAGAAAGTGGTCTGTCCAAGAGAGAGAGGTAGTGAGAGGGACAGAGAGAAGGATGTCAGCAGAAATGAAGGCATCCAAAGTGTGGCCCGCTTTGCGCATGGAGACAGAGGGTAAGATAGAGAGGGAGAGAGAATCGCATAGGTTGCGGAAAGGTCATGAGGAGTCAGGAGAGTCCAGATGGATGTTGAGATCATCCAACAGAAGGAGTTGAGAGGAGGAGGAAAGTAGAGAGGAGGCCAGGCGAGCCCATTCCAAGAGGAAGAGAGTGGACTGTCCTCATGGCTGATAGAAGGTGGCCTGAAGGAGAGAAGATTTAGGAGAGAGTGAGTGCCTGCAGACTAGGCACTCGAAGGAGGAGTAGGCCTGAGTAGGGATGATGGACACAGGTATCCATGCTGGGAAGATTATCGCCACTCCCCCTCCTGTCCTCTTGGGCCTGGGCCAGAGAGGATCTTGTATCCATCAGGGAGGAGTGTGTCAAAGCTTGTGACAGAGCTGTCCTTGAACGATGTCTCTGTGATGGCGAGCACATCAAGATCCATGAGTTAGAGGAGGTTGCAGATGTCAGGGGAGTGTTTGACAGCAGAGTGGGAGTTAAGCGTGGCAATATGGCGCAGTTGGACATCTTTGAAGGTCTTCCACGGGAGGGGGGGCAGGGAACGGTGGTCCCCCCGAGTGTGGCAAGAGAGCCAGAGAGATAGTGGAGGGTGGTGGTGGAGCCAAGGCCAACAAGGGAGCTGGGTCAGTGAGAAAATACAAGGGAGCCTGTGCAGAAGATGAAGTAGACACTAGCAAGGGAGCCTGTGCAAAAGAGGAAGTAGACACAGGCAAGGGAGCCTGTGCAGACGAGGAAGAAGGTACAGTAGGCAAGGTTGCTGTGCAGAGGAGAGGGAGACACAGCAGGCAAGGGAGCCTGTGTAGAGGGAGAGGTAAGGTGTGAGAGTCGAGGTAGGAACCTGCCAAAGAGAAGAAGGTTGGGTTGAGGACCATGAACCATGATGGTTCCATTCCGATAGACATTAATGATGACCCTGGAAATGGCAAAGAGGTCAAGGAGAACCTCCCAGCTGGTGTCACCATTAATGGGGTAAGAGGCGATAGGAGAGAGAAAGGCGACCATGCACCGAGTCTATAGGTCGGGTGAGGTAACGACAAAGAGGATGTCTGTGAGAGTCTCTCTGTCAGAAGCCGTGACATATGTGTCTGCAATAGGAAGCCCTGGGTTGGAGCCCAGTATGTCCTTCTTAAGTTTCCTCTGGCCAGATTTAGTGATAGGCGAGGGATAGGAAATAGAGAAGCAGTTAGAGAAGATAGGAGAGATAGATAGCGACATAGCTAGCTGCAGTGGCGAGGAGGACACTTACCTGGCTGATGCACTGAGGCACTGTACTAAAATTACATATTACCATTATTCTGCTTGTTCATATATTTGTATGTGTATGCTTGTAACATCAAGTATCCAGATGTCCCTACACATGGATGAAGAAGAGCCCGTCCACGGTATAAATCATTGCCAAAACAGCGTGTTGATAACTATGCCTCTGGGATGTTTGCAACACTGTTTTACATGTTGTATCTCGTCAGCAACACTGATGCAAGACGAACATGCAATCACCCGCCCAACACCAGAGTCCCTTGCAGGTGGATGGTTTCACCAAAGATGCTACCTAGCATTTACCAAAAATGATTACAAAGCTCTTTCATTGCAATATGCAGCGTTTTTCATAAGATCACAATGCATACATAAATGGAGCGTCCATCCACACACTGCAATGTAATATCAGGGAACCGAAAGAGAAACTGAGACGAGGACCGCAGAACACAGGCAGGAGAATTCTGGGTAATGTTGTGCCTCAAGAACTGAAGCCCTGACTATGGGGCTCATTATGAGTGAGGCGGAGCGGGTTAACGGGCTCTGCTAAAGGAGGCAGACCCGTTAAACCTGTTCCACCTCATTACAAGCTCCCCTCGCGGGACCAGGTAAGTAACGCCTGGTCAAACCAGGCATCCTTACCGGGTCCCGCGAGGGGAAGAGGGAGCAAACAACGGGCCGCTCGTAATCGGCCCGTTGTTTGCACCCTCTCCCATTCTCATTGAGCCCTATGGGGGCTCAGATGGGAATGGGGAAGGTCCGGGCCCGGGTTCCTGGAGGGAGGAATTACTGGTCCCTCCAAACTCTGAATGGCCCAGTAATTCCCCATTCTGGGAACCCAGACCCGGACCCGATTTCGGCGGCAGCCATGCCGCCAATAGCGGCATGGCTACCGCCAAAGTCGTAATGAGGTACATGTGTGGCTTTCTGCAGCAGATAGCGAGGAACACTGTGATTTCCATTGCTTTTGGAATTAAATCCGTCCCCCTGTTCTGCTTACCTTACAAGTCATCCAAAGCCATCAGGACAGTGTGTGCCTTAGAGAAATACACAGTTACGTTGCTCTTATTGGTGTTGCAGGCCATAAACCATACATTTGTGCAAATTCAACCGTTATAATATCTCGTCTAATGTGCAGCAAACGTTTTCTAATGTGTATGTTAAACTGGTAGGCGAAAATGTAGGTTATATGTGATCTTACCGACCACCGAGTGGTAAATTTAATCGCAGAAAAAACACTGCAAAACACTGTTTTTTTCTTTCTTTTTTAAATGTGCCCCCCTGTTTTCTTAACCTTTTAAAGCCACAACAACCCCATCCCGACCAATTTTGACCCCTTACCCTACTACCCTTTATTTATTTAATTAATATTTGCACTGTTTTTCAGTGTTATAGTCCGCTTTGAAATTTACCTCTCTGTTTTGTTTGCAATAAAATTACTGGATTCCAAAATGTATCCTTCCCCGTGGGTAATTCCCTAGGAACAGGCCAAAGGGCCTGTGCACTCACTGTGTTAGGACAGGAACTCTTGAAATGGAAACTTTTTGGTTTAAAACATGTACTTTGTGCACCTAACTGCAATTTAAAGCTCTACATTTTGAAAGTGTCATTTTTTGGTGATTTATCATGCTGATTGTTGGCTGCGGTGGAACCACATGGACATTTTACATTTTACATGTTGTGCTGTAAGCGCACAAAAGGCTTTTATTTAAGTAAATTCTATTTCTTTGGAAGTTAAATCCCTCCCCATCGGCAAGCCTGCCATGCTTAACTTCCAGGCTACTCGCCACCCAAAGCCAGCATGAAGGCAATTGTCGTGGACAATAGAGAGGTATTCATTTACTTTTTTGAAGGAACATCAAACTCCCCTTGTCATTGGTGTTGCAGGCCATAATCATCCATTAGTGCAAATTCAATGTTTGTAACAAATTATCTAATGCCCAGCAAATGTATTTCAGTTTTGTAAACATCTACATGTTCATTTTCTGCCACCCAAAATGTTGAGATAACAAATCAATTGGGCAGTCTACTGTTCTAGGCCTCAGTAGGCGTGCCGTTCTAGCAGGAAGATGACTGAAGAATTGAAGCACTAATTTCCCATAGGAATAGCGAGTTGCAGGGGAAATGGCTGTTTCTCTTTCCAGGACCAGGTCACTAGATCATGGCACAGTGCTCCCGATTTGAAGTTTAAATATGAATAGATAAAAACGTTTTCAAATTTAAGAAAGTTAAGATAGTATATTTTATGCTCAAACGCCTCCTCAAATATGTATCCTTCTGTAATGTCAATCGGTCAGAAAATCTTATATCACTCATTTAATAAAGTGCATTACTACAGGCCAGATGTGTAAACCATAATGAAAGCTCTTTTTTTACATTCAATCTTTTCATCTGTGATTTTGTGTACATGTACAAACCAGAACATAAGTATTCTACAATTTAAATAAAAAGCTCTTTTTTGTATTCAATCTTTTCATCAGTGATTTTTTGTACATTTACAAACAAGAACATAAGTACTGTAAAATTTAAAACGTAAACTTAGACAATTTTATATGTGGCCGGTAAAGCTTTCCGATAAAATGTCCATTATATCTGCTATTAATGGTTGGAGAGGGGAGCAATGAGAAAAACAAACACATTGCTTTCTAGATTGCAGGAGTTCCTTTTCTTGCTGAGAGTTGTTGTAGTACAATATTTATTTGGTGTGTTTCATCCTGTTGACAATTTACTGCATTTCTGGGCTGGTCCTGACCAATCAGTCTTCAATACTGGAAGGGCAATGAAATACAATCGTAAAGAATTATTCATAGTTGGAAGATTAACGCAGAGAGATCTGACCCTATAGCCACATAGGATTCAGAAAAGGTATTACATTTAATCAAACAGCCTTTTTTCGTATGTGCGTTATGGAAGATGGGTTTGGAGAATATCTTCTGGACCTACTTAATCTGCTTTTGCAATGGCCCAGTGGTGACATTGGGAATAAACAGGGAAATCTCTAAAGAGTGTAAACAGTTGAGGGGCATGGGGCCTCTGTTGTTTCCGTGGTGAGTGAGTCTCTCTGGAGTTGGCAATTTGTGAAAGATACATGCTTTGGGGCATACAATTATACTCCCATAAGGTAATAATATCCCTTTATGCAGACATCGTGTTGTTATACATTAACAAAACAAAGACAACATTGCAGCATTGGTGGATGAAGTTCTAGCATTTAAGAAATACTCTGGGCTGTGCATGAACAGCACACTTCCCCCCTCACTAATAACGCAATCTGGATCAAGCAAGCCATTCTGATTGAGTTGTCCCTGGAATAAGATATTTGGAAGTGTCTTCCGATGCAAGAAGAAGTTATCTGGACTACATTTAGGCAAAACTATTGCTGAAATTGGTACTAAGTTATTGATGTGTATGACATTACCTATTTTAACGATAGGTCGCAATTAGCTGCGTACAATGGTGATGGTTTCAAACTTGCTTTGCTTCATTTGCTAGCATTCTGATTAGGATAGCATGCAGCATGGTCACTGCCCGCAGATCGTGTCTAATCAAACATGGGTTGGCAAACAGCCTCGTGTGAGCTGAACCATTCTGACTCTCCCGTATGAACTAGAAGGTCTCCTGGTGCCTGAATCATAAAATACTATTAAGTACACTTTGCAAGATAATGGTAACTGATTCTGGAGACACTCCCACGTATATATCTTCAGTATATCTCTTGAGAGGGCTACTGACTACACCCTGACAGTGTCGGATTGGCCCGTCGGCCGATCGGCCCGTGGCCGATACGAAATCCTTAGAGGCTGGCGAGGGGCCGGGTTTCAAGCCCATGCCTGGGCCGGTCTCGCGCTGGCTCAGGGCTGCCTGCAGTGCTGATCTGCTCTGCATGATCAGGGCCTGCGGGCAGCAAGTCGGCACGAGACTGACACCATGGCGCTGCTGCTAGGTGATTGTGAAGGAAGTGTTACTTTTTTACAAAACACTGGTAGTGGGTACGGCTGGCCTCAGCCTGGCCTGCTACCAGTGTTTTGTAAAAAAGTAACAGATTCCTGCAACTGCTCGTCCTTGAAGGACCTGGGGCAGCAGCAGGCAGTCTGATGGAGGAGCCTGGAGGCCGCCTGCAGGGCTGGGCTTGGCCAGAGGCAGGATAAGTTGCTTTCAACTTTGCAGGAAGCAAGTAACACATTTGTTGCACGCCACTTTGCAAAGTTGAAAGCAACTAATATTGGCCATGGCCAATGAAAATGCAGCGAGACTCCGTGCCGCCACCACCCCTCACTCCCAGCCCAGGTCAGGATTGGAGCTGTAGCCTGCAGGAAGCTGCGCACAAATGAGGACCTTACCAGTGCCATGGGCGAGGCCCCTGTCTCCACACCACAGCAAGAGTCCCTCGACTCGTCTCCAGCAGTGCAGCAGAGGCCAGCCCAGGAGGGCACACAGGCACTCGGGCACGGGCGACCCCCCCGATCCTCCCTGCCCACACAGTCACCACCCCACAGCGTCAGCGGAGATGGAGAGACACCCCTGGCTGAGGAGGTAAGAGTCACCGGCCGTAAATGTGGTTATGGGTGGTAAAATAGCTCAGCGGTTTGAGCGCTCACTGCTGCAATCTGAGCGTGATCTGCAGGTCGCAGGTTTGAATCCCGGCAAGGCCAACTCAGCCTTTCATCCTTCCGAGGTCGATAAATGAGTACCAGTTTTGGTTGGTTGATATTGTATGTAAGTATGTAAAGCGCTTTGGATTAAGGCGCTATATAAATAACACATCATTATCATTAATGCCCCCCCACCTGTCTCATTTTGTATCTCTTAGCTCCACACCCTGATAACCAAAGCTCCATTCTTTGTTGCCCTTCCATTTTCTCCCACTGCCTCCCCTTCACCCTTTTTGATCACTACTCTTACAACTCTCTCTCCACCAGTGCCCACCACAGCATCATTAGATCCCAGGAGCAGCAAGCTATGCTGTTGGGGTGAAAGAGGAACATTCCTGCCATGCATGTGGGGCAAAAACATGAGATAGCGACCCGCAGGGCATGCTCCTACTCACTGCTTGCCATGATTGGGCGTTGCTGTGGAGAGTTGTGACTGGCAGCTAGGAGCAAGGAAAGACTACTATGGTTGGCCTCTAAATCTGGTTAATGGACAATGCAGATGAAATCGGATGTTTTTGTTTTTGATGATTTAGGCACATTGAAGTCTATGGAGGGGTCTTGGGTTTGACGTGAGGGTGTACATTGTCCAGGGCTGGTGACACCCACCCAAAGAGAGGGAATGGAGGTATGCACCACAGGGCATCGCAACTCTGCGTGATAAGTAGAGCGACAGACTGTGGCATGGTTTCCACACTGCACTCTGCATGATTGTGGAGACGGGCACTTCCTTTTTTTTATGCTCAGACTCGAGCCCCATGTATCTGCAGTGCTGGATGGCAGTAGCTGCCGGTCTACGAGGTGGCTCATAAACTTCGCAGACCCCTCCAATTGATGATGGCCTGCAATGGAAAAACATCTAGCGTGGTCTACATCATACACACGAGGGAATGCTTGGGATAATTAGCAGTGGACTGGGGGTGGGGCCATTTACATCTCAAAGCAAATGTTCCATGTTGCTTTGGCACACCTTTGCTTGCTCAAGCTGACTGTTTAGTAGTTTATTAAAAAAATACTCTTATCACAAATTTCGCCATACTTGGAAAGCACCTGTGTGTGAACTCATTTCCAGAAAATGTTTTGGGTCATTGGCTGTCAGTCTGTCCCATAAAAGGGCAAAGCTGACAGGACCACTGCGGTCACATACATTCATGTTTGTTGTTTGATGGGGTGGATTTGCACCACGCAGGCACAAAGGGGGCCAGTGTGTTGCTGTTGGGTGGAGGGAGGGGGCTACCTACGCTCTAGTCTGAGTGTAACATTAGGAGACACTCCTGGATTTTCCTTACTGGGGGTTGTTGTGTTCGAAGCCTAAGGTGCCCTTCATTGTTATTTTTTGCAACACCCTGGCAGCTCTGCCTTCTTTGGTGTTCGTTCGCTCGCCAGGGTGGACGGTCAGTGGGTTTCTGTGTGTGTCATCCATAAAAAGTGTGATTTATTACAAAGGCTCCTGAGTCCTCTCCGTTTCTCTTCCCTGTTGCTTCCACAGACAAGCTCCAGTTTCCTGATTTTTACATCCACTTAACACTAACACGAGACGCAGAGAGGAGTTGCTGAATGCATCATTGAGGGCACACATGTGTCCAACAGATGAGCTCTTCATGTATGTGGTTTGTGAACTATAAATAGTAAACACACTCCAGTATAATTGGGCCCAAGCAAGAAACATACCAAAAGAGCTCACATTTTTGCAAAAAACAGGCATTTTACATAATATTTTAAATTAGTGAATGTAATGATAACTGACGGCATACAGTATACATCATACGGACTACATGAGGGCCTGCTGCAGTGTTACGGATTGCTGCCCAACTGCCACTGCTAAAATGTGCCGATTTTTCAGAAATCATGCCATGGTAGCTATTAACTAACCAAAAAAAAGTTCCATCCCAGTCAGTGTGGGGGATGGGAATGGAAGTAGCACATCGTACTATTTAGAATAATGCACAGTCAGATTTGTAATGCAGTATCACCGCAAACCATATTCCCCGCAATAGCCTATGAGGGGAATACCTGATGCTTGGTAATCAAGCAGTCAGTAACAAGAAAGCACTGCCTCTTTAGCTGTAGTCCCGTGAAGCCAGGATGCCTGAGTTCATACTCCAGTTTACATGTCAGTGTGATTGAACCTATGCAAAACACTTTGCTTCCATTGCCCCATTACTGAAAGAATAAAAAAAAAAGGTGCAACGGATGCACCTTCTTTAAATGCTGCCTGCCTCTTGGAAATGTGGAAATCCTTGCGCCTAAAAGCTTGTGCTCAGTGTAGAAATATTTGACCATGCAGATCAAGTGGCCATTGACTAGTCTTCATTGTGCCACAATGAATGCTGTGTTGTAATGTGTCTATCTTTCCTATCTGCATAGCATGCTGTTCAGGATGTTTGTTTGCATGTATGAGGTAACGTGTGCTCAGAGTATGGAATGTCCTGTGAGGGTGCTGCTTTCCCTATTTTGCCAACCTCTGATCTGAAGCCCGAAAAGTAGATGCACGCAGTCTTGAAATGCGGCCAAATTTGCACAGACCTGCAGATGAACTTAACTGGTCTGCTGTTAAATCTCAGTTACCAGTTTAATGGTATCCACTACATAACAATTGCTCAGTTTACTATTGCTGATTTGATAGCTCAGTGGGTTGAGCGCTTGCTTCTGCGATGTGTGTGTGTGATCTGCAGGTTGCAGGGTTCGAATCCCAGCAAGGCCATCTCAGACTTTCATCCTTCTGAGGTTGATAAATGAGTACCAACACAGGTTGGGGGATATTGTATGCATATTTGTTCTATAAAAAAGAGCTTAAGAGTAGATGCTATACAATAACATATTATCATTTGGCCTTGGACGTCTGCTTGCATTGATGATGGTTTGAGGGCCACTTTTCTTGATGCAAGGGGTGGGCCACTTTTTGAGGTGACCTTTAAGGCTGGGCCACTTTTTTTGAGGCGAGGGAGGGCCACTTTTTTTTGGGTGTCCGGGCCTATTTCTTGTTCCAGTCCGACCCTGCACCCTGACATTGAATACTATCCTGGTAAGACATCATACTTTATGGCGGTTGAACTTAATTCTGACATAGAGAATGATTTTTGTTTCTATAAGCATAAGTAGGCAGAAAGGGTCTGTTTGCCCTTCTTATACAGAATAGCCCACGACTGGTGGGGACTTCGGCACGAGAATCCATGAAAAGGTTGGATAGATTGTGGGTCAAGAGGTGGTCGGATATCTTTGTAGGGGCTGATTTCATCACTCTGGAGCATGCAGGACAATAGACAGTGGTGGTCCTGTAGAGATATTGCTATTCTTTAGATGTAGGACGACGAATAATCCTTGGGCACCTTACCCGACCTCCTTGCATACACCAAGGTTTTGCAGTGTCTATTCACGTGCGGAGAAACATGAAGAACTATATCATATCTTCAACAAATGATGATAGAAGACTACGATATGCAATGGACACAGTGAAAAGACTATGGAGGCTGTTATAAAAAGGCTGCATCCATTGAGCAGTGGAAGATTCTCTGCGTGTTGATACAACATGTCTCAATGACTCAATATCATACACTGATTCAATGTAAGTCTCCGTGATAGATTTTAAGAAACTCCCATTAGTCTAAACATGTCAGATCCCACTAGATCAGAACAGTCTCCCACATGCTACGTAGAACAGACTGGCTCTATGCACTGCGCCTGGTCTTGCATATAGATTCAATAATACGGGCTGGAGGTGTTGAGCATATTTAAGAACAGCAGATACTGAGATGTACCCGTCGTGACTGGCCTTTTTGATCGGCGTGTTGGCCGAGGTGCCTAAGTCTGGTTGCAAGTTATCTGGATTGCCTTTTCTGCCAGCCAAGTGCAGACTGAGATGAAATGGTGGACATATGGTGCCCAAGCGTAACGAGCCGGAAGAGACTTTTAGGGGAACGCTAAAAATCGTACGCAAAGCAAAGGGCATTTGAAATGAGTTTTGCTTATACCCAAGTGCTGGATCCAATCCCCACCTACCCAGTGAGAAGGATGAGGAGGGAGATGGAGGGGAAACAGCAAATGGGTGATTCATGATGAGGACATGTGTATGTCACCTGATTGTGACACTGACGATGATGATTAACTGGGCATTGCTCAGGGTGCATTGTACGAGTGGGCCAGTTAATGACTGGATTTCTGATTTTTTGTTAATGCTTTGGTTTGACATTTTCTTAATTACAAAGTGATTTTTGCAACTTAATATTATAAGTAAGGAAAAAAAGAGAACAAGAAAGTGGCTGACCCTTGCATTAGTTCCAAATCTCCTGAGTAGCTCTCATTCGTGACTTTGAAAGCTCGGTTGTGTGGCAGGGGTAGAGAGGAAAAACACAGTCTGTTTTGAGGGTAAAAATTGCTTGCCAAAATTAACTGAAAACTATCCCTGCGAGACACTGGGAGATATCAGGAGTCATGGATGTGGTTGAGAAATTATTGTCAATGTGGAAAAATTCAGAGTTTTGGAGCAGCAGGAGTTATGTGCAAGGGAAGCAAGCGGTAACACGAGACTTGGGAGCCCCTGCAATACCCGGCCCCAAATCATGCGCTAGGAGTCACGTGTAAAGTGTTGCTACCTGCGCACAGTGGAGTATTGTGGTACAGATGCGAGAAGGTTGACGGGGTGGGTAAATGTGCTAAATATTAGGAGTTTTCTAGCCCTGGATGCCAGCCCAGTATTAACCCACTATCTCCAGGAACTGCAGCCATTGCCTGTTTCACAGCCTCCATTCTCTTATTAGGAAGGAAGGAAGGAAGGAAGGAAGGAAGGAAGGAAGGAAGGAAGGAAGGAAGGAAGGAAGGAAGGAAGGAAGGAAGGAAGGAAGGAAGGAAGGAAGGAAGGAAGGAAGGAAGGAAGGAAGGAAGGAAGGAAGGAAGGAAGGAAGGAAGGAAGGAAGGAAGGAAGGAAGGAAGGAAGGAAGGAAGGAAGGAAGGAAGGAAGGAAGGAAGGAAGGAAGGAAGGAAGGAAGGACTTGTTACATGCTGTTTTCTTGCTTCTGTGTGGGTGTGGATGGGACTTCCGGTAGAGCTTGCTTTGCTAAAAGATGCAGGTTTTGTGAAGTGCTTCATATAAATATAGAAACATATATTCCTGTAATTAAGCTTTTTCAATGTCTCCTTAAAAGTTCTAGCAGAACAGTGACACCATAACAAACAGCTTTTTTTTTTTAAATCTATGTATCCTTTTTGTACGAATGCTTGTCCCCTTTCAAACTT
Organism: Ambystoma mexicanum; assembly: GCF_040938575.1. NCBI lineage: Eukaryota > Metazoa > Chordata > Amphibia > Caudata > Ambystomatidae > Ambystoma > Ambystoma mexicanum. Next base: position 626,403,256 of record NC_090928.1, on the reverse strand, counting down.
ATGCAGAATCAAAAGGTATACACTTATTTGTCTTACGGGCACCCTTTTTTCCTGATGTCTTGCTGTATGGCCTTGAAGCTATTGCCAGTATTCCGTATAGAGTAGGGGTCCAGGCTCTCTCCCCCAAATTCAACTCCCGAGGAAGGATTCTGCTTTGCCAAGAAAGACAGGAACCAACATGGCTGCCGTGAGAGGCTGAGGAAAGTCTCCTGACCAGATGAGCTGCCAGTGGATTAAAAACTTCCACAGAGAACACAAAAATAACACAGCACAAGTAATATCGAGCAGGACAAGTAGTCACTGCAAGGGGAACTGCGACACAGGGGCAAGTGGGGTTTCCCGTTTAAATAGTATAGGGAACAGGAAATGAGTGTTTACAGGAAGTAACCAGGAATGGAGTGCATCACGGCAATAGACCGAGCAGAGCGTCCATAGGGCAGACGCTGTGTTGGAATACCGGTGGGGAGAAGGGGCTGTTACATCAGGGGCTGTGTCTTATGGCAGGCCCAAGTTTCATAGGGATGGGAGGTTTTAGCAGTGACATCATCAAGCGTTTTCCGTGTGCGGGCACATTTTCAGCAGATGTGTCCTGATATGGGCCAAGGAGTCCATTATTCTCTCCAACATGACATGAGGACTGCTGTTCCACATGGGAACGTAATGCTACAGAAGGCTGCTGTGGGAAATATAGCCTTGTTCTAGAAGAAGACTGAATAGAAAATCTGGCCACGAGCGAGCGTGCAAGGAACAGGCTGGCAAACACCCCCAGGATGGCCAGGAGGATGCCTCCCAGGTGGCACCAGGACTAGACCCCACCCAGAACTCACGGAGACAGGCCTGGATTCTCTGATAGCCAAAGCCAAACAACGCAGTGTCCATCCGTGTCCCTGCAGTCCGCAGAGCAGAGCGAGCAACCACCACTATTAAGGAGCGGACCAGGCGCGAACCGCGGCTCAGCATGACGACAGTACTCCAGTATCACTCAGCAGCCATTATCAGAGTCACTAGCAGCAACCCCTGGAGAGGGGGCAAAGGGACATTTCACATGATTATTTTGCTGCACTAAAAAGTCAGGAATTATCCTCCTCTCTTTGAATGTAGTTGTTTTCGGGGACGTAAATGCGTCTGTACCACTAGTTTTCTTTACACGTAAACGATTGTATATGTAAAGCACGTGGAACTGATGTGTAGCAATGTAAAATGTCAGATCAGTGTCAATAATGGAAGAAAAATAGAAATGGTTCTCTCCAATGCACTGTGTCAATTAATTGTAGGAGAGAAACCTCCCAAAGACCTCAGTTACCCCCTAAACTAAACACTTTGTTGCATGAATAGAACAGAATGATAAGCAGTCCCGAAGACTCCACCTCTTCTGCCCGTTCTAACCAGTTCCACACAAGCCCTTAGCAGAGGCGTGTCTCCATGCTCCCATCCGGCCGCCGGCCACCCCTACCCTAGATCCCCCCAACACTTCCAGGATCACAGTGCCACAGGTATTATTGTTTCACTTCTGCCACCACTCCCTGATCCAGCTGTTTTTGCTTCATAGATGCACTACTGCACCCCCTTCAGGGCCTCAGCAAAGGGTGAGAAACCGTCCATGCCTTCTCTGGGCCGGTGGCTTCACGCTTCACGTCCACTCCTTGCCCAGGGTATGTCGACCCGGGGGATGGTGGCTTCGATGGCTAAATGCCAGGGTGTGTAAGTGGCAGAGATGTGCAGGGCAGATACAATTTCCCACTCAATTACCGTCTGTAGGCGGGAAGTTCCCTGCCTACTGTACCAGGGGAGGGCATCCTTTCGTCTGTTTCCATTTCATTGTTTGGCGCATTCTTAAGCAGAATGTGTTTTCAGCAGTACTTTGGCTGCTCATTGATTGTATAGCTTATGGGGCATGCTGTGGTGGCTTCATTCAAGTAAGCACTGTGACGAGGATAACAAAGAATGGATGTTGTGAGTAAATACTTACTAGCAATGTGTATTACTGCGGGTAAACTCGGCATATATGTAACAGCGATATCCTCTTCTACAAAGGCCCTCATTACGACCCTGGCGGAAAGGGGAAAACGATGGCGGAAATGCAATACCGCCATCGAATAGCGCTCGGTGCGACTATGACCCGTCACCGCAAAGTACGAAGCCATTAGCGACACCGTAGTGAACGCCAACGCTAACTGCACCAAGCACGCGCGCGCGCGCCATGCCAAACCGCAAACACCACCATGGCGCAAGGGTACGCCAATTCCGACCCTAGCGGACATGTACCTAATGCCATCAGGCATGGCGTAATGTACCATTCCGCCATGGCGAGAAGTACGGCATCGCGAATCAACCGTAAACGGCCCCACTGAGTGCCTGTACACCGCTCCCTGCCCACAAAGTACAACTCCCCGTAGGTGCAATGAAGTCACAATGCAACCATTGAAATGTACAAGTCACCCATGCATGGCAACGAACAAAAGAAACACAAGAGGGGCCAATGGGAGCTGCAGGGCACAGATGGCACGAATACAGAAGCCATCCCAATGGACATGACCACAGTCCCCCACCAAGAAACGCACGCAAACACAGGCACCTGTGACCAGCAATATTCCGAAAATCACATCATTCCACCAGTCCACCTGGCTGACCGGCATCTGTTACACAAAACCCAATCCCCCGCCCCTGAGCATGACAACATTCAAACAGTCATATTGGCAGCCCCCATCCCTGACCTCACTGGGCTTCGTAGGCAAACGGGCCCAGCACAGTACCACGCAACTAAACCCCGAAGCTGGAACCCAATGCAGATCTCCTCACAATACATCGCCCCCCAAATAGGCATATGCCACATCACTTGCAAAGAAAAACGCTACACGGGCCAAATCAGAATAGAAATTTCATGCACATCAAAGTCACCAAGCCCATACAGCCATCAGGCCATGAACTCCAAAACACTAATCACCATTGTGGGCTGCATCCGCAAGAAATGACCAGCCACTACCTGTGTGTCGCCCTGTTCCCCCATGGTACACAGAGCCACATTCACGTACGAAAAGGCAACATGGAAGCGCACAGAACCGCAGGGCCGACCCAATGGGGAGGCACTAGTCCAGCTGAAAGGCCGAAATGTTGCTCCGAGCCACCAGTACTGCGTAAGGGCATGTGGGCCATTGGCGATCGTCCCATAAGATCGTAATGCTGCTCCACTGATTAACACGAAGCAGCAGGTGTCGGGAGTAAAATCCATCTGCAGGAGTGGCATACAGATGGCAGTGGCAAAAGGGGAGGAGATACCTGTCAACCAAAAGAAAAGAACAAGAACAGAATGGCCATCAGAACTACATTCGAACAACTCACTTCAATGATCACACGAAATCCACAGCCATATGCATGCTAGCCCACTCAAAAGGATCATCACCACCCCAAAACCACTTGCGACTCATAACCATCTATATCGAGGTGCAAACACCATCACAAACGAGTGTACCTGTGCATGCGTCTGTCAAAACAGAATCCATCAGATGGGAATGTTAACGTGCATGGACACAAGTGTCTGAGGGCGCGTCGAGACAGGGAGGGCTCAACAAGGCCAGATAGACGATGGTCCCACTATGGCAGCCCTGCATCACATAGCGTAGGGGAGGCGGATAGATCCCAAGAAGCCCTGTACATGGCAAACTCTGTATCAAATCACCTGCCCATGCATCCATTCATCATTCCCTCATCCCGGGATCAAAACGCCTGAATAATTACTCACATAACATTAGAAACATCCATTGAGTCTGTGCGTTATGCAGCCTGCTAAATCCACAGTGCCCCAGCCCGTAATTCCAGTGTTGTGAAGTAACATGTATTTGGGAACGGACGGCCTCATCGCCCACGTAGCTATTGCGCATCCCAAACTATTCATATCAATCATTGCTCCCTCGCCATGGGCCCTGTCTCAAGGACATTGAACAATAGAACGTTACATTTGCAGTCAGACCTGTGGGCATCTCCTCGCCGCTAGCTGGAAACCGAAAGCGCCGCCCTTCGAATTCCTCATTTGCAACATCACGTCGAAAAGGCATCTGTGGCCGTTTGAAATCACTAATTATTCCATCGAGTGCGGCTGTGTGTGAAAATGGCAACTGCCTTCACCCACAAATGGGACGCCCCGCCCGTCGTTGCAACTCGGTACAGTGATGCATGAGGGCCCACCGTTACTCGAGTACTACGTTCCACTGACCCTTCACAAGTCTGTTCGCGACTGCACAGATAGTATGGGAAACAATGGGACCACAGCAGAATGAACATATCAACCAATCTTACACGGCCATCGGGTACAAATACATGATTGCAATAGCAAGATACCATTCCCCGAATTGCAGCGTTGTGCGCGGGACGTGCTCGGCCAAAGGGGAGAGCAGTTTGCACAGGTGGAATTAATCACCACAGGTGGAGGCCATACAGCCTGGAAACACATAAATTGCACAGCCAGTCTCCTCCCACAACCACACCGAAATGCTACCGGCAGGACTCGCGATGTTGGCCCTGGGGGACCTGATAGCACTGCAAGTGCTCCGACTCCAAGAAGAAGACGAACAACAACTACAACCAGCCGCACGGAGGAGACGCAGGAGGAGGAGGAGGCCAAGGCAGGGCCAGCAAGGCCCACCAGCACAGCCACTACCACCACGCAGGCAGCCCGCAATACCACGCCTCCGAGCACATCCGTTCAACCTCACTGATGAGCAGATCCACACCCTCTACCGTCTGGACCGGGACACCATAGCCGCCATTGTGGACATGACACAGGCTGACCTTGTCAGCATGATAGATAGCCCAACCGCCATCCCACCCCTACTGAAGGTGGTGTCTGTACTACACTTCCTGGCCACAGGCACCTACCAGCACACAGTCGGACAGTTGCATGGCATTTCTCAGCCACTGTTCTCACGGACACTATTGCAAGTGCTCGATGCCCTCCTGCAGCACGCAGACGACTACATCTCTCTACCACGCTCGGAGCAGGAAATTACCAACACAAAAATGGGATTCCATGCACTTGCCGGCATACCGGGTTGCATTGGTGCCATCGACTGCACCCATGTTGAATTGGTCGTCCCACATGCCATGGAGGCCCAGTACCGCAACCGAAAACAATTTCATTCCCTGAATGTACAAATGGTGTGTGACTCCAACAGGATCATTACACATTGTTGTGCCCGATTCCCTGGATCAACCCATGATTCTATGGTCTTGAGGAACTCTACAATACCACGCTACATGGAGCGACACGCAGGGAACAGATCCTGGCTACTCGGTGAGTCTCATTACATGCATGATGATGTGGGGTATGTGAATTGGCAATGACCTGGCAGGAAGGGGGGGGGGGTGTGCGTACGTATCAATGGCATTCCACATCATACGTTTCTCATCCACATACAGGTGATGCTGGATATCCACTGAAGAGATGGCTCCTCACACCAGTCCGGAACCCACGGGACCAGCATGAGGAGGACTACAACCATGCCCACTCACGTACCCGTGTAGTCATAGAACAGGCATTCGGCCTACTGAAGGGCCGTTTCCGCTGCCTCAGCAGGTCTGGCGGGGCACTCCTGTACCGCCATGAGAAGGTTGCAAAGATGGTGATGGCATGTGTCATGCTCCACAACATGTGCGTACGTAGAAATGTGCCCATGCCCCCTGACGCAGAACTGCAAGCACCTGATGATGGTCATGATGAGGGTGGGGATGTGGCAGCACCTCATGGAGTCTGCGAGGCACCGGAGGCCCGTGACATTCGTCAGCATCTCATTGATGTATGCTTCTAGCACTCACGCCTGGTGGCTGATACATGGACACGGGACTCGTGGCACTGCGTGTGTCTGGGACATGCACAATATGGACTCTACGCCTATGATGGCCTAGTACACAAAGATCAATGTCCACACATCTCATTGGTTTATCGTGCACTTTTTATGGCATATGTGATGTCATGTTGAACACCCTATCGACCCGCCACCCAAGTGAGCCCAACACACCCCCTCCACCCTCCTACCTCCCCCCCGAACACCAGTGTCCAAAGATGCTCATTGTCAGTGGGCTGTCGCTATTGCAAGCCCCCTCTGCGGGTATCAGGGGCACCCCTGCCTGTGGAGCGCAGGTTCCTTCCAGATCTACGTTGGGGGCTGCCCTGGACGGAACTTGCAACGGATGATGTGTCTGCCTGCTCACGTCCATGCATGTCCCTAAGGGTTTGCGAGAGCTCAGTGAGCACACGGCGCACTGCGGCAAGTTCGGCACATACGTCTTTGGACGTCGCATGCAGTTCCCCCCTCAGGCTCTCGGTGCTTCTCTCAATTTGTGCCCTTAGCGTCTCTGTACCTCTCTCCATTTCTGCCCTAAGTGTCTCAGTTGATGTTTCTATGTCTGCCTTAGTGCCCCCACATTCATCGGCATGGTCCTTGAGGAGCGTGGCCAGTTGCTGCTGTTGTTCGATCAACTGGTCGAGGGACTGTTGCCTCTGCTGGGCCATGGCCATTTGCGGGGGTGTCACAGAGGGGCTGTTGTCCTCATGTTGCCTTGCCACAGGGCTTGTGGGGGATGGCCAGTCGTCGTCTTGTGGGTGCCCCTGCGTGGTATCCTCATGTTGTACGGGATGGGACAGACAGGGGGATTGGGACAGGTCATGGATGGATCTGACTTCGGCATCCCCGTTTTCTGTGTCGGAGCATGCTGCCATCAATGGGGTGTCACCTATGGTGCTGCTGCCACCAGAGGCAGTGCCTTCTGTGGCATCCATTGGGGGGACCTGTGGTGGTGGTGTTGTGGGCATGCTGGCTGCTGGGGTGCCTGTTGATGTTCCCTCCTCTGTGCTGCCACCTGATTTGTGCTGCTGCCGTGTCTTGATGCGTGCAGCTGAGGTGGAGGGTCTCTGGCCGTTGGTCTTGGCCCTCTTTGCAGGTGTGCTGGTAGGGGTGTCCTGTAGCTCGTCGTTTGGATCGGACCCTGTGGTGGAGTAAAGGAGGGCGAGGGTTATTGATGGGTCTGTGGGAATTGGAATGGCATTGTATCACATGCTTTGGGGTGGTACCTGAGGGTGATTTGGGTCGGGGCCTTGGAGGTGCTTTGATTTGTGTGTGGAGTGAGGGTGCAGTTGTTTGGCAGCCTGCAGTTAGGGTGTGCCTGCTGCACGTGTAGTGCGTGTATTAGGGGTTTTTAATTATTTATGTATTTATTGTGGGTTTTAACGTGCGCTATCAGGCCGATGTGTGTGGACGTTCTCCTGGACATGTGTTTCTGTTGCACTATGTGGACGCATGGTACTTCACATGGATGGACTGTGTGGATTTGGCATTGTTTTATCTGGCCCACCTACCTGAATCTTCGGATGTCTGCACTCCTTTCTCCATCCCTCCGACTCCCTCTATGCTCTCCATTCCGATGGTGGAGGCACAGATTTCTTCCCAGGGGGTCAACTTGATGGGTGATTCAGGACCTCCCCCGGTGGCTGTGGCAATGTTGCGGTTGGCAGAGAGTATGCTGCGGACGCGTATCCGCAGGTCGTCCCATCGCTTGCGGCATTGCTGTGGGGTGCGGGGTGCGGTCCCCACCGCACTTACCCGCTGTGCCACCAGAGCCCATATGGCCTTCTTGTTTGCAAGTGCCGTCCTGGTCATTTGCGTGCAGAACACGACGGCAGCATTCTCCTGGAGGGTCTCTGTTAGCACGGTGAGTTCCTCACGGGAGAAGTGGACCTGCCGCTTGCGGTCGCACGCTTTCTTGGCTACTTTTCCCATTTTTCTTGGTTTCGCTAGGGTGGTTGACGGGTTGGGGTGTGTTTCAGGGTAGTGATTTTAGTGGTTGTGTGGTTTTAGTGTTTTTATAGGTGTACGCCGGGATGTTTCCCGTTCTGGGCCTATGTTTTAACTTCCGTTTCCGTATATTTCCGGTCACCGTACTTTCCGGTAGGCGCACACTGCGGTGACCGCTGAGAGGGGTGGCGGTATTGCACCTAGGGCGCCGTACGGCGGCGGTGTGGGCCGTTTTGGGGTCATTTCCGCCATCGCGGACTTTGCACTTCCGCCGTGGCGTGGTGCTCGTGCCCGATGGGTCGGAATGGGCCGCACTTTGCTCCTTCGTGCAATGGCGGAAACGCTATTTACGCTGTGGCGCTCCGGTCAGTCGCTTTCCGCCAGGGTCGTAATGAGGGCCTTTCTTTTAATTGTAAACATCAGGTTTCTCTCACACTACAGATGATCTTCTCCAACAGTGCTGCAGTCCACAAGATCTCCTTCCCAACAGAGCCATCGTTTTGTTTTTAGCATGCATTTTTATATATTACTAAAACACAATCATTATTATTGCTAAGATTGTTATTCCCATTCTTATTATTATCTAAATATATTATTAAGATAGGCCGTGCAAGGCAGGGTGACACGGGGAGGAAAAAGCAAAAGCAAATGAATGCAAAGAGGACATTCCCAAACCCCTTCTGCTTCTCCTAGGGGTCACCAAGGGATGCGAGATATCTAGAGGGTTCTAGGGGTCACCATGGGAGAGGGTCCAGATGCGTCCATTTTAACCAAAGTAGAGGACGCCGCTATGGCCTCCCCGGGAGTGCTTCATAAAACACAGCTGCAACCGACATGGAATCAAGCCCGATGAGGCCTCATATGAGGACCTGAACTCCCGAATGGAGGAGGCCGCATTGAGGCTTTAAATGTAAGGTGAGGTGGAGAAAAAGGGAAAGCATGAGAACAAATCACTCTCACTGCCAACAGGCCCCAAAACCCAATTAGAATTGATGGTGGTGAATAATGTGGGAAAGCAGAGCAGAGCCGGGAATACCACAATTTACGGATCTCTGTGTCTGAATGCAAAGGAACACTTTGGTGAATGCTCAGGAGAATGACTGCCACAACATGTGAACCTATGCAATGAAGCGCCATGCAAGATGGAAGATAGTGAGCTAAAGACTCTGGGTAAGGCTCTCGTAACCAGGACCAATGTCTGGCAGAGAGATTCCCAGGACCCCCCTGTTATTTGAATGCAAAGGAACACTTTGGTGAATGCTCAGGAGAATGACTGCCACAACATGTGAACCTATGCAATGAAGCGCCATGCAAGATGGAAGATAGTGAGCTAAAGACTCTGGGTAAGGCTCTCGTAACCAGGACCAATGTCTGGCAGAGAGATTCCCAGGACCCCCCTGTTATTTGAATGCAAAGGAACACTTTGGTGAATGCTCAGGAGAATGACTGCCACAACATGTGAACCTATGCAATGAAGCGCCATGCAAGATGGAAGATAGTGAGCTTAAGACTCTGGGTAAGGCTCTCGTAACCAGGACCAATGTCTGGCAGAGAGATTCCCAGGACCCCCCTGTTATTTGAATGCAAAGGAACACTTTGGTGAATGCTCAGGAGAATGACTGCCAGAACATGTGAACCTATGCAATGAAGCGCCATGCAAGATGGAAGATAGTGAGCTAAAGACTCTGGGTAAGGCTCTCGTAACCAGGACCAATGTCTGGCAGAGAGATTCCCAGGACCCCCCTGTTATTTGAATGCAAAGGAACACTTTGGTGAATGTTCAGGAGAATGACTGCCACAACATGTGAACCTATGCAATGAAGCGCCATGCAAGATGGAAGATAGTGAGCTAAAGACTCTGGGTAAGGCTCTCGTAACCAGGACCAATGTCTGGCAGAGAGATTCCCAGGACCCCCCTGTTATTTGAATGCAAAGGAACACTTTGGTGAATGCTCAGGAGAATGACTGCCACAACATGTGAACCTATGCAATGAAGCGCCATGCAAGATGGAAGATAGTGAGCTAAAGACTCTGGGTAAGGCTCTCGTAACCAGGACCAATGTCTGGCAGAGAGATTCCCAGGACCCCCCTGTTATTTGAATGCAAAGGAACACTTTGGTGAATGCTCAGGAGAATGACTGCCACAACATGTGAACCTATGCAATGAAGCGCCATGCAAGATGGAAGATAGTGAGCTAAAGACTCTGGGTAAGGCTCTCGTAACCAGGACCAATGTCTGGCAGAGAGATTCCCAGGACCCCCCTGTTATTTGAATGCAAAGGAACACTTTGGTGAATGCTCAGGAGAATGACTGCCACAACATGTGAACCTATGCAATGAAGCGCCATGCAAGATGGAAGATAGTGAGCTAAAGACTCTGGGTAAGGCTCTCGTAACCAGGACCAATGTCTGGCAGAGAGATTCCCAGGACCCCCCTGTTATTTGAATGCAAAGGAACACTTTGGTGAATGCTCAGGAGAATGACTGCCACAACATGTGAACCTATGCAATGAAGCGCCATGCAAGATGGAAGATAGTGAGCTAAAGACTCTGGGTAAGGCTCTCGTAACCAGGACCAATGTCTGGCAGAGAGATTCCCAGGACCCCCCTGTTATTTGAATGCAAAGGAACACTTTGGTGAATGCTCAGGAGAATGACTGCCACAACATGTGAACCTATGCAATGAGGCGCCATGCATGATGGTATGCAGGGCGTTCAGATCCCGTGGAAGAGTAATACAGGGTGCCAAGACAGCAAGGGAACGCCTAGTGCAGGGCATCAGGATGCTTCAATGACTATCTCACCAAGATCCGCGAGCTGCACAGTTCCATGCGACCGCCACATGCTTCGCTTTCCTCGGTTTCCAAACACTCTAAACAACAACTGGGCGTCAGACGAGTCCCATTTCTAACCCCAACCTTTTGGAACTCCTTGGTCCTATTGATTTGGCGATTACTACTTCTTCAATTGTATGCTCATAAGAAATTGCTCAGTCCTCCCTTCTGCCAGGACTTTACTTCTCCACTTTCCTTCCCCACTTTCTCCAGCCAACGCACCACACTGAATCTGCATGCATGCTTCCATTCATCGCGCCTGGAAGGGACTGGCCGGTCACATGTCCACACTACTAGCAACTGTTAAATAAATAAATAAATGAGGCAAACATCCCCACATCTTCCATTCATTTTTAGGGCAACATACACCTGAATGCAGAGGAAAAACTGACAGTTTGATGCTATATATTGTGCAAAACCTTACAAACAATGAATGACAAATGGCCAATGACGTGCAGAATCACATGTTCTTCGTCATCAGCAGCAACTATTTCATGGTCATCTCTCTGATGTTCAGGACGAATGTGATATTTATATTTGCAGGGCATATAAGTGTTGCTCTAGAGGCAATGTGGTATTTCTTGTGGTTTAGGATTCCTGAGTGCGTTCATCGACACCCTGTAGTATTTCACTCAAGACACTATGGGCCTCATTACGACCCAGGCGGTAAGTTACCGCCTGGGCCGTGACTTTACCACCATGGTGTAAACTACGTTTACGCCATGGTGGTTGGCGGACTTACCGCCCCATTCCGACCTTGGCGGGGCGGTAAGTCCCCAATCCCCATTTACCCTTCCCCATTCCCATTTTTGCCCCATAGGGTATAATGGGAGTGGGGAAGGCGTTAATTACGCCACCGTAAATTACGGTGGCGTAATTAACTCCATGGTCCCTTAGCGCCATGGATTTTAACACCTGCTAAAAGCAGGTGTTAAAAGCGCCATGGCGCTAAGGGACCTCGTACTCAGGCGGTAAGGGTCGGCGCTGTTAACGCTGCCGTTAACCCCTTACCGCCTGGGTCGTAATGAGGCCCTATGCCCAAAGTGTGTTTAGACTAGTTTTCCATGATGGCATTATTTCCTCAAGACACAGTAGTTCTGCCTGCAGGGTGTATAACAGTTCATTTGTGCTGAAGCGCATTATTTCCTCTGCTATCCTTTTCCTGACAGGCTTTCTGGCTGATGCCAGGACGCTCGTGGTGGGCATTCGATTGCACGGTATTTCTCATACCAATGTTTTCTCCAGGAACAGTTTTTCTCATGGGTAGGATTTTCCCATACAATGTTTATGTAACCTTCAAAAGCAAACATTGTCAAGGTTGGCAACACCTACATGATGGCTGTCTGAAAGTGTGAACAGTGACGTTCGTCAGAGATACACATCTTGTAGCAGTGGCCCATTCATTCCCTACTCAGAAAATGGCCGCTTCTGCAAGCTGAATGTTATCATGAATTGATTGTTATCCATGAAAAGGACAAAGGGGAATATTTTATACCAGAATTCCCAACCGTAATCAATCAAGTCCACATCGGAGAAGAAAATGCGTCAAACAAACCAAACAGTCATGGGGTAAGGGCCAGGAGAGGGCCAGGAAGGAAAAAGGCAATTCCTTCCGGTAGCGTAACGTTACTGCTAAAGGGGCATCACCTGCATGCAATGCCTCCAAATCATGACATCATCTGGCTAAGTCTTCGTAGAAGGCTGAGCTTAATTCTGGGATATTGAAAAGCACGTGGTGTGGGGGAACTGGTCAGATGTGAACCTTACTATATGAACTTTACTTTGTATCAAGCAAATGCAGTGCTGTTTCTCAAGTATGTCACATCTGAAGAAGAGAGCAGTTGATGTGTAGTAACTCATTTGAAAAACAAACACCAATATAAAGACATATAACTCTTCTGTTGTCCTAGGGAAGGTGTTTTCAGATTCTCACATCATGCGAATAAAACGACTAGCAAAAGCTTCAACTTTGGGACATTTGCTGCAAATGCAGACACCCCTAATAGCCTGTCTTTTCCTGGTCATTTAGATAAAGTAATCAAAGATAACCATAAATGAGTGGTGGCAGATGAGGACTGTCTTATGGGGTGAGCTGTTCATTGGCACGGGTGAGTATACCTCAGTGGTAATGCGCTCGTCTTGGAAGCAAGATGGTGCAAAACAACAGAGCTTCGAATCCTGTGTCCACCCTTAGAAACCTCTTCCGTATTAAGCGCGTTGTAAATAACCAATTATAATATTTGTCTATAGTGTTAGTGAATTGAGAAAATTAGCAAAGGAAAGATTTGATATGTTTGGACCACAGCCAAACCTCTCAAGGAACAAAATAAAACAATACCAGTCATCTTCATCAAATGCTTCCTTTCATGCCCCCTAATTGCAATAACACAACATGGGTCACTATTCTTTTCTCCATCTTTTACAATAACGCATCTTTCGTTGTCTGCTGCATCGGAATAAAGACCTCCTGGTCAACAAAAAATACAATAGAATAGTCTTGCTCAATCATCTTACATTTCACCAGGACAAAAATGCTGGAATCAGATTTTAAAAGAGATGCAGCTTGTAGGATGAACAGCTCACAGGGTCCTGCCCCTGTTTAGCTAAACGTGCTAACGTTGATACTGTCATTAAACTGGTAACTTTCCCGGTTTCAGAAAACAGGTTGCATACCATAGGCACAAAGGTGTGGACTCATCTTTGATTCCTGAAAGAAATTGCATGATGAACCTGTCTGGTCCTCTTCAGTCATAGGAAGTTCTCAATGTTCACATGCCTCACTCTGGTGTCCTGCATTATTGTGCCCTCTTTCTTGCATGTAGCACCTGCCTAATGTCACGTCACCACGCCGTAGACACAGTAACTACGCCCTAGACACACACCAGAACAGAGATGAACCCCTCAATGTGATCGTATATAGTGGGATGTTGGTAAGCATGATCCAAGGAGGCCCGAGACACTGAACACTAATGCCCACAAAGGGAAGAGCACGTCTGATCAGTATTGTAGTTCTCTCCTGATTTTTACTCCCTACCCATCTATCATTACCTCTCTTATCCATAGGAAAATCCCAGGACCCCTTCCTTCCACTGCATCACTCAGGTGGAACCTTCAGTGAAAAAATCACAGGCATTGGGCAAGAAGACAAAAAAATCCCTCAAGGACTGCTAGAGCAGGAAAACACTGACAGACGCAATGCCCTCCATGCTCCGGGTTCTGTGTGTGAGTCTCCAGGGCCAAAGCAGTTGATTCATTTTTGTGTGTACACAGCCTGGGCTGAAAAATGGTAATGGGCCTCATCACGAGTTGGGCCTTAGCCCTTAAATGCGGCAGTAACGCTATTAACGCCGCATTTAAGGGTTGCCCCAAACATGAGTATGGCCAGAACTGGACGCATTCACCTCTAGCTAAGAGCTGGGGGTGAATTTGCCAGTGGTACGGCCATTTTTGGCGCTATTACCGCCGGCGGTATTTGCACCGGCAGTAATAGTGCCACCCATCCCCATTGGGTCCAATGGACCCAATGGGAAATGGGGACTTACCGCCTTACCACTACTCGTGATCTGGTGCAAATTGCACCGGACCGAGTAGCGGTAACTCAAATTGCGTCGGGCAATATGTCTTTAGATTCTAATTCTGGTAGTACTTTCATTGTCTGAAGCAAATCTCCACACACATGCAGCAAACCTCATTACTTTCAGTGGCTCTAAGTGACCATGCCATATTTTATGGGCCAGCCCAAATGCTCAGGCCGATGGGGGAGAAGAGTTAAAGATACTATCGCCAGATGAGCCACGAGAAGGAAGAGGGGCAGGTTGTGGGTTGTTCCTGGCCTCCTACACTTCCACTCACATCCACTGATGATCGGTCTGATAATAACAATAATGATGATGCTGATGATGTCTATTGGTGACCCATATGAGTCAAGGCTCCTGCAAAACATGATTTTAGATACCATTGCTGCAGAGGCATAGAAGGAGGAGGAGCATGTCACAGTTATAGAGACAGAATGAAGGAAAAAGCTACTCTTCCATGTTTGTACAGGCTCCTTTAAAGACGGCCATTCGGATCTGACAGTGCGGGACATCAGCATGTGGCAGCCACTGAAGCCATCTATGGCACCTCTATAAGCGCCTTCGTGGCCAGAAAAGCAGAAGTGTACATGTGTTCTTGCTCCAGCAAGGAAGTCCAAAGTGTGCAAACTCTTCATACTCCAGGACAAAGAATGACAGCATCTCACCACAAGCACGACGCGGTGTCAGGCAAAGTCTGAGACCGAATTGGGCACCATGGCGTTATAGTTCTAAGGGATTCAACACCATGCACAGGCTGGAGATTAACCTGGAAGCCCTATGATGCTGCCTCTCACCATCATGCTGCCTCCCAGTTTGTATTGTCTCCCAGGAAAATGTTGCAGATGTAGTGCCACAGCTCTAGTGATTGACTGAAGTGCAGCTTATCGAGTAGGTATAGCTGATATTACTATTTGTGCTACTAGTGTTATGTACTTGAGACCTGCTCCCACTATTTTAGCCCACCTTCCAAAATGACACCTTCCAATACTTTTCTCAGCTCTCCTTGTGAAACGAGAGCTGCAAAACTTAATATTGCTCGCCTACTATATTCTCTGCTGGTCGTGAAAGCACAGTAACCAGAAACACACAATGCATCTTTTAACATCAATAATTTGCTTCAGTGCATTTGCATGTTCAATGCTTTCTTGTTCTTTTCTGGATTTGCAAACATCTAAACAGTTGCTTTATAAAACACAGAAGCATCCTCAGGCCCTCACTAACAATAAAATGGCACAATCGCATAGCTAACATTGTAGGATTTTCAAAAACGTGTATGCCTTACCGCTCCTTGGTGTAAGAGTAACTGAAATCCTCTTAATAGAGGTAAATCTTTGGCTTCAACTTTACCCTGCCTAGGCATGACATTAAATTAATTGGTGACTTGATATGTTTTTCTCATACATCTCTACCATGTCAAATACACATTATCCCGGATTCCATTTATGAAAGTGGTCTGCAGCCTTTGGCTCTCCAGATGTTTTGGACTACTCCCAGGAACCATAGTCAACATAACCAATGGTGCGGTATCATGAGATTGAAGTCCAAAAGATCTAGAGAACTGCAGATTGCAGACCCCTGGTCTATGACATTAGATTGAATAATGCAAGGGTCCATTCCTAGCTGAGAGATTGTTGTATGCTGCAGATGAAAAATACAAATAAGCACAGTGAGAACAGTTTGAATATAATTCATTGGATTTCTGCCTTCTGAAGACTTTTTGGCAATATTCCAATCTCTTAAGTTTGCAGATTTCAACCATAAGAGCCAACATTTGGTCCATTTATTTAATTCCAGGCCGGACTAGGCCCTTCATGTGTAATGAACTCCTGTCTCAAATGTTGTCCTTCCAGTTTCAACTCTATAGACATAACTGCAACTAAGAGACTTCTGCAATTTAGCGTGACCCTTTCACAGCCTTGCAGAGTATCTCCCACAATATATGGGGACTATCCTTCCAGCTTGAAGACAAAGTCCCTCTACTTGCTATTTTCCTAACCTCTTGCTCGGTGCCAATTCAGTCCCCAACAAGAGGGTAGACCGGTGCCAGAGCATGTGCCCCTCCATGGTATTCACCACTACTGTATCATTCAACTCTACCTGGCTGATGGTCCACTGCTGTGCGGCAGAGGTGTTGAGCTGGCTGAAGCCAGATGAGTAGAGGGTGAAGGAGGTGTTGCATGAGGAGATAAAGCGCAAGAGAGGAGACTGGAGAGGTTCTCCCGCAGTTGTCTCAGGAGGCATCTGCACCTTATTTTGCAAAGGGGGGAAGGCAGGCACAGGCATACCCTGCCTAGTATCATCAGAACGGGGGAAGCCCCAGGCCCAGACAGTACCCATCTAATCATGGGTCTGGGAGCATGTTAGGTTGCCAGAGGAGAAGATATTGAGGAGGCAGGAAAGCACTGCAATAAGCAATATCAGCAGTATACTAGTGGAGCTAGATACACCACGCAAGCACCACCACCACCTCATCTTGTTTTGTTGCTAGCTCTGTGGGTGTGGTGCTGTTTGGGCATGCCCGAAGGTACCAAATGATCTGTCATGCTCACACGTACTTCCTGTATTCTGACTGCTACCGCTACACCTCCAATGCTTCATTAAGGTATTGTCCAGGATTGGCTCTAGTGGATCCGCAGCCGCACTGACCCTCCTCTGCATTAAGTCAATTATTGCCTCTAGTCCTTTGGGTTACCAGTCATGTGGTCGAAAAAAAAAAGGTTGACAGGACAAATGGTCGACACCGTTTGGTCGAAAGACAAATGGTCACATTTTTTTTTTTGTATTTTTTGGGGGGGGGGTCCCCCCATCCACCTTTTTTTCTAAAAAACCCTTTTTTTCCCTAAACGAAAACCTAAAAAATATATATATTAATAAAAAAAATTCGACCATTTCACTTTCGACCAAATTCCGTCGACCATTTGTCTTTCGACCAAATGACTGGACAGCAGTCCTTTGCAGTCATATTGAACACATCTAGCAAAATGAACCCCTTCACCAGCCCTGCCTCCTCCACTTGTCCCACTGACATAGCCTTCTATGTCAGTGGTAAACCCTCTGTTGTTGTCAGTCCAGCCTCCTCCTCCTCCTTCTCTATATCCTCTCCCTGTGGCAGTGGACAACACCTCCATCAGCCCTGCCACCTCTTCTCTTGGTCGCTCAATGCCTCTTCCACATCAGGCAACGCCTGCTCTGACTGCGGGCATCTGGCACTGACACAATCCACAACAGGTACTCCATTCACCTCAAGACCTTCTACTTGACGATCAATATCCCTGTCTGCAAGAAATCAACCTGCACTGCCTCCTCCAAATCCCTTCCCCGCTTTATCATTTCAATTCTCTTCTTCTGAGAAAGGACTAAGATACACTACCAAGAAAAAAGTGACTAACTAGGGAAACAAATGGATTCACATGGGTTCTCAGACACACAAAAGCAGGTGATCAAAACAGAAAGGATTTCCTTCTTTACATACATACCCATATAGGAAGGTTATTTGCGTTTCACAAACAAGCAGGTTTATATTTTTAATGTTGTGGGGGTTAAAGGGAAGATAAGCAAAACAGATGGATCAAATCATGCAAGGCCTAGTAGAATAAACACACAGCCAAATGTTATTAGGAATACAAAAGGGAGATGCGCTATTTTTTGCTTTGCGGAGAGAGTCAAGGTGGGAAAAGGAGCAGGGGAAAGGACAGAGAAAAACTTTATGGGGGAAGGGAATGGCAAACAGAAAAGACAGAAAGGTAGGCCTAATAAATACAAAGAAGACAAAAGGTGGTAGATAGAGACCAAAAAAGCGCTCGTATATAATGCACTGTAGTCACCCACCGCATCTAAAAGCTACCAAAACCTTTCCTAAAGTCAAATTGTGTTCTTGCCCTGTGGGTTCCGGTTCCTACAGCCTAACGAAACTGACAAAGAAAATGTGAAAGTGATTTGGTCCTTTCGTATGGCTGCTAGACCTCCCAGAACACACACACACTTGCTGGGTGATTTGGTGACTATGATTGGACATATAAACGGACCCAAATTCTCCTAAACCCATGGGACAGGTTTGGGTGCCAAAATTGGGTGCCCGCGAGTCCTGCAAGATCTTGCAGTAACTCTGAACATCGATGTGCGCATTATGTTTAAGCCACAAGCAAGACTAGTTGCAGATCCACATGACATTGTAGGACTCCCTTGAATACTAAGATGCTCTTGATGTTTTAGCCTCAGCGCCCCCTTGGAATGCTGAAAAAATTCCTATTCTGTAAACCTCTGACCACTACCAGATGGGAGGCGCGGTTGGGAGGCTGCAGCATCTCTGGCATCTCAAGTACCTCTCACTATTTGTATCTGTTTATACATTCAAAAGCTGTCCATGTTTGCAAAGTCACATTTCTTATAAGTAATAAGGAAAGCAGAAAGGCCCATTTCACTGTAGGAACTCTCTTCCTGGACATTCAGGGGAAAAGTCTTTGACCGGGCCATTGTATGATTCTGAGCACTCTGCTGAAATGAAGACCACCATCATGCGCATGAGCGTGGTATGACTGTTTATTATCCATGGGATTGCTTTAATTAAAGAGTTTTTCTCTTGCTGCCTCCTGGGCGGATACAACGGTACCGGTAAGCTTACCGGGGTACCGTTGTATATGACCGGCAAACTCCGAGTTGTGCTCGCGGGTGCCTTTCATTCCAGGCACCCGTGAGAACAGCATTTCGGATGCACAGGCATCCGGCTTCTGTGTCAATTTCCCATCATCAATAGTAAGTCACTCTGGTAAGGCACTGAGAGCTACAACATTGCTGTAGACCCTCCCCAGTGGCACAGGTGGACCTTCATTCTCTGAAATTGAGTCACTCATATTACATTAGAGCCCGAGTATGCCCTTCGAAGTCGGACTGGCACTTTTTACAACCTTCGATTAATAATAGATTTACCCATTTTCCAGCCTTTGTTTGCCAGCCGTATGACCACACAAACAGCTCATCTAATACGCTCAGAAAAAAGATACTTTTTACTGAGGGATCTCAGAGTCTTCTAGTCCAACCTAAACACATGAATTTAGCTAAGTGGCGTAACACAAAATGTGGGAGCCCCCCTGCAAGCCCTACTGAAGACCCCCCCACTTGCAGCACTCCCCCTCTCTGTGCATGGGCAGCATGGGGCCCCACGCACCACAGGGGCTGCTGGGGCGCCATATAAGTCAGTGATTTAGCTCTTTCTGTTGACTGGAACAACAATAGATCATAAGAAAACAATGTGCTCCCTGAAAGAAGAGGAGAATAAAGACTAGACTTTAGACCATAGCACAAACATTTGGTCAAAACTGGCCATATCCTCTATTCAGGGCCTGTCAGGTGCTGCTCGAAACGTGATCCAAGAGTAGTTCTATTTATGTGAACAATAAATGCACAAAGCAGGGGTACGATAATACCAAAAGGATATACAGATCCAAGAAATAAACTATTTGTATTAGCCATCAAGGTTCTGACAGTGCTCTTAAAAGTGCAGGAGTGGGAAAAGTCTACAATGATTCCTTACGGGAATTCAAGATGAACGTAGTCGCCCATAGCACTTAAAGGGAACACAATAGAGGCCAAATGTGCAGAATATATGCTCTTCCGGATACAACAAAAGTGATCAATGTCGCCAGAGCATTCCTATCCCATGACAGTTGCCTCACCATTGCTCACGCCATCATCGGTGCAAGGCTAGACTACTGCAATGCTCCCTTTGCGGGCACCTCGAAACATAACAGTGACAAGATGCAGGTGATCCAGAATGATGCCATCAGATCTGCCCTCAACATTCCCAAAAGAGACCACATCTCCAGTGCTAGGAGAAGCATTCCTGTCGATCCGTGAAAGAATCACATTCAAGACCCTCTCGATCACGCACCAATACCTCTCGAACGCAGCCCCTCCATATCTCTCGCAGAAGTTCTCCATAACCAACGCGCTAAGACCTCTAAGATCCGCCTACACCAACAGACTACAGCTGCCTAAAGCCGGAGGTGCTAGCTTTCCCACCTTTGCCACCAGACAATGGAACTCACTTCTGCCAGCCTTAAGAGCGGAACAATCACACTGGGTGTTTAGGAGGTCATTGAAAACTTGGGTCTTTGCCTAATCTGGACCTCAAGTACTTGTTTCTCCTCCCTGAAATCCCCCCCCTCCCCAAGCAATTGCGTAACTAGTTGTAACAGCGTCTTGATGCCTCTGGGTTTAGCGCAGTTCATAAATGAATAAAGAAAATTAATAGCGCACTTTCCAAAATGTGCCTCTTGAAGCAGACCGTAGTCTACCTGCAGCATCCTTGCACCCACATTGGAGTGAGAAAGCAGCAGTGGACACAATCCTGCAGTTTGTATTCGTTCTGATAGCTCAGCAGGAGCTCGTGGGAAGCGACTACCCTCAATGGGTACACCCTGTAAAATAAAGAGCTATGCTTCTACTACAATAAGAAAAGTTCTGGATCTGTGAAAATGGTTGTGAAAAATAGTGCAGTGTCTATCCACACTACTTTTTTAACAGGAAAGTAAGAAGACCAAACAGAGGATCGTTCCATATTGGAGAAAGGTCAACAATAAGTGAAAACATTGAGAAAAATAGTAACATTTCCAGCCGGGCAGAGTACCCAGATTCCTTTGCTGGGCAGAGGGCGAGCTGGTCAGGGGTCTATAATCCTTGAGTGCTACAACTTACCCCAAAGACCTACTAAGTAGTCACAACCAACCCACACCTCACAGGACCGTTCAAAGGACCCCTACCAATGCCCGCGTTTTAGGAGCTCTGTGAAGATGATGTGAATACTGTCACTACTTTGCGCAGCACAAACAGCGATCGAACAGAGTGTAACCTGGTCGTAAACTTGTGCATACTCATCACACTTTTCAACATAAAGTCCAACCTATGTTAATATGGCCAAGATGAGTGCAAATTGCGTTTTGTGCTAAATTGAGCAGCGCACATTTTGTGGCAATTTTTGTAGCAAAAATGTGAAAGTCCCTTTTTGGGAATTAAGCAGATTGTTTCCACTTTCTTTTTCCAGAGCAGCTGGGGACAACATTATTTCATTTTATTTAATAAGACCCTGTTTAACTACGCCTTGAAAGAAACATACTTCATTTATGGGAAATAGAGGTGAACTGTGCTAGCAGATGTCCACTACCAGTTCAACGACTGGCCAGTTTGAGGTTGACCAGATGCTTGCAATGCTGGCTGCCGATCTCAGAAGACCGCACATGCAGATGTTTCCATGAAAGGGCGACTGATTTAAACATTGAAAATGAATGTGTAGAAGAAGACTAGCATGCCCATTTTCCTGTCAATTGGACATTTACACTCACTACTCATCATCGAACACCAACAGTTCTTGGTTGATTGACGCCAACAGCAGGATAACCTTTATTGGAGCAGCACCAGGAACCCATCGGGCTGATCATTGCCAGCCGAGGCGATGCCAATGCCGTGAGGTTCAGGAAAGGCTGTTGATGTTCCTCCCATGTCAAACCCAATTAAGAGGATCTTTACTTCGCTTTGGCTCGATGGTTTCTTCGATCGAGGTCACACCAAAGTCACCCTAGTAATGATTCCTCTTCATTGGTTCACAAGAAGGAGAAGGCCCACTCAAGGAATTAGCTCTGGACATGTCCTCAGAGAGTGCAGTGGCGAGTTAAAGGATCATGACCATTGCCAAGTTGAAGTCCTTTTTCAGAGACTGTTTCACCAAGTTCTTATGCCAACATATTCCCTGCAATGGATATTGAGCTCTCACCTTGGAGAGACAGCTGAGTACATTGCATGCAAGTTGGCACACTACAAAAACAATGCAGCCCTAACACAAATATATGCAGAGGAAAGGAGAGAATGGGGCTCGAGGAGTTGAGGGGTGGAGTGAGGCTGAAGGCCAGAGTGCTGGATGGTAGGTGATCTGCAGGCTTGGACTGGCCCATAGGGCAATGCCCAAATTGCATGCCCAACATGTTAGTGTGGCCAAGATTTTGGGGTCAAAATGTGCCCTTTTTTGGCAAAGGTGGGCACTTTGATTAGCTAAAAACATGTGAAAACATGAGCCTTTAGTTAACTATATAAATTAAATTAGGCCAGGGCACTTAAGACCACTTGGCAAAATAGATAGGAAGCGTTGTCACAGTGGTTTGCTTTGCATTCCACCCACGCACACATAAATAGAAGCAAGGGGAAATGAAAGGGTTACACCACAACTTAACAGAAGAGGTAGGATTCACAGGCCATCAGTTTGGAGGATTGGATAATCATGGGAGTGCCACTGAAGCAGGGCTGCAGGCAACGCCGGGCATGCAAATGAGATGTAGAGATCACTTACATCAAACAGTGGTTTCCAAGCACTGTTCCCATAAGGGGAAGCAATACAGATGCTCACGTGGTTTCTGGAACTGCAGGGACTTTCAGGACATGTAACTCTATATGAAGACAAACAATGATTATGCAGTTGCGCTTGATTAAACTAACTCATAACTGTTGCGGGTATCGTTTCTCAGAGGGCGATGCATGATTTAATAAAGGATCCAAGAGTTATAGAAACAGATTTGAGACAGAATCATTGAAAATTGCAGACTGTTTTATGTATAGTAAAAGTGGGGAAACAGATGCCGCATTAGCGGTAGTCATGTAAAAGAATACCTTCCTTTTGTGTCTGGGTCCTTTTGGGGAAACAGAACGGCTTGATCAAATGTGACTTAATTTCTAATAAATGCACTGCCCAAGACTGGTGTTTGCCCTGAATTGCATTGGTTCGAATCAAGCACATAAGATCCTCATTTCAATTGATTACCAGGTATGTTGAAGTCTTGTACCTCTGCAGATCGGTTTCAGCCCAGGTGAAGCAGCATGCATAGATGTTGCGCTTGAATGCCACATTGGAAGCTGGTGATTTAGGGGCTGACACTTCGATGACACAGCTGCTGCTAACTGCATTGTTCACGCTAGTGTATTCCCAAATTTGTGAGAATCCCGGATGCTGTTGTGCCATGGTGAGCCTTCTTTGAGGTAGCAACACTCATCGGCTAAACCTCAACATGGACGTCTGTACCAGTTGACATGTCTACTGTGAAAACCCCTAAGGACCTCCACAGTAAGCATTTATGGAGCAGTTGGTGCCTGGCGGTGTGCTGGTAGGCCAATCCGGGCCAGAGGCAGTGAATAAATTATGTGCAATTTTGTTGTCTGTTGCCATGGGCGACGATGGCCTTTCAATCCGGCCTTCCTTCCCAGCACAGCTATAATAGGGACACTCTTGAAATTAAAGGTAGGCAGTGCTAGTATAGGAACCAACCTAGAGAAAACTGCAAATTGGGAACGACTGATCACAAGTTGTAACAGCTCAAAGTGTCAGCATGGAGCCCACGCTGAGTTTCACGGTGGAACAAGCAAACAAGATCATTCAAGGGTCATCAATGTTCTTGTCATGTTGCTCTCACACTTGTAAGTTTGACTTTTGGCACACTCCTGTCGAATAACAAGTGCTCGTTTCTGAACCGTGCACTTTAGGCAATATGTGAACGTATTTGAATCTCACGATGTGACAGTTTATGTTGGCATCGTGCAGAAGTTATAACTTTGGATTTGATTTTTCAATTCATTCTTTTTCTACAAGATGTCGGCCATACTTACTGGCTTCACCTCTTTAGTCTTTCCTTCATGTTTGGTTTCGTAATTACGTTGGCCACTGTACATGTTGCACCAATAATGTTGCATCAATAGGTTTCTTTGGACTCCACTAGCCATGGCCAGTGGCCACAGCCTTTGGCCTTGCCCACTGTACTTGTTGCACCAATAGGTTTCTTTGTGGCCCAGGTTTCTTTGGGGCCCACTAGCCATGGTCTTGGACCGAGTCAAGTGTACATGTTTCAGGTTACTTTGGGCCAACTAGCCATGAACTTTGGCCATGGCCAGTGGCACGAAGACCCATTGCCCCCTGCCTAGTAGATGTGATCACTGTAGGTGTAGAATTTCCTTTATTTTTTACTCTTTTCCGATTCCTATGGGATTTCCCTGATATTCTCCCGATAATGGCAATAACTACACATATAATGGCAACGAACTACCAATGTCCGCGGGATAACCTGGTATTCATCCAATAACTCTCAAAAATTCACTTTGACTCCTCTCTCTCCTTCTCCCAACATATTTCTCTCACTTCTCGGATCTGTCGTTAACACCTCTTGAATATTCGTAAAATCCTTCCCTCTCTCACCTTCCATGCTACCAAACTCTTAATCTCCTCCCTCATCTTCTCCCGCCTCTTGTACTGTTCATCCCTACTCTTTGGACTACCTACTTCTCATCTTACCCCCCTCAAATCCATCTACCACTCTGCTGTTCGTACCCTCTGCCTCCTTACCTCCCGCGACTCCATCTCTACTTCCCTCTTTTCCCTTGGCTGGCTTCCATTTCACTCCCAACTTAAATTTCACTTTCTCTGCCTTGTCTCCAAATCTCTCCATGGTCTCACTCCCCCTTATCTCTCCTCCCTCCTCTCTTTCTACTCCCCCTCCCGTTCTCTTCGGTCTGCTGACCATTTCCTTCTCACTGTACCTCCGTCCCCCTGTGCCTCCTCCCGTTACTGCTCCTTCCAACTCCTGGCGCCTTTGCACTGGAACTCCCGTCCTCTTGCAATCCGCTCTACCCCCACCTTCACCTCATTCCGCACTTACCTTAAATCTCTCCTCCTCCATTCTCCTCCTTGAAACCCCTACCCTTCTGCATCCCCTCTCTCCTTATTCTTTCCCCTTGACTATCTCCCTCCCCTCTCCTGCCTCCCCACTCTCACCCTTCCCCTTCCCTCCTCCTACTCATCACCACCCCTCCCCCTACCCAGTCCTACTTCTCTATTCTCCCTACCTCCTCCAGTTAATTGCTCTTCTCAATGTTTTGTTGATTGATTCATATTGTGATTTTGCTTCCACCATTATATTGTTTATGTTTTTATGTATTAAGTTGTTCAACTGTACAGTGCTTTGATGTAAGGCACTCTATAAATCAATAAATACAAATACAAATACAAAAATCAAAAATCCTTACCACTCCTCACAAGCACTAACCAAGTGCCCCCTCCTATTTCATTGGTCCCACACTCCCCTTGGCTGCTTTTTCTCTCCCTGGCCCTGTCCCATTACCCCCTTTTAATCTTTGGTTCATGTGACACATTTTCTTTTAAGAGCACGTCTTGCGTTATTGCAGCGGGAATTTTGCGAGATCCCCCAGATAATCCTCAAAAGTTCAAATTCTAATCGACTCCCCAGACCACCCCCTACACCTTAACTATATGTATATTTTTAATTTTTTTTTTTTTTTAATGCCATCACTCTAGCACATGGCATTGTTAAGGTTAATTCCAATTATCTATGGAGTTCATGAAATATAATTTCTTAATAACTTTAGAGGCATCCAACCCAACATGGAAAAAAGGATTTCAGAATTCATCCTGGGTGACTTTTTAAAACAAATGTTGTTTTAATTACGTTGTGAACAGTTCTTAATGTGGGTTTTTTTGCAAAGGAAGATTAAAAAAGCATTCAGCCCAAATATTTTAAAATTGCCTAATTTAATTTTGAGATTATTGCCATGCACCTACATTTTATCATGATTCGGTGTACTGAAAATGAGTTGAAAATCAAGCTGTCCAATTGTCAGATGTTCAAGTTTTAAGATTTATATACATATCACACATGAGCAGAATTAATGTAAATGTGTTATACAAACTGTACACATATGTGTAGAAGATGTAAATTTACACTACTATATGTATGAACATTCACATCAAAGTATACGATACCTATAGGAGATGCCACTTGCATTCATGTGCGAAGAGTAAATCTCCCATGTGCCTCCCACATGTATGAAAACGTACATCAAATTTAGACCTCATTTTATGTAAGCTTTCATATGTATAGGAGGTGTATAAGACATTCACAGGATGAATGTACATCTCCGATACAAAGAGTACAAGTACTATAAGAGAAATACAGTTCATAAATATACACTAACATAAGTATGAAAACTACATCAAAATCAGGACTGACTTTAATGCCGCAGTCAAGCCTGACTTTTATGTCAGTTTTCATATCTATATGAAAGGTATTGGAGATGTAAATTGCTACATGTACGAAGTGTACAATTCTTATACGCCTCCTACAAACATGCAAACTCACATCAAAGTAAAATCTCACTTTAATGTGTATTTTAATGCATATAGGCGGTGTAGATAACAGGTGCATTTCATATGACTTTACACCAAACAATCAGAACATACTTCTACACCATACAATCACATGCCAGACATGTTCAAGCCAAACATTCATACGCCTTAAACCACATACACTTACCACACACTGGGCCTCATTACGAGGTGGCCGGTAAGGGATTACCGGCACCGGTAAGGGCACCGGTGCCAGTAATCCTTACCGCCCTACTACGAGGTCCCATAGCGGGTCCCTTCCTTAACGCCTGGTTTTACCAGGCGTTCTGGAAGGGCCCCGTTAAGGGACTTCAGAGCTAATAACGGTACTGCAATTTGCGGTACTGTTATTAGCACCTTCCCCCTTCCCATTGAGCCATATAGGGGGCTGAAATGGGAATGGGGAATGGCTTTTTCAATGGGGACTTACCGGTCCCACAAAGGTCGTAATAAACCGATAAGTCCCCATTGAACGGGACCGGACACGGTACCGGTATTGGAGGTAGTCATGGCGCTAAAAGCGCCATGACTACCTCCAACCTCGTAATGAGGCCCACTCTCTTACAACACACATGACACACATAAATTTACAACACACATTTGTCACAGATGTCCTTGAGAACACACCGACTCTTGAAGCCCGTTCAAGGGTTTTTAATTGAATATTTGAAAAATGGCCAACTAAGAGGCATCCCTCTCTATCTTGTCTTGAGTGGGCTGTTCCTTCCCTGGTACAGATGTCCCTCGACCCTAGGATGGTCTCTAGAGATCGGGAACCCCTTCTGTCTGAGATCTTGCCTGCCTGGTGCTTTTGATCTAAGGGCAAACACTCTTTCTAATTCTCTCTGAGAACAATCTAGGTGACCCTGACCTAGGCACCAACACAGTGTAGCCCAAAGATAGGTTCCTTCTAAACACTAAGGCCTCACTTGGTCCTTTTTTCTGTTTCGTGTGTTTCGAAACAGAAAAAAAAACAAAAGTGAAAAAAATGCCCGCCGGGAAAGGGAAAACATAGTCGGTTTTCCCTTTCCATGGCGGCCATCGGGAGCGGACGGGCTGGGAACAGAAGTCTTTCTAGAGTGTTTGCTCCCAAGACCAGAAGAATCAAGAAGGTAAGAGGGGTTGGGAGAGTGGAAGGGAGGGGAAGGGGAAGGAAGAAAAAAGAAAACGTACCGCGGCCTCAGCGGCGGACGATGGAAGCCTCCAGCCATGTGGAGGCTTCGAGCGGGTATGGCCCCGCTCCGAGTCTCCACACGGCTGGAGGTTTCCATCGTCCCCACCGACGGAGACCGCGGGATAGAAGGTAAGTGGGGTGGGGTGGGAGGAAGGAGGAAAGGGGGAAAAAAATTGTCTTATCTGAGTCCCCGGCGGGGGACGAAGGAAACCTCCAGCCATGGGGAGGCTCGGAGCGGGGATTGCCCCGTTTTGAGCCTCCTCATTGGCTGAGGGGCTGCCACGCCCCTCGTCGGGAACAGAGCACCCGGCACGCACGGCATGCAAGGGAATACCG
Source organism: Ambystoma mexicanum (assembly GCF_040938575.1). Taxonomy (NCBI): domain Eukaryota; kingdom Metazoa; phylum Chordata; class Amphibia; order Caudata; family Ambystomatidae; genus Ambystoma; species Ambystoma mexicanum. Next base: position 626,375,345 of record NC_090928.1, on the reverse strand, counting down.
TGTTGTATGGCTCGCCAATGTGCCAATCACCACGCTGTATTCCTGTTGTGCCGTGCATGCCGGGTACTAATGTTATTTAGTGGCTTGTCTACGCCTGTTTCGGCCCGGTGCACCACACCTTGGCAGCCCAGTGCCGTGTTACACACGAGCTTCCCGGAAATTAAATTAATGAGTAAAACTAAGCTTGATGGTGACCCATGGACTAAAGACTGACAAGAAACCTGCTGTTCATTAAAATTGATGCAGCGTTAGTTTTATTTCCAGTATTTAGTCACTGCATCATGACTGAAAACACCTGAAAAGGGACATAGTACATCATTTCAGCATCCTAGATCAAAGGTGTAAAACCTGACTGTTTCAGTGGCTGCAGAAAGTACGTTTTGTTGTTGTGCAGCTGAGCACCCAAGAACTTCCTCTAGGAAAGTGTTGTGGTAGAAGCCACTCACAACCACTTCAAAGGACAACGTAACAAAACGAAATCAAGACTGCCAACATGATGACAAAGCCAAACATATATTTTATTCAGACGGAAGCATATTAGGAAAAAGATCTGAACAGTTTCAAAAGATAGGCACAAACCCCAGGTCAATGTGATCTTAGTAGGCAGAGTTATTACACATGAAAATGTCTTTTAACTTTGTAACATTATGATATAATTATCAATGGTTCTGCATTCTGGTATAATGAAAAGATAGCTTTTATGTGTTCATTTTAAAATGCATCATTTAATCCTGAAATGTATCAAATGAGATGCGGCAATTCATTTCCAAACGTTTACATAAAAAAACGCATTTGTAGTTAGAGCTCAGGCTAATGACCTTCTGTATGTGGGATGGAAGGTTAGTTTTAACAATGTATTTCAAATGGTTCAGCCATAAAATACAAACTGTACTTCTAGATGTGGACATACACATGTCGCGCATACGGAAAATTAAGTTTCATTTGTTAAATGACTCTAGCAGGGGAGAAATGCGCGTTCATCGCTATATAAAATGGAAACAGTAAGCCAAAATGGGAATGTGATTACGGGATTTGCATGAAGCAGCAGAAGTAACTTCTCCACCCAAAAAGGTACAAACCTATCACGCTAGGGCCAGAAGTCAAATGATTTATGACGGTAACATCTAAGTTCTCAGCCTCAGACAGGATTTGCTTGCCATCTGTGAGAGGAAAGTCTAAAAAGCGTCTTTTACTACATCAAAGTTACTGAACTGATGAGATCTTGCACACAAGCAGTGGCGTTTTTAGGGGCAGGCAAACTAAGCGAAGGCCAAGGGCACAGATTGTAGGGAGGAGCGCAGCAGGGTCGGCCTGGGAGAGAAGTGAGCCTTTTTTTAAGGCAGCAGCACAATGCAGACAGAGACAGGGGACAATAGCCTTCCCTGCCCAAATCCATCACCCCTACTGATGCAGCCAGTGGCTTATACATTGCTCACAATTCTTTTTACAAGACTCCTAACTCCTGTATTAATATCTCTTAATAAGCATCCTTAAATTGCCGGACAACAACCTTGACAGTTTGATAATTGCTCCATAGCACTTGCATGCAATGGATGGTTTGGGGTTTATAGCGTCTTTTTTTCTGTCTTATTCAAAAGGGCCAGAGACTTCCTACAGCAGAACACGATTGTGGGGGCGGGAGGGGGAAGACAGAAGTAAATGACAAAGTTAGTCTTAATATATGATGAATAGGCATTCATTTATGGTCTTGTAGCAGGTGACTATGATCATTTTCTTGTTTGTGTGGTATTTGATATTTTAGGATGATGAAATCAGTGACTCCATGTCACCTGAACACCAATGGAGTTCCTTTTGAAAATCATTGTTTTCTGGTATGTTAATTTGTTGAAAAAAAAATGAGGATTCCCACAATCCATTGATCTGTTACATGGAAGCCCATGACTGGAGAACACATGTTCAGAAGACATGGAGTCACCTTGACAAACTATGTTGTTTAATGGGAGGCAAAAACTAAATAATTGAGCAAGTAGGATGAAAAAGCAATATTGTTACCCAATATGATTATTGCTTCACTTTACGTTTTAGCAAAGAGGCCGGCAGTTGGAAAAAGGAAAGGTTTTAAGACCCAAAGAAACGTGCTTAAGAGGATGAATTTATTTATTTGGTGTTGTATGTGTCCAGGATCAATTTGCATGTGTGTATGCGTTATTTATTGCAAAAAATGCAAGTACCAATGCGGAAAACAAGCATTAACAAAGCCACCGTTCTGGCGTGTGGATAGAGAAAATTGTTTCCTTGTTGCAAATGTAGGATTTGATGTCCATGAACCTTCACGATTTGCCTGGCGTAATGATTGCATGTCCAAGATACCTTCCTTTTATAGATTTCGCTAGGATACGTTAACGTAAATATACGTAAGGTGTTTCCCAATTTTTTGATAACGGGTATGGTGCTATTTTGGAACGGGAAGTACATATAACATTACAAGGAAAAGGAAAACAGGCTACCCCTCCCTTTTACGCTGACACAAATGAGAGTTACAGCATCCAGAAGCAGCATTCAACCAAAGTCTGCCCAAGAACCATGATATGTGATAAAAAAACAACCGATACAAAATTAAATAGTGAGAGAAATAGTGATGTTATTCAGGGGTTAGTACTCCAAAGGCGTGTGAAAATACAATTTAGAACACCAAAGAAAATGTTGACATAAGAAGGTGCATGTTAAACTGTCGGTTGTTTGAGACATATGCTGTCAAATCGTTTGTTGCATTTTATAAAGATTTCAAATTAACTGGAGATTGTTTTCAAACTTCTATGGTAGCATAGGTCAATCAAAAATACAACAGAAAGTTACGTGGTGGCCTGGGGATTGACTGCTAGAGCTTGGAGACAACAAGCAAACACACATTGTTTAGTCGAGTTAAAGGTCAACACACTGAGTTTCGGCCCTGTGTTGCAGGTATGTCCCTGCTAGGATATTCTTAGTGTTAGTTAAAAGGGCCTTCATCATGACTGAGACATTCTTAGAGCCTTGGAGTTGATCTAAAAACCGAGGTTTCCTTAATATGGAGGTATGGCGTATGGGACAGAAAAGCTGATATCTTATGCTTCACGTAATAAACGTGGCACTTCAACACAATGGTTTTATCCAGAGTGCATGTAGTCTCTTGTCAATGGCAGCTCCTGTGCATGCCCAAATAGATTCTGAGCGGACACGTTCAAACAAAGAGGAATCCTGGATGCAACTGTCGTCCCTGTGTGCTCATGATTTTTGCCATTCTCTAGCCTATGAGATCACGAAACCTAGGCCTGAGCTGCCATTTACAAGAGACTACACACACTGAAGCATAAGATACTGGCTTTTTCTAATATTAAGAAGAAGAATAGTAATACCTAAGCCTCATACAACATACCTCCATGTTAAGGAAACCTGGGTTTTTAGATCAACTCCAACACTCTAAGAATTTCTCAGGCCTGATGAAGGCCCTTTTTTACTACTGCTGAGAATGCCGTTGTAGGGACGTACCTCCGACAGAGGGCAGAAACAAAGTGTGTCAACCTGTAACTCGATTAGACAATGGGCCTCATTACGGGTCCAGCGGTAACCCTGCTGGTGCTACAAACGTGTTGCCACCGGACCTGTAAAAAATGACCGGCACCTGATTATTCCAAGTCCAGCGGCCGGGAAATCAGGCGCCAGCAATTTTGTTAATCCCCATTCCTATAGAGTCCAGTAGGACTCTATAAGAATGGGGACACGGAAGCAACTGCACCATTGTTAACGGTGCCAGTGCTTCTATGACGGCTTTGCCTGCCGTGACCGATGCGCCCGGCAGGGTCAGACCTGTCGGGCACAGTGGGTCTGGCAGTCAAACCTGTAGTTTGCCGGTCCAGAAACAATGGTGCCGGTAAGCTTACCCTCACTGTTGTTTCCGGACAGGCAAACTTAGAATGAGGCCCAATGTGTGTTTACTAGTTGTCTCCAAGCTCTAGGAGTCAATCCCTAGGCCACAGTGTAACTTTCTGCTGCATTTTTAAATGTCATATACTACCATAGAAGTTAGAAAATGATCTCCAGTTAATTGAAAATCTTGATATAGTGCAACATACGATTTGAAAGCATATCTCTAACACAACAGTTTAACGTATGACTTTTTTAGTCAACATTTTTTCTTGTGTTCTAAATTGTATTTTCGCACACCTTTGGTGTAGAAACCCCAGGGTATCATTACCATTTCTTTCACTATTTACTTTGGTATGGATTGTTTTTTAGTAAAATGTTTTAAAAAGAATGATTAAACTATGCTTTTTTTTAATCAGATATGGTTCTTGAGCAGACTTTGATTAAATCCTGCTTGTGGATGCTGTAACTCTAATTTGTGTCAGTGTACGAGGGAGGGGAGCCTCTTTTCAGGGATACATTAACATACATCCTACGCTTTCAATTGAGAGTAAAATGCTTGGAAAAACAGATAACACAACAGTAATACATACTTTTGGAGCAGCAGCATCTGGGAGAGTGCCCTTTATTTAGACAATGAACATAAACATGGGATAGTGAAAATGTACTGCTGTTTGTAATATTGGTGTACATGTTGTCTACATATAATTTTAAATACAAGTGAATAAAATGTTATTTAAATTGCAATGATATCATGATTTGGAGAGGAAATATAGTGCAGGCTATCAGTGGAAGGAGAACGTTTGTGGGGTGTATTCTGGTGATTCACTGTTGGCACAATATTGTATTGAAACTGCCCTGGACACAAGCCCATCCTGGAAAGGGTGGGGAGTACTCCACTGATACATTTTTAAAGTGGAACTCTGCAGCATCCTACAGTATGATTGACGTGGCGTGGGAAGAGCTCTAGTGTATTTGCATTTGCATCCTTGCTAAACTTTCAAAGCCCTACAGTTGACACAATTAATCTGGGCTCATCAGTTCAGATGGATTGGTGGTCCCTAAACATTGTCGGACTCAAAACCAAGTGAGCCAATCTAACATGGTTTCTTACTGCTTGCAAAATCAACAACAGCATGACCTAATTTTGGGGAGTGACTTATTTTGAGAAGGAATATAGGTTATTTCACCTAATCTTCAAGTATGCCTGCCATAAATTCCCCACCTATACAAAAGAAGGCCCTTAGCCTTAAAAAGATGCAACAGTCCATCAGCCGAAGACCTGTGCTTCAGAAGGAAACTAGAAGCAGACACTGTCTGTATTTGTGGAAGGGGGGAAAAACTTGCACCTCATACTCTCATACTCTGATCGCAGAGTGTAAGTAAAATTAACCCCTTCCTAGAACTGAAAAAGGCAAGAATTGATTATCTAAATCTGTCCGTATTCTGGCAAGCCTGCATGCAAAAACTACAAGAGAGGTGACAAAAAGCCTGAATCACGCATAAAAACAAATAACTGTTCTAAGAAAATAATTCTGTTCCGGCATTGAAAAAGAATAAACCGGTGCCAACCACAGACCTGCTCCTTATGAGCCCTTCATGCCCCAACAGGCTCACTTAACCAGACAATACGGTCCAAGCTCAACCAGAGTAAGCTAGTGTATTTCGTCATGAACAATTGAAAAAGAAGGACATATGCTGCTGCTTCATCCCATTAGGTTACTGAACGTATCGAACCAGAAGTTGGAGATAGTAGAAAGGTGAACCATAGAACTATGGGTGTGTAACCTAGTGCCAGTATATAGTTTCAGGCAATTCACAGGATTCTTGCCTGGAATGTGATGTCACTATGAACATCTTCCAAATGGATTCATGTGAAAGCCTGTTCCCTCAATGCTATGCCCTACGTGGAAGGAGCTTTACCTTAACCCATCATAAAGTGTCCATTACCCACCTTGTCCCTTCTTTCTTGTCATAGTCCATACAAGGTATGGTGCAAGACACGCAAACTCAATTTGCTGGAGAAAAGGTTTTTGTTCTTCATTTTTTCAATCATCACGGCTTTGGTTCCAGAAGAACGAGGGACATGCAGTCACATTTTCCTTCCTACACCCTCACAGCCTTCACTGGTCCTCGCTATGCAAAACCTACATAACTTGTTGTGTTGTGGTGGGACAGCTGCTGACATGCTGCTCGCAGAGTCAGAGACTCTATGTTCCAAGACGTCACACAGGAACAGGTGTAGTGGCAGAGATACAATGCCAAGGATACTTACCGGCATATAATCGCTAACACGGATGAGATAGGTAAGCAATGTTTGTGCATGTGTGCATTTTTCTATGCCCGGGAGACAATGCACCCTGAAGAAGAAGCAGTAAATGGATGCTCCAATAGGGATTAAGTTGCCCTGCTGCCAAAGCCTGATAGAGGAAAAGGTGGTCTCTCTTATAGAGGTCCACATTTTTCAGAGTTATGGGCCCGATATAGCCATCAACCCACAAGCCCAGGAAAGTGCAGTGCCACATTTCTTCTTTGGTCAAAGAAGCAGATGATGTGGCAGACCCAGAGGAGGATAACGGTGATACCAACAGGAAGACTTTGGAAAGTATATAAGAAGGGATCGACTTAAGGAGATTCTGGACTGAGCGAGGATGAAAATAGCACTTCCAGATTCCTCAGCAGTCACAGCCGTTGTAGTTTACTGGCAGATTAGTACCGTCCTTAAATTACAGCCTATTGATCACCTGAAATAGACTGCTCTCCTCAACGTGAGAGACAATCTTCTCTAGTACATGGGATAAGACGGTTTCAGCATGCTGATGCTGCTGGATCAGTCGGCAGCGTTCAACGCAGTGGATCGTCTAAACCTTAGGGAAGGATTCAAATCAGTGGTAGGGTGCATGCTTAATAAAAAATAAATGGGGCATGTCCTTTCTACAGGGAAGATCCTTAACAGTAAAACGTTTCCCCTTTAAACCCTTTCTCTGCCTCTTTGGAGTGGGAAGTTTCACAGTGTTCTTTGTCTCCCTTCTTCTTTATTTAATATTTGCATTCAACCCCTGCATAATATCCAGAGGCAGGAGGAGGTGTCTTTTCATAAAATGAAGCACATCTTGATTAGACTGACGGATGGTGTCGAAAGAACCTTGCTACTATCCATGCACTGTTTGGTTCTACTGAAATAATGATGGGAGCTAAATTTATTTCAAAACAAACCAAAACCATGTTTTTTATACTTGCATTAGATATGTCAAGAACCAAAATAAATCAATGTATTCCCCATTCAAATCTCCCAGACCTGTATAAAAACCGCAAACAAGGTTCAGTATGTCAGAGTTCTTTTGGACTCATTCTTCTATTTGGACACAAACACCGTTGTTAACTCCTCTAATTACCTAATTCTTCTACGACAAATAAGATGTTTTTTAACCAAAGTTAATTACTCCAGCAATGCAGGTGCCATTATTGGTGCTCAACTTGATTACTTCAATATTCTTTACCTTGGGAATAAGAAGGATACCATCTCTAGACTTCAACTTACACAAAATACAGGTGCAAGAATCGTCAACAATTCATCACCACACACCTACATGCTGCAAGTTCTACTCAAATTGCAAAGCCTGCCAGCTAAAGACCGTACCACATTCAAAGACCAACCATGATGCACAAAGCACTTTATGAACCGACATCAGTTAATCTCTGTAAGAAGGCACAACAGCATGAACCCTGCAGACTGTTACGATATAGTAATAAATCCTTGGCTTTTACACCATCTTGCAAAAAGCAGAGGATGTTTGACCAATCCACTCAAGTACAAGAACCAAAACTATGGAATGCACTCCCAGCAAACAATGGGCCTCATTACGAGGTTGGAGGTAAGGGATTACTGGCACCGGTAAGGGTGCCGTTGCCGGTGATCCCTTACCTCCATATTCCGAGGTCCCTTAGTGGGTCCCGCTATGGGCGCCTGGTTTTACCAGGAGCCCTTAGCGGGAGCCGCTAAGAGACCAGGGAGCTAATAACGGGCCTGCTATTAGCGGGCCCGTTATTAGCTCCATCCCCATTCCCATTGAGCCCTATGGGGGCTCGAATGGGAATGGGGAATGGTTCTCGGAATGGGGATTTACTAGGTCCTCCAAGGTTGGAATGACCCGGTAAGTCCCTATTTCGAGAACCCGGACCCGGAATGTGGTAAGGAGGTAGCCATGGGGCTAGTAGCACATGGCTACCTCCTACCTCGTAATGAGGCCCAATGTGTAGAATAGTGCAGATTATGGGCCTCATTACACGGAAGGCGGTAAGGGTTAACGGTCACCAGTAATGCTACCGGTGACCGTTAACCCTTACCGCCTTACTATGAGGTCCCTTTGCGGGACCCGACCTTAACGGCTGGTGCAGATTGCGGTACCGTAATTAGCGCCTTCCCCATTATGCCCTATGGGGCAAAAATGGGAATGGGGAAGGGCCATGGTGGCATGGGGAATTGCCGCCCGCCAACCTCGGAATGGGGTGGTAATTCCCCATTCCGCCATGGCGGAATCGGTAAATTACCGGCATGAACCATGGTGCTAATAGCACCATGGTTTAGCACCTACCGTGTAATGAGGCCCTATGTCTTTTCCAAAAAGTGTGTGAACATTTTTTTAAGCTTTTAATAGTGAGTTAAACACTGGGTAGGACTCCATTCAGTGCTTTGATATCTTTCTAGCCTTTTCCGCTTTATATAAATGTCAGAAAACAGAAACAGAATATTTGGTTATCTGCAAGATGTTGGTGGAAACAGAAAAAGTGGTTGGGTCAAGCTTCCTGGCTAGAACCTACAGCATCCAGACTGCCACCTTGTTATTGCTTGGTAAAGTCAAACTGTATCCCCTACTTTCTGCTTAGGGGAAATTACTTCTGAAGACCTTCATTGAAAATCCAGTGGACAAAAAGCCAGCCACTGCCCAACAAAGCTTTTTCTGGGTCATACCAGGCTCTCAGAGCAAGAATTTGTCCTATTGATATTTTCAAGCCACTCTGCCATGAATTTCAGAAACTGTCAACATTCTTGAACCAAAGGGTGGTAAAAAAGTGCAGTCTTGTAGCAAGGCTGGGGGACCCGACTATCTATGGGATTTTGCAACCTCTTAACCTCGTTTTGTATTTGGATGTCATTCCACATGGTGTTCTCAGGTTAGATTCAAACAGAGGACTCATGTGAAGTGGGGCAAAGTGCAGTCTTGCTGCAGGGCTGGTGGATCTGACTGCCTACAGGATATTGCAACCTGCTGTTCTCATCTTGTATTTGGATGGTGTTCTTGGTGGCATTCTGTGCTTACATTTAACAAGCCGCGCTGCGTAAAATCGCTCGGCAAAGTGCAGCAAAGTGCAGTCTTGCAGTCTGGCAGAAGGGCAGAAAGGTAAGATTGCTACGATTTTCTTTATTTTATTTTTGCTTCCTGTAGCTCCTTTTCACTGCCCCGTACCATTGTGAGTAGAGAAACCCTCCCCCTCCAACCAGTTCCAGCTTTTCCTTCTAACTCCGCCTGTAATTACAGCCCTGCGTGTGTTTAGGGTGGTTTTAGATCTCGTGTGGATGCCAACTCATTCAGCAACTGACCCCAGTCCACCACTAGTGTATTTTCACCTTCTGGGTACCTATGCTTGTTCAGGTATTCTACTTCGGCTAGGCACCATCGACGTACCTCGTGTAACCACATTCACACTGACGGGCCGGCCTCCTTCTTCCATTCTATCGCAATCTGCCTTTTGGCCAATAGTAAAAGAAATTGTGTGATTTTATTTTGGTTTTTGGACCTCTTTGCTCCAGGAAGAAGCCCCCACAAACACACCTCATGGTGCATTCGTAACTACCCCCCAATATAGCATTAATTTTACTTACCACCTCTTCCCAATATTTCACTACCACTGGGCAACTCCAAACTATGTGCCAAAATCCAACGTGGTCTCCCCTGCATCATGCGCAAACATGCAGCGCTGTATGGTTGATCGCATGTATTCTTTCTGGTGTCAGATGCACTCTATGCAAGTAGTAGAATTGGGTGAGCTGGAATCGTACATTCCTAGATGTTTTCTTAACCTGCTCCCACATCCGTGCCCACTGCTCTTCCGAAATAGGTGCCCCCATGTCCCTTTCCCATTTGCCCTTAATTGCCAACTCCCCATCCCCTCTTGCTGTCTGTAATGCTCTATACACTCTTGATACTCTACCCCTGTCCTCCCCCAGTTCCAGTAGCGTCTGCATCACTGGATGCTCCTCCAGTTCCTCCGGGATGCAGTCCCATAATGCTGCTATACGTTTTACCATGTTTGGCGTATGTGAGAAAATGACCTTTTGCTACTTGATACGTTTGTCTCTATTCCTCAAACATCTGCAGTTTACCATCCTTGAAAATATCCCCCACTGTGATGCATTGTCTATCTATCAACACTTTGAGGAGATTGCTACATTTGATAACATGTAGTGTGCGTATAACCTAAGAAGTAAGAACCAATTTCCAAATAATTTGCAGAACACATCCAATACCAACAAAGAATTAGCTTGAAACGATAGTCCCACTGAGCCCCTTGCTCGGTCTGTATTTGTTGAAAATCGTAAGGCCTCCCATGTGAAGATAGCTGATCATTTTCACAGAACGAGAGATCAACATAGTAAGGCGGATATCTTACATGCTAACATGCCTAATATAGGTGCTTCTAGTTGAGTGATTGATGATGGTGAAGAACCCCTAAAAGAGTAGTTTATGATTTAGACTCTTCCTTTTTTTGAACATGTGCAAATCTTGAAAAAGAAAATCTGAGAGCTCCATATTTTACAGGACATTCAAGCAAAATGCTGAATTTAAGCATGGCCTTTCTAGAGGTGGAAAGGGATGTACTATCTGCACATTGTAACCAAGTAACTTTGCCAGGGGAGCCTGCACACCAGAGACGGCTCTTTAATTTACCAGTGCCTCCTACTTTAGTGCTTTACTCGTGCACTGAAATCCTTGCTTGAAATGTGTTGCAAGCTTGATAATTATTTTCATTCTGAGGGCCCACAGAAAGGGGTTCAATTCAAATGGATTTAAAGCATGTAGCACAAGCAGCCGAAGAGAGGGTTTTATCATCTTCTAGGGAGAGTGAAACTCCCGTATCAATCAACGACACAAGAAAGACCAATTTGAGAGAAGAAAGGGGGTCTTCTTTGAAACCACCAATAAATTCACATCATTCACTTCTGCTCATGAACATGAGAAGGAATCCTACAATTAGTAAAAAGGGCAAACACAAATATCGCCCAGTGAGGAAACCTAAAATGTCACATAGATGATAAAGTTTCCAGCTCTGCATGTATCTAGTTCCCTAATGGATTTAATAAATCCCTATATTAGGAATAAAAAAATAATTTTCAGGAGAGAGATTACAGTTTTAGAGATGAATTGTGCAAAATGGAATTATGAAGAACACAATGGATTATAACAATAGCATAATCAGGCTTATAAGAACTAGTAATTACTCACAACAAGCTGCTATATGCGGCAAGATATAAAAACATGTTTAAAACTATTCAGATGAACAATTCAACATTATTTTGGCAACTGATCTCTGAGCATGTGTGAAACGAGAGATTGTCAAATTATACAGAATGCTGAATACACTTGGGCGGATTACTTCAGAGAAAAATAACAGACCTATGGAAAAGAACCTGGGAATCTTATTTCCATGAAGATGAAGTATTAGCAGCAATACAGGAATGGAGTCATTCTTGGGCAGCAGGGTTAGTCCTAGGAGTTCATAATTCAATGGCAGAATGGTGTGCAAAGATCTTGTCATCTTTATTTAATAACTGTTTAAAAATTTCATTGATACCTTTCTCCTAGGTAATTTCTCTAACCATTCCTATTTTCAAGAAGGGTTGTCATCGTTTGCAAGCTGATATATCAGAATTTTTTTTCACATTATTTGTGTTAAATAGATTATAAAAGTGGGGTATAGAGTGATTTAAATGAATAAAAAACAGAGACTATCTTTAATAAAGTAACTATAATAACAAAATAATATTGAATTTCTGTTTAAAATGTATATGGGGTGAAAACAGAGGGGAAGGGATTGGGTTGGGTTTAAAATCATAGGGAAATGGGAGGATAAAATAAAATAAACAATTGATATTTTTTCCTTATTTAAGTTTTGTTATGAACCATTCTCTGTAATTTAAATTGTTATAATCACATGTAACCTAAAAGTGGCCTAATGAGCATCATTTTTGAAACTTTAAATAAATGGGTTTTAGAAAGGACATTTGCATTCACATCTTTAGTTTTGTTTTGAATTGCCAGAAGTAACTGCCACTTTATGACATGAAAACATTGCTGAATGTTGATTCTTTTAGATAATAAAGACTTGTTTGATTGATTGATTGATTGAATATTTGTATGGCGCCTATACACAATGGGCCTGATTCACAGAAGCATTCTAAAATGGTGCAATCCCATTGGAAAATGCTCTGTGAATCAGGCCCTATGTGTTTCAAAGAGCTTCAAGGTAGGGAGGGAACAAGGAAGAGTACAGTGGCATCCTTACAAGTCCTTGATACATTTAAGAATGTGAAATTAACTACTGTATTCGGCCTGGCAACATTTAGAGCTTAACAATGATATGGAGGGGATGGGGAGAGGGAAGGAAAATGAGACAGACAAGCGGCTAGCTTACTAGACCACAACAAGACGACAATTGTGGTAGTGCTGGAATTTTACAAGAGGTGGGGGGGAGGCAGGGGAGGGGAGAGGGACAGGGAGAAGGTGAAGAACAAAACAAGCAACTATCGTGCTAGGCCTGAAGACATTTCAGATAGTGCTGGAGGGGCAGAGGGAGGAGGAAACAAGTAAGGGAGGGAGGAGGCAAACAAGCTGCTATCATACAGGTAGGCGACAATAATGATAGAGTATGAGCTTGACAATGATAAGGAGGGGAAGGGAGATGGGAAGGAGGTACAGTTTGATACAGTAGATCGGGACACGCTATTGTGCAAACTTAAAAAAAATATCATGAGGGGTTATTAGAACTATTGATGTTACTCGATTTGAACACATTGAAGCAAGTTAGACTTAATGAAGAGGGATGTTTCTCTGTTAATATCCAAACAAAAAGAGGATTAAATCAAGGGCGAATCTTAGCACCCTGCCTATTTAACTACTATATGTCAGATTTGGAATGTACTGTGGAAAATGTGGGTATTTATCCTCCCAAAGTAGCTCCATTATGTATTCTGTGGTTGGCCTATGCGGATGATCTAATCGATAAGACACTTATGGGACTTCAATATAGTTAAGATTAATGAAAGCTGATATTCTGCTGCACTGCTGCAAATTCCCTGGAGTTAAATTATGAGAATACTAAGATCATGATTATGGGGCAGGTAAAGGAGGAAATTAAACTGGTATTTAGAAGGTTAGCCCATAGTCGTCATTAAATCATTTGTATACCTGGGTTTTCCTGATTATTCTATGCTAACTTTGAGGAATATATTTATGAGATTAAGGAATAAAATATATCCAATGTTGGTAAAAACAAAACAAGTGATTATGGAGAGTTTTGCCTATGTTTAAAGCTTAGTGAACCATCCTCTTACAGATAATATTCTATGGAATGAAAATATAATTAAAATAGACTACAATGATCCAGACTTTCTTTGAGGTTTACCTCCAGGTATCCCAGTACAAGCAATTGAAAGTGAGCTTTCTTTAGGCACCTTATCAGCCTGGGTAAGGAAGCGCAGGATAATGATGTATGCTAACATTAAATATGATGATAAAAAAAATGTACATGGCATCTTAAAGAGGTTTACCCAGGATGAAGGATGTAAAGTGCTCAATGTTTTTTCATTGATTGTCATTCTTTCCTAAAAAAAACAATTGAGGTAAATGAGGATGTATTAGAGAACAGTACTATCTTTATGAAAGCAGTTTATAATAAAATAGATATATGGAATGGAGAGCGAAATTATGAGCAGTTAAATGGGAAAATGTCTGTATAGGCATTTGCTGGCTTTTAAAGAGAAACAAAAGTCCTTTATTACATTTTCTAATAAATTGTGTGCAAAAACCTTTATGATATTTTAAAAGAAATTAAGGGACATGGAGAGTGACTGGACCTAAAGTACCAGGTGCCGAAATGGCGCTTGATTGTGCTTACACCTGCTGAACCTTTCTCCAACCATGTACAGAAAGTTTTGCACTTTCATGCACTACAAAACTGAGGTACTTTACTGAATTTTGCCAACAACAAATACGGATTTTGTGAAATGTAGAGCCATACTTCGATTAAATTAATTATTATACAGCTTTCGATCCCGTAGATCACCCTTCTCTACTATCTACGCTCTATTCCATGGGGTTCTTCAGCATGCACCTGTCCTGGATTTCCTCTTATCTCTTTGTTCGCTCTATGTCAGTATCCTGGGCTGGTTCGTCCTCACCTTCCCTCCCTTTAGATTATGTTGTTCCCCAGGGCTCACTCTTTGGACCTCCACTAGAACAGATGGACAAATAGATAACACAGACCTTTAGGGCAGATAAACACCTCAAGCCAATTCTCTCCATGCCAATGCCAACACTAACCCCACCTACCAGATGTCCACCATTAAAGTGCCTTTGCAAGCAAAGACCACGCCTCAAGAGGTAGTTCCAGAACCACAAGCACTTGTCACTCCCAACCTACCAATACCCGTAGCCACTGACGTGTTTGCCGTGAAAAATCCAGCAGCAAAAACTGTTAAATTCTTTTAAAATAAATGTTGCACCTTTCACGCATATATATTTGGGGGATGAGTAGGGTTTTTATTTATTGTATGGGGAGTATGGGTAGGTTGCTGGGGGAGTGCACATTTATTTTAATAATCTGTCTTTTTGCTGCATTATTTTTGCGGTGACCACATCACATAGTACCCCAATACCTCTACAAGCAGCATCTCTAACACTAGAGATAAATCCCCCTCCACAGTCCCAGTGGACAGATGGATTCAAGTTTTTTATCCTATTTAACAATGGGAGGTATTACATGTGTAAGCCCTACAGAGCGTAGGGGACAGGCTACATCACTGATTTCATTCCACCCCCACAGAGCCTGGCATTATCTCCACCCCAAGGTTTAGTGACCCGGTCAAGAAAAATGCTCTACAGAACAACCTGTCTTTTCTCTGTAGCAAGAAGGCCATCCGTCCCATCTTTGAGGCTGAGGGTGGACAGGGGGTATAGTCAATTGTGTTCCAAGTTCAGAAAGCATCGGGGAATTCCTTTTCATAACTAACATTAAAGGTATCAACAAGTTCATCAAAATGGTTCATTTCTACATGAAAACCATACAGGCTTTCCTACTACTAATATATCACAGAGGGATTTATTGGGTTCTAAAGATCTTCAAGGTGCATATCGACATGTACTGATTAATCTCTCTTGCTTTACATTTTTTAGTATGATTGCTGTGGGAGAACATCATTTCCATATTCATCATTCTTCCCGATCAAGTCAAAGGGCCTCATTACGACCCGGGCGGTAAGGGATTACCGGTACCGGTAAGGCCACCGGTGCCAGTAATCCCTTACCGCCCTATTCCGAGGTCCCTATGGGGGCTAAAATGGGAATGGGGAAGGGCCATGGTGAATGGGGAATTACCGCCCCCGTCAACCTTGGAATGGGGCGGTAATTGCTCCATTCACCATGGCGGAATCGGTAAGGTTTTGGAGGCAACCATGGCGCTAATAGCACCAGGGTTACCTCCAGGGTCGTAATCAGGCCCAGAGCCTTGTGTCATTACAAAGCTCTTGGCGCTAATCATAGGAATCCTACATGAGGAGTTCATTTTTTTTCATCCATACATTTATGACATGTTAAAACATTCTTCTTAATCATTACAGGCTTGTCTATGAGATGCTGCACCAGTTCGAGTTTCTCCTACACTTAGGCAAGTTATCTCTGATTCCTAGAGCCAGGTTATCGTTCCCAGGTATAGGAGTGCCAAGCTTTCATGCCACCTCTCACTCATCCCTCTGCTTCTCAAGAGGCCACAGTATGCACATTCTTAACAGTACAAGGCCTCCTGGCCTCCATCTGCTGGTCCTCTACATTCTATCATGGTGGTTAGGGGTAACAGCAGACTTCGAAGCAACCATTCCTGTCTCTCAGGAGTGAAGCCAATGCCTGCAGTGGTGGCTGTTTCCAGTGCACATATAGAGAGGTTCCCAGTTTTCCTGGCCCCCATTCCTGACCCGCACTGCGGTCATCAATACAAACGCCTGCAAGATGGAATGTGGAGCCACTCTGAACACACATTCACTCTAAGGGAAGTAGTCAACATTAGAAGGAGATCATTCATTGTCACAAAGTCAAGTAGAATAAACACAAGTTGGAAATGAGGAGTTAAATTCAACAAGGATTCATCAGGGCTTGTTGCAGGGTTGGGCCAAATTAAAACATTGTAACGTAAAACATCAGTGACAACAATAGTATGGCTTTCAATATTTGTAATATTTAACATCTTTTAGAATGCCAATCTCAATCTGGGTTCTCTCCCTAGTCTAGATGATCAGTTCACATTCACTCACAGACCTATGGTGTTTAGGTTCTCCTCACACTTCTTTCTTGTCCACTTGGGTCCTCACTTCTTGGCCTCTTCTCATCCTCAGTAATGGGAGTCCCCTCTTCTGATGTCTTTGGGAATAACCCGTGTAAAGTAAGTCTAGGTTCCAGAAGAGGTCATTGCGAGCTTGGATGCAGTTCGGGAAAAACAAGCGATTTACATCTGAGTGTAGAGGTGGCTGACGCATTCCGTTACAGTTTTGATGCTCTGCCCAAATGTAATGCTGCAATGCATTATTCCATAGCTACATTTTGATGTTTGCAAGATTAGCTACATTTGTGGCCAATTCAAATTTACAGGTGTGGCTAAACTAGTTATTTTACACAGTTTCTGGGTTGCATATTGCAAATGGGCTGTGTTCACTCGCCTTTCCATGTGACTTTTGGTCTCTGTTCTCTGACAGTGCGCCGATCATTGGTCATATGGTTGTTGGTTAAGGTGATTCTATAAACTGGGCATGTGTCCCATGTGAATTCGAAACAAGGTTAGCATTTAGTAATTGTTTTCTTTCCTTTTTTCCTTTTTGTGAGCATTTTTAACACAAGATATTGGGTGAACTTCACTGACAGAGTACTAATTTAGACCCTCTTAATTTGTGGGCTGCATTTCAGATGACAAGATGTTCTCTCTTGTGGATTTGCAATTCTCTGTCCTGAAGAAGGCTTGGTCGGGTGGAAAGGGCGGACCCCAGAGCGAAACTTGAGTTGACAAGAAATGTGCTAAATTGTTGTAATTTGGCTTCTAGTTCCAAACATATTGCTGCAGTAAATGCAATTAAAATGCAGCTGTGCTGTTGAAGAAATTAATACAACGCACAAGTTCTACTGTGACGGGCAATGGGATGAACTAATGATCATGTCTTGTGTCTCATTTGTTTTCACGATTTAGTTTGAGCACAAGTGAGTGTGGTAGGTTTGTGTTTTTTTTCTATGAGTTTGGAATAGTTGGGTTGTGTGTGTGACCTGTTTACACGTGCACTTGCACTTTCATATCATGTGATTATGTATTTTGTTATTTTTAACCTTTGGAATGCATCTGCATTATAAATGTTCTTTCTATTCAATCGTGTTTACTTTAATAATGTTTTTAAATTAATTGGTCTCATGTGAAAACAGTCGAGGACCTTCTATGTTTGTTGTTCATTGTGGGCCTAGATAGGCCTGGCCAAGGGCAGAAGTTGAGGTACAGCAATTATGAACAAAACAACTTATTTACCACCAAGAGGCCAGGAATCGTAGTGGGTTTAGAGTCTTTATTCCTATTCTTTTACCAACTCATTGTCTTAGGGTCCTTGCATTGTTTCCCAAATGCAGCATCCTACGAGGATCTCCTGGACATCCACCCCGCTTAGGCTCTCTTTCTTTACGTTTGGGCGGGCATTCTTATCTTTGATTCTTAAAAAGTCTTCCTCTCTCTTAGATCTCTTTCAACCTCCTCCTGGTGTTTACTTCTAATCTTCTATCTTGCTCTAATCCCTCCTCCAACTTTCCCCTGATGTTTCTTTCTAAACCCACCTCTAGTTCCAATCTTTCTTCAAACCTCTTCTGATGTTTCCTTCTAACCTTGTATCTTGTTCCAATCTCTCCTCCCACCTCCTCCTGATATTTCCTTCCAACCCCTTTTTCAAAGATATATCACCTAACCCCTTTTACCTTTATTATTATTTATTTATTGGGTATTTATAATGCGCCTATACAGCTAAATGTGTTTCAAGGCGCAACAAGACAAAAAGGGGGATTAGGGCAACAGGGACGAAAAACTAAAGTGGTCCTACTCGGCCTTGTGTCATTCAGATCGTGCAAGTGCAGTAACATGAAGTGGAGGGTTCAGCGGGGTGGGGCGAAGAGCCGGTCAGGGTGGGAGTGCCAAGGAGAGGCCAGGTAGACAAGTGCCAGGGGAATGCAAAGAGTGCAGGGGAACAAGGTCCACGTGCTAAGTGCTAGGGGAAGGGCTGGAAGGGCTCAATGGGGAGCAGGCCGAGCCAGGCTACTGCAGGGGCTTTCCGCACCTTCTCCTTCTAGCCCCTGCTTTTGCTTACCTTCTGGTTTCCTTCACCCTCCTTTTTCTGTGATTTCTGTCTTACTCCTTTACCATCTCCACCCTGTTTCTCACTTCTTATCCCAACTTCCTTTCACAAGCTGATCTTACAAACGTCTATCCTTCCATATTTCCCTGTCCCTTCACCCCTACGTTTCCACCTCAGCGATTGTGATGCTGGAAATACATTGGAGGGACAAGGCATCTGTGTCCTTGTCCTGTAGCCCTTTTTCATGTATGTTCTGTATTGTTTTCTGGCCAGGAGTCCACGTGGGACTCCTGGCAGTGCAGCTCATCCTATTTTTGGTTTGGTGTACAGACCCTTGGGATACCCTTATGGCACCCATGGATATGGGTGCCATAAGGGTATTCCAGTGTATGTTTTTGGGCACCTGTGTGTGGCCCACAGAGCAAGGTATGGGCTGCTGGCAGCTCCATGCTGAATTTGACAGGTGCTCTGAGTATCCTCCATTTTGGGATACCCAGGCCCTGCCATTGGAATCAGTTGATTCCTGATAGGGGACAAGATGGCCCCCGTGGCCTCTTGTTTTCTATTGCCTGTTACCTTGTTTTTCCCAAAGTCCTGGGAAGCCCTGACTCCGTCCCTTCCGCCTGACTGGCTGTTGGGTGGAAGTTCCATATATGGTATTGTGGGGAAGTCCAGGCCAGACTGGCTGGAGACTTCCCAGTGGCTATATGTTGTGGGTACACCTTTGGGGTGGGACCTGGGTGAATGGAGTGTATTGCACTTCTTGTTATGGGTGTCTAGTTTCTGGTACGTGACACAAAGACTGAGACAGCCCTGCCCGAAACTGGTATGAATGCAGTGTGGAGTGCTGAATGGCTGGGTACTTGTCCCAATACACATTCCTTGTTGTGAGTGTCTGAGAGGGAGGAGAATGACCTGAATGCACTGTGAGCCTGATTGGCTGCCTGCCTGCTGAATGCCCTTCTGAGTGATTGGTTGCCTGAGTGTGACCCAGCAGAAGGAATGAAAGTCCAAACAGTATATCTGGGGGCCTCTCACTGCTAGAAATCGTTCAGAAGCTGAAGTCGAAACTGATGCTTAACAGCGAAGCCCATCCCGAAGAAGCGGTTGACTGCTGTTAACTTCACCGCAATCCAAAAGCTGCTGTGCTGTCGAAACTGATCCAAGAGAGGACCTGGCTAGGAGACCTCTTCCTGAGCTACAAGGGACCATCATGCAACGCTAGCCTTTGCCGAAGCGCCCTGGAAGCCAGCCTTTGAAAGACTGTCAACCGGAGACGGGGACTACTGAGGAGAATGAAGAGAAGCACTGGACAGCCGTCCACCGTCGTCGACCAGGGTTCGCAGGTTTGCTGTAACCCCTGGAGGCCTGTTGTGTGTTGCCCAGAAGCGGGATCTGCTTGACGCTGAGCCGCTGACGACCAGAGCCACTACGATCCATCGATTAAGACACTTTGAATTCAAGGACACGCTCGCCAGCACCGCCGACTGCTTTGTCCCGCTGGAGAAAGTCAAGGCTGCTGATGCACCGAGGAGTATCCGCTGGTGGGTTTCCCGCCACCAGAAGACCACAGAGACGTTGGACGACCCAAGCCCTTGCTGCGCCAAAGTTCTTTATAATCTGTTTGCGGCAACGAACTACTGTCATCGAGGTGCACCACACACCTCCTCTTTGCAGGATGTCCACAACCAATCGTCGCGAGCACTGGCAGGACCGAAGCTGCTGCCTCGATGCGATTGTCCAACATTTCTTTGAGGATCTCTGTGGCTCGTGCCTTAAAGGGAGCCGCTGAAGAAGGATCTGTCGACGACCCAGCGTCAAACTCTGCTATTCCAGGTACATTGGGGTGGTAGAACGAGTTCCAGGGGGGAAAAAAGACTCATAATAGACAATATATGGACTGGGCTTGTTTTATATCTTTATTTACAGGTTGCCCAGGTGGGGGGATCCTCATACAGAACTGTGCCTGGTGGTAGGGGCCCAGTAGTCTTCCTATTGTTTTAACCAACCTGCTTTCCTCCTATATCTATTGTGGGTGCACTTTATTAACTTATTTGTATGACATTAGAACTGAGTACAGTTGATGCATTTTAAAAGAATCAAAGTATAATTGCGGTACCACATAGAAACTGTATGTATTTGCCATTTTAGGTTAACTTCAGCACAAAGCATGTTATTGTGATTGTGTATATAATAGAAACCTTATTTATATAAAGAACTGTGTTTTCACTAACATAGTGGGGGTCATTATGAGTTTGGAGGTAACCATGGCGCTATTAGCGCCATGGCTGCTCCAAACCCATACCGACTCCGTCCTGGTGAATGGAGCTATTACCGCCCCATTCCCGGTGGGGGTGGTAATTCCCCATTCACCAGGGCCCTTCCCAATTCCCATTTGAGCCCCCATATAGCTCAATGTGAATGGGGAAGGCGCTAATAACGGTATCGCTAATTGCGGTACCGTTATTAGCTCCAAAGTCCCTTTGCGGGTCCTGTCCTTAACGCCTGGTAAAACCAGGCGTTAAGGGAGGACCCGCAAAGGGACCTCGGAATAGGGCGGTAAGGGATTACCGGCACCAGTGCCCTTACCGGTACCAGTAATCCCTTACCGCCCGGGTCGTAATGAGGCCCGTGTGTGGACATTCCTTTGTGGGTGCTTGGGGACTACAATGTACTTAATGCACTTAAGAACCAGCCTGCATCATCTCCTGAGAGCTTAAGCCTTGATTGCTCGTCCAACGTTACCAAATAGACAATCTTGGCTGGGGTGATCTGCGCCTCTACTCTGCCATACAGAGAGCAGGAGGACAGATAACCCCCTACAGCCATCACTACCTTTTCCTTCATGCACTACCTCAGACTCCTCTTTGCTTCGCCACCAACCACCTCCGCTCCTCACTATTTGACTCCTTTCAACTAAAAAGGTATGTTATTTTTAAAACACCCCCACAATCCGGCTCTACGTTATCTTGCCTTCTTTTGTCTCCTTTCTTAGCTATACATTATATCGGGGACACCAGCCTGTAACCACAGTTATAGCTAGCAAACACAAATACATACAAAACCAAAAGACTGTGGAATGTTATCATACACGATTCGAATTAGCCCACAGCCTTAGGCTAATTCTAGGAATACTTGCGAATCTTACCTTAAAACTAGAATGGTGACCACCACTATCCCATAAAACATGGTATACACCCTCTAGTAATTCATAAACAAAGCAAGACAAATAACCAAAAAATTATGAATTTATTAAATACCTGCTAAAATTAATTATAAAATGCTCAACGGCTTCCATATAATTCCAAGATGTATCAATTTCACTTCAGCATTTATTTAGACAAAATCCATCTGCACACAGTCATCGATACAAATAATTGTATAATTGAATAAATGTATCCAGCTCCAGCACCACCGAAGTGCTGTGTAAATTACAACCATCAATAGAGAACCAAGTACTCACATACATGCTAAAAACATACAGCGCTCTATCAAAAACTAAATTCCTGTTGCAAATACACTTTATAGGGAAAAAAATGTCTCCTCCGTGGATAGATCAGGGAATGCAATTCCCCATCTATATATCAACCCCGGCAGCTAGATCTCCCATCTGTACACCAACTAATCAGCTGACGCGCAGTCCATTCTAGACATTCTTCATTCATGCAGTACATGCCCATGTCTTAACAATCTCAGAGATCTCATATGGTCTTCCACAAGGCAAGGGGTGGTAGAATACTGAATCAATTCACAAAATGAACACATTTGAACTAAACATAATCATTACGCATATGAATAATACAACTCAGAAAGGAAGAGGCAGCAACACATACACACCCATGACCCAAATCGCTGTCTTTCACATGTTTTGTGAGCAAGTGGTGGTTGCCCTACCACTTTTAAGTGGGATTCTCGTGATTTGTTTAATGAGTCTAAGGCTGTTGGCTGGATAGAATCATGGATGATAACACTCCACACCTTTTTTGGGTTGTGAATCCTTTTTCTATTAGAACAGACATACAATAAAAAATACTGACGTCTTCACTTCAGGATATGAAACGCACTCCTGTTTTATATTTGTATACCATAGATTTAGGCTCTGACAGCTAAGACCTCCCTCTGCATCTTTGTCATGTAATGCGTCCCCACCTTATTTTCTATATCAACAAATGTCGACTATTTAATATTCTTTGCTCTGGGCTCAAATTAGTCAGGTACCACTTCAGAGACAATTGTTAAGAAGAAGATTAGTAATCTTAATAAACTGTAATGAAAAAAGTACCTTCTAGCCGGAAATTCAGCCATTTGCTATAATTCTTTAGTCAAATACTGATTCGTAGCTGATTACTCGCATTAATGCAGAACCAGCAGTGGTCGCTTGCGTCAATAGTTTAATAAGCAAGATAGTACAATTGGGAGGCAGGCTATCTTTTGTGTACTTATTAAATATAGAGGGCCAGCAGCTCCCCTTAATCTCATGTACAATATCAACTTCAGGTAGCGATTTAATATCTGGCCCCTCCTAATGACTTTGATGTGCACGCTCTTTTTCATTAATTGAAAGCTACTTTTGAAGGTTGGATGTCACCCATGGCCTGAAGCCATATTATATCCTGCTTTTATTCCCTGGAAAGCGGGGACAAAGAGTGACCTTCAAAACTAGAAAACACTAGCTGTGTTGACTCTTCACAATATTGTACTGGTGTGGCTTCCCTTAACGAACTCGTGTCTGCATCGTTCACCACACACGACAGCTGCAAGTTAAACATAAGCAACTTTAAAGTTAATCTAACATGTTTACATCATATAGATTTTCTGATTGTGTGCGTGGGGTCGAAACTGCTGCAGAGTGCATTACAAGTGCGGGAGCTATGCATTCAACTGATCGAACACTACAGTGCTCTGCAATCACAATGTCATTCCTGTGATTAAACAGCCTTCATGCAGTTGCTTCAGTACACATTATTACAATGTTTCAAAGGGAACGGTATATGACTCTCCTAGGGGTCTTAACATAGTCTGCAGGTTTAAGAATTCTGATAATACTCCTGCCCACTTGCTGCTTTAATCGGGCTCTAGCCCTTCCCCTGGGTATGCCCTCTGCATCTATGGCTGATAATTAAGCATGCAGACTAGTGCTGCTGGGGTCAAGGCATATTCCACCTGTGTTTACTTGGGAGACAAGGCACTGTGCAGTTCTGCAGAATTAGCCTTCTCTAGGCATGTCCACTAT
The DNA here is from genome assembly GCF_040938575.1 of Ambystoma mexicanum. NCBI lineage: Eukaryota > Metazoa > Chordata > Amphibia > Caudata > Ambystomatidae > Ambystoma > Ambystoma mexicanum. The sequence goes on along the minus strand of NC_090928.1, from coordinate 626,351,604 downwards.
CTTGGTTTTCATATCTACAGCTCTGCTGCTGCTGTTTGAACCTCGTTCACATAGCGTTTCACTGCTGGACTTCTGCAGCAACCACACTTTGTGGACCTGGCTCCAGCAGCCATGTCCTGTACGCAATCAGAGGTTCAGTTAAACTGACATGTACTTTCCGTTGTTTGGGAAGGTCTCCTCTGGGATTTGTTGGTCAACAACCAGGCTCTACTTCTCCACATAAGTAGGACGACCTCTTAAAGTACAAGGCAATTAGTGTTCATAGCTGAAGTGGTCTGGGGGATCCCACATGTACCTCCTTTGGGTCCAGCATCACATTGAGGGTGAGAGCACCCATCATCTGTTACCAGCCCTCCCTAAACCACCTGGCAGAGGCACGGGGCTTGAAGAGAACTGAATCCAGTCTTCCTTGCTCTTCAGTGCTTTGCCCGCACAATTCAAAATGCCCACATCCTAGTAAGAATAGACAATGTGACGACAAAGGTGCACATCCATAAAAAAAGGGTGGACATGATAATATACCACAAAAATATGCATCTGGGCAGAGAAACACCTATCGTCTTTTACAGTAATTCACCTCCCAGACATACTGAGTACTTTTGTGGACAGCCTAAGCAGAGTTTTACCTGTCTCCCATGACCTGTACCTGTCCCAAGGGACATTCCAAGAGATGTGCACTGCTCCCCATGGTTAGACATGTGTGTGTCCTCGGAAAATTCAAATTCCCTTGATTCTGCACAATGCACAGGGACACACAAGCATGCGGATGGTAATCACTTTCTATACGGTGGCCAAGTGGACTACTGTATGCATTCCCAGATCTTTCTCAAGATCCATATTGGCTAAGGAAATGATGGGTCCCCAACCTACACTAACGTTTGGCCTCCCAGGTGCTTCCCTTCCAATAGATCCTTGTCTGCTGTCCTTATCTCGAGGCCCAACTTCCACAAACTCCACCGACGACTTGGGTTTTTTGTGAGAGCAGGCCTCCAGAGGAGAGGGCTTTCCGCCTTTCTAGCATTAACAGATCAAAGGTGGCAGAGGGAGGCTCCCCCTATGTACATGCAGAGTGCTTATTCCACTCTCTCTGCCTGGTCACCAAAGTCTCTGATTCCTTCATGGGGGCTTCTTGTTGGGCCTCTTCATCTCCACTCCATAGGTCTAAAGGGAATCCATTCAGACCCTTTGCCTCCCCTGGGGTGTTGCCAAAGACCCCTTTACACTAGTCTCCAGGCTTTCTAGTGGTTTACTATCTTCAGACTCCCCCTAAGAAATGTGGTGGATGTCTTCTGGCCCTTAAGATATACCTCATCAGTAATCGTCTCTTCAAGAAGGTCAGCCATCTCTTTGTGACCTTTGGAGCATGCCACAGTGGAAAAAACCTCCTTCAGCTATCCAATAGAGATGGCCAAGACTCATTACCTGCTTGACCTACAGACATATATAATCCTCTCTTCCTCTACACAGGCCAGAGGACTCACAGCCTCCAGTGACTTACAGGTTCATCTGTTGGAAAGCCATCTAGGCGCATTCAGGGCCTTCGTTAGACATTCCCACCTCCATATTAAGCTGTTACATGTTGACATACGCGAAGGCGGCTTGCTGCCACCAAGTTTTTATCATTTGCACAACAGAGTGCATAAGTGCAGTGCAAAAGGTGGTGTACACCAGTGTATTCCACCTTGTATTCCACCTTTTGCCCGGCACTTTTGCACTCCAGCCTGCAAAGTGAGTAAAAGGTGTCTGTCATGCTTGCATGCCAGGCAGCATTTACTTTTAATTGTGAGAACCGCTGGCCATGCTCTCGGCGGCCGCAATTAAACACTGCCCCACATGCATGTCGGGCAATGTTTATTGTGATTGTACCGCTGCCTGCCTTGCGAGAATGGACGACAACGTGTACATCTCCATGGAGTCTGCCTGCTTTATGCTGCTGCATAAATAAATAATTAGAAATGAATGAACAAATGAAAGCCAATAATAAAAGTCAAACTGGCCCTCACACAGTGCAGTTAGCCAGGATGCAGATCCCAAAGAGTGCAATAATTGTGATTAAATATAGCGTTTAGATCACTTTCCTAAAATAAAGAGTACATTGCTGGAGTTAAATATATTGTAGACATAGCCCAGTCTTCTATATGCATGAACAGAAGTCAACAGATGGTAATGAAAACCACGTCAGCCTGAGTCTGCAGGTAGGAAGAGCCCTCATTCATCATGTTGCTTTGAGGCAGCCAATTTTTTAACATGAGGCTAGGCTTCCCAATTGGGGTACCTAGACAATATCGTATTGTGACGTTGTAACTGCATGCATTGATGTAGCCGCCTTGTAACTTGGGGGTTAGGCTTTGCGAACTATGCACCCAGACTTTACTGTATCATGACCAACTACATGCATTGATGTAGCCGCCTTTGCAAATTGAGACTTGACTTTCCATTTTGTGTACTTGGACATGACCGCATTGTGACCAGTAGTAACTGCATGCCTGATGTAGCCTCCTTGCAACATGAGGCTAGGCTTTCCAACGCATGTACTTGGACTTTTCTGCACTTTTAAAGTATTGTAGCCATATCCTTAAGCAAAAAGCGCCCAGATGCCTCCAGGTTCGGTGTGCTATATAAATGTAAAAATAAATAAATAAATGATTGTCAGTTTCCTTCTCTTTTCCCACATCTGGGGACTTGTTTCCACTCGACAGTGGCTACATATAGTCATGTTTAGTAACATATTTGATAGTTTTACATGATCCCAATATCCTTATTCACCTTGCTTGCAGTTCCACTCTGCTTCCATTGTTGTGGTCTGGGTAATGAGGAAGAGAGCCTGGTTCCAGACACCATGGACCTCTGCCACTGACAATCTTCAGATTCTGACACACATACAAGAGGTTACTCTTAAAAAGAAAGTGTGGTGAGTTGCCTAAACCACCCGCCTTAATGTGTAGGGGAAGCAAGACACCAGGGACTGGCCAGCCCCAGCCACTATGTGATGTGCCGCCCAGGGGTTGGATACGGAGGGATCCCGTTGTCTTGTTGTCCCCAACAAGATGTGGTAAACCCTTCCCTAAGGAAGGCCATCAGGCTACTGATTTTAATGACTCAAGGCACCTGAATGCATTCGCATAGGCAAAGTGGTTCCAGAAAAAGAACTGTTAACCAGCAAGAAAGTTAGGAGCTCTAAGGACAGCTCGGTAGAATTTAGGAAATCCATGGAAGAAGCTTTCACCACCAGAAAGAATGGAGAGGCTGGAAGGATCCAAAGACCAGCGTACCTTCGAGCATACCGCTGCATGGCAGAACACAGATGGGAGAGCCTGCATAAAGTATCAAACCTGCATCCAGTGAAATACATGAATCCTAGATGGATCTGCATGCCACTGACGGCTGTCAATCCTTACAGTCAAGAGATAATGGCCAATCAGACCATCTGATAATTAGCCAATGTTTGACTTGGACTAATAACAACTTAATATGTGCAATTAAAGGTCTTCAAGGGAATAAACAATTACGAGAAGAGAATTCAAAAAGGCATTGGGAATAATGAATCAAAGACTTAGGAAATTCATCCCAAACTAGGGTGTATAAAAGCGCTGGGGAAAGGTCAATCAGGAGAGAGTTTCTAGTGCATTCAGATGTGCAAAACACAGCTACCTTGGTACAAGGCGAGAGTACTGGAGGGAGACCATACGAGATGCTGATGGTGGGGATAAAGGCTGAATTATGGAGAAACCTGAAGGGAACCTGTGTCAGAAGGAAGGCGGTCCAAACCCTGAAGACCTGGAAAGAGACTCTGAGAGCTGCTATGACCTGCGGCTCTGCGAAGGGGAGTGGTTGCCTGAAGGTGTACTCATGTACCTCCCAGAATCCTAAGGGGATTGGCAAGATCCATTCCTAGGCTTACGACCAGCAACAACTGGGTGAGGAGTAACCCCTGACCTCTGGCAGGTGGGTGACATAACATTGTCCACCTGAAAAAGGTCCCTGAATGTGGGGAGAATACACATTTAAGATGTTGGGAATCCTCAGAAAGCCAATGTCCAGAAGGGTCCTGTTGGGAATCCTGTGAACATCAAAATCGAGGAAGAAGCTTTCGTGGATCCTGAGAAAGCCAGGTTCAAGCAGGGATGGTTGTGAATACTGAGAAAGCCAAGGTCCAGGGAGACTCTATTGAGAAACCTGACAAAGCCCAGATCCAAGAACGTCCTACTGAGAAGTCTACGACTTGAGATCCATAAGGGACCTGTTCTGAATTTGAAGTAGCCAATACTGGGGGAATATCTTGTTGTGAATCCTGATGGTGACAAATAAACGTGGCAGGCCTTACAGTGGCCTATGGAGCACAATCAATATCCCTTGGCGAGATCCTAAAATCCAAAGGTGAAAGCAGCGAAGCAGACGTCTAGACTCTGAGTGGCCCTGGATAGAGCTTTCCCAGGAACATGTCTATGTTTTGATTCTTTTGGATTAGTTTAAGTACAGACTCTTAAGAGTAGGTTTCTGAACTCTGTGGTTTTGGCCAAAGCTTGGAACATTTCAGTTATTAGCGTACGACAGCCTGAAAGCTAAGGACACATAAAGACTTGGTTGAAATCAGTTGTTGGCCACTTTGTTTGAAACTTGTTTTGTGTATTAGGGTGTTCCGGGAGGGGCAAGGATTTCTAGGATTAGGATTTTGGAACACACAGCGTGCCTAATCTCGAAGCTATACAAATGTTTACGGCCGAGTCATGAAGGAGGAGTACCCCAGTATGTGTCAACACGCGGCACAAAGATCTTAATAGAATCTTGCTGGAAAAAGTTTGGGGAAAACAACATTTATTTCAACGAGCGCCCAATATGCAGGGCACAGTGTTAAAGTACTCTTCAGATGGTAACTGAACCCGGAACGAAATAAACATTTATTGAAAAACAAAATGTTGGAGGGGATGCAGCAATGGGGAAACATTTCTACATGTATGCGGGACATGCCTGAAATTGTACCCATATCGGGATAAATTACTTCAGGCCTTCTGGGTGATACTGATGCGTTACTAAGGAATATCGTCGCAGTGGTGCCCTTATCATTAAAGCCATATTAGTTGCAAAAATGACGCTGGCCTCATACCAGAAATCAGGTTTTGTACCCGAGTGAAGGATTGGTTGGGGAAAACGTGCAACTTTTGATATGTGAGAAAATTACATATATTTTACAAGAGGACTCAACACATGTGTCTACGTTTGGCAGAATCTTTTGGAACAGATCAAATAGTCCAACAAAGACTCCCTCTGTCCCCACAGAATGGGAGCATCAGGCTTTTGACCTGTGGTTTCGGGAGATGAAATGCCTGTCCTGTTAATGTTACCAGGGAGATCTAGCAGGGGATTGGTGGAACATGAACATGCCTGGAATCTGATGGATTCTCTTTTTTTTGCCTGTTCATGGGTCTTTGCTGTGGATGCTGAGGATTACAAAAGCTGGCCAGGAGAGTATTGAAGGAGGGCAAGGGGACGGAGGAGGGCATTTTGGAGATTTCATGCTCATTGTTTCTTTTCTTATGGATTTTTTCCCTGAAAGATATTTTTCATGCATTTCTTGCATGAAGGTCCACATCTTCCTGTTAAATTTAACATTTTAATAACACATATTCTGATTTGTTTTCCAGGCATTTGAAGTGAGCTTGGAAATGCTTAGTTCCAGCCTTCCAGGTTGAGCCTAAAGATAATTTGCAAAGGGGTTGTCAATGTTCCAGCCTGTAGGCTAAGGCCGCCTGTCAAACCTATAGGAACGTGCAGGGGATGATCCTTTACAGGTTAATGGTCATTTCCCTCACCTGCATACACATTCCACTGAAGGGATGTTGGGTTTTAATTCCAGTGCTAGCTTTAGGGCTGCAGACACTGGATGCTTCTAACAATGGACTCCAAGAGAATAAAATAGACCCCCTACGCATGCAGTTAGTGCAAAGTATTTGCACATATGCATACAGTACCTAGTACGAACATGTGATGCAAGCCTCTCTCTACAGCATCGCTGTGAATTTCTCACTCAGAAAAGCAATAAGGAGATTAAACTAGCTGTGGAACATATCTCCACACCCAACTTCTGCCAATGACAAGCAGATGCCCGGAGGAGGGCATCAAGGATAGCATTTGCCTGTGGTATTGGCGAGGGCACGTGGAGAAGGAGACCAGAGACGTGTTTACTGGAGGGTTTTGTTGCATCATGCTTTATTCGGATGAAAATCATTTACAATTGTATTGCATTGCCATTTTAATTCGGTGTAGTGCGAGTTAGACACGTCTAGCTAGCGCCCACCTTTGTATCCCAAAATCCCTTTAATTGGGCACTGCATTTTGGCATTTTGCCTTTGGAGCTTGGTAGAGAATACATGATTCTTATAATTAAGGTGCACCAAGTTCATGGTTTTCTTTACATTTGTTTAATTAAAACCAAACACAATAGGGACTAATGGAGATCCGGCTCACGGCCAATGAGTCTTCCAAAGCAGAATGAGGATGGGTATGCCAGTCCCCCAACAGGTGGGCAGGCATATACGACTGTGCTTACCAAAATAAGAGGGTGGCACCACTCCTGAAGGAACAACGCTGGGCTTTAACACAAGACAAGGAGTCAGTAAAGGGAAGCCAATGGTCGGTACATAGGGCATCCCTGAGGAAAGTAAAGAGGGTGGTGAACGGGAAGTCAGCAGAGCGGGCCAGCGGGTGGGAATGGCACGCCTTGGACTCCCGGCCTCTGCTCCAGGACATTGCAGCCCTCAGTGGGTGCAAATACTGCCCATTCATGCAAGCAGGGAACTTCCAAATAGCAAGGATACAGAAAAAAGATGGAGAGCCTCATGGGCTGCAGAGACCTCGAACAGGGGACATGGGGTTTCATGCCGAGTTTGCCAGTCTGGTAATAAGGGTGCTGGTAAACTCACTGGCACCCTTGTTTCCAGACCAGCAAACTACAGGTTTGCCTGCCGGAACAGATGTGCATGACAGGTCTGACCCTGCCGGGCACAGTGGTCCCGTTAGCAAAGCTGTCATGGAAGCACCAGCACCGTTAACAATGGTGCCGATGCTTCCCTGTCCCCACTCCCCACCGGCACCTGGCTTCCCGGCCACCGGACTTGTAATAGTGTGGTGGTACCGGGAAGTCAGGCGCCAGTAATTTTGTACGGGTCTGGCAGCAACCCGCCGCTAGCAGTGGCAGGGTGTCCAGCCACACCCGTAATGAGGCCCATGGTGTGTGACAGTCTTGAATCTTTAGCGCCATGCCATGCTTACAAACTCTGTCACGTAAATATTAACTAAATGGGTGGAAACAAAAGCACCATAAAACACATTGGGCCTCATTACAACCTCGGCGGTAGCCATGCCGCTATTGGCGGCATGGCTGCCGCCGAAATCGCGTCCGGGTCTGGGTCCTCAGAATGAGGATTAACCGGGCCATCCCGAGTTCGGAAGGCCCGGTAATTCCTCCCTCCAAGGACCCAAACCCGGTCCTTCCCCATTCCCATTTCAGCCCCCAAAGGGCTGAATGGGAATGGGAGAGGCAGCAAACAACGGGCCATTACGAGTTGGCCCGTTGTTTGCTCCCTCTTCCCCTCGCGGGACCTGGTAAGCACGCCTGGTTTGACCAGGCGTTGCTTCCTGGGTCCCGCGAGGGGACCTCGTAATGAGGCGGTACGGGGTAAACGGCGCCGGCACCTTTTACGGCGCTGTTTACCCCGTACCGCCAGGGTCGTAATGAGGCCCATTGGCGGATATGGATACAAATATGTTCTACAACAGTTCAAAGCACAAGAGAAACCTTAATGCTTTGATTACATGTAAGAATATGCGTGCCAATGCTGGCAGCGGGCAAATAAATCCCACAATGGACATGTATGGACATCACTACACTTTGGACTACTGGACCGGGCTCAGAATGGCCACCTGTGTACATGCGGCCATTTCAGACTGCCCTGAATACATGGCATCACGATGGGCGAGATTGTGCAAGGGCTTATTGACACCCACGAAAATCTACTAGACCTCAAAATTCAAGAGTGCATGTTAGTGTGCTACGTGCAGTATCTATAGCCCCCACACACATAAGGTAGAGGCCTATAACAACTTTCACTGTGTTTTATGTCAGTGTGTGTCGGTTTGGACCAAACGATTACAACATAAAACCACTGTTACAAAACCCATGTATTATGAATATCATCACTTAGAATCAATCAATTTTCTAGAGACAAAATCACATGGATACAGAGAATGTGTTCATCCGATCCTGCTAATAATGCCCTGCAGACAATCAGGTGTGAAACCGTGTGTCAATATTCCTAAGGGTGGTGCATTCCAAGACAAATTGCCCATGTGTGAAATTAAATGGAAAGGGAGGGATGTGAAAAGAGCAGAGGGAAATACCAAATGCACGTGTGTGGGCATAGACCTAAAGTATTGTATGGCTGGTCCAATACACCTCACTAATTGAGTTAATTTCCTTTTTTATTTGGATCACGTCTTTACTCTATACCTGGAAGTAAAAATGGCTCTGACGTCAGCGTCCCACAAATCGGGCTTCTAGGTGGTTTCCACTGCTTGAGAGTTTCCTGCTGGGTATAATTTAATTTTCTCAATTGCCAATGTTTTTCCTACCCACTAAATATGTGTCTGGTTGAGTGAATGCGGCCGGGAATGGCAGAGGAAACCTATTGCATGCATGTTAAATGTTAAATGTTAAAGGTATTTGTAGCGCGCACCGTCAGCAACGGAGTTGGTCCCCAGGCGCTCAGGTGGATCTGTAAATGAGAAGGTGGGATGGGTTAGTAGGTGAAGCGGGAGTAGGATAGTGAGAGGAGTGGTGTTCTGTTGGCAGCTTCAACTCGGTATACACCGGGTGCTGAGCTTTGGTGCGAGTATTGGGTCGATGCCAGTCCTCGTGTGCTGTTGGTGTTGCTTATGTGTTGTTGCGGTATTGTGAAGTGCGTGCGAGTTGTTGTGTGAGATATGCTTGTGTGAGATTTTTGAGTGAGATATGTTTGCAGAAATGCCGAGTTTTTTTGTTAGAGGTGGAGCTGTGCCTCTCTAAGAACAGTGAGCAATTGGTCAACATCTGGATTCCCCTGGTAACTTAGGGTGAGACCAAAAGTTACTTAATATGTGAAACAAGGGGGCTTCTGGGAATACCTCTACCAGCACGAACACTGACCATTGACCTGTTCTTGGGTGGATGGCCCCGGGGAAAGACTCTACCAAGTCTTTAGTATGCATGTGCTTCATTCCCAGGGGTGTTGCTAGGTCTGTAAAAGATCTGGGGCTAAGCTAATGTTGGGACAACCAGGACTTGGGCCTAGTTACCCTATTGGTTGTAGTGCCTGAGCTTTTATCCAGGGCTACAACCAAAAGACCCGGGGCTATATCCCCCTCAGCCCTCCCCCCTCGCAACGCCTCTGTGTATGCCTATGTGAAGTTCTTTGATAACACTCGACTTGCAAGACCAGGGTTTATTTGAGACTGATATTTATATGTGAGGCATTTTCACTCATGTTAAAGACGAGAACTTGTGCTACCATGTTCATCAACATTTCTTCATAGCATGGCCGAATCTGCTTATATACCAAAGGTCATTTTGGCCCCAATAGGGCTGAACCAAGCTCGGTAGGCCGTCCTAAACTGACACTCAGCGGGTCCATTAACCACACTCAACTGACCGAGAGTTTGTATATTGCATGAATACCCAGCAAGCATTGGGCCACCAGTTGTCCCAGTGTACTCCAGATAGGAAGCCACAGGTGAAATCTTATTTTGAGCCCAAACCATATTTACCCCTGTACTTTAGCACCAGACGCAGCACATACAAGTACCTATTTTTGTGTGTGTATTTTTCAGTTCAGTTCATAGAAGCTTTATTCGAGTTTAATCGGCAGCAATAAAACACATTAAAATCATCAACAATTAAAAGAAAGTAGTACAACATATGGTGACCGAGGGATGTCGTAGGCTGGAGGATTAGAGCTCCTAAGAGGAACCTGCCAAAGTCGAACAATTATACTATAGCAGTAATACAAGATTATATAAGCAGACACAATCGCATTATAGTTCTTAAGGCGTCCATCGTTTTCTCACCAACCACGCATAATGGATATACTTTGCAGTAAATAAACAGTGTTAAGATCAAAAGACGCCCTACAAAAAGTCACTACTTTGTGTATGGTGATAATTATCAGCTCTAAACAGGGGTAAGAGGTATTTTGTTCTCAATACTCTATATCTAATGCAGAGCATTACAAAATGTACAATCGTTTCATCACAAAGATTGCAGACTGGGGATGTGACAATATTGGGATCGCTCCAGCTGCTCATGAAGTTCAGCACTTTCAATATACCCAAGTGAAAATCCACATACAGCGTGCTGGCGAAAGATGGCGATATCATGTCGAGGTAGCGTTCGAGCTCCGACACTAGTTTGGCCTGGAGGTACATCTGGCCAGTGCTCAAGGAACTACAGACACCCTCAAGCCTTCTCTTTGACGGTTCTTTCACTGACTTAGATATCGCAAGCTTGCTACCACTGCCAACAGTCATCAGGTTTCGCCACAAGCTCTGCAGATACTAGGCTGCCAACCATTGTTTAACATGAACTGCCCACGGAAGTCAACGACCTCCTTCGGAGGTAAGGACATGGGATGTTTGTATTTTATTTTAGTGTGTGTCGGTTTGAACCAAAACTTTCACAAAATTACAACATAAAACCACTGTTGTGAAATCCATGTATTATGAATATCATCAGTTACAATCAATACATTTTCTAGAGATAAAATCACCTTTACACATTTTATTGCAGCATGAGTTCATGAGGTTTGAGTGCCTGAACTGACTCTAAACCAAAACTGGTCAGTACATAGAGAGCTACCATCATGTAGGAAAATGCTGAAATACTCTAAGAGCTAATGTGACATGACACTCACAAAATAGATGTTTCCACAATCAAAATACACTACAAGATTTGCAAAAAAGGCATTGGCCACTCTGTGGGGCCTGACCTGTCGTAATGTGACTAATTTCATCTGTAAGGAAAATGTTAAAACGTAATCTTAGAAACATTTCTCTATGAGGTAAAATCCCAATTTTATCCCTCTACGTTCAGATTTACAACTTATATTTGGAGATAGACTCCACTGTATCAATCCAGTCAAACTCCCATGACTTTCTCTTCACCATCCCTGGATTGGACATAAAAGTACTACAATCGATACCTAAAGCGTACAACAGACGATTACATCCGTCAAGTAAATCATTGAGAGTCTCATGAGATCCTGATTCTAAAGTAGAGCTTAAATTCTCATATAAGGAATTTAAGGGTAGATTGTAAAAGTTGGGATACAGTAGGAACATATTCCAGGACACTCAAGCTTTAAGTGAAATTAGGCCTAGCTTATTACTGATCACTGCTACGGCACACAGTTATTAAGTAGTAACACTTTACTCCACAACATTCTTTCCAATTTGGGGAGCTTATCTCAATCGTACAGGTGCCAAAGTTCCAATCTGTATATAATGGACAGGACAAACATCCCATTTAAGAATGTTACAAGGGGAAGTAAGGAAAATTGGCAAAACTTTAAGTTTAAGCATTTCATTTGTGCTATAAACAAACCCATTTACTTTTCAGGCCCATGTAAAGAAGGGATGAAGTAAGTATTCAAAGATACCATTGCACGCTGTAAGCCTATTGGAGTGTGATCAAAGAGGACAACATCATCTGCATACGCTAACCATTTAATGGCTTGATTTCCTATTTTTGGTGGAAAGGTGTTAATTCCTTCAAACACCTGTTCCAATTCTGAGAAGTAAAGGTTAAACAGGCATGAAGCGAGTATGCATCCCTATTTTAGCCCTTTGTGAGTGGGTATTTTTCCATAGCACCCTTTGGTCATTATGTCTTACTCTAGTGTTAGTTTTGGAATGTAGGTGAATCAGAATACTTAGACCCACGGGCATACCCCAGCCTGCAAGCTTCGTCCAAAGGCGAGAATGGTTCATACAGTAGAAAGATCAAAGACTGGCTACATATATAGGTACAGCATTTCTAAACCAGGCCAATTACTGAAAGCAGACCACAATGTAACCATTGAAACCGATGCTAATCTGTCACCTAAATCCCGTCTGAAATCGTTCCACTATACCAACTTCTGAGATCCATGTTTCAAGCTGCCTAAGAACAATGGATGCAAAGATTTTAACTTTGAACATCCAACAAAGCAGTAGGTTTATAGTTCATTGCAACTGACCTATCGCCCTTTTTATAAATTGATATTACATGAGCCTCATGCCCAGACTCTGGAAAGGACTGTGAGAATATTATCTGTTTGCAAAGATTAGTTAGAATCTTGGCCCATCATTTTATAGAATTCTTATGTAGAAAATGAGAGAAGCCATCAGGGGCAAGGGCATGAGAATTGCTTTATTTCATAAGTAACTTTTCTATTTTTTGTATTTGTATTTCATTTATATAGCGTGCCAAGCCCTTAGGCATCTAGGCGCATTTCTTACAGTTTGCATAGGATGGGTATTCACAGTACATTTAATGATTTTTTACAGATACATAGGATACGTATTTACATATTTCAATTAAATTTGCAGCAGTTATAAAACAAGGTTTAAGAGAAAATTACAACATATTTGATCAGTTTAGGAGAGTATAGGGAATTACATCATAACAGTAGGTGCAGACGTGGAATTTGGGCTCTCTTAAGCGGATAGTTAGGTCACATTTGAGGTGAACCAAATGTTGACATTTTTTCTGAAGTTACAGAAGGAGGGTTCGGCTCTAATAGTAGCAGGCAGAGAATTCCACGTTTTAGCTGCTAAGACTGGGAACTGCTGCCTCCTGCCTTTTGAAGCTTGAATCTAGGGATGATAAGGTAATTTGATTGTGAAGATCTAACCAGTCTATCTGAATTTTTACAATTTAATTTGTCACACAGGTACTTGGAAGCAAGATTATTTAAGCATTTGAAAGTAAGAGATAGTGTTTTAAATCTGATTCTTTGGTTGATTGATAGACGATTAACGCTATGTCATCAAAGGCCGCTCATAAGATCTGGGGAGACGTCATGTGTCTTCCAGGTACCGGAACATTAGATAAGGAATGACAATACATGTTTGCAAAATGGTTAACACAAGCATCCTCTGTAATAGGATTCATTTGGAGGGCCATTTGGATAATCGCGTCCTCATTGATAAGCAACCAAAACGCAGAAGCTTTTTTACTTTGAAATATTCTAAGCATAAATTGGTTGTCTTTAATCAACATATCCCTTTTGTGTGTCTTCAAACTATTTTTATATTGTTGTTTTAAAACAGAGACTGTTTTTGAATATATCAGACCCTCAAGCTTGGATTTAGACAAAACTCTCAGATGCTGATGTAAAATTGTTTTTCAGCTAGCCACCTGTGCATCAAATATATGATTTCTAGAGAACTTGTAAAATTTAGTATTTGATGCATTGGGCTCCAAACAATAAGAATTAATATGAGAAAAGAACAAATTAAAATGTCCTGGTGATAGCAAATGAAGTTGCTCTTCTTTAGTAAGACACGTCATTGTTTAAAAAACGTGTCTATTATACAGCGCTACCTTTTTTCATGCCAAATTATACGATTATCTTTCTCTTTCACTGTGAATAAATTGTTATTTTTGGTAATGATTTTACATTCAGCTTCCATCATGAGGGTAGTTTCCAACAAATTGTGGTCACTGAAAGAGGTAACCCCAATGTTAAAGTATGACCAACACATAGGGGAAAAAAGATATAATCAATAAAGGAATTAACATCACCATTATGCCATTGTGGAGCATGCAGACAATCTCCAGTTATGTTCCCATTCAATTTCTACATATTCCATACCTTGCAAAAATGGGTCCACCTGATATCATAGTGCTGAAAAGGCAACCTCGTTCCCCATGGAGGATAGCGGACCTGTAGTTGAAATCAGGGCAAAAAGAGTTTAAACAGCCCACCCACCAAAACAAGATTCTGCGTACCATGCCGAAAGCATCTCTTCTAGAGATTCAAAGAAGCTATCAAGCTCAATTTGAGCAGGACTCCATAGATATTAATTATTAAAAATTCAATTCCTTTATATTTGAAGAATATGTATTAGATATCTTTGCAGCCAGTGTGCCAGGATTAGAATCAGAAAGTATCATGGTACTGGTTGCCCCCAAATTGTTCACAGTGATTAGAAGACCAGCAGATGGGTGCCCTCTGGCACAGGTGAGCTGTAATAAGGTAGAATGTGCCTGTAGTAGGAGCAAATCAGAAAGCCACACTTATTGCAGGAGAATCAAATCATAGGAGCTAAAATCATGAGATTTCCTCTGATTATGAAAAAGGCTCCTATGTCCTCTCGGGTTCCAAAAGAGCACTTTCCACTTAGAGATGTGAAAAGGAGTTCATTAACTGTCACAACACTACTTCTCCTTTGTGTAGTACAGAGGGTAGCCATAGCTAATCCAAATGCAAAGAATTCCTCCCTGTTTGTTTCTTGCTGAAAGTGAACAAATCAGTGTTTTTGAATGGAAGTTCCAATTGAAACAGGAAATGTGTAGTCTGCTCATAGGCTGTTGCTTAATCAAATTGGAAAAAGGAGCACGCTTCTGACCAACAGAAAAATTACTTGTAGCCCAAAGTGAGCAAAATGCTTACTTCCTACCACAACAAATTTGCAATAATTTTAGATTTTAAGTGTGTATATCCAACATAAGTATGATAGTCCTCAGCAAATTCTACTCATTCTTTGTCATTAGGATTCAGGTTCCACAGACAGGGATGTTCATAAAATAAGGATAAAATATTCCCTCACTTTAGAATAACTGGAACATTTCTAGAGAAGATAGACTCCAAACCAAGTTTTAATTGTACTAACATTGGGATCTCCAAAGTACCAGAATATTGCTTTGGACATGTGAACTCGTTTTCCGAAGAATACTTTTGAACTGGAAGATTTAGGGAATCTGGGACATGCTGAAGAGAATTAGTGATATCCTCATTCAAACTTGAGGAATCTCCAGACAAAAAGTTCCCAGTTTCCTCTATATGACGCACTGATTAGATGGCACAGTTATTTGTTGATCAGAATTCTTTGGAATTTATAATCTATTCAGTGACTGTGTTATTGGGTAATGCAGTAAAAGCAGAATTGCAATCATGCCTATTCAGAGCTTGCTTGTTTTTGCTCCTTTTTATTTTCTTTTTTCACATCCACCTGTGTATTGGGAATTTTGCCCATTACTGGTGACTGGCCCCTCCGAAACCTGGTCTGCCAAGTGTAGCATCTTATTTCTTAGTGTACTCAAAAATGTGAAAATGGATTTATTTTGGGAACATTTAGTGTTTTTTGAGTCTTCATTTTTTTTGCCACAGGTTTCCTTTTATGTTTATCACGTCTTTTGGGCCTTGACCTTCCAGATACCTCTGGTTCACTAGAATTATCGTCAATATAAACATCCACTTCTAGGCAAGTTGAGGAATCAACCATGATGTCAAGCCATGAACACAGATTTTCATCCTGTACCAAGCTTTCTAAATTGGCATTTGAATGACCCAGAGATTGTGGTATGTCAGGAAACCTTTGTTTCCAGGAATCGAGTTTCTGTTTGACGGTCGATAGTGCTGATGTTGGACGTCTGAAGTTGAAGCTCAAATCAAATATTTTCATGGAACTTAACAATGATGTCAACATGATGTGGAGAGGTGAGAACAAATTGGCAAATAGTGAGAGTGTATCTCGTAAAGACTTCAGCGGAATACAGTGATAATAACGAATTTACAATAACAAATTACTTTTTCATTGAATAACAAATAATGAAAAAATATCGATTTCTTGGGTAAAAGTATATATGGGAATGGGATAAGGGATCAAAAAGGGGGGAGCTGGTTGGGGTTGGGTAAGAACGCTAGGGAAATGGGGGGATACGGGGAGGGGCCCAAATTGAAAAAACAAAGCAAAATACGACATTTTTTCATTATTTTTAATTCACTAAAAAAGTTTCGTTATTAGTGAATTTGTTATAAACACATGTGACCATTTCAGCATCCCGCATGGAGAAGTGTCCGAAACTAAAGATGCCATAGAAAGATGGTGCAGATGTTCCGAGAAGATTTATGGCGTAGCTTAAAAAGCAGCAGGTGAATCCTTACCCATGGTGCTTGCTGTATCCATTACTCCATGCCTTAGTTCCATTAATAGAGCAATGTGTTATAAAGCCGTGGAGGAAAACAAACCTCCTCTGCCTCCGACATCAGTGCATTTGCTCTCTGTGATTCTGCTGAAGTTGAACTATGCAAAACCCTAGCGGCCAGGTCCTTTTAAGATGAAAATAAGTGTGTCATTTTTTGTAGTTGAGTGGCCTAAAATTGGTTTAGGACCTCGCCAGAGAACAAGGTTTCCTCAGCAGGATTATGCTCATCGTTCAAGTCACAAAGTATGGACCTCTCAGGGAGTCTTTCGAGGGACTCACTGTGAGTCAGTCTTGTTTTACTTCATAGGTTATGCATTTAATAGATTTTATGGTTAAGTAATGTGCCAGAAGAATCACATAAAAACAGAGAAGGGGACCAACGAGGAGGCTCAGCAAAGCTGGAGGCTTTATTAATGAAATAACAAGTTAGTTCTCTTAGCGCTTTTGCAAAGATGAAAGGATAGTTACCCGCTGAATAAACTGCATGATCCATGTTGCACGAGCTCTCCATCCTCAACTCCTCCGCTCAATCTGCTTCGTCTCTGAAAGCGTCCTCCAGCGTAGGAACTCAACTGAAACCTGCAGCTGCGACGTCCTCGATGCAAGTAGCTCATAACAAGGGCCAAGAGCATGCTGCAAAATCTGCACTTTGCTAGCACTGCGCTGGTGAGAACGCCAGCAAATCTTTTGAGGATACAGCTCCACCTCTGAAAGCATCCTCCAACGTCCTTCGGCCTAGGCTCCTGCAGCCGCAACGTCCTCTTATGTGAATAGCTCGTAGCAAGAGCCAAAAGTATGCCACTAAATCTGCGCTTTGCTGGCGCTTCCGCTGTGTTCTTGCCCTTTTCTCCTTGTTGCCACAGCTCCTCCCAGCTTTTCATCGCTCTTTGACCTAATGCAGGTTAGCGCTGACAAAGGAAGAACAAATCAAACACCCCCTCAAAGGCCCATAGAAATAGTTGACAGGCAATTGTTAAAGGGAGGGGAAAAAATGAACCCAGCTTTCGAGAATTGTAATTCTCACAGGAAGACTAAGGATGTGTAATACACTACAATAGCTTTTGTCCATAGAAATCACTATCACATCATCACCCAGTGTTAAAATGGTATGATAATGGGTTTAGCTGGGGGAAAAAGGCATGGCACTGCTGAAACTGGTGTGGCAATTTTATAGGCGTAATATGAAACTGGCACGGTTATTTTCTGGAAGTAATGTGAAAATGTGCAAATGAAAATTTGTTAAGCGGCAGCATGGATCTGTTGAAATTGGCCTGAACATTTTCTGGAAGTAATACCTGGGGGGATAGCTTAGGGCAACTCACTCACCTTTGGAACAAGTGGATGCTGAAGAATTTGAACCAAGTTTGATCCATGGTCCGGTGCTTAGAAAAGCGAGAAGTTTGGCATTAAGTGTGATATAAATCGCCAGTAATACAATTGTGATAATCATCTTTTTGGGTGAATGTGGAAGCTAGCAGGACAATGTGCTTTTTGATGCACACATGACAGGGCAGTCGAAACTGACGTTTTTTGGGAGCAACATGAATCTGGCAGGTGCAGTTTCTAGGGGCACTATGGAAGTGAAATGACAATTTACCAGTGGCAATGTGGAAACTGCCATGCCATTGTCATAGGAATATCAGACTTAGATCTAGATTGCCCCGACCACCCTGTACTCAGCACAGTCACACCGCCCTTCCTCAGACCAACCTACCTATGACACCCACCCCCCCCCATCCACCTCACCTACTTCAGCGCTCAAGGGAGCCCTTATCAATGCTAGATCCCTTACAGCTCATGCCCTAGATATCGCATACCTCATTACTGTCCAAAACCTCGACTTCCTAGCCATCACCGAAACCTGGCTACATGATGCCTCCGGCCCACTCCTCGCCTTATCCCTACCCAAGGGCTATACCATTATTAGAAACGACCGACATTCCAACTTGTCTAAAGGAGGAGGAGTCGCTTTCATACATAGTGACAAGATCACTATGAGAGTTGCCGCCAACACACAATTCAGCTCTGCAGAATCACTATCAGTGAAACTATCCCTCTCTCCCACTAACACAGCTACACTCCACCTTATATACAGACCTCCAGGTCCACTGGGTTCATTTATTGACGATGTTGCATCCACCTTGTCGACTAACACCAAGCCTAATTCCCAGATATTGCTATTAGGTGACCTCAACCTCAGCCTCTCTGATCCCAAGGACCACATGGCCACTGAAGTTGCCACCACCCTCTCTAGCCTAGGCTTCCAGCAGCGCATTCGTGATCCTACACATAACAAGGGTAGAACACTCGACTGGCTAGTTGACCTTAATTGTAATACCAATGTCACTTCCAACTCTGCTTGCGCCTGGTCTGACCATCATGTCATTACCTTCCTCCTGCCAGCCACCAACCCTCAGCCTACACCTACCATAGCCCCCGCTATACCCACCAGAAATAAAAAGGACATTACCAGGGAAAAACTGCTTCCTCTTATCCTCCCTTGTCTCAACACCCTCGCTTCGCAGCACAAGGACAAGGACCCCACTGTCTTAGTAGACGCCTTCAACAGCTTGATGACCAAAGCTATTGAGAGAATAGCCCCACTAAAAACTTGCAAAGCAAAACAACAGTCTCACCTGAACTCCTGCTTCACCCCACAGCTTAACGCTCTGCGCAAAGAAAAGCGCAAGGCCAAAGCCCTTTGGAAAAGTCATCCCAGCTCAGCTAATAAAGCCTCCCTCCTGATCACCTCACTTAACTATAAGGAAGCCATCCTTCAAGCCAAAAAAGAGACGTATAATCTACGCATATCCCAAGCAGAATCCAACACAAGAGAATTATTTAAAATTCTCAAAGAATTAGAATCCCCCTGACGTGTGCACCAAAGACAGCACTTGGTGCAACAATATTCAAAATGCACTTCTCAACAAAATAACTACTCTGCAATCCAAAATCAACACCAAACAAAACTCCCTCCACACTCCTCTATTTAGCAATACCTTGCCACCTAAAATAACCACCACAGACTCCCCTGGCCGTTCAGCTTCACACCGCTCACCGCTCTGGAGGTTGAAAAAATCATCTGCAACTTAAAACCCTCCAATTGCCAAGGGGACGCATGTCCAGCACCGATCATTAAGGAATCGGCCCATGACCTCGCTCCTTTCATTACTACCTTTATCAATTCCTCATTTCAATCGGGAGTGGTCCCCAACAATTTGAAGGATGCGTGGGTTATCCCTCTTCTAAAAAAACCTACCTTAGATCCTGAGGTCCCAACCAACTACAGGCCCATCACGACGGTCCCATTTCTGCTTAAAATCTTAGATAGAGCAGCGGATCTTCAGATACAGAACTACTTGGAAACGAACAATCTACCAGGCACTAGACAATCCGGCTTTAGACCCAAGCACGGTACGGACATGCCCTCGTAGATCTCAAAACCCAAAATGAGGACTTTAAAGACAAAGGTAAATTAGCCATGTTACTACTATTAGACTTATCTGCTGCCTTCGACTTGGTCAACCACCAAATCCTTTGCCACCATCTGAAAACTGCAGCCCATTTCTCCGATAATGCCACTAACTGGATTCAATCATTCCTGGATAACAGACACATGAGGGTATTCTCCCCAACCTCCTCTGCCGACCCTGCGCCAGTCCCTTGCGGGGTCCCCCAAGGTTCGTGCATATCCCCCACCCTCTACAATGTTTTCACTAAACCCCTGTTTGATGTACTTGACTATCTGGGTGTCACCTACACTAACTATGCCGATGACACCCAGATACTTATCCCTATCACAGGCGATTACACGGTTGACTCGAAATCCCTAAATGACATATACCATGTCATCCAAACCTGGATGACAACATGAGCTCTGTCTCAATGACGACAAGACAGAGCTCCTCATCCTAGGTACACAGCAAAGACTTAACAAGCTAAACCCCAGGTTCAGCTCCTTTAATATTGACGGAAACTCCATAAAAGTCTCCAAAGATACCAAAACTCTCGGAATCTACCTCGACTCCACTCTCTCCCTCCACAGACACACACATGCAGTTGCTGCCGCCGCTGCTTACACAAATTGATCACAGCATGTCGCCCTTTTCTCTCCACTCATAACTGCACAATCCTTGCTAGGACTTTGGTTATGTCCAAACTGGACTACTGTAATGCACTGTACCAAGGCACCAATCAATGCAACCTAGACAAACTGCAGATCATACAAAATAACGCCATCAGAGCAGCCCTCAATATCCCTAGAGCAGCCCACATCTCGGAAACTAGGAAGAACCTTCATTGGCTGTCAGTCACCCAAAGGATCTCACTAAAATTGCTTGCCCTGACCAACAAATGCATGAATAACCAGGCCCCCATCTATCTCTCCTCACGGTTCACGCAGTATACCCCATCTCGATCTCTAAGGTCTACCCTTAGCCAGAGCCTACTTATCCCCAGATACAAGCTCCAAACAGCCGGTGGGTCCAGCTTCCCAGGTCTGGCAGCAAAATTGTGGAACTCTGTCCCTCCTACCATCCGAAACCTTCCTTCCCTAAATGTATTCAAACACAAAGCCAAACTCTGGCTAGTCACATCAAACAACCAAGTTGCACTCTGAAAATTCGATTACCTATGTATCTTTGTCCATTCTACCAATGTGTTCTGATTACCCTGCTCAACTGAAATGTTACCTGAAATGTCATACTGTTATGTAACCACTGCTTCTAAGATATGCGCCCGGTACCCTACGGGCCTGGTTTGCGCTATACAAATAAATAAAATACAAATACAAATTGTGCTCAACTGACAAAAAGACAGATGAAACTTTCTTAGACATTTATCTGTAGATTATCAATTTCTGAGGCAATGTGAAAAATTGTGCAATGTGGATATGCCATGGGTGGATAGCTCATAAGTTAAGCTCTCATCTCTGACATAGGCCCAGCTTGTGTGGCTCAAGTTTGAATAGCATCATTACTCCTAGGGTCAATCTCCCTTGAATACTAGGAGGAGAGCTGGGCCCAGTTGACTCCTCCAGTTGTGGGTATCTTGGCTTTGTGACCTTGAGAAGTCACTCCCACATGTCACACATCGGCTATCGGACCTTCAAAAGGCCCCTGATCGTTCCAGGGAATCCAGGACCATCCTTCTTAAATCTAGTCAACTCTATTCCATTTCCTCTGAAAAAGAGGGGTTTGGAAAGAATGAAGGGAGAATTATTTATTGTAACATTTGAAATGTAGACACTACTTTGGGAAAAAAGGTTTAATCGCACCTGACTAAAAGGTCATCTGCCTGAAACACTAAGTAGATAGATTTGCAAGTCAGGTCACAAATGTCCCCCAATCTTCTGGTAGTAGTGATGGCCACTAAAGAAAAATACTGTGTTCAAGGTCTGTAATTTCAAATATATTTCTTCCAGGGGCCCGCTGTAAGACCTTCAAAACAAGGGTGATGTCCCAAAGGGGCAACACAGACACAACTGCCTTAGAGAGGGAAAAACACTTTAATGTATTTATTTATTGTATTCATTGGACATTTGTAAGGCACCTATACACAAGTGTTTTAAGGAGCTTCAAGACAAAAAGGGGGTGGGTGCAGAGGAAAAAGCAACAATAAAAAATGGTCCTACTGGAGCACCGTGCAGTATCAATAAGTGCTGATTCACCAAGGTTTCATCCACATTTCCTCGTCCCCCACAGTTACCCCGAATGCTCAAATTGCAACTCAATGGGTCATTAGTGTAGGGGCTGATGAACCCTTACTGAACCCCTCATGAAGGAAGTAACTGAAGGATAACCGGAACAGGGACCAGGACTGCTGATACACCTTTACTTTCACACAGCCCTGGATATTGCTCCAGTGCCTATCATAGACTTTCAAGGTTGAGGATAATTCATCAATTTCGATTGCTTGGGCTAACTTGTGGGGCAGGGCCTGTAGCCACAACATTTCCCTCTCAATTTCCAGGCCCTCATACCAGATTATTTGGCACTGCATTTCCTTGTCCTGTTTTATGGGACATGGATGTCTCTGGAGAAGGAATTCTGGATCTGTTGCAAGCTCCAGCATGGCCAAAACAGGATCACCAGAATTACTTCAGCTGCTGACTCCTGGATCTTCATAACCACTGTTGGGATCAATGGGAGAGGTGGGAATACATATACCAGGCCTCCTCGTAGCAATCGCATCTGCTTCCCAGGATTCCAGGCAAAGAAAACATGAAGAACACCTGGGTATTTTGGAATTTGTTTCGGGAGGCAAAGAGGTCCCTACATAGGATCCCAAACCTCTTGCAAATTCTGAGAAATACTTCCTCCCAGAGTTCTCACTCTGTAGAAGGAAAGAATGTGCTTACTTTGTCCACTTCCGAATTGTCTGAGACTCTGCACTGCTTTCATGATTGGAGGTTCTCTTCTTCCCACATCCCCAGGGCTTTTGCCAGAGGTCTCAAGGATCTGGAAAAAGATCCCTGCTGCCTTTTGATGTTGGACACAACTGTAGCACTGTCCATCTGGAGCAACACTGCTTTCCTATGCAGTAGTGGGGATGAGAAATATAGGTTTTGAGATGTTGCTACCAATTCCCACCAATTGAAATAGTAGAATTAGGAGAAGCTCGTTGAAGATCCTCCTTCTTGAAATGTTGTGTAGTCCCAGCGAGATGTAGTCTTTTCAGCTCTATAATCACCCTGTTTTTTTCTGATGGTTTGGGAACAAGAAAGACTATAGAGTAAACACCCATTCACCTCTCTCTCTTGTGCACCCTCCTGATGGGCCTCTTCTGGACCAATCCCTGGGTGGCATGCAAAATAGCCTCCCCCTTGGAATGTCCTTTTCCTTTGGGCAAGCTAGTATGAATGGTCCCTGAAGGACTTGGCACAGAGGAACATTCTATGCAATACCCCTATCAAAGTAGCTGGTTGGCCCAGGCTTTCCCTGAAACTCTGCCCCCATTCTTCCTAGAACCATTTCAGGTAACCTCCAACTGGTCTGGTGTCAGGACGTCTGAGTTTAATGGGAAGACAGAGATGTTTGCTCCTTTGTGCCCATCACTGTTTGTCACACCCTGAGCATCTGGTGTGCCATTACTTGATGCCTGCAGCTTGCTACTTCTTTTGGTAGAATAAGAGGACCTGGATTTTGAATCTGTCTTATCGATTTGAATTTGTCCTCCAGAGTGTCACTGAATAACATTTGTTCCTCAAATGTAATGAGAGTCTCTATGCCAGTCCTGTATGTGTAGGAGATGATGCCCTGTGATTGACACCATGGTCATTGCAGAGTCCTTAACTCTGTAGTAGGTCAAGTTGGTCATAAAGTTGACCTGACTGCTTTTAGAACAGGCACAGGATCGGTATCCTCCGATAAGGCTTTGGAAAGTGTTTTAAGGCCACCAGAGCTGTCTCTGCAGTATATGAGGAGTAGGGGGCAGCTATTAATGCAAAGTGAGCTACTCCGTAAGACATTTTTGTTTTTATTTTTTATTGTGCATATCAGTCAACATTTTGACTTTTTACACAAAAATAAGAAAACATACTACAACATTTTTCTATAAAAACATCTAAAACAGATAGCACAGAACAAGAGACACAGACAAAAGAGAGGAAAAAAAGAAAGATCCAAAATATTTCATCATCCAGATCTTCAAAAATGTAACCACATACTAAAATTTCACCACAATCAGTTGCCCAATAGCTTTAGTTCTATTAACACAGCTGCCACTTCCGCTGAAAGGAAGGATTCCTGCCCCTGACACAACCTTTGCCAGAACATTTTTGAGTTTAACATTCTGCTGTCATGAACAAATCTCTTTAGCCTTATCTGTCTAATCATTCAAGTCCCTGGGCAATTTGATAATAAGACATTGTTATTGCCCCATCCACTTTCTTGTCTGTGGAGTCTCTCGTGGCTTCTTCCAGGACCATAAATTATCTTCCCATCAGGCTAGGGAGGATAGTGCCCACTTAAACTGATTTCTTGTACCTTCAAGGGCTTCAATCTGGATACAATTCTGGGAATGGCAGTTTCCTCAGATTATCTCCTCCCCCATAAGATCTCATCCTTCACTTCTGGTAGAAAGGTCCCTGCTTTTAATGTATGCTTACATTTTGGAGGAGGTGTCTTGGTGACTTTCTCTTTAGGGGAGAGAGATGTCTCAATCAGAGAATCCCATGTAATGTGCCATCTGAATTAACAGTGAAGCAAGTGCTTCATTGTGCAGGTAGTTTTACTCTCTAAAGAGTCCTCCTTTTAACCCCCTCCTCCTTGATGGCCTTTCTGAATCGCACAATCAGCTTTTGTTCTGATGGCCCAGACATTCTCTTACTCCTCTTTCTGGTCCTTTCTGGGGACTGTGAGCTGGAGGAGTCATCTGACTTTAGGTGACACCCTTGTTTCCATGAATTAACCCATTTTGCATACTGTCCTGTCACAGCGACTGGCCTTGATAAACACAAACAAACACACTATTGGCTATAAGTGCACACCTATGTCAAAGGTATACGTTCCCTAAGAGATGTAGTATGTGTTACATAAAGTTGGGGTTCGGAGGAGAGTGAAACTACCCTGGCACAAGGAAGACTAATGCAATACGCAGATCAGAGTCCTAGATTTAAGGACCCTCCGTGTCTCCTACACAACACTATACTGCATAACAGTCAATCATTGATACACAGTGTAGATCATTTATGAGAGATAAATTGAAGAAAACAAAAATGTCGAAGAACTAAAGTAATTCAATAAAAACAGAGTATTATTCAAAGTGAAATTTAGAGCTCAATAAGTTTCGGGTTCCACCCTTCGTCAGGAGCAAGTATTATACAGAATGATTCCAGAATCTTAGTTTCATCATCTACAAAATAAAATTAAGAGAATCTGGTTCACCCTTTTGGTAACGCATGCATACTGACGCTAAACACTTGGTAGAGTCTCTCCCAGGGGCCATCCACCCAAGAACAGGTCATTGGGCTGTGTTCTTGCTGGTAGAGAGAGTCCCAGACCCCCCTTGTTTTGCATACTTAGATGCACAATAAATAACACAATTAGTTAGGATACCATTCTCCCATAGTAAAAAGTTGTCATTCACCTGGATTGTCATGTAGTTGAAAGCACAGAATTATAAGAGAATCCTTCTGACAGCCGTGAAAGTATTATATCGGCTCACAAACAATTGAAGACCTATTATCCACACTAAAGAATGTAGAAAGATGAGGTTACAGTCTATCATTCAGATAGATCATAATTAGGCTGGTCAGAATGCATGCAAATCTCTAGGGATTAGGCCTTACCTCCTATTCCAGGAGCCAACAAACATAAATAGTATCTTCTGCTGCTATATTGTCATTGGTCGTAAATGTCTTCACCAATGTTTTGTCTATAATGTTAAAAATACATATCATATGGTGAGGATACAATCTATCATTCAGATAGATCATAATTAGGTGAGTCTGATACAAATGTCTAGGCACCAGGCATTACTTCCTATTCCGGAAGCCAACAAACACAATTAGTGTCGTCTGCTGCTATCTTGTCATTGGACGTATCTGTCTTCACCAATGATGTCAGGTCGTTTGTCTAAAATGTTAAACATATATGTCATATGGTCACAAAGTGAGCAAGTAATACAGGACACTAAAGGTCCTTAGTAGAATGGTATACTTTCAACCACTGGTTAAGACTGACCACATTGGTAGGGAGTGCGCTCGCCTGGAGATTACGGTAATTAGCAGACAGCGGCATCTCGCAGAGCGGGAGTCGGAATGTCTAAAATGGCTGTCATTTATGATGCGTGCTTAATTATGTCATCATGCCACCACTTCATGACGTCAGATGTCAACAATACAGTGTGCAGCTAACAAATCGTTTTTAGATCATTTTAAATTATGATGAAGTTCAAGCCTTATATTGGCTGTCTAGTGTGGGCTAAGCACCATACCACCTCATTAGATTATTGAGAACACAGCAATTTCCAAAATTCTAAAACACAAACCCTAGCACATTCTTCCCTGGATTAATATTTACAAAATGAGAGGGAGAAGCATACTTTTGATAATGTTACGCTCAAAGTGCCGTTAGCAAGGCAACGGGTGCCTCAGCTATGGTAACCCCATATATATCAAAAATGGATGAGGGTGATGTTTTTCCCGCCTCATCCCCTAACCACCGGCCTGGTCCTCATTGCTGCAGACTGATGCTCCACTCAGAATTAGTTGGACCATGTCGCCTGACAGGGCCCGCGATGGTAGCTCGGCAGCAGTGCATCCCTGTGGTTAAACTGGTATCCCGATACCCAGCAGGGGCACCAGGAACCGAGTCCACAGTAGTGAGGAACCCCAAGCTCAGGATAGAGGTCTCAACCAGTGCTTTAAGTGGGCCCAGGCCAGCCGGGACTGGGCCCTGGCAGTCTCCAAAAAGTGAGGCTGAGCCGGGCCCTGCCGGACCCCCCGTCCCACCATGCCAAGGCGGGACACATTATTCGCTACGGCCGCAGCCACGACGGGTGATGCCCCCTCCCTTTTCAAGTCAGGCAAGCTGACTAACAGAAGTGCCAACCACAGCATTGCTCAAATTCAGCAACACTGTGCCTGGCGGACACTTCTCAATCAATGCAACTACCTCTTGGGTCACAAGAAGAAGCTCCTCAAATTGCATTGCAGTCTTGCATGGTCTCGGAATCCTCTTGGATAGCCCATTCTGTAGCCCTTTACAAGCCCTTTACAAAGCAAAGGCTCAAGGATTTGTCCCATTGGAAACATCTTCGAAACCGTGGGCCCTGACTTTTCTGAGAGAAGACATTGGCCCTCATTACGACCCTGGCGGAGTGGGTTTACCCCAGCGGTATTCGCGGCGGACCCGTCCGCCCTACTACGAGTTCCCGTAGCGCCATGGAGCGGTTTCCGCCTGGTTTTTCCGGGCGGAGAAATCCATGGCGCTACGGGACCTTGTTGTTAATTACGCCACCGTATTTTACGGTGGCGTAATTAACGCCTTCCCCACTCCCATTATACCCTATGGGGCAAAAATGGGAATGGGGAAGGGTAAAATGGGGAATGGGGATTTACCGCCCCGCCGAGGTCGGAATGGGGCAGTAAATCCGCCAACCCCCATGGCGGTATCGGCAGCTTTCCGCCGTGCTCCATGGTGCATATTGCACCACGATCTCCGCCAGGGTCGTAATGAGGGCCATTGTGTCAATAATCAAGAATGCAAAAAACTCTCTAGCACCAGGCCCTGATGGCCTTACCAACTTTACTATTAAACAGCATCCTGAGCTATGGGCATCTATATGCGTAGCCCTATTTGACAGAATAAGTAAGTGCCATAGGACCCCAAAATCCTGGAAATCTGCTGTCATTGTCCCTATATTTAAGAAGGGAGACAGAACATGCCCAAAAAATTATCGGCCAGTTGCACTATTGGA
Source organism: Ambystoma mexicanum (assembly GCF_040938575.1). NCBI lineage: Eukaryota > Metazoa > Chordata > Amphibia > Caudata > Ambystomatidae > Ambystoma > Ambystoma mexicanum. The sequence goes on along the minus strand of NC_090928.1, from coordinate 626,323,964 downwards.
CGTTCTGGGGAAAATGTATGCCACAATGCTGCAGCAAAAACTGGTGGCATGGGCAGTCAAGTCTAATCATGTAGACAAAAGGCAATCTGGATTTGTAAAACAAGTAGGCTGCTCAATAAATTTTGAACCTGATGAAAATGGAGGCGATAAAGTCGAACACAAAGGTCTATTTGGCCTTCATTGACTTTACATGTGCATTTGATACCATCGACAGGCCACTTTTGTGGTTAAAACTACAAAGTTGGGGATGTCCGGTTGATCTAGTAGCAGCAATCCGGGATCTCCACTCTGAAACTTCAATAAAAATCCGTTTGGATCGTTCTGGAAATCTAACAGCACCAATCAAAACCTATAAAGGGGTGAAACAAGGCTGTCCCCTAGCTGCCGCTATATTCAGCTTATTTATATCGGACATAGGTTTATCGATCGATTCAGTAAGTTCTTTTCCACCAAAAGTAGCTAAATCACATCTAAGCTGGCTGTTATATGCGGATGACTTGGTCCTGATGGACGTAACACCTGTCGGCCTCCAGAGGAAACTGAATGCGGTTGACCAATATGTTGCAACTAACCATTTGGTGATAAACACAAAAAAATGTGAAATCCTGGTGGTAAAGAACCTGAACAGCCAGGGAGGGAAAAAATCGAAACAACTGAGATGGTTCCTAGGTCAGGACTCCATTCAGATAACCCAGAGCGTAAAATACCTCGGCATGTTAATAAATTCATCAGTCAACAATGGGCCATGGATTACTGAAATCAAAAGGAAATGCAAGCAATTGGCAAGTTAAGCTATCATCATGCAAAAGAAATTTGGGAACCAGTGCTAGCTTTTTACCAGCAAAAAGTAATCCCAGTCTTATTATATGGTGCTGAAAACGCTTTGGGTTGTACCCATGAAACATGGGCATCGCTGGAGAACTGTTTCTGGTCTAAGGTATTGGCTCTCCCAAGGGGAATTTTGACAGCATGTGTGAGATATGAACTGTCGCTCATATCGCTCCATGATAGGGTATGCTGGACCCTGGTGAGCTTGTTTCGCAAAACTCGCCATTGCGAGCAAATACTGCAATTCGACATCTTTCACGATCTGACACCAACAAATAACAGCATGGTGTCACTGTGGTCTAAGAGATGCGAAGAGATTCTGAGTGAATATGGAATCAGTTTGGACATACTTCATAATGACCCGAATGCCGCCAAACTAAAAATCTGGCGTGCGGATTGGGATCGAACTTGTACACAACGAGCTGCAGCAAAAATGATGAGTGAGGCGCCGCTCGAAACTCGGGCATTTAATTCTCCACAACGCTACATTGAGTTGTTTCCAGATCCTCAGGCACGAAGAGTTTTCATGATTCTGCGTCTAAACATATTTAAAACCAAAGAACGGTTGGCCTCATGGAAATGGAATAAAATCACAAATCCATTGTGTAGACTATGCACTAAAGACAAGGAAACCCTTAAGCATTTGGTGCTACTTTGCACGACACTTCGATCAGAAAGGACAATCCATCTGGGCCGTTGTGGCCTAAATTACCCCTCCCTTTGTGCCGACAATTGGTGGGCCAATATGTTTCGAGGATTGGACATGAAATTGATACTACCATTGACTCGTTTTTTAATGATAATTGAAAATCGTTTGAATTTATTGTTGGTTGATGAGTAATGAGGATAGTGATTAGACCGCACGGAAGAGCAAATGGGAAGGGTATTTCTAAAGGACTGTGATTCTTCGATGTGTTGTGTTTTGTGTTTTGTTTGTAAATATTTTAAAGGTTTGTGATAAACCGATAAAATTAAATAAAAAAAATAAAAAAAGAAGTTACAGTCCCTTTGTTTCCCCACCCCAGGTCTACAAGACGTCTTTGACCCTCGGGGAACCTGCGGGCTCAACTGCATACAGCCCGCAGGTTCTCCGAGGGTCAATTGTGTACTTTTAAAGCTGTCTTTACATATTTCTATGTTTAAAAAGATGGCTTAGAAAGTACACAATCCAAGCCATCTTTTATGAAGCGTTGTCGGAAAAGACATCTCGTACTTTGTCCGTCAGCAAAGCTTTATAAAAGATGGCTTGGATTGTGTACTTTTCAAGCCATCTCTTATAAACATAGAAATATGTTATGCATTTCTGGGTTCATAAAAGATGCTTGAAAAGTACACAAACTATATAGTAAGGTACGCACACGAATATATAAATGAACTATTTATATATTTGTGTGCGTAACTTACAACGATTTGCGTACTTTTCAAGCCACCTGAAAAGTACACAAACCATAGTAAGGTGCGCAAACAAATATGTGAATGCTTACATACATTTACATATTTGTTTGCATACCTTACTATGGTCATTTTCAGGCCACGCCCATCATGGAAGCCACGTCCCCAAATGAGCCCGCCACACCCCTCAATTTCTTACCCCACTTAAACCACTGGTCCCAACCGGGGAACACCCTACGTTTCCCCTCTGAGCCCAGCAGGGAAAGTAGAAAGAAGAAGAGAAGCAGTTCCAGCTATTAGGTTCCTGCCTGGGGCTGAAATATATTTGAACTGAGTCATACCAGGTTATGAGGGGTTATTGTACTCTCAGGAGGCGGAGGTGTGACAGGAAAAAATAACAGAAAGAGAAGAAGGGTTCCTAGATGGAGATTGGAGAACTCACAAAAAAGCACATGAACAGGGAATAGAGATGTGGTGTTAATGCATCACAGAACAATAGTAAGAGGTAAGGATGCGTAACTCTGTGGAGATATGAGCAGTGGTTACTGGCTCATTTCCATTGTAAACATGCTCTATAGTTAATCACGTGTCCCTCCAGGCAGGAGCGTTGCTGGGGGGGGGGCTAAGCGGGCTATAGCCCCTGATCTTTTGGTTGTAGCTCCGGATAGAATCTCAGGAGCTACCGCCAAAAGACTAGCTAGCCCCCAGTCCCAACAGTTCCGACATCAGTGTAGCCCCGGGTCTTTTCCAGACCTAGCAACTCCCCTGCCTCCAGGCGTACTGTTGTCACTAACGGCCCATGTACCATCACGACTATTGTGTGCATTGCCCTGCCACAAGCACCTGGAAGGCGTGCCCATCTGTGAAAGTGACTAACTCTTGATGCACACCAAGACTCATCACAACATCTTTGTGCTCTCCCGTGCATTCTCTTACTACCTTGCCCCCCACCCCTCTACCCTACACAAACACACAGCGATCTGGCGCAGTTATGTGACAGAGCCTTGACGCAGGTATTTGACAGACGGCATAGCAACAAATGGCAATAAACACATGTAGCCACCGTCCAACATGATGCCATGCATGGGAAAATGCAACCAAAAACAAAATAATACAATTAATTTGGGGAAGTCTGCGAACATTTTTGGATGCCTTCCAATAAGAGAAATCATATCTAGCTTTCTTGGGAGACGAAGTTGCAACGCATGCACTAAATAACTCCTGAAGCCTGGATCGCACTCTGAGAAGTGAGACGCTCCTCACGTGACACCGGAAGTACAGAGTCACAAGGCAGGCACCTGCTACTTGTGAATCACTCAGTGCCAGCAGCTGTGTACAGTCACTCTGCTAAAACATGAATACGGCTGTCCGGTCTCTTTGTCTTTCTTAACATGTCTTCAAACCCCTGACTGGGCGGGGCTAAAGGAAGTGTTCTGAATAGGAAGAGTACATGTTTTTTTTTATTTTATTTTTATCTCAAGCATGCCGAGTGCTCCTGCAAGTGTTATAGGGGTGTTTTGAACATGCTTTTGTATGGTTTTCTTTAACTTTCTTTAGTGCACAGCTCTTGAGAGTCCTGTGGCCATGCATTAGAAAGCCATGCAGTCCCGTTGTTCCCTTTTGATTTTGGCACTTTCAAGTCCCAGAATTCAAAGCAAAAACAGGACTGGGTGGTCTTTTCACGCATGGCCACGGTAAACCTTGAGAGCTCTGTTAGTGACAGTTAAGAATAAATATGTCTGTTGTGCCTCCACCCCCAGGGCACAGGGGTTCAGACTTGCCAGACTTGCTGGGGGTCAGCCAGCCGACAACTCATGAACAGGGGTCAGCCTGTTTGCCCATGATCACACGGGCTCATCAGGGCCTGGGGGTACCCAGGCCATTACAACACACAGCGGTGGAGTTGCCCAGCAGTGGCACCGGCATACAGTTGCAGAGTTTCCAGGCAGGGGCTCTGATGACATGGAGACATCAGGGGCAGCGTTGACCTCTGCCTGCCATGCAGCGTCAACCCAGCCCTGCAAGAAAGACATGGCAGGCAGGGAGTCCTTTGGTATCGACTTCCCTTTTATTGATGTAGTCACATGGTCACTGACAGGGACTCGTTGTCCATAAAGGCGTGGCAAACCACAATATCTAAACTTTTCTTGCCTTCACATTAACATAAATAATTAAATATTAAAATGATCACTGAAAGCACCACTAGGCCCATCATCCAGTCTGCCCGTTTCACTACCTGTGATAGCGCCTACAGACCAGGTTTACTATCATGGATTCTCCCTCTGTCCCCTAAATCTTACCTCTGTATATTTAGGTGGGAGAATCACGATGTTTCAGTTTGAAATTGTTGATATTTTCTAAGGTTTTCTGATGTCTCCCACCTAATGCTTATGCCAAAGCAATTTAACAGAAAAATACAAACCTCCCTCTTCTTGGTAAATCTGCCTCTTAAGTGTTCTCAAATGTTGGGCAGTAAGGTCACAAGTATGGAATTGTATGCCACAACTTATTTAGGTAAACCACAGTTGTGCTGTTGGCACTTAGGTTTCACTTTCCCTCCCTTGTCTAGGCCTTAGGCTCAAACTGTGTAGGACGACATCACATTCGGCCTTCTCCAGATCCCTGGAATGCTTCCTAAAGTCAATGAGTCCTGTTTCATTTGAATCATCATCATGTGCCTGCCTTGTGTGCAGCCTCAACAGATGTAAGGGCAATGCTTAAAACTGGAAGCTAGAGCCAGCTCTATGAAAAAGGCTAAGTTGGCCTGTCTCTGACTAACCAGGGAACTCCACTAATATAGCTTAGCCGCTGTTCATGTCCAAAAACCTTGCTGTCCCAAAAGTCAGCTCTCTTATGGAAATGGCGGAACAGCACAGTGCCCCCCCCTGATTTCTTCTCCCTGGTCTTATCAATTTCACATCTGTACAGAAAATATAACTGGAAAGACAAAGGATATTTTCCGGAGTATCTACTCGTGGAAGAGAAACGTACTGTTGCCCTGTGTTGGGATAACTGGGAACTCTGGATCTCTGCGTACAGATATGGGATTAGGACGGGCACCCTTGTCCTCTGCTTCTGTGACCAAAGATGAAGGTTGTCTCCAACAAGGATTCTCTAGATTTTCCAAAGATTTGACTTTGGAACATGTTTACCACAAACAGCTGATAGTGGCCAGAAAACAGTTTTTTAAGTGATAAGAATTTGCTTTTCTATGTATGTCCCTAATAAGACAAATCATTCTTTCTGCATGAGATGTAAACTTACTAGTTTACTAATCTAGAAAATCAGAGTGCCGCCCCAACCCCTTTTAAAAGTCCCATCAATAGAGGGGGGTGTTCGAGAGCCGAATCTAGATGGACGTATCTTTTTGTGGCTCTGCTACGTTGACAAGGGCCACAGTGAAATCCAGCATCCCAGCTGTGCTAATCCTTGTAAGCACCTTGAGCTTGTCGTTTTGAGACCCCTGGATCCTGGAGAGCTTGATCCTGGCCTGCTTGCTGCCGTTCTTACACATCTTCCGGCTTGGTAATCTGATCCCTCTGGCGTGGGATAGGGCCTTTGTAATATACGCCCCGTGAGCTGCTCCGGCGCCTGGAAGACAACTGGTAGGAGTGCACCATTTGTGGAGGAGACGGTACGCTGAACCCCTATACACCAAGATTCCACTGGGTGGACGGTTTGGTGTCCTGATCCCCCTCTTTTATCCTTGCTGTTCCCTTTCAGCCAAGAGGAGCCAAGGTTTCTAGCCGGAGGCTCCGAACTGCTGCAGCTCCTCTATTGCTCCTTTCCTCATGGCCTTGCAGGGGCAGATCATTTGCGTCAGGGATGGTGGAGATCGACGGCCCTAGCACCCTGATGCCAGTAGCGACATTGGCGGGCCTCAGGCTTTGAATTTAGGACACTCCTGAGGCCTAAGACTACTTTGTTCCCAGCTGTGGATGGTACAATCATTTTTTTCTTTTTTCCCCACATTCTTATGACCTGGAGATTGGTAACGTTCCAACCTGCTGCCTTTCTGTGGGTGCCTGAGAGATAGAAACTGGTGGTCACAGGGAGATTTACTCTCCTTGTTGTGATGAATCCTGCGGAGTGCTTACAAAGATCTTACCTAGAGTCTCCTCCCAGGTGGCCAGTGGAAGGCAGCCGCTACCTAATCCTGACCCTGGGGTTGGTATTAGCCAGGAGGATCACCTGGGAGGAGAAGGGCTCCAAGGGAATAGGAGGACTCTCTTGGGAGAGATGGGCTTGTTGTCAGAGTGAGATTTCCTTTCCCAAAATCATCCATTTTATTGGTTGTGAAGACTGTCATAATCAGCATAAGAAACTGAATCAATCATTTATCTAGAGTAAGACTTCCTTTCACAAAGTTGCCCACATTTATGCTAGTGAAAACTCTTGTAATCAACAAGAGAACGACGGATGTGGACACCAGAACATTATTACCCTAATTTCTGATGAAGCCAACTCTCCTTTAAATTCGAACCAACCATTGAGTCCTCTTCAAACTCTTTGTGAAAGTTTAATTAACAATAAGAGTGAAGTGAGTAAAGTTGAAGACAATATTAAGAACAAAAGAAATAATCTAAACATTAGGGACTTCAAGTCCCACAATGCTCAACATACTGGGATGAGGAAGAGGGACTCGGAGGCACTAAATTCCGAGATGCAGTCTAGTGGTTCTATTGACCCACACCTGAGCGGCACTTTTGAATATTTAAGGTCCCCTCAGGTGCAGGCCATTAGAAGTAGGAGGTGATGTGTTTGCAGAGAGCCAGCAGTGGCAGCAGAAGAAGAAGGGAAACTGAGCCGCCACTATCTTTAGAGCGGATGACGGTCGTGATAGGGTCTCCTATGCTGAGGGCCTTGAATGCAGAAGATGTGCAGTGGGAAGGATTATTTTAAAAAGCTTTCCCCTGGAGAGAGAGGCTCTCTTTATTGTAAGCTGTGCTCCGGTGGCTGGCAAGCACCGGAGTGTTGTAGGAGCAAGAAATGCTCCTTTGCCGACCGGTGCTGGCAGCAGGAAGTAAACCATAGCAGTCTGCTGTGCAGAAGGCCGCAGAAGAAGCAAAAGGAACTGTGGCAGCGGAGAATGCAGACGCGTCTGCAGAAAACGGTTAGTTCACCAGTGTTGGGTAACCCGAGTACACTCCATAATCGTCTGCTGCCCATTAACAATGCTTTTGAATACCAAACTGATAAAAAGAAGTTGAAGTGGCATAATAAGAACTTTATGAACAGAAAAGAAGGGTTATAATTGTCAGTATGAAGACCAACGTTAGTGCCAAAGTAAAAAGAGAGCAATATTGAAACTAGTTAACACTAACCATCATTGCCAAAGCCAAGAGAGAACAAGGTATCATTGCCAAAGCCATAAGAGGGCATGTTTGAATCAAGTTAACAATAACCATCATTGCAAAGGCCAAGTGAGGGCAATACTGAAGCAAGCTAATTGTAACGCTTATTGCCAGAGTGAGGAAGAGTGAATAATTGAAAAAGACCTCAGCATGCACTGGCTAAGCAAAAAAAGAGCAAATGGAATAAAGAGACGTTGTCAGTTTTTGGTTTGTGTAAAAGTGGGAAAACAAGAGTAGCAGGAGAGAAGATCTCCTGAGAGAAAGCATTCAGGAGGAAATGAGCCTAACCTCCATTGCATTTGGCAATCACAAGAGTGGAACAAACAGCACCAATGGGTATCATGTCTTCCCAGAAGAAGTAGTACATTTTGATGTTGTTGAAAGTCAAAGACTTACCCACATGAATTGAAGTGGTCCTGGCAGGTGAATGGACCAGGAAGAAATTATCAAAGTACTGTATTATGGTTAAAGGTTGTGAAGAAGAGGTGGCAAAGACCACTAAAGTGTTTCATGAACTATTGTGTAATCATCCTGCCAAACCATTATTGTTGCTACAAATGTATTGTAGAAGGGTTTTGTTGAACTTGTTTGATATAAGTGGATGGATAAAGACTTGTCTTTTAATTGAATTGTTGGTTGAAGTGCAAGTGAAAGACTTTTGGAGCAAGAAGAATTTATAATCAGGACTTGGTTACAAACCGAAAGGTTCCTAGTTGAACTTTTGATTGAAAATCCGGCTTTGAATCTGAGGATGGGGATCCAACCCAGGTTACAAGGATATACAGTTATTAGGTTTATATCAAACATAACTGTTATTTCTGTTATATTTGAATTGCCATATATTCCATCAATGAATTTGATGTATTTATACGTGTGACGGACAGATTTGTTTTTGTTAGAGTGTTTCCTTTAGTTTATTTTTATAGGCAGGGAAATCCTCTTTAGGTTACGGATAGTGAGGCGTTAATAAAAGGGCATTTTATGAAAAAAGTTGTCCTCCTTGTGTTTCTGACCCCTCACATTGTCTTATTGGAAATCTTTGGGAGAGCGTCTCTGGATGTGGCTCTGGTGCCGCTGGGTGACAATTGGTTTGGGGATGATAACCTGAACTTAAGGCTCGTGAGATTCCCAACATTTTACAGATTTGCTTCCAATACCTGGAGGTATATTGTGACCTTCTATCAGAAATGATAACTTCTGGTAATCCATGCCTGGTAAATATCTTATCAATGAACTTTCGTGCCATTTGTGCAGCGGACGGTAGTCCCTCGAGAGGCTCAAAATGAGCCATCTTAGTAAAAGTATCAATTGTCATCATAATGGCAGAATGTCCTTTAGATAGAGGCAGGTCCACTATAAAATCGGTAGAAATGATCTGCCAAGGCCGAGAGGGTAATGTCATTCTTACTAACTTCCCTAAAGGATATTGACGGGGTCTCTTAGTCTGCAAACACTTAGGACAGGAATCGACGTATAGTCGCACGTCGTTTCTTAATGATGGCCACCAGAAGTAATGAGAAATCAGTTCGTAGGTGGTATATCGTCCTCGATATCCTGAAGACTTAGAGTCATGACACCACTTTAGAACTTCCTTTTGAAGTATCCTCGTTGGTACAAAATCCTGTTGGTCATGAAAATAACAGCCATCCTTCAAAATCATCTCTTTTTGTTGAGCCAGGGAAAGTTTTTTCAGTGACGATGGCCCGATTGTTGTTCTAGGCGATTCCAGAATTGGAGAGGTTTAGTAATCTTCAAAGTGGAACATGAAAACACAGGTTCAGATCGGAAAGGACTCAAGGGTGTGGGATCCTTTCTTGATAGGGCATCTGCCTGCAGGTTACTCTTCCCAGGAATAAAGGAGAAGATCATTCGAAAAGGGGAGAAAATGTGGGCCCAGCGAGCCTGTCTGCTATTGCAGGTCTGTGCATATTGTAGGATTCGTAGGTTATGATGGTCAGTTCTAACTTCGACCGGGATAATGGCCCATAGCAACAAGTGTCTCCATTCTTCAAATGCTCTTTTGATGGCCAATAGTTCTTTCTCCAATACCGTGTAGTTCCATTCCGAAGGAGATAAGGTTTTGGACAGATAAGCAATGGGCCGTTCTTGACCCTGAGCATCCTTTTGTAATAGGACTGCTCCTAAAGCATGTTGAGAGGCATCAGTTTCAAGAATGAATCCCTGATTTTGATCAGGGGTCTTTAATATAGGAGCAGTAGTGTATCAGGTTTTCAATTCTTGAAAAGATTCTTGAGTACCGGAGGTCCAGGTGTACGGAACTCCTTTCTTCAGCAGGTTTGTTAAAGGCAATGTAAGAGAGGAAAAGTTGGGGATAAAGCTCCTGTAAAAATTAGAGAAACCTACAAATCTCTGGATCTCTTTACAGTTAGTAGGTACCGGCCAATCTTTGACCATCTAGAAATTCCTTTACCCGATGAGGGTTTCCATCAAACTGGCCTCCGGGTAAAACCCCAGGAGGAACCTCCGAGCATCGAGGAATCCTACCACCGGCTCCCTGTTGTGCAGCCTGCTGTTGAGCCGCTTGTAGCTGAGCGGCTTGCTGTTGTGCATTCTGTTGTTGGGCAGCTTGCTGTTTTGCCGCCTGTTGCTGATTTTGTAACAGTGCTGCATTCTCTTGTTTGAGAGTTTGTACTTCTGGTGTTAGAGATTGGACTGCAGCTATAAGCTGCTGAATTTGTTGATCCATCCTATCCTACATGTGAACCTAAGACTGTTTTAACCCAGTAAAAACGACCTGTTACAATTCTCTTCTTTTTTAGGCGTTGCTATCTGTAATAACTAGTAATATCTTCGTCTTGCCAAGGTTCAAACACAATCCAGATTCACGCACCTGTATTCTTCTCCTGCGCAGACTCTTCGAAACCAGAGGAGAATGTGGAAATACCTGAAAATCCCTCCGCTGGCCCGAACCAAAGGCTTCGGCCCGCGGTGAGACCTCCAGGGAAAACCCCCGAAAGGGGAAAAACCCTGTGCAGGGAAGAGCAGCTAGAGTTCGATGATTCCAGTCAAACTCCTTCTTCCTCTGATCCGAAGGGCTCTGTTCTCCAGTAGGACTGGTTGGTAAGTGCTAAGTAAGAGTCAAAGAACAAGGTGAAAAGTGAGTAATAGAATGTACTAAAGAGGACTGTTTTTCCCCCGACGTTAAAGGAATAGCGGTGGTTTAAACTAGGACTCGTAGCTTACCCTGAATGCTACTCAAAATGCTCCAAACGACAGAGGAAGTGGTCAGGGAAAGGGATGCAAGAAGAAATATGGCACCAGACTGCAACTAAGAAATAAGGAACCAATAGCTTCAAGATACAACATAAAGGAAAGGCAGAGAAATGAAACTCTATCAGGATCAGTAAGAAACACTTGTTACCCTTAGAGAGAGAACGAGGTAAGACATTGTAGGTCCAGAAGTCTGCCGGGACGGGAAATGAAGAGGACACTATTCCCCTAGCTGGGACGTAGCTCTGACTGCTGGAAGCATAAAGAAAAAGGAGAATCAGAACGAAATGTCTCAACGGCCCTGAATACTAAGAGAGAGAACTCCCAGAGGCACCTACCCGATTACAGTGCACTGAGTGTCAGACGCGGCGTCTCTATGACGCGGAGCAAGTGAAAGGGAAAACAGCCGGGATAGATCTTGAGTTCTCCCGGGATTGGACTAAGGAGAGAATTGAAAAGAATCCACAATAGATGAGGGCTAGAAATTCAGAATCCCTGCCTATTCCCCAAGTGTTCTGAAAAGTAATTCAGGAAGAATAGAGACAAACTCATGGAGCGTGGCTGGAGAGTAGCAACACATTGAGGGACGTTCTGTGTATCCAGATAAGCGTTGAGCGTGACGGGGGCGGGACTCCCGGCACGTCACTGGGCATCAGGAACGCTGGACTGCTGCGGTCAGACTGAGCCTCCTCCATGTTGTAGGGAGCAGTTTCCGTGTTATACTCGTGTTGTGCTCTTGGATAAATTCTATTTATCACACATTGGCGGATCAGCCCGAGGATCACGCCACCAGCTCGATGGTTACTACTCAGGGGATGCCCTTGGACCTTTCAGTCATCCTGTCTCAGATGAAGGCTGGGTTTGAATCGGTCAACTCAAAGTTGGACAATTTGGTTTATAAAAAAAGTTGACAGCCTGCAGCAGAGAATTGAGAAGTAGAGCGGACATATCTCGGAGGTGGAGCACTGACCAAGGGTTCTTGAAGACAGCCGTGTGGAAATGAGCCACACTATTCGACAGCTTCAGAATACTGTGAAAGGCATTCAAGCAAAAAATTAAGATTTGGAGAAACAATGTGGTCAATGTGTATGATCCCAACAAAGATGATCATCAGTTTCATAGATCCCTTTTTGAAAGATGTATGAAATACGTTGAGTCTTGTATTATTTGGGCGGGAGACATTAAAACTGTCCTTTGCACGTATCTTGATAGATCCACCACCACCCGAAGACAACACTCTTACTCGGCTCAGGAAATAACAAACGTTATGGATTCATTGAGTCTAGTAGATACTTGGAGAACAGTTCATCCAGACATTACTGAATATTCTTTGTATTCGTCTGTACATGACAGTTGGTCCAGGATAGACTACATATGTGTTCCCGGGTTCACTACTCCACAATACTATAACCTGTGATATATATCCTAGGACCCTCTTGGACCATTTGCCTCTGACCTCGTCCTTCAATTTACTGGTATTCTCCCCCAACGGCCACCTTGGAGATTTAAGACACACCCTCTTATAGTTATAGCCTATAAATCGGAGGTGGAGAAAGCTATAGTTGAATTTTTTGCTATTAACATTGGCTCGGTCCTCTCCAAGTTCACGATCTCTGAGGCTTTTATTAGGAGTCTTTCCATTGGACTGCATCTGGTGTTCTCAAGTCTATCGGGGGAACCTTATCTGGATTAGAAAGTGAGATAGGAGCTCTGGAGAAAGAACGTCAGATAATGGAAAGTACAGATCTTTTGCTCTGCCTGAAAACTAAGCTTGACGAATTCTGTGACCTTGCGGACTGAGAAGTGACATTTAACATTAGGCCTACGAAAGCTAGGATGTATGGGGAGGCTGGACGGCTGGGACATTTTCTGTCTCATATCCTGAAACGTGAGCAGAACCGCACTGAGATTCCTGTCATAAGAAACGCTAGGGATACTGAGTGCTCTCCATGAGTTTTATGGAAATCTATATGCCCCGCATACGCGCAGCTTGCCTCGTGTGACTGAAGAAAATTTAGCAGACCTCCCACTTCCAACATGCGTCGAAAGCCCTGGGTTCAGACAGCCTTACTGCAGAGTTCTATAAATAATTTGTTCCCCTTTTGTCTACACATCTACTGGATGTGTGGAATGAATCACTGGCGTCAGGTACATTGTTTACTACTATGGGAAAAGCAGTCATTACAGTAATAATGAAGCCCAATAAATATATTGATACTAAAATATTTGCCCAAATATTGGCTGATAGATTAATGACCAGGTTGCCCCGGTGGTCGGTCAAAAGGCCGAAAAAAAAATCTCGAATAACAAAAATCTCGAAAAAAAAGGCCAAAAAAAATATCGATTTTTTTTTTATTTTTATATATCTGTATTTTTTGGGTCAGGTAAGTAAAAAAAAAAGGGTTAAAATAACAAAAAAATAGAAAAAAATGGGGGTTAGGGGGAACCCCCCATTTCGAAAAAAAAACGTCATAAAAACAAATTTGATATTTTTTTTTTCGGCCTTTTTTTTCGAGATTTTTTTTGGGAGATTTATAAATTCGGTATTATGACTATAAACCGGTTGCCCCGTTGATACACCCAGATCAATACAGGTTTTTGTCAGGCGATCGACTGCTTTAAACCTCCGCAGACTTTTTCGCATTTAGGGCCCAACTGGATCCTGAAGCATTATTGGATGCTGAAAAAACGTGTGATTTGCTTTCTTGGTAATTTCTATTCACTGCATTGGAATAGGGAGATATTTTCCACAAGCCGCCTGACTCCTCTTCTCTGGTCCAACAGCCAAAGTATCACTCATTAATAGACAATTGCAATGGATATTACTGATTAGGGGTACTAGACAGGGGTACCCCCTCTTTCCTCTCCTTTTTCACTCCGCTCTTTACAACTAATCCAAAACAGGACTGCGAGATTTGTCCTTGGCCTGGCTCAAGCCCTCGGATTGTATCTCTCCAGCTCTGAAATCCCTCCATTGGCTCCCTGTGGATGCAAGGATTACATTTAAAACCCTCTGCATTGTCCACAAGGCCTTCTGGGTCCTGGGTCCAAAATACCTTCAACTTTCCCTCCGTAAATACCTCCCCTCTCGAGCCCTTCGCTCCTCTACTTCTAACTACCTCTGGGACAGTCGTTTTTCAAAGAGACGTGCTGGGGGGAGATCTCTGTCTTCGGCTGGGGCCTCCCTTTGGAACAGCCTCCCTGCCAACTTGAAACATGAGGAGAACCATCTCCGGTTCTGGAAGCACCTCAAGATCTTCCTCTTCGGCTCTGCCTTTTCCCTCTTCTGCCCTGCTGGTCTGTTTCTCTCAGCACCGTGCACCTGGCCACCCTCTGTCCTTTGGGCCCAAGTGCCTGCTCACCCTGCCACCCTCCTGCACTGCCCCAGGGCCACCACTTGCACTGGAGCATGTATCTGTACACACACAGTCCCCCACCCATTTTTCTTATGCACTTATCAGATATACCCTATCTGACTAACCTAGCACTTGCCACTTGCTGGCTGCACTATGACTGTTTGTCAATTTATCTATTTATTTATTTTACTTATTAATATTTATTCTGTTCTCTCGTCTGTTCTGCACTTTTTTTACTTCTCCCCCACCTCCATGCATTTTCACCCTTTTACCTATTCCATGCACCTGTGCGTTCTTAATGTTACTGGGCCGAGTAAGATCGCTTTTTTGTTGTTGTTCTCCCCTGTTCGCCTCCCTTTGCCTGGTCGCGTTCTGAATCACTTGTGTATGAGCGTGATATAAATGAAATATAATTTCATTTCATTTAATATAATTTTTGCAGTTGCGGTACAACCAGTCCTCCCGCATTCAGAAGTTCCACATAGATAGAGGTCTGGCCCTTTGAGGCCAGAGGGAAATTATTTCACTCTATGCAGATGATCTCTTACTGTATGTAAATGATCTGGGGGTCAATCTTGTGCTGATTACTTCTGAGGTGATACATTTTGGGCAACTCTCGAGACTTGGGATAAACTGGGCTAAATAATTATTTTTCCCCCTGACTGCTGCAACAATTGAACCTGCTCATATAGGCGATAATAAATGGGAACCTGATTCATTGAACTATTTGGGAGGCAATGTTAGTAGACCGTGTGAGACTTTGCTTGGTCTGATCTACGGATACACTGTTTGTATGATATGTACCTGAACTGTCTGTTTGTATCCAAAGCCCAGTTTGTAGATAAAGTAGGGGATAATTTTAATATGGTCCTTCAATATTATCGCATGCGTGCTGCGTTTAAGCCGTGGTCTCCGCATTTCCTGAGTGAACCGCCACATACACCAATCCTCAAATTGATTGTTTTGGCTCCTGGGTCCCACTGTCATGTTTCTGCACTCTACAGATTGGTGCAGCAAGAAACCCCCCGCCCCCACCTGGTAAACCCCAAAAGCAAACTCAATTGGGAGCGAGACCTGCAGCTATCATTGGATGATCCGGAGTGGTCGTCTGTTTGTGAATACACACAATTGATATCTCTTCATACAAACTAGAAATGTATCCAGTATAAGATCCTACAGCAGACTTATTTTACCCCTGTGCATCAAAAAAGATTTGACCCATCACATAAGCGTCACTGCCCTAAGTGCCACTCGGAAGATGCAGATTTCTTCCACTTGATCTGGGCATGTCCAAGAGTATTGGCATTCTGGGAAGAGATTATTTCTATTACTTCTCTGATGCTATACATTACAATCCTACTAGACCCTTTGACCTGCCTTTTTGGGTGGATCGTTGATGTAACCAAATTGAGTTGGAAACTTATGTCAATTTGTTTTATATTTGCTAAAAGTTGTATTGTTAAGATGTGGATTCATCCTTCCACTCCAACGGTCCATATTTGGCTGAGAAACTTGACTCGGGCTAACGACATGGAATCAGCTTTCAGGGAGTTGTCGACGGGTACCACCTGCCTGACTGTTTTTTGGGAGCCATTTCGGCAGCACCTGATGAGTCGTTCATCTGATTCCGATTGACCACAAAGAGTCGTATATGGGGAGTGTAATATGCTAATATGCTGGTGGGAGGGAATGTTGTAATAATGTATGCCTTTTTCCTTGTTTTCTTTGCTTATTTCTGTGCTTTGCTAACCTGCTCGATTTCTTTACTGTATTTTGGGCAGTTTGGAAACAGGGATTTATTTATTTATTTATTGGATATTTGTAAGGCGCCTATACAACAAATGGTATTTCAAGGCACCACAAGACAAAAAAAGGGGGGGGGAACAAGCGAGAAAGATAACAATAATGGTGTTACTAGGTCTTGTGACATTCGGATCGTGCAAGTGCCATAACAATTTCTGCACAAGTGTGAAAGTGCTAAGGTGGGAAGGGAAGTGCAGGGAAAGAGGAGAGAGTGCAAGTGAAGGGGGTTGGAATAGAGGGGAGGAAGCGGGCCACAGGGGCTAGGCGAGTGCTCATAAATGCCAGAAGGGAAAGTTCCAGGGATAGCATGGGGTGAGGGTCCAACATACATGCTAAGTGCAAGAAGGGGGGGTGCACTGGGTGGTGGGGTGGGGCTGGAAACCTGTTAAACACAGAGGGTACCAGGCAGCCAGTCACTGCGGCAGATGGGGGTGTTAGCAGGGGAGGGGGAGAGGGAAGGAAGAACAGAAAAGGAGGGTCTTGTGGAGCTTCTGGAACTTAAGGAGATCCACCTCAAGCCTGAGAGGGGCAGGGAGACCATTCCAGAGCGAGGCTCCTGTTGAGGAGAGAGATCTACTCCCCACTCTCTGCTTAGAGAAGTGTCTGATCTGGAGAGAGTTGAAGCTAGAAGACCAAAGGGCTCTAGCAGGGAGGCATTTAGGGAGAGAGAGGTGGATGTAGCAGGGTCTCAGGCCACAGAAGGCCTGGTGGATGATGCAGAGGATCTTGAACTTGATCCTAGCAGCAACCGGGAGCCTGTGGAGAGATTTTAGGGCTGGAGAGATGTAGTCCCTGGACTTTAGGCCAAGAATAAGTCTTGCAGTACTATTCTGGATTAGTTGAAGGGGGCAAAGGGAGGATGAAGGAAGATTGAGGAAGAGGCTGTTGCAGTAGTCCAGCCTAGAGAGGACCATAGCTCTGGAGACATTGAGTTTCTGTGGGAAGGTCAGGAAAGGGAGAATGCCTCTGAGGAGGTGCAGCTGAATGGTCTTGTTGGCAAGGTCTGCGATGTGAGGGGAGAAGGAGAGAGAGGAGTGAAAGATGACAACAAGGTTTTTTTGCCTCACAAGAAGGTGAGGGGAGGGGAACCAACGAGGACAGCCAAAGGGTAGGACGGAAGGAGGGAGCTGGGGTCCCAATTAGAAGGATCTCAGACTTACTGGCATTATGGCAGAGATCATTGGCAGCACACCATGCCTGAATAGCAGTCAAAGAGCCAGGGATAAGAAAGGAGGAAGAGGAGGCAGTAGAGGGAATATTGAAGGAGAGCAGCGTGTCATCTGCATAACACAAAGTGAGGAGAGAAGGAGGAGACCAGGTGGGCCAGAGGGGCAAGGTAGATGTTGGTGAGCCATGGTGAGAGGATGGAGCCCTGAGGGATGCCGCAGGTGGAGAGTGTGATAGGAGAGAGAAACGGGCACAGTTGAACCTGGGAAGGTCAGTCAGAGAGGAAAAAGGTCAACCAGTCCAGTGCCAGGCCTGGGTGTCACAGAGCCAATTTGTCAGGGTGGCATGGTTGACAATGCTGAAGGCAGAGGAGAGATCCAGAAGGATAAGAACGGATGTTCAGTAGAGCAGTCTCAGTGCCTCTGGCTGCTCTGAAAACAGACTGGTGGTCGTGGAGACAACCAACCGATTTAGTGTGTTGGATCAGTTGGGAAATGACCAGCTTCTCCAGGATTTTGGCCAGGAAGGGGGTAATGGAGATAGGATGGCAGTTAGCTGGGCAGGGTGGGACGGTGGAGGGCTTTTTGAGGGGAGGATGCACAAGGGAGGGCTTGCCGGAAGGAGCCAGTGGAAAAGGAGTGGTTACAGAAATCAACAAAGGCTGGTGCATGGGAGGAAATGTTGTCTTTGAGAGTTCAGGAGGAGCAGGGGAGTACCTGTTTAGAGGAGACTTTCATAGAGAGGACTTGTTTAGAGACCTCATCTGGTGCTATGGGCGAGAAAGAGGAGAGTAGGAGGGAAGGAAAGAGGGGGCCCAAGGGAGGCATGAGAGCTGGGGAAGAAGGAGGGAGGGGAGTAGAGGAGAGTGAGGACAGGATGTCCTGAGTTTTGGTTAAGAAGTGCAAGGCCAGTGAAGTACAGAGGGTCAGGGATGGCAGGGGAGAAGTGGCGACTGCAGAAGGATTGGTGAATTACAGTTCGAACCTGTTGTTAGAGGCCCCAGAGATGAAGGCTTGGATATGGGCCCTCTTCTTTGAGCGGATGGAGAGTCTGTATTGCCTTTGAAACAGGCGGCAGGCCAGTCTGTCAGAGGATGTACCTGATGCCCGCCACTTCCACTCAGCAACTCTGCACTTGCGTTTCAGAGAGCCTAGGTCGGAGTCACACCAGGGGCCTCATTACGAGGAAGGCAGGAAGGGGTTAACGGCGCAGGTTAACTTGGAACTAACAAATGCACTTTCTGCTCTTATCTATCCCCATTTTCTTCCTGCAGAGCTACTAACCACTATACAACCACTGTTGGTGGTAAAACACATTAAGAAGCAACACTGTTTTGAAATATATGTATGCTGTTATTGTGAAGCAGCAATAAGGAATGCTATGTTTACCAAGAAAGATATTGCATTGAAGCGCTTGAATTTAATGTGTTTGGAATGTACTAAATACGCCACAATTATAACTGTGTTACTTTGATACAATATTGTGCCTTGAGAAAGCCTGGGTATGAGTGAAACAATTGCACGTGCCTCCAAATGGAGAATGCTGGCAGTACTAATTCATCTGGTCTTAAACCGATAAACTAAACGAAACCCAACATTTGAGTATATAATATTTGGATCTATGAAGACCTATGCACACACTACAAACCTACCATAGCCGTACACCCTAGGTTTACTGATAGCACACTGCAATTTGGAGTAAGGACCCAAAAGAACGTTTTTTTTGTACACAAAGGAGTGCTAATGCTCCTCTTCTGATACATGGGAGTCTGAAGGTAGCTGATGGAGTGTTCACCATGAAACCCTCAAGTCTCCATCGATTGAGGCAGTGAAAAAACTGCCCTGTTTTATTGGTTTAGTTAATTTATGTTTCTATAGTGACAGCTGCAATCTTTTAGGCACGTCAAGGCACTTTGGCCTGGTCAAAATATAAAACAAATCATACATCTTTAATCTCCTGCCCCTATAAACCCATGCACAGGTGCCCCAGAGGGATTGCAGCTGGACTGCCCATTCCCCAATACTGGGAATAGAAGTCCCAGTACTCAAGATTCCCAACACCATTTGTTTTAGTGATTCTTAAGGGAGGCGCAAGACAGGAGTGGGGTATCGCATTGGTTACCCATCAGTCACCATATTGCAGGCAGAATTCGTGGAAGTGCTTAACCTGGAAGGCAGCCACCATTAGCTACCAATGCAAAATGTAGATCTGATCCCTACGTTGGACAAGGAAAAGAGTTCCTACCTTCAGCCGGCACCTCCATGATGACTATTATAAAACTCAATTCCTGCACTCTTAGATGTGGAAAGAAAAGTAGTCCCAAACATAGGGGTTTGGAAGAGGACACACCTAAAGGTAGCACCGGCATGCCAGTGGACGAGTCAATTTAAAGACATGGTAGCCTTTACAGGTGCTTGTATATGCATAACCAGAGGTGGAGCTTTTAGTTGTACTGGTTTGCTTAGAAGACAGATGATGCTGACACGGGCTTTGCACTGCAAGAGCACTTTATTCAGGCTTGCTGTTCTGCTGCTTCCTTTGTATGCTTTGAGCAGGGCAGAGCCAGGGTTCCTGTAGATCCGGAATTCCAGTAATTAGAGGTGAGTTGTGTGGGGTAATTGTGAGTGTCCTAAAAATAGCCAGTGAGGCAAGATTATTTGATCACCTCTTTAAGTGATTGACTAGGAACCACATGCCCCATTCCACAAGGCTGGTGAAAAGTAGAGAAGGGCTACCAACATTTCTCTCTGCATCCTCTCTACTCTGGCCTAGTTGGACTGGAACTATTCCTCCACGGCATGAGCCCGGCTGGGGTTATAAAACCAAAATGTGTCTCACACATCTGGTCAGTTGCAGTGGATATTAGAACAAGCAGGACAAGCACTTGTCTTGGCTCCACTTTAAGGTGAGGACCTCCTTACTGACTTCATTAGCTTGCAGAGCGTCTTGCACACACCCCTGTAAAATGTTGCTTCACTGCATAGCAACCACTTGTTCTCATTGCTCTACTCTGAACAAGACTGCTCCCATCTATTACGTCATTAAGGGTAGAATACCAGGATATGGATAAGTACCTGTGTTGCCTGTGATTCGAAGAAATTCCAAATAGCTGTCTGGCCAGCTTCTGCAGGGACCCACAGCACTTGTCATTTCATCTGTCGACCATACGTATGGAAAAAAACACCCGAACTACAGTACTGATAATCATGGAATGTTGTTTTATCAGGTACCTTTTTTCCTGGCTCATGGCAGGTATTTGCAAGTCCATGCTATCTCACTCCTGGAACTCTAATGCATTTTCCTTGATGCTTTCCCTGTTCCCTTTGGAACCTCTGGAATCTGAGGTGCTCTACTCAAAATTCCTTCCAAGTGTCAGTGTAGCAATGACCCCAAATCTACACCAGTTTTAGAACCCGTCAATACCCCTTTCTATATTTCTTTATGAAGTCTCAGAAAGGCCCTAATCCACTCGTCCAGACATTCACAATATTGTGGTCTAGCATCAGCTGGCTGTGCTTGCACTTCTTGTGTCTGGTGTTCTTTTTGGATCTCTCTATTAAATGTTTTTTAAGTTGCAAGGTGTTCTCAGTGATAGTATGACCAGTTATGCCAGCTGTATTCATTGCTCCCTTGACATAGGTCACCCTATCGGATAATGGGTAAAAAGTGATATCCCGAGTACTTGTTTGACGTTAATGGACTTAAACAGTTGTCTTCATTGATTTGATTTGATTTGATTTTAGGTTTATATCGTGCACGTTCACGAGGAACCAAGCAAAGACTGCATCTATGCGCAGATGTTCAAATCAGGGATAAAGCACGAAACTATAAAGGAGCACATTTATTGAAACAGAAAATGTTTCAACTTTTTTCAGAAAAAGAGTCAAAGATGCTGTCTTCCGAAGTTCAACCTGAGTTCCAGAGGCGAGGGCCTCTGATGGAAAAACATTTATCTCCCTGAAACACAAAGTGGGAGAAAGGAATATTCAACAGATTTTATTCTGTAGATCGAGGGGAGTGCAAGGGATGATAGAGACTGATTTTAGAAAGCAGATAGCTAGGAGCAGTGCAGTGGATACATTTGAATATTGAACAGAGGGACCTGAACTCAATCCTCTTTTTGACCGGCAACCAGTGGAGCTTGCTACGATGCAGAGAAACAGATGCAGATCTGGAAAGATTGTGGATAAGCCTAACTGGAGCATTCTGGGCAACCTGAAGGTGCTGTAACTGACCAGCTGGAATGCCAAGAAGAAGGGTGCTGCAGTATTCAAGTCCAGAGTTAACCATTGTCCCCACAACTACAGAACGATTGGATTCAGCAGTGAGTGACAATATGGGTTTCAAAAGTCTGAATTGGTAGTACATAGATCTGACAATTTCGGTAACATGAGCATTACAGGGTAAGGATACCTGCCATATACAACCTACAATTTTTTAAAATCTTAAATGAAAACGAGGCGGGAACGTCAAAAAAGGCAGTACATGAGGTCCTGGAATGGAAATCCATCAATGGGTTTTTTGGACCGAAACCAATAACCTTGGTTCTGGAGGGATTGAGTTGGAGCTTATTTTCAAGCATCCAACTTTTTGTGGGTTTAAGTTTTTGAGTCAGTGTTTCAATATCATCCACTTTAGCTGGACTAAATGTAAAGTTGGGAAATGCTGAAGAAAGCAAAGGTGTGGATTCTAATTTGTGTGTTGAAATTTGAGTTAACACCATATGTCTTGCCCTGCAGAAATAATAAGCGTATATGTTTTTAACTGATCATTGGCTTTGAAGTCACATGTCATGGTAAATTAGCGAGTAGGTGGCGTAGTGGCAAGCATTGGTGTGAGTGTTGTCCATGACCATCTTCCTAGCATGATATCTACTGGATATATATCTGCTGAGCCAGGTGGTGAATTATCATATTTGCACAACAAGGAACATAGTGCTTGATTTAAGGACACCTCACTTGCTTCACAGTGATGGCACTCATAACATTTCTTAAAGGTAGTTGCCATGTGCCTATCAAACCATGCAAACCTTTTTCGGTTGATTGGAGGACTATTATGAATTTTGAGTCTCACCCATCCACCAAGATGAGAATAAGTCACCTAAAAGTGGGATGCGTGGCTCGTATTTTTCAAAGATAAGTGTACCACAAGGGGCAACCTTGAATATTCATATTCATCCAATATGATGGGGAGAAGTCTGGCCAGTTTCAGTAGTCTCAAGAAGTCTCCTAAGACATTTTGACACACAGTGGCTGGTAAATGAGTCATGATTTTGAGTCCAGGTCTGTTCAGACAGCTCCTGTAATGACATAAGTGGCATCCTCCTCCTGTACTTCCCAACATGGCATCCTGCCTCAGGGGCCAGAGTGTGCCACACATTTGCCTTTTGAGGCAGTGACCTTTCTGCAACCTCTTGTCACTTATTTGTTGTCTCAAATGTCTTGGAATCAACATGTGTAACCTGCAGATTATACTGGTTTCAGCTGTTTCTGACAGTTCATCATTAATGTTCTTGAAAGCCTTAAGCTCCACAAAATCAGCGTCTGAGGATAGTACTTCGACTCGATCATATGTCGCCAATGCTCTGCTATCATCAGATTGGAAACCTCACAGAGCATGGGGTCGGCCTTTCTGGATTGGGCAGTGTGTGATAGAGCTACAAGGACTGGTGGTATCATTTATGTAAAGAAGTTCAGATAGTCATCCTCAATGGAACACTAATGTATAGTTAATTCTAAGGGATGCCTAGCCATAAAGTTGGTTAGTTTATACTCCTTGTCTTACTAGAGAATGACCTTAAAAGTAGCCTCATCCAATCCTTTCGACCAATTGAAGCATCTTAGATTTTGGATTGGCATAAGCCGATAGAAGAGCTTCATGGTAGCTGATGCTGGGGAATTGTTTGCCATATTAGGACATCCGGTGGTGTTTACATGCCCATATTACTGCCAAGCACTCTTTTTATTGCTTTTAGTAGACTCTAACAACCTATCAGGCTCTACCAACTGGCCTGATATCCATTGTGAGCTTAAACATTCTAACCTCCTCTTTTTTTCCCCTTGGGTGGCTGGTCTTTTTTGAAGTGAAGTACCTTCCTTATATTTCCTTGGTGATGAACACCCCTTTCTCCACTTTAAGCTTATCACTTAAAACTTAAACATGTATTATTTATTTAATTGACATGGTTGCCCAATTCCAAATTAATCATTGCATTTCTTTAGATGGAGATATGTTGCTATGAGTTCACCCTTCCTTTTTAACTTAGAAATGCTGGCCCCCTCAAAGTGGGCCTTGATTGGTTAGATAAACATTGAATCATCTACAACAGAAAATAGACAATTTCAGCATGTTACATTGGGTCATGCGTCCTCAAATTATTTCTCAGCCATTTCTAGATGTTCTGCCATGGGATCATCTGTGTCCATACCATTTGTTGAAAAGCTCGCTGTGCAGTGAATTTGCCAAAATGTATTACCACTGAACTAGAAGAAGTACTTTTATTAATACATTGGGTTTAAATCCTCCAACCCGAATAAAAGTGGTCCTAAAAAAGACTCCACCACCAAATTCCCTGTTTGATATGAAATTATTATTGGAGATATGAAGTGATATTAATGGATTTGGCAGTCATGCTCGAGGTTGGAGAAACTGTCTTAAATCAGTACAGCTTTTGTACTGTGCTAATTGCTACAGTTGCTTAAATGTTTACATGCATTTCAATACATGGCAGCCATGCAGCATGCATGCTAGCGGTATCCCTGTCCATGAACTATAGCTTGTCACTGCATCTGGCAATCGTCATAAACTCCAGCAAAGCATGCACCATGAATGCAAACTAAAAATAAAAACGCCTGCACTTCCATCCTAGTCCAACATGGGAAGGCACATAGCAACAACTATTACAACGGATTAATCAGAAAAACCCACTGCTACATAGGCGCTGTGTGCTAATAATTTAACACTTTGTGTGTGATTGTTCAATTTAGTATAGCCGTACTTCTTCAAAGTCATGTAGTTTTGAAATGCATAAAGGTTCAAGGATGGTGTTAGTAAGTGACTTCACATAAAGGACAAAGAAAACGGCCTACTACATGGTCCAGAGTTTCGCCCGTACAGGCTTTATCAAGGCAAAAGAAAATCCATAGTCTTTCAAATTACATTTCAGGTCAGTTGTAGTGGAGAGGAGAAAGTAGTAGTCTGTTGAGGATGGAAGGTGAAAATAAAACAGAACCCAAACAAAAATAAGACATAAGTGAAAAGAGCATAATCCCGGGAGGATAGCTCAGCGGCAGCGTGCGCATCTTGGAAGCAAGACGACACGAAGCAACACAGGTTCGATCCCCGGGTCCGCGCTTAGAAACCTCTTGGTGTTTAAGCGCGTTATAAATACGTAACCAAGACAAAAAAATAAAACATAATTAGCAACTAAGAAAAACAAACAATTCTTGTAACAGCGCCTCGATGCCTGCGGGCTGTGTGAGCGCTTTATAAATGTAAAAATAAAAATAAAATAAAAACCTCAGTCCATTGATTTACATCAGAGAATATATATCAATGGCCCCATTCATGCATTGGTCCCCAAAAGATATTGGGCCTCATTACGACCATGGCGCTGACGGAATGAAGGGGGCCGTACGGGACCGGCCCCCTTCATTCCGTGAGCGCTGATTACGAGCTTCCCTTTGCGGGACCTGGATCAGACGTCTGGTAAAACCAGATGTCTTTTCCGGGTCCCGCGAGGGGAAGAGGGAGGTAACAACGGGACACTTGTAATGTGCCCGTTGTTACCTCCCTCCCCATTCCCATTGAGCCCTATGGGGGCTCAAATGGGAATGGGGAATGGTTCCTGCAAGGAGGTATTACCGGGTCCTCCTATGTCGGAATGACCCGATGAGTCCCCATTGCAAGTCCCGATTGCAGGAACCCGGTAATAGCACCATGGCTGCCTCCAAACACGTGATGAGGGCCATTGTGTTGCAACTTTCTTTAAGGTCATTGGTTAACTCGCATAAATTCCAGTACTTGTTTATTCGTGATTGTTCTAGTAGCTGGAAGAGGAAACCAAGATGGAATCAATGTCTCAAAGCACACAGTGTGCAGTTATGTTGTATGTAGGCAAACATTCTAAAACATAATATTTATTCTGCTTCCTATACTTTATAATGTCAACTTATATGTAGCCAGTGCTGTTCTGTCATGTAGGTGATTCCGGCATATAGATATGTGGAATCGGCTGTGCAATAATCGCATGCACAATGAGCCAGTGTTGTCATACAATTATATCTGTACGTTATGTAACCGCATAGTTATAAGCATCATTAGGAAGATTTGCAACTTACTATTTACTATTCTTCGTGTCACTTCTATGGGAAAGTTGTAAGCAGTCAGTGTTGTTCTATCGAATAGGTGCTGCCGGTATATGGATGAAAGGAGTTTGCCCATTCGACAACCCATACATAAATACTTCTGCTCTACACTTGTGTCAGTTGAGAGAACACTTACATAAAGACAGAGTTAACTCTGTAAAGCTGAAGTCGGCCTTGTTCCGTGTTCTGCGTGTCAGGTAAACACCATTTTGTTTGCGTTCATATTAAATGTACTTGATGACGTCATCACACAAGCATGCATGATGTCATCGGGCATGCAGCAGAGTTCTTGCAATCGCCAATGGAATGGAGGGAATGCATAGTCATGCCCCTTTTCCAATGTCGGAAAAAATGAATCTGTGGCCGGTGCACTCGGGACTGACGAAAGCTGGCAGCTGGGAGCTGAGATGGGAAGCAAAAGGGTCTATCTAAAAGGCCAAATTAAGGAAATCCGCCCAATTACTAACTTAGCGCCATATTCTGGGTGCCTGTGAGAAATGCTGCTGGCACCCTCACATGATACAGAAGGCAAAAGCCCCAACGGTTCTTTGCTCTATCTGATAGAAATCTCAAGCTTGTCCCCACAATCGCTTTATGTAGCAATCTGGCAATTGCTTGCACATGAAGGGTGCACTACTGTTCTGTGATAGGAGCAGTGTTTGGCAAAGCAGCGGGCTGTAAAGCAGGTGGGAAAAACCTCTAAACAATTCATGGGCCAGAGAAGCTCCTGGCAAGTCCATTTCATGCTGCACTGCAAATGGCGTCTGAGCCTCAAAGGCTCGCACCTGACTCTAACTGAAGATGTGTTGAGAAAGAGAAAAGGACCCTAGCATTCCAAGCCTCCCTGTACCCTAGCATTCCAAGCCTCCCTGTACCCTAGCATTCCAAGCATTCCAAGCCTCCCTCTACCCTAGCATTCCAAGCCTCCCTGCACCCTAGCATTCCAAGCCTCCTTGTAATCTTGCATTCCGAGCATCCCTGTACCCAAGCATTCCAAGCCTGCCTGTACCCTAGCATTCCAAGCCTCAGTGTACCCTAGCATTCCAAGCATTCCAAGCCTCCCTGTACCCTAGCATTCCAAGCCTCCCTGTACCCTAGCATTCCAAGCCTCCGTGTGCCCTAGCATTCCAAGCATTCCAAGCCTCCCTGTACCCTAGCATTCCAAGCCTCCGTGTGCCCTAGCATTCCAAGCATTCCAAGCCTCACTGTACACTAGCATTCCAAGCCTCCCTGTACCGTAGCATTCCGAGCCTCCCTGTACCCTAGCATTCCAAGCCTCCGTGTGCCCTAGCATTCCAAGCATTCCAAGCCTCCCTGTACCCTAGCATTCCAAGCCTCCGTGTGCCCTAGCATTCCAAGCATTCCAAGCCTCCCTGTACCCTAGCATTCCAAGCCTCACTGTACCTTTCCCACCAGAGCAACTCTTCCTTTCCATCTGCGGAATGTGGGGTGCAGCTTGACTAATCTATACCTTTATTTTATGATATGATTGGTTATTTACAATGCCCAGAGGTTTCTAAGCGCGGACCCGGGGATCGAACCTGTGTTTATTAGTGCGCATTAGTGAGCTCTGCACTGGAGGCAAACTGTAAAAAGTGCTTGAATGGATGACACTAGCAGTCCCCTGATCCTGGAGAGATAACTGATAAAAATAGGAGAAGCAAGGCCCGGCTTTAACTCCTCCCTGATGGACTTGACCTTTGCGCTTGGGAAGGTGAAAAGGTGAGGATCTGGGGTAAATGACAAAACCCTGAAATGTGCCTCCTCTGTAAAGGCAAGCCTTCCATTCCCACTCGAGTTTCAGGCTCCTTGAAAGCTGTCCAGCAGGCCGCAGCACACCTTATAACCAAGCAAATGGGACTCCTTCACCCCTACCCTCAGTGAGCTGGACTGGCTACCCCCACACATCATGTTCAAGTCATCCTGCATCACCTACAAAGCAGTCACAATCAAAATGCCACTCTACCTGGCCGAGAAACTCACCTCTGGACAGCAGTGCACCACCAGACACCACGGCATTGCTGGACAAAATACAAACAACTGCAAGAGGGAAAAGACTAGGAAACAGGCATTTTCCTGCTGCGCTTTTTTCTCACCACAATATTTGCACTTTTTCACATCCAGTTTTGCTAACTTTCTCACATTTCATCCTCAAAAATGACAGTTTATTTTGATGATTGCAACTTTACGAAAACATAACTGCTTGAATTTTGTAACCGCCTATCTCCATCCTATAAACCACAATCTCTCATTTCATATATTTATACTTTATTGTGTTTTGTACAAGTGTTTTCCTGTTTTCTAGCCTTTTCGCATGTTGTTGTCTTCATGACTAACATGTTTCTATCCCTTCTGGTGATCTGGCAAATTCTTCAAAAGCTCTCACTGTGGCTTAGTGCATCACCCCATGATAGAAATACAAACAAATAAATAACTTCTTAGAAAACTAGAAATACTCAGATTACAAACAAAGTTTGTGTGGGTGTATATAGTTGGTAATAGCTATATAATTCGGGTTACATCTTTATCCATATATTTGGAACACCCATGGCTCCTCATCTTTCTGGTTTTGTCAGCCAACCTATGTCTAGCACCTGGGGTCCCAATGAAGTATACGATAAATATGTCATGTGTTTGCTTCTATGACATAAAAAAGAGACCTAAAAATTCTGGTCTGGATATTTGCCTCTTCATTGGTTATGTAGGTAGAAACCCATTACATAAGACCCCTTCTTATCTAATGGGCTGAATGGGAGTGCTACATTCATCTGCACATTCATCTCAGAAACCTCTGTTGCATACAGTGCTTTAAGTGGGACGATGAATTGAGGCATGATGTGGCCTACATGGCGGAGGGACCAGGAAACCTGGAAATTGCTCAGCTCCCAAGTCCAACTTGATCAGGCATTGGGAAGCAAGCAGGAGAGGCGGGCGCACTGCATCATTTCTATTTTTTGGTGCGTCGCCTCTCATATTGTTTCTTAATCACAGGCTCAGACCCCAGCAGGCCTTTGGTGGCCGGAGTCTGTGATTAAGACACAAAAGGAGACAATGCACAAAAAGGAATGGGCGAAGTGCGGTTCGACTTGCCTTTTATTATTTCACAAACAGTGCCAACCACCTCAGGTATATCTTTAATTGAACATAGTCACGTGGTTAAAGGGCTGTTGTGAGGTTGGCTCCTCTCCCTTTTTCCTAATCAGAAGTACCGAACCTGCAGGCAGCTCTTTAGCCGACGTGGCCCTGTTGAGGGAAAGGGCTGCCTGAGGGGGTTGGCTCCTCTAGGGCTAGTAAGGGGGAGCCATGGCTCTGGAATATTTTTTGAAGACTAGCAGGGCTGTGCCAGAGCCAGCCCCCGCTCACTTAGGGCCTCATTACGACCCAGGCGGTAAGTTACCGCCTGGGTCGTACCTTTACCACCATGGCGTAAACTACGTTTACGCCATGGTGGTTGGCGGACCTACCGCCCCATTCCGAGGTTGGCGGGGCGGTTAGTCCCCAATCCCCATTTACCCTTCCCCATTCCCATTTTTGCCCCATAGGGCATAATGGGAGTGGGGAAGGCGTTAATTACGCCACCGTAAATTACGGTGGCGTAATTAACAACAAGGTCCCTTAGCGCCATGGATTTTAACACCTGCTAAAAGCAGGTGTTAAATCCTCTATGGCGCTAAGGGACCTCGGAATCAGGCGGTAAGGGTCGGCGCTGTTTACGCCGCCGTAAACCCCTTACCGCCTGGGTCCTAATGAGGCTCTTAATGCCGTAATTGTGTACTCACATTTTTCCTGGAACTCATGTCTGGAGTACAAGAAAAAACACCTAATGACTATATATGAATCAACCCCACTCATCAAAACGTTAGTGTAGTGTTCCCCAGAGCGATTTATGCAGAGAATATGGCTTCAGCAGTTCCTCCAAAATCCGAACATGAATGTTTGATGAAGCATCTGTTGGCATGTGATGTCACAACTACACAAACTAGTAATTTACCTTGTCTATGCCGAATCATGGGCACACATAATGGTTTGCATGTCCTTCATTTTCTCCCCTCACTGCAGAACAGTTTATGGCTCTTACAAACAATAGCACATTTATTTTCAGGGTCACCTTTTCGATGCTTGCCCGTCAAGCTCTTTTGGGCATTGCAGCATTTAATGTAATTTCAGTACTACCCCAACTATTCGTTTATTCTTCCCTATCTCATGCCATTATGCCTCCCTTTCTAAAAACCGAAATCCCTTCATTCGTCGAAGTTAAGAAAAGTCCAATGAAGATATTGGTACCGATGTCAAACCCGCTCTACCCAGCAAAGCATGTGGAAAGCGCAATGTAGCCCCAAATGCAAACATACATTGAACTCTGTAACCTGCTTAAAGCCTTGCAGGTAGGTTTTCATTCGACAAGAGGTAAGGAACTAGTAGTGTTATCTGTGTTGGACTAGCTTCGAATGACCGGCCTAGTTGGCTACATACAGAGGAGATTTGGGCAAGACTTTCTCCTGCTCACAAAACATTCTTAACTATTGAGTATTGGAACTGCTGAACAGTTTGGGTTTTGTCATGTTGCAAAATTGTAAACATTCACACGTGACCTGAGGATTGGTTAGGTATATGCACTTTTTATGTTTAAGAAATGCTTGGGTTTTTCGTGTCTTGTTTCTTCTTTTTTGCTTTTTCTTGTCTTCTATCTATGCTGATTTGCTGTTATTTTCTTAGCTTTCTTTGTGTGAAAAGTCACATCACTGACTATAATACTAATATATATATTTTGTTGAATGCAGGAAGGCCTGGGAAGTCCTGGGAAACAATGCAGCACTGATGCTTTGAGATCTGTATATGCCTTTCAACAAATACAATACCGTTGGTCGGGGTGTTCTTCCATATGGATTAGAAAACTGGGGAACAACCTATCTAGCTTTTAGCTGGCTTGATGTTTCCTATCAGACAGATCATATCCTATCTATCCTCCTTCTTTTTTATCAGACTTTGGGCCTCATCACAAGTTGGGCGGTATCCCGGCGGTACTGCCCAACGCAAATTGCTATTAGCGCTGGATCCCGAGTTGTGGGGGCATTACGTCCCATTTCCCATTGGGTCCATTGGCATTCTGGGTGCTATTACAGCTGCGCTATTAACGCTGCGGTAATAGCATCGAAAACGGGCGGAAAGTGGCAAAGTTTACCTCCAGCTAAAAGCTGGAGGTAAATCTCCAACTATCATTCCAAACTTGGGAATGAGCATAGCAGTAATGCAGTGGTAATGCTATTACCGCCGCATTTTTACTGCTCTGCCCAACCCCTGATGAGGCCCTTTGTCACTTACAATTATGGAGTCAGCCAGCATTTTGGACTGTCACCCTTCTTTTTAAAATATACATGTTACCATTGCTGAAAGTGATCAGAAGACTCAGCATACAGTCTTATGCCAGCGACACTAAATTACAGTTCTAATTACCTGACTCTGAATGAATGCAACATTGCCAGTCAGCATGTATGTTTGCCATTCATTCTTTGATAAATATCAACCTGGTAAACTTGAATCCAGTGGAATCAGAAATTCTGACAATTGGTCTGCATTCTAAAATCTGTCAAGCAACTTTTTAGCTGTAGGAATTGAGAGCATGTCCTTTGCAAGAGGTGTCATCTTAAATAGTAATCTTTCTTGGGGACATCACATCACCTTGGTTGTTCTATCGGACTTTGGCTTGTAGACAATTTATAAATGATTCTGACTTTGCTGCAGCAAGAGCAGAAATTCTCAGCAAATGTAGCATTCATTTTGTCTTGTATCAACTATGCCAATAGTCTATACTTGTCACTCCCAAACGACCTCCTACCGAGACTGAAAATATGGCAGCCTCAAACATGAACAGAATGAAACACTGGGAGGACATCACAGTACAAGAGCACATCAATTTCAAAATCTTCTATACTGTCCATCGACATGGACCATCTTTTATCTCTGATTGTCTATGACTTTATGTTCTGCTACTCTACTTCGTCTTCCAGTACTGAAACATAACAGATTTCATATCTGCAGTCATTCCTATAGCATTCTGGCACCCAGGCTTCGGAACTCTATACTAGTCTCCCTCACAGAGATCTCTCATTTTTTAATATTGAACATGTTGCACGCTTGGCAAGTCACAATAACTGCTCGTTTATTTTAGAAGTAACAAAATAAGCAGTTGCAGTTCTCAACTCCAAATCAGCCACTTCTAATTGCATCACCTTTGTCATGGAAAAATGCCACTGACTAATTTGGTGGATTTGTGAACAACTTATTAGTAAAGAAATAAACAGCAGGGCAACAAACCAACGACAGTACGAGACTTCAATGCAAGTGAGAACCCCCCTCCCTCCATGCACCGTTCTCTTATACCGAAAGGAACACATGCATTTCAATGGAAGGGGAGGTCCAGACAGGGCAGAGAATCATCCTGAAACAATATTACAAGCGGGGAACAAAGCCCTACTATACAAGTCTTTGAAACTAGCTGCGTTCTCACACGTTAAGACAGTGTTATCTGTAAGGACAGCATGAAGTGATACATTAGGGCAGCTGAATATACTTTTCAGAGGTTCACACACAGTCTGAGGCAGGCTAGCATGCTTACAGTATAATGACTACCATCTGCTAGAGCCACTTTTCCCAAGAAAATGGGAGCCTAAACAATGCTTTCCTATGCCAAAAGGGAAATATGTTAGAGGAGGAAGATATGAAGGCGAGAATAGCTACACCCTAGGCAAAAGGCCTTTATTGCAAGGACATGCGCACTAAAGTCTAAAGTTTCGCCTCACACTGGCAAGAAACAGTTGTTTAAA
This sequence comes from Ambystoma mexicanum, assembly GCF_040938575.1. Classification (NCBI taxonomy): domain Eukaryota; kingdom Metazoa; phylum Chordata; class Amphibia; order Caudata; family Ambystomatidae; genus Ambystoma; species Ambystoma mexicanum. The sequence goes on along the minus strand of NC_090928.1, from coordinate 626,291,643 downwards.
TATGACAGTTTGCAGTGCCTACTGTAACGGTGGCAAAGTAAGATTCTGACACAGAGGGGTCATAGTTTTGCTATAAACTTTAATTCAAAGGTAAAAATGGAAAGAAAACCCTATCTCGCCCTCACTCTATGAGAGGTTTCCCTGCCTCAACTGAAATAACTACTGGCAGAATGTCCAAAGCAAATGTCCCACTGTCCAGTGTCAAAATCCTAAATCTGTCCCTTGCACACTAAGCTAACGTAATCAAAGTAGATGTCTTCTTGGTCCAGATGAATGACTCCCTTCCTCTGAGCAAAAGGCAGTTTAAGTCTTGGTAAGATTTTTCCAGTATGGTCTCAGCCACTCCTTGTCTGTTGGGGAAGTATCTTGCTTTCCCCAGTCTTGCTCAGGCTCACAAAATAGCTCCTTGGGGTTCCAGACCCTAGATGGCAGCTTTGGCATCCTCTCAACATATAGTGCACTAAAGAAGAACAGCCTGGATGCACTCCCCAAGCTGTGGTGGGTGCAGGCCTGGTTCCCTCTCACCAAGTACGGCGATGAGAAATAATAGCCTGTATGTACTTCCTAGGCTGTAGTGGATCCCTGGCCCTGTGATGCACACCTGGTTCCTTCTCTTCAAGTACTGTGACAAAGAAGAATAGCCTGAATGCACTTTGCAAGCTGTATTGGGTCCCTGACCTTGGTGTGCAGACCTGGTATCCTCTCACCGCATACTGTTATGAAGAAGAATAGCCTGGATGCACTTTGCAAGCTGCAGTGAGTCCCTGACCCTGGTGGGAATTCCTGGTTCCCTCTCACCAGGTACTGCAATGAAAAAGAGTAGCCTGGATGCACTTCCCAGGCTGTAATGGATTGTACAGACTTCGTTCACTAACCTGCCAAGTGCTGTATGGACGTTCTATTAACTTCCAGTTATCATGATATGGGTGTGAGTCCCAGACTCGCACATCTGGCTTTAGTTTTCGTTTCTCTGTGCTTGGTTTACTCTCCTACCAAGCCTTAGTTTAAGTCCATGTACCTCTTTACTTCTCTCCCTCTGTGTTAGGGTCCCAGACCCTCCTTTCCCATCCTTCCAATTCATGCGGTCACCTCTTGAAGCCTCCAGAGCCTCTCCAGCTACCGCGTACTTTGTGGTATGGTTTGCATGAGTGTTGGCTCCCTGGAGGTAGCTGGGCTCATTCGCAGAACTCTGGTAATTTCCTAGGGCTTCCCTTGCTGGGGTGGCGGCTCTGCATTCTTCTTTCATTATGGGACAGCGTGGTCTTGCACCCTCGTGCTTCCAGGGTCTCTGTGGCACCCGGAGTATTAACCCGCCTGCAGGCCGTGTGTTCCTCCAGTCTTGGACCAGCCTCGGACTCCCTTTCCCTCTTGTCGCCGTCCTGGCCAGCACCCGCCTGCAAGTCGGGCTCGTCCTGGCTTGTGCAGTTCCTCCAGGGAAGGCTTGATGACTTGTCAAGTCCTTCTTTGGTTTTCCTCTCGTTTCTTCCAATCAAATGACTTGAACCACTAGACTGTTAAAAGTGCTTCCAATAGTTATTCAGTGTTGCTGTTCACTACCTCCTTGTCTCAGTACTAAGTGAGTGCTGATGTGGTGACTCACTGAGACTCTTCCTCGTCCCAGTATTTTCTATATGGACTACCTTAGAAAAGTAAATAGGGTATGAGGGTAAGCTTTAAGAGGCGTGAGGTGCAGGAAAGGTGGGGTAACTGTGAGGGGGGTCTAAGTTCATATATTTGGTGGGATACCGCATTCTCCTCAGATAGTTGTCCCTAGTCCCATAAGGGGTATCCCTCCACATGAGATTCTCCCGCTGAGCACCACACCCATAGGGACTATCGGTTAGCAGCCTCACCTCCCTAGCATCATTAGGAGGGGCTCCCCCTACCCCTAGGGGAGAAGGGACAACATCTGAAGAGTTGTCACACTACTCAATATTATAATGCTGCAGTGTGCTACGGGAGTACATACAATTTTCAATTCCAGACTTTCCCCCACACCTTCTATCCTCTACCCCATTAACTGCTCAACATTCCCTCTTCTCAGATGTGAACCTTCTAAGTTCCATACGCAACACTGTTTCTACATCTTGGTGAGAGATAACACACCTCCTTCCCTTACTCATCCCAAATCTCTACTGAAGCTACATCTTAAACAAGCAGGTGCATTCTGCAGATGCTGCTACCAAAATTAACTTGTTACACTGACAGAGATGCTGTCTGCACTGCAGAACCATATACATCGAAACTCCATGAAATAACACATTGCTGCATGTCCTGATGACACATGCATTGCCAGTGCATGTGAGAAACCTACAGACAGAACTCACCATAACCACTTTCTCTCTTTGTTCCATACAACCTCTCCTTGTAACTTCACAGCATTGCCACAATCTTCCTGCACCACTCTCTTGCCCGAGAATGTTGACTCTCCTTTTCTTACCAATCTTTGCAGTTTGAACTTCTCTTCCATTTCTGGTTCACACCGTACAACAGTTTTTTGACATTTTTTGTCATAAACCTCTCTTTTGCATTCCTCACCTCTCTCTCTTATCCTCCCCTTGATTTCTCTGAGATTTGATGTCAACATCTTCGATATACTATCCACTCAGTAGAAAGATGGGTATTTGTCTTCCTCCCCCTCAAAACCTCAAATGGAGACACACCTGTCTTACTGAGCTGTGAAATTCTATACTGAAACACTTAATCATCATGGCTCTGACCCAATCTCCAACCGCATGAACCGACATCTTTATGCCATCCATGACGGTCCTGTTAAAACGTTCTACACACCCATTACGTTTTGGGTGATATAAGTCTGTCACCGCATGCTTAATGCCATAATCATTTAAAAATCATTGAAACTCCCTCAACCTCATATGTGGTCCATTTTCACTTAATAACTTGTAAAGAACACCCTCCATCTAAAAACATTTTCCAAAAACCTAATCATGTTTACAGCAGTAGCCTCTTTCAAAACACACACCTTTGGCCATCTCTAACTACCAGCACATGCACGTCTCAGGCACCCTTAAAATTGAGCGGACCCAACAAATCTACAGCTATCGTTTCTCCAGGAAAATTCGATATGGCTGGTATCACCGTAGGCAGGACCCTGGTCTTCAAAATCGTATCACTTTCTCTACATAGATCACAGTCTCTTTAACTACTTGCTCTATAAACTCATGCATTCTTGGCCACCAAAAATCTAGGTGAATAACTGCCTTTATCTTGGAAATCCCCCAAATTCCTGTGTGTCCCTAAGCAACCACCTAATCTCTCATGTCCTCCGGTACAACCAACCTTTGACTTCTGCACACATGTTCACCTCAAATTCCTAACTCCTCGTTCACCCGTTAAAACGCTTTCATTTTTAATTTTTTAAAAACTTTATTTAACTTGTTAATATGCTTTCAATTTATCATCAGTGCCTGCTGCACACCACTCTGACATCACACAAGTTCTATGCTTACGAAATGCTTCATCTTCCTGACATGATTTATCCTATGTGTACTTATCAAGGCTTTCTTCCCTCAGAAAATATCTTTTTCCTCATCTTCACAATAAGTGAATTATTTTATATCCTTTTTACAAAATCTCCCTTGACAGGATTCATCAACAATCCATCCGCTACTCAATTTTTTTCCAACAACATTACAACATGCCCGACTTCAAAGTCCAACCCTTGCAAACTAGTGATCCAATTAACTATTCTTCTGAAAACACCATCCAATCCTTTTTTATTGAAAATCACCACTAATGGTTTATCTCTTATCCTGACCACCAAAGGCCTACCCCACAAATATTATCTTCACTTTGATATGGCCCTCTGTCATCTAGTGCTTTCTGTTCAATGACCGAGAATCTAACTTCAACATCTCTTAAGGATCCAACTCATCCCTAAATCCACTGAGGACAAGAGCTTCAACTATGTCTTTTTTATCTCTTAGAATTCCAGTCATTCATTCAACATAACTTTATTCGGCGTGGTAGCCATGAAAGTATAAATAACAATCACAAATTTACAATACAAAGCAAATACAGTGTTTGAATGCTGGGAAACTGTGTGACATTAATAGCAAGTTGAGCGCAGGCGGCCTGGGCCCTGCAGTATCCCCTTATCAGGTCAGGACAAATAAAAGCACAACCCTGCTGTAGTTAATGGTGGTTACGGGAGAGCCTGTTGACCCTTTTACCCCCCAAGGGGATAGCATTTCCACCTGTCAACACTGAATCCAAAAGTCTGAGGCCCACAGGGTAGTGACATAGTTCGATAACACTCTTCGGGTATGGGGTGCGAGACTTATAGGCTTTCAGTATGTTCCTGACCACTTCATTGTCACAGAGATTTAGTTCAACAAAGTCGTCTTCTCCCCAGTTGGTCATTCTGGCACAATTGACAATGTCATCCTTAGTCAGAAATGAACAGTCCCCTGTAGTTTTCAACCAGTGTAAACTTTTTTTGAGGAGTGCCTCCCTTGGTTCTGGTCGGTTTGAGAGTGGTTTTGGGACTCTTTGTAATAAGATAGTCCTGCTGTCCTGCAGCCTACCATGCTTGCTTGGGGGGGAATGTAAGTTTACAGGTGTAAACCTTCCTGGGGGCACACGAGGTGGGCGCCCCTTATGAGCTTGATTGGGCTGTGATAGCTTAATGGATGGCCCCTCATTCATTTTTACTTTTCCTGGGTTGGGCTCTATATTCTCCTCTGTGGCGGTGGGCATAGGAGGATGATGACCCTTATCAGAGTGGGGGAGGGTAAGCGGGGGAGTCGCAATCCCAGTCAGCTCCAGTATGTAAATCACCCCCTTCGTCAGCTTGTTTACATGTTGAATCCCCTGTAATACTGCTGCTGGGCGCCACTGCAGTAAGGGTTAAGAGCAGGGTCTTAATCTGGGAGAGCTCAGCCAGAACTATATTGCAGTTACAGCAGCAGACAGGATAGCCCGTACCGCCATCCTCTTTCCTCTCTGGTGCAGAAATAACTGTTGGTGTAGATGCTGGGGTAACAATGAGCCCAATCATGCTGGTTAAGGGTGGGATAGCACAGGGCTGGAGGGGGGATGCAGAGTCAGGTTTGGGCTTGCCCTCACTCCCCTGATCTTGGGGGGGTCTGTGGCAGGAAGAGGCCCTTCCAAAGGCCTCTGCTGCGACTGTGCTGATTGACCAGAAGGGCAATCGGGTGTTGAACAAGTAGGAATGTTCGGCTGGGGCTCAGCTACAGTGACCGTACTCAGTGCAGATAGGGGAGAGGGCCCTACCCCAGCGTTGCCCAGATATTGCCAGATCTCTGTGATCAGCAGGTGAGCATCCCCGAAGGCAATGGATGCTGTGGGTGCAGTGACCTCATGGGGGATTCTTGGTGCAAGCAGTGTAGTTTTAGCAGCTATAGCTTCCACTTTCAAATTCCTCTTTAGCTGCCTAATTTTCCTCATGGTGCCTATTGGCGGGCCCGGGCCGAGCTCAGGGCCAAAAAACATGGGTGGTGTAGGGCCTGGGATCTCCCCAATGGCTTGGCCAAGAGTTACCGGCATGTTGAAGCCCCCCGCGAGTGATTCCAGAAATGTTCAGAGTAGGGCAGAGTGACACAGACAGGGTATTAGTTCCTGAGTTACCTCGGTCGGAGACAGCGTCGTCCAGGAGTGTGGATAGACGAGAGAGCATTCAAGTGGCCTCACACCACTGCGCTGAACACCAGCGGCGCCAAACACTGTACCCTTGCCCCATCGCGGGCTTCACTGCTGCAGGGCCGGACGAACGCTGAAGAGCCCAAGGGGGCGTGGCCCAGAAACAGGAAGCAGGGAGTCCCTCCAGGGATAGGCACCAGCGGCACCAAACATTGCGCCCTTGCCTCGCCATGGGCTTCACCACTGCGGGTCCGGAGGAGCGTTGAAAAGCCCAAGGGGGCGTGGCCCAGAAACAGGAAACAGGGAGTCCCTCCAGGGACAGGCACCAGCAGCGCCAAACAGTGCGGCCTTGCCCCGCATGCGGGCTTCACTGCTGCAGGGCCGGAGGAGCACTGAAGAGCCCAAGGGGGTGTGGCCCAGAAACAGGAAGCAGGGAGTCCCTCCAAGGACAGGCACCAGCAGCGCCAAACACTGCGCCTTTGCCCGCTGCGGGCTTCCAGTCAAAATATACTGCTTTCCTTGCTTCCTCATGTTCATAGTCTTACTTGACATATTCCTTACAAATTTAAAATAGTATTCAATCAACCCCAAAAATGGTAACACTTAAAATGTACTCTTAGGCCAGGGGATCTCTATAATTGAATTGACTGTGTTCAACTTTGCTCTGACACAATCTACTTACAATTCATGTCCCAAGTAATCTACTTTCACCGCCCTGAATTTACATTTCTCTAGGGTCAAAGTAAGTCCAGCATTTCCCAACCTCTTCAATACCTCTCTTACCCTATCTTCATGTTCTTTGTCATCTCCCACCCAAAGAAATATATAATCTTGGTCATATTTTACTCCTCTCAAACCACTCAGTACCTTGCACATTCTTTTTTGAAAGACACTGACAGCGGATACTAGCCCACAGGGCATCCTCACAAACTGTTCTGATGAATCAGAGTATAACTTGATTTGATTAAGTTGATTTGAGATTTAACAAAGAAAATACCCTTGCTCCCAAAACATCTAGCACTAACCCATCAATTTTAGGAAGGGTTGCCTTTCGGGCACAATGCTTTGTTTAGTTCTCTTAATCTAAACACATTCATACAGCTCCAGTGTCCTTCATTACCACCACTATGGAATTGACCTATTCAGAGGTGTCTGTGGCCACAATTGCTTGTTCATTCTGTAGCTTCAGTTATCTCCTCTTACACTTCTTTCCTCAATGCTAATCAAACTGTAAAATTGACTACTACAGGTTCCGCCCCATTTTCACACTAATGTTATGCATGAATCCCTCAAGATATCCTATTTTGTTGTCAAATACCTTTGGTACCCAGTCCACAATCTATCCTCTGCAGGATTCTGCCTTACTCTTTTCATTTCCTGTTATCATGCATACTTGGCTAGGTTGCATTGGAATCTAATTTGACCCCTTACCCCACTTGAAAACCACTGGATAATACCTTTTCTCCATAGCTAGTTACATATACAAATGTCATTGTATGCCTGTCCTGAAATTCTACTTTAGCCTCTAGCTCCCCTATGATTTCTATTGGTACCTCACCATAGGCATGGAGGTGGCTGAGTTGGAGTTGAGAACTGCATCTGCTTTTTTCGTTACTTCTTAAATAAAGGAGCAGTTAGTGTAAGTTACCAAGTGTGCTGCATTTTTAACAGTGGTGACGAGGCAGGATACAGCTGCATCGATCGCGTTGGAGCAGCATCTGCAGTTCTCAACTCCAACTCAGCCACCTCCAACTGCCTCACCTTCTATCCTCAACACTCTACACCCTACATTCTCTCTTCTCAGACGTGACCCTTGTAAATTCCATACAGTAAACCATGCTACATCTTGGTGAGATATAACACATAACTTCCAAGAAAAAGTTAAAAATGTATTTGTTCTCTGCTTACTTTAAGAACCAGTTGTAGGCATCAATCAATTTTGTTTAAAACCCATTGGTCTCCCACACAGACTTCCCACTTGCTTGTACCAAGAGGCCATTTGTGGTGCATTCATGCTCTATAAAGAATATTATATGAAATAACAAAACATTTTTGGATTTCCAATATATATTTTCACATAGGCGAAGCATATCGGGTAATTCACCATCTGGATGTTTTGATGACAGATATCCTTCTGCTGCCAGGGCATATGTAATCATACACTGAACTCTGTGTATTTTTAGTCAATCCCTAAACTGTGCAGTTATCACGAGTGTGGTAACCTTCAATGATTTTTTGTAATCCCCACATTTATGTGACAGTACTGTTTTGGAGATAATTCTGCATGCTGAATCCTATGTCACCTCTTGTAATCTTGTTCTTGATTACGATTACCTAGCTTGTGCTCCAATCACCCTGTTTGAACCTCAGACAGTCAAAGACTCAATTACTTTCCCTTATTTCTCTGAGCTCTTTATAGCCTCTATCACTCTGTATTTGCTGGACTCTCCCCTGCCTCCTTGAAATCTGCAGCTGTCAAATCCCTTTTGAAGAAACGCTCGGCTGACCCAAACTTCCCATAGAATGATCACCCAATTTCCCTCCTTCCACATTATTCAAATGTCCTTAAGCAGATAGTCTTCAACTGGATCACTAAGTAACTTGAGGATAATGACCTTCTAATACTTCAAACTCTCTTCTATATTCATTCTTTTGGAAACTTGGGCCAATGTTGACATTGTTGACCACTCCTCTTTCCTCCTTACACTTGAAGACCTTGGGTTTCAGAAACCTGCTCTCACCTGGACTGCTTCCTACCTAGAAGATCACTCCTTTAAATCTCCTGGAACTTGCCAAGGAACGACCACACCCTTTTCCCCGTTGGCATCTCCCCAGTATTAGGCCTTGGACTTCGATCTTCACCCTCCATATCTCTACCCTAGGAAGACTTAACCATCCTTTGACTTTCCCTATCGCCGCTTTGATGATGACACTCAAACATGTTGCTTCTTTCCCTCCTTCAAACCAGCCATCTTTGAACAGATTACCAACTGTCTTACTGTAATTTGTCTCAGGCTGGATTTCCCCTGCCTCATACTGTACTCTTTAAAAATGGAAGGTATCTATCTCCTGACTTTCAATGAACTCCCTATCCTACCCTCTTGTATCTCCTTTATGCCAGTCCACCTTGATCCCTCACCCAAGGCTCGCAACCTTGGGTCCTCTTTGATAGCAACGTTGCACTGCAGCAATTCCTCACTACCGCCACCTCTGTTGTTCATATTAATCTTTTCATCATCCAGAAAGTGTGTTCATTTCATACTCACCACTCTACAAAAACTCCAATCTCTACCCTCAGGCCTAGCAAACTCAACTACTACTCCTGCCTATTCCTTGGTCTTGTTGTCCATACCTTTCTCTTTTAGACAAAGACCTCAGCATTACTACGTGCACTCTCTACAATCCACTCACAAGCTCCTCCACTTCTACCTAATAACACCATGCTGGTTGACTCTCCATGCGCAACTGCGCTCTTTTCAAGTCCCTTCTCCTAGACTGCAAAGCTATAATTAGTCTTCCTCCTCAGTAGCTGCCTGCCTGCCTCTGTCTACTCGCCATTTCATTCTCTCTGCTCCTTTGCTGCACTCAACCTCACTGTCCCATGTGACTTCTATCGCTCTTTCTCCTTACTCGTCCTGCTCCATTGGAACCTGCTGCCAATCACAATCAATGCCGGTCAGACTGTGGATCTCTTCAAAGCCTGGCTTAAACCTCACTTGCATGCTAAAGATGGATCTCCCCTAACGCCTGTCCATCCTCCCTACCTAACCCCACGACTCCCTCAGTACTTTATAGTGTAATTTTGTATATTTGTACAGTAGTCCTCTTTATTTTGAAGCACTTACTGCCCTAGGATAATATTATCTTAGTGTTGTTGGTTTTTCCTCTATTTTTATCATCTGATTTTCTTTGTTCCTGGTCTACATTCCCAATTTGTTCACACCCTCATAAATTGGCTCAAAGTTTGTTGCCATCTTTGTACTATTGTACAGGCATCCTTCCTGCAACTGTCTTGGTCATCTGCAAATGAGATTTTGTAAGTCATTCCAGATTGAAATTCACAGCCCTGTCTTTCAAATAAATACAAATACAAATATGATAGATGCATGCATTTGAATGCAATGAGAGAATCAAAGTTGTTTTCTTCACTGTAGGGAATGCCTAAATATTACAATCCTTGTTGATGTAATGTATTTTGGATGATAAAGAAGAGAAGGTACTGAAACATCCTAGTTTGAGTTTAGAAAGATTCATCCCTGTACATGCAGTCTAGAAATGAGATATATGGAGAATGTATAGATGTAGTGTTTAGTTTATTTGATACCATAAACCAAACTGGTTCAAGTGATTTTTACAGCCACTTATATAGTTTTCAATTAGACTGTTAGTAAGTGACTTACACAACATTAATTTCAACATTTGGTTATTATTGACTCCTATTCTTGGCAATAGATCAAGAATGATTGCCTACTGCGTGGACAACAGTTTCGCCCGTCCGGGCTTTGTCAAGGTGGGTTATTCATATATCAAACTGTACATTTTTTCAAAGTCATTCACCTAAGTACATTTCTGTGGTGACCTTACATAATTTCTAAACATATTCATGCATTTCAATCAGCCAAATAACACAGGGGGAGAGAAAAGGGATGGAGGAAAGGATAAATAAGGAGGTAGGAGAGAAAAGATAAAAGGTTGTGCCATGGTTAGCAAATTTGTTTCTGGTAATTTCAGGTCATTGATAGTCTTTATGGCAAAGGCCAATGTGTTCTGTAGCAAGCATGCAGTGGCATTGGGCGAATGTAATTCTTGTTATTGTGGTTGTCAATCCAATGTTGGTAAAGTGAGCTAGCCCATTGGTTATTATCAGATGCCCGGTGTTCACCTTTGTAATGGGGAGACACCGGTTGTGGGACGTTTGTAGTGGTAAAGTGTTTCTATTTCATGGTTTGCGCTGTGTCTCGTAATCTTAGAGCAGTGGCGTAGTTACACCTAATAGGGTATGTATATGGTAGTGGGTGTTCTTCTAGGTTATATACTTGGGTTATTCCTTGATTAGGCTAATCCAAGGGGGCCCACAAAATATATATATATATATATATATATATTGCTCCTGACATACTTACACAGAAGGTTGTTAGGGGGAACCCCAGGCAGGCAGAGCCGTGCTAGGAGTCCGCTGACACCCAGCTCACAGACGGCCCTAACACCTTCCTTTGTCTCGAGAACACGAGGTCCACACAAGTAGCAAGGTGTCACTGCAGTTTATTACAGCCAACAAACGCACAGGGATAATATGTGTGGTGGAAAGTCCATGCACGTCTCAGCAAACACTGGCTCACAGACCAGTTTTCAAACCATGTGATGTCACATTTTGCGTCACTCGCTATGCCCTTTTCCAAAACCTATTGCCGCTCAGGATAGGTCACTGAGTAGTAGTCCCCATATGGGAACCTATAGAAGAATGAGGTTATTGGACACTGCTGCATCAGGTGGTATGCTTGGGTCATCCCCGAAAGTTGGTACTCTGAAAATGCTACAGTGAGCAAGCCCTGGGGTTGGTCAGTAGCCCCTGCTATCTGCCCCTAGACCTAAAGGTTCTGATTGGTCAGGCTGCGGGCCCCCCAAGCCGGGCCAAACTCTGTTCCCAGCCGGCGAGACACCTGGTTGAAATACATGTATACTATGTATCAGCAAGGTGCAACTATGTGTCAGCGCTTACACTGGTGTGTAGAAGACTAATTCCATGAGAGTGTTCCATTCCCATCATACAAGAGTAGCTGTAGAGTAGCGATTTCCTTTGCAGACCGCTGTCTGGTCGTGGGACAGCTGTTCCTTCCCAGCCTCCCAGTCTTGGCCCAGTATCAGCTCAGCTGGGTCACGTGTTTGGAGACCACGCATGCAAGCTCAATTGCTTCAAATTAATTTGTATTTGCTGTGAATATCTTGTGCACAGCTATTATTACCTTGGTTCGGTGTGTGGAATGTCGCTTGCAACATTGTGGCCTTGGCAGTACCCTTGTTCCTGCCGCTGTAGTTCTGCTTGCACAGCATCTTGTGAGGCTTGAGATTTCTTCTGAGATGTTCATGGCCTGCTAGATTTGCTAAACTGTAGTCTGGCTTCCAATACGTGCCTTCCATAGGGTCCATAGATTAGTGCGTCATGGCTGCCAGGTCCCTGTAGTGCTCCTGCCATACCATACGGTTAGTTGCATGTAAGCATCAGCAAGCATGTACACAAGCTCTTCTTGCTTCTTGCGTTCCTGCGTTGCTGCTATAAGCCTAAGTGGCAAAATAATAAACGTGCAGACAGTATGTATATGTGACTTCCCTCTAACTCATAGAGCTGTACGTGTGTGTTCTTCATGTAGGTTGGGTGTGTGAGTATCCCGGATGTGCGGATTGCACGTGTGCTTTCTGACTAACGTGGGGGCATGTCATCGTGATGTCTCTAACGACTCAAAGCATGGCTTCTTGGTGCTTTAGTCGATTCCGTCCTTGTATTCATTTCCAGCTCCGTCTTGTGTTTCTGCATCCACTCTGGGTAAGGGTCATATTACTGCAGGGTTGTATGGCCCACTGACAGGGCACCCTTCATGGTAGTTATCCATTGTGGGGGCAGTGGGAATTGATGTGAGCTCATGTGATCGGAGGCCAAATTGTCGTTGGTGCTTCTTCTGATTGGGGGTCTTTTGGGACAGAAGGCATAGTTAGATTTTTCCTCTTCAGTCCCCCCACTGTTCGACTTGTCGACCACACCACCATTCGTTATTCTATCGTCTACCAAGCGCCACACTTTTGTTATTCTGGCAAAGTGTCCATAGTAGTTGACATGATCTTCAAACGACCAGTACATGTAGACACATCTTCCATTAGGATCTATGTAGACCCATTTTCCTACGTCCTCCTAACAGTTACGTGGGGTTTCTACCTTCATTCCTGGTGGGAATATGTCAGATTCGGGTATCCTCTGTCTCAGTCTTTCTCTTTCCTTTAGTATCTCATCCATCAGTCCATCATTGTCCATGTCCAATAGCATCTTCATTCCCACCACCTCTTCTGCTGTCGTCTTGCATTTCCACACAAGGATGCTGCTCCTATTATCAAACCTCCAGTAATCACCTTCAGACCGTCAGCTAACCAAGAAGGCATCCATGACAAGAGGTAAGAAAACCAACTTCCATCTCTCTTCGTACCCTTCGTTTCTTCTTTAATTTTAGCGTGCATCTGGGCCAATTGTGCTACTGCTTCTGAAAGTGTATCATTGTCTTTTTGGTTGGCTGGTATGAACGTGTAGCAGGAACTTCCTATTTTGGCACAAACTCCTACTTCCATGGCTGTGAGGAGATCTAGAACATATCTGTTCTGTAGTGCTACCAAACCTATTGCTCTAAGCTCTTCTTTTAATGCGTTGAATCCGTTCACCGTCAAATTTATTGTGATCATTAGCTCCCAGCGGGTGATCTGAAGCCATTTTGCATTTGCATTTGCCTTTGTCTGAAATCCGGGATGCAGCAGTGATGCAAAGAGCATTTGTATCCTGCTGAATAGTCTGTGTGATGCAGGTACTTCATCCAGAGCTACTTCCGATCGTCCTCATGAGTAGTTCCCTTCTCACTTTTCAGCTCCTCTTTCTTGTCAGTGTTACCATGTTGGAGACGTGGTGTCGGTTACAGTGACCTCTTCTTTCTTTTATTTCCCTCTTCGATTTTAAGGACGTCATCAATCTTCACATCTTTTCTCGGTACGACCAATGAAGCTATGTTGACGTGTGACGGGGAGAATATCCCTCCCCAGTACGGTGGGAGTTTATCGTATGCTTTGGACCCACATGCCCAGTAGTGGTCTATGAGTACTGCAGTTCCTGTTCCCATTTCAGGGATTGTCTCTATTCTTTTGCAACCTTCATTTTTTCCTACTTCGTTATCGCCGTCATGTTGGTTACACAGGGCCGGTGTTGTCAGAGGAATTATAATGAATGGTCCATCTTCCTTATTCACCCAAGTCAACAAACTTGCACTTTTATCCCATTCTTTGAGACACTTGTCATTTTCTTCCTGCACCTTATTTACTCCTGATTTCATTAACGTCAGTGCTTTACTTCCCACTGCTCCATCCTCCCATCCATCCTTTGTATACACTTTTCCATATATCAGTATCTGCGGTCGTTCCCAGCAGGGGGGCTCTCCTCCTATCTCCTTTGCTCTCCACTTGCATGGCAGGTGGTCCAACGTGATACTCTTCATTCCTTGCTTTTCTGGACCATCCGTAATGTTTTGTAGTGCTTCCATGTGCTGCCAGTAATTGTTCATCATCGGTAATGTGTTAATGTAATTGTCTTCCTAGGGGAATGTTGCCCTAGACATCCACCTCAAGGTCGCCGTCTTCCCTTGGAATCTTCCTTGTGTCCGGAACATTGTGAGGTACAAGAGAGATTGTGCTCTTGCTGCTGGTACCTTTTTTGCTACAATATTTCTGGAGGTGCTCATGGCATAGGGGGTTAGTGAGCAGACATAGCAGCTCTCCGCCATTGTATCTTTACCGATTTTGGACATGTGCTTATACCACATGTTGTTCACTACATGTGCAGTGTTAGTAAGATATGTGTCAACCCCCTTAATGTCTGTGCCAACACTGCGCTTACCTCTCCTTATCTTATCAGCAGTGTCTTCTGTACCACCTAACACAGTAGTCCTTGCAGCTTGGGTCAGGGAAATGTTAGTGTTGGATACAGCGGAAACATGCAACGCAAGATACAGCTGCCAGAGGGCAGTGGCTACGAGGCCTGTAGATAGCAGTAACCACACAGTTGTTGTAAGTATTTTTATTAACAGTACCATTGTTACTTACGCTTCTATTGAGCAGCTGATGAGATGATAAAGATGCCCACGTGAAAATCGCGATAAGAGGCGTTATTATTTTAGTAATTGTTAGTACTTTCAAGCTCTGCAAACTAAATAAGCACTTAGTACCCATGCAAATATCTCTTCCCAAATCTTCTGTATAGTGTATAGATGAATCTCTGAGCGTGGGCAGGACAGGATATGCACTTTGCTCAAGTTGTGGGTACGTTTGGGCCAAACACTCTATGAACACTTGGTAATATATCTCGGGTGATCATGCTCTAAAATGTCTTGGCCTCCTGATAGCGTGGACAAATTGGTTTGAAAAATGTAGGGGAGGGGTGGTCCAAGGGACCCCCCCTGGCCTGCATCTCCACCCCAGGTGAGGGCCATGGCTCATCGGGCGTCCCCTCCTTTCCACCAGGGCCCAGGTGGTGGATGGCTCACCTGCTGAAGACATTGCCCGCACGTATTAAATTTAGCTAGGCCTCAAGAAACCATTTTTTTGTCTGCTAAAGATGGTGTGAGCTCAGCGCGCTGTAGCGCGGCCCCCACCTTCGGAAAGTTTCAGTCCTCCCTGTCTCCGCAGCACCATGGTAGATCCGCTGCAAGCCCGTTCCCACGAACAAGACGTGCATGATCTAGCGTAATACATTAACATTGTAACAGTTCACCTTCCGCAGTGTATCACTGCTCCCACAATGACCCGGTCAGCAAGGCCTGGGCGATGGGAAGATCTGTAGAATGGTCATCTGCTGAAAGCAGACAGGTACCCAAATATGAATGTAAGAAACCACTTTTAACACATGTATCCTCTCCATACAACCACTCCTACTAAAGAAACCTGTGAAATTGTGTAATTATCGTACATGACACCAGCCGTGAAGGACCTACACCCCTGCAGGGGTGTGCTAATGATAAAAGCATTTCCGAGGGGTGATTCTTCATAAGTATCATTGAAAGCCCCACGCCCCGCGGTCCCGCGCCACAACTGAACTGATGCTGCTAGGGTACACAAGAAAACGAATGTAACCATACCAAGGGCACATGTGAAGAGTGTGCGAGAATGCACTCGTCACACGTGTATGTCTAAGCCCCTCATGTGCCACCCCCGCCACGCACCGTGGCGGGTTACTTTCTATGTACTCCACCAACCCTAATACTACCTCACTTACTGCAAATGTATATGCATATAACTAAATACTGTAGTTGTTAAAACATAGTGTATGAATAAGGTGCTCAGACTGGGTATAATCGAGACACATCCAGCAAAGTTTAAATGTATGTTTCAAAATGATTTGAATAAGTATTATAGAGTGTTCAAATGTTTGTGATGTTTTTACCTAAAATCGGCAACACACGAGGGAGATACCTTTGTGAAATACGTGCAAGGCCATTCCCCCTCCCACCCTGCGAAGGCTGCCAAGATATGAGAGCAGAGGCCCGCGCTGCGCTACTCCGCCTCCCCCAACCAGACTGGAGCCGCTTCAAAGATTTGTAGCCCCCTCTGCAGCACCCAAGGCCACGGCCCGCCATCTGCATTATTTACAGCACAGCAGTAAACCTCTGCCTGAACACACACTTCCAAAGGCGCCCCCTCGTAAACCCCATAACCCACCGGATCATCTTAGACCTATGGCCCTGTGCAATCAGGACACCCAACACTTTGACAACACACAGCGGCACATCTATAACAACTTCTAACAAGGCAGAAAGACCTGTACCGCCCGTCCCAGGCCCTGAAGCTTAGCACCTCGACCTATGGCCCCGGTCAACGGGACACTGGTAACCATGTCCTGACGTATTACCGCCAGACCCCTCACAAGGTACATTCCTCCTGTGTTGCATTAACCTGTAGAATAACCTATTGGAAGATTTACTAAAAAAGATAATATTGAAATGTCTGAATGACTGCGGTGTGCATGGCCTAGGGCAAATAAGTCAGGAAAAGACATTCATCTCTGACACTGGCCGCGATGGCACACCAACACCGCCCGGATGAACTCAGCCAACCTGCCAGGCCCAGCCCAACCCACGAGGATGACCAGTGACGTCTTCCAGCCAAAGCCAACCGCATCACAGCAGCACCTATAGTTAGTCATCGCCACCCAATCCCATCGAACTTGTGCCCCCTATAGTGTGTAGGTTCTTATGACGTTTTTTGTGAATATATACGCCTGTCTTTGCTATTGTCAGACAGAGCGCTCTCGGAGTTTGCAGAGTTCTTTGCATGCCATATTCTCATTGATAAACTCCCATTTAACCTCACCCGCACTCTGTCTTGGCCTTATTCCCGATTTGGGAGAGTCCTTCATTGTCTCTCATTGTGGGGAGGACCGTGCTGGCTGGGGACGCTTGCCTTCAGTGGTGACCCCGAAAGCGTGATTATTATTATTATTATTATTATTTATTCTTTCCCGACCTAACATTACCGTCCCCTTTTGGCACGAGAATCTCCGGTCGAAAAGGGATACGCACGGTGAGCCGGCTCTGGGAGGCTGCCCGCCAACGGCGACCGGTACACTAAGAAGTGCGCACTCAAAAGAGAGAGGGTACGGGATCCCGGTTGAAAAATCCCCTTTGAGTACCGCTCGCCGGAGCCGGGGCTGACTGTTGAGCTGACGGCGACACTGCCTGGACGGACCCAGTTTCGGAGACTATCGGTTCAAGACGGGCACGTGAGTACTGAGTGCGAGCGATTGTAAAGGGAGTGGGGGAAGAAGTGTAGGACAGGGAACGAAGAGGGGGTACGCAGATCTACTAAGAATCATCCTAAAATTTTCCTTGCTTTTTCTTTGCATATGGCCATTAGGATTAAGAGGTGAATAAGAGATAAAAGTGACGGGAACCTAGCTCCGAAAGGGGGTGGAAGGCGGCGCCGCATAGTGCTATCTTGACTAGTACTGGGAATATATGAAGAAGTGGATTATAAGATAAAAGTGTTCAGCAAAAGGGGGCACTGAGAATATATTAGTGACCGCTATTACTTCTTTCTTTTCCTTTCTTTAGGGTTAGGGGGAAAATAAAAAGTGAGATTAACACAAACTTAAGGAGAAAGTAAGAGTCCTACTAGAAGAGGGAAGAGCAGACCTATATATATACATATATATATATATGCGCATCCATATATCCAAGTAAGACGGACAGGGACGGCCGGCTAGGGAGGAAAGGGAGGACAGCGTGAATTGTGAATAGAGTGTTACCAAGAGGTGTGTGCACCTTGTATGTGTCAGACGACAGGTTGATGTTGTGAATGTGTAAGACGGCTATGAATGTATAGTAGTTAAATGGTCATGGTAAGTGTGACCGGATAGAACGTTTGAAGACAAAAATGACACGGTGAAGTGAGTGGGTACCTTTTTGATTTCCGGGTTGATATTGTCAAAATAAATGATGGTTTGCTCTTGTATGTGCCCCCCAAAGAGAATAGAATAGAAACTGTGTGCAGCCAGTTTTGTATTGCGCAGACAAGGGGAAGAGTACAAAGGAGGCCGTTATTGATTGTGAAATAAAAAACAAAAAATAATATTGATGATACACCTACACTGTAGTTGCAGACACACAGAAGCACACAAGTACTAGGAGGGCATAGGGATGGGGGCCGAAACACCCTTATCACATATTTGTAAGAATCTACCAGGGTACGCGGAGCGGATTAAGAAATATCACGACCAATGGATAACCAAGTTGAAGGGAGAGGGGTTACCCCAGATATGGCCCGAGGGAGGGTCATTTGATAAAAGTGTTCTGGATATGGTGGCCACATGCATTTGTTTGAAGTACAAGGGGAAGCAGTTGCAAAACAGGAGAGAAGTATTAGATCTCTGGAGGTTATTTGAAGAGATACCACCGCCTAAAACACCAGCATTAAATCCTGATCTTCCGTCCACCACAGACAATCCACTGATGATACAGAAAGATGTTAAAGAATTGTCAAGTGTAGCGCCACCAGTAGAGGTAATAAGTTTGTACCCGATATTAAACAAGCCTGTGCCCGCAGAAGGATACAGTGACCCCACGTATGTGCCTCCCCCGACAACTACCACATCCCGCCGGCCCACGGCACCCCCACCATATGAAAGTACAAGAGAGCGAGGCCATGCAAGTACACAAAGTGTGGACATAGAGAAACTCACAGATGCTTTACAGTCAAGACTCTCAATAGCAAAAGATGAGCTCTCGAGGATACAAGACATGTGTGGACAAACAGCACTTAATGCGGCTAGATCAGGGCACACGTCCAGAGCGCCAGGTGAGAATAGAAAACCTGAAGAGGGGTGGAAAAAAGGTGAGATACTGTTCAGAATTGAAGAAGAACCGACACGAATAATCGAAATAGGGACACGAGAGGGTGATATTGACAATGAAGAAAGGCCTATGGGGGACAGAGAGGAATTACTATGTGATATAAGGGACGAGTTAGAAGAAAGCGACAGGTTGAGCATGGCAATGGGAGGGGGAAGCGAAGGGGGGGATGGTACGTGTTCAATGAGAACCCTGGATGATGAGTGGACGGGACGATTAAGGAACAGAGTGGGGATAATGGCATCACTGGGGACCTCAGCAGCCAAAACGGGTCCGGATGCAACGACAAAAGGAAGACTACAGCTCCCGTTGATACACAGGGGAGGAGGGAGGCCTAACTATATCCCATGGGCTCAGATGGATAAAGCCAATTTATTAAAGCTATTGCCCCCGTTATCAGGAGGGGCAAGTAAGTGGATATACGCCTTTGAGAAACACACTGCTGGGGTACCCCTAGCAATAGGAGATGTGAAGAGCTTGCTCGTATCAGCAGTGGGCGATCAGGCTGAGAGAGTATGGGTTAAGGCCGGTTTCCCGGGAGTAACATTAGACTGCGACCGCCATGATGGGGCCTTTCGCGTGCGAGCAATCACTCGCTGCAGCCGCGTTCGCGATTGAGAAAAGTGCCACAATAGTAATGGGTTGCCCTGTGAAATTGTTTGTGGAACATTCATTATTTGCAATACTTGAGAAGTCAAAAAGCACACTGACAACACAGCGGGCGACAGCCTACGAGATTATACTGTCTAGCGCCAACATCCATGTGGTGAGATGCAAGACAGTGAACCCCGCCACATTCATTACAGAAGCATGCACACTAGAGGACATGCAGGACCACGATTGCGCGACCTACACAGGAGAAAGAGGGGAGGGCACAGTGGTGTGTGAGAATGCTCTGAGCGAGGGGGAAGTGTACTTCGTGGATGGGTCTGCATCGATTGACGTGGACACGGGAGAAAAACATGTCGGCATGGCAGTGGTGAGGCTAGAAGACGGTGAGTATGAAACACTAGTGCAGTACCGCCTCCCATCACACTACTCCGCACAGGCAGCAGAACTGATTGCGCTCATAGAAGCACTACATGCAGCAAAAGGTTGCGCAGTGACAATATACACAGACTCAGCTTACATGACGACGACAGTACATGGAGGTCTAGCGAGATGGGGGCGGAGGGGATTTCGACGGGCAGACGGAACACCAGTACAGCATGCGGAATTGTTGAAAGAGTTAATTGAGGCCCTACAAAACCCTACTGCAGTAGCAAAAGTTAAGTGCCAAGCACATACATCCAACACAGACGTTGTGTCTTTGGGGAACGTGGCAGCGGACGCTGCCGCCAAGGAGGCTTCCTATTTTCAGAAATATGACGCAGGTGAGTACATGCTGCAGCATAAGACAAACGAAGAGCCCCCAGAAGGGTACAACATGATGCCCATATCACAAATACTAGAATTACAGGAAGGAGCTAGTGACGACAAAAAATTGATGTGGACAAAACGAGGGTGCAGCAAGTCGGGAACAGACTTGCTGTGGCGGCAAAATAACTCAGGAAAAGTGGTAATGCCAATCCAGTTATTAGAAATTGCGTTTCAACAACTACACTTCCCTGCACATAATACCAAACAGCACATCGCAGCAGAAATACAGGAAGAATGGTTCGTGCCCTGTCTCCAGGAGCACGTATCTCGATTAGCAATGGAATGCACAACATGTCAGATCTACAATTCAGGAATGACACTACGCACACTCCGGGGAACAATTCCTAAACCCACTGGCCCATTCAGAGAACTGCATATTGATTACGCAGACATGGGGGAAAGGTGTAATGGCGCACGGTACATGATCGTGGTTGTGTGCCCATTCTCAAGGTGGGTGGAAGCTGGACCATGTGCGCGACCTGATGCTAAAAGCGCCGCCAAGTTCCTAGTGAGGGAAGTGTTCCCGCGCTGGGGAATTTGTGACGTGATTCGCTCAGACAACGGCACACATTTTGTGAATGAACTTTTCAAGGAAGTCACTACATTATTGGGAATAAAACATAAATTGTGTTGGATTTATCACCCTCAAAGCAATGGCGTAGTGGAAAAGATGAACGGACTGTTAAAGGGCAGGTTATCAAAACTATGCTTTTCACTGAAGAAAAATTGGATATACTGTCTGCCCCTTGCGCTATTTGAAATGAGAAATCAGCCAAGTAAAGATCACCATTTGTCCCCGCACGAAATCGTGACTGGGAGACGAATGCACACAGCACACTCCCCACTGCGCGAACACTCAGATGCACACAGGAGCGCCGCGATATTGGGAGAAGAATTCATGGACTATTTGAAAAAATTAACAAGGGCGCGCGCGCAATATCAAAGCAGCTCTCCCCAACCTTCACTAGAGAGGAGGGAAACATAACAGGGTCTGTCACAGAGCCTGAGCAACAGCTACAGCTAATGCCGGGCAAACTAATTTATGTCAGGAGTTTTGTGCGTCGATGGAATGCACCACGGTTCCACGGCCCATACGAGGTAGTGTTCTGCACGCCCACAGCTGTAAAAGTGAAGGGCTTGAGATACTGGGTACACTTGACAGACGTGCGAAGAGCTTATAATAATGTGCAGGGGGAGGCAGATGAGGAGGCACAGACAACAGCAACCGATTGAACTGAACAGAATGTCTGAATGTTAACTTGTGTTTGTGCGTCAGCAATGCATGTGAATGGGAAGGTGACTGATGAAGTATTGCTGCATTCTCTTCTTATATACCACTGGGAAAAAAAAAATGTTTTTTGGACTTATATGTAATTAATGAAGTGATCAAATTATGACATGTTTACACCCTTGTCTGTGAATACCCTTCCCCGCAACCCTACCCGCTTCCACTCCCCGTCAATATATATATTGGCACTAATGGTGCCAACAAAACGTTTACATGCATGCACTTAACGCACTTTTATATCTCAAACAGGAACTACCATGGCATCTAACAGGCAGCCTGCGACGGATAGAATTAGTAGAATGAGAGAATTATTAAATGAGAGATGTAGATATTCGTATGAGTGCGGATTATCTGTATGCATTACGATGTTTTTTATGCTAATGTTTGGTCTGGTTACATATTGGTTTATAGCGTTCATCTCTATCGAGATGAACGAGGGGGGAGGGATTAACAGCACTGGGATTAACAGCACCACTGGGACCAATGTAACTGCAAGTGTCACTGAAGGGAAGGTGATTT
Source organism: Ambystoma mexicanum (assembly GCF_040938575.1). NCBI lineage: Eukaryota > Metazoa > Chordata > Amphibia > Caudata > Ambystomatidae > Ambystoma > Ambystoma mexicanum. The sequence continues at coordinate 626,269,650 of NC_090928.1, read as the reverse complement.
TCTGGTATGGGACGGAGCTAAACTTGTATGGGGATATCGCACCACACCATCCAATGTTGTCATATCAGACAAGAAAGAGCCACAGGGTGGAACGCAAAACAACACAGTATCTCCACCAGTGATGTATAGGTATAATTCTCGCAGTTTAAATGACCGAAGCCCGTCTGCCATATCATGGTTGTATAACACCCCCACCAGCCAACCTGCCCCCACCCTAAAAAATGACCTGCAAGATAACGTCAGGGACGAAAAAGAAAAGCTGCTAGCAATACACGAAATATTATATGATGCATGGGCCACGGGGGCGGGAATGGGAAAGGGGGGTCTATTCTATCCCTCGCCCAGGAAGTTGGCAAGTACATGAGGTACAAGAACAACAGACGGAAGAGGGAAGCAGGGAGGAGGAAGTATGATGAGTACTATGGGTTAGGTCTAGATAAGATGGAAGACCCACGACACCCCCACCAAACAAATAAATGGTATGCGGATATGAGTGCCACAGCTAAACAAACAACAAATGAGAGCTGCTATGTCTGCTCCCTCATCCCTCACGCTTCAGGTACACCCAAGGTATTGCTACCCAAAGAGTTGCCAATTATAGATGCCCAATGTCTCCTTCATCTCACGTTATGCAGGATTAAGAACACCTTCCAGGCACACAAAGTTACTTTTCAAATGCTGCAGAATGAGAAAACGTGCTATCCAAAGACGGCAGGGGTGGTATGCTTGAAAGAACCGTTTTTTGTAATACAAGGGACACTTTTTTCTGACAACAAGTGGAAGGATGAAGATGTAATGTGCAAGGCGGAAGCACTGAGAGGTGTGGCACCAGAGAAATTGCAGTGGATATAAGAAACATGCACACCAGTATGGAAAGAACACATTTCAAAACTAACTTGGGTAACCGCCATTGAAAAACCTTTCAAACTACAGAGCGAAATAGACTATGAACTATGTTTTAAAGGAGAGGGGAAGACCTCCATGGGAACAAACAAGAACTGTAACAAGACCCTCACCATCCCAGATCTGAGAAAAGGGACAGCGGCCCTTATGGACACGTACTGGGTATGCGGCAACCAGGCATACCTACACCTCCCCCCGTCATGGAGTGGCAGCTGCTCAATGGCCACTCTGCACTCAGCCCTAATGGTAATACCGGAGAGCCACATCGACGGGAGCAAAAAGACACAGGAACGCCTGCAACAGAGTGCAGCCCAGCCAACTGCGGAGTCACAAATGTACGTCCTATCTTCCGGAAGCAAGGGAGAAGTGCTGACCCGTAACAGACGTGCATCAAACTACATATCAAAGGAATCATCAGAACTATTGGCTCAGATCCCAGATAAATATCGATTATTCAGCTCAGCAGAAACATTCTTTGCCTCACTGGTCTCAAGTGTCCAAGCAAGAGCAAATGCAAAATGGCTCCAGATAACACGCTGGGAACTGATTCAGCTGGTGAACGACACTGAAGAAGGGTTCAATGTAATAAAAGTGGAACTAAGGGCTTTACGACTGATGACCATGCAAAACAGGTATGTCCTGGACCTGTTGACGGCAATGGATGGAGGTGTTTGCCGAAAAATAGGAAGTGCCTGCTGCACTTTCGTACCTTCTGAAGACGCAGAAAATGGCTCCCTGTCCCATGTGATCGAGGCAGTCCACAACCTAGGAGAAAAAATGAAAATGGAAGGTGGAGCAGAAGACAGTACATGGTTCAATAACTTCTTCTTCTGGGTCCCTTCATGGCTTGGAACAACTGTAAAATTTTTGATGCCAGCTGTGGTGTTCCTCCTTTTAATTTTTTGTCTGTGCCAGGTGGGCCTTCGATGTTGTGCTAACGCAGTACCTAATGGTGCAATGATGATGGTAACAATGGGCAACACTTGTGGGATAATACAAAAAATGCAGGAAGTGCAGGTGCAAACAGGAGCAGATGACACACCAAGATATCAGCTAGTGCCTATCTATCACGACAAAGATATCATAGATAAAGCGTGGCACACCACCATTAGAGAGCCCCGTGTATTAGAATGGTACCAGGAGGTGTGGGTAGATTTGGCGGGAGATGGCGGATGTATCTACCTGACTTGCACCCCAGATGAATATGCCAGAAGAGGGGAAAGCTTACGAGGGGTGTGCAGAGCATGGATGCCCATAAAAGGCACACCTGCATGGGATGAGGCAGTGATGGACGAAGAAGAATGTAGGAGGTTGGAGGACTTAAAGTATTCGTTACTTAAGTAACGAAAGGGGGGAAATGTAGGGGAGGGGTGGTCCAAGGGACCCCCCCTGGCCTGCATCTCCACCCCAGGTGAGGGCCATGGCTCATCGGGCGTCCCCTCCTTACCACCAGGGCCCAGGTGGTGGATGGCTCACCTGCTGAAGACATTGCCCGCACGTATTAAATTTAGCTAGGCCTCAGAAACCATTTTTTTGTCTGCTAAAGATGGTGTGAGCTCAGCGCGCTGTAGCGCGGCCCCCACCTTCGGAAAGTTTCAGTCCTCCCTGTCTCCGCAGCACCATGGTAGATCCGCTGCAAGCCCATTCCCACGAACAAGACGGGCATGATCTAGCGTAATACATTAACATTGTAACAGTTCACCTTCCGCAGTGTATCACTGCTCCCACAATGACCCGGTGAGCAAGGCCTGGGCGATGGGAAGATCTGTAGAATGGTCATCTGCTGAAAGCAGACAGGTACCCAAATATGAATGTAAGAAACCACTTTTAACACATGTATCCTCTCCATACAACCACTCCTACTAAAGAAACCTGTGAAATTGTGTAATTATCGTACATGACACCAGCCGTGAAGGACCTACACCCCTGTGTGCTAATGATAAAAGCATTTCCGGGGGGTGATTCTTCATAAGTATCATTGAAAGCCCCACGCCCCGCGGTCCCGCGCCACAACTGAACTGATGCTGCTAGGGTACACAAGAAAACGAATGTAACCATACCAAGGGCACATGTGAAGAGTGTGCGAGAATGCACTCGTCACACGTGTATGTCTAAGCCCCTCATGTGCCACCCCGGAAACCCACCAGGGTGCGATAACACCCCAACCCCCTCAGAAAAACTATGCAACGACCTGGCAGATCACTTAAAAAAAAAAATCAATGACATACGACAAACCATACAAAAGCAACCAACCATCCACAACATACAACCAAACGAACCTAAAACGGAACCACAGCACAAACTCCAAAGCTTTCCTGAAATATCAGCAGAGGCATTCGCAATGCTGGTAAAACGAAGCAAGAAAGCGGGATCACCCATGGACCCCTGTCCACCAGACATCTACAAATCAATCCTCGCACAAGGATCGCCAGCAGAACACTACAGAAACTTTCTAAATCTATCACTATCAACAGGGACTGCACCGAAGATCTTCAAATCAACATACATCAAGCCACTCTTGAAAAACACAAGTGGTGACGTAGATGACCTTTCCAACTACAAGCCGATCTCTAACATCCCCTACCCAGCAAAACTTCTAGAAACCTACGTATATAAACTAACCCAAGAAGACGTAGAAAAATACCACCGGCTGGACCAAGCTCAAATTGGTTTCAGACCAACGAGAGGAACGGAAACAGCACTACTGTCCATCTGGGACAATCTCAAAACGAATGCAGACTCAAACACTACCTCAGCCCTTATTCTGCTCGACCTCTCCGCAGCCTTTGACACAGTTAGCCACGACACCCTGACCAAAAGACTAGAAGACATAGGCATAACAGACACAGGACTACGCTGGACCAAATCATTCCTAGCAGACAGAACAGAAACCGTATGGATCAAACCTTTCAAATCCACTCCACGAGTTAATGACTCTGGAGTGCCACAAGGATCCTCACTATCTCCACTATATTTCAACATCAATCAGACACCAGTCATCAGAATCTTCAAAAAAATACAACATTACATCTTACAACTATGCAGATGACACTCAGATCATCTACAAAATCAAAGATACTGATGCCGACCATTCAACCCTAATCGACTGTCTAAAAGAAGTCTTCAGCTGGATGGATGCCAACAACCTGAAAATCAACCCAGGAAAGACAGAAATCATGATCGTATCCAAAGACCAAGAGAACGAAACCACCATCCCATGGCCTACAGAAATGGTAAATGCACCGACACCATCGAAGGTAGTAAAAAATCTGGGAGTCCTAATGGACAACACCCTAACCCTGGAACCACAAATAAATGCAACAGTGAAGAAATGCTTTTTCTTCCTCCACACAGCAAGAAGAATTCTACCTTTCCTCTCCTTCACGCACAAAACACTCACTATCGTCGCCCTAGGCACCTCCTTCTACCACTTAGCCGCAAAAACCTGGAACAACATCCCAAATTAAATAAGAAACACTGAAGATCACCTAAAATTCAGGAAATCACTAAAAACCTGTCTCTTCAACACCACAGACTAAATCTGGAAACCAAAACCGGAAAAAGGATGACTAAACTGGAAATGACATGGACATCCGCGACCCAAAAGGATAGCTCCCACGGCACCTGGACGAGTGACACCAGATAGACTGGAACACAGGCGGCACGCACGGAGACTGAGTCAACTACCCCAGACAATCCCACCAACACTTTTGCCCGCCCCTTAGTTACTGCCAGGAACCACAGTGGTGTGGAATTGTTGAGATATTGGCAATCACCACATTACCTGAGAGGTTGACATTGGCAGGTGCACTGGCCACAGGAGTATGAAGGGAGGATAAGGGGAGCTATGAGAGAGCATGTTAGAGGTGAGGGACAGAGGAGTAAGGAACCTTGTATGCCAGTCAGACCCAGATCAGGACAGAGCCGCATCAGGGGAGATTACGCAAGCCGAGCGCCTCAATTCAGGATAGAGACGCAAACTAACCAACCCTACTAACAATTTCCCTTTCTGCATACACCTCTCAAAACCAAACACAACAAAAGCCTACAGCACAACAAACTGCGCAAACGTCACTACATTGCAACAACAAAACAAAAACACTCATAGTCTTGCACAATAGTACACGACGACTACCGGCCGCAAACACCCCAGGCCCAGCCAACGCACCCACCGGGCTGAGGCCGCCAACAGCACATCACTGCTCTCTTGCACTTTTCCTGCTTCCTCCCACTAACTCAACCTCCCCTCCTCTTTCAGAGCCGCCATCGCTATCCGATGGTGATAGTGCGCGGTACAAATGCCCTTTAACATTAACATTAACAATTGTGCTGGATTTACATTTTTGCACCTTACTATCTTTCATTCTGGCTTTGATATTATCATTTCATACCCAGTTGCTCTTTGTGTTGTCAGTGTGCTTTTTGGCCTGTGCAGGACCGCAAAGTGGGCATGTTCCACATAAAGGGTGGTGGTGCACCCCATGGTTATTGATGAAGCCTTCTCTACTGCGAAAGCTGCAGCAGCCAAGTGTTGTTCGCAGGAGAAGTGTCCTCTCATTACCTGATCTTATTGTCCACTGTAATAAGCGATTGGCTTATGGCCCATGCTTGTTTTCTGTGTCAGCACTGCTTTCATAACCATTCTGTCAGAGTGTGAAAACAGGAAGAATAATTGTTTCTAATCTGGGGTCCCTAGAACTTGAGCTGTGGATATTGCCTGTTTCAATTTGTTGAATGCCTCCGTCATTTCCCTTGTCCATCCTAGTTGTTTTGTTTCTCTTTGTGCTTCTTTCAGGGCTGTGAGAAGTGGGCATGTGTAAGTGCTATAGTCAAAGACCCATGCTCTACAAAAGTTGCATAGTCCGAGGAACCGCTGCAGTTCCCTTACTGTTTTAGGTTGTGGGGTGTCAAGAATTGCCTGTGCTCTTTTTGGTGCTATGTGCCTGCCATTTTTGGATATCAATGTGCACTGCATCCTTCCTGCATTTTTCCTCAGTAGTGCTGCAGATGAGGATGTCATCTACATACAGTAAAACTGTGCTTTCTGGACATTCCCTAAATCCACCTGTATTACTCTGTTAAAGATGGATGGTGACTCGCAGTACCCTTGTGGTAGTCTAGTGTGTTTCCTTTTATGATTGTGGTACATGAAACTTGTTATATCTTGTGAATCTGGGTTTAGAGGTATTGAGAAAAATGTGTTTTTGAGGTTGATAACAGTGAAGCACTTTGCTTCAGCTGGGATGCCACATAGGATCGTGGCTGAGTTTGCTGTAACAGGTTACTCTGCTTCTACAATGGAGTTAAGGGGGTGTAAATCCTGGAAAAAACACCACGACCCCCCGTTCGCCTTGCGGACAGGGTACACTGCAGTGTTGCATGGAGATTCTGATGGTATTAGGATGCCTCTGTCAATTACTGCACTAGTTGTTTCATCAATACCTTCATCTGATTCCTTCGTTAGGGGGTATTGTATGACCCTTGGCAGGATTGTTCCGGGTTTCAACTTTATTTGTACTCCCCCAATGCTTTTAATGCACCCCACATCATAGGGACTTGTTGTCCATAAATTGTCGGGTACTTTTGCTAGATCCTCTTCGCAAAAAAGGGTGGTGGTGCCTCTAGGGCCATTGCCATTTTCTGTGCAACTTCTCTGTACGTTATACGAAGCCAGAAATACAAACTCATCTCCAACATGATTTTGTCTTTTCCTTTCTTTCGTGAGAACAGTTCCTCATCCGATACTTGTGTTAACCAATATCCCTCTTCCACTGCAATTGTCGCCCTCCATGTCTTACCATCATTATCAATTGTGTAGACAGAAACCCAATCATCTCTTGCCACAATTCCCTCTATGTCAATTGATACACACTCTCCCTCTTTTTCATCCGCAGGTGTCTCTGGTCTAAAGAGGTGCTCGCCTTGCCTTCTCCACACTTTCCCTGCAATGCCGGGCAACAATGCGAGGGCCATGTCTGTTCCATATTGGAATAATTCTTGGTCAACTGGCTCCCCCCTCTGTACCATTTTCCCACAATATGCTTGAAGAATTTGCCTTGCACTGAGCATATGTATTCGTGATGTGGAGCATACTATGCCTTTTTTTCTGTGAATGATATGGTCATGTTTAGTCTGCTCATTATGTCACACCCCAATATGTTTACAGGTGCTTGTTTGGAGTAAAGTAGGGGTAAAGATAAGTCTTCATCTCTTATAGATAAGGAGATGTTATCAGTAAAGGGAACCATTTCTCGAGCCCCAGAGAATCCTTGAGTGTTCATGGCATTGCCTGACAAAGCAAATGTCCCTTCCCAGATACATGACCTAGTCGCCCCAGTGTCAACAAGAAAGGAAAAGGTTTTGTCACCTATCACCACCCTTATGCGAGGTTCCTCAGCAGGACTGGGAGTGACCGACAGGATGGGACACAACAAGTTTGTCTGTGGGTTGTCCTATTGTGTGTATAACGATAATCCATTTCCTGTGTAGGGATTGTGCCCCACTATGGTCACCCCTCCCATCCTTTTCACTGGTATGGTTGCCATTGTGTCCATGGGTTCTGGTGAATGGTCCTGTAACTGTGTTAGCTGTTGGGCTGCTTGCAAATGTTGTGCTAGTGGTGCTGTCATTTGTGGCACTTTAGATTGGGGTATTGTCATTAGTTGTGTAGTTAATGTGGCCTGTGGCTGTGTCTGTGCAGGGGGTGCCGTTTGCTGTTTTATGTTCTGCATCTGTCCTTGTTGCTGCATGTCATGGGGATAATAGCCGTCTTGCCCTCCTTTGTAGCCTTCTTGCCCTTATTCCCCTCACCCTTGTTGCATTCCCATGTGTCTGCAGGCACAGGAGATATGACCTAGCTGCCTGCAGGTCCAGCACTGGGGTGGCTCCCTTACTTGCCATGGGAATCCTCCACCCCCTCACCGGGCCCCTGCAACATTTGCTGTGTGTATCCACTGAACCACCCATGGGTTGGTGTGACTGTGGACCGAAACCTCGTCCTCGTTGGAACCCTCCCATCCCCTGCCATTTTGATTTACGATTGTGGTACATGAAACTTGTCAAATCTTGTGAATCTGTGTTTAGGGGTATTGAGAAAAATGTGTTTTTGAGGTTGATAACAGTGAAGCATGTTGCTTCAGCTGGGATGCCACATAGGATCGTGGCGAAGTTTGCTGTAACAGGGTACTCTGCTTCTACAATGTGGTTAAGGGGGCGTAAATCCTGGAAAAACACCACAACCCCCGTTCACCTTGCGGACAGGGTACACTGCAGTGTTGCATGGAGATTCTGATGGTATTAGGATGCCTCTGTCAATTAGTGCACTAGTTGTTTCATAAATACCTTCATCTGCTTCCTTCGTTAGGGAGTATTGTATGACCCTTGGCAGGATTGCTCGGGTTTCAACTTTATTTTTACTCCCCCTATGCTTTTAATGAACCCCACATCATAGGGACTTGATGTCCATAAGTTGTCGGGTACTTTTGCTAGATCCTCTTCACAAAAAAGGATGGTGGTGCCTCTAGGGCCATTGCCATTTTCTGTGCAACTTCTCTGTACGTTATACGAAAACCAGAAATACAAACTCATCTCCAACATAATTTTGCCTTTTCCTTTCTTTCGTGAGAACAGTTCCTCATCCGATACTTGTGTTAACCGACATCCCTCTTCCACTGCAATTATCGCCCTACATGCCTTACCATCATCATCAATTGCGTAGACAGCAACCCAATCCTCTCTTGCCACAATTCCCTCTATGTCAATTGACACACACTCTCCCTCTTTTTCATCCATAGGTGTCTCTGGTCTGAAGAGGTACTCACCTGGCCTTCTCCACACTTTCCCTGCAATGCCAGGCAACAATGCGAGGGCCATGTCTGTTCCATATTGGAATAATTCTGGGTCAACTGGCTCCCCCCTCTGTACCACTTTCCCGCAATATGCTTGAAGAATTTGCCTTGCTGTGAGCCTATGTATTCGTGGTGTGGAGCATACTATGCCTTTTTTTCTGTGAATGAGATGGTCATGTTTAGTCTGCTCATTATGTCACACCCCAATATGTTTACAGGTGCTTGTTTGCAGTAACGTAGGGGTAAAGATAAGTCTTCATCTCTTATAGATAAGGAGATGTTATCAGTAAAGGGAACCATTTCTCGAGCCCCAGAGAATCCTTGAGTGTTCATGGCATTGCCTGACAAAGCAAATGTCCCTTCCCAGATACATGACCTAGTCGCCCCAGTGTCAACAAGAAAGGAAAAGGTTTTGTCACCTATCACCACCCTTATGCGAGGTTCCTCTGCAGGACTGGGTGTGACCGACAGGATGGGACACAACAAGTTCGTCTGTGGGTTGTCCTATTGTGTGTATAACGATAATCCATTTCCCGTGTAGGGATTGTGCCCCACTATGGTCACCCCTCCCATCCTTTTAACTGGTATGGTTGCCATTGTGTCCATGGGTTCTGCTGAATGGTCCTGTAACTGCGTTAGCTGTTGGGCTGCTTGCAAATGTTGTGGTAGTGGTGCTGTCATTTGTGGCACTGTAGATTGGGGTATCGTAATTAGTTGTGTAGTTAATGTGGCCTGAGGCTGTGTCTGTGCAGGGGGTGCCGTTTGCTGTTTTATGTTCTGCATCTGTCCATGTTGCTGCATGTCATGGGGATAATAGCCGTCTTGCTCTCCTTTGTAGCCTTGTTGCCCTTAGTCCCCTCACCCTTGTTGCATTCCCATGTGTCTGCAGGCACAGGAGATATGACCTAGCTGCCTACAGGTCCAGCACTGGGGTGGCTCCCTTACTTGCCATGGGAATCCTCCACCCCCTCACCGGGCCCCTGCAACATTTGCTGTGTGTATCCACTTAACCACCCATGGGTTGGTGTGACTGTGGACCGAAACCTCGTCCTCGTTGGAACCCTCCCATCCCCTACCATTTTGATTTACGATTCTGGTACATGAAACTTGTCAAATCTTGTGAATCTGTGTTTAGGTGTATTGAGAAAAATGTGTTTTTGAGGTTGATAACAGTGAAGCATGTTGCTTCAGCTGGGATGCCACATAGGATCGTGGCAGAGTTTGCTGTGACAGGGTACTCTGCTTCTACAATGTGGTTAAGGGGGGCGTAAATCCTGGAAAAACACCACAACCCCCCGTTCACCTTGCAGACAGGGTACACTGCAGTGTTGCATGGAGATTCTGATGGTATTAGGATGCCTCTGTCAATTAGTGCACTAGTTGTTTCATAAATACCTTCATCTGATTCCTTCGTTAGGGGGTATTTTATGACCCTTGGCAGGATTGCTCGGGTTTCAACTTTATTTTTACTTCCCCTATGCTTTTAATGAACCCCAGATCATAGGGACTTGTTGTCCATAAGTTGTCAGGTACTTTTGCTAGATCCTCTTCACAAAAAAGGATGGTGGTGCCTCTAGGACAATTGCCATTTTCTGTGCAACTTCTCTGTATGTTATACGAAAACCAGAAATACAAACTCATCTCCAACATAATTTTGCCTTTTCCTTTCTTTCGTGAGAACAGTTCCTCATCCGATACTTGTGTTAACCGACATCCCTCTTCCACTGCAATTATCACCCTACATGCCTTACCATCATCATCAATTGCGTAGACAGCAACCCAATCCTCTCTTGCCACAATTCCCTCTATGTCAATTGACACACACTCTCCCTCTTTTTCATCCATAGGTGTCTCTGGTCTGAAGAGGTACTCACCTGGCCTTCTCCACACTTTCCCTGCAATGCCAGGCAACAATGCGAGGGCCATGTCTGTTCCATATTGGAATAATTCTGGGTCAACTGGCTCCCCCCTCTGTAACATTTTCCCGCAATATGCTTGAAGAATTTGCCTTGCTGTGAGCCTATGTATTCGTGGTGTGGAGCATACTATGCCTTTTTTCTGTGAACGAGATGGTCATGTTTAGTCTGCTCATTATGTCACACCCCAATATGTTTACAGGTGCTTGTTTGGAGTAACGTAGGGGTAAATATAAGTTGTCATCTCTTATAGATAAGGAGATGTCATCACTAAAGGGAACCATTACTCGAGCCCCAGAGAATCCTTGAGTGTTCATGGCATTGCCTGACAAAGCAAATGTCCCTTCCCAGATACATGCCCTAGTCGCCCCAGTGTCAACAAGAAAGGAAAATGTTTTGTCACCTATCGCAACCCTTATGCAAGGTTCTTCTGCAGGACTGGGTGTGACCGACAGGATGGGACACAAGTTCGTCTGTGGATTGTCCTACTGTGGGTATAACGATAATCCATTTCCTGTGTAGGGTCTGTGCCCCACTATGGTCACCCCTCCCATTCTTTTCACTGGTATAGTTGCCATTGTGTCCATGGGTTCTGGTGAATGGTCCTGTAACTGCGTTAGCTGGTGGACTGCTTGCAAATGTGGTGGTAGTGGTGCTGTCATTTTTATTGTATTGTATTGTATTGTGGTATTTGTATCGCGCACCTGACGGACAAAATCGTGACTGGGCACAGATGTTTCAATTGAACATTTGTCTATGAACGGTCCATTGGATCTTATGAGGGTTACTTAGCAAAAAGTAAGAAATTTTGCTCTGTCAGGGCCTAGCGGAACAAGTACGTTTTTACGGCCCTCCGGAAAAACCGAGAGGCTTTTCATATCACGGATTTCTCTATGTAGTTTGTTCCACGCTCTAGGCCCATAGACAGAGAATCTACAATCTCCTTTCTTCACACATTTGGTACCTGGTATAAAAAGCAGATTTTGGTCTGCCAAGCGCAACTGTCGGGTAGGACTGTACCTTCTGATTTTATCTGATAGGTATACTGGTCCTATCTTATTCACGCCCTTGTAGACCAAACAGAGGATCTTAAACTCTATTCTCTCTTTTACCAACAGCCAATGCAGGGCTTTCCTCAAAGTAGAGATTGAATCTAATTTTTTTGCCTTGTGCACCAGTCTGACTGCTGCATTTTGGGCCAGCTGCAGCCTCCGCAGTTGGTAGGCTGGGATACCTGACAATAGTGCGTTGCCATAGTCTAGCTTCGAGTTAACCAGAGTACCAGTAACAACCACTCTGTCCTCATTCGCGATGAAAGGTAGAATATGTCTCAACATGCGTAATGAGTAATAAGCTGCTTGCACCTTAGCACTCACCTGAGCTCCACTTTCCATATTATCTTCCCAAATACAGCTTGGGTTCTTAATTCTTTTGGAGAAATTCAGCTGCGTCCCCAAGAGACAAGGGGGGTGCAGTTTCTCCTTTTGTAAGTGATATTTTGATGCAAAAACAGCTACTTCAGTTTTGCTGGTGTTGAACAATAGCTGATTTGCACACATCCAACTCTGTATCTCTTGTAGACACTGTTCCACTCTCTCATAAGTTTCCTCTTGATTCTGTACTCTCAGAAACACCTGGGTGTCGTCCGCATAAGAGTGAAATTTGTGGCACTGTAGAATGGGGTATCGTCATTAGTTGTGTAGTTAATGTGGCCTGAGGCTGTGTCTGTGCAGGGGATGCCATTTGCTGTTGTATGTTCTGCATCTGTCTTTGTTGCTGCATGTCATGGGGATAATAGACGTCTTGCCCTCCTTTGTAGCCTTGTTGCCCTTATTCCCCTCACCCTTGTTGCATCCCCCTATGTCTGCAGGCACAGGAGATATGACCTAGCTGCCTGCAGATCCAGCACTGGGGTGGCTCCCTTGCTTGCCATGGGAATTCTCCACCCCCTCACCAGGCCCCTGCAACATTTGCTGTGTGTGTCCCCTGAACCACCCATGGTTTGGTGTGACTGTGGACCGAAACCTCGCCCTCGTTGGAACCCTCCCATCCCCTACCACGATGATTTTGTTGGTATCCGCCCCTTCCCATTTACCCTCTTCCCATGGGCGGTGCGTATTGTTGCATTGCGTTGTACTGTGGCTGCTGTTGATACTGAGCATGGGGCTGGGAAGTCACTGTTTGCGTCTGTGGGCCGGGACTTGTTATTAATGCTCCTTATAGCACGTATTTATTTCTTTTGGACCAATTTTGCCTCATATGCCTTTCTCTCTTTTGCTTTTTGTATTACCTTTTCCTGCCATAGCCTGCAATGGTATACTATAGTGAGTTGTATTTCCGGCAACACCAGTGATGTCAGCACAGCCGGTGAGTTGAGGAGACTGATACCAGACCGGTCCATGTGGAAACCAAGGTTGCAAGCAGCAACATTGTATAAAGGAAATTGAAGAGAACAGAGTATAAAGCATACGTGGCAAGTGATGCAAATATAATTTAAACGGCAGATGAATGACTTAACTTTGAAGCTAACATACGATACCGTAGACAGAGTCGTCCGGCATCACGCCACTGCTCATTTGAAAGTCTCTGTTAGGTCCAACTGAAAGGTAACAAATGTTAAAAGAAAAGGAATTGTGAAATCGAAGTTGTCCTGCAACGGGTCAAGACAAACCCTGTGCACATTCGAAAGTCTTTGATACTTGATGTAAAATTGACATTGGTCCGAGCCCAGCTGAGGGTGACTAATTGTGTTAAAGCAATCTGATCCCAGCTGAGGGGGATCCAGGGTGAACTGTGAGTCCCCCGAAAAAGGAATAACCTATGAACATTGTCTTAAAGGGATCTGAGCCCTGATGAGGGGGATCCAAAGTGACGAACATCGTGCTAAAGGGACCTGAGCTTGGCTGAGGGAGATCCGGGGTGAATAGTGAATCACCTAAAGTGAATACTTGTGAAAATCTAAAGAGGAAAATAACTTGTTGTTTATTTGGTTGCATCAGGCCCTCAGGGTGAAGAGACTTTGAGAGCAGGGACCTGTGTGCGTCGAAGGCCCTGATGCTATTGCTTGAACTGTATCCTTATGCTAAAGAAGCCAGAGATTGTGCTACGCTCGAGTGAACCGTCTGTCAAATGAGAAATTATATTGTGCCTCCTATTGCAATGAATATATGTATATTGGCTTACGCCAAGCTGCTTGTAAGGTCACTTGCGAAGAAATCCGCGTTGCAAGGTCCTGACCTTAAAATCAATGTAAGCCGCCATTTTAGGTCAATCCGCCATTTTAGGTTTGCTTTGTAAAGTCACCCTGTGAGTTAAAATGGTGTACGATGTCATTCCGAAATGCAACATGGCCGTCTTGACCTCTGTGTGTAATTAATATATAACTTGCCTGCAGGCCACTTGTTGAGGTCGTGAACTGAGACCTTGTCCTTCGTTGACCTGTTTGTAAAGGATTACTCGTGCAATGAAACTAATCCGTGATCATATGTTAAGAACAATGTATTCAAATACTGAACTAAGAACGCTTGTTTAACGACATTGTATTAATGTTTGAGAAGACCTGTATGGGAAATCCCAAAACACACAGCCTCGATATTTTGATTTTGTTTTCACAGTTGGCGCCCGAATAGGGACCCTCAAGATTGATGCCGGATTATCGAAGGTTGACCCTCGCTATCGGACCGGGATCGGACGGTGTGACAAAAAGTGGCCCCACTGAATGACACGCGACACCTCAGCAGTGCTGCACGACCCGATCCCTGGACGATTAGCTTGTGTTCCGAGAACGGCATCTTGACGAGGGTCCTCTTATCGAGACAGGCAGATTTGCTGAAATCACCACACACAAGGTAAGATTAGTTAGGTAAGATTCTTTGAAATCCGATCGGACCTCCTTAGGCTTGATCAGGTGAGTCGTGACCCGACTCTTATTATAATCCTGATAATTTGATTTTGCCGTATTGTATCTGCAGACACAATTATTGACCAGGTAACACCAATAATTTGATATGCCTGGGAAATTGTCTACCTGCTTCAGGGCGTTGTTCCGGAGCGATAGACAATCTTTGGAATTTAGCCGTCCCGCACCACAGGAGGGGTTGCCGGCGTGTACTATGTACTGTAAGCATGGCATTGGAAGTATAGTATTTAATGATATTTGGCACAGACAAACCAGACATGCCTCCGAACTTCAGTGGCCAATCAATGGTAGTTTTGAAATCCCTCGTATTGAGTATTTAGAGTCGATCCTATTAAAGAAAAAGGTTAGACCTCCAGCATTTGATGTTTTGCAGATTTGGAAAAAAGAAGCGTTGCAGCAACTTAAAAGTAGAGAAAAACATGCGCGCCGTCATAAGACGAACGCCGAAAAAGCATTATTGTATGACCAAGATAAACATTCTGAGTCGACTAGAAATATGGATAGGGCTTTCTCACTTGGAATTCAGAAAATCTATCCTTCTAAATACCTTTGTGTTTCCGACGAATTCATAGACAAATGAACGAAGGCCTGGTGCCTCTGCGCCACCTCCTTATGTTCCTTTTCCTGCTGCTTTGCCTCTTCCTCGTGCTCTTCCTGCCCTACTCGCTGTTGTTCCCGTTGTTCCTGCTCCTCCCAATGTTCCTCCTCCTCCAGCTCCACCACCTCTTCTTATCGCACCTGTAACAGTACCTCCATTGAATTTGCCTGCTCCCTCTCATCCAAGTGGTCCTGTGCCGCTTGTAGTTGACCAAGGTGCGGGGTCGAAGGTTGTCACTCGCAATACTGTACCACCAGAGAAGAAACGTGATTTCATTGCATGGGCTAAACATTGTATGGAGAGGGATGATCAAGCTAATGTTTTTGCCACACTTTATAATATGGATAATTTTCCTGAGAATTTTTTTTTTATTGAAGGTTTAGGGATTCATCTATGTGTAATGTGGGGCAAATTAAATAATGCAGATTTCCCGCAAGGGTTAAGGGATTTAAACACTTTAGCGTTTTCAAGAGACACTGTGGATAACGTAAATGAGCATGTCGAGAGGTTATTTGAGTATAGAAAGGAGTTGGAAAGGTTACAGAATGAGGATGACGAGGGGGAAAGTATGTATCTGAAGAAACGGTTCCTTCCTTGTCGAAAATCGATATCTGAGAAAGCACGAATTTGTACGAAGGATGCGCTTAGATGGTTTTCAGATATGTCGATAACTCCAGTTGAGGTATATGACACATATAGTCGGTATACACCAGAAATACAGAGGAAAGTGATACAGGTAATGATAGAGTACCTATCGGATGATTGTGTAAAAAGAAAGATTAGCTGTCCCACAGAGTTATTGAGTATTTATAAGAGAGCTTTTTCACTTGACACTTCTTCGACTGCTTTAGCGCTCGACGTAGCTCTGTTGCTTAGTAAGCGTTCGGAGTCACCTACTTCTCATTTGCCTATGAGAGAGGTTCCTCCGACACTTGTCCCGAAGGTTGAGGTTGCGGTCGATGCTGCACAGGGTATAGTTGCTGTGAACATTCCTGCACATTATATATTACAGTTTGTTCACGTCCCGTTCTCAAGACAAGAAGTGAATACTATTAGGCAATCTATTCCTGATATTAGGAAAAATCCGACAGGATTCTATAAAGAAATAGAGTCCGTCTTGCAGTCCTCAGTATTCACCTTAGGCGATATTGATTTGTTATTTCCTGTACTCCTGCCCGTAGATTTGTGGAAACAAGTTAGGACTATAGACGACGTGCCAGAGTTGGGAGATACATGGGCGAATATAACTAGATTTGATGGAGAAAGGCCAGCTGATGAAAGACCACCCCAGGTGATACTGACTTTGCCTGATAGAATTGTTGCAAAATTGTAAACCATAATTCCTGATAAAAGAATTATTTGGGACAAACATACGGCCTGTGTCCAAGGGAAGGGTGCTACCGAGTTCTTTAATCGGTTTGAACAGGTATTCTCGGATTTCAGCAGACAAGACTTAGGCACAGAGTCTGGGAAAAGGTTATTTGTGGACAAATTTGTGCGTGGATTGCTGCCTGACATCCAGTCACAAATTATGTCTTCTGAGAGCGCTTGGCAGGCCAAGTCCCAATCAGAAGTACTGCATATGGCTCAGTACTACGAGAATCGTGTCAATAATGAAAAAGATAGAGTCGGAAAATGAAAAGGTGTTTAAAAACAGTACTATTACAGCAAATTGTTAGAGGCCCCAGAGGGGGTAGTTCACAGATTAGAGGCCAGTGTGTCCCGCAAGGGAATGTGCCCTTGGGTCCTGTGAACATTAACCAGTGTGCCTATTGTCGACAAGAGGGTCATTGGCGTGCACAATGCCCCGCCCTTCGACAGAGGTCAAATAACACATTTGGGAATATGGGTAGACGACCCAGAGGTCGCCTGGGTTTAGGGGGCCCTGGTAGAGGTCAGTTTGCACAGGATCCTCAGCAACCTTTTTCACAGGATAATCAGACTTCGAGTGCGGACACTAGGAACATATTTGATCATCCTTCTGCTGCATATTTATCTGAAGAGCTTCCTTTTGATGATATTCTGTTTCGTTAGGATTGCCCGAAGCAGGGTTTGGAACCTACACCTATTCCCGTCAATCAGAAAGGTCCCTACGTTGAAATGGTGGTGGGAAATAGGAAACATCAGTTTTTGATAAATGCTGGTGCACAGAAGTGTTCCATTGATCATTCACGGGTTCCAAACATTCCACTGTCAGGGCAAACCAATGTTTCTGTAGGATATTGTGGTACGTCAGTTGTTTGTCCGGTTTCTTCGCCGGTACCCATTTCTGTGGGTCCCTTTACGGACCACTGTTCATTTCTGTTGACTTTGAATTGTCGGGAGAATTTGCTAGGGTTGAACCTGTTAAAAGAATTAAA
Organism: Ambystoma mexicanum; assembly: GCF_040938575.1. Lineage (NCBI taxonomy): Eukaryota > Metazoa > Chordata > Amphibia > Caudata > Ambystomatidae > Ambystoma > Ambystoma mexicanum. Next base: position 626,252,107 of record NC_090928.1, on the reverse strand, counting down.
TGCAGTGATTTATTGTTCTTCTGATGGAGTACGATTTCACCATAGCAATTTTCTGTCTCACAATTCTTGACTAGACCTTTTCCGGCAGAATTCATTGATGTACCAGAGAGCTTATGGGCTGTTGACGACAACGATGTTGGTGTTTTACAGATTGAGCCTGTTAAGATAGTTTTGAAACATGGAATTAAGCTGCCACACATTCCCCAGTATAAGATTTCAGTTGAGGGCGAGCAAGCTTTGAAATGCATTGTTTCCGATTTTGTGCATCGCGGGGTGATTGAGGAAATTTCAGGAAGTTTGTGCAATAGTCCGTTTTTACCCGTGTACAAGAAAGGCGATAATGCAATTCCATTCCGTTTCATAATTGATTTACGTGCCATTAATAAAGTCGTTGCTCCACAGTTTCCAATTGTGCCTGATGTGACGACAATATTGACCATGATTCCAGCTACAGCTACTTACTTTAGTGCTGTGGATCTAAAGAATGCTTTCTTTAGTATTCCTATACACAAGAATAGTAGATACTTGTTCGCGTTCATCTTAGGGGGACGCTCGTTCACATTTACTCGTGCACCTAAAGGGTACACAGAGAGTCCTAGCATCTATAGTAGGGCTTTGAAAGAACAGCTTGAAACCCTTGAATTACCCTCTACTTGTACATTGCTTCAGTATGTTGATGACTTGCTTTTAGCTGCTGATTCTGAGAGCGCCTGTAAGGAGGGCACTGTGTTATTGGTTATCCATCTAGCTAAGCATGGTCACAAAGCTTCGCTTAAAAAGTTTCAATATTGTTGCCAGGAGGTCACCTATTTAGGCTATCTCCTGTCAAAGGAGGGAAGAAGATTGACACCTGAAAGAATAAAACACATTTCTGGCATGTCTGTCCCAAATACACAGAAGGAAGTTAGAGCCTTGATAGTTATGGCTTCTTACTGTAGGTTGTGGATCCCGAATTTTTCACTAGTGATCAAACCGATGTTGGCTTTGACAAAGAAGGGCATTTCTTCGCCATTGCCATGGAACGCGGAACACCAGCAATCGTTTGACTTGCTCAAGACTGCATTATGCTCTGCACCAGTTTTGGGCAACCCAAACTATGAAAAGGCCTTTGTGTTATTTGTGCATGAATGTGAAGGATGTGCTTTGGCTGTATTAACGCAGGAACATGGAGGGAAGAATAGGCCGTGCGGTTACTTTTCTTCCGCCTTTGATCCTGTAGCATGCGCTTTGCCAAGATGTTTGCCAGCTGTCGCTGCTGCGTCTGTAAAACAGAGTGAGGGAATGGTCCTAGGCCATGCTCTAACCCTGATGGTGCCTCACTCTGTAGATGTTCTACTGAACTGAACCCAAACGCAACACCTCACTTCTGCATGGTTGACGAGATATGAATTGATCTTGTTTGCTCCTCACATCCAAATTAAGAGGTGTTGTGTTCTTAATCCGGCTGGACTCCTACCTTTCCCGCAAGATACTACTTGAGGCGATGAAGAGTCACATGACTATCTGTATACTACTGAACAAGAGGCAAAGGGTAGAATTGATTTGAAAGACACTCCTTCGGATAATCCGCAAGGAGAGCTGTTTTGTGATGGCTCTTGCTTCAAACTTCCGGATGGTGCATCCATAGCTGCTTATGCAATCACCACATTAAGCACGGTCGTGGAAACCAAGAGAATCACGCATAACTCTGCGCAGGCCGCAGAGATTATAGCATTGACCGGAGCTTGTGAACTTTCCGAAGGGCTGGCAGTAAACATATATACTGATAGTCAGTATGCCTTTGGGGTGGTTCACAACTTTGGGAGACTTTGGTCAGAGAGAGGGTTTTTAACTTCACATGGTACCAAAATCCAACATGGCTCCCTAATAGTACAACTGCTCTCAGCGCTTGCTCTCCCTACTCAGTTAGCCATTATGAAATGTGCACCATATCGAAAGATTACAGATGACATAGGAAGAGGGAATGCTTTCACTGATCAGATAGCTAGACAAACTGCTACCAATCTCCGTTCGGAGATGTATGTTTCGAGGGAGACTGTAAATGCTTATGCAATGGATGAGGGTGTTGGGTCTGTACGGGATATCCAAGCTGATGCCACGTTAGAAGAATCCAAGAGGTGGGCTGAAGGCTTGGGGAAACTTGATGATGACGGGTGTTGGGTGGACATATTTGAAGGGCAATGGCTACTCCCTGACGCGTATGTAATGATGATGGTCATCATGGCCCATGGTCCTACGCATGTATGTGCCCAGAGAGTAACAAAAATGTTAGAGAAAGTTTGGGCAAATGACAAAATTTCGATGCATGATTTGCCTACAACACAATGTGGGAAAGGGGACAGCAACTCCAAGGGGAAGTTTTGGGCCACCCTCTGTCCCCTTTGAAGTTATCCACTTTGATTTTATTGAAATGGAACGATGCAACAATAAGACGTACGTACTAGTGGTCATCTATGCTTTTAGTAAATGGGTTGAGGCTTTCCCTGTCAAAGATGCTACAGCCATGACTACTGCGAAAAACATGTTAAAGGAGTACTTCCCACAGTTCGGGCTACCAAGAGTCATCTGGTCGGACAATGGTCCACATTTTGTCGGTGCTGTAATTCTGCAGATATGTGCGGCATTGCAGATCGACAAACGGTTCCATTCGGCCAGACACGCTCAGAGCGCCGGACTAGTAGAAAGACACAATGGTATCATCAAGAACAAGCTCGCTAAGATCTGTGCCGGCACTAAATTAAAATGGCCGGACGCCTTACCGATCGTGTTATTATCCATGTGTACAACCCCTCAAACTAAGACTGGGCTCTCTCCATTTGAGGTGGTAATGGGGAAACCTGCCAATATTTGGAACCTTTCTAAATGTAGATCGTTAAGAAATGTTGAAAATGTATTACTTTCAGATTATTGCAGCCAGTTGACTAAAAACCTGTATTTGATTTATCACCAGGTACGAGAGGCTTTACCTGTGTGATACGAGGGCCCGGGCCACAGCATACGGCCTGGAAGCTGGGTGCTCATCAAGGCTTTTGAGCGCTCTTCCTGCCTTGCACCTCGCTGGCGGGGCCCGTTCAAAGTCCTGTTGGTCACCTTAACAGCGGTGCGGGTTTCTGGAAGAAAGAATTTGATCCACGCGTCGCACGTCAAGAAACTTCCTAACCCTGTGCCACACGAAACAGAAGAAACAGAACCCCTCGCTAACGCTGCAACCAACGATCCCAAAGCAGTAAATAGCGCCGAGAGTGTGTTGGAGAATCTTTCTGAGCCCGTGAGGCTTGGGGAAGCAGCCATTTTGTCTCCAAACTCTCCAAAGGTTTTGCATCTGGAAACTGCGATTCAAATTAGGCATCTTCACTTGTCTCTGATACGTTGCTTCCAGCGGGAACTGACGAGGCATTGTTTACGGATCAATCAGTATCGGGAAAAGCAAGGTACAATCTGCGTTCAAGAAAATAGACTTACGGCACAGTTTTGCTGTTCATCTGATAGACTTACGGCACGGTTCGGCTGTGCATTCGGAGAAGGAAAGGATCATCGAGGGCTTGTTTTTGCCCAAATTTGAGAAAGGGGATTCTGTTGGCTAGGGTGGTGGCAGGACTAAGAACTTGCGCGGCCGGGAGGTCGTCAGCAACGATGATTGGGGGTTTCCGTTTGAAGACTACAATGCTTGCCAACGCTACCGGTCGTATGGGACTTGTAAATGATTGTGTGACCAACCAGGACAATGGACAATGCACCCGGGCCCCCAAAACGTATTGCTTTGTTTTTATAATGATATTTGGTTTTATAATAGTCACTGTCCTAGGCTTATGGTACCTGGAGGTAATGCATCCTTTAGAATCCATGTTACCGACTGAAAATGTACCTACTGTTCCTACTCCCTTTGTACATTTGCATACTCTGTCCCCTAGGGACTCCCAGCATAGATAAGGTTACCACAATAATACTCTGCTACTTATCATGAATGCTACGCATGCCATTTTTAATAAGTCTAACTGTTGGGTCTGCTCACATTTACCGCAACACGGGGATAAGGGGCTAGGTTGGTATATTCATCCTTTACCTTTGACAACTGCTTGTTATGCTTCTCTCAGAGCACTGTTCTTTGGCCATTGGAACAATAGCATCTCGGGGAACTTTGATGGCACTAATTTGAATAGTTTTGAGAAACGTGTTCTGACTCCCCTTTGATGCTCGCTTTTCGCAAATAGGAGTAAACCTAACGTTGCTTCTATTAGGCCTTCTGATAGACTGTCTCGTCCTTTCCAATCTTTGATTTCCTTTAAGATGGCTCCGATAGACAATAAGGATGCCATGCCTCCTTCTTACACTGTTAAGCATAGCCCCGATTCAGTTTCTTTTTGCATACAGAGGAATGGTACTCAGTCAATGGGAGATTTTAAAGGTTGTAACAACGTTGCAAATTTGACTGAGGAAGACAGACCTTTGTATGTAGGCGAACCTGTTTACTTTGTTTGCGGTAATGTAGCATTTCCATGGTTGCCCAGGGATTGGCAGGGAACCTGTTATTTAGGGATCCTGTTACCTGGGGTGTTTATATCTAGTACAATAGAAGTTTCAAAGGCTTGTCCATGGCGGGACGAGAACGGTAACACTCCAGCACAAATCTTGGGAGATATAGCAAAATCAGTTGTGCCATTTTGGGGACAAATAGCGAATTCCAAAGATATCAGAAAACTAGCAAGAGTATTGGAGAGAACCATCAACCGGACCACGGACATACTCTATAATATGACATTAGAACAGAAAGTGATAAGATTAGTTTCGCTTCAGAACCAGATGGCATTAGATGTCATTCTGGCTGAATGTGGTGCAGTGTGTAAATTAGTGGGGTCCGCTTGCTATGTTTGCGTGCCAGATTCCTCCCCAACTATCTTCAAGGCAATACAGAATCTGCACGTCCTTAGTTCAGAAGTGCATGTTCCCGAGGGGAACTGGGTTCTTAGAGCTTGGTTCTGGGACTTCTTGCGATCTTGGGGTTGGAAGTTACTTTTGGTGTGACTGATTATTTTGGGAATTCTGTTGTTCCTTTGTTGTTGTATTCAGTGTCTACCTAGTATATGTTCGATGCTAGGGGGATGTTGCGCACAAGCGATAGGTACGATAGGACATAAAGTGTATGCCCCAGATAAAACTTCCAAGGAATATGTGCTAAAAGAAATTTTAGTGAATTACCTGATGGCAATAGATATTTCTGACAGCGATTCAGGGTGCATGGACGATGATGCATCGAGTTATTTGCAAGGAGATCAGAAGTAGTTTAGCACTTGGCATAGGCCAAAAAGAGGGTTTGTCAAATGAGAAATCATATCGTGCCTCCTATTGCAATTAATATATGTATATTGGCCTACGCCAAGATGCTTGTAAGTCACTTGCGAAGAAATCCGTGTTGCAAGGTCCTACCCTTAAAATCAATGTAAGCCGCCATTTTAGGTCAATCCGCCATTTTAGGTTCGCTTTGTAAAGTCAACCTGTGAGTTAAATTGGTTGACGATGTCATTCCGAAATACAACATGGCCGTCTTGACCTCTGTGTGTAATTAATATATAACTTGCCTGCAAGCCACTTGTTGAGGTCGTGAACTGAGACCGTGTCCTTCGATGACCTGTGTGTAAAGGATTACTCGTGCAATGAAACTAATCCGTGAGCATATGTTAAGAACAATGTATTAAAATACTGAACTCAGAACACTTGTTTAACTACATGGTATTAATGTTTTAGAAAACCTGTATGGGAAATCCCAAAACACACAGTTGCTGTGTAGGCTTGTTGAGGTATGTATTAAAGGCAAACTAGTTACATGTGGATATGCGAACTCGGCATGAACCCTAGATAAGTGATGTATTAGAGGAATATTAACCCGCATTAGTGTTGGACATCGTGTTCGCAAATAGTATAAAAGAGCAATGAATTCTAATGTACAGCGTCTCTCACTGAACACACTGAACCACGCTGGAGTTCGTTGTGTTGCACTGAGGGCTGATAGCTATCTGATTTTGCTTTGTTCTTTGTAACTGATTCAATATAAATTAAAGATCTTTGTATGTTCCTTTGTAACCTGTGCTCGGTGTATTTCCTTTTGGGGTACTCAGCCTCGATATTTTGATTTTGTTTTCACACGCCTATCTGGAGCTTAAAACGTGGGGAAGGAAGGCCAACGGCCTGAACATCATGACATAACTTTTTGAGCACTTTTTTCTTTTTCATAACCTTATACCTCACACTATTTTTATTTAGAGGTAAGAATTGGCAATGGGTTTTTTAGTGTAGGCCTTTTTTATTTTGACAAGACACCACTAGGACTGTGTTATTTTTATTTGATGGTTGTAGCGTTCCCCCATCTGTAGATTTAGGATTAGATGGGTGTTTATCTTACCCTTGGTGAAGTTCAATAAACACTCTTGAACTGTGGTCACTTGTGTCTGTCTTACTGTTGATACCATTCCTTCCTAATACAACCTTCCCAAGCAAAACTATCATACCACTACACAATCACACAACACGCTATTCATCTCTAAAATCACACCCACACACCAATGCACAATACATCCGTATGCATTCAGCAACTTTCAAACTAAAACGTTCTTTTATTCCAACAGATGTTTCCCCAATATTATACAACATACTAAGCCCCTCTTTGATGATCTGGACCTTCTTGGCATCACCTACACTAATTATGCAGATGATACCCAGATTCTCCTCCCGCTTTCTGGGGATTATAACGAGGATTTGGCCTTGGTAAACAGGGTGTATCTCATCATCCAGGCATGGATGACCACTCACGGTCTATGCCTGAATGATGACAAAACAGAATTAATCATTCTGGGCAATCACTCCAATCTCAAAAAATTAGGCCAGAACTATTCTGAATTTGAGATTGATGGGAATATTATTAAGGTTGCAAGGGAAGTGAAGACTCTCGGCTTCCACCTAGATGCCACCCTCTCCTTCAACAAACAGGTGAACTCATTGGCCTCAGCCACTGCTTACACATGTAAGCTTATCAGAGCAGGTAAACACTTTATCTCAAATGACAACTGCATGATTCTAGCTAGAGCTCTTGCTCTATCTAGACTTGATTACTGCAACGCCTTATACATCAGGGCCAACAAACACACCATACACAGAATTCAAAATTTACAAAATAACGCCCTTGGAGCAGCCCTTGGCATCCCTAGACGAGCACACATCTCTAAGATAAGGCGCAACACCAACTGGTTGTCTACCCAAGATAAAATACTACTGAAAGTAGCCTCCCTTTCTCACAAAGCCCTCAACAACATGGCTCCTCCCTACCTAACTGACAGATTCGTAGAAAGAAGATCCTCCAGACCCACAAGAATCTCCAATGCCAACACACTGATCATTCCCAGATTTAAACTCACCAAGACTGGAGGTGCCAGCTTCCCTCTCCGGGCGGCCCAAGTCTGGAACTCATTGCCCCACACTATTCGCCAGGCGAAATCCTACTCAAAATTCAGGTCCAAATACACCAACCATCTGAAACAACTGGTCAGCTAAACTAGCATCACCCACTCCCACCATCCGTTGATATACCACCTGCAAATTGTCTAAATATCCTGTATATAACTTTCTGTATCATTGACACAACATGTATATACTATTAATGATATGTGTAACCATGTAACTATGTAAATATGTAACTATGTAACGACGTAACCTATGCCTTGCATATCCTGTACTGCTGCCCCCTATTACCTTCGGGTCTGGTGCGCATTATAAATGAATAAAACAAACAAACAAACAAACACGACACAATGCATACAATCAAGCAACTCTGTAGAAAAGAAAGAAAAGAAAAGAATGAAAAGATAGAGCAGATAGAAATAAAAGTAAGCCATATACTCATCCACTTCTAAAACAATTTATAGAAAACATTAAAACAAAAGAGCTAATAACCTCACTCAAAAAAACGAAACCAGCCATGACAAAAAAGGTGAAGCCCCTCTTCCAAAAACTAAAAGTAAAACAATACCTAGAAAGAAAAGCAAACCTACTAATGAACCTAACACTATATGTACCAGTCTTGACATAACCACTATAAAGCAATCCAAAAAATGTATGTTGCAGAAAATGTTCCACTGTAGAGTTCTTCACAATCTTATCACAGAAGCTGAAAAGTCACGATCTACTCTTAAAAACTACCACAGGAAACTAATCCTTTAAGCTCTGGTTGACAGAGCATCTCTACTAAAGAATGTTTTAAACAGAATGAAACCACTAACTAACTGAATTAATACATTACAAAAAGTACTTCTAAACATGCACCATTTCAATATAGATACCTTTTCAAACTTCGGTGAAGGTGAATGGATTCAAACAAGCAGCACAGAACTTTATTTCAATGAAGAGGCTCAAAAACAACAACAACAAAAACAATTGCCATAGACAGTGATGGCCAACGGTATAAAATGGTTGGAGACAACACTATGGCAAAAGAAACCCTTATAGAAAACATGGCCCCAACAAACTTTCAACCAAATGTTCCTTTGGCCCAAACAAACCGTCCAGTGTACAAATGGACATGCAGCTCAATGTGTAATGTAAGGCAACAATCTTTCAAATGTTTATGACAATTCCTCAATCACTACATCAAACTAAAAGACAAAAGTAGAATAAAAACTTTACAAACCATGGGCAACTGTACAGTGTGCAGCCACACTGGTCTGCGAGGACATGCATTTCGGGAACTGCTTGCAAAAGCACCTTCCACCACATCAATATTTTAGCAACACACCATTCCGCTATACGAAATCTTGTGCATAGACTATACTATGCAAAAAGTCATGCTTTAGAACTACAACATTTAAATAACATTCTCCTACACGGAAAAGCCAAAGGACTCCTTCCAAAAATAGAGCACATCCAAAGTAAGTACTTTGGAACTGAAGTTGACTTAGACAATTTAGTAACTTCAGAAAACATTACACATGCCAACCTCCTAACAAACATATACAAAAAAGAAATAGTTACGTTTTAAAACACATCTGCTGAAATACCAGACCAAGTATGTGCCTGTTGTTGGAGGAATTTTCTAAAAAGAGCTTAAAAACAGTAGATATGGCCTACAAATTAGAAGACCATTAAGAATCCCAATGGTTCCAATTAGCTTTATATCTAGCAGCAGAAAATAAATACAAATTAACTGACCCCTCAATACTTTGCACATGCTTCAACACGAAGCTTGACAATAACCAAGTGCCATCACGTGCTACCACAAATAACTTGCAAAGCTCTCCAAAACTTAATCTGTATGAGAGTATTATAATCCAAACAGTTTACCCATTCCAAGCTATAATACGCCTTCAGCCGAAAACAGCCAAATTACCTCCATCTGAGTTACTAAAGGTCATTTGTGGTATATTTGCCATTAAATCTTACATATGCTGTCACTATTCACAAATCGCAAGGTCTAACCCTAGGCCACGCATTGATTGACATTGGCAGCATAGTCTTTAAAGAAGCTATGATTTAAGTAGCACTTTCACATCTCCGTACACTCAATGGTCTATTCCTAGTGATCTTTAATGCAAACAAAGACAATGCTGATATTCTTTGCATCCTAGAATACAATAGGCAACGTGCACGGTACACTCACCATCTAGATATGTACCCTGTACCTCAAAAAATAAGACTTTAAAAAAGAAAATGAATACAAACAGAACCTATAACAGATCTCTCAACAATAGAGCTAAAGAAACAACCAACTGCTTCTCCGTCAAATAATGCAACCACAAAACTGTCTGCTACAAACTCAACTGCACGTCCATCAGAGGACAAAGTGACACATATCTCTTCTAAAAAACAAGCCTATCAAAGGGGGCAGAGTTTTGCAGTTTGTGCTTTGTCCAAGGTTTGAATCCAGTCTCTCTCCATCAGGTGCCTTTTTACTTTTCCTGGGTTGGAGATAAGATCCTATTGGGAGCAACCTGCCCAGTCTAGTTGTTGTTTGTTTTTCTCCGCCCAGTGTAGAAGCATCTTGCACGATCCTGCCCTGGTTTCTTGCTCTATTACCTTCAGTACCAATGGTGGGTGCAGTAGAAGCGTCTTCCTGTACAGCAGGAGCTCGTTCCGGATTACGATGGAACTTAGTGATTGGAGTGTTAGTTCTCTCCTAATCAACACCACTGGTGTAAAATTTACGATAATCACACAAGAAGACCCTCAAGAATTCCTAATGTATTTACTACAAGTACTGCAAACCAAAAAATCCCTATAAATTTCATACACGTGGAAACATACATGCACTCTCTGCAACCATGTGTCACAAGAGCACACCCCTAATGAACGATTTGTATATGTATCCATCCCAAATTGTGAATCCATTCCATTTCACCAGCTTCTGCAGAGTGTAAATCATGGAATATTATGACCTTTTTGCAATTCAGAGCATCGTTCCAACATACAAATAAACTTACAGAGCCATTATGTCATATTAGTAACCGGCCAGGGTCAATGAGCCTCAGCCGCGGCATCCCGGACTGTAGTCCCTTCGCCCCTTCCATAGGGGCATATGTTTTTGTTAACTTTTTTTTTTGGTACGATTTGCCGGGGTACTAATGGCAATATGACCCTCGGCAGGGGGGGCATTACCGGTTGGGTAATGCCTTCGAGGCTCCATTAAAGCCCTCTTTTTGCTCGGGCTTCGAACTATGGCCCGGAAGGCAATACCCTGGGGGCATTGCCAGTAATGCCTACCCTCCAAGGGTCATATTGCCTAGCCAATGCTTCTAAGGTACAATGCAGATGGCACAAAAATTACTGTAAACTCACTGATATGACGCACCTCACGCTTTCCAACATCCAATCAGAGGTCGCGTCCGATGTCCACGGACATCCGTTCGGACCCTGATTGGCCCGGATGCCTGTCCGCAGAGCAAATAGGGAAGTGGCTCAGCGAACCAAACCCATATACCACTATTAGTTTTACCTACTTTTTGGCCTTTTTAGAAAAAACGACTTGACGGATTTACACCAAATTTACAAAAGCACGCTTTTGAGACCAAGCCACCACTCCTGGTGTGAATTTGGTGAAAATCCGTCCAGCGGTTTCGGCTGTAGGCGTGAGTAAATTTCTTTACCATTGCATCTACGAGGAAAACTACACATTTTGGGACCCCCCTGCAACTTTGCAACCCCAGACGAAACCTCACTAGACTTCACAGAATCAATCTGAGGGGGCAATATGCTTTTCATGCAAAGTTTGGTGAGGATTCGTCCGGGGTGCAAAGTTATAAGCTGCCCAAAAAATGGGTTGAGCAACTTAACCATAACTATACGGCCGATACCGTAGGCCGTGAAATGTATATGTATTGTTAGACAGGCATGGTATCAAGAGAGACACAAACTCAAGTGTTATAGTTTCAAAACCTTTATTTACTATAATGCTGGGGTTGGTGTAATACCTAACTTGCCCTACTTCTAAAGGGATTGTTCCCTCAGCTGATATTTCTAAGGGCTGTCGATGTCTGAAAGACCAAAACCAAAATCCATCTGTGACTAAACCTATGCTTACCCTCATTCTCTGATAACATGTAGTAGGAACTCTATCTAAAGAAAAAAAATGTGATTAAAAAAGAAATATGTACCAAGGCTGGTTTCAGGTGGTCTTCCCACCAGCTGCGACTTGGTCAGTATAATCTAAGTTCAGCACAATCAAAAAGAGGCTGTTCGTTAGCTCTTCTCCAGAAAATTCTTGCACTCAGTTCAAACAACTCCCAATGTATTTAGTTCCTGGGGACTCCCTCCCCCAAGCTTCAATCCTTCCAGGTTTCAGACAAAAGAAAAATATAACACAGTTTCTTCCAGGCTTCTCAGGGTTCCCTTCCCCAGGCTTATGCCTCCTTGTTTCACCAAATAAGGATCCACCTTTGTTAGGCCTCTTAGGGTTACCTTCCCAATCTCAGGCCCCTTCAGTTCCAAACACAAGTTCAGTTTAAGAACACAGTTTCTCGTAGGCCTCTCAGGGTTCCCTTCCCCAAGCTCAGGCCCTTTTGGTTCCGAACAAAGGTTCAGTTTAACAAGACAGTTTCTCGTAGGCCTCTCAGGGTGCCCTTCCCCAAGCTTAGGCCCCTTCAGTTCCAAACACAAGTTCAGTTTCAAACACAAAATTCAACTTGTCAAGATGTGCCTTTCTTTTATTTACAGTTACCTTCACACACAACCTTCTCATGGGGTAATATCAGAGACTTTCGAAAAAAAGCCAGGTTCTTTGCTCCTCCTAAGTGCAACCACTCTGATCTTTGGCACTTCTCTGTATTTCCTGTACTTGCTTTCCTTCTATCCTTTCCTATTTCAGGTGCTTCCTGCACCCCTTTGTTATCTTCCACTTTGCTGTGCACACTTGTGCCTTCTTTGTCTTTATCTTCTCTCGCCTTGCCGCGCCCCTGCCACCTTCCCTTGGGTTCACTTTCTTTTCACTGTGCCTCTTGCACATTCACTTCTTTGCCTCTGTGCACCCTTGCACCTGTCCCTTTCTTTTACGTGCCTCTTGCACATTTCTCTCTCCTGTGCTCGCTTGCACATTTCCTTCATGCGTCACTTGCACCCTTCTTAATTACTTTCAAGCCTTTTTGCTACTTTTCCACTCTCTTTAGTGCTACAGTGCCCACGGGCACCTTTCCTTTACTTTTGGGTCGCTCGCACCCTTATCTGCTTTCAAGTACTTTTCTTCCTTTCTGCTCTCTCAGCGCCTTTCTCTCGCCTTCCATTCACTTTAAGTTATCTTTATTGCTTTCTGCCTCGGGCCGCTTGCAAACTCCGCCTTTCTCCCTTCCCACCCCAGCTGGCTGCACGCTCCTGAGTTTCTCTCGCGTTCAGGCTTGAAACTCACCTGGTAGCATTGCGCTGGTGAGCAGTCCTCTACGGGCATACAAGATCAAGGTAAGGGTTTCACCACCTGCCCCTTAGACCCCCTTGGGAGGTGAACAAGCACTTCTCCACATGCTGCCAGTAGGACACGGGCTGCCTCAATCCGGCTCCCTGGAGACATAGCTTCGTAGCCACGCTGCGGCCCCACACAAGCACCGGGCCAGCATCTCAGCGTGCCGCTCTCCTCTGGATCCTCCAGGCTCCTCTCCTTTCAGCTCCCTGGCTTCTTGGCTTCTTTACGGATACACAGCTCGCTCTCCTGATTGTGCAAAACCACACCTTTTATAATTAAAATGGGAGTCAAATGGAGTCAGGTGTGAGTAGTCAGTGCTAAATGCCTGACCCTGCCTACCTCTATCAATGCGACAATCTAATGGTAGTAGGTGGCAGTCTTCCCTCTGTTTCTCAAGGTGTTTCTTGCAGTTAATCCTCACTACTTTCGGTTGCCTCTTCTTCATACCAGGATTAGTCGGAAATGGGGAGGGGGAGATGGAATGGGATTGCAAATATCCCATGAAAGCTGAGGAAGGGGTTTCAAATGGAAAACGGGGAGAGGGGAAATTGAATTGGAATTGATGGTTAATTCTGTTTACCAGAGTACTGTTTGGAGATTGACAGGGGGGGAGATAGGAACATTCTCTAGCCTCGGTGTACTTAACTGTTTTCCTCCTCTTACTTGGACAATGAATAATGGGCTTAGAATTTCAAGTAATGAGACCTGGAGTCAGAATACCCCATAAAGGCTTCTGGGACTTCTTCCTCCTCTTTTATTGTCCTGTGGGTATACCGCGTCTCGCCTGGGGCACCCCCATGAATACAACCCCGCACTCCCCTACCCAGTTGAATCTTCCTTGCTTGTCCACCCCAGGGTTGGGGTCCAAATGCAAGGGTCCTCCCCTTACATGGGAGAATGCCCCTAGGATGCTCACAGTATGTCTACTGTGGCAGGTCAGAAGGAAGAGACAGACTAGTAGTTTCCATTCTCAGCAAGCTTTTATTATAAATTATAAAAATATGCCTTACTTTCACTAAGCTATGGGTTTCCCTACCTGACACAACTAAGTAGGGTGCTCGTCATTTGTTGTGAAGTCCAAAAATAAAGTCTGTTGTCTGTCCAAAACTTAGCTAAGCTGACCCTACCACCAATACGAAACAACTAAAGTCCAAAAGAATTACTCCTGTCTCCTGGGGCAGAATTCTTATTGTATTGTATTGTTTATTTATAAAGCATTTATACACAAAATAAGTGCTTCAAAGTGCTCCAAGCCGGGAGAGGAACATGCAATACAATCATTCATAAGGCCTTGGGCATTTCAGAATGATATACATTAATAATAAGCACACTAGGCTTGACAACATTTCTGCTAATTCAAGTGTGTTAGGTAGTTGGTGGGTGGAGGGCAGGGCAGGTGGGGAGGAGAGGGGAGTAAGAGCATAACAAACCGACAATAATGCAGTGTGTGACCAACAGTTAGGATAGGAGGGGATGTGAGCAGGTTTATTGTGCTTTTATAATGTGCCCCTAACACAAGTGTTTCAGGTGCACAATGCAAGGGGGGCGAGGAGGGGTTAAGGGTAGACAAGGAACAGACAGACAACAAACTTACTGGGTAAGGTGCATTCAGATCGTGTAAGTGCCAGACAGGAAGTGCGGGTGATGGGCAAAGGGAATTGCGCCTGGTACAGGAGGGCTGGGATAGTGCAGAGGGTTGTCTCTTAGGGAAGTGCGTAGTGCTGCAAGCAGTGTGCGGACAAGTAGTGCAGGGGCCCGGAAGCAAGTGCAGAGACTGGTGTGGGTCCTGGGACCTGTTAGGTTCTGAGGTGAGCCAGGCGGCCATTCAGCAAGCTGAGTAGAAGGAGGTGGTAGCAGGTAGAAGGCCGAGGTTAGCAGGGGAGAGGTAGAGAGAAGGCAGAAGAGAAGAGGAAGGTCTTGAGCAGTTTCTGGAATTTAAGGAGATCCGGCTCGATGGAGACAGGCAGGGAGACTGTTCCAGAGGGTGCCCCCTGCAGAGGATAAGGATCTACCCCCAAGTCTCTGTTTGGAAAAACGGCTCACTCTCAGAGATTTAAGGGTTGGATGAACGGAGTGCTCTAGATGGAGTGTATTTTGGAATAGTGATTTGTAAGTAGTGTGGGCCACGGCCCCAGAAGGCCTTGTGAACTATGCAGAGGGTCTTGTACTTGACCCTTGCCACCAGGGGGAGCCAGTGGAGGGATTTCAATGCAAGAGAGATGCATTCCCTGGGCTTGAGGCCAAGGATACGTCTTGCGGTTCAGTTCTGTTCTGTTCTTTCACTATAATTCTAGTATACAATCTTTAGATAGTTCTTGGCTACCTGTTGCATGGGTTTGTTACGTTCATTTAGAGGACTTTTTCAACCTTCTGGCTTTCACTTCTCCTGACTTTGTAGAATCCTCTTTATCAGTATTCCTTCTCTTTGCATTTCTTTCACTTTTGCCTTTTTCAAAGTGTACTTAAAGGTCTCTCTTTCTCAGATGCCCAAATTATCTCTTGAGAATTATAAACACTTTTCTTATTGTTACAGTCCTCAATTCTCTTATTACTTTGCTTTTTACTGGGAAGCATATAAAGGGTCAAGAAATTACTTCTGGGTGCATAATCTCTCACTGGGTCGAGTATGCTGATACCAGTAATAATTCTCACTCTCTTGGTCACTTGCTTTCTCACTTGGATGAGTATGATGAGCCCAGTACTGATTCCCACTCTGAATGACTTGTTCACTCACTGGGACAAGTATGAGGAACACAGTAATGATTCTCACTCTGTTGATTACTTGTTCTCTTACTGGGACAAGTATGTTGAACCCAGTAATGATATTCACTGTCTTGATCACTTGCTTTCTCACTGGGATGGGAATGCATGTGCAAATCTATATATTCATTATTGTTACTTATGCGAATATGAGTATGCCACTTGTTAACTTTATCTCTCCCACTTAGACGAGGGTGAGTGCCCCAATCGTTATATTTGTTTATTTCCCTTATAAGAATATGATTTTGCACTGTATTAGAATTGCATCTCTCCCTGAGTCTCCTGCTCTCCCGGTACCTTCCTTGTAGTGTATCACCGGGCTGCATCACTGGGTCGGAGTCTTCCACTTTTGGCAAAACTGTTATTGTTATTACGGCTCTCGCTCTTGGTTCCTTCAATTCCTTCTGCATGCTCTGGCGTACTTCTCGGTAAGCGGTATCAGCTCTGTGTGGGGTTTCCTCTCTCTCCCCATCTCGGCCACCACTTCTTCCTCGGATGTCCGTCCTGGGACTAGAGTTAGCGTGGCAGGCTCTCCCTAGTCTACCCCTCGAACAGAGCAACTCAGGCACCTGTTCACCACAGCTTTCCCAGAGCTTGGGAAGCAGAGTTTTCTCAGGCTCACCATTGTCCCTAACACAGCTGGTTTGAAACTCCCAGGTCTCCCTACTCCCACTCCTATGAAGCTCCTCTGGGACTTCGCCAGCGTCTTGTGGAAGTCCTTCATCTGTATCTGTCATATTCATTATGACTCCATTGGTTTTCTTCATCAGAGTTCTAGGCAGGTACTTATCTTCACACAAAACATCACAGTAGCAGATGTATACAGATTCTCCTGTATTCTCCCAACAGGACTGCCTTTGTTGGGATGCTGAGAGAGTTGGGAAGGGAGTGCCTCATTGGAACAGGAGTTCTTGTCCCTATGGGGTGAGTCTCTACTGGTGAGGTCTCCTTTGCCTCTACCCCCAGGGAGGGTGTAGTGGAGCGGGCTCACCTCCATAGCGTCACAAGGAAAGGCTCCACCCTTGGGAGAAGGGACTGATCTGTTGCAATATGTATGTATGTATGTACTAGAGTATGTTAGTATGTTTGTTTTTATGTTTGTGTGCATGTAAGGAGTGTGAATGATGTATGAAAGCATGGGTAAAAGTGTTGTATGTGAGCATGCGTGAGTGTGCGTGTAAAGGGGAGCAGACTGCTGGTGGGATGCTCTGCAGCATAGATTAATGTTTCAGTGCATTTCTAGAATGAGTTTTCATGCAGTGCATGGGATCACAGAAGATTGTGTACTATTTAGACAATGTATTGATGGGGGGAAAAAGTGACATGTAATGTGTGCAACTGTTGGAAGAGTTTGAGCATTTGATGGAGGACCTGGGCATCCCCTTGCTCCTGACAAGAGCGAAGGGCCACCACGCACACCCCACAGCCCCCGGTTCCCTCCACCTTAACCATATTCCATTACCCCTCCCCATATATTTATTTTATTTAATTTGACCAAAAAAAGGATAACAAAATTCAGTCAGATTGAAAAGGTGAAATGTTTTTCGATCGAGTATGCTAATAACATTAGGTCATCTGAACTTTGCATGTAGGGTTGTGGCACTGGGGACGGCCTTCTGTAGACAAATGGCATTAGCCTTACCAGGCGCAAAAGGCTACACCATAGGATAAGGATGATGGCGAGAATCAGAAAGAACCCAGAGGTGTGGAATTGTTTCCTGGAAGGCTACAATGGGATATCAGTGAGGGTACAGGACAAAGTAGTGCAATGGAATGTGAAGATGTTTTTGTATGCAGCAGGAGCCATGGTTTTGGTAGATATTGGGAAGGGAGATAGCAAAATGGCCGGCAAAGTGGTTGAGGGAAAAGTACTGTGTTTCCTAGCCTTTTTACTGGCGCTGGTGGCACTTGAACTGCAGTGTTGGAAGAATGAAGTATGGGTAATGAATGCATTGTGTCAGTGATAAACAAACAGTTGAGCAAAGACAAGGGTGGGTGTTAAGGCTCCTCGGGAGGTTAGTGCTGTTGTGTTTGAAAATTGTTTAAGAGCAGAGCATATGCCCCGGGGTACAACTGTTTGCAGATGCAAAAATGCTCAGTCTTGTTCACAGTGGTCGAGATTCCGTTGGCTGGCACCAGCAGCATATGCTTTGCCAACAGCGGTGCTTTGGAAGCTAGGCAGGAAGAAGTACTGGGATTAGTGGAAAGCGCCTTGGCGGAATCCCAAGAGCATCATACAAGTTTGAATTTGGAGCAAGGATGAGATGGGGTGGGGGAGCAGGACTGAAGAAAAGCTGTCTCCTGTGACAATTTCAACCAGGTTAGCTGATATAACATTTTATGGAAATTACTTTTGGGGATATGAGCCCCCGGCTGGCAAAATGGGCAACAGCAAGGTAGAAGGATGGGCCAGAGAAAGGGGAGTAAGTACAGAACACTGGAGACTGGTCTCAGTATTTCTGCTGTGCAGTTCGATGGCAGCAATGGATGACGCGTGTTGCTGAATTTGGGCGAGTTGTTTAAGGCCTTGTGTTCAGTCTTGGTTTTTGGATTATTTAGGGTTTCAGAATTGATTGGGGTAAAAGTCGGGATGGGTTAATGGTGGGAGACGTACGCTGGAAAGGAGATGGGGTTTGTCAATGGATCAAGAGGAGTAAAGCAGACGGGAGCTGCAGAGGGGTGTCACTACAGTTGAACAAGTCTGGGACATGTGATATCTGCCCAGTAGAAGTGCTAGGGAGTTTTGAAAGAAGGAGGACAGAAAAGGAAGACTTTTTTTGCTCAAGAAGGGGACATTGTGAATGGGATACACTCCTGTTGCATTGGGGTGACCTCAAAGGGAGGTTGGCATAGGAGGTAAAGGGATTAAGGCTTTTTGGTCATATGAAAGCTGAGCCAGTACAAGGGGCATGTTAGGGGGCTGGAAAAGTGATGTTAGTGCTACAGGGCTTACTGCGTCATTTTTGAGCCATCCAGTGCCAAGGGTCCCAAGATACATTTGTATTTGTGGACAATCTATTGTTAAATGGACCAGACGGCAAGCCGAAATGAGAACATAAGAAAAAGAGGTGCGGAGAGCCTGCAGGAATTCAGAACTCCTACAGCCTGGGTTGGAGGCAGTTGTTACCCATGCTGTATGACCTGAGGGACAAAAGACAGGCACTGGACTTGATGATGCTTAATTTGGGAGGAAATTAATTGGTAAAATGGATGGGGCTGGAAATAAAGCTGACGAAGAAGGAATTAGAAATTATAAGAAGGTTATAGATGGGTACTAAGATTGTGTGGAGACAGTTACTTCAGAGGAAAGTTTGGAGAGGTTCCAAGAAGCCATCAGCCATTGACAGAGTGAGCGTATGGCCCCTGGAACGTGCATCTGTTACTGGATGGGATTACACTGGAATAACTCTGAGTCCAAATAACCAGACAAACTCAAGAAGATGGCAAGTTGCTGTTTTATTAGCAATTGTATAAAACAGGTAATTACAACGAACATCCAACAGACGTAGGGTCATTCTCATCGATTTCCACATGACAAACAATGATATACTGGCTTTGTGCATCAGAATGATTTCACAATACATGGCAATAGTGAAAAACATATCAAGGGTTGGGATTGGTTAAGTTACACATCTATATATACAATCATATAGGAACTAGGTGTGTTATTGGCTGTCCGATATCAGGTGGACAACTCATCCCTACAGTCCCCCCACCAGACCTTGATAGCTGATGTCCGCACTTACCCTTGCACTTGCCACATGCTGGCCGATATTTTATTTATTGTTATTATCTATTCCCATGTACTGCACTTTCCTTTCCTCCCTTCCCACGCACTTCCGCGATCTGAATGACATGTGGCCTAGTAGGATCGTTCTATGTCCCCTTGTTCCCCTCCCTTGCCTTGTCGCACCTTGAAACACTTGTGTATAGGCGCGTTATAAATGCCATATCATATAATATTATATCATGACTACCTCTTCAAACGTGTCAGTTTAAGAAAAATCAGTTACACCGTGTTTCATTGATTTCTCAAGCTATAAGGACCTTTGTTATACAGACTAATACAATTGGTTGGCACGCTTGTGCCATGTCTGGAACATTTGGTTCAATTAGCAGCACATACGCCAAGGCCCAGGTGCAAGTAGATGGGACATGAAGCTGCCTTACCACCCATATTAGCCTAACATCTCTCATCACCCATGCCTTCTGCCATGAAATTCTCTTTGTACTGGGTCTTGCAGAGTATTCTTGTCCTCAGAATGCAACGGGAGTGAGGGAACTCGCTATTATGTCTGGGACTCCAAGTGCAAGCCCTATTTTCAGCCTCCACTCACGTGACAAGAGACCACGATTCTGTCCATTCTGCAAGCTTTTTAATGTTTTTAATGAATTAAGAATTGGCATCCTTTGTGTTCTTTAGTGTACCTTAACATGAGAAGATTCATCTTCCACACACATGTTCCTCTTCAGCGTAGATAGCTGACCTCGAGATCTCAGTTCTTGACTTCAGGCCAATTGGCTTAATTATTTCATGACACCAATGTCCAGTTTCTGTACAATAGCGCTATGCATGCATTATATTTACTACTTTTAGCTCGATCTATCTTGCGTTTCAGCATATGTACATTCATTATACTTCTGATTTCTGCAGCACTTTTCAACATGTAATCTTCTTATTTTACACTTTTACGGTTCACTTGATCCTTTACTTCGTCATTTCCCCTCAATGATCCATACATTGTCTTCATTCAGTATTTCAGTATTTTGTTCACACTTTCTTATTACGTCATCAGTTATTTTCTTAGCTCTTTCTCATATTCCTTCAGGGATCTCCTCTCCTGCACGCTGTCATCAACTCGAGGGTACTTTTGATATGGTTGTCTTAATGGATACCTTCTTTCCAAATACTGGCTGCGGTATTGGTACAATAGCTGGTGTTAGACAGGGCACGGTTTTATGGCTCCAATACAGGGTTTATGGGGGGTTGTATCTCCTGTGGATGAGTACGTCTGCTCCTCACAGGGAATGATTGGTGTCTTGTAGGGCTGCAGTTATGGGAGTAGTGGGATAGGATGTGATAGGATTTGAAACGGCAGTTTACTTTAGATAGGACGGAGTGCATTGTTGGTTTCTAGGGACGGAAATGAACCTGATGAACTTGATGGATGTGGTGGACCATTTTATGAAGATAGAGAGTTGGGGTGGGAGGAGCCGGAATACCATCTGGGAAGGGTCTAGCTGACTGGCAGAACAGAAAATTAAGAGCCACAAAAACTGGAAAAAGGTTAACAGAGTTGGAGTAAGAGGTGCCAAAAAAATAGACAGATTTTGAAAACAAAAAGAACAAGAGTACTTGGTTCTAGTGTGGGCAGATATGAGTGAGAAAAGAAAAGAGGAAAAGAGGTGAGCACAGAAAGAAAGGAAAAAGAACAAGGAGAGAGAAGGCTGAGGTGGGGGGCAGCAAGGAAAGCAACAAGAAGAGAAGTGCAAAAAAAGAGGGAACACAAAGAGGACGCGAGAAGTTGATGGGCATAATAATTTGAAGGGGTTTGAAAAGAGGAGGTTTCATGATGCTAATCTGTAAACCCAACTTGCCGTGAATACATTGGACTTTCTTCAACCAAATTGTTGGGGTCAGAGAGTTTTTGTTTGGGCTGATCTCCCACAATGAGCTACACATTTCTGGCTATGTGGAGGGAGGGAATGGGGCATTCCTCTTCCAGGTGAGGTCAGTCCTGCGAGAGCATGCTGTTGCGGATGTTGCTGCGGTGCTCGCATGTTAGTTACCTTTAGCCTTGCGAACGAGGTGGCAGCCGCTGCCAAAATTAGTTAGCTTTGAAAAGAAAACAGAGATCAGTCAAGTATACAACACTGTTGGGGTGAAGGTAGTTGGGCCTGCACCTTCATTCAAGCTCTATCTCCATAATATAAACAATCACAACATAAAGTATCAGTCCCATATCTCAATCACTGAAAAACAGGAACATACATACATCTGGACACGGGATCAGCAACAAAGAGGATGCGTGGTTGATTGATAGATGAAGAATATAAACAATGGACAGATGATATTGGACAATAGATTAACAACTTTACTACACAAGGAGAATGGGATTGTGGGATTTGTAGTTTTGAGTTTTAAGTTAGGTGAACATGTTATTTTTTGGTTAAGTGAATTTAAGTTATTTTTAACATTGTTATAAAAAGAAGCATGCAGATTACTCTCACGAGACCCGGCAGCGCCAAGCTCTCATGGGATGTGCTCAAGGTGGAAGTGCGGAACGCACAGAGTGCGGGAGTCGGAGCGAGAGAGCAACGGAGTGGAAGCAGCTCCTGGCACTCCTCCTGATGCTAGACAGTAAGATCTCGTCCAAGGATTATACACTGTGTGACCAGCAAGAGACAAATGGCCATCAGTGACAGTGATCTAACTGCCACCTGTATATAGTTAATGCAGTGTTACCAATAAAGAAGAGAATTAACCATTAAGAAGGTCTGATTATTCCACAAAATAAATGGCGACAAGGATGGGATTTAACTGAGACCCTATGACTAACACAATGCAATGTGTGACCCCACCCCCGCCTTTCCTCCAAACTCCAGGTTGGCCCGCAATACCATGGCATCAGTGGGAGCCCTTGTTTGTGACATATGTGGACGCACTGGGTGGTCTCGATTTCATGGCTGTGAGGAAGAGAGCAATGGTTCTCAATGCATTGGGAGTGGAAGGCAAAGGATGTGCCCCAGTCTGATGCCAGAACTGATCGCGGTTGAAAATGATAACGTACAAGGAAGCTGTGAGGAGAATTGTCAAGAGAGTTTCCAGTAAAGTGAACACTGTAATACATAGAATCAGGTTCTAGGCCAGAGACAGGAGCCTGCTGAACCGGTGGACGACTATGTCAAAAAACTGCAGGAATTAGCGGCACTGTGCAATTTTGGTAACAATGCAGAGATCATGATCTGCGACATGCTCACAGTACATATACGAACAAACGGAAAGTTCAGGACAAATTCATCCTGGAGAAAGAACTACAACTGGACAAGACCGTGGAAATAGCGAGGGCTGTGGAAGAGACTGTGGGCAGACGTAAGGAGTTGGCTAGCAGCCCAGTAACCACGCAAGTGCAGGCAGTAATGTTTAGAGGGAGGAAAGAGAAACAGACATTGAATTCAGAGAGGAGAGATGCAGTAAAAGGGAATACCTCAAATGTCATAGATATGCCAGTACACGGCACTTAGCCAACGACAGAGAATGTCTGTAAAGAAACAAAGAATGTTCCAGCAAGAGGTTTGGTCATATTGCAGTCGCATGCAAGTGGCGCAGCAAGAAAGTGACGTTCATCCAAGCGGAAGAGGGAGAGGTTCGGATCTGACTATACTATCCATCCACACATATAAGGAAATGGTAGGAAAAGATAAGGTAGATGTGCTAAGCACCATACACACGACCGCCATGTTCGGAGGTGCCTCTGTATGTTTATTAGGGTATGCCAACTGCGCCATCGAGTTCAAAGGCAGAGAAACCAGGACCAGAATTTACTTTGCAAAAGAAGGCCCAGCGGTTTTAGGATGGGACCATCAAACCAAACTCAAAATCAAGCTTAACCCCAGCAAGGACGACCAGGCGATGGTGGTAAATGCAGGAGGAGCACCGGTGTCAAAAGAAGATTTCCTTAAGTTGTTCTCTGAAGGGCCTGGCAGAATCAAGAATGATGTCCACAAGATAAAGGTCAGAGCCAATGCAGTCCCTGTTAAGCACAAAGTATGCCCAGAGACGGAAAGAAGTGTGTTGAAGCTGAACCTGTAAAAGATGGCGAAGGATGGCACCATTGAAGAAGTAGAGTCGTCCAAATGGCTGAGCCCAGTGGTGTTAATCAAAAAGCTGAATTTGAACGATTTGATGGTTTGCATAGACCTTCGCAGTATACATTTGTAGGTCATTACAGACAGCTACCCCCTCCAAGCATAAATTAACTGATACTAATGATGAAGGAAGCCAAAGAATGTTCAAAGCTGGACATAAGGGACACCTATCATTAAATATACCTGCACAAAGAATCGAGACCCCTCAGTGCGTTTATCACCTCATTCGGCACATCATTTTACAAGGATGCTATTTGGGTTAGCGTCTGCAGCTTCTGGACTCCAGCGAATGAGGGACTAATTGCTACGTGACATTGGCAGTGTTTTATATTTCCAAGGTGATATTTTAGCATACGCAGAAGATGACCGGACTCACAATGCAGTGCTGAGAAAAGTTCTCAAAAAGTTACAAGAGGCCGGGGTGAACCTGAGGTAAGACATATGTGTACTGAGAGCCAAGGAAGTGGAATACCTAGGATACAAGATATCCAGCAAGGGGATAATTCCCAAGAAGAACCTGTTACAAGCCATCGTAAAAGCTCCCACACCTGGAAACAAAGATGAATTACGATCATTCCTGAGGCATGCCGAATACTAGGCAAAGTTCATCCCCCAACTTCTCAGAGGTCACTGCGGCACTGAGACAATTGCTCAAGAAAGGAGCCGAATTCGCATGGAAGCAGGATCCCAAGTTGGCATTTTAATCCATAAAGGGAAGGATCATGAGAGCTCTGTGCCTGCAACTATTCAATCCCTAGTGGGACACAGTCATCACCACTGATGCCAGTGCGTATGGCTTAGGAGCTGTGCTGACCAAAAAGAAGGGAGATACAGAACACATAGTGAGATTTGCATCCAAGGCATTGTCCACCATGGCAAAAAATGTATTGGTGGTGGAAAAGGCAATGTTAGCCTGTGCGTGGGCAGTAGAATATATCAGGACATACATATGGGGCACCAAATTCAAGTTAGTCACGGATCACAAACCATTGATCCATATGTTGAGCCCGAGAGGGATGAAAAGAGTATAAGAGTATACATACAAAATGGTGCATATCGCTAGTTGGAAAAATGCCTAAGCAGATTGTGTGTCAAGATTACTGGAAAACAGGGAGACTGCTACCACGTTCCTTGAGGACGAGTGCGTAGTGGTGTCAATCCAAGACCTGAGGAGCAGAGACTTTCTAGAAATGAGCGAGGGCCTTTGGAAGTAGGAATCCAGCAAAGATCCCACAAGGGTGAGGCTCACTGAATGGGTTAGGAGGGGCTGGCCAGAGGAAAGGGCCATCCCGGAGGGCATGAGGCCATATTGGAAAATGGCTGAAGACATTTTCGAGGCAGAAGGATTGCTGATCAAGAGTGACCAAGTGATTCCACCATTGAGCACGAGAAAAATCATCCTATGCAGGGCCCATTATAGATCTTTAGGGAGCACAATTACACGCTGCAGAGTGCGAGAAGCATACTGCTTGCCCGCCATTGATCAGGAAATACGCTTGATGATCGATAGATGTCACAAATGCATAAACAGTGACAAAAGGCTGAAGACAAGACAGGTGCCATTAATGCCCACGGCAGTCCCGGAAGGTGTTGGGAAGAAGCTAGATTTGGATTTCATTGGCCCCCTGGGGGCAGCGCCCCCAGAGCGTTGATATGACGTGGTCATGATTGACTATTAATCAAAAAGTGGGAGGAAACCGATTTCTTGTCAAACATCACCACTGTGACTGTGATTGAAGTGTTAACAGCCGTGTTTCAGAGGAAGGACTACCTAAAGGCATTGCTATCGACAATGGAGTTCAACTGCATACATGCCAACATTCCGAGGGACCTGGGAGGGAGATTTTGTCAGGGAAATCGGGAGATGTAACTTTCTCCATAGGAATACATTGGGGCTAGAATGATTAAAAGCGTGAAAACGTGAAAAATAACTACATTTTTCACTGAAAAGTCGGGAGTCTCCCGCCTAAATCGGGAGGGTTGGCATGTATGCAACTGGTCTCCCGAGAAATGGAGATCTTCATGCAATGGAACAACATAAAACAGATCAAAGCAGCGCTGTATCAGCCCTAGGCCGATGCACTGGTTGAAACAACTAACAGGTTTATCAAAGGGTTGATACAAACGGCCACGACCTCCAGCACGGACCCATTTAAGAGAGTAAAAGAAGCCATAGCAGCTCATTGCGTGACCCCTAAAGGTATCACCCAAGTGTCACCCTTCCATATGCTAACGGGAAGAAGAGCAGCATCCATGCTTGTACCTCCATGGTTGACATGCGTGAGAGAGCATGAAGAGGTGGATATGAGGATGTAGTTTGGAGGATAGAGAACAGCAAGAAACAGATGAAGGAATGGAGTGATCAACGCAAAGCAACCCAAACTCGCACAAAGACCAAGTGACTGGGTCCAAGTTCAGTTGACCGATCAAAGTAGTTCAAAGAGGAACCAACCATATCTGCAACCAAGATGGTCGCTAATGAAACATGGAACGAATGGCCATTTTTGAAAGACATCAGCAGCGAGAGCAAGACAGAGACATGCACACGAGAAGGCCCCGGACCACGTTACTGCAGGGTAACCGACTCCAGACCCACATAGGGTGCTCAAGATAGAGACCGAGAGGGAGCTAGATCAGCCTGCCCCCAATCCTGAAGAAACCAACATGGCAGCAGATGAAGGAGATAAGGAGAACCGGCACCGGAGAGATCTGAGAAGACCGGTGAAATATAACGACTATGCAAAGGAATAAACTCTGTGTGTGTTCACCAAAGCGAGAGAGCAGCGGAGCAGAAGCAGCTCCTGGCGCAGCTCCTGATACCAGAGAGTATCTCTCCCAAGGATTGTACACTGTTTGACCAGCAAGAGACAACTGGACATCCGTGGCGGTGAACCAAATGCCACCTCTATATAGTTCATGCGGTGTTACCAATAATGAAGATAATTAACCATTAAGAAGGTCTGATTATTCCACAACAAAGCATTTCTCTAACTTTCTTAATTCTATTGAATAAACAGAGTTTCATGCATAATAATCTAGAAACCTCCGTGCCAGGTCGCATACATGGATATTCTGTTTATAGAGCAGAGAAAGCATGCACAGGGGCACGAAGATCACTACTTATTACTTTACGTAAATGAATCGTTGTTTCAGAAACGATCGTGCGAATTAAGGGACTGTCGGGTTCACGATGTTAGAACTGAAATAAATACAGGATGCCCGTTGCCTGACAAAAGGCCGTTGTGCGCTGTGTGCTGGGAGGTGGTGAGGGTTTGCGTTCTGCCCTTTTTTTCTGCAGGAGCTATTTCCTGTTGTTGACGGCGTTCTTTATTTAGAACCACCTAGCAGCGCAGAGCGGCTGGCGGCCTGCAGACTGCGCGCGCACAACCTTCCCCGGCTGGCTGCAAGGCACGTCACATGCTTCGACATTTATTTTTTAATGATTGGGCATCTTATTAAATGCTTGAGCCTTTATTTGACTTTCCATCTGAAAAGTAGAGACACCAAATGTATTCCCTTGCTGGATATTTTAACTGCTTCTAGAAAAATATGTTGCAAAGTATTCCAAAATAGAGACTGAAGGTTTACCAAATTAGCATATTTGAGGAGGGCAGAGCAGTGTAAGGAGGAAGGAAGACAACAGACTAAAACTTCCGATTGCTGAGTAACCCCTAAAAGATTATTGACAGAATATCAAGTGAAAACAACACTAATTGGACCTCGGCAGAGATACACGCCTGTGATTGGTAACTGACTGCTTATGCGCAATCACACAGGGGATGTGTGCAAATGTACTTTGGAAAAAACATAATGCAGTGCCAGTAAAATGTGCGCATTTAGAGGCACACATGAGCTCACACACATTGCCTGAAAAACGGCATTGTCATAGGTTAAAATGAAATCAGTTTCTTATATTGGAATCCAGCATCTTCGCACAGTACCAGGACGCATTGCGCAGCCTGGTCTTGTTTACACCACAGCGTTGCCTCTGAACTATCCTTCCACTGTGCGCTGTCCCAGTCTCACGGCACTTGCAGGTTGCTTGAATAAAGCTCATGTGTAATTGTTGGATGAAAAAGTATTTGTTACGTGTCACAAAAAGAGTGCATTATCACAAGTTTGAACTAAAAAGTCATGGTCACACATTTCTCATGTGCATATGTACCCTAACACTAACACTCTCCGTCATGCCCAAACACACTATCCACAGACCACCTATGATGCTCAAACACAGCAATTTTAAAACGCTCACTACCAGTGCTGGAAGTGGAAACAATTTATTGGGGGAACTGTTACCACTTTGATGGTGCAGGGCTTTTGGAAAGAGAGGTGCATCCCAAGGGGCGTGGGGCCAGCCAGGTTGTGCAACACAGTATCGCCTCATAGAACCCAATCCTAGCAATTTGCATAAAAGCAAACATTATCTGAACATCAGAATGTACACAATTGTAAATGTTAAACATGCGCTTTGAGGCCATATCAATGATATATAGAGCGCTATATAAATGCCAAATAACATAACATGTCTTATAGTGATTCAGTAAGACAATCTTTTATGTGAATAATGGACTCTTCTGTTGTGATTGGTCACAATATTCACCCTAATAAAGAGATATCTGTAAGTGTCAAGACATATATACTAGTTTGGGCAGCTGCCACACTGTTTCTGAGGCTTTGGCAGTTTCTGCCTGCAGGGCTGAGTCTTCTGAAAGCCAGTTGAAACATGGTTTACCGTGCCTGCAATGTAACTGAAGTCTGGGGAAGTTTGGTGTCCCATGCCCCCAAAGGGTGCCTGTGCTACTTGCTCAGGAGACTGTCTCTGACGACAGAAATTAGCCCAAAAGCCCGCAAAGGGCTAACAAAAGAAAAGGGGCGGGGCGAGCACGTTATAAGCCGGCAGGGCCGGGGTGCAAGGCATCTCGCTCCTGCACTGGGACCCGGCCGCCGTCTCGCCAGCAATAAGGATTTCGCAAGACACGTCGTGCCGCAAGGAAGGATTTCGTTTTTGCCCTGATCCAGAGGAAAGAAGTTTCCAGTTTGGTTGCTGAGGAGGATGCCATGCAGAGTTCCCGACCCAGAGAAAGAGGGTTCCAGTAGTTATGGTGTGGGTTTCAACAACGAGGAACGTTGCGGCAGCCAGGAATGGGCGGCGGGTAAGGAGCAGTGTTAGGAGAGAGAGGATGGCGGGGCTCGGCGCTGGGGGCCGGACGCAAGGTTATTCCAAGGGCTAGGACAAGCGCTAGTAAAGGTTGCGCTTACGCCTGCTGTTTTATAAAGTTGAGGGATAGTAAAGGTTTCGCCTACGCCAGCTGTTTTAAAGTTGAGGGCGTTTTTGCGGCGGTCGCAATGTTTTGCTACGCCTGCAGGTTTCTGTATTAGCAAAACCAGGCGGAGTGGCTGGTTGACGGCAGCAGGGTACGGCCATTACGGGCGTGCAGTGAGATCGGAAGGGCATCAAAGCGAAGGGGCCCAACGGTGGCCTCAGGCTGTCCAGTGTTAGCGAGGCATGCATCAGCGGAGTTGGGAATGTAAACAAAGGGGGCAGGTGGTGGCAGCCTGGCCGTTTTGTTGCCCGCATTAGTTGTTGACCGTACGATTTGCCAACGACTATCAGCTTTTCATATTTCGCCTCCAGTGCTTCGGCGGAAAGGCGCCTCTCTGCTTTAAAAAAACAACGTGTTGGAACGCATTTGCACAACTCGTCAGGCAGAGCGTTACAGGCGTCATAACCGCCCCAAAATGCTGCGTTTCCTGCCAAGAAAAGCGTCAGAGTTTTCTCAGGGGCTACATGCAAACACACAGGGAGAAAATGTTTCTCAACAAGTGAGTAAACAGTTAGAACAAGCAAATGCATTGGTTAAGAATGATTACATGACTGTAGTTTACAGCACTTCAGTGACTGGGGGTGGTAACATTGTCTAAGACCATCACCCTGAGCCGGCCCTACTGGGAATCCTTTAAGTGAATTGTGCTGGCAATATGCTGGCTCTGCACCAGGAAACTACGATTGTTCGAGCGTATATGCCTTAAATGTGGAAAGTAATAAGTGCATCTAATTTGAGAAATTGGATCACGCGGGTGTGTCCGCTGAGGGACGAAGTTGTAAGAGACACATTTGGAGTCAGAAAACGCAAATGGCATATTAATTACACTAAGAGCGCGTGCGGTTAGGGGCCCCAATGCGAGAGTTTGCACCTGTTCAAGTTCAGTGCCTTATGTCAATAGCAATTCGGCAAAAAGCGCCCTCCAATTTTAATAGGACTGGACATGGAGAAGCGAGTGCAAGGTCCATTGCATGTATGCCTCTATCTGTCGTAGCTCGGTGGGAAAGGAGCCATGCCAGGTGCTGTCCGTCACAAGAGTGACGTAACTAGGGGCAGGTGGGGTTTGGTACGCATGGTCTTTGCCATCCATCGGTTATTAACAAAAAAGAAGGCCGACTAAAAGAAAGCAGTAGTGAGTTTACCATGAACGTTGTACTGCATCGCTGCCATGAGCTGCTTTTCGGGTTTCCAGCTGCGCCTAACTGAAGCATGCCCAGAAGGCGGTAGTGAGTTTACCATGGACGTTGCACTGCATCGCTGCCATGAGCTGCTTTTCGGCTTGCCAGCTGCGCCTAACTAAAGCATGCTGTTGTATCTTACTTATAATGAAGACAGGAGTCGCGGGGCTTGTCACGCTGTGTTTATTCTCTCACAGGTTTCATGCACAGTGCACGCCAGGTGCGTGACTCAATAACAGAGGCCAACGGGCCTAACGTGGCTTTAAGATGCAGTCTTACTGTCCGTGTCCAATGAGTGTGGGCCGCGGGCCCCGTTCTCGGAGGAGCCGGCAGGACGCACCTTATCGCGTCCTTGGCTCTTCCCGTAATGCGCGCGAAGCGCGCGGGGGCGGAGCTATTGCTCGCGGCGAGATCTCGCGAGAGCGGGGGCTCTCGCGATATCTCTACACATCTCCCTTTTTCAATGCACAGCAACATCACTGTAAAACATAGTCATTGTATCTCACCGGTCTTCTGTGTTCTCTTCTGGGCCGATCTTCAGCTCCGGCGCAATCTTCCGGTTGCTCCGGTTCGGGATCTGCGCTCTGTGCTTCCGGTTCGACCTCGGTTTCCACCCTCTCTCTGCGTCTCCTTCTGGTTCTCGTTCTTCGCCTGTTCCGTAGTCTCTTTCGGTTTCCGTTCGTGATCTCTCCGGAGTCCTCGGTCTTCCTCGAGTCTTCTGGTATAGTGCCACTCTTCCGTGCGAACATGATTTGCTCCTTTGTGAATCACTTTGATGGGTCGGCTAAACCGAGACCCCGTGACCTGATCTTTCTTCGGTAGTCTGATTTTAACCCAGTCTCCTTTTCCTATGTCAGACGCTTGCTTGGTTCTTCTTCTCCGATCACTCCATGATTTCATGCGTGTCTTGCTGCTTTCGATTCTCCAGACTACTTCTGCCATGTCCACCGCTTCGTCTTCTCGTATTTTCGACAACCATGGTGGAATCAGCGTGGATGCCGCACTCCTCCCTCTCAACATTTTGAATGCGTGATCCCATTTGGAGTGAGTCTGTGGGCCGCTATGGCCTCCTTGGTGGTTTTGAGCGGGTCCATACCCGAAGCCGTTGCCAATTGGATGGCGCCCTTTATGAACCTGTTGGCCCACTCTACAAGCCCGTTGGCCTGGGGGTGATATAGGGCCGCTTTCTTTTGTTTAATGTGATTTCTTTTTAAGAATTCTTCCATGTCCTTAAAGACCAGTTGCACCCCGTTGTCTGTAACCACTTCCTTGGGGAGGCCTTCCCTCTGAAAAATTTCTGTAAGTACTCCTATAACTGTTGCTGTAGTTATGTTTGGGACAAACTCCGCCTCCACCCATTTTGATAGGTAGTCAACCAGTACTATGCCGTACCGATGTTCAGGTGCCATTGCCTCCAAAGGCCCTATGAAGTCGATGCCAACCTTTGACCAC
The DNA here is from genome assembly GCF_040938575.1 of Ambystoma mexicanum. NCBI lineage: Eukaryota > Metazoa > Chordata > Amphibia > Caudata > Ambystomatidae > Ambystoma > Ambystoma mexicanum. The sequence continues at coordinate 626,220,599 of NC_090928.1, read as the reverse complement.
ACGGCTTCTGGTATTTCCGTGGGTATTAGGGGTGCTTGGCGGACCTTAAGTCTCTTGTCGCTATTTAGGCATTCGTGGCAACGTTCTATCATGGACGAAATTTCCTGGTCCATGGATGGCCACCAGTAGGCTTCTCTCACTCTGCGACGGGTCATCGTGTTTCCCAAGTGGCCCGCGTGGGCTCTATATAGAATGGTATTTCTCATTCCTGTGGGGGGAATAATCTGATCGGTTTTCATTATTATCCCCTCCGTTTCAGATAGCTCGTCTGACACCTTCCAATAGGGTCTCATGCCCTCGGGCAGCGTCTTTTCACTTGGCCACCCTTCTTTGATCCATTTGCGAATCATGGCCATGGTGGGGCCTTTCCCGTCTTCCTCTTCCCAGTGTTTCTCACTGAGTTCTAGGTAGTCTGGTGCTCTCAAGTCCGTGATGGATGCAACTATGCATTCTCCATGAAGGAACGTGGTGGCTTTATCCTTACCCTCCGGCAGTCTCGACATGCAGTCAGCTTGCAAATTTTTCCAGCCTGAGATGTGCTGGACCTCAAACGTGTACTCTTGCAGTTTGGCTGCAATGCGTGCTAATCTGGGTGTGGATACTTTAGTGCCTCCCGGGCTGAGCATATGGATGAGGGGCTTATGATCAGTCACTAGTTTGAATTTTGTGCCCCATACGAATGTCCTGAAATGTTCCACTGCCCATGCGCAGGCCAACATTTCTTTTTCTATGGTGGAATAGTTCTGTTCCGCCTCCGATAATGCCTTCGAAGCAAAGGCCACGACATGTTCCGTGTCACCTTTCTTTTGTGTTAGCACTGCTCCTAGTCCGTATGCACTGGCGTCTGTAGTGACGACTGTTTCCCACACCGGATTAAATGGCTGAAGGCATGGTGCATCTATGATATGTTGCTTTATATTCTCCATCGCCGTCTTTTGGCGTTCTTGCCATATAAATTTCCGAGCCCTTTTTGAGTACGTCGCGGAGAGGTGCCGTGGTCTCGGAAAACTTCGGTATGAACTTCGCATAGTACTCAGCCAGTCCAAGAAATGACCTCACCTCCTCTTTGCTGGTGGGTTCCGGTGCTTTAATGATTGCTTGCATGAGATTCTGTTTGGGACTGATTCCTTTTTCTGAAATCTTATACCCTAAGTATTCAACTTCTTTCACCCTGAACAAACATTTTTCATGACGTAATCGCACACCTGCTTCTTGTAGCTTGTTTAGGACAATTCTCAACGTGGCATTGTGCGTTTGCTCATCCTCTGCATACACGAGGATGTCATCCTGGAAGTACACCACATTTTTAATTTTCCGCAGCAAGACATCCATCATGCGTTGGAAGGCCGATGCTGCTCATGACAACCCGAATGGCATTTTGGTGAATTGGTATGTGCCAAACGGAGTGATAAATGCCGTGAGGGGTTTCGACTCTTCATGTAGCTGTATTTGGTGGTATGCATTCCTCATGTCCAGTTTCGAAAATATTTTGGCTTCTTTCATTAACAGAATGAGTTCGTTTATGCTTGGAAGCGGGTAATTATCTGTGACGACTTCCAAGTTTAAACTGCGCAGGTCTATGCACACTCTGAGTTCCTGTGATTGGGGTTTCTTTATAAGCACGACGGGGCTCAGCCATTCGGATGCTTCGATTTTTTCGATGACCCCCTCCGTTTTCATCTTTTCTAACTGACATCTAAGGATGTCCCTTGCCGTGGCTGGTACTGGCCTCACGCGGTGCTTTACGGGGACTGCATTTCTTTTGAGCACTATTTTGTGCAGAAAACCCTTAATGTGCCCCGGCTCCTCCGAGAAAAGTGTTGGGTAGTCGCTTTTGACGACGGGTCCGCTCTTCACCCTAACCGACAGGACTTGATCTTCGGTGCTGGGATCCAGTCTGATTTTCAGCTTGTCTTGGTCATCCCAACCTAGCACTGCTGGACCTTCGTGACTGAAGTAGACTCTGGTTGTGGTTTCTCTTCCTTTGAATTCTACTTTGCCCTTGATGTATCCTAACAGTTCGACTGACGCCCCTCCAAACACCGTGGGTTTATGCCTCGTCGTTAACACTTGCACCTTTTCCTTTCCCACCATGTCTTTATAAGTCCGAAGGGGAATGATCATTAGATCCGAACCAGAGTCTGCCATGACCCTTGTTTCCATGCCATCAATTTTGATCGTGCAGTGAGGCTTCTCCCTCCTCGCTCTTGTGCTGTTCACCATAATGACTGTGGGTCTTCCTTCGTCTTCTGAGGAAGATTCTTTCTCCGTATTGCGATCTGTATTGAGACTGGAGACTTTCTTGTTTCTCCACCGACACACGATTGAGAAATGGCCAATTCGTTTACATATGGAGCACTCCTTGTCTCTGGCTGGGCACTCCCTGTCGAACGCTAGGTGTTTCGTGCTGGTGCACCTGTGACACTTGAGGGGTTCTTTCCTGCTCCCTCTCCCTTCTCTCGTGTCGGTAGCCGGCCTTTCTTTTTTTGCATGGAAGCCCACTGTTTGTATTTCAGCGGAACTCTGGGCCCCTGTAAGCTCCTTTCGTCTTCCCGCCGTTTCTTCGACTGCTCTGGCGATCTCAATTGCTTTCTCCAGCTGCAGTTCCTTTTCAACAATGAACTTATCTTGGACTTTCCGACTGTTAGTGTGAACGACCAACATATCACATATGAGGCTCTCTGCATTGTTGCCAAAACTACACAGCGCCGCTAGTTCCCTCAGTTTGGTGACGTAGTCGTCAACTGGTTCAGACATTTCTTGTCTTCGAGTGTAAAACCGTATCCTGTGGAGCACTGTGTTCTCTTTACTGGCAAATCTTTTTATGATTCTCCTGACCGCCTCCTTGAAAACATCGTCATTGTCGCCAGCCACCGGTATCGGGGTGAGACTCTCGAATATTCTTTGTCCTTCCACTCCCAAGGCATTGAGTAGCATGGCCCTGCGCCTTGCCGCTGAGAACCCTGCTCCTCCTAGAGCCTCCACATATGTTGTGAATAGGGGTTGCCATTGTGGCCATGGGGTGACAGGCCTACCTGGAGTTTGTAGGAAGGGTGGCGGTGGCGTTGCCCCTTGCATGATCCTCCGTGAGTTCTAGTGGTGATCCTCGTCGCCAATTTATGGTGTATCTTACTTAAAATGAAGACAGGAGTCGCGGGGCTTGTCACGCTGTGTTTATTCTCTCACAGGTTTCATGCAGAGTGCACGCCAGGTGCGTGACTCAATAACAGAGGCCAACGGGCCTAACGTGGCTTTAAGATGCAGTCTTACTGTCCGTGCCCAATGAGTGTGGGCCGCGGGCCCCGTTCTCGGAGGAGCCGGCAGGACGCACCTTATCGCGTCCTTGGCTCTTCCCGTAATGCGCGCGAAGCGCGCGGGGGCGGAGCTATCGCTCGCGGCGAGAAAGCGGTAGGGAGTTTACCATGAACGTTGTACTGCATCGCTGCCGTGAGCTGCGTTTTGGCATGCCAGCTGCGCCTAACTAAAGCATGCCCAGAAAGTGGTAGTGAGTTTACCATGAACGTTGTACTGCATCGCTGCCGTGAGCTGCTTTCCGGCTTGCCAGCTGTGCCTAACAAAAGCATGCCCAGTACTGCTGCAATCCTGTGGGGTGAGAACAGAACATTCGGCCGGGGTTGGTTCTGACTACTTGATGGAATACCTATATTGCGAACGTCCGAGCCAAGCTCATCAAGGGTTGAGCTACTGAGTGGGGACTCCGAGTACAAACTGATTGAGATCAGCGAAAGAAAAGCGGAAAGTCTCTCCACTATTCCGTTCGACAGCACTGCCGAGAGAGAAGGGAGAATCAATCAGTGGTTAGGTCTAAAAAGTAACAGGAGAAATAGTTTTGTAAAAACAGCAATAGTCTCAGTGTTAATTTAGATGATGTGTAGTTTGCCATCCTACATCCATACTTGCCAACCTTACATATCAGGCAGTAGGCAACTGCTCTTTAAAGCTGTCCTCGGCCTACAGATTTCAGTGACAGATCCAACCGCTTCTTATGGTGTCAGGTACTGCATGCGACTGTAGGGCAGGCTCCAGCACAGAGCATGCAACACACAATGCCGATCTGTTAGCACAGCGAGTAGAGCGCTTGCTTTGACATCGGTTCAGAGCCTGCTGATGCAGGTTCGAATCCCGGCAGGGCCAAACTCAGCCTTTCACCCTTCCGAGGTTTAAAAAAAAATAATAATAAATAAATGAGCACCTAACACCGTGGGTAATAATAGGAAGCGCTCAAATACCTGGGGGTTCATAGCGCTATATAAAGGCGAAACGCTGAATTACTAGATCAGTCTGTCAGTGCAAGGGGGTGGCAGGTGATTACTGTGATTGGGCTCAGAGCAATCCACTGACCTGACAGATACATGACTCTGTCCTTACAACCCTTACATGAACCACCAGCGTTTGCAAGTGGCAGACCTAACACCATCACCCAGCAGCTGCCTATCAGACTGAAGGGGGTATCAGTCGCCAGGTGGTTAGTGGTCAACTTGCACGGCAGGAATACACAGGTATTGCCCAGGTTGATGTTGCAGAGCAGTGGAAAACGTTGCCTAACAACTCTCTGCGATTACCGTCTGTGAAATGTACCCGTACACAAGTGTCCACAGGAGAATGTATGCAACATTGTAGTCATCGATAACTCCCCCATGCACTAGGGTTCACGGGATAATGTATGCACTTTATGGTCATTGATAACGTACACGCATATTCATGGGATAATGTATACACACGATGGTCTTGTATCACGCGCCCATGCACGAGTACTCATAGTATAATGTAGGCATATCATGGTCGTTTATAAACGCGCCCAGGCACGATGGGGCACAGGATGAGGTATGCACATTATGGTTTTTATAACGGGTTCATGCACAAGTGTGCACAGGATATTGTGCGCACATTATGGTTATAACTCACCCATGCACAAGTGTTGCATAATAATATAGGCACATTAAGGGTCTATAACACACCCATGCATGAGTGGGCACGGAATAATGTATGCACACTATGGTCATTGGTAACGCTCCCATGCACAAGGGTTCACAGGATAATTTTCGAAGGGCAGCCGAAGACAGGCGGCAGCAAGGGACAGCAGTCGCGCACGGGCAACGGCATAGGAAAATAGGGCTCCTGTGGGAGACAAAGAGTTCTCCGTTCTGTGGTGGGGGACATACACCTTTTGACCGAGTACAAGTTGGATCAAGTTGCGTTACAGGAGGGCAGTTTGCTTTCAAAGGTAGTGTGCAACACAGACAGACGAGAATGGTGCGGGCATGGGTCCCATTGTATGAAGTGTTCCCAGTGATGAAAATGTACCTTAAACGGGCGGAAACACTTAATTCATGACAGGGCTCTGGTTATAATGTTAACAGAGAGGCGGCTCAGCGTCAGGGACTTCTTGGGGGCTCCTAGGTCGCTATGGTCAATGGGTTCACGATGGCTTTAGATTGAGATGTAGAAGCGCGCCGATTAACATAACCCGATCGGGTACGGCTTGGGGAGACTTTACAACAGACTAGGAGACAGGTGCTGCAGTTGTTAGGAGGGTATCAGGTAACTTGAATTGTGATTGATTGGGCGCAGGGGGCGCTTTTGAGTGGGACAACGTAGCGCCAAGGGGTGAGGACAAGAGGTTGAAGGATGAGCAGTTTGGCTAGACAATCCATAGCAAAACCAGATGAGAGGCGGCCAATTTATATTGTGAAATTGCACGGGTTAATTAAATTTTTTAGCACAGTGTGTAGCGAAGAGGCCGAAAGGGAGCTGTTCACGGCCGCCTTCACAGTGGCTATTTTGGGGCTCTCAGAGTCAGAGAGCTGGTGCCGGAGAACAAGGACTGCAAGGGGAGTGGGTTTCTGCGCGTCAGGGACGTCCAAGTGGGAAGCACCCAAGTCGTCATTTATGTGAGGAGGTCAAAAACGTATCAGAAGGGAAAGGGGGCAGCATTGACTCTGCAGGCCATCCAGACAAGCAGGGTTTGCCCGGTGGCAGCAGCAGCCAACTTTATACGGCAACGGCAGCCATCTGGGCCAGAGGCGCCGTGGCTCCTGCACAGGGACGGGTCCGCACTAAGCCGTTTTCAGTTCAGGAAAGTGATGGCACAAGGTTTGGAAAAGATGGGGCCGACAGGGGGCCGGTTTGGGACTCATTCATTCCGGATAGGGGCCGCCACCTCTGCGGCGGTCGGGGGGTTAGTGGCGGAGGACATCAAAAGGTTGGGGAGATGGTCTTCGGGGTGTTACAAACATTATGTCAGACCTGAAAAAATGTAAGTTAACCATGCCGTTCCCTCCATTTTTCATTTCCCAGCGGCACAACGAAGGAGGCTACGCACGGTATGGGTAGTGGGGCACTCATTCATCTCAAGGGCCAGGATGAGCTGGACTCAACAGCAAGAGGCGTTGACGGCTGGCGAGTTCAGGATTGAGTGGCACGGAGTGCCAGGGATGAAATGGGCTCAGCTAAAGGGGCAATTGAGGAAGTTGCTGAGTAGGCAGCAGAAGCCGGAGATGTTGGTGATACACTTGGGAGGGAACGACCTGACCAGCCTGCGGAGGGGTGTCCTGCTGAAGGACATTACAAGCTCACTGCAGGAAATATCGGCACAGTTGGGTGAAACGGAGATTATATGGTCTAAGGTTATTTCCCGGGCACAATGGAGAGGGGCAGAGAGCCATTCAGCAATAGAGAAATCAAGGAGGAAGCTGAACGGGGCCGTTGCCAATTTCTGCAGGGGCAGAGGTTTCCATCAGGTCAGGCATGGCCTGATTGACGGGAAGACACCCGAGTACTTCTTAACGGATGGGGTGCACCTGTCCGCAAAAGGAATGGAGCTCTTTTTCTGGAACATTTGTACCAAATTGCTGGAGTTATGAGAAGGAGTGAGGAAAAGGGGAGCCACAGTGGGCGGGAACCCACCAGTTGGCGTGGCGGTGTTTGGGCAACCAAGCACAAATGATAGACTCCGGACGAGCCAGAAGAAAACGGAATGGGTCTTCGCTCTTCCGGACCAGCGCCTCTTGGGGGCCTAAACGGCGGGGGCGTCTGGTGGTAACGAATAAGGCTCAGCTTCCCCCAAAACAAACGGCGCTCTCCCCACCCACGGACACCTGCACGGGCAGGATAGGATCAGGTACAATGGGTCAGGGGAGTTGGGGGCCTACTATACCAAGTATAGGGGGAAGCAAGGGAAATCTGGCAAGCAAGCGCCACATGTACAGACTGAAGTTCACAAATGTGTACAAATAATTCTGTTGTCATGGAAATAAAACTGCGGCCAAGTTTGCCATTTGAAATATTGTGTCATGCCAATTCATTGTGTGATAAGGAGCAAAACGCAGCGGGGTGCATGCGCAAAGAATAATTGGCAGAAGAGGCAAATGGACAGATGCAGTGGTTATTGAAACGACAGTGTTTTAGATGCCACAGAAACTGAGGACTCTAGCGGCTGTTGCTTTAAGCGAAGTGAGGAAGGGCAGTGCCTGTACTCTCCGCTCCTCGTGCAGTTGCAGGAATTCCACCCAAATCTGACGAGGCAAAGGAGGGACCTGAAGTAGGAAGGGAGACACAACATTGAGACAGCAAGCCATCACACTAGGCCTGCACTTCATACACCTAAGAACAGGTAGACTAAGGGAGTCCCTCCTGGGGCAGGGTAAGGAAGTGACACGCAGAGACTAACCACCAGCTCCAAGTTTCATATCAGAACTGGTAGCCACCCTCAGCGGTGTGACCCACCAGCCAATCCCTACAATAGCTACCTGAAGGGATGCACCTGAGTTCCCTTAACACAAAGTGAGGCTGGAAGGCGGGGGCAGGGCATGGCAGTTAAAAGGAGGACCAGACAAGGGGAGGGTCAAACCAATACCAAGTCCCTTCATTCCAGGGGGCGGAGTCCAAGAGCCAAACCCCATCGCAGATACACACCTGAATCCTCATTCAACAGCGAGAGGCCAGAGTGCAGGAACAGAGCACTATGAAAGTACACACTCCCAGCCCATCAGTGTAGGTGTTTGGAGGTCAAGCTGGAGACTGCGGAGTGGAGGCAAGAGCTTATTTGGAGATGCTTGGTGTAGAGAGCAGGCCACTGGACCGGGCCAAGGAATCCAGGGCGCTGGAGCCATAGACCAGGAGGGGGAGAGTGGCAGTCAAAAAGGGTGACGCTAGTCTTGCAGAGGAGGGTGGTGCTAAGAGGAGTGAAGCAGGAGCCAAGAGGGGCGAATGACATGAGGGTGATAGTAGTGCTGAGGTGGATAGTGCTCATAGGAGCAAAGAAGGCACCAGACGGGTGAAGGACTTGATGGGTATAGTGGTGCAGAAGAGGGCAGTGCTCAAAGGAGCTCAGTAGATGCCCAGAGGGGTGAAGATATTGAGGGTGACAGCAATGTAGAGAAGGGCAGTACTCAGAGAAGTGAAGAAGGTGAGGAAAGAAACAGCGGGACTCAAAGGGATACGAAGGTGAGAAAAGGGATCATAGTGAAGAAGGTGGGAATGAGAAGCAAGACTGGAAGTTCAAAGACCCAAATTGGTGACAAAAGAAGAGCGTCCTGGAAAGGAGAGGCACAGTATCGGCTGATGTACTGATCGAAAAGCGTACCCTTGAAAAGTGGGAAAAAGAGTGCCAAAGAAGGGTAGTTGCAGGAGAAGAATGAACTGAGAGGTGAAACTAGAGAAAGTGAGGAAGAAGGAGTGGAGGTTAGAGTAGTGGAAGGAGATTGAGGAGAGTTAGAGAGCGTCTAGAGCACGGGCGATGAACTGTTGTCATTACAGGCCAATGAGGGGACTGCAGATTAGTTGGCTGCCCTCTGACCCTTACCCGCTCTACTGGACCCATTCCAACAATTTGGGAGTTGCTACAACCTAGAGTTAGCACCCACGCTTTTGACCCGGGTTCCCAACATTCCTTCTGTGGTTGACCATCTGGAAAAGTGAGGATCCTGAAGAAGAGGAACATACAATAGACAAATAGGAACAAGTCTCAGAGGCGAAGGAGGAGCCGGTGAGGATCCTGAAGAAGAAGAACAGAGAGTAGACAAATAGGAACAAGTCTCAGAGGAGAAGGAGGAGCCGGTGAGGATCCTGAAGAAGAAGAACAGACAGTAGACAAATAGGAACAAGTCTCAGAGGAGAAGGAGGAGCCGGTGAGGATCCTGAAGAAGAAGAACAGACAGTAGATAAATAGGAACAAGTCTCAGAGGAGAAGGAGGAGCCGGTGAGGATCCTGAAGAAAAAGAACAGACAGTAGACAAATAGGAACAAGTCTCAGAGGAGAAGGAGGAGCCGGTGAGGATCCTGAAGAAAAAGAACAGACAGTAGACAAATAGGAACAAGTCTCAGAGGAGAAGGAGGAGCTAAGGGGATACGTCCCCAGAAACCATTGCCAGAGCAGAGATTGTCCAAGAACCCTTGTATAAGGCAAGTCCGTGTGCAAGGGAATTCAAGGACTTGGGTTTGTTGTGAAACATTTGCTGAATAGAGACTTTAAAGAAAATACTTTGTTTTCTGTTGTCACCTCTCTTGAAGGCATCCCCAGAGCCTGACAACGCTGAGATGAAGACATTTTTTATTTTTTGTTTCCCCTGAACTTTCAGTTAGTTGCACCCACCAGAGTAATCCTAAAGTTTCTGTTGCACTTCACGCCTACGTTTATTATTTTTCCCTCGAGCAAAAGTAACCTAATCAATCACTTTAATCTTATGTGTCTGATTGCGTTTTATCCTTTCATCCGTGTCACATACGTGACAATTCCTATGCGCTCCGCCTGTTGTTTTTACACCTGGTAAAAGCAGATTTCTTAGTATCCAGTGTAAATGCCTTCCGCAATGGGTCATTTTTACACTTATATTTTCCATTACAGATTAGAAATTATTAAAGTTGCATGGAGGGAACATTTACTATGGAATGGCAACTCTAAGTGGACCCTGCTGAACAATGTACTGTTCAAATTAGAATGCACCTTCCCATATCTCTACCCTTGTAAGGACGCCCCTATTAAAGCCCTCACTGAATTTAAAATAGGATGCTATTTATATATATAGCAAGGCCTCTGGTTACCTAAAAACAAAATCACTCTTTATTCCCATCTCTACTGACAGGGGTTATCTCTGAATCCTTGTGGTTGAGGGCTTGAGAGGATTTTGAGTTCAGGAGCGCTGCCAGGGCATAGCCTCCAGGTGATCTAAGACTCGACTGTAAGGCACACATGTTCTTAAAGAGTTCCGCTTGTTAGTCGTACGCAGAGCTTGTACGAATGACACGTTGGGATACGATAGGTGTCTTGAGATGGTTAGGTCATAGGACAGACAATGGCAGTGTGAAAATGTTAGACCCTTTGTAGTCTAAGGTTCATCACCTGGCCAAATCATGCAAACTTGCAGAAGCCAATGACAAAATCGTGGCTCAAGTTACACAAGACTGGGTGACAGCGAAGCTACGCAGAAACATCATGGTGGAGCCCTGCATAATGTTTAAGGAGATACCGAAAATGCTATGACTTAGCAGATTAATGGTTATACGAGCTGGCAGAACAAGGTGGCACACTTTAACACACAGGATTTAATTCATAAGCATTGTAGTAAGTCAACATCAAGATACAGACAAGTTGACATTTTGAATAACGTGTCTGTTTACTGAAACAACCTATGTGTCCCTGTCGGTCTTGACACTATCTTGGAGAAAATAAAGAAGTCTAAAGGGTGTTCTTTAGGATATCCTAAAATATAACCTCTGTTCGTTGTGCAGAAAACCTAATCTATCCTGATTCCTGTCCCTACCACTAAAACAGAACAGATGTTAACATAAAAAAAGGTAGGACCTCTCGTCCAATGGTGGTTCAGTGGTTGGAGTCTGACCCCAATTCAAGTGCCCAGGCACCAGAACGTCTGTTTAACCTCTCCCTCCTTGGGTTGTGAATTTGCTTTAAGTTAGTGTATTTTCTTCCCTCTTTTTATCCATCTTTGGGTTTGTGAGACACTTTTACCTAGTCCTGGGCGTTGGATACCTCTGAGATTCCTGGGATTTGAAAGTCCTGTCCGAGGTAGACTTTTGGGAACACTTTCTAATGATTAAGGTAAGCTACGCTCCACCATTCCTGTTGAATACCCCTCCCCGGGGTCTGAGGTTTCACACCCTATTCTGGGTATTGACCCTCTCTGGTCCACCTTGGGATTGAATTACTATTACCGCTCTGTGGGGCTGGTTCGTGTTCACCCCTCATTGGGGTCGTTTGGTACTCACCCTGCCTGAGGTTGTTTGGTTCTCACCCCATCTTGGGCTTGTTTGATTCTCATCCCGCTTGGCGGTCGTCTGGTTCCAACGCCAACTTCCTCATCCAGTCTTGGGACTGTCTAGTTCTCACCCTGCCCTCGGGTTGTTTGATTATCACGATGCCTTGGGGCTCTTCGGTTTTATCCTGCCCCTGGGGTCTGCCTTGACCTTGCCGGCCACCTCTGAACTTCCCTGAGTGGCCGCATACCTATTTCTTCCAAGCAGCGCACCTACAATCTGCGACTTGGCGAGGTACCGCTGTCCTGTTCCATAGCCTCTCCTGGAGTAGGTGTCTCCACTGCGGGTCGAAGCACCACGCTGGGTGTTCACTCGGCTCTCCAGGTAACACCTCTCAGGAGGAGGGTTCTCCCGTGAGGCTCCGCGGGTCTCTCTCTTCCGCTTCAACAATGCAAATGGTTTCTCTTCCCTCTGCTCCACCAATGTGGAGGGGCTCTCTCCCATTTAGGTAGCAAGGTTGTGGGCTTCTGTCCTGTTCTCCAGGCCGTGTTAATGTTGTTGCCTGATTAGGTCAGAAACCATATCAGCCATGGATATACGAAGCGTTAACTCATTACATGTGTCAATTCCCATAAAACCGAAACATACTTATTGTTTTCTTGCGACAAGGGAGGATAACACATATCCCTATTTAGGGATTGCCTGTCCTCTAAGAGGAAGGGGCGGTCACGCCCAGTGGGATCCCGCTTGCCCTATCCCCCAGTAGTGTTAAGCTTAGCGGGCTCACCTCACCTTGGGAGCAGATGTTAGATTGACTCCATATTAAATAGTATTCTACATGCCCTTAGATGAATGAGGTATATGAGTTGTCATTTATTTGAATATTCTTATAATTGTCACCAATATAATAACAGGTTGACAGACGTTTGCCACATCCTTGATGGAATAAGGTTTAATGGAAAATGCAATTTTTTCGGACAAGGGTTGCCTTGTTTCTGGGTTGTAATAGTAAATTATCTTTCCTGATGAAGTCAAAGGGAAACCATCTGCTATCATGTTTCGTGAAAACATATGCCGATTGCACTACACAACCTAGAAATGGTTGCAGATTAAGGAATTGAATCATGTAAGTGAAGGGTACATCTGACAAATTGGAGCAGATACCCTGCACTGTATTTTTCTTCTCTGCTTCTATTTTCTAGTACACACATTGTTCTGTTGTGTGCAAAACCCCATGTTGCCACCAGGTGAGATATGCATATGGCATTTTGATTAATGTCCTGCGAGAACATTGTGGTTAGAACTTTGTGAGAGACTGCATAACAAGACAATTGAGAACAGGAAATGTACTGATTACTATGGAATTATCAAACCATACCTCATACTTCACTGGGTGATCTCCTGCATTACTTCTAACAGGCTGTCCCATCACCACAACCATCACCACTCAGTTGTCATGGTCCTCCAATGCGGTTGACAAGGAACAAGTAGAAGCAAGACACTGTAATCAGTGACACTGTTTTCATCAAGAATAAGCACATGTAAGGGAACAAAGGTCTGCCTTTTGAAGCCAGATATAAGGATACCATGGTGACAGCACAAGGGATGGATGGTCTGATAAACCAAAACACAACCCATTTCAAATAGTTGGATGGAAACCTGTGGGAGGAGAAGCATTCTGAATTATCCACGGGAGGAGAAAGACTGCAGGCTGAAGACCAAGGAATTTGCGCCAATGACTCCTATAATTTCCCATCTGATAACATTCACCTTGATGTAGTGGACACAGACCCTAAGCCAGTCACCATTCTAGCTCCCGCTTGACGAACCAACGTTGAAGAACCTAGATACAAACTATGACCTGCCACTGTACATCAAAAAGTCTAAAAGCCAATGAATGGCGCAAGTAGACTGTGATACTCTGAAGCTAAGCATTTCCACTGTTCAATGGGAAGGCACCCTGTGTTGGTTGATATCTGTATATCAGTGGTATTGGTGTCAGTGGCTCCAACGGGGAATAAAGCAGTTGTGAGTCAGAAGAGGCGGCTTGATAGTGTCGAGGATCCGGCCAGATAGCTGGATAGATAGTTGTAGGTAATGCACTTTAAAGGGATCCACGTGGACAGTGAGGCTGCAAACTAATTAGATGTATTTCAAAAAGAGGTGATGAGAAGCATTGAAGTAGATGGCAGTTCATTGGGGAGGGGTTTAGTGGGGGTTGAGTTGCAGGATTTGATTGGAAGGGGTTGAGTAAAGGATGGGAGGGAGATAGAGGTGAGTGGCAGACTGCGTTTAGAAGCAGTAGTGCATTGAATATAAGGGAGGTTAAGTGTGAGGGGAGCGTAGTATTGATGTATGTATATTATTTGTACATGAATTACTTACTGGATAGAAGCATGAAATACAGTCATATGTACCATGTGAGAATACTCATATGTGGCCACTCATCACTCACATAATGGTTTTACCAAATTCGTAGACATTCACACATTTTGAGACCACCCCTGCAAGCAGTTTTGCACTCCTGTCACTCCAAGGAAACTGCTCCCATGAATGTGTCCAACTTCATCACCTTTGCTAAGCACTCCAAACTATCCTCTATCCTAATTCTCCTTGACCTGTCTGGTGCCTTTGACACTGCCTATCACTCTGACCTCCTTAATACTCTCTTTCTTATTGGGATACGCTATGAAGCCCTTGCCTGGATTGAATCCTACCTTGCACCTTGCCAATTCTCTGTCTCCTGGAGCAACAACACCTCTTTACTCACGCGCCTAGCTGTTGGTGTTCCACAAGGCTCTGTCATGGATCTGCTCCTCTTTACACTCTACACCTCTGCTCGTAGTGCACTATTTTCCTCCTTTAGGTTCTCGTACCTACTCTTCGTGGAAGGCACCCAAATCTTCTTCTCTTTTCCTGAACTCTCCTATGATCTCCCTATCAAAATTTCCAACTGTCTCTCTGCCATTAAATATTGGATAGCTTTGCACTCTCTGTTGTTACACTCTACCAAAACAGGGGTGCTCTACTTTCCTGACAAAAACTCTCTCTCATCTCTTCCACTGCCTATCCAATTCCCACTTGACTCTCTTCCTACTCTTCTTCATCTAGAAACCTTAGCGTCATCTATGACCCTTCTGACACCTTCTCTACTTTCATCTCCAAAACTGGAACAGCAGCCTGCCTCAACCTCCTAAATATTAGGAAAATCATGCACCTCCTTCCTTTCAAAACCACCAAGCATCTCTTAACCACGCTTGTCTTCTCTAAACTGGACTACTGTTCCAGCATCCTCTTTGGTCTCCCCAACTATGCTTCTTTCTGTCCTCTCGACAAGATCATTAACTTCGCTACCAGGACTCTCTTTGAACTCCCTCACTTCACACCTACTTCCTCGTACCGTCATCAGGCTGGATTGCTGACGATGCAAAACATGGCCAGATTAAAATTCCTTCTCCTGGTTCACAAATCTATCCATGGTAAGTAACCACTGTATCTGTCCTCCTCTATCCAACGCTACAAGACTTCTCATTATCTCTGCTCTGCTTCCTCAACTACTCTTGTGTCTCCTCACCCTCCTTGTGCATCCTCTCGCTTCCGCTTTTTCTCTCTTCTTGCTCCACTTGCATGGAATTCTCTTCCCCCGGACATCAGAGAAACAGTCCTCATTGATTTGTTCAAAACCAAACTAAAAGCTTGTCTCCTCACCCGAGGTATCCTCTTAACCTACCGCTCATCTGCCTGCTAGCAAATATTTGTTGCTTGCCTCTAACCTGCCTCTGCCTCTACTCTAGCATTTCACCGATCATGGTCACATCTCAAGCACAGCTGGCCGTACCACCTACCTGCACTTAAAAATGTTGAATGTTGGTTGTCCTTAGTCTATGTATGTCCACTGTGATGAATACCAGGGTATTCTCACCAAACCCATGGGGGGAGCCCCTTCCCATGAGGCCTAGGAGGTGCCGCCGCTACCCGAAAGTCCCCATGGGGGTGGTACTCAGTGGGTGGATCTCATGGGCAGGGAATCCCTCTATGTGACCATTGACGACTATCTTGGCAGAACGCAGTATGCACCCACTCCATCTCCCCCCCTCCTCTCACCCCACTCAGTCCTCTGTGATTCTCCACATGTCAATGTATTTCTGTAGGGTAGAAGACCCCATCCAAACCCCATGGAGAACACGAAACGCTGACGGATGCTGGCTGAAGACACCCTGTGTTCGATGTTGTCCAGGCTGGAGAATCGGAGGTCTGGGGGAAAATGGGAGTCGGACCATGCGATCGGACTGAGAAGCACAAGCTGAGAGGGGCAGGCCTGAGAATGCTATGAGGACAAGCAGAGACTGCTGGAAGGCGACCGGAAGCCCGCAGCAGGAAGAAGCAGTTCCGCTAAGCTGCCCGAGCAAGCAGGTAATATCCCAAAAGGGTCCTGGGTTACTGTAGCGAGTGGTAGATATAACGGAGAACAAAGGAAGTGATTGGGAAAGGCTGAAGAAACCCATCTTGCTCGTACCAGTACTTGGGAAAATATAAGAAACAGACATATGATAAACAATGCCTGGCAGCGATACACTTGCGAGAGGGGTCTGGGACTCATATGAAGTCGGAGAAGCCCCTTCAAGAGCAGCACACCAGGGTCTGGGACCCACTTGAAGTCGGGAAAGCCCTGCAAGGAGAGCACACAGGGGTCAAGGACCCATATCAGTTCAAAGAAACACGAAAACAAGGAGCTGGGGCCCACAGCAAGTCAGGGGGGTCCTGAGAAAACATAGAGGGGCTTGGGACCCACCCAAAAGAAAGAGAAGCTACACAGCAGGTCTAGGAGAGCCGGAGACATTCCAGAGGGGTCTAGGACCCACATAAGAGAGAGAGAAGTAAAGATAAAGGATTGAGGACCAGTTCCCGAAAGAAGGAACATTTTCTGGAACACTAAGAGCTACAGTCAGGTCTAGCAGGATAGTGAACCAGATTTGAAGTTATATTTGTGAAATGGAGAGAGAACAGGGGAAGAAACTCCTCCCTGATACTTGTGAACTGTGCTTTTGGTCTTTATTTGTGAAATACGACATTGAGAAATAAGAAGATCTACAATCAAGTCTGTCAGGATAGTGAACCAGACTTGATGTTACATTTGTGAACTGGAGAAAGAGCAGGAGAAGAGACCCCCAACCCCCCCACTGATACATGGGAACTGTGTTTTTGTGAAACAAAACAGACTGAAAGAAAAGAGGAGGCAAAGCAAGTTCCTGCTAATCCTGTTGTGGTGTTGGATACATTTGGAAAAGCATCCAACATCAAGAACCTTTAAGTTAAAGAACCACTTGTATTTTTTAATAAAGGATTGAACATTTCAGTTGGCATTCAGAATGAGTGAAGCATCCTTCTGGATTTAGAAGACACCCAGTTTTTCTTTAGTTAATCTAGAGTGTAAGGGATGGAAATAGGCTTGGACACAGGATGCTGACCGTTTTACTTTATTGGACATCCTGACAGAATCCTTAGTCTTTTTGTTGAGGCAGGGAAACCCTTCTTAGAAATAGGGTCAGAAAGGTTTGCCTTTTCTTTACTTTTATATATAAATAAAAGTCTTTGCCAACAAACATGCCACTGTGTCAGACTCATACTTCTGCACCCTTACTCCACTTACGTATTGTCCCTGGTGACTGTACCAGTTACTCCCCTCCACAACCTGGTCGCAATGTCCCTCAAGCTCACCCATTGTAAGAAGCTCACTGCTTCTTGACAAATATGATTTGTAACCTACTGTACGTTCTTTTGTGATCAAAAGAGCATTGTTCCTCCTGTATATAAGTAAATAAATAAATAAAGAATACATCAGATGTCACACCCTATCAGCACATGGCAGACCTTGACGACCAGAGTAATGGAGAAGATAGAGGAGACACAAACAGATACAGGAGGATGAAGCTATTGAAACAAATGGCCATGTAAATCTGCAAACCTCCACTGCACCTGGCTGTGATGATGGTAGTGCAGCCACACATGTGACTGGATCCATGGAACATGCTCAAAGATGCTGTAATGCATGGAAAAAGTACAGACAGTACATCACCTGCAAGGACAAAACAAGTCAACACCAATTCAAAGATGGGCGCCATGGGAACATGGAATATAAGTGGTGTGTTTCAGCTTCCTTTCAACACTCGGAGCCTCCATGCACGAACTCTGGCTGAATTCCTCCCTGCCAGCATGCTACACCTGGATGCAGCACCATTACTGGGGTAAGCCCTGGATTTTCAGCGTGTTTTGTGCCAGATGCGGCGATTTCAGCAAAATGCACGCAAAATTGAGTTCTCCGCTGCTGGCAAGCTGGTGATTGCGAGATGAGCATTCTCCTGCTTTATTTCTATCTATTTCTATGACTTTTCTCTGCTTTTGGGCATTGGTGCCTTTTTGTGCTTCCACCTTCAAGATGGCTGCAACATTTCCACCAAGTACAACTGCCTTGGGCTAGCCGCGGTCTACCCCTCCCATTGGTTGCACTGGTCTAGATAGACCAATCCCAGCAACTGGGAGGCGGGAGCCGGCCCAGTCTACCAAGGCCCTATTTACCCCTGTCTGCCCCAGTACGCCGCCATGCTGCCCCCGTGATGGTGTGTGTGCCCCCCACCCCTTGCCCCCGTGATAGTGTATGTGCCCCCAACCTACCCCACCACCCCATGTGATGGTGTGTGTATCCCCCACCCACTCTCTACCCCCTGTGATGGTGTGTGTGCTCCCTACCCCCTTGCCCCCGTGATGGTGGGTGTTCCCCCCACCCCCTTGCCCCCGGGATGGTGTGGGTGCCCCCCACTGACCCCCTTGCCCCCTGTGAGAGTGTGCATGGCCCCCACCCACCCCCTGCCCCCTGCCATGATGGTGTGTGTGTCCCCACCAACCCCTCTGCCCCCTGTGATGGTGTGTGCCCCCCCGCCCCCCTCTGATGCTGTGTGTGCCCCCCACCCCTTGCCCTCTGTGATGGTGTGTGTGCCCCTCACCGACCCCCTGCACCCCTGTGAAGGTGTGTGTTCCCCCACCCACCCCTTCCCCCCTTGATGTGTGTGACCCCCACCCACCTGCCCCCTGTGATGGTGTGTGTGCTGCCACCCACCCCCTACCCCCGTGATGGTGTGTGTGCCCCCCACCCCTTGCCCTCTGTGATGGTGTGTGTTCCCCCACCCACCCCTTCCCCCCTTGATGTGTGTGACCCCCACCCACCCCCTTGCCCCTTGTGATGGTGTGTGTGCTGCCACCCACCCCCCTACCCCCGTGATGATGTGTGTGCCCCCTACCCAGCCCCTCTCCCTGTGATGGTGTGTGTGGCGCCCACCCACCCCCTGTCCCCCTGTGATTGTGTGTGTGCCCCCACCCCCTTGCCCCCATGATGGTTTGTGTGCCCCCACCCACCACTCTGCCCCCCCTGTGATGGTGTGAGTGCCCACACTCACCCCCCTACCCCTGTGATGGTGTGTTTATAACCCCACCCATCCCCTGCCCCCCGTGATAGTGTGTGTGTGTGTCTCACCCACTCTCCTGTGATGGTGTGTGTCCCACACCCCCTTACCCCCCATGATGATGTGTGTGCCCCCTACCCAGCCCCTGTGATGGTGTGTGTGGCCCCCACCCACCCCCTGTCCCCCTGTGATGGTGTGTGTGCCCCCCACCCCCTTGCCCCCATGATGGTGTGTGTGCCCCCACCGCCCCTCTGCCCTCCCTGTGATGGTGTGTGTGCCCCACATCCACCCCCTTGCCCCTGTGATGTTGTGTGTGTATCCCACCCACCCATCCCCCTCCCCTCATAATGGTGTGGGTGCCCCCCACCCACGCCTTGCCCCTCATGATGTGTGTGGCCCCCACCCTCCCTCTACCTGCCTGTGATGGTGTGTGTACCCCCACCCACCCCCTTGCCCCCCTGTGATGGTGTGTGTGCCCCCCACCCACACCCTTGCCCCTCGTGATGGTGTGTGTGCCCCTCACATTCCCCCCTGCCCCAGTGGTGGTGTGTGTGACCCCCACCCACCCATCTCCCTTGATGTGGTGTTGTTACCCCTTTTGTCCCCCTCTCTGTTCTCTAGCACTTTGCTATTTCATATTTGCCTCCTGACTGGTATGAAAATTGTCTGTCTGTGTACCCCCTCTTTTGTTCTTCTCCTTCCCCTCCCCTTCCAGCACTACTCTGAAAGGTTGTCTGGCCTAGTACTTTGGTCGATTGTTTTGTCCTTCTCCTCCCCCCTCACCCCTTATTCCTTAAATTAAATTCCGGCACTACATCAATTGCCTAACTGGCAGAGTAGTTTTAGCCGTCTGTCTTTCTCACCCACCTGCCCTATCCTCCTCCCCATCCTGGTCCTCCTCTTGTTAAATTCCGGCACTACCTCAATTGCCATCAGGCATAGTAATTGTAGCCACCTGTGTTTCTCATCCAACTGCCCTCTCCTCCTCCCCATCCCTCCCCCCTCTTGTTAAATTCTGGCACTACCTCAATTGCCATCAGGCATAGTAATTGTAGTTGCCTGTCTTTCTCATTCACCTGCCCTCTCCTCCTCCCCATCCCTCCCCTCTTCTTGTTAGATTCCGGCACTACCTCAATTCCCGTCAGGCATAGTAATTGTAGCCGTCTGTCTTTCTCATCCACCTGCCCTCTCCTCCTCCCCACCCCTCCCCTCCTCTTGTTAAATTCTGGCACTACCTCAATTGCCGTCAGGCATAGAAATTGTAGCTGCCTGTCTTTCTCATCCACCTTCCCTCCCTCTTACTGTCCATTAGCACTTACTCAATCATTTGTTTCATGACCTCCGTGATAGCAGCTTGTCTCTCTCTCTCCCCCTTCCCTCCTTGTCTTCTCCTCCCACTTCCCCCTCCACCACTATTCCGAATGGTCGCCGGACCTAGTATGTTAGTCGCTTGTGTTGTTCCTCTCCTTCTCCCTCACTCCATACCCCCCTGCCTCCCCTCCTCTTGTTAATGTTCCAGCACTACAACAATTGTCGTCAGGCATAGTAATGTAACCGATTGTTTTGTCTCTTTTTTCCAACCCCCTCCTCCTTTATTGATCCTTGCACTTGCACTATCTGAAATGTCGCCAGGCTTATTTTGATAGTTATTATTATTCACATTCTGAATTGTTTCAAGGACTTGTAAGAATGTAACTGTATTTTCCCATGTTCCCTCGCTCCTTGAAGCGCTTTGAAATGCATTGTGTATCAATTCAATTCAATTCAAAGGGAAGGTGGAAAATCTAACACTGCCCGATATCAAAACTGGAAGCTGTAACATGTACCACATTGAATCTTTAGGATATTTTGCAGGACATTTTCAATTTTAGGGCAGAAAACATTTGAAAAAATGTATATAATGAATACGGGTGAATCTCTTTTAGGATGGAGGGAACTAAAAAATGTACACATGAAAATGGATCCTAATATCAAGGAACAAGTATTACATGTACAATTTAGTGAAGGGTTGTTAGTGGAAGAACTATTTACGTCAGTCTTTTCTACAAAAAAATTGGGAGACTAAGTGGAATGGTCCATTTGATTATTGTGAAAGAAGGAAGTGTTCCGGTGTGGTCCAAAGTTTGACTAGTGCCTTTAACTTTGAGAGACAGTGTAAATGCAGAGTTCAAATAAAATGGTGTGATGGAGGGATAATTGAGAGAGTTCATGCAGTAGAGTGAGTGTCACCCATTGTGGTGGCAAAGAAGGTGTTACGCTCACCTGGTTCCCACAGGGGCGTAGATCAAACCCGGACAGCTGCGGCCTCCACCAACGTGAAGCATAGGGCAAAGATGACCGTCTGGACGGACCCCCTTAGTCTTGTAAGTTTGACTCGTCAAAGTATTCTCCTGTAGATGGAGAAAGGGATTTAGCCCCGTGGGTGTGAATGCAGACCCCCCCTGCTCCCGCTCTCCCCACTTACCACCTCCGAAATTCCCAGTCAGTGTCCTCACCTTATGTTTTTGATTGGTGAGCTCTCCAACCTGCGTGGCATGCAGGGGCGCATAGATACCAGTTGCTTCACTGGTTTTAGGTGCTGGAGTTCTGGACGATTTTTGACTCCGGAGTTTGCCAAGATTAAAGAGTTCAAAATGTCCAATGTTCACTCTTGCACTCCCCTGTTGATTTGCGGCGACAAATCCTGTCTGGAGGTTGCTGGCGGCGTTCAGGTAAGAGTCTGTATCACCCAAACTATCCTGTAAAGTTGCATGAGTTTAGCTCTTTGTCTTTTCCTTCTTTCCTAGATGCGGCGTAAGAAGATGCAGCGTATTGAAGGATAAAGCCTCCGGTGATAATCAGGTGAGTCTCGTAATAAAAGTGATTGTCTTTTTAGTCTCTTTAGGCTCACCTTGCGATTTTCTTGTCTTTTCCCCAGATGTTGAAAATCACCGAAGAAAATGACAGAGGCAGCGCTGAGTCGGAGATGCTGTGGGCTGGTGAAAATGGAGCAGTGCTGCAGCTGGAATACGACGCGTGCCGAATGAATGTCCCTTCAGGATCGGAGTGATGCAAGATCCGAAATCAGGTAAGGAATAGATTAAAATCCGTAATCTAACCTCTTCTCCTATTTTCCTTTCTCTCCTAGGAGCTCCTTGTTCAAGACGGGTGTGGCAGAAGACTGGATGCAGGTTTGCAGGCACGGTGAGCGTTACGCTGCTAAATGCAGAATAACGCGAAGCGTGTGTTGTAGATCGGGCGTGGTTTAAATAGCTTCAAAAGTAGTCCCAGGTAAGAAGTCCCTAGAACCACACCCGAGTGAAAAGTAGTCCTTGTGGAAAAATAGTCCCTTCCAGGTCTCACGTTGGCCTACATGCATGTGCAGCATGGTCTGCCTGAGGTAAGTGATGACTATGAGCCTGGCGCCTTAGGCGCCAGGACTGCTTCCTACTATGAGCCTGGCACCTAAGGTGCCAGGACTGAACCCAGATAGCCCCT
This sequence comes from Ambystoma mexicanum, assembly GCF_040938575.1. Classification (NCBI taxonomy): domain Eukaryota; kingdom Metazoa; phylum Chordata; class Amphibia; order Caudata; family Ambystomatidae; genus Ambystoma; species Ambystoma mexicanum. Next base: position 626,198,433 of record NC_090928.1, on the reverse strand, counting down.
AGCCGGGGCTTCTGAGGTTTAAACAAATGTCTGGATGCCTGCTTCCGGGGCAGATGGGCTTGGTCCAGCTGCCCGGGGGCAGGCATCATGACAGAAGGAGAATGAAAGAATTAGGTTGTGTGTTGATCTTAGGCAACTCAACAAGCGTGTTGTGGTGGAAAGGCATCCTCTGCAAAATATCAGGGAAATGTTGAGCATGATTGGGCAAAATTATATTTGTCATCCGCATATCACCAAATTCTTCTGGAGCCAGAGATGCATATATTACCAGCCTTCATAATGCAAGAGGGAGTATTTGAGTTTTGCAGAATGCCATTTGGGCTTGTGTCAGCCTCATCAGTTTTTCCAAAAGAGGATGCATAGATTGTTTGGTGACATGCGGGGTGCGATGTGCTTTCAAGATGATATATTGGGTTTTTTGGGGAGTGTGTTGAGGAGCAGTACGTCAACTTAAAAACAGTATAACAAGTATTAGAGGAGAGAGGTTTGACATTGAGTAAAGAGAAGTGTGTTTTTAGAAAACAAGTCATTGAGCATTTGAGACATGCATGAGGGTGTGCGGCTAAAAGAGGAATTAGTTGATTGCATAAAGAAATTAAAACACCTGAAAGTAAAGGAGAGCTGCAATCCTTTCTAGGTTTGGTACAATTCTATCAAGTGCTTGTGAAAAATGTTGCCGGAAAAGTGGTGGACATTTGGATACTTGACTCATCATCATGGACTAAACTAAAAATGTTACAAGGGTACGCCATTGAATTCTGAATGAATCTCTAATGAACCACATTGGGTAGTGCAATCTGTATGCAAATATGGGGTACCCCACTTACATGGTTCATTGTGTGCCTTATTTGTGTTCCTTTGTGTTTTTTCATGTTGTGGATATTTCCAAAATTATATTGGTTTTGGATGGATCTCTCCACATACTGAATCCATCCCCAACAACCTGTCCCGTTTCATATCAACATATGGTATGTTTGCTTTCTTTTTCTTTTCCAATATTGGTTGATTAATACAATTGCTATGTGTTTGATTGTTATATTGGAATAAGTTGAAACAAAAATTGCACAATGTTGCGTAAATGACATGTTTGTGACATGTATATGATCTTGTTTATTTCTATTTTTATGTTGACAATTGTTTAACAGCCTTGAGGACGACCAATTGATACATTTACTTTGAGCGCCGTGAGGATGACCAATTGGGTCTAAACACGTGTCGGCTGATCTAAGGACAATAAAACCAACTGTAAAATATTTGTTTGAGAATTTTGAAGCATCAATTTGACATTATTACTTCATTGGACTTGAATCTATTTTTATGGTAGAGCGCAGGTCACCCTCCCAAACTCCCTTCTTATCTTGTCAAATTATTCCAAACTTTGTGGGAAGTTTGTGGGATTAGGGACATCCTGCTGCCACCTCCAAAACAACCATTCAAACATGTTGATAGTGGAGAATAGCGCATAGCCATCAGATCGTTCCCACAACTTCACTTTTACAGTTTTTCATGATCGCGTCTGTGCTGGATGAATTACACTGGTCATAATGACCAACTATATGTGTAATAGAGAGGAGGATAGAGCTGCACTGTTTGCTCCAAAAGGCAGTACCTCCAACACCTTCAAGAGTAGCTACAATACAGTGGAAACATTGAGACAGAAATGTATTAAATTAGAAAGATTGTCAAAACGGGAAACCAATAAATATTGGGAGCATGCCTCCCTGGCTAACTACCTAGAGAATGGCCTCATACCGAGGGGCTTACGCGTGCTTATGTTTCCGAACTTTGATAAGGCAGAAGATGCAGATTTGGCAGAGGACTGGGAGAAGAAACTTAATCAGAGCTCAAAAATAATGCTGGAATTGCTGATCTCACATGCTACACGTGAACATAAAAGAGTGAGAGCTTTAATTAATACTGTTAAGGAAGAAATCAAGAATATGCCTAATGCAGAGACAACCTAAGAGAACAACTTTGAAAAAATGAATGAAATTTTACGAGAGTACCAGGATGATATTAAAATGAGGAAGTTCAGGAAATATTTCAGGGATGACAAAGATTCCAGGCTAGATAGGGTGTACACTTTCCAACCCAAATACGATAATATTCCAAAACAGAAAATCAGTTCCTCTAACACTACACCAGCTAGCTCAGACCCAGACTCTGAGGGAGATAGTGAAACTCAAGGTACCAGTAACAGTGATATAAATAAGGAAACCACACAACCGATATCAAGTGGAGGTATGAGTTTTTTAGAGCAAATTCACAGGCACAGAAAAGGGAATCAGAGATTTGCAAATACCTAGCAAGTCAGATTTTCAATCCCAAACACAGTTCCTATACAAACACAGAATGCCATATTAGGGGGAGCAGAAGGGCGAAGCGGAAGCGGGAGTGGAAGCTCTGACGAAGATCAAACACATCCAGGATTTCTGACCAGAGCCACCTCCAAGAAACAGATGATAAAATAGCTCAATGCAACCTAGTTATGAATTTATCTAATAGACATCTCACGATTTCTGAGGTTTCCGTTTTGAATAAAGACCTTTCTTTTGCACCAAGCATGGGTACAGACTTTGTACATTTTCAAATTGACCTTTATACATGTTTGCGGAAACTCAAACTAAAGAAATTCTTTGCTACGCAAGTACAAACATTTACACCAAAGGTCACTTTAGAACATCTCAGCACATATACTATTTCAGACATAGCGAATATTGAAACTATAACATCTTTGAATCAGAACACCAACATTGAATCTATCTGTCAGGACTTAGGGGTCAAGGACAGACATCTGACAATGGCAGATGTCAAGCCAAAATCTAAATTTACCCCCCAATTAGGGACAGATAACGTGACAGAAATCTTTCATAAGGCTATTACTAGGGACATGACTATCTTGATAGGGATTTTAATGGCAAAAAGACAACCAGATCCAATTTAAGTAAGGAGGAAGTGAGAGCTTTAGAAGATTTAGCAAAAGATAAATCAATCATAGTGAAAGAAGCAGATAAAGGGGGCAATATTGTCGTCATGAATACCGCTGACTATGTATCCATGGCTAAGTTACATCTAAATACACCACAATGCTATATTCAACTCAAATCTAACCCTACCAAGAAGGTGGTGTCAGAACTGCTGGATCTAATCCAAACATGGTATATCAATGGAATGCTAACAGAGGAGGAAAAGGCTTTTTTGAGCATTTCAGAACCAAACATGCCCACCCTATACTTCTTACCGAAAATACATAAACCCTTTGAAAATTTACCAGAAGTGAAACCAATAATTAGTGGTATAGGGTGGGCAACCGAGGGTTTGTCCCAATACATAGATGAAGCCTTGAAACCTCATGTTCTTTTGATGAAATCCTATATTCGTGATAGCATGCATATCTTGCAATTTGTGACGACTATTACTTGGGAACCAGATTTTCTTATAGCCACCTTAGATGTCTCAGCCCTGTACACTAGTATAGACCATGATTTAGCACTGCAAACCATTGATTACACGTTCAAAAATTGTTCTGCTTTCTATATCAAGCATATTAATATGATCAAATGTTTTTTGAAATTCACACTATATAACAATGTCTTTATTTTTAATGACCAATACTATGCACAAGCAAAGGGAGTAGCCATGGGCGCTAAATTTGCTCCATCTCTGGCCAATCATTTTATGGCATTTTTTGAAGAGACACACATTTACAATCACAAGGTTATTGGAACTAATGTCATTGCTTGGAGACGGTTTATAGACAATATTTTGATTGTTTGGAGAGGCACATCTGACTCATTTCACAAATTTGTATCAGACATCAACATTAATAATTTTGGAATACGTTTCACGGGTTTCGCCAGTGCACTATTTGTTGATTTTCTTGATCTCCACATCTTTGTGGACAAAGGTTCACTACAGGCCAAAACGTATCATAAACCAACGGAAGTGAATTCAGTACTGTATGCGGCAAGTAGCCATAAGAAATCTCCCCGCTGGGTAATTCTATAGGGCCAGGTGAAACTGTAGCTGTGATAAAGACTACCTGGAAGAAACAAATGTACTAACTAGGAGGTTTCTAACTGGAGGGTATCACCCAAACTGTATACTTAAACCTCAAGACAAATATGCATTATCTAAACAATCAGATTTAATCGGCAAACAGACCAAAATAAGAAATTAACAACGTCACATTACTATAATTACACAGTACTCACGTGACTCCTCCTAACTTTATAAACTGGTTGCTAAGCATTGGAATAATTTAAAACTGGACAAGGATCTGGAGCCCTTTTTGTCAGATAAGCCCAAACTGACATTCACTAGAGCACAAACCATAAAACAGAAAGTCAGTCCCTCTTTTTTGAACACCAATGATGACAAGTCCAACAAAAATTGGCTAGGCACTAAAACAGGTTTTTTCAAATGTGGATCTTGTAACCACTGTAGATATGCACACACTAACTGCGACTCATTCACTGACATGAGGGGTAGAACTATACGTATTAATGGATTCATAAATTGCAAGTCATGTTATGTGGTTTATGCTATCATTTGTGTGTGTGGAAGGCTATATGTGGGCAGCACCATTAGACAGCTGAGGATTCGGTTTAGAGAAGATCTAGCAACCCTAAGGAGCCCTGACCCGAAATTGCCACTTGCAATACATGGGCAGGAGCGGCATCAGTTGGATAATAAAGACGACATACGCTTTATTGGCCTTATTAGAACTACTATGGGCAAAAGAGGCGGAACTATAAAATTGAAGTTAAGGCAATTAGAGAGTAAATTAATCTGCCATCCTAGATATACTTCAGTTGGCCTTAATTGTGACCATGAAATGCATGTGTTTCTTTGAGTCTGTGAACACTATCGGACTCATTAGTTATAGAGAGTTGAATACTATAAATATTATCCAGTCATCCTTTAACTTGTGGCTACATTACTAACACAAAGTGTTTCTTACTCTCTAATCCTTTCTGGTCGGTCCAGCATTAATGCACATCAAACTTAGCACTCTAATAATCATCACAATTCATACTCTATTATCATATTCACTAACAGATTACTTTCTTTTTAATTTCTTAGGTGTTTACCTATCAATTGAGTGGCATTTATGGAATAGCTCCTAGGGGTCATTTTATGCTATTGCTCACTTTTACACATTGAGAGAATCCTTCACAAGGGAGATTATGATATTTTTTAATTTACCATATTTGTTAAAGTTTTGTGAAGTTGCAATCCGTATCTTCTGGTCGAATCACTAAATAGAGTAATTTTTGTTTACATTGAACGCTACGAACACAGATACACGCATTGTCATCACGGTCTGAGAACTACCAGGCGTCCGCCTCATCGTGACCTATTTTTGTTTACATCTGACGTCACGCCGCAACGTTACTGACATTTGGAAGTTGTTGGGAAAAGCGGTGGAATTTCAGTGGAATTGGAGGTGTGAGAGCGAATTCTGCAATAGAAAGGAGGAAACTGATTTGATGGTTTCGCTAGCCCAATTTGACACATGGAAGTCATCTATTATTACAGTTGACGTGAGTGATGTGGGACTGAGGACAGTGTTGTCTCAGAGGAGTGAAGGGGGAGAATAAAATGTTATTATACATGCGTCACGCGTTCTGAAGTGTCCTGAGAAAAGGGATTTGGGGATTTGGTGGAAGAGAGAATAAGAAGACTGAGGTTGTTGGCTCATGCTGTAACATGTGATGTTCCATTTGAACTCAAGAGGATGAAAGGGAAACTCTCATATGTGCCTGGCCTCGGTGGGGCAAGCTAGGAGTAAAGAGATAGATTTGGGGGAGGTGAAAATGTGTGCATTACACAAGGAGATCATGAAGGAAAGGAGTGTGAAAGATTTGGTGAGGAGAGGTGATTGGATAAGAGTGAAGAAAGTAGTTATAAAAAGGAAGGGAGAGGTGGTGTACAGCGATCACATGCAAGTGGAAAATGTTTGTGCAGGAGCAGTGAGGGTTAGTGATGGCCAAGTGTGGAAAAGTACCTAAAGAGAGTTGTGACGGTCTCAGTGATATTCATTACAGAAACAACAATGCGTCTTTTTATTGTTAAGTTAGAAATATGACTGAATTTATACAAGAACCCTGATTCCATTACTTGTTTCCTGACTGCAGACCAGTATTGTTATATTTATTGTTATTCTTATTGCTGGCGGGCCCACAAGCTGTTTCTAGGTCACAATATGTCTTTTGTGTAAGGATAAAGCCGTTGAGAAATGACATGCTATATATACATTTTCTGATGCTTTATACTTGTTTCTCTTCACACTTTATGTATAATTCTTATCGGACACCCACTGCAAACTACCTATCATGTATTATGAATTGTATGCATGTTTGTTTTGTAACATACTAGTGTATTAATGTGGTTACGTTTTTGTCGTCAGTGCTGTACATTTGTACTAATGATTTTTCATCCCTTAATGAAGTTATGCCTGAGTGACTCACTGATAAAGCTGGAGTGAAAATGGTGTCCAATGTGGAAGGCTTAGGGTCTGCAACATTTCGATCTCCAGATGTTTTGGACTGAAGCTCCCATCAGGCTTAGCCAGCATAGTCAGTGGAGGGGGAACCATAGGGGTCATAGTCCAAAACATCTGGAGAGCCACAGGTTGCAGACCCCATGCAAAAAGAAGTGCTATTGTCTGTAAGCGAGATATTAGCAACCAGGAGCAAGCCATGTGCATTTGCATCAAATACTTGTGAAAACTGGACATGCTTATAGACTCTGAAGCTGACAGTTGCTTTGTGAATGAAATGTGGATTTCCACATTTAGATGAAATGGTACAAAGTTAATGGAGATGGATGTGCATGTGTGTGGTTATGGTGATGTACCCATAGAGGTTCGAGACAATTCAATGCAGTGGCACATTTTAAATGTAAGAGTGAATAATGTGTCATATATGTCTCTAAGAAAGGTGAAATCATTCAAGGTTCAAGATGAATAAAATAGTCATATAATATTATTATTGAATCCCAATGTTGATGAGATGTTTTCTTGAGTATTAAAATGTATGTGGGATGTTTAAAAGGCCATGATTCAAGCTTAAAAACCATAAGCTAACTGGTGTGCCCAAAGTGAGGAAGGTGCAAGTTCGTTGGCTGGGGGGAGAGGCAAAAGAGATTGCGAGATTATGGGAAGAAGGAGTCATTGAACCTGGGAAAGCCACAGCATGGTTGTTGTCTTTGTTCGTAGCAAGAAAGGCATCAGGGCAGATTATGTTGTGTTTAGAAGTGAGGACATTGGAACAATGGGTATTGGCAGTTTTCGAATGCCCATTATTGGCAAGGTAGTGAATGATGCCTTTGTGTTTAATGTTTAGCATATCACCAACTGAAGTTACATCTCCAGCCGATGCACTTGACCTATCATTTCAGATACTAAATGGAGGTATAAAAAAATCCTATTTGGTTTGATGTCTGCAGACTTTTTCAGTTCGCTATGTGTGTATTGATGGGTGAGGAAAAAGGAATCTGATTTTTGCAAGGTCATTTGCTGCTATGTAGGAAATATGTTGAGGATAATGACAAAAGGTTGAGGATGTTTTTGCAAATGCCTGGGTAGATATTGTTGCATTTAAAGAAAGAAAAATGGAACATCAGGGAAATTCATGTTAATTACCGTGGTCATGAACTGTCAGGTGAAGATGTACTCCAACCAAGGATATGATCAAATCTATATAAATTGATTCAGTTACAAATAAGAGCTGCCATATGCATGGGCTTTGTTGAGTACTACTCTACATTTGTAGGATATTTCTTGACTAAAGCCAGGTTTGTTTGTTTGTTTGTTTGATTATTTATAGCGCGCGCCAGACCCAAGGGTATCAGGGCACGAAACAGGCAAGAAAATTCTCAGCTTGGTTACAGGGCTGTACAAATATATACAAAAGGGTGGTGGAGCATGGGAGTGTGCGGGATAGTCAAGAAGGAACAACAGGTGGAAATAATGTACACAAATAATATACAGATTGAGATAATATACAACACTTGAGGCATAAAGAGATGTGCAAGCAAAGGCATACTATATACAGTGCGGACTGGTCAGGGGTGTCCGTGGCGGATCATTAAAGTTAGTGGTCATTTACTTTGAACCAGTTTATGATATTCCGTCGGAAGTGAGGGTAGGTTTGTTTTTTTCTTAGGGCAGGTGATAAAGAGTTCCACAGCTGGGCTGCTTTAAATGGGAAGCTACACCCTCCTGTTTTGGCTCTTTTAAATATGGGTACAGTTAAGAGGTTTGTGTTGGCCAGTATTGAAGGGCAGTTAGAGTATTGTCTTGTGAATCTTTCTGTGAGGTAGCGCGGGCGGCGTTATTGAGACATTTATGTGTAAGTGAGGCAGTCATGAGAAGCAGGTCCATGACAAGCTTGGTAAGGAAGAGTGGGGAAAATCTCAGTGGAAAAATACATGTCAAGAAGAATTTAATGGGATGAAAAGACAAATACCTTCAGTGAAAATGCTTTTGAGATTAGACACAACTAGTGACAATAGCTATCAGTGAATATTGTATTGGCACGATTTCAACTCAAATGCAGGATGGCGTAGAAAGGGTTTTTATAAACAAAGGCATGGATATTTTTTCAAGAAGGGATAGCAAGGTGAGTGACAAGTATACAGGGCCTTGTATTTGAGATAGGTTATGTGCGAGGTAAAGGGAATGTGTTGGTAGATGACTTATCACAGAGTCCAGTGGGTGACAAAGAACAAGAGAGGAAAGAGAATTGTGCGGAGACCATAGATATTTCTCAGTTTTCTGACGAATCTTTAAATGAACATTGTTGGATGCATGCCATGTTGTTGGATGGCACTTCGTTAAAAGTTAACAAGTTACTTGAAAGTGGGGGAAGAAAAACATTAATTGTTGGGATCATAAAGTCAAAATCTTTAGAAGAGTGAGAGAGGAAATGAGAGTTGATGGAGATTTTCTCTGCAGGGCACACATTACTTCATCTTGAAGGAGTGAGGAACAGAATTACAAGCATGCCATGGCAATGTCTGCACTTGGAATTTGGGGCTAGTGAAAATGATCAGCCGCAGAGATGTTAGTTGTTTAGTTGATAGATTTGCACCCCTAGTGTGTTAGCGTACATATTGCTTCAACAGTGACTACAAGGAAAGATGCCATATACTTAGAGAGAACATTGCAAAGGGAGGAGGTTATGCAGCAGAATAATAACTAATAATTGTGCTGACATGGTTTCCAAGGCCAGGAAGAAATTCCTGAATGACAATGGTATCATGCATGCTAGGGCTTAGCGTTATCATCCTCAATACAATGGCAGTGTTGAGTGCTTCAATAGGACTTTAATTTGTGGTATAAGAATAGCAGTGGAAAACAATAGTGCTGTGGAAAAGAAGTTTCCCAAACGGTAGAAGCTTACTGGTTCGAGCCTAACTCCGCAACAGGCCTTGTTTCTTTTTACATATTGAGAAGAAGAAAGTGAATGACCTTCATTTGCCCACAATGACACGAGAGGGCACAGTTGTTGGCATGGATAGAGAAAGAAGGGAGAGAGTTAAAAAGAAAATTATGTCAGCTGAAACATATTATTATTCTTCTCACATGTGTAAGTACGTTACAGTAAAAGCGGGCCACGAGTTAGCTAAATTTTCTTTCAAAGAATTGATGAGCATTGCTTGAGCTGTGGAAACTCAAGACATAAGAGTTTATAATAAGGGAGGATTGTTGTGCTAAAGAACTATTGTACACTTCGTTTCCTAATGCAGGAAAAGATGGGGGATATATTCAGTTACATACTTGGGTTGCAGAATGTTGAGTGAGGCCTTCAAAGTGGAATTAATGTGATGGGAGTTGGTGGCGAGGTCTGAGACATCTGGCAGTGTAACATTCTAGCACAGGGGTCTGCAACCAGTGGCCCTCCAGATGTTTAAGACTGTGACTCTGATGATCCCTCACCATCAACCATGCTGGTTTGGGCTCTGGGAGACGCAGTTCAAAACATCTGGAGAGCCAAAGGCTGCAGCCTCCTGGCCTAGCAACTGGCACATTTTTCATTATCTACAAAATGTACTTTGTTGAGAAGACAGGGGCACTACCACACTTATACATTGATGGCAGATGAGTACTAAGAAGGGACAGGTAGCTTGCAATGGTCCCCTGAATGCCACTACAATGTAGATAACACTTCATCTTCAGCAATATGTAATCTTTAGCTTTTGCTTGGCTTAATTACTTCATAGCTGGATAACTGCCCCCTGCCTCTTTAATTCTGTTTTGGTTACAATGCAAATGAAGCAGACTTATTGCCCTTCTCTCATTTTCCCAAAAAATGTAGTTAAAAGGTGATCCTGTTTCTGGGAATGAACCAATGAAAGGCTATATCACAAATCCTGGTTTATGTGTATGAAGCAATGACATCAAATTTACAATGCTATCAAAGAGCATATGAAGAAGGTATGAGGGACCTTGGGTCAGTAATGGTAGCAAAGCATTGACATATGGTAAACTGAATGGATACAATGTGACAGAGAGGGTGATATGAACCATGCGATACTGGAAACTACTTTCATCCCACCCACGAGAAGCAATTTGGCTCAAACTGGTATGCCATGCCTCCTCTGTATGTTTTTGATTCATTGGGCCTCATCACTGAGGTGAAGCTTAGACTTTTAGACACAACGAATAAAGGGTGCATATTCACAACAGCATTGGAATCACAAAAGGGAACACAAAATGAGATGGAAAAGCTTTGCGCTAATGTTTCAAAACCACTGGGATACCTTCGGAAACATTTCCCTCATGCTTAGGCTCATCTGTTCGAAGGCCACCAACATTTTGGAAATCATTTTCAAACTGCTCCAAACTGCAGTCCTGTGCCCCCTCTGCAACAGACAAGAAGCATTCTGAGGCCCATTGCAGTCTCTCAGGGCCTGGTCATTGAGGTGCAGCTTGTGTCTCTAGGATAGTCAGCAATAGCTGTCACTGTTCGAGACTAAAAGTGTTTAACAGTGAAGAGCTTCCAGTTAGGGTTTCAGTCTGTTGAGCGGTGGTGTAGGCACAGTGGCTAGAAAGTGTTAGAGTGTTCAGGAGGTGCAGAGTTGAATGAATGATGAGGCGGAGGTGGATAGAAAAGCAAAAGGCACAGGGGCCCTTTAAGAGGGAAGACCTTGTGCATCAATGGGACCTAAGTGTGAGTGTAGCAGAAACATGGAGAGCAGATAAGAGCTGGGCAACAGATCGGAAAGGCCGCATGGGTACAGGTTGGCAGTTCCTAGTTAATGCTGCCAGGAGTGAGTTAGTAGGGAGATCTAAAGAATGTGAAAGTGACCTACTCATCCACAGAAGATTAAAGAAGAGGCTCAGTCCTTGGCCCTTCATTATTCTCTATCTCTTCTATTCCTCTATCTTCCATTATTTTTTCCTCTGACTTAAATTGTCCTTTTCACACTGATGATTCCCACATTTTTCTGCCTTTCCTGATACATTTTCTACCTGTATTTCTGACATTCCAACTCTGAGTGCTCTCCTGCTCTGAACCCATCTAAAATTGCTGCCCATCCCCAAAATGAGACCGCCCCATTTTAATTTCCTCTAGTGCTTTAAGTTGGATGCTAAACGGGGGCTCTCGTTAGGGGGTTTGGCCTACACATGTGTGCACTTAGGACACACTACTGACGAGAGCCCCACGCGCCTAAGGGGGCCTGATGAAAGCAGAGGAGCTGGGGCGCACTGGCATTATTACCCTTGGTGCGCCCAGCCCCTCCTTTTTAATAAAAGGAGGGGCTGGGCGCACCAAAGGTGTGATACCAGTGCGCCCCAGCTCTCATACGCAGCAGACACCCTTTTCATTCAAGAAACCACATGGTTAAAGTTAAGAACCGCAGGTTCCGTGAGTGAAAGGTTTTTCTGCTGTATGATGTCTATGTACTCAGAAAGAATAGTGGACCGGGCCCTCCAGCACTCCTCCTGTTTCTGAGTACAGAGTCATCAGGCAGCCTGTGTAGCCAGTGTGTAGCACACAATGTGGGGGGGCCCTCGAAGCCATGCTGAGGGCCCCCCTAGCTCGACAACGAATAACGGGTCACACCACACTCTGGCCCGGCCTAGATTACCATGCTTGCGCAGTAGGGCACTAACGTGCTGCTGCAGGGGTATGCCTCACACAGTACTAGGAGAAAGATATATATATATGTTTTAATGCATTATGCAACACACTTACTGAGAAAAAAGGCCAGAGCGTTTGGAGTTGTTTTGCAGGGTAACACCACATGCAAGTCACCAACAGTGCACAGGAACATTAATGCTTGAATTTATATAATGCTTTGCTATTAAAATTGCCATACAACAATTTTTATTTATTTATTTAAAATTTATAATGCGCCGGTAGCCCTCGGGCCTCAGGGCACAGAAACAAGGACACGTTACAGATGGACGGGTGCTTTGAAAGACAGGACAGACAAGTGAGCAGTGGGCCTAGAAGTGGGTTCAACAGAGAGATTATTTAAAAATGAGAGTTTTCACTTGCTTGCGGAAACTCATGTAGTTGGTTTCCAGTCGAACGTGGGTGGGGAGATTATTCCAAAGGCCAGCTGCCAGTATAGGGAAGGATCTGCCAAAACCACATTTGAGTTTATGCGGCGCAACTGAGATTTTGCCGAGATGGGTAGATCTTAGTGTTCTGCCTGGAGCATAGGAATGAATCCTGGATTTCAAATAAGCTGGGGCTTTTCCATGGATACATCTATGCACGATTGTTAAGGCCTTGAAGTGAACCCTATCCTCAATTTTCAACCAGTGTAGCTCTCTTCTGCAGTCACTGATGTGCTGTGATCTGGTTTTATGCTTCACAAACCTTGCTGCGTTATTCTGGACAACCTGGTAGCTGTGTAAGCATTTCTTGGAGGCACCCAAAATCAGGGCATTGCCATAGTCCAAGCGGGACAATATAATGGCTCTAGCAATGGTGGCACTATTGTCCTCGATATGTAGGGGCGAATGGATTTTAATAACCTGAGGTGATAAGCACAGTTTTTTTAAATATATCGTGCCTGAGCATTTGTCCCCAGGGAAGCTTCAAGCATCATACCGAGGGTTTTAACTTTACTTTGGACCTGAATCTGTGTATCTTTTATTTTAAAGGATTTATACGAGGTGGGTTGTTTAGCTCTGACTGAGGAGGAGCCGAAAATCAGAAGCTCGGTTTTTTGTCCATTGAGGCACATCCAATTGGAGTCCATCCAATGTTCCACGTTGTTGTGAATCATGGTGAGCTGGTCGCTATCTTTCTGGTAGTCTCCGCTAAGCTCGAACACCAGCTGCGTGTCGTCGGCATAGTTGGTAAAGAATGCATTTATGTGATCGAGGACGAGGCTCAGGTAGATGTTAAAAAGTAGCGGTGACATGCTAGCGCCTTGAGGAACTCTGCATATGATTTCCTTTTCCATGGAGAACTTGTCGCCCCAATGGACCTTAGATATCCTGTTTTTTAGGAACAACATCATCCAGCCGATGGCTTCCTCTGAACAGTTAGCTGTTTTCTTCAGAGTGGACTGGAGTAAGTTATGGGTCCAATAGGTCGAACGTAGTGCTTAGGTCGAGGAGAATGAGGAGACCTGCCTTTCCTTTGTCGATAATGCTAAGCATTTTAGATTGAAAACATGTCCGACTGGCTGCATATTACAGACCAGTCTGGACACGTAATAGCATATAACAGTAAAGCATGCAACGCCACATTTAGACATACCTTATCTGGTTGCACCAAAATGCCAGTCGGAGCAATAACATTTACGATGGTTGTTTTATCACAGATGCCCAGAAAAATATACAATTCCACAGTATGAAATGGCTAGACTGTCAGCACCCAAATGTCAGTCTAGCCAGGTAATTACACTTTGCAGGACTGCTTTATCAGAGATGCCCAGTTAAAAAAAAGACAAGCCTAATAAAAAATGACTAGACCGGCTGCACCAAAATTCCCCTCTAGACACTAATACCACATATCAAGCCTGCTTTGCCTGGAGATGGATTACCATTATGATTTATTGCACAATCCCTGCCGCACCCCACCCGTTACCACGCATCCCCTCTTCCTCCCACCCCCAGCCGCAAACCCCAAAATCAGCTCCTCTGCCCAGAATTACCTCCACATCCCTCTTCCTTGTCCCAGTGCTTACGTATGAGGCATCTTGTCCCATATTTAAGTACTAGGACGAGGAAGAGTGGAGCTCGGAGTAATGAGGAGTACAGGTATCTAAGCCAGATATTACCTCGATGTTCCACTACCTTATCCCAGTACTTGTGTATGAGGCAAAGTGCCTCATACACAAGTACTGGGACGAGGAAGAATGGGGCTACCAGTAATGAAATTACCAATAAGTAATCATGGCATTAAACACAAGCACTGGCACAATACCATTGATCTGACTGGCCTTCAACCCTCTCCCCCTACCCCTGAAATGTTGGACTATGTTGACTCGACCTGGCTGACCTACATAGCCGTTGCCGGACAGAACAGGACACAAATGTAAACGGTGCCTGGGTTTCGCTGTTACCAAATGCCCGGCAATTACTAACATAAAGCATTTCACTGTTAGTACCTGCATTCAAATGCATAATTCTTTAGCCAATTGAAATCGTGATGTGGGTTTAGTACTTGCATGCCAGGGGAGTGATTGGATGGGTAGAGATGGGGACAGGAGACTGCACATTCTCAGAGCTGTCCATAAGCGGGTGCTTTCAGACTTAAAGGAGAGAGTTAACTGCGTGTAACATTGAAGCGGCACTAGAATAGTCTCATTAGAATGTGTAAAGAAGTTAGATGCCCCCACACAAATAAGTTTGCCCCCACCCCATCGCCCTTGAAGTAGCTCCTCTCCCAACATTTGAAGGGTTACCCCCCGAAATGTAGGTTTTGTTGCACCCCTGAACACAAGCACACACACCATTCATCATACACATACACACACATACACACACACACAGCCACCCATACATTTAAGTGTGATGCCATTCTGATCTGAGGCTCGCAAATTGCTGGTCCTTTTTTTATCAATGTCATGAAGCTTTCATTACCATAGACAATATGCCAGGGTCCATCCCCACCTGCCCCTGTGGTGTTTGAATTTTCAAGTGGGGCCCAGAACAAAGCGCAGAAATGTCTCATTCATACTTCTTTGGGGTCAGGATTTAATTGAAACTCCTGTTGTGGGGATCCCAATGAGTTGATTAGCTGCCGGATTTCACGCATGTTTTTATTGGCAACATTTCACAGCATTTTTTCCGCATCTGCTTGCAACATCAACCTCCTTTGGGATCTAAACCAGTTTTTGTACTTTTGGCACCTCATTCTCAACAAGCCCTCCCTCTCAGGGCCCATATTTTTCATTATGATGTGCAAATCGGTGCTAATTTTCTCCTAGTTAGGTCCACGTCAAAGTTGTGTTTATGGGAGAAGTTTATACTCCCATAACTAGAGACACCACTGACCCTAAAACCTGCCAAAAGCGGGGTATAGTCAGTCATGTTAGAGCTGTTATCCGCTTTGGCATTCATAATCCCCCCTAACATTGTGGCATAACAAGGTCACCCGAAAGGCATCCATCCTCAAGTGATTTCTCCCTTGCGAACACTCGATTTGTACCTTAAACACCTGTCTGGGGTCCTGTTTCTTTATATACCAGCTCACTTCTAAAATGTTATGATCACTCCTAGTTGAATCCAGAAGGTCAAATCTGCCTATCAGAGGCAGAAAACTACTGCTCACAAACACATAATCAATTGTAGCGGAGTATCCACCATGATTCCAACTCGAGTGGGCTGGTATATCCCCCTTCAATTGACCATTTAGCAAATGGAGGTTTCGACTGCCCACATCTTGTAGCCACAAGAACTTCATCTTCTCAGCTAATTTTGTTGCACAATCACTCAGTCAAATGAATTCATTTTTGCTGATAACACATGACAGGTGAGGTGGTTGAACATTCGTGCTGATCGTTGTTGGTGTGTTGGTTAGGGTCTCAGTGGCGTTTTTTTCATTTTTTTTCTGTATATGCGGTTGGTGGAATCCATTGCTGGTTGGTGCCTGTTTCCAGGTCAGGCATGCCTATCTGGGTTGCCTGATATATATTCCTTTACGGGGTGTTTTGCCAGTCTCAGTTTTGGTGCTTTTGCCATGATCCTGGTTGTGATGTGGTAGGGATTTTAGTATGGTGTTTTGTTTGACGGGGCATTGGCTATTGTGTGTTTGCTCATGGATGAGCATTTTGGTTCATGTCTGGGTGTGGCAGACCTAGGACTCGCACGGCAGTGAGGAGTAAGCGGAGTTCTGTTTTTTTCATTGGTGGTCTCGTGTGTTGGGTTGTTTTTTTGCTCTGAAGAGAGCAAGTCTGTGCCTTGGCGTGGCGGGCCTAGGACCCTGGGTTGGCAGCCTGGGCTCGAAGGAGATTTGTGTTTTAGGGTGGTTGTCTTCCTGCCATTTTGGTGTGGCAGTTTTTCAGCTGGTCCTTTGTTCATTTCGGTTCAAAACTAGGCTTACAAACTTACTAGACACACTTTCAAAAGACAACAAAAGTAACTTTTGCATATGTATGCTTTGGATGAATGCCAACAGACAAAAATTCAACCCCATGGCTCACACCCAACTCTTCCCCATTATTTTGGTAACCAGAAAGGTGGCCACAAGCCATGGGCCACAGCCCCACCCATGCACAAAACGGCAAACACTTGGGAATCATTATCGATTCAGAACTCACATTCGATGCTGAAACTGTCTGAACAGTTAATAACTGCTTAGTTTCCCTAAGTTTAATTACGTTTCATCAGAGGCGTCTTCACAACTTACCGCAAAACAAACATCACAAATGCATGCACTTCACCCTCTCACTTCCAGCACAATAGGATCCATAGCCGTTTTCGAAAAACCCAAACCCGGTACATTGCAGCTTAACCAAAATCACAAAATCAAAACCAGAGCTCATCTTCGGACTACGCCAGGAGCACATTTCACCAGTAAACAGAACCATTCACTGGCTTCCCATTCTACAGATGAATATGGTCAAGGCCTTATGTACAGTGTTGGACTGGGATAAAAAATGTTCCCAAACACCAAAGTGTCCTACATAAAGAATTGCAATTCATGGCTCTTTACAACAAACAGTTTGAATAGAGTACTGGGGTACATTAATTGGGAAAATGTGAGGAAATATTTAAAGCACATTAGGACAACAAGATTGGTCAAAACACCTGCTGCTCAGTCCTTAAAGTGGACCCATTTGTTGAGAAAACTGCCCACAGTGGACTGTCAAGCCAGCCCTCAGGCATTGCAACCACCTGTTCTCATATTTGTGCTATTGTACAGGCACTATTCTGAGGTCTGCCTCCTCCATCTGTAAATGTGTTATTGTACGTCATTTCTGATCGAAATTGACATCCCTGTTCTTCAAATAAATATAACTACAAAAAACACCATAGTGCCATATGGGCCAGTCCAAGCCTGCTTACGCATCATTCGTCATGTTTCCAAAAAAATAGGTTCTGTGTATATATATCCATGTGTATTAATTTACAGTGACTCAGGTTTTCCATCTCAAGCCCTAGTTGCATCCACACTGAATTAAAAAAACACACACACACCTAACAGAAAACTGATGCAAACAATAGACTGTTCCACCTACCTAAGCCTCTGAAGGAAAGACAGTTGTGCTTTCTGGTTTCAGGCCACTAATCTCTGGAGCTCCTTTTGTGCACATATCCGTGAACTGGACGATCACGCAGCATTTAGGAAGGCTTTGAAAACCTTGCTGTTCCCATCCACTGAGTAACTCTGTGGATCAAATCCTTGGTTACCCATTGGGACCAAAACACAATTGGATGAATAATATATTTTACAAATGCATATCTGGCTTACGGAGGGCTGATTTCACCTCTTTGTTCCTCTTTCTCGTTGCGGTTTCCGCATTCATCTTTATGCAATTCTTGGCTATGTCAATTCTGACAGTTGGCTTGGCAGACCAAGATTATTTCCTTGGGGGTTGGCAGGTGACGCCGAAAAAGGTTAAATGTTAATAGAGCCCCGATTATTCAAGGGCACGCATGAGCAAATCTTGGGTCAATCACAAAACCATGTTTTTAGGCAAGATTGTATGTAGTAACCCTGTGGGAAACTACAACAGCCTTGCCTTCATGGAAATAGGTAACCCAACCTTTGCTATAAGCCTGTATTACACACGTTGGTAGAGTGACTGAACATCCAGGCTTATCTCAAGAGGGGTCAGTGTGAGCTTTAGGGTTGCAACATAGAGTTTCACAGTGAGAAGTATCCAAATAACACTTACATTCACGGTCTCTTGATTAAATAATTATTTATTAATTTAACAGTCAGTTTTAAAATAAGCCTTCTTTAGAAGGGAGCAATTTGACAACAATAAAAATATGTTTCAAAATATCCTTCTTCAGTTCAATACAGTAAGTAGATACCCTTTTGGGATGGAACACAGATTTCCTACACCCAGTGGGGACTTCAATAGCTATGACACTGTGGACATTAATGTATCCCTTTTCACACTGAATTGATAATACTGAGGTTATGGCAAAAAGGAACAGGTTAGGGAAGGAAACAATAGTTAACAAGTTTCTCAAACAAGCAAGCACTTTTAAACCCTCCAATGCAATGTAGATTAACCCTTTCCCAGCTATACAAGTGAGGTATGTATGACTTTTTGGAGGGATAGTTAAACACGAAGTCAGAGTTAGAAGAGTCTTCAGGGAGCCAGGACAGCCAGTGTCACTTGAGCAAAGTCTAGGGGAGCTGAGACACTTCTTGAAGGTAAGTAAATGTCTTGCACAATGCTTCAGAGAGTTTGTTGAAAAAGAAATCACTGTTGGGCCACAAGCTGGGAAGCGTGTGAAGGGCAAAGCTGCAAGCAACTCTGGAAAAGGCAGCAACTGCAAGTCTCAACGAGAACAGACAAGTACCCCTTTGTTCACAGTACCTTACGTCTGAAGAAATGGTTCTAGCTGGCTTCTGATCCTGTTGTATTATGGCAGATCCTGTGGTTCCCGGTACTCAGTCATGGGGAGGACATCTGGGGACTCCTGCACTACGATTCAAAGGTCGGCGGCAGCAATGAGCAAGGTTCAGATCAGCTGCACTGCTGGTTGCAGCTTCTCGCGAGCAGCACCACTGCGATTCTTGGACACCTTGTGGTCTTTCTTAGCTTCTGGGGTCCAGCACTCTGTTGAGGTGGCTCAGGCTTGGTCAGCCCTGCTTCGAGGGAGTCCGGAGGATCTTCCTGGAGCTTGGGTCTGGCTTAAAAAGTATGCCCTCAATTCTGGTGTTCCTGTCCCCTGGCACTCGGTTCCTGCAGCAACAATGGAAGTACAGCGAGCAGAGAGAGGATTTCCAGTCGAGTTTTTCTTTCTTGGGGTTGATTGGTCCCACCAACCCAAGGGGAGAAGTTGTATGCAGGGCTTCTGTAGTCGAGGCGAATTTGGAGCATCAGCACTGCAGCAGGGCTTCAGCGGGAAAACCAATGGTCCAGGAGTTGCAGCAAGCTTCTCTTCCGAGTTCTTCTTTGATTCCTTCGTCCAGTGGTCGACTCTGCCTTCCTTGCAAAAGACCTTGCCTTTTTATGCAAGTCTCTACCATTAATTCGCAGCCTAGCTGTCACTCACACAGCAGCGTGGCTGTCCTCCAAGCAGGGGTGTTGTTAGGTCTGGAAAAGATCCGGGGCTATGCTAATTTTGGGACTGTCGGGACTGGGGGCTAGCTAGCCTTTTTGGTTGTAACCCCTGAGCTTCTATCCGAGGCTATAACCAAAAGACCCGGGGCTATAGCCCCCTTAACCCTCCCTAGCAACGCCTCTGCCTCCAAGGACAGCCAGCCAGCCAATCACCTTTGGGTGCATTCCTGTAACCAAGCAGACTAAGCACAGGGAGTTTCGGGCACCTTCAATGCTTCCTGCCCTGCCAGACACGCTGGAGCCACAGGCGGGCTTCACCAGTGAATCCTGCCAAAGACAAAACGAACAAAGGGACCACACCTGGTTTGGCACGCAGAGTAAATCTCAAGAAGGACCTTTAAAACAATAAATGGTGAAAAAAGAAGACCGGGCCATTTTGACAAAATGGGCACCCATGGGTGCTATACTGCAGCTACGAAGGCAGTGTCACGCTCACCTGGACTCCACGGGGGCGTAGCACGTAGCCGTACGAATGATGTCTGCACTGGCACAGCTCTGGTGGTATGATGATGTCCTCTCCCCTGTTATCACCCCAGGAGGCGTTTGTCTGCAATGTTGAAACAAGACATTAGCTATTGAGTGGGGCTGGATTGGTCCCACCTCCTTCAACCTCCTGATGCCCAACTCCTCTTCTGGCTCACCTTTGAGTTTTGTGAGGTTGGCTCTCCATCCTGCTTGACACTCAGCAGGGGCGCAGTAAGCTCACTCTTTCCCCAGACAAAGTTACTTCACTGGTCCAGAGTGGCTGTTGCTGTGTCTGAAATATCTGGATTAAGCAGGTAAGTCTCTATGCCAATGGATGCTTGGTATATGTGCTCAATGTCTTTATTTCCCAAGGTTTAAACGTGTTTTGTCTTTCTTGCAGGCGCGGATTCGTACGGAGGTTTGGATGAAGAATTGACTCTCCTAGGATGCTGAGCAGGTTACCTCCAGGTGAGTCATAGCGCGGGTGAGTGGTGCTGGATGGCTGAATATTTGTTCGTTTTTGTTTTGTGCGCGACTAACCTGCTGTTTCTGTTCCTTCTATGCAGGCGCAGCGCGGCCCCAGGATGATGAACGGAAGAACCGCTCCGACGTATTCCGGAGGAATGCAGATCCCCGGGTGAGTATTGGATGCCTGCGCGGATGCCCTCTTCCCAACAAGGACGGCAATCCAAAGATCAGCTGAAGGCGAGACCGATGGATGAGAATTTCAGTTAAGGCCTTTGTCACTGTAATAACACCTGTTCTGTCACAATCACAAGCACTGAATGGAAGAGAGATTGACACTCTCCCCCGAACCACGGAAGCCTAATGAACTCGACCCTCCCACCGTGGTTGGCACAGGCGCCTGAGTTAGAAAACAGGTCGCCACGTGGCAGCCAATGGGGGGAAGAGGGGTTAGGGAGAGGTTGTGGATAGGGAGGGGAAATTAGGAAAACCGGAAAGAGGGTGAGGGACTCCTACTGTGGATGGGACCAGGGCAGCACCAGGGAAAAACCCTAGACTGTCTAACATGTAACACACAATAATATTACCTAAACATGTACTTGATTCCTGAATAGCACACCTTAGTACGTGTACTGTACCATGTCCTGACTTACACAACACATAAGCAAGCACAATGAGAACACATAATGGATTAGACAGTATACATGGCCTATAGGGCAGCGTTAGCACCATACAACATAAATGAAAGTCCCCTTAGTTTCATTCACCAGAGACATAACTTAGTCCATATGCAGTACTTTCTGCAGTACCACATGAATTGCCTTAGTTCCATTCACTAGAAACATTTCCTTGTCCAGATGCAGTATTTCCTGCAGTACCACAACACAAACTTTGCAACATAGATGGAACACATGCGTAACCAGTAAACCAGTTTTATTTTCCCCCACGATTGAATGTCAGAAAATGAGGGAGTGACTTATCTCAGGTCTGGGGAGCCCCACAGGACCTCCCAGACAAACATGGAATGGCTGCAAATCACTCTCAAGCAGTTTGATAATGCCCTTGTCTCCCCGAGTACTTATCTTGAGTCTGGGAAGCCCAGAGGGATTTCCCAGACGAAGAACTGCAAGCGTTGAATTCGATGGTGACTTAGCTCCCCTCCTGCTCCTGCTGTTCAGCGTCCGCGTGTGAGGAAGCATTTCTCCATTGCCTTGCACGCAAGTGAAAACTCCTTCCGACCGCGACTGTCTGCCTCATGCTGCATCGAAAACAATAAGCCACACCTGCCTGCGCCGTTGCCGGCCTTTAAGCTGTACTTAATTCAATACAGCTGGCCAGGTGCGCACATGGGCTAAAGTACAAGGACACCCACAGGTTGCTGGGAACTGTAGTTTCGACGTCCTTCCCAGCACATACAGTCTCAATAGGCATATTTCAACACTACACGCCTTTGCCAACCCTGATTACTGACATGTTCTTCTCTCTTTCTTCTTTCAGGCACCGATGGATGGAAATCTCAGAACGGGCGTGGCTGTAGAAGCTCGAGGACAGAGCAGACACATTGAGCGTTATGCTGCAGGAGTACAGAATAACGCGAAGCATGTTCTGCCTGCAGGGTGTGGCTTAAATAGCCTTACAAGTAGTTCCAGGCAAGTAGTCCCTTTACCACACCCTGCCTTTCAGGTAAAGTAGTCCCTCAGTCACACCCCGGATATGCAGAAAGGTTCAGCCTCACTAGGCTGAGTAAGTAGTCCATATGGTTCAAACCGTCTTATGAGCCTGGCACCAACGGCACCAGGACTGAGTCGAGGAGGTTCTGGGACACTCCTTTGGGGCTTGATAAGCCCTATTGGGTGTCAATGAATGGGGTGGGCCCATCAGTTCCAGCGGTTTTGGAGCATGCACCATGACAGGCAGCCTGCGGTAAAAACACACAATGGTAGGAAAAAGTAAACCACTGTCACCAGACATTAATTGTAGAAAGGGTGACATAAACATGTTACACGAGAAGTTAGACAAAGGGGATACTAAGTAACCCATCCAGCACACTATTGTAAGATAGTGTGTGCTGGGTCTATAAAGAGGAAAATGTAGGTAAAGTCAATTTCACTTCACTACTCTTGTAAACAGTAGTTTATCCATGAGAATGTATTTAAACCTTAGCAGGAATCCAAGGAATTTCTCTGTGATACTGCACTGAGGGTTCTGTGTGTTACAATGTAAAAAGATTATGCCTCAGGAGTTTGTCAGACTCCAAAACCAAACACAGAAAACACATAGGATTTAAAGTACAAAGTCCCAAAGTTCAGCAAAAGAGCTGGGGGTCTCTAAGGTGGGAGGAATTAAACACTAAAATGAAAACTCTCCCTAAAACTCGTCCCCCACAGACTAAGGGACATGAGGATCTAATCCTCACCAGGATGGATCTCCTGTTGCAAGTCGGTTAAATGGTCTGCTGAGAATACCAGCAACCTTTCTTAAGCTTTGCCATGGCACATTTTAACAGGTGTTTTCATTTGTAAGCTATAGGACCTAAGAATACTTTTTGGTACATCTTCTTTGTTTAATGTATAGGGGTTCTGAGTTAACAGTCCCTTAGAAGTTGTGACAATGGGCCTCATTACACGGTAGGCGGTAAACCATGGCGCTATTAGCGCCATGGTTCATGCCGGTAATTTACCGGTACCACCTTGGTGGAAAGGGGAATTAGTGCCCCATTCCAAGGTTGGCGGGGCGGTAATTCCCCTTTCCACCATTGCCCTTCCCCATTCCCATTTTTGCCCCATAGGGCATAATGGGAATGGGGAAGGCGCTAATTATGGTACCGCAAATTGCGGTACCGTAAATAGCTACCTGGGTCCCTTTACGGGTTGGTTTTTAATGCCTGCAAAAAGCAGGCGTTAAATTCCCCAACCCACAAAGGGACCTCGTAGTAAGGCGGTAAGGATTTACCGGTACCGGTAAAATACCGGTACCGGTAAACCCTTACCGTCTACCGTGTAATGAGGCCCAATGTCTCAACCTATAATAGGCATTTTCTAGTGGTCTTCCAAAGGAAATCGCTTAGACCTAGAGGGACCGCCAGGATTCTTCACCACCTCTCTGGCTAGCACAGGTTGGGTCTCAGGCATCTGGGTTGGAGGGGTTATATTCAAGCAAGGTACATGCTTCCACATCCTCTTAGATCTGGTTTTACCTGGCTTAGAAGTTTCCCTCCTAACACTAGGATTTATCCTGGAGTCTTCAGCAGAAGATCCAACAGCCTTAAGGTGTTTAGCCTTAGACTTGTCTTTTCTGGCTTTCCACCAGTTTTGAGAATCACCAGTTCTCACAGACTTAGATAGAGGTCCAATGTGTCTGTCCACCTCTTCCTCAGAAGCAGTGTGGGTTAAAGACATTACAATTGGAGTGGAAATGATGCAGCATGGTTTGGGCTCCCATTTCCCTAATATTCTAGCCTTGGATTAGCCTTGGTTAGAGGTTAAATTACTAACATAAGGACTTACAATGGGGTTCTCTGTAGAGGCTCTCACATGCTCAGAGGGGTCTCTTAAGGTTGCCTCTCTAGCACACCTGGTTTGTTCCTGCTTCTTCCTACTGGGAGGCCAGGGGGTACTGGACACTACTCCTAGAGTTTTTAAGTTGTTCTGCAAAAGGACCGTCCCAGGCACCTCATTCTGAATAATGGCAGGGATCCTCACTGTCGTATTGTTACACTGAACGAGAGCTGGAAACCATTTGGACAGGGCCTCCAGCAAATCTAGTGGGGCCCTTGGGTGCCTTGGCCACATCCTCAGGCTTGAAAAAGCTTTCATCCAAAACTGTTCTGCTGGCCCCAGTGTCTCCCATGGCATGGTTTTCCTGGCAATTCACAAGAACACTGTCCATACAATACCCTTTGGCGTTATCTGGAATGGAGCTATACACATCCATATTCTGATTTGTACACAGACCCAGGGACACTAAGGATGCACTGGCTTGAACACCAAAAGGTTCTTCAGCCAGTATGTGAAAGTGGGCTCTAGCCATTTGTACCTCTCGCTCGGGGATGAAGGCTAAGGAGGTATTTCTGACCCCTGAAGGACTACCCTTGCATCTGGGATCTCTTTACACATGGTCAGTAGACCCACAAGCATAGCATTTACAAAATGCTCCCTGGAATGGGGACTTCTGCTGACCTCCCTCTGGTTGGGCACCAGAGAGTTCACTAGACCTACCAGGTTTCCCATGGGATCTACCCTTATTTTATTTGTGGACCTCTCTTCTGGGGGGTTGGAATTAGAATTGTCTTTATTCTCACCCTTGTGCTGCTTTCCCTCCTTTTTGTGAGTGGCCTCAGAATCCTTATGAGTGGCCCTCTTGGCTGCCCACGTGTCAGCTGCTCTTGCTAACTTTTTGGGATCAATCTCTTGGGAGTCAGCCAAGTGCTGTCTCAACTCAGAGGAGTAGGCATCAAACATAGATTCTAATAAAAACAGATTGCTCATTCCTTCAAAGGTGTTCACTCTGTAGCCCTGAACCCAACCATTGAAGTTTTTGAAACATTCTCACACCCAGGTAGCCCAAGGGGTACCATCAGCCTTTTTGAGGGTCCTAAACCTCTTAAAGTACTGGGAAGGAGTTTTCCCAAATCTGGCTATCAAGTCCAGCTTCACATTCTCAGGCTCCTGTCTTTCAAGTTCACCCACCTCCATTACATTTGCAACCTGGAGAAGCCTAGACAAAATCCAAGGAATCAACTGATTCCCTGTGAGACTCTGAATCGCATGATTCTATTCAAAGGCACCCAATCAATCCAAAATATCAAGTTTCAAATCATACATACTCACTGTTTTTTTAGGGCGGCGAGGCCTCTTGTGACTGGAAGACCTAGAGGACTCTGGGAGAGAAGCTGTTTCAAGAGACAATGGGCCTCATTACGAGTATGGAGGTAGCCATGCCGCTTTTAGTGGCATGGCTACCCCCATAACGGGTACCGGGTCTGAGTACCAGGAATAGGGAATTACTGGGCCATTCTGACCTTGGAGGACCCGGTATTTCCATTTCCTGGGACCCAGACCCGGTACATCCCCATTCCCATTTGAGCCCCCATAGGGCTCAATGGGAATGGGGAGGATGTTAACAACAAGCCCATTAATGACGGGCCTGCTGTTAGCATCCTGGTCTGCTAGTGGGTCCCGCTAAGGACGCCTGGTCTGACCAGGCATTCCAGAGCGGAACCCGCTGCAGACCTCGTAACAGGGCGGCCCAGAATGAACGGTGCTGGTCCCTTACTGGCACCGTTCATTCCGTGGCCGCCTTCTTTTGAAGAGCATGCTGCATTTCCATTTCCCTGAGCTTGACGTCCCAATGCTTGGCTTCAGTTTGAGCTTTCAACCTTTTGAACTCCAATTCAAGTCTCATTGTTTCAACAGACACATGTTCTGCACTCAGTGTTGGACCTTGTGGGGTCCCGGTGCACATGGTTTAAGGCAAAAGGGCAGGCTGAGGCAAAGAGGGGCTCCTATCCTGGGACTCCTCTACCTCCTCTGACTCTTCTAACACATTGGAGTTAGACTCTGAACTATCATCCTCAGTATCAATTTCCACATTTCTTGGGTTAGTAGTTGTTGTAGGCCTACTACTTAAACTTTTGTGATTCAACAACCTTGCAATCAACTCATTTTTCTTTCCTTTTACAGTAAGATTCCTAGCTTTACACATTTCTTTCGGTTGATCTACTGTTAAAATGATCAGGGTTTCCTGACTGATGTTATCCATACTTGGCATGTTATAATTGCTGTTCTGATGAGGCTTAGCCTTCTGGGGGTTTAGTTGAACACAAGCAAAATACTCAATGTAACAACTCTACAATAGATCCTCACCACCTGCCACCAGTGTTAGGCATGATTGTATGTAGTAACCATGTGGGAGACTACACCAGCCTTGTCCTCTTGGCAATAGGTAACCCAACCTTTGGTATAAGTCTGTACTACACAAGTTGGTAGAGTGACTGAGCAGCCAGGCTTATCTCAAGAGGGGTCAATGTGAGCTGTAGGGTTGCAACATAGAGTTTCACAGTGACAAGTATCCAAATAACACTTATACTCAAAGTTTCTTGATGAAATAATGATTTATTAATTTAACAGTCAATTTTAAAATAAGCCTTCTTTAGAAGAGAGCAATGGATAACAATAAAAATACACTTCCAAATACCCTCCTTCAGTTCAATACAGTAAGCAGATACCCTTTTGGGATGGCACACCGATTTCCTACACCCTGAGGTGACTTCAATAGCTAGGACACTGTGGATATTAATATATCACTTTTCACACTGAATTGATAATACTGAAGTTATTGCAAAAAGGAAAAGATTAGGGAAGGAAACAATGGTTAACAAATTTCTCAAACAACTAAGCACTTTTAAACCCTTCAATGCAATATAGATTGACCCTTTCCCAGCTGTACAAGTAAGGTATCTTTGACTTTTTGGAGGGATAGTTAAACACAAAGGGCCTCATTACACGGAAGGCCTTGGCGGAAAGGGGATTTACCGCCCCATTCCAAGGTTGGAGGGGTGGTAAATCCCCTTTCCGCCATTGCCCTTCCCCATTCCCATTTCTGCCCCATAGGGCTCTATGGGACTGGGGAAGGCGCTAATTACGGCACCGCAATTTTGCGGTGCCGTAATTAGCTCCGAGGTCCCTTAGCGGGTTGGTATTTAACGCCTGCAAAAAGCAGGCGTTAAAACTCCAACCCGCTAAGGGACCTCGTAGTACGGCGGTAAGGGTTAACGGTCACCGTTGCCATTAACGGTGACCGTTAACCCTTACCGCCGTCCGTGTAATGAGGCCCAAAGTCAGAGGTTAGAAGAGTCTTCAGGAAGCCAGGACAGCCAATGTCATTTGAGCAAAGTCTACGGAAGCTGAGGCAGTTCTTGAAGGTAAGTTAATGTTTTGCACAATGTTATAGGGAGTTTGTTGAAAAAGAAATCACTGTTGGGCCACAAGCTGAGAAGCTTGTGAAGGGCAAAGCTGCAAGCAACTCTGCAAAAGGCAGCAACTGCAAGTCTCAACTGAGAACAGGCAAGTGTATGGGAGCGAGGGGCCATCAGGCCCCTTGTGTCCTTTACTTCTCAGTACGAAACTCAGACCAAGTGCCTCCAGTGATGGGTTCGCCCCTCGCCCTTATACGATGTCGACTTCGGTTAACATTTGCGTAGATGGGACCACTGTGCAGGACACAGGGCATCCAGTTTTGTACCCCCTTTCGACTCCATCTTGGTGACTAGGCCTCTCCACTCTCACTGGAAAACTCCATGGCTCCATTCTCACGCCGCAGCCAGAGGTGCTTGCAACAAATAATAAATGTAACACATCACTCTTCCTCTGAGATCACTGTCCTGCATGTGAACCAGCATGAGCTAAGCGCAAAGCTCGTCCATCTCCACAAACGTGTCCTTGCCCCCACACCCGTGCCAGTGGAAACTTACTGACATTGTGACCCTGTGCCCCTGCAAGCTATTCCTTTTATGTGCCAGACCACTGACCAAGCCATGATGCCCACCCAACAGATCCCCAACTAACATTAGACCCCTGCTGTAGTATATCGTTGTCTACCACTAACAAATGTCACATACCAGAGATTCTTATGAACGCAGGCCCTAACTTCAATCAGTGTTATTATGGTGGTCAAGGCTCTTAACCTAAAGCCTTTATAATCCAATGTAATTGATAGTATAGATATATGTGTGACTTTTATAGAGACATGATGAATTATTCAAACACTACAAATGATTATTATTTAGTGCATGTATTTTGAGAATATATTATGTTAGCTTAGATAGTGACCACCCTGCTTCACAGCGACCTGACCTTCACCCATTCGGAGCACAGATGCCTGACGTCCACCCTCCCGCCAACCAAGCAGCCAACCCGGAGGAAGAGATGCCACCCACACCTTGGGCACCATATGGACTGTCCAATCCGGGACCAAGGTAGTATCTTATGTTAGTTGCGTCATTTGCCCTATAAAATGTATTGTAACATGAATTTTGGTCAGAGCGCTCTCAGAGGCAACAGAGATCTTTGAATGCCATTCACTTATATAAACCTTGCCTTGAACTCTCGTAGCCTGCTCTCTTTGCCTCATTCCCCGTCAGGGGTGTGTCAGTTTTATTCCTTTGCATGAGAAAGACGGGGAGGGCACAAACATTTGGTGACCCCTACGTAATTTGGAGAGGTGCCTCGAGGCCCGCACCGTGCGGCGAGATCCGGGATGCCACGCAGCAAAACCATCGCCTCCGCGGACGACCAGCCTGTGCGCACTACGAGAAAGGGTCAAGGGTTCCCGGTTGACGAATACCCAACTGAAAAAGCTGCTCACCGAGGCGGGCCACGGCTTGGTTGGGGTGCGGACCTGACTGGGGTCAGACCTTGAACGGTGACCCTCGGATTACCTGACTGAACACGTGAGTGCCGGTTGCGAAGGTTCCTACGGGAAGGTAAGGGGGAACAGGTGATAGTGGGTTAAAGCCAAGAGTAGGGACTGTGTGAGTGATGCTCAGGCTTTTCTGATCTGTCCTTTATATGGCCATTAGGTTTTTGTGAGAAGTAAGAAGAGGTATCGTAGCCCGAACGGCGTAGAAGGCGGCGCCGCCTAGCATTGTCTCGTCCAGTGCAGATAAATAAGTGGAGATAAAGAGAAAATAGTAGGAGTCTCATATATTGAGTAGACTCGGAGTAGTTATTTAGAATATTCTTTTTCTGTGTAAGCAAGAATTCTGGGGAAAGAGTAAGAGGGTGTAAGAGGTGGGGAGTGAATGAGAAGATCAGGTAAAACGGGGAGGGTAAAAAGTGTTCAGTAACAGGAACAAGGGGGAGATAAAAGCGCGCAGGTAGTGCATGTGCATGTTATGTGTTATATGTCTTTTTCTTTTTGTCGATTTTTGTCGTGTATGTCAAAATGTTCTAAATGCAATGATTACAAAGGTAACGTTGAATATTGATGCACAATAACTGCTAATAATTGAGAAACGTTTAACATATTGTTGATCAATAACAAAGGGAAGGGTGGTTAAAAGGTGCGATTAGAGGAAGGATCGGGTGCAAGTGCACACACACAAGCGAAGACAGAAACACCATCATGGGGGAATAACACCATTAGCTCACATTTGCCAACACCTTCCACTATATAGTGACAAGATACAAAAATACTACGATTAATGGGTGACGGAGATAAAAGGGGACAGCGTGACACCAATCTGGCCAGAGGGAGGGTCATTTGACAAAAGGGTGTTAGATCTAGTGTCCACACACGTGTTGGCAAAATATAAAGGAAAACAGTTGCAGAACAGAAGAGAAGTATTGGATCTGTGGCGAATGTTCGAGGAAGTTACCCCTACAGTAGAGGTAGATATAGAAAAAACAATCGAAAAACAGAAAACACAGGGAGAGGTAAATGGAACACCAAAGGGTGAATGTACAACGACCACAGTTGAGAACGATACGACTAGAATATACCCCTTAATGACAAGACCGGCAGTAGGATACAGCGAGCCTCTGTATATACCAGCGTGCCCCACCCCCACTCCCTCAAATGGAGCCGTAGCCACGGCACCACCACCATACGACAAAGGAGGCCTTTATGGCCCGACAAGTGCACCCCTTGTAAACTTAGCTCGATTAACCGGAGATTTAGACCGCCAGTTAGCGCATGCGCAAATGGAAATAACACGGCTAACGGCACTGTGTGACCGAGGCCAAATGCTACCGGGGGAGGGGAAGTACCACTGTTGTCTGTAGCAGATCTCACACCCCCACTAAGTGCAACAGGGGAATTAGCCCCAGCGACGCCAGAGCCAGCGCACTCCGTATTGTCTCAGGGAGCACCCACATCACAAGTGCGAGAAAACGAATGGCGATCAGGAGAGTTCCTGTTCCATCTGAATGATAAACCAGTGAGAATCAATCGCCCAGCCACCCCATAAAGCCAGCGCGGAGAAGGACAAGAGGAGAATGGCGAGCAAGAAGAGGAAGTAGAGGAGGTGTGGAGCGATCTAGACGAATATGAGGAAGGAGTGGCAGCTGTAGGATCCCCCACTGCCACATCATTTCGATGACATGGATCCACGATCACCCCCACGATGGCAGGGTAGATTAAGGGAGCGAGTAGGGAACATCCTGGTAAGTAAGACGAAGAGAGGGACAGTAAGCAAAACAGGAAAGATGCATAAGTTGCAGATGCCGTTAATATATGATGGAGCAGGTAGGCCACACTATATCCCGTGGGCCCAGATGGATAAAAACAACTCGCTGAAACCCTTAACCCCACTTGCGGGAGGGACGGGGAAATGGATACATGCGTTCGAAAAGAACACGGCAGGAGTACCGTTAACGATAGGTGATGTAAAAAGTTTGCTAGTGTCCGCCGTCGGTGATTAAGCAGACGCTGTGTGGGAAAAGGCAGGGTTCCCAGGAGTAACAATGAGTTGTGACCGTCACGATGGATCGCCCTTCAACAATGTTCGAGCACAGATATGGGACGCATTGCGGTGCATATTTCCAGATATTCCAGATTTACATTTGGTAATGCAATGTACGATGGAGGAGAACGAGGATCCTACGCAATTCATATTGCGAGTGCAAGACTTGTGGAGAAGCGAAACTGGTACGGCGTGGAACCAATCCACCGCCTTGTTCTATTTTATAATCAAGAAAGGGCTCCCAAAGGAGGTACAGAAGACCTTGGACAAGATAGCTGGGATAGAAGCCAAGGGTTGGCCTGAAATTCAGAGTATAATTGTGCACCACTGTAGGAGGATCAAAGAGAGAGAAAAGGAGATAGCACAAAAAAGGCTGGCAGACGAAGCGAAAGTGGTACAGAATAAATTAGTGAAGGTTGCCGCCATAAACGCCAACGTAGCAACAGATAGGGAGAACGAGGGGGGTGAAAGTGCGGGAAACAGACCAGTGGGAATAGCAGCGCTGTGGGCAGCAGGAGAACAAGGACCGTGGAACGGAGAGGAACAACACAGAGGACCACAGTGGCAAGAAATGCCGGCAAGAGGAAGAGGTGGGTACCGTGGCCAGAGAGGAGGGTTCGGAGGAATGGGGAATAGAGGATTCGGTGGCCAAGGGATGAGAGGAGGACAGCAAGGGTCATGTTGGAACTGTGGGAGATGGGGACACTATTCAAGGGATTGTAGAATGCGGCCCTCAGGGTATTTCCAAGGGCAACCACCCATGGCCAATGAACAGGTATGGGGATGCCCACACCCAGGTAGCCACTATGGATTACCAATGGGAGGGGGAAGACCACAAGACCAATGTTATAACGAACCCCAAATGCAGCAAAGACAACCACCCTCACAACCACATCACAGTGCATCACAGCCCATGACAAGACAAAACATTGTAGGAAACGCCAGCAGCAACAATTTCGCAACGACTGCACATGGTGCACCTGCACCGTTCCGCGGTGCAACAGTAGTTGGAGATAATGTTTTCTCAGTGCCCGGACAAGAAAGGTACGCAGACTAGGACAGCCCACAGGGAGCACTTGCGTGTCCAGTCCTATCCACCACCCTACGTGCTGAAAAGGAACCTCTAGTGGGGGCGGAGGCAGGAAATAAGCAGTGTATCTTTATGGTAGACTCAGGAGCGGAAAAATCATGTCTTATGGAAGGGCGGTTTCCGCTTTCAGGCAGGAATTTGGAAACGCAGGGGTTCTCTGGGACTATTTTAAAAGTTCCTTACACCAAAGATCTTGATATAACAGTGGGGGTAAAACAGTGCGTGCACCCTTACTGTACCACGAAGATGCGCCAATCAACTTGCTGGGTAGAGATTTACTTAGTAAGTTGAACATGACCATTTTGTTTACCGAGCGGGGAATAGTGTGTTCCACCCCAGGAGTATGCCCAGTGAGAGCAATGTTAATGATCAGTACGGTGATGAATGAAGTTGTGGTGTGAGGGATACCCATTGATATAGACATGTTTATTTATGGCATCAAAGTGTTAGCCCGAGTAGTACCCGAGATAACGAGGAAAGAATGGAGGACACCATCAGACTTCATATTCGGCCCAATTGTAAATACGGATGTCGTGCCAGGCACGATAATATCCATAGACATCGAGGCAGTTTGGGTATCGAGAAAACGTATTGTAGTCATAGGCCTAGACACGCATGGGTGCGAGTGGAGAACTGTGCTATGCATAGATCAAAACATAATGTTAAGAGACTTAACTGATGAAAAATTATTCACTGACAACGAAGATGATGGAGATATAATAATGGAAAGAAGTATACCATGTGACATCATGATCCAGTACAGAGAGGTACATAACCCACTTATGGCTAGTGTTAATGCCCCACCAACAATATTTGAGGAAGACATGGCAAAAGTAGCATCAGAAATCTGGACTAGAGGCCCCATGATGTAGGGTTATTACATGAAGCAACACCAATAAAGATAAAACTTAAACCAGGTGCCATACCGCCAATGGTAAAACAGTACCCAATATCCAGAGAAGCAGAGGAAGGAATTAGAGAGACAATCAATGCACTCCTGAACCAAGGTATCATAGTACCATCAAACTCCCCGTGTAACACAGCCATCTTCCCGATTAAAAAAGCAAAAGGAGGGGCGTGGAGGATGAACCAAGATCTCCGCCCACTTAATGACATAATTCAAAAAGAGTTCCCACTAGTGCCTAACCTGGCATCAATACTGTGCAGCATACCTAAAGAATCTACATGTTTTACTGTGGTTGACTTGAAGAATGCCTTCTTCTCTATACCACTTGACCCAGGATCACAGTACCTCACAGCATTCACACTCAGAAACAACAGATATGAACATTGCAGACTCCCACAGGGATATTGTGAAAGCCCAGGTATATTTAACAGAGTATTGCATGAAGACATTGGAAATATAGATGTAGAGAGTACCATTATACAATACCTAGACGATTTACTCGTCTGTAGCAAAACAGAAGAAAAATGCAGAGAGGACTCCATAACACTGTTAAATGTGTTAGCCACCAAAGGATATAAGGTCGATAAAGGTAAGCGACAGTATTGCCTTGCCGAAGTTGTATACCTCAGACAGTTGATATCGAAAGATAGAAAACGAATACTCCCTGATAGGGCAGCTGCTATACGTAACATAATAATACCTAAGACAGTGAAGGACATGAAAACATTTCTTGGCATATGTAACTATTGCCGAGCATGGATCCTTGATTATGCAGCATACACAAG
Source organism: Ambystoma mexicanum (assembly GCF_040938575.1). Classification (NCBI taxonomy): domain Eukaryota; kingdom Metazoa; phylum Chordata; class Amphibia; order Caudata; family Ambystomatidae; genus Ambystoma; species Ambystoma mexicanum. Next base: position 626,164,531 of record NC_090928.1, on the reverse strand, counting down.
CCCATTACTGCAAGCATTAAAAGAAGTGCAAAAAAGTAGAGCCCCAATAAAATGGATACATGACATGATGGCTCAGTACTTCAGACTAAAAGACCTTATCGCAGATGCCCCAGTCCTCGCGAACCCAGATTAGGAGAGGGAATTTTTCTTGTTGTTGCACTGCAATGGAACATTGATGATGGCAGTGCTGACACAAAAAACATCATTAGGCCATAAACCATTGGCCTATTACAGCGGAACACTAGATGCAGTGATGCAAGATCACTTCGCATGCAAACAGGCCCTCGCAGCCGCGGCCTTCGCCATTGAAAAAAGTGCCACAATTGTAATGGGATGTTCAGTAACGTTGTATGCAGAGCATTCATTATTTGCGATTCTTGAGTGGTCAAAATCAACCCTGACAACACAGAGAGCAACCGCATATGAGATAATAATTTCAAGCCCCAACGTGCATGTGGTCAGGTGTAAAACAGTAAACCCAGCAACATCATTACAGAGCCATGTACAATGGAGGACATGCAGGAACACGATTGTGCCACCTATGAGGGGGAGGGTGATGATATTCCCAAAGCGAGTGAAAACGCCCTGAAGGAAGGAGAAATATATTTCATAGATGGTTCAGCATCAATAAACCCAGAAACAGGAGAAAAGCATGTAGGGATGGCAGTAGTACGAATGGAGGAAGATAGCTATGAAACAATCGTCCAAAAACGTCTCCCGTCCCATTACTCTGCAGAAGCGGCTGAATTAACCGCATTAATTGAAGCATTACGTACAGCCAAAGGATGCACAGTGACTATATACTCAGATTCAGCATATGCAACTACCACTGTCCATTCAGGACTATCGCGCTGGCGTAGAAGAGGGTTCAGACTAGCAGATGGCTCATCCGTACAGCACGCCACGCTATTGAATTAATTAATAGAGGCGTTGGCAGAGCCATCGGTAGTGGCAGTGGTAAAATGCCAAGCCCATACCAACAACAAAGATGCAATCTCATTGGGAAACGCTACAGCCGACGCAGCAGGGAAGGAGGCCTCGTATTTCAATATAACACCAGCAACCGAATGCATTGTAAAAGCAGCTACCGCAGAGCCACTGGAAGAAGCCTATAGTAACACGCCCATAGCACAGCTAATAGAACTACAGAGGAGAGCACCACCGGAGGAGCAAGAATTATGGAGCAAGCGGGGGTGCAAACAATCAGCCACAGACCTCATTTGGAGACAGGAGACAACGGGGAAGGCAGTGATGCCGGAAGAATTACTAGAGCTAGCATTCCAACAGTTGCACTTTCCAGCCCATGTAGCGAAACAACACATCGCCGCAGACATCCAGGAACATTGGTTTGTCCCCAACCTAGAGGAACATTTGTCAAAATGTATCATAGATTGTACAACATGTCAAACATACAATTCAGGGATGACATTGAGGACATTGCGAGGCACTTTGCCACGACCAGCAGGGCCATTCAGGGAACTCCACATAGACTATGCCGGCATGGGAGAGAGATGTAATGGGGCAAGGTATCTAATTGTGGTAGTATGTCCTTTTTCAAGGTGGCTGGAGGCGGGTCCATGTCCCCACCCAGAGGCCAAGTGCGCTGTGAAGTTTCTAGTACGAGAAGTGTTTTCCCGGTGGGGAATATGTGATGTGATACGGTCAGACAATGGCACACACTTTGTGAATGACCTCTTCAAGGAAGTGATGTCACTCTTGGGGGTGAAGCACAAACTGTGTTCCATTTATCATCCGATGGCTAATGGAGTGGTGGAAAAGATGAACGGCCTGCTCAAGAGTAAGTTATCAAAATTGTGCAATACATTGAAGAAAAACTGGGTATATTGCTTACCCCTAGCACTGTTCCAACTCAGAACACAACCATGCAAGGACCACCATTTGAGTCCCCATGAAATTGTGACTGGGAGGCGAATACACACACCACTCTCCCCAATTAGGAGAGCCTCAGATGCACACAGGGCTGCCACAGTGCTGGGGGAAGAATATAAGGAATATTTGACTCAGCTGACGTGCGCAGAATGCAGCATAGTGCGTCAAATAGCACCGCCTTTTACTGAAAATGTGGCAACTGATACTACCACGCCAGCCACAGACAGCCCAACGGGGCCGCTGATGCCAGGGGCACAGGTATATGTGAAGAGTTTTGTCAGGAGATGGAATTCACCAAGGTTTCATGGCCCCTATGAAGTGATTTATAGTACGCCCACTGCAGTGAAAGTAAAGGGACTGAAATATTGGGTGCACCTCTCAGATGTGAGGAGGGCACGAGATAGTACACTCCCTCGGGGCGAACAGGAATGTGCAAGTGGTACTACAAGTGAAGTTGAGCAGCAATGACAAACTGATCATATAAAAAGAAAGTTGTAAGGAGCAAAAGAAAATGATGTGTCCTCTGACTTGCCTTACCCTACGACTTTATCTTCCTTCCTTTCATCCTCTTTTCATGACTATATCTTTCTCTTGCTATAAATCTGCACTGGGAAAAGAAAAAAAAGAGGATATAAGTGAAGCAAATGACAAATGTATGATGATAATCAGTGCAGCAACTGTAACGGAAGCAATGAGTAAACATGAAGTGTAAATATATAAATAATGTACATATTCTGGTGATTTAACAAATTTATATCATCCCTCCAGGTGACAAAATGGCCCAACGAAGTACATTCGCGGAGAACACATTAATGCTAGATAGCAATAGGGATGCCATTAGGGCTAATACGTTTAGCAATGTTGAATGTGTTTTGAAATGCGCTGCTGTTTTGCTTTCTGTGATGTTGTTCTTCATGGTATGGTACTACACTCTCTTGTCTCTGGTTAATGACATGCACAAGAGGGGGAGCGGGGCTAAGCTGATACGAGAAGGATCAAGCCTAAAATGGACTGGAGTAAAGACAATATGGGGAGAAACATATATCATTAGTATTAACGATACAAATGTAACACAACCTTCAGAGCACGTCCCTGCTGATCCAACAATGTCTCCTTGTTACATCCTGGAATAAATATGAGTGAGGATTATGAATCAAATGAATATGATGGCGACTATTATTGGCCGAGTAACTTAGCCAACACAAGTATGCATGCACAGACAACCCGAGAACCTACCTCATATTACGCTGCTGCTACTAATGAGTATACACATGCCATATTCCACAGCAATGACACTGCCTTGGCTGGAATGTTCCCAATACATTACCAGAAAGTGAGAAGCTATAAGGAGGGAGGGAAAAGGAGAGAAAGAAGGGGGGCGGGGAGGGAAAGATATGACATTTATCATGACCTGGGGTTAGATGAAATAGAAGACCCCCGCCACCCTGTTCAATCTAACAAATGGTATTCGGACTTGAGTGCTACAGCAAACCAAGCAACAAATGAAAGCTGCTATGTCTGTTCGCTCATACCACATGCATCAGGGACACCCAAAATGTTGGTACTACAGGAAGTGCCCTTGTCGGAGCCTCAATGTTTGATTCACTTAGTTCTATGTAGGATAAAAAGCACCTTCCAGGCACACACCGTCAGCCTAGAACAGCTGGAAAGTGAGAGAACATGGACGAGCCAGCGTCAAGGAGTAATCTGCCTCAGAGAACCATTTCTTGTTATAAAAGGGACGAGGTATGCAGAAAACAAATGGCACGATGAAACTATCGAATGCAAAGCAGAAGCACTCCGGGGACTATCTGAGGACACGTTCCAATGGATAAAAGACGTGTGCTCACAGCACGTCACTAAGCTAACATGGATCACTGCACTGGAAAAGCCTATAAAAATACAAAACAAAATACCGCACAAACTATGCTTCCATGGGGAAGGAAAAGTGAACATGGGGGAAGCAAGGAGATGCAACAAGACAGTAATAATACCTGATATGAAGAAAGGCACCGCAGCCCTCATGGACATGTACTGGATTTGTGGCAAACAAGCCTACCTGCATCTACCTGCATCCTGGAAAGGTACTTGTGCCTTAGCCACCCTCCATACAGCCCTGATGGTAATACCAGAAAGCCATATCCAAGGAGCAGCAGGAGAATCGGCTGGCAGATCGGCAGCAGGAGAATCGGCTGACCCATCGACAGCGCCCCAACAAGTAAATACAGAGCTTCCAGCTTATGACTGTTGTCAGAACACGAGTTGAAAAAAAAATTATCACGAAGCAAAAGATCATCCAACTATATTTCATCTGAATCATCAAAACCTCTTGCTAAGATCCCACAAAAATACAAGCTCTTCTCATCCGCAGAGACATTTTTCGCATCGCTCCTATCACCAGGGCTCCAAGCACGAGCAAATGCCAGATGGTTACAAATAGTGCGCTGGGAGCTAATCTAACTGGCCAACGACACTGAAGAAGGATTCAACGTTATAAAAAAAGAGCTCCGTGCCTTGCGCCTAATGACAATGCAAAACCGATATGTTCTAGATCTCCTCACGGCGATGGACGGTGGTGTTTGCCGAAAAATTGGGGGAGGGGGGCGTGTTACACATTCATGCCTTCTGAAGATGCAGATAATGGGACACTCTCACATGTGATGACAGCAGTTCACAACTTAGGAGAGAGGATGAGAACCGAGGGCGGAGCAGAAGAAAGCACATGGTTTGACAACTTGTTCAGCTGTATACCATCATGGGTAAATGTGATGATGAAGATACTCGTTCCTATCATCATCTTTGTGTTACTATTCTTCTGCGTGTGCCAATTAGGACTCTGGTGTTGTGCAAAAAAGTATGCCTACTTCAACTATGATGATGGTAACAATGGGCCGACCGACAATGGTAGCAACTATGATAGATGCACAAATACAAACAGGGGAACATAACACTCCAAAGTACAGGATGACTGCCATCTACAGGTAATATGGGGACAGGGTCGATAGTTTATACCACACCACAATCAAGGAACCAACAGAATTGCAATGGTATAACGAGGCATGGGTAGACCTGGATGGGGATGGTGGGAAATACTTAACATGCACTCCAGATGAATATGCAAGAAGAGGGAATAGCTTGAGAGGTGTTTGCAGAGCATGGATGCCAATAAAGGGTACCCCAGCCTGGGAAGAACCAGTTGCTGAAGCTGAGTACTACCGAAGGGAGAATGAAAGAAATAAAGTGTCATCATTCGTTACTTTAGATGTAACGAAAGGGGGGAATGTGTGGGAGCGAGGGGCCATCAGGCCCCTCGCGTCCTTTACTTCTCAGTACGAAACTCGGACCAAGCGCCTCCAGTGATGGGTTCGCCCCTCGCCCTTATGCGACGTCAACTTCGGTTAACATTCGCGTAGATGGGACCACTGTGCAGGACACAGGGCATCTATTTTCGTACCCCCTTTCGACTCCATCTTGGTGACTAGGCCTCACTGCGATAGTACAAAATGCTTCTCTTCCCTTTCTCGCAACGGCCAGATGCGCAGGGCACATGGCCCCCACCATCTTCCCCACTCTGACTGGAAAACTCCACGGCTCCATTCTCACGCCGCAGCCGGAGGTGCTTGCAACAAATAATAAATGTAACGCATCACTCTTCCTCTGAGATCCCTGTCCTGCATGTGAACCAGCATGAGCTAAGTGCAAAGCTCGTCCATCTCCACAAACGTGTCCTTGCCCCCACACCCTTGCCAGTGGAAACTTACTGCCCTTGTGACCCTGTGCCCCTGCAAGCTATTCCTTTTATGTGCCAGACCACTGACCAAGCCATGATGCTCACCCAACAGATCCCCAAATAACATTAGACCCCTGCTGCAGTATATCGTTGTCTACTACTAACAAATGTCACATACCAGAGATTCTTATGAACGCAGGCCCTAACTTCAATCAGTGTTATTATGGTGGTCAAGCCCCTTAACCTAAAGCCTTTATAATCCAATGTAATTGATAGTATAGATATATGTGTGACTTTTATAGAGACATGATGAATTATTCAAACACTACAAACGATTATTATTTAGTGCATGTATTTTGAGAATATATTATGTTAGCTTAGATAGTGACCACCCTGCTTCACAGCGACCTGACCTTCACCCATTCGGAGCACAGATGCCTGACGTCCACCCTCCCGCCAACCAAGCAGCCAAACCGGAGGAAGAGATGCCACCCACACCTTGGGCACCATATGGACTGTCCAATCTGGGACCAACGTAGTATCTTATGTTAGTTGCATCATTTGCCCTATAACATGTATTGTAACATTAATTTTGGTCAGAGCGCTCTCAGAGGCAACAGAGATCTTTGAATGCCATTCACTTATGTAAACCTTGCCTTGAACTCTCGCAGCCTGCTCTCTTTGCCTCATTCCCCGTAAGGGGTGTGTCGGTTTTATTCCTTTGCATGAGAAAGACGGGGAGGGCACAAACACAAGCTACACAGAGGTAAGTACCCCTTAGTTTACCGTAAATTAGGTCTGAAGACCTGGTTCCAGCTGGTTTCTGTTCCTGTTGCAGTATGGCAGATCCTGTTGTTCCGGGGCCTCCGTCCCTCCGTCATGGGGACAAGAGGGAGGACGTCTGAGGAGTCCTGCACTACGATTCGAAGGTAGGCGGCAGCAAAGGGCAAAGTTCAGATCAGCAGCACTCTGCGGTTTCAGCTTCTCGCGAATAGCAGCACTGCGGTTCTTGGAGACCTTGCTGGCTTTCCTTGCTTCTGGGGTCCAGCACTCTCTTGAGGTGGCTCAGGCTTAATCAGCCCTGCTTCAAGAGTGTCCGGAGGATCTTCCTGGAGCTCGGGTCCGGCTTAAAAACAATGCACTTGATGTTGGTGTTCCTCGCCCTGGCACTCAGTTCCTGCAGAAGCAATGGAAGTACAGCCAGCAGAGAGAGGATGTCCAGTCCAGTTCGTCTTGGGGTTGATTGGTCCCACCAACCCATGGGGAGAAGTCGTCCTTTGCAGGGCTTCTCTAGTCGAGGCGAATTTGGAGTTTCAACATTGCAGCAGGGCTTCACATGGCAAACCAACAGTCCGGGAGTTGCAGCAAGCTTCTCTTCCAAGTTCTTCTTTGGATTCCTTCGTCCAGTGGTCAACTTTGCCTTCCTTGTAAAAGACTGTACCTTTTTATGCAAGTCTCTCCCATTAATTTGCAGCCTAGCTGTCACTCACACAGCAGGGTGGCTGTCCTCCAAGGACAGCCAGCCAGCCAATCACCTTTGGGTGCATTCCTGTAACCAAGGAGACTAAGCACAGGGAGTTTCGGACACCTCCATCGCTTCATCGCTTAGTATGGCGCTGAGGGAATGCAGCGGGAAAGTGGCAGTAACGGAATTAGCGCCACGTTACCACTGATTGCTTCCACACCACCATGCTCGTGATGAGACTCAATTGTATTTCTTTATAACAAACATTCTCTTTGATGCACTGCCAATGAATGCACATGCACCCCTGCTAGTACAATGACATACCCGCCACTCGACCCCTTTGTATTCTTCCAATTGTCAATGGAGTTTGTTTTTTCCCAGTCCTCACGACGTCTGCTTTCCCCTCCCCCTAACCTTTTCACTTTTTCCTTTTCTCCATAGACCAAAGTCTGGTTAAACTAGGCAGGAGCACAATACGGAACTCTCAGGGAAATACCCGGTCCTGTAAATACACTGCTGTGCTCATGGCGCAGTACATAAGCTTTTTACTAAACACATATTAAATGAATAACTTTCATCAATGACACTTGAATGTTTTAGCACATTGCACAATTGACGCTTTAATGCTTAAAAAAAAAGTTAAGAACAAGTAACACTTTCAGTTATTTATTTTTAATGGGTATCGACATTAGGTAAATGTCAGCGTCAGCTATCAGGCTTTGACAAGGGAATCATACAATTATTCTGGGAAGGAGAGATACCACCATTTTGGAAGAAGCCATACTACAAGATTTACTCCTGTGGCGTAAGCTCAAACGTTAACACAAATAGTATTAACCAGTAGGACAGTTCATCCATGACTTAGTTTACAGATGGGTTATTATAGGAACGCGCTCCTTGTAGATATGCTGAGTTATTTATGTAGCCCTCCTGGCACGTTCAAAAGACGAAACAGTGAAAGCCCACAGCTCACTTGCTGTCGGTTGATAATTAAAGGACTGCAAGATAGGTTGAGCTGATTAGCTGGCTTCTGAAACAATGAGCTGGGTTTCTGAGTTTCCAGCCCCCGGTCACAGATGACACAGAGCCTAAAATGGCCGTGATTCATCCGGAGCTGTAGTCACGCACACGAGTGACATACACTTTACGCAGGAGAGTCGGCGTGTGCGTCGCCCGCGCTCCTCTTCACTCTGCCGCCGCCTATCATGCTTTTCAGCGAGCTCCCCGCAGTGAACAGTCATCGGCCTCCGACTCATACTCCTACCTGTCCGAGGGCACGCGCACCACGAAGAGGACAGCGCATTTGAAATGCGCGCAATAAGACAATGGGCAATTCAGCTGTTAGAACGTTTCTACTTATTTAGGGAAAAGGAAGAGTGTTTCTTTGATATATATATTTTTTTTAACAAACTCATAGCACGCAGCAGCTTAACGTCCAACATTAGAGAGCAGTTAAGAGGAATATTTTGCACCTGCAAGATTTGCTAAACTCCTAGTTAATAATATTTTTTTTCTCGGGACCTTACCAGGAGATGGTAATATTTTCTCACAGAAAATATGGAAAATGTTAAATATTGCAAGTGCGTTCAGTGAGTGAGTTTGGGGATGTGTAGAAAGACCGGTGTTCACTAGTTCGTATTCTCACAGAAAAATGGAGACTAACCGGCGAGCACTAGAAGCATACCTCTGAACTTCTAAGCTTTTGGCATGTGTCACACGTGATGTAATCATTTCACTCCTCACATTCCCAGACACCTCATTGGGTGTTTAAATTATGTTTACAAGGTGCTTGGCCCAAAGCGCCTTCTATTTGCTCACAATACAAATCATCTCAAACATGCCGCCCTTGCCTCCGTTGGCCTTTTAAAAGCACAAATCACGCTGGCAAAACACTCTTGGTTTTCAAAGACACTGGATGGAACAGCTTCACTCCTCGTTTTGGGCCTTACCCTGTGATGGACATCCTCCCACTCCCCACATCAAATCTCATTCCTTCCCACATTTAGCAGATCACTGGCTGGAACACAGATCATTGCAGAAATCACTCTTCCTGCAGCATGTGCAACATGGCTCCAGACAGTATATGCAATCATGTTCTGGATGTTTGCAGCAATAGCCCCAGAAAGAAATTAGCAGTATTGGTCCCAGATAGTAAAGCATTAATGACCCAAGACAATAATGAACAGCATTTATCTCAGGTAGTTAGGCACTAATGGCAAAGACAGTATTTAAGTAGCACTGCTAACCACAGACAGGACAGCATTAACGGTCCCAAGCAGTAATGCTTTGATTACTTAATGTAAGCTTCATCTTTTTCAGTTTTTGGAAGCATCTGTTTGTTTGCTTGCAGTAGTTACATGAATTTGCTAAGCTTAGTTACAACAACAACGATATATACATACACACAGTAATAGTAATAACAGGATTATATACATATATACAGGAAAGCACATATGAGTACAATATGTACAGTTAGCAGGAATTTGCAAGACTTAGGGACTAGATGTGTTTGAATGCTTACGACTTCAACCATGAAACAATCTTAGATCGGAAGTTTTGATAAGGTAAGTCCATTCTGAGAGTTGGTGGTAGGGAGTTCCACAGTTTAGCCGCTTTCACTGGGAAGATGTTGCACCCTATAGTGTAGCGTTTAAAGTTGGGGACAGAGAGGCAGTCTCTATATGCTGTTCTTGTAGGTCTCAGGGAGGTCTGTCTATGAAATCTGTCAATCAGGTAAATAGGAGCAGCGTTATTGAGGGACTTGAAGGTAAGTGACACAGTTTTTAGGAGAATTTTGTCTTTGATAGGGAGCCAATTATTCTGTTGGCTGTGTACTGTGATATGATCTCTTCTAGAGATGCCCAGTGCCGCTCTAAGAGCGTTATTCTGAAGAGTTTGTAGTTTGCTAGTGGTAGCTTTGGAGGACCCAAGATAGAGAGCGTTGCAGTAGTCCAGGCGGGACAATATGAGGGCTCTGGCAAGGGGTCAAGCAGCTAGTGTCGGGCAGAAAGGGTTTGGCCGCACGGATCAGTTTGCACGTGTAAGCCATGGAAGAGGCTAGTGAGTTCACCTGTCTATTGAAGGAGAAGTTGGAATCCAAATAGAAGCCCAATGTTTTAACCATCCGCCACAAGATCTAGATCACTTCCTGCACTTTCCTATTAACCGCCCTCTGCTTCGGTCAGTGGGGAAGTTACCCACCGGGTTGTACTCTCCATACCCTTGGTGCAGTCATCCTCACTACCTGCCTGTGCGCACAAGGCAGCAATGATGCCATTGCTTGACCAGAGTATACAGCCAGACCACACCGGTGCTCCTCTGCTACTAACTGACATTGCCACAGTTCCACCTTTAGTGTCATGATTTTGGTCTTCTCTTCTCCCTTCTTTTTCCCTCCTTTTTTTAGTATTAAATACAACCCGGGTCCTTAACTGGGCCCGTCTCCATGCATGCATGAACCCACCTACCAGTGCCACTCAGAGCTTGTTCTCCTCAATCATTAACAGGGCGGTTGCCTGATACAGAAGCTTTGTCTGGCGACCCTTTTTCCTGTCCTTTTTTTCTATGACGTACCAGACAAATAGCTGTTTAGTCATTACATTCAAAACATCAATCCCAATGACCAGGTATGTCACTATTCAACCATTTAAGGGGGGCCGCTACCTAACTTCACAAAATTCACCTTGAAACGGCCATCAACCAGTAGCTGGACTGGTACATTCCCTATGCACTGTTACCAGTGCAGAAAAATACGAGCACATTATCGTCTCACTTATGCGCTCCCGTACCCTCGGCACGGGGGAACCTGCTGCTCTGGCCGCCACCCTTTCACTGTTGCCAAGTTCCTTTTATTCTTTTAATATATTATTTATATAACCCTACTTGCTAAAGGCATGTAGCCTATTTCTCATATACAATTTCAAGCAAGTATACAACCAAAATTGGTATTGTTATCTCTCTTGGAAATGTAAGGCTGGGTCAGCCATGCCCACATTCAAACCTGTGACCTTGGAACTCCACCAACTATTGCAGTTGCAACGATTTAATTTGCTGAGCTACTTTAATTGAGATCATTAAATGTTACCCAATCTCAGAGTGTTTTTCCCCCGTTAGCCCTTCCTCACTTACAAGCAATGGCCTGTTTGCAGGTAACACAGGGTGAGAAATCCTATTCTCATGAATGCAGTAAGGCTAGGCAGTGGAGTATCTATTTAACTAAACCAAGCCATTGAAGCCTTTGCGGTTAGAGCCCCCCTCGGGCTGCCTGATACTAGCCCTGCGCCCACTGAAAATCTACCTCTCCCTCTCTCCCATTTCTCCAATAAGTTTACTTTCTTGCATACCTTAAATACATCCTGTGAACCATTAGGAGGCTTTAGGAGGTGCTCTACATGCACTAATTTTACCATTGTGACAATTTAGTGGGAGGCGTAATGATAATCATAACAAAATTAATAATAAATAACTAGATCCTGGCCAACTACACCAAGTAAATTGTAGGTTCTTAAGTAAGGAGCATTCTCATTACCGCAGTCAATGGTAGACCCTTTGGTGAGATAAAAGACTCAGTACTTTCAGTGATTTTAATCAATGACTGGTTTGTTGCTCACAGATGCTTAACTCGTGGAGGTACTTTACCAGTATGCATAGTCACCACCCTGGCCCTTGGTCCCTACATCCACGTCGACCCTCTTGGAATTTAGCAGGAGCCCCAGACCAGGTGGCACCAAGTGACTGGTTGGGATGTGCCAGCACAACTCCCAAAACAATTCCATCAAGTGTGCTCGACCCACTGAACTGTCTTACCAGCTCCTGTAATTAAAACAAAACAGTGTTCTCCCAGGCAATCTCACCCACCTAGCGTAACAGAGCTCCCAGGCAGTAACTTTGGGCCTGCTGCCAGCATTCTGATAGGTGTCAGTCACTTTCAGTTCACAGTGTAATGGTTAGTGTGAACCCTAATCATACTGTGCTGAGCCCAATGTTCTTTTTTAGAATTTAATAGTCAAGTGTCATTACAGTTTCCAGTGCTCCCAAAATCATGGTGTGTCATGACAAAGCCAATAAGTGTTTCGACCATAAGGTCTTTTTCAAAGCTTAACATTAGTAAATGCATAGTTCATTGTAAATTACAAGCAATAGCGATCATATCAAGGTACAGTATAACACAATCAAATTAAACGGAAAGTCATTTGAGTAAAGATCAAAATATCATAAAGAGGGAAGGAAGGGAAGAGAAAATGGAGAAAAACAAAACATAGTAGAGTAAGTAAGATTACATGGGTATATGGAATTGTTAGGTCATGTCCCAATTGTGTAATTGGTGAAAAACACATATACGGCCTCTGCATATTAAGTGCCCTTCTGGCTTCATCATAAAATAAGTGGCTATCTGAGTCATGGTGACATTCTGGATTGGTCATGGTGTGCGATGCATATTATAAATAGGTCTCCATTTAGATTGTACATTGGTTCAGTATTGGCTCTAGCTTGTAGTCTGACCTATTATGTCTAAGAGTGTGTAGTGGGTGTCTACCCCTCCCACCACCAGTATAACGCCAATTTGACAGACGCCACATGCACCTCTTATCTCTCTTATGCGGAAATGCCAATCACACAAGAATACATTTAACTGCCTGCTTGATGCAGAACACAACAAAACGGAGTGGCCATGTAAAGCAAGATGGAAGACACAGCCATAGTAGATGAATGTGAGCCGTCTGTGGGGAGAAAGATCCAGTCTTGCTGGGCCAGAAAAAAGAGCCACCGGTAGGACACCAAGTGCATAGTGCCAAGGTCGTTATGAAAAGGCAGGTTTGAGCCAGCATTGGAAAAGTACAGACAGTAAGCAATTCCCTGGTGAGAGGCATAACTCTACCTGAATAAACAAAGAAGCAAATGTTGCAGAAATGTCAGGCTCCCATCAGCTTACAGCTGACACAGAGGAGGAGACAACCTGACCAAGTCCCCATCAGCTAAAATCCTCACAAATCACTGAGCAGGATAATCCAAAATGCGGTTCCTACACACATGACTTGCAGTGGCCGAGAAGGCCTATTCAGAGAATCCCTTTTCAGTGAGACAAAAGATACAATACAGTATGAAGTTGAAATCTAGAATGTCCTTGCTTGCGGCCAAGGGAGCCAGAGACTGGTAACCTTATTGGAACAGACGGCACCCTGAGGCCCTCCTCACCACCCCCATTGTGCTCATTTGATGGTAACTTTCCAAGGCTGAAAATGCCCACACTGGCCAATCCCTACACACCTTCCATGCTAGTTCACACTTTGTTGCAAGACCCAATAGCAATGCGCTATCCTGACATGCCTGTATTTGCAACATTTAGGAGGCGGTCGCAGGTGGAGCCACCAGATAGCTTGTAGGCACTAACCCCATATAGATTATATATGTAGCCTACCGCGCTAACCAATCCTATCCCACCTTAGGTTTTTTGCAACGTATCATTTGTTTGTGATGTCACTCTGTATTAAAAACTCCATGATAAGCATGTAACCAGTTGAGAGTATTGGAAATCTTGAGACGTCCGTGTGTATACCTGTTTTTCTGAAATTTCATTATTAAAGCAGTAGTTTTGCCACATTTCTGGACTCCTCTGTTAGTTGGGGGGGGATTTCCCCTGAGCCAGACATCCTGCTTTTATGATGGGGGTCTCCCAGCTCCCTCCCCCACTTCAAGTTAGCTAATTATTGTGTTGCCCGTAAATTGAGTGTATAGTGTGCTTCTGATTAAAAATGGTTTTCTAATTCAGTAGTGGCAGACAGGTGGTCGTTAAAACAATATATAATCCTTATTTGCAAGGATCCCTAAATTTGGTGTGGCTAGGATAGTGCATAGTGGTTTAATACGCTCACCTAATTGGTATCTTGTTAAAGCGTCAAGTATGTTTGAGCTGTCCTAAATGTCCTCCATTAGGACTTTAGTTGGTGGCATGATGTGGTTAGCGCTGTAAGAGAAAGAAAGGTGTCTGGTATGCCGCTGAATTTAATAGAGCCCAAGGTGGGTGTTTATAGTTGAGAAGTAAGTAAGCGTTTTGCAGAATGCAATTCAGGATGTATTCGTTTTACAATGATTGTAGCAAGTTTTTAGTATCTGAAAAAACAAGGGTTGAAAGGTGCGATTTGAAATTGTGAAACTCAAGTCAGTTATGTAATTAAGCTGTAATGGTCTGAAAGATATCTGTGCTGACCTCTTAGTTGAAAAATAAGGGTGCCCTGTGTGGTACAACCGGCTGTGTTCGGCGACTCTCAATGAAGTCCGCTGCCTGCAGTAGCAATGTGGAATACTTATACCAGAGAAATGTCACGTCATTGCCAAAAAACGCTAACTGCAAAAATGCAGTAAAGCAAGGCCTCCTAGTCATTGTCGGGCCAGTGGTCATGGCAACTAGAAATGTCACGTCATTGCCAAAAAACACTAATTGCAAAAATGTAGTAAAGCAAGGTCCCCTAGTCATTGTCGGCCCAGTGGTCATGGCAACTAGAAAGGTGTCTAGTGGGGGGCGGTGCTGTTGAGCAGCTAAGAAATGGCCGCCTGATAAGGAAGCTCCAGCCCTGGCAAAATCCTGGGAGCAAAACACCCTCAATGGTGCCTGTTTTTTGACTTTCCCACAAAAAGGAAGAAAGCTAGAGGTGAGGGGCACCTGCAAACCCGGGCTGGGGTCCCCGGATAGCCTAAATATCGTAGGGCAGCCACCTGAATCCCCCATGCTGTGGCACGAATGCTGTGCAGTTCGGGTTTCCAAGGGAAGTAGGAGGAGCTACTACCATAATCCGATGTAGCAGAGGCCTCAACAAAGGAGGGACCACAGGTTCTCAGACATCATTGAGTTTAATTACCCTACACCAGCGGCAATACAGCAACGCTGATGCGAGGAACGGGCTCCTGCAGTGGCGGCCCCGCGGTGATCCCCAGGGGTTTGGACCAAGGCTATGTTTACCAGGCTGCGACAGAACAGGAGAAACCTTAAGGATAAAACAAGCTACAATTGCAAAAGTATGTGGCAGTACGACAAAAGGTGGAAATAAGAAGAAAGGCCCGATGGACTTTTTCACCAGCTGCTCAGTCCCGCAAGGGCGTTGGGGAAGCAATGGGAGAAAACATTAGGGAAGACCATTTCATAACTGCCATGCAAAGCGGCTTCATGTCAATAAATGTAAAATTGGACGACATCGTGATGACGATGGATCCCTCAAATCAAAACTGGAAAAATAGTGCGGACGCATTAATGAAGTGGAAAGAAGAATTGGGGCAGTGGAACATATGATGGGCCACCGTGACCGCAGCATTGTGACTCTTAAAACATAACTTGCCAAGTAAAGAATAAATGCGAAGACCTAGAGTAGCGATCGAGGCAAAGCAACATGCAAAATGTTGGCGTACCAGAGTTGGCATGCAAAGGTCCAATGGAACCATTCATCCAGGCACTCCTAAAGACACTATGGGCCTCATTACACGGTAGGCGGTAAGGGTTTACCGGTACCGGTATTTTACAGGTACCGGTAAACCCTTACCGCCATACTACGAGGTCCCTTTGCGGGTTGGTGAATTTAACGCCTGCTTTTTGCAGGCGTTAAAAACCAACCCGCAAAGGGACCAGGGTGCTAATTACGGTACCACAATTTGCGGCACCGTAATTAGCGCCTTCCCCATTCCCATAGAGCCCTCTGGGGCAAAAATGGGAATGGGGAAGGGCAATGGGGGAAAGGGGAATTACCGCCCCGCCAACCTTGGAATAGGGCGGTAATTCCCCTTTCCACCAAGGCGGTGCCGGTATTTTACCGGCATGGACCAAGGTGCTAGTAGCACCTTGGTCCACCGCCATCCGTGTAATGAGGCCCTATGTGATATCACAACCTTTTCAACACACTTTCTGGTTGAGCGCACATACCGAACTCTCACCCGATGCCACGACGCGGATGCACCGCCGCACAAGATCATTGCTAAAATGCTGAACTATATAGACACAGACACCATCCTGAAACTGTCCAGAGAGCTAGAAACACTCTGTTATGAAGCCAACAACATTCATATTTACCTGGACTTCGCCGCCGCAGTCCAGGCTCAGAGAAGAACATACGACCCAGTGAAACGGCTACTGAGAGTACAATGACTTCCCTATGCCCTAATATTTCAGTCGAAATTACGAATACAGCACGGTGGCAGAGCACATTTCTTTGAAAACTCTGTCAGATGCAATGTCCTACGTGGAGGTGTCTATTCCCACCCCACCGCTGATCCTCGACAGAGATCAAAACGAGGCATCAAGAGGGGAGAATGATCTGGGATATGTTGGGGATTGAACGGGAGTCACGGATATGATTATTGTTTTATTCCATATCAATGTAAGCAGGCACGAATTATAGTTTAAATTGAACCCAGGCCGCAGCGCTACCATGGCAGACCAGGGGAGACATGGTCACCAACGATGGTTTCCAAGGTTATTTCAGGGATACATCATCAAGTTGGGGTAGATGGTGTGGGAGGAGGAGGCAAGGGGAGTTAAACAAGTTGGGAAGGGCGGGGGAAGTGGGCCTCTGGATGACCGACCAAGAAGGGCCCACAGAGGATTTGGGAAGGAAAGCTGAAAGAAAAATGCTTGCAGGCGGGTAAATGGGTTGATGTGACACCGAGAGGCAAATAATGGTGTTCAGAAGGACACACGTGGACAATGTGCACAAACTTGAAACAAATGGGTGAACCAATATGACTGATATCATGGAATGTGCGAGGCCTTCACAACCCCATCAAAGCTATGAAGGTTCTGTCCTATCTCGAAAGACACTACCCTAAAATTGTGATGCTACAAGAAACACATGCCTTGATGCCAGTACATGTCAAATTTGCACCGAAATGGGGGCAACAAAGATACTATACCTCATACTCATCATAAGCAAGAGGGGTAATCACCCTAATACATAAATCATTAATGTTTTAAGACGAGGATGTCCAGATAGAATCCGTGGGGAGATATGTTATCGTTACTGGGACAATCATGGGGGAGAAAATTATATTAGTGATCACAGCCGCAGCCCAAACAGTTAAGCAGATAATGACTCAGCATGAGTTGGTAGACGTATGGAGGGAGGAACATTCAAACATGCCGAATACATGTACTACTCCATGGTGCATGATGGGTTGTCCCGAATTAACTTTTGGTTGATGTCAGCGACATGGTTGTATAGACTATGCGGGAATAAAATCTTTCCTCGCACCCTATCGGACCACTCCCCAGTGGTGATACCCCTATTACTAGGTGATTTCCCCTGCTGATCTCCTGTCTGATACTGCACTGATCACCTGGCCACCCTCTGAATTCGGGCCCAGGTCTCTTCCCACCCAGTTGCACAATGCACTGCCTCCTGGCAACCTCTGCAGCTGGGTCTGTATCCACAACCCAACAGTCCCCTTACCTGCACTTAATGGACACCTGCTGTCTGCACTTAACCCTTGCACTTGCCACCTGCTGGCCGCCCTACTTGTTGTGTTTGATCCCTTCTATGGCACTCACCCTTCCTCCCCTGCCCCTGGCACTTTTCCTCTCCCATCTCCCCTGCACTTGCGCGATCTCAATGTCACTAGGCCTAGTAACATTGTAGTTTTTGTCCTCCCTCTGTTCCTCTCCCTTGCCTCGTCGCGTCATGAAACCATTGTGTATAGGCGTGTTATAAATGCCATATCATATCATCATATCATATCATACTAACCACTAAAGCTAGACCCAAACATTATGGAGGATGGCACCAGGGGCACAGTCGAATCCTGCATTGGTGTCAACTCTATGTGAAGAAATAGAAGGGTTTTTCACAATAAATGAAGGATCAGTGACACGCTATGCAACAGTGTGGGAGACATTTAAGGTATGGCTGCAGGGCACGATGATCTCCTCTGCATCTGGGATACTCAAAAACACCAGACGGGATTTGGGCAGGGACTGCGGAAACTCAAAAATGAATAAGGGGCTACCTGTGACATGTCACTGCTAGGTATTAGTAAGGGAATCCTGTTGAGATTCCGCGAGTTGGCTGACCAAGAGGTATGTTTATGGTTAAACATATTCAGGCCCATAGATATGGTGAAGAAGACAGACCCGGACGCCTCCTGGCGGGAGTGACTAGAGATGAGAGGGAGACTCAATTCATCACAGGCATAGAGCGGCCAGAGGGTCAGTTCATAACTGAGACAGAAGCGATAAACACTGTATTTCTGAAGTATTACAAAGAACTATATGCAAATACAGACACTAGTACAGCAGAAGAAGTAGATCAGTACCTAAGTGGGATAGCTCTTCCTAATCTGGATGACGAAGCCAGAGAGGTACTCGTGGACTAATAACATTAGAGGAACTGGCCTCGGGTAAATCGCCAGCTCCGGACGGATTGGGAATAAAACTCTACAAGACATATAGGGACGTCCTGGCGCCTCGCCTACTTAAGTATGGGAGGAATCATGTAGCAACAGGCTTCCCCCACCGCCATTATCCGAACCGGTAATAACGGCTGAAATTGTAAATTACAAGCAATAGCGATCATATCAAGGTACAGTATAACACAATCAAATTAAACGGAAAGTCATTTGAGTAAAGATCAAAATATCATAAAGAGGGAAGGAAGGGAAGAGAAAATGGAGAAAAACAAAACATAGTAGAGTAAGTAAGATTACATGGGTATATGGAATTGTTAGGTCATGTCCCAATTGTGTAATTGGTGAAAAACACATATACGGCCTCTGCATATTAAGTGCCCTTCTGGCTTCATCATAAAATAAGTGGCTATCTGAGTCATGGTGACATTCTGGATTGGTCATGGTGTGCGATGCATATTATAAATAGGTCTCCATTTAGATTGTACATTGGTTCAGTATTGGCTCTAGCTTGTAGTCTGACCTATTATGTCTAAGAGTGTGTAGTGGGTGTCTACCCCTCCCACCACCAGTATAACGCCAATTTGACAGACGCCACATGCACCTCTTATCTCTCTTATGCGGAAATGCCAATCACACAAGAATACATTTAACTGCCTGCTTGATGCAGAACACAACAAAACGGAGTGGCCATGTAAAGCAAGATGGAAGACACAGCCATAGTAGATGAATGTGAGCCGTCTGTGGGGAGAAAGATCCAGTCTTGCTGGGCCAGAAAAAAGAGCCACCGGTAGGACACCAAGTGCATAGTGCCAAGGTCGTTATGAAAAGGCAGGTTTGAGCCAGCATTGGAAAAGTACAGACAGTAAGCAATTCCCTGGTGAGAGGCATAACTCTACCTGAATAAACAAAGAAGCAAATGTTGCAGAAATGTCAGGCTCCCATCAGCTTACAGCTGACACAGAGGAGGAGACAACCTGACCAAGTCCCCATCAGCTAAAATCCTCACAAATCACTGAGCAGGATAATCCAAAATGCGGTTCCTACACACATGACTTGCAGTGGCCGAGAAGGCCTATTCAGAGAATCCCTTTTCAGTGAGACAAAAGATACAATACAGTATGAAGTTGAAATCTAGAATGTCCTTGCTTGCGGCCAAGGGAGCCAGAGACTGGTAACCTTATTGGAACAGACGGCACCCTGAGGCCCTCCTCACCACCCCCATTGTGCTCATTTGATGGTAACTTTCCAAGGCTGAAAATGCCCACACTGGCCAATCCCTACACACCTTCCATGCTAGTTCACACTTTGTTGCAAGACCCAATAGCAATGCGCTATCCTGACATGCCTGTATTTGCAACATTTAGGAGGCGGTCGCAGGTGGAGCCACCAGATAGCTTGTAGGCACTAACCCCATATAGATTATATATGTAGCCTACCGCGCTAACCAATCCTATCCCACCTTAGGTTTTTTGCAACGTATCATTTGTTTGTGATGTCACTCTGTATTAAAAACTCCATGATAAGCATGTAACCAGTTGAGAGTATTGGAAATCTTGAGACGTCCGTGTGTATACCTGTTTTTCTGAAATTTCATTATTAAAGCAGTAGTTTTGCCACATTTCTGGACTCCTCTGTTAGTTGGGGGGGGATTTCCCCTGAGCCAGACATCCTGCTTTTATGATGGGGGTCTCCCAGCTCCCTCCCCCACTTCAAGTTAGCTAATTATTGTGTTGCCCGTAAATTGAGTGTATAGTGTGCTTCTGATTAAAAATGGTTTTCTAATTCAGTAGTGGCAGACAGGTGGTCGTTAAAACAATATATAATCCTTATTTGCAAGGATCCCTAAATTTGGTGTGGCTAGGATAGTGCATAGTGGTTTAATACGCTCACCTAATTGGTATCTTGTTAAAGCGTCAAGTATGTTTGAGCTGTCCTAAATGTCCTCCATTAGGACTTTAGTTGGTGGCATGATGTGGTTAGCGCTGTAAGAGAAAGAAAGGTGTCTGGTATGCCGCTGAATTTAATAGAGCCCAAGGTGGGTGTTTATAGTTGAGAAGTAAGTAAGCGTTTTGCAGAATGCAATTCAGGATGTATTCGTTTTACAATGATTGTAGCAAGTTTTTAGTATCTGAAAAAACAAGGGTTGAAAGGTGCGATTTGAAATTGTGAAACTCAAGTCAGTTATGTAATTAAGCTGTAATGGTCTGAAAGATATCTGTGCTGACCTCTTAGTTGAAAAATAAGGGTGCCCTGTGTGGTACAACCGGCTGTGTTCGGCGACTCTCAATGAAGTCCGCTGCCTGCAGTAGCAATGTGGAATACTTATACCAGAGAAATGTCACGTCATTGCCAAAAAACGCTAACTGCAAAAATGCAGTAAAGCAAGGCCTCCTAGTCATTGTCGGGCCAGTGGTCATGGCAACTAGAAATGTCACGTCATTGCCAAAAAACACTAATTGCAAAAATGTAGTAAAGCAAGGTCCCCTAGTCATTGTCGGCCCAGTGGTCATGGCAACTAGAAAGGTGTCTAGTGGGGGGCGGTGCTGTTGAGCAGCTAAGAAATGGCCGCCTGATAAGGAAGCTCCAGCCCCGGCAAAATCCTGGGAGCAAAACACCCTCAATGGTGCCTGTTTTTTGACTTTCCCACAAAAAGGAAGAAAGCTAGAGGTGAGGGGCACCTGCAAACCCGGGCTGGGGTCCCCGGATAGCCTAAATATCGTAGGGCAGCCACCTGAATCCCCCATGCTGTGGCACGAATGCTGTGCAGTTCGGGTTTCCAAGGGAAGTAGGAGGAGCTACTACCATAATCCGATGTAGCAGAGGCCTCAACAAAGGAGGGACCACAGGTTCTCAGACATCATTGAGTTTAATTACCCTACACCAGCGGCAATACAGCAACGCTGATGCGAGGAACGGGCTCCTGCAGTGGCGGCCCCGCGGTGATCCCCAGGGGTTTGGACCAAGGCTATGTTTACCAGGCTGCGACAGAACAGGAGAAACCTTAAGGATAAAACAAGCTACAATTGCAAAAGTATGTGGCAGTACGACAAAAGGTGGAAATAAGAAGAAAGGCCCGATGGACTTTTTCACCAGCTGCTCAGTCCCGCAAGGGCGTTGGGGAAGCAATGGGAGAAAACATTAGGGAAGACCATTTCATAACTGCCATGCAAAGCGGCTTCATGTCAATAAATGTAAAATTGGACGACATCGTGATGACGATGGATCCCTCAAATCAAAACTGGAAAAATAGTGCGGACGCATTAATGAAGTGGAAAGAAGAATTGGGGCAGTGGAACATATGATGGGCCACCGTGACCGCAGCATTGTGACTCTTAAAACATAACTTGCCAAGTAAAGAATAAATGCGAAGACCTAGAGTAGCGATCGAGGCAAAGCAACATGCAAAATGTTGGCGTACCAGAGTTGGCATGCAAAGGTCCAATGGAACCATTCATCCAGGCACTCCTAAAGACACTATGGGCCTCATTACACGGTAGGCGGTAAGGGTTTACCGGTACCGGTATTTTACAGGTACCGGTAAACCCTTACCGCCATACTACGAGGTCCCTTTGCGGGTTGGTGAATTTAACGCCTGCTTTTTGCAGGCGTTAAAAACCAACCCGCAAAGGGACCAGGGTGCTAATTACGGTACCACAATTTGCGGCACCGTAATTAGCGCCTTCCCCATTCCCATAGAGCCCTCTGGGGCAAAAATGGGAATGGGGAAGGGCAATGGGGGAAAGGGGAATTACCGCCCCGCCAACCTTGGAATAGGGCGGTAATTCCCCTTTCCACCAAGGCGGTGCCGGTATTTTACCGGCATGGACCAAGGTGCTAGTAGCACCTTGGTCCACCGCCATCCGTGTAATGAGGCCCTATGTGATATCACAACCTTTTCAACACACTTTCTGGTTGAGCGCACATACCGAACTCTCACCCGATGCCACGACGCGGATGCACCGCCGCACAAGATCATTGCTAAAATGCTGAACTATATAGACACAGACACCATCCTGAAACTGTCCAGAGAGCTAGAAACACTCTGTTATGAAGCCAACAACATTCATATTTACCTGGACTTCGCCGCCGCAGTCCAGGCTCAGAGAAGAACATACGACCCAGTGAAACGGCTACTGAGAGTACAATGACTTCCCTATGCCCTAATATTTCAGTCGAAATTACGAATACAGCACGGTGGCAGAGCACATTTCTTTGAAAACTCTGTCAGATGCAATGTCCTACGTGGAGGTGTCTATTCCCACCCCACCGCTGATCCTCGACAGAGATCAAAACGAGGCATCAAGAGGGGAGAATGATCTGGGATATGTTGGGGATTGAACGGGAGTCACGGATATGATTATTGTTTTATTCCATATCAATGTAAGCAGGCACGAATTATAGTTTAAATTGAACCCAGGCCGCAGCGCTACCATGGCAGACCAGGGGAGACATGGTCACCAACGATGGTTTCCAAGGTTATTTCAGGGATACATCATCAAGTTGGGGTAGATGGTGTGGGAGGAGGAGGCAAGGGGAGTTAAACAAGTTGGGAAGGGCGGGGGAAGTGGGCCTCTGGATGACCGACCAAGAAGGGCCCACAGAGGATTTGGGAAGGAAAGCTGAAAGAAAAATGCTTGCAGGCGGGTAAATGGGTTGATGTGACACCGAGAGGCAAATAATGGTGTTCAGAAGGACACACGTGGACAATGTGCACAAACTTGAAACAAATGGGTGAACCAATATGACTGATATCATGGAATGTGCGAGGCCTTCACAACCCCATCAAAGCTATGAAGGTTCTGTCCTATCTCGAAAGACACTACCCTAAAATTGTGATGCTACAAGAAACACATGCCTTGATGCCAGTACATGTCAAATTTGCACCGAAATGGGGGCAACAAAGATACTATACCTCATACTCATCATAAGCAAGAGGGGTAATCACCCTAATACATAAATCATTAATGTTTTAAGACGAGGATGTCCAGATAGAATCCGTGGGGAGATATGTTATCGTTACTGGGACAATCATGGGGGAGAAAATTATATTAGTGATCACAGCCGCAGCCCAAACAGTTAAGCAGATAATGACTCAGCATGAGTTGGTAGACGTATGGAGGGAGGAACATTCAAACATGCCGAATACATGTACTACTCCATGGTGCATGATGGGTTGTCCCGAATTAACTTTTGGTTGATGTCAGCGACATGGTTGTATAGACTATGCGGGAATAAAATCTTTCCTCGCACCCTATCGGACCACTCCCCAGTGGTGATACCCCTATTACTAGGTGATTTCCCCTGCTGATCTCCTGTCTGATACTGCACTGATCACCTGGCCACCCTCTGAATTCGGGCCCAGGTCTCTTCCCACCCAGTTGCACAATGCACTGCCTCCTGGCAACCTCTGCAGCTGGGTCTGTATCCACAACCCAACAGTCCCCTTACCTGCACTTAATGGACACCTGCTGTCTGCACTTAACCCTTGCACTTGCCACCTGCTGGCCGCCCTACTTGTTGTGTTTGATCCCTTCTATGGCACTCACCCTTCCTCCCCTGCCCCTGGCACTTTTCCTCTCCCATCTCCCCTGCACTTGCGCGATCTCAATGTCACTAGGCCTAGTAACATTGTAGTTTTTGTCCTCCCTCTGTTCCTCTCCCTTGCCTCGTCGCGTCATGAAACCATTGTGTATAGGCGTGTTATAAATGCCATATCATATCATCATATCATATCATACTAACCACTAAAGCTAGACCCAAACATTATGGAGGATGGCACCAGGGGCACAGTCGAATCCTGCATTGGTGTCAACTCTATGTGAAGAAATAGAAGGGTTTTTCACAATAAATGAAGGATCAGTGACACGCTATGCAACAGTGTGGGAGACATTTAAGGTATGGCTGCAGGGCACGATGATCTCCTCTGCATCTGGGATACTCAAAAACACCAGACGGGATTTGGGCAGGGACTGCGGAAACTCAAAAATGAATAAGGGGCTACCTGTGACATGTCACTGCTAGGTATTAGTAAGGGAATCCTGTTGAGATTCCGCGAGTTGGCTGACCAAGAGGTATGTTTATGGTTAAACATATTCAGGCCCATAGATATGGTGAAGAAGACAGACCCGGACGCCTCCTGGCGGGAGTGACTAGAGATGAGAGGGAGACTCAATTCATCACAGGCATAGAGCGGCCAGAGGGTCAGTTCATAACTGAGACAGAAGCGATAAACACTGTATTTCTGAAGTATTACAAAGAACTATATGCAAATACAGACACTAGTACAGCAGAAGAAGTAGATCAGTACCTAAGTGGGATAGCTCTTCCTAATCTGGATGACGAAGCCAGAGAGGTACTCGTGGACTAATAACATTAGAGGAACTGGCCTCGGGTAAATCGCCAGCTCCGGACGGATTGGGAATAAAACTCTACAAGACATATAGGGACGTCCTGGCGCCTCGCCTACTTAAGTATGGGAGGAATCATGTAGCAACAGGCTTCCCCCACCGCCATTATCCGAACCGGTAATAACGGCTGAAATTGTCCCTTTATATAAAAAGGGGGCGCGTGATGAACCTGTCAATTCTAGGCACATTTCCTTACTGGATGCTGGGGAGAAGACGTTTGCCAGGGCTCTCCTATTCCATCTGGATGATTGGGTTCTGAGCACTGGAGAAATAGACCATTGCCAGGTGGCATTTTGTGAGGGCCTGAGCATGATCAATCAAGCCTCCGACTCCGACTGGTTTGTGAGACATACTCTGTGATTAGAAAGGTAAACGTTTATGCAGTATTTGTTAACCTATGTATAGGCTTTGATACGGTTCCGCGAGCGTGTTTTTGGAAGGTACTTGAGGAGCTAGGTATTCCCGCTGCTCTGCTTTCAGCTATTCAGAGCCTCAATACAGGGAATTCGGCGGTGGTCCACTGGAGCCCTGATGGGAACACTTCCCGCAGCATTTGTATCCAGAAGGGAGTGCGGCAGGGATGTGTGATGGCACCTCGGCTCTTCTGTATCTTCATTAACAAAGTTTTGAAGAGGCTGTTGGCTGTTCAGACTGACGCCCCTTTGCTGGCAGGGGACAAGTTCCCTGCATTGTTGTTTTCAGATGATGCAGTGCTTCTCTCTTTTACACCTGCTGGTGTGTATAAGCAATTGGAGATTTTTGTGGCTTTCACCAAACAGAATGGGCTCTCCCTGAATATTGCCAAAACTAAGACCATGATTTTCAATGCCAATCCCAGGAAGAAACAGAAGCGTCTATCTCTCTCTCTGGAGGATGGTGTGATTGAGCAGGTCGTGTCATATGATTAATTAGGCTTGAGACTCACGGCGTCATGTGGAAAATGCAGAATTAAAAGGCCACTCTCACCTTGGTCAGGTACAGCGGGGCCCTTACCAGATCTACCAATGAGCATGGGAATGGGGCTGTGCGGGTCTCGCTCAAGGTTTACAAAGTCTCCAGGCAGCTTTGTATGGGGCGGAACTCTGGGGACAAGTGGATATTCAGCCCCTTGCAGGGGCTGAGATCACATTTTAGAAAAATATTCTTGGTTTGCCCACTGCTGCCCAGAATATCCCAGTGAGTTTGGAAACTGGATTAGAGAGGTTTGAAACGATTTGTAAATTGCGCCCAGTCCTCTATTGGGCCCGTCTCTGGTCCAATCACCATCTATGTAAATATGCAGAGGCAGTTATGGATGTTTTGTCCCATCAAGAGAGCAGCTCCTTAAACTGCGCTACTCATGTGCAAAGTTTTTTGGGTTTCCTGGGTTTGGGGGAGTATTGGTCAAATCCCTCAGTGATTACATCTGTTTCCAAGGAAGTGTTTAAGAGCCCAACAGGGGCAAAGGCCTGTCAGGATATCTTGGCAAAATCCACGGCCTCAGAGCAGCTGGTTCGATATCTTATAATCAAGAAAGGGGTGGGTTGTGAAGAGTACCTGGATTATGTTTCCCTTAGGTGGGAAAGGGCTCTATACCTAAAGTTCCGTTTTGGAATTCTGCCAATTGCCGCACTTCGGCACAGATAGAGCAGTCGTGTTTTGGCATCATGTATTCTTTGTGGCAAGCACGAAGAGGGGGATTGCGGTCCGGCGCTCCCTATGGGGTCCTGGTGGAGAATGATTAGGTTCTGTAGGTACAGTGGCTCCTGTTGGGCCTGTGAGGATCCAGCTATTACCAGACGCGCAACTTTTGCATCCCAGGGCCCAACAGGAGCCACTGTACCTACAGAACCTAATCATTCTCCTCCAGGACCCCATAGGGGGCGCCGGACCGCAATCCCTAGCCTTGAGAAAGACCTACGCCTACGGGTCGAAACACGTGTCGGCTGACCACATGGGGACATAAGATCCTCATTTATACCTTAAATAAGGGTGTACTCTAAAAACTTCAAAACCAATAAACAAACCCCTTTGAACAATTAAGCGCCAAAAACTCAACAAACTGCGTGGAAAATCATTTTCTTGAAAGCAATTGACGCAAGATATCCAGGTTAAACCAACCATCCCCTTTATCCTCTATTATTATTACAAGTTGCAAAAACTGTCTGGGTCTCACCTGTCTAATAGATCAGTTCTTGCAGTAATTGGGATGTTACCTTCATTTAAATGTTTATGTATGCTCAAGTCACTGGTCTGAGCGGGCTGAGGTGCTTTTTTGTATTTTTAAGTCACGGTGATAATTTATGAGTCGAGCATCACATTAATGATGGTGCTTGTGTCCCATAGCTTTAATGTATTGTATGGAGATGAAGTAAAATTATGATTTCAAGTGCTGTGTTACATTAGTACTGGGTCAGTCGTAAAACAAATATGGGTTTAGGTGAGCTTATTTGGATTAATAGGGATTATCCTTGTGTATAGAATGGTCATGGCAAGTTTTGCTTCAATTTAGACAACATTCCTAATATTTGTTGATTGCTAAAATGTATAGTGTGCAGTCTAGAGATATCATAGTAACAAAGTGCTAAATAAAAATGGTAAGTGCATATCTTACATTGGTACCTGGCCAGTTTGCACAACAAATATACTTTTACATGAGCTTATCTTCATTATAGGGCAATTTACACGTGAATAGACACATGGCAAGTTTTGCCTAAATTTAGCCAACATTCCTAATATTTGTTGTTAACATATATCCTTAGTATGTAGTCTAGACATAACATAGTTGGAATTCGTGCTACCTTTGTTGTAATTGTTGATAGCATTTTTGCTTGCATTTATGCACATCTTTTAGTGGTTCTTCCTTACTGCAACAGTCTGTTGACTGGTACATTTAAGAAAAATGCATTAAGTGGTAACAAAATTACTATTGATGCGCATACAATTGGAAAAAAGCTTTGGCATGTCAGAAGAAATGCAGAGGTTCATAAGAATACGTTCATTTCATGCTCTTTTTTCAAGTCAGTGAGGGCACTTCGTAATGTGTAATTATAATAGCACTTGTTCTTTTATAATCTTTTATAACACGCTTAATAACAGCAAGTGGTTTCTAAGTGTGGGATCGGGCTCCAAACCTGTTTTGCGCTGCCCCTGAGATATCCTCCCTCCCCAATTAACAGATAAACATTGCTTCCATTTGTTGTAGTAGTAGTGTGCAGACACCTCCTCGCTTCCCACAGTTTGCTTGCTGGAGACCAATACATTTGATGTTTCCTTTATCCTCCAGTTGATGGTTTTCTTGCCAGTGATTCGCTAGTGGGAGCCTTGGGGTTTGGTTGCAGAGATTGAAGAAATGTTCTCTTATTTGTATCCTAAATTCACGTATCGTGTTCCCGATGTAGAGCGTGTTGCAGACACATAGAATCACATCGACAAAATATTTTGTTCGACAATTTATAAACATATTATTGGTACTTGTTCTTCACCACAGTTTTTGAAAAGCTAGGTGTTCTTGTGGGCATTCTTGTAAATTTTTCAGATGCCACACTTGTAGCAACCTTTGGATGGATGCTTCAACCAATCTTTGTCTGAGCTAGTAGCCACTTCAGTGTCGTTCAAAAAAATGGGCTGAGTTTGGTTCTTAGAGTTGGTGCTCTTGTATAGATAAACCCTGGTTTAGGGTCTGTCACTTCCCTTAGTATTGGGTCTTTATGTAACAGATGCCAGTGCTTGTTGATTATTTGGTAAAGTAGCTTGTTATCTTTTGAGAATTTGGTGATGATTCTGATATGAGGTTGCTTCACTGTTCTTGTTTTGGCAATAATTATGGACTGTCTAGTTATGCTGCTCATCCTGTTCTGGGCTTTGGTCACAGATTGTTTGGGATAACCTCTGAATGCAAATCCTTTGGTTATGATATCACATTCCTCTTGATAGATTCGGTCCTCACTACAGTTTCTTTTTGCTCTGTGAAATTCTCCTGGTGGGATATTGTCTATTGTATATTTTCTATGACAACTGGTGGCATAAAGCGTGCAGTTTACTTCTGTCGGTTTTCTAAAAGTTCTGGTGTGCAGTTTGCCTTTTTTCAAATATATGTGGAGGTCTAGCACGTCAGTGGCTACGCCCGATCAGTTCTAAGCAAAATGTATTGCCGTTGAAACATTTACAAAGTCTTTTGTGGGGAGGCGCACAGACTTGAATGGTGCATATTGCTACTGTCACCTACCCCCTCCCCACCATTATACAGCCAAGTTGACAGATGCCACTCACTGAAGCAGCCCTACAAACCATAACCGGATGATATCCCTCAGCACTTCCACTGGCACACCCTCTGCCCTGGCGGTTCGCACTTACACCTAATGTGGCGCCAGGCCGTGTAGCACTCAATAATCTTAGCACTTCATCTGTGGCTCACTCATGAGCTCGGACTCCCCAGTACATTTTCCTCCGACTGCTCTTAAATATTGTGTTTATATTCGCTTGTTCCCTCGAGTTTGCCATGTGGGCACTTGGAAACAGTATTTTACTTGCTCTATAAGCGCCTAACAAGCAAACAACAAATAAATAAATAAATATCACTGAAACAATGAACCTGCAGGCGATGGGACAACTAAATGAGTTGCAATCATGAAGGGGCGAGTGACGTCGTAGCTTAACACACACAAACATGCTCGCACGTAGATGTGTTAGACACAAAGTACACATGCATCCCTGTCCGAAGCTATACAGACACTAGGTCAAACTGCTCTTAGACATGAAGAACACACTTACAATCACTAAGGTAGAGTTCACATACACTCTATCTCTCTTATGCTGCAATAACAATCGCACAAGAATACATATAACTGCTTGCTTGTTGCAGAACTCAAGTAAACTGAGTGACCATGTAAACCAAAATGGAAGACGCAGCCATGTTAGATGAATGGGAGCCATTGAGAGGCCTTGACACTGTAGGGAGAAAGATTTAGTTTTGCCTAGCCAGCAAAAAGAGCCAAGACCAGACAGCTCACCAGTTGCCAGGATCATCATGGGAAGGCAGGTTTGAGCCAGCATTGGAAAAATACAGACAATAAGCAAACCCCAGGCGAGAGACATAACTCTATCTGAATGAACAAAGAACCAAATGTTGCAGAAATGTCAGGTTCTCATCAGCTTACACCTGACACAGAGGAAAAAACAGCCCGAACAAGGCCAAGGGAGGTAATAACATCCACAGTAAAATCAGCTAAAATCCTCACCTGAGCAGGATAATCCGAAATCTGGTCCCTACACACGTGACTTGCAGTGGCAGAGAATGCCTATTCAGAGACTTTCATTCCCATCCATTTCATTAGCAAAAAAGATACAATACAGTTTGAGGTTGAAAGCTAGAATGTCCTTGCTTGTGGCCAGGGTAGTCAGAGAGTGGTAACCATATTGGATCAGGCGGTACCCTGAGGCTCTTCACACCACCCCCCTATTGTGTTCATGTGCTGGTAACCTTCCAAGGGACCAAGGCTGAAAAAGCCCCCACTGGCCAATCCCTACACACCTGTAACGCTCGCTCACACTTTGTTGTAGCAGCCACTCACAACACACTAGCATGACATCACTTCACTTGCATCATTTTGTAGGTGGTCCCAGGCGGAGCTCCCTGATATGGCTGGACCAATTAGATCATCCATCCTATATAGAATACATATCACCCAATCCCATATCATCTGAAGTTTTAGAAATGTATCTCTTATTTGTGACATTACAGTCCCTTAAAACCCGTTGACAAGCCTGTAACCTGTCGAGAGCATTGGAAATCCTGAGATGTCCAGCACTATCTCTGTTTTCTGAGATCTCATTAATAAATCAGTGGTTTTGTCACAATTCTAGACTTCAGACCCAGCAAACCAGAAGGTGAAGTGACAGATTGTGGGAGTGACAGTGTCCGTGGGCTTTGGCGGAGTATAAGTATGAGTCCAGCAATATGACAAATACAGGTGGGAGGGAACTGTGTGTGGGAGAAGAGTTATGACTTGTCTGTCATTTTATATTATTTATGAGAGTATACTTGTTTCCCAGCGTTAGCTGAAGTTATGGATGAAGTAAGAATACCTGTTTCCAGGCATTAGATTAGGTTACAGAAGGTGGTACCTTGTTGAATATTATGGAAAAAAATAAAAAAAAATAAAAAAATAAAGCTGCAATGGTTTTCATATGCTACAGTGTGGAAGAAGGGCCTTGCCCCAGAGAGGGCACTTTAAGAGATCAATCCACTGTGAGTAAAAGCTGGATGACGGCCATGGTGGTATTTGTGTTGGGGTATTTTTGAGTTTTGTGGTGGTTTAAGAGTGCACTCATATGTTTTGCATGCATAGTAGTTGATGATGTCAGGAGGAGGTTGTGAATAGGACATAGTGCATTGGCTGGAGGTTGTCAGCCTGCTGTGGCGGCACTGAGTTGTTGGTGAAGAAAAGGGGGAAAAAGGCTTTGTTTTGTAGCAATGTAAGGCGATGATTGGAGAGTGGAGGGCCAGCTAGCTCAAGAGGTTGAGGTTTAGAAAATGAAAAGATTGAAGTACCATTGGGTTGGGCTCGGGGAGCACTTGGAGGTTTGGATTGGCCTTTAAGGGCGGAGGTTAGAGTGATAGCTTGTATTATTGTGGTGTTAGGGGTTCACCCAGATATGCAGAGTGTGTCAATAGGTATGCAGAGAGCGTATGATGTGGTTGTGTAGTTTGGTTAGATTATGGAGTTTGTATACCAGTGGGGAGGTGTATTGTTTAATGTTATGCATGGCTAATGTGTGTTCTGTCGGTGCTTCAGCTTTATATCAGTGTTTTTTCTCTCATTATTTGTGCCTAAGCGCAAAATGTTTGGCTGCCAGAGAGAACCCTTCCCCGTGTGGGAGAAGCACAGCTTTTTTAAATGGCCGGCAGGAAGTATCATTTCTGGAGAAAGCTGTTCCAGTTTACAGAAAGCCAGAGGGGGTGGGTGGGGAGACGGTGGATCAGGCAGGCAGCCCGGTATGCAACTGTGCGTGGAGCTTTGTTTCTCAAGATGTGTCTTGGAGTAACTTAAGATAAAATTAAGTAGCAAGGGACGAGGTTTTGATCATTTTGGTGGATAATTGAAGTATGATATATGGGGCCAACCCCCTGACATGCCACTTTTGGAGTAGCAAATATTTTGGAGAAGCAACACACACAGGCATTTGTATATAGGAAGAGAAGCATTTTCTCCTCGTGA
Organism: Ambystoma mexicanum; assembly: GCF_040938575.1. NCBI lineage: Eukaryota > Metazoa > Chordata > Amphibia > Caudata > Ambystomatidae > Ambystoma > Ambystoma mexicanum. The sequence goes on along the minus strand of NC_090928.1, from coordinate 626,132,458 downwards.
ATATCGATTTTGATCACATAGCAATGATAGTAATGCAAGCATACATGCATTAGGGAAGGCGCATGGTATTAAAAAGCGCTGTACCGCCCCTTGCATCTGGTCTGACCACCACATAATCACCTTCAGTATTGAAGCAGCTTCGCCACTCACACCTCCGGTCACCCCAGCCACCGTCACTAGAAATAAAAATAACATCACCACGGAAAAACTACTCCCCCTCACCCTTCCCTCCCTTAATAATGCTCCTGACACTTGTTCAGACCCTACCATCCTAGCCGACATGTACAACCAGTCAGTGCGTGCAGCCATCAACTCTATTGCCCCGCTCAAATTGAGGAGACCCAAACAACGCGCTCACCTCAATTTGTGGATCACTCGCCAACTCAGAGTGTTATGCAAAGAGAAACGTACTGCAGAGTCACGTTGGAAAAGTCACCATTCTGACGCCCATAAGGACGGTCTTCTGCTGGCCACCCTTAACTATAAAGAAGCTTTACTCCAGGCAAAAAAAGATTCCTACAACAACCGCATTGTGTCAGCCCAGTCTAACACCAAGGAACCTTTCAATATTCTTAAGGAACTTGAGACACCTGCAGCCCCCCATGACTCGTGGACCAAAGATAGCACTTGGTGCACGAATATTCAGTCAGCACTCCTGGGTAAAATTGCCACCCTCCAATCTAAAATCAGAGACAAACAAAAATCCATACAGTAGTCTGACCAACCATTGACCACACCCACATTTAATACGTACCAAGCCAATTCCTCTCATAAACCTTTCTCTTTCTCCCCGCTCACCTCCCTTGAAGTAGAAGGAATCATAAACAACTTAAAACCGTCCAATTGTCAAGGTGACCCTTGCCCGGCGCCTATTATCAAGGAAGCATCTCACAACCTAGCCCATTTCATCACAGCATTTATAAATGCTTCCTTCAAGATGGGTATAGTCCCGGATAACCTAAAGGATGCATGGGTAATCCCACTCCTCAAAAAACCCTCCCTTCACCCTAACATCCCAACTAACTTCAGACCAATCACTACAGTCCCGTTCCTGCTCAAGATCCTGGACCGTGCAGCTTACCTGCAGATTCAGGACTACCTTGAATCAAACAATCTTCTGGGGCTAAGACAATCAGGATTCCGTCCTAAACACGGCACTGAATCAGCCTTGATTGACCTGAAAACTCAGATGGAGACATTAAAGGACAATGGGAAGTTAGCTCTACTCCTTCTCCTCGACCTCTCCGCAGCTTTCGATTTGGTCAACCACCAAATACTCTGCCAACACCTTAAATCTGCTGCCCACTTTTCCGACTCTGCCAATGCCTGGATCCATTCATTCCTGAGCAACAGATCCATGATGGTCTTCTCACCTACGGCATCGGCTGACCTCTCCCCCATTCACTGTGGCGTTCCTCAAGGCTCGTGTGTATCCCCTACGTTGTACAACGTATTCACTAAGCCCCTCTTCGACGTGCTTGATTATCTGGGTGTCTCCTACACCAACTACGCGGACGACACCCAGATACTCATTCCTATCACGGGAGATTACACAGCCGACACTAAAGCACTGAACGATGTCTACCTGGTCATTCAGGCCTAGATGGCCTGAATGACCTCACAAACTTTGCCTCAACGACAATAAGACCAAGCTCTTACTACTAGGGCCAAACCATCGGCTTAACAAATTAGATCAAACCTACAAGTCCTTCACCATCGACGGCAACAATATCAAGGTCTCCAAAGACACTAAGACTCTAGGCGTCTATCCCGCAGCCACGCTCTCCTTGAACAGACAAACAAATATAGTAAGGTCGGCATCAGCCTACACCTGTAAACTTATCACCACTTGTAGACCCTTCCTAAACTCTACCAACTGCATCACCCTCGCCAGAACACTCGTTATGGCCAAAATGGACTATTGTAGTGCTCTCTACCTAGGGACCAGCCAGTCCAACCTCAATAAATTGCAAACTGTACAAAATAATGCATTAAGGGCAGCTTTAAACATCCCGAGACGCTCCCATATCACCACCTTCAGATCTGACTTACGCTGGCTCCCGGTAAAACAGAGAATTGCCCTGAAAATGCTAGCCTTGACCCACAAATGCCTGAACAACAATGCCCCACCCTACCTCTCCGCGCGCCTTACACTCCACACATCCTCTCGACCCATTAGATCAGCCCAAACTCACAGCCTCAGCCTGCCTAGATTCAAACTCCAAAAAGCGGGCGGTGTGAGCTTCCCTGTCCTAGCCTCCAAACTTTGGAACACCTTGCCTACTCCTATCAGAACTGAACCGTTGTTCCAATCCTTCAAGAACAACGCCAAAACCTGGCTGTTCTCTCATGATTTATGAGGCCCTCACTCAGTCCAGTATCCATGTGTATTAAAGGCCATGTATATACACCTCTCATTGTACTTGTATTATAATCTGCTAATGGTATTCTTTCTGTATATTGCTGTATATTGTAAATTCACTGTGTATTCACTGTTTATTGCAACCTGTTCTCAAGAGTATGCGCCCGGTTGCCCCTAGGCCTGGTTTTTTGCGCTTTATAAATAAACTAAACTTCAAACTTCAAACGTCAATGTTGGAATGCAATGTTAAGGAGATCGATTTTGTTTAGGGCTTGGAATCCTCAGTATTAACTTCCATGTGAATGTAAGATGGCAAATTTGGAAAGGTGGTTTGGGGAAGAAAGAAAAATATAAATTCAGTGGCACAGAGAAGGGGAACAGGGGCCTTGGAAAAGTGGTATTTTTGGACCTTTGACAAGATAGGGAATGGCTGGCGTAAAGTGTACCATTCCTATAAGATGTGATACTTTGGAGCAGAAGAGAAGAGGGCTATGAAGTAGGTTAATTAAAGAGGATGAATCCAATCTCAGTGGTGTGATCTGAGATGCATCAAGTGAGCATGCATGAAAAATAGATTGGGAAAGCATGAGATTTGGACTAGAATATGTAGGAATGAGTAAGGCTAGAGATGATATATATGTGTGCATGTATATGACCAGTGCAGATTGTTGAATAAGACAGATTGTAAGGATTTGCAATTCTTATCTGTATCAGGCTGAAGAAAATATTGTATCTGGTGAGCAAAGTGATTTTGGATTGGCATTGCCAGTGGAGAGAGTATTAGAATGGGTGTGATGACATGTTTTGAAAAATGTATTATTAATGTAGGGCTTTAAGTGGGCTGGGACCCAGCCGCACCAGTATCTTAATACTGCCCAAGAGCCAGAACTCGTTGAACTTACTATCCTTATTAACGTTTTTCCAAAATATATGAATAATAATGTTGTTTTTGACAATGGAGGTCACTTTTGGGGCTGGTTGGATTTACAACATCAGTAAAAGTAATTTGAGATTGTGTGGTTTCTAATTAATGAAGCGCAATGAAAAGAATGTGTATTATTTGATTTTGTCATGCTGTGTATTACGGTGGTGCCATTACAGCATCCTTAATTGGCATGTGAGAATAATGGATTTGTGTTTAAGATTGTATGGGGTACAAACCCCTTCTCGTTTGGTGATTGGTTCACATTTAGATATGTTTATGTGGGTTAAAATGACATGTACACATTTATGACATTGTTAATGTATGTCTCCAACCTTGGGTTAATCCCCTTTCATTGCACAAACACACACACAAATTAGATTGGCCACATCAGACAACTCATTCAATCGCACAAGTTACTTCTTGGTCTTTAAAGCCCATAAGAGGTTCAATGTTGGAAATTTGGGACTGTGCCAGACACTTTTCAAACCTTCCTCTCAAGCATGCATTAAGACATATTAGACCCCCACCACCAATTTCCTTTACCTCATTTCACCATTACGAGTACCTTCATCAGCAATGAGTGGCCCACTTTTAAGGGCACACTACAGCGTGCATAGGGCAATCACGCAGACAGGGAGAGAGAGGCACTTTGATTAATGAAGAGAAACCACTTTTGGAGCTCAGGTGTATTGCGGGACGATTAATCAGAAAGGGGAGATGCCTTGCCCAACACACACACACCACACACACAGGCACACACACAGGCACAGTAATGACTTCAAGTGTCCCTGGATGGGCCAACACCTACAGGCATAATTATGAGAATTGAGACGCCCCAGATATAGATGCACATCATTTGGTGCAAAAAATCACCACAGGAAAGGAGAGGAGCATGTAGGAGGAGGAGAGAGAGAGCGTGTAAGATTAGGACACATTTCCCGAGCATGTAAGAGCAGGGGAGGGATATAACAAAATTAGCAGGATCCCAGAGGGGGGAATGGCACACCCTTCGCAATACAGTGCATAACCACCTGAATATTATGCTGCAATAGTTAGTGACGACAGAGTGATTTCACACTGGGATAATAATGAGGGAATGAAGTGGGGAATGGAGACAGCTCTCAATGAGGGGCAAGATGACTAATTTGATGGATGGAGGAGTGTTTATTCCAAATGAATGGGGTTCGCAAATATAAGTTTCATGTACCAACTAAAAAGTGAAAATAGCGACAGGGAAGATTGGGCACCAGTACTAAGCACATTGTGAGATAGTAGCACACACAATGGTCTCACATTGAAGGGAGCAAGGGCAGTTAGGAACAGTATGAAATGGAATACCAATATGGAACAACTGGGAAATAAGGGGAGGAGAGTAAATGGAGGTAAAGTTGGTGCTTTAGAGAGATAGGGCATACTGCACAAAATATGTGGAAACAGAGGGGTATCTCATTGGGGGCTTGTCAGTTTTATTTGGCCACAAGAGGGGGGACAACACCCACGGTACATAAAGACCTCCTCCCACAATATCAGACAATATTCTTGTAACATAAGCTTAATAACAGATTGAGTGGCAGAAAAAAAGATGTTTTATAAGGGCCAGGAATGAAGGGCTGTAAGGAGAAGCACAATGTGCAGAATAGGAACCCATCTGCCAGCCAAGGAAGCAACGTACATGAGTAACACAATATTTTATATATGATTAACGGACACATGGTGTGTCAAACAGTCAAGGGATGTCATTCTTTCATATGGCCTCAATGGTGTAGCATATTAGTGTAACTGGAAGGAGCAACACATGAGGAGGTAAGCACTTGTGGATGTGAAGGGAAGGTGAAAGGTAGGTACTGGGGGAAGCGAAAGAAGTGTGGAAGGTCGTCCATTGGTCTCCATGGAAAGAGAAGGAGGTTCGGCTGAGTAACAGGTAGAAAGGGAGAGAGGAGTAGAGTGGTTTTGAATTATTAGCATCTCCTGTGTAGTGCAACAGGTACAGGTAAAGTATGGTACTTAGAAGGTGGCCATCCAAGACAACAAAGGAATCCACTCTATCAGATGCAGGAAATGTAAATGTATTGACATGTTATGCAATGTTTTTGCTATATTTGATAAAATGTGTGTTGTATGAGAAGAAAGTATAATGTTAGTGTTATTGGAGAAGGGACAGAAATGTATATGTTAGAGATGATAGGAAAACTTGAATACAGATATGTCACCCCTGCATGCACACGTGGATCACATGTGCTTGTTTCAGCGTCAGGGGAAGGTGTGTCAGTGTAGGGAAAGGTTAGGAAGGTAACACAAATTTGCAGTTATGTTTTGCCAGGACAACACAGCAGGAAACAGTAACAGTCGCGACCCAACATAACATAAAGAAGGTGGACATGAGGCAAACATCACGACCAAGACAGCTCACGCAGGCCCACCAACACAACAGAAGGGAGAAAGGAAAAATTCTTCATTGTTGGAAAGACCAGGGAAGGATTTTTGGACTTCACATTAAAGCCAACACCCCCAACGCTTTGGTCTGAGAGCGTAGAGATTACCAGCCCGTCACATTAAGGAATCACTCAGTGGCAGGGGCAACGCCCCATGGCAGAAGGGGAAAAGAGAGCTCATTAAAAGGGGAGTAACATTCTACTCTCTACTTTATCATGACTTTGTGTCCCTATTTGGTCGCTACAGGACATAATTTCAGCTCATGAACATACATGGAAGAAGGAGCAGAAGTGGCAAGGACAGGGAGTGTGTTTTGTTATTGTTGTTTCTGTTTTGTTCTTTTTTTCTCTTTCATGTGGTTAAAGGAAAGTGGGACAGCAATCCGCCAGTGGAATTAAGGGTGAAATAAAACAATGATATTGAAGGTAGAGGCGGGTTGGATAGTGAGCATGTGTAATATGAATTAGATTGTAGGAGTAGGTGAATTAAAGGAAGGAGTATTAGTAGCAAGCATTAAGGAAGTAGTAGAGAGTTATAATAAAATTGATATACAGTTTGAGAAACTCACTCAATTTCCTTTGTATTTCAGGCACCAGGGCACTTGTAAACAAACACAAGAGGGAGGAATGCACATCGAATGACCCGGCACCTGATCCCACAGGCAGGGACAGAAGGCCCTATCGTCAAGAGGGCCTGTGGGACTCGGCCTAACTCCAGATATCACAGAGCTGGGGAACGAGAAAAAGCCCCCTGATTGTGTACTCTCCCATCCCTTGTGTCCCCCATGGTGACATTGTCCCCTTGACTGACTATCCTACTACCCAGCATCCAGCTCTCTGAAGTAGGGCTCTCGTACAAATAAAGAGGTGTCTGTACTTATTGAATGAGCATTGGACTGATGAACGGTTCCTGGACTTGAACTGCCTAAAGGTGTTGAGACAGAAGTCTTCGCAAACCTACATTAGGAGTGTCTTCCAAAAATATACATGGTATCCAGGTAGATGGCAAAGGGGACAGGGACAGGAGAAGGGCTTTTGGGGTTGAGGAGAAGATGTCTTTGGGGGTAGCAACATTTCCAAAAGAAAAAGAGAAAGATAGCGACATTAGAAAAGAGTTACCAATGGGCTTTTGTGTCCCCACAAAAGGTATTTGAGCGTCACTTAAGTGACAACCCCAATGCTCGCGGTGGCAGGGGTGACCGTTGTGCATTAAAGAAAAAAAAAGAAAAATAAATAGGACATGATGTTGATGGTACACAGTGGTGTAGGTTTTGCAAGTTATCAAGGTATAACTTACAGACAACGTAATGAGCATGCATGCTTGCGACACATGGATTACACTGCTGAAACAATTGTAGATATGTTTGTTCTTGAATTCTGCTGTCTCTATTTCTTTATACGCCCAGTATTATGAAATGCAACAATGTATTATGTATGTGTAGAGAAGGAGCCAAGTGCCCCCACCTCAGGCACCGCTCCCATGTTGCCTATATGTTGGGAACCAGAGAAATACATGCAGTGCCATTGAAGATACCAATACCAAGGAGAATCCTGGAAGCAAGGTTCCCATTGAGAAAACCATACCTGCATACACGACAATATGATGGCCATTTGGATGAAATCTCAGAAGAAAAGTGAGCAAAAGGGAAGATTTGTGACGTCACACGAAGTAGGGCTGATGCACCCAGAAGAGATGAAGAGAGAAGAGATGATAAACATTGTATAGGTGTTAAGAAAGTGTCAAAGATAAGCAACATTTCGAGATTGAGATGAAGATGTTTATGCTACAGAAACGATGAAGATATCAAGTCCTTTTACAAGTGAACAGATGCAATAAATGCAAGCAAAGTATTCTTAAGGCTAGCTATGTAATAATGTGGCATGCACCAAATATATATATCTATAGGAGTGAAGGAACTATGGACGATTCCACTACGCATTTTAGCAGAGCTGGCCCCAGAGAAGGAAAGGCTTTTTCCAGTGTGTCGCAGTTGAAAAGCAATTGAATTACAGAGGTGAATCAAAGAAAGGCGAGTTTGGACCAGCACCAAGAAGCCGCTCTGGGTCTGAAGGATCAGACAGTGGTTACAAGTGTGTGAAAAGAACAAACTCCTGTTCAGAAGATGGGCACGAAAACACTGAAGACGACAGAGGTTCATTAAATAAGAGTATTTTAAATGCAGCAGAACTCTAAAACATGGTCTTCAGTCACGTGGATTAGTGAAAATAGATAATCATGATGTGCTACGCCAACTCCAGGGGACAGAGTATGATATGCTCCCTAATATTCACAGACAGGAAGAACAAACTCAAGGCCAATCTTCAAAGGGCTAATTGACTAGCAGACAGAAGAGTGATGATGGATAGTAGGCTAATTAGTGGGAAGCTATGGTCAAGACCAACCCACCAGCACCTGGATTCCAGCCTGTGTGCTGCTGGCGTATGTGGAAAAGTTCTCACGGATACAAGGGTGCCAACCAATTATAGAGGACCACGTAGTAAAGAGCCCTATAGTTTATGTAACCAATGGGACGTCTTGTATTTGATGACGTTCGTAGTGAGCTGCACTAGAGGAGGGCTTAGTTGTCCCACCTGATGTTAGAGACCCAATTACTTTCCCAACAAGAATGGAACATATACCTAGATGTTACCTCTAATCCTATCACTTTCTCAAATAGGTTTTTGAAGTTTACTACGTAGGATGACGTTAGTAATGATGAGTTTTTACTATATAACCTGCTTTTTTATGAAACTTGCTGAGCGGGAAGATTGAGAGACTTGGCGATGTTCGTTGTAACTCCCTGTTTTAGACAATTGCAAATGAAACAGATGTGATTTGCCAACTTCCTGTGAGTTAGTTTGATTATTGATGTTTCAGTATCTTCTGCATCCCCATCCATCTCAAAGTATTGCTACCTCATCTTAAAGACCTGAGTCGATAACCCCAGTTCACATGTATTATGCACCTGAAAAAGTATATGTTATATGATATATGTTCCCATAGTTACTGAAGTAATGACCCGACCGCTTGCTAGTACCACGAAAGAGATGAAGCAGCTCCATTGGAGTTTCATTACCAATTTTAAAATAAAGTGCTTATATAACCAATTTGGCCCACACCACTAACAATATATAGCACCAGCACCTGACCCGTGTTGGGTAGGAGGCTTCAGGGGAGGGCTGCCACGTCTGCTCTTTCACTTCCAAGGCCATTAGTGCCTACAGGACTTTCGTGGCTGGCAAAATACCGGAAACTAAGGAACAGTGCCTGATGCATTTGGCACTTTTCACAACTAGGGGCCTGTTCCAGGCAAAGTGGGCTACACTAAGATCAATGCCACAGAAGATATTCCCACATGAGGACAGCTATATGAAAACACGGACAATGACAGAGGATTGCTGAAGTGCAGATAACGTGATACAATATACACAGCAAGGCCCAAACAAAGGAGAAGCAAGAATAGTAACACAAAGGAAATTGCAATGCCCCAAGACAGGAAGAAGAGAGGTAGGGGGAATGCTGCAAGAGACCCTAACTACTATTATATGGACAGTTGTTTACATGAGAAAAATGGGTCGAAGGACTGCATGGATGCAAAGCACAAGAGATCTTGACAGTTCCAGTGGAGGTGGTGCAGTGAGAAAATGATGATTACCTCAAGGAGTGGGCAAGGTGTTCCAAGTTGCTCACATGGGTAGGAAACAAAGGAGGCTCTCTGCCCATAATGGCACTCAAGAATAACACCACTATGTTACCAGGAGTATGGTCCAGTAAATGTTGAAGAGAACAGAGGATGCAGGCACATTTCGAAAGTACATGGCATGAGAGGAGGTAAAGCAGTACTCATGGATCACCATTGGGCCTAAAGCTTACATGCAGTTGCCCCCCAAATAGAGGAGGGGTATGTACCCTGGTGCCATTGAACACACCAGCCTTGGTGGTGCCCCAGAAGGACATAAAGATAGATGGGTTCCTTAAACTGGATGCACACCGGAGGAAGAAAATGTCACTGAAGCTGAGTGGAGTGAAGATAGATAGATGGTTCCTTAAACTGGATGCACACCGGAGGAAGAAAATGTCACTGAAGCTGAGTGGAGTGAAGAGGAGAAAGTATATCTCCAGCAAGACGGAAGAGGCACTTGACGCAAATCAAGACGAGCATAGGCTGTTCAGCAGAAACAACGTTCTTGTTGTTCCTGGAGTACAGGCGGATGGTGCAGACCAGACAGGGAGTGCTGCTACATGACCTGAAACTCAAGCGACCTGAGGGGGGTGGCAAAGGTGTGGAACCACGAGACACGCATCAGTGGGGGGGGGCTTCAAGTAGGTGTGACACATGGCTGGACCAAGGGGGGAATTGTAGAGAGGTGGAGTGTATGAGCACCCCCCATTCCGGCATGACAGACATGAACAGTGCATATCGCTTCTGGAGACTCCCCACCATTACACCCGCAAGGTGACAGGCGCCACTCACTGAAGCAGCCCTACAGACCATAGCTGAATAATATGACTGAAGCAATGAACCTGCAGGTGATGGGGCAACTAAATGAGTTGTAATCATGAAGAGGTGAGTGACATCATGGCTGAACACACACACACCCACACACACACCTGCAGATGCTTTAGACATGAAGTACACATGCATCCCTGCACAAAGCTACACAGGCACTAGGTCAAACTGCTCTTAGACACAAAGAACATGCTTACAGTCACTAAGATAGAGATCACATACACCATTTCTCTCATGCTGCAATTAAAATCGTACAAGAATACATATAACTGCTTGTTTGATGCATAACACAACTAAACTGAGTGACCATGTAAACCAAGGTGGAAGGTGCAGCCATGTTAGATGAATGGGAGCCATCGAGAGGCCTCAACACTGCAGGGAGAAAGATTCAGTCTTGCTGAACCAGCGAAAAGAGCCAAGCCCGAGCAGCTCACCAGTTGCCAAGGTCATCATGAGAAGGCTGGAGCCAGCATTGGAAAAATGCAGACAAAAAGCAAACCCCAGGCGAGAGACATAACTCTATTTGAATAAATAAAGAAACAAATGTTGCAGACATCTCTGGTTCTCATCAGCTTACACCTGACACAGAGGAGAAAACAGCCTGACAAGTCTCCAGAGGCCAAGGGAGGTAATAACATCCACAGTAGAACAAGCTAAAATCCTCACCAATTACTGAGCAGCATAATCCGAAATGCGGTCCCTACACACGTGACTTACAGTGGCAGAGAATGCCTCTTCAGAAACCTTCGTTCCCATCCATTTCATTGGGACAAAAGATACAATACAGTATGAAGTTGAAAGCTAGAATGTGCTTGCTTGCGGCCAGGGGGGTCAGAGAATGGTAACCTTATTGGAACAGGCTGTACCCTGAGGCCCTTCTCACCACCCCCTATTGTGCTCATGTGCTGGTAACCTTCCAAGGCACCAAGGCTGAGAAAGCCCCAACTGTCCAATCCCTACCCACCTTTAACGCTCGCTCACCCTTTGTTGCAGCAGCCACTCACAACACACTAGTATCACATAATTTCACTTGCACCCTTTTGTAGGTGGTCCCAGGCAGAGCTACCCGATATGGCCGGAACAATTAGCTCATCCATCCCACATAAAATACATATCTAGCCATACTATTCACCCAATCCCATCTCATCTGAGATTTTAGAAATGTATCTCTTATTTGTGACATCACAGTCACTTAAAACCTCTTGACAACCCTATAACCAGTTGAGAGCATTGGAAATCCTGAGATGTCCAGTACTATCCTTGTTTTCTGAGATCTTGTTAATAAAGCAGTGGTTTTGTTGCATTTCTGGACTTCTCTGTTACTTGGGTGTGGGGATTTCCCCTGGACCAGACTTCTTGCTTTTATGATGGGGGCTTTCCCACCCCTCCACTTCACTGTGTATCACTCCTCACTGCCTTGCCAAATTGTCTGGGGTTGCTCTTGGTACTCTTGTGCAGAGGAGAATTTCCTAGCATTTCAGTGCTGGACGGCCCTAGGGCAGGACAAAGACTGATATGTTTTGGATATTTCTCCTGAGTGAAAGATAGTGAGCTAAATTAACTCTTTCGTAACCAGGGCTAATGTCCAGCAGAGGGATTCCCATGCACCCCCTGTTTTTTTGCCAAATGAGTATGACATCATTGATAAATCTGCACCAGGTGATGACATTGGAGGTGAATTTGTTGTTTGTTAGGGTAAAAGATACTTCAAATTGCCCCTTGAAAATGTTGGCAAGAGAGGGTGCACATTTGGCGATCATGGCAACACCCTTGGTTTGTTAATAGTATTTTAAGCTATTTTGTGTAAGTGTGAAATTCAAGAAATCCTTAATCATTTCCATATGTTCCAAATACGAGGCCAACCTATGTTTGTAGGTCTAGTAGATAGTCTTGATTGCTAGCCTATGTTCAATCGAAATGTAAAGAGCCTTAAAATCTAGTGTTGCTAGTCAATCGTCCAGCTGCCATATAATCTCTTTGAGACCTTGTAATACATGGTTCGTGCCCCTGATGTATGAGTCTAATGTGATGACTTGTTCCTTAATGGTAGTGTCAATGTACTCTGGTAATCTTTCAACCAATGCAGATAACGATTGGTCTAACATCTGGCAGGGTATCATACTGTTTATTGACTTTTTGAAGAAAGTACATGGTGGGCATGGTTGGATCTGTTACAATCAAAAATAGTTTCTCGTTATTTCTCTGCAAGAAAATCCCTTGCATAACAAGAACGCATTGTTGAACGATGCAGGTGGACAGGAGATGCTGCCTGATGACACATAGCACGCAATGCTACATCCATGTCTCCAAGCCTTGAAGAACTGAGGTTCGGACCTTATGCGGCAAAGCCATCGCAGGACAAGGCCATGGTGTTGAGCGATGCAGGTGTGCAGGGGACGGTGCCCAACGACATGTAGCATGAAACGCTACGTCCATGCTTCCGGGCCTTGAAGAATCGAGGTTCGGACCCTTTGTGGCAAAGCACTCGCTGGACATGGCCGCAGTGTTGAGTGATGCAAGTGTGCAGGAGACGCTGCCCGACGACACATAGCACACACCACTGCGTCCGCACTTCTGAGCCTTTAAGAACTGAGGGTCGGACCTTCTATGGCAAAGCCCTTGCAGGACAAGGCTGCAGTGTTGAGTGACGCAGGGACACAGGAGACAATACCCGATGACAGGTAGCATACAATGCTACATCCACGCTTCTGAACCTTTAAGATCTGAGGGTCGGGCCCTCTGCACCAAAGCCCTTGCAGGTCAAGGCTGCAGTGTTTAGTGATGCAGGTGCGCAGGAGATGCTGCCTGATGATACGTTGTATGCAACGCTACGTCCACACTTCCGAGGTTTTAAGAACCGTGGGTTGGACTCTCTGTGGCAAAGCCCTCGAAGGACAAGGCAGCAGTGTTGAGGGACGCAGGTGCGCATGAGATGTTGCCCGATGACATGTAGCATGCAATGCTATGTCCATGCTTCCAAGCCTTTAAGAACCAAGGTCTGGACCCTCTGCAGCAAAGCCCTCACAGGACAAGGCCACGGTATTGAGCGACGCAGGTGTTTGGCGGCGATGGGGTATCATGGCAGATTGCGAGTGCGGATGACCTCACCCTCCTTTCTGTGACCGCAAGGTAAGAAGGTGTGGGGAGTGTTAGCACTGCTACACTCCACACACCCCACTGACCTTGTGCCCCTCTCCCTCTGCACATGTTTCCCCCTGTAACTGGTCCTGCAACCCCCAACCCCCAAATGTGTTTGCCTTCTCCTCCTGCCTATGTGCACTACCTCGCAATTTAGGCCTTTTGCGCTCCCCTGCAATTTGCACCACGTAGGCCCCCTCATCCTGTCCACGCTTCCCCTCCCTTGATTCCTTACCTTCGTCTCGCATCTTTAGCCCCTTCGCCCCCGACCCATTGTCTTGACACCCCCTTGCGCAGTGTTTCCCTGGCCATTCCATTGTTTTGTTTCTCTACTGAACCTTTGCATTGGATGCATTCCATTTCTCCTAGGTTCCTCGGTGGTGCATTTGCATTGCCTGCATTCCATTTCTTCTAGGTTCCTCAGTGGTGTTCTGTGTCTGTGTGGATTGGGTTTCTGTATTGTACTTTGACACTGATGCAGTTTCTTCTCTACTGTATTGACACTGTCTTGTTCTCTACGGTATTGGCATCACTTTGCATTGCCTGCATTCTTTACTTCTAGGTTTCCTTGTTGTGTGCTGTGCTTTGTTGATGGTTCTGTATTGAATCTGATTTTGTAGGTCTATTATTTCTTGTTCTGTGTTGTGCTCCCCTTCCTGTTGTGTCTCCCCTTGGCCTCCCTCTTGTCTGCTCCCCAGCGATATCTCCACTCGCCCTGCTTGTTCTCTGCCCCCACCCCCTTTCTGACCAGCATGAATGTCTACTTAAATGGCACCGTCTTGGTTGCGGGCCCTCAGGCCAATCTCTTCCTTTTCGATAGACTCTTCCCGTGCCTTATCAACTTCCTATCTTCTACTGCTATCCCTACTCACCCCTCTCTGGCTCCTCTGCCACCCCCTTCCTCCACCACCTCCATGGCACCCTTTGCTGCTTGTTTAACCACTCTGTGCCTCCTTCCTCTACCACCTCTCTTTTACCCTCTTCTTCCTCTCTGACTACCCTGCCATCTCTTCATTCCTCGTCTGCCCATGGACAGGCACCTCCAATACTTCTGCAGGGTGCACCTCTGGCGTGTACCCCTCCACGGAAGTCCTGTGACAACCTGTGACAACCTGTTCCACATCGCTACTTTCAACTCTCGCTCCGCTGTCAAACATTCCCTTGACATCTGCCGTCTCATGGAAGAGCTTGATTTGGATGTACTCAGTGTCACCGAGACTTGGTTCACGGCCAGCTCTGTCACGAGTTTCAACACTCTCCTTCCCAATGGCTACAAGATCCTCTCCGAACCCAGAACCAACCGTCCTGCAGGGGGTGTAGCCTTCATTTTCCCAGAGTGGATCCCTGCTTCTGTCATTCCAATGCAGGACTACTCCTCCTTTGAATGCCTGGTCTGCAGGCCCAAAATCTCTCATGGCCTCACTCTCACTGTGGCCACTATCTACAGGCTGCCTGGCCAGGTCGCCCTCTTCCCTCTCTGAGCGGGCTCCCCTTTCCTCTTCCCTCATTCCCTCTCTCTAACTCACAACTTCTCCTCCTCGAAGACCTCAACATCCACCTGAATGCTACTAGCCCCTCTTCAGGGCTCTTTCGCAACCTCTGTGACTCTCTCGCTCTCTCTCTCTCTCTCTCTCTCTCTCTCTGTTCTTCCTTGTGGCCCAACTCAATCTGCAGAGCACACCCTGGATGTTCTGATCTCCTAAAACCTCCCCCTCTCTAACCCTCTCACCACTCCTCTCTCTTGGAGCAACCACTTTCTCCTTTCCTCCCACCGCTCTCTCTCAACCCCTCAGGTCAAGCCGACCCCAGCATTGCCACCTACCTTCTCGGTCATCAGGCCCTTGAAGTGTGTGTCAGTTGAGGCTTTTGCTGCTACTTTCTATCCTCATCCTACATCTTTGGCTGACTCACACTCTGACACAGCCCTTATATCTCTAACACTCTCGATATCCTTGACCCTGTCATGAGGATCCCTTTGAAGCCCACATCCAAGTGCAACTCTTGGTCCGATTCCGACCTCGCCACCCTTAAACGCAAGTGAAGGGCGGGTGAGAGGAAGTGGAGGGCATCCGGTTTACACCCTGACAAACTGGCCTGTCGCCTGCTCCAAAGGCACTATGATTATGATTGGTTCTTTATTACGTGCTTAATACCCAAAGGTCTCTACGTGCGGATCCGGGGATCAAACCTGTGTTGCTCCAGTATAGACTCTCTGTCCACTCTAAGTAGAGAGCCTACATCCAAGCATGCGTCTCTGCGGCATCTAACAACTCAGCCGAATGTTTCAAAATCTGCAAGGAGCTGGCCAATCCTGTTGCAGTCTCTACCTCTGTTGTTCCCTCCCAGGCCCTCTGCACGGTCCTGGCTTCTCATTTCATCACTAAACCTCAGGACATCCTGTCCACTCTCTCTTCCTCTACCTCCTCTTCCTCCTCCTCATCTACCACCCCTAGCCCCTCTTTGGCCGTTTCTCCTCCTCCTTTCAGCTCCTTTCCGCTTTTCACCGCTGACAATGTTTCTAGACAAGTCCGATCTATGACAGTATTATCAAAGCAGGTTCTCCCCTGCTCATCCAGAACCATCAAGGACTATATCGACACCCTTGCTCCAGCCTTGGCCGATTTCATCAATCACTCCTTTGCCACTGGAACCTTCCCATGCGCCCTTAAGCACTCCCTTGTGCACCCCCTTCTAAAGAAGCTCTCTGCTGATCCTTCCTCTCCGGATAACTATTGACTGATCTCCATCACTCCTTTCCTGGGCAAACTGCTGGAAAAGCTGGCCCTCTCCCAGCTTAATCTGCACACTGAATCTGCTGGTTGTCGCCATGATCACCATTCTGGCTTCAGAACTGACAGAATCACAGAAACTGCTCTCCCGAACACCTGTGAAGACTTGCTCTCTAACCTTGACTCTAACCTTCCTTCTGTCCTCATTCTGCTCGATCTATCCCCTGGTCTGACACTGCCAACCATCCTGCTCAATCGCCTCCATGACATCCTTTGTATCACTGGTCAGGCCCTTGCCTGGTTGACCTCCTTTCTCACTGACCGACCCTCCCAGGTCCAAGTGGGGGCTTTCCTCTCTTCTATCTCTCTCTCTCTCTACTTGTGGTGTTCACAGGCGTCTAACCTTTCTTCTTTCTGGCTTTTCAACCACTACCTGTAACCTTTTGCCCATCGCATCGCTACATTCTACTCTAACTTTCAGTGTTATGCAGATGACACCCAGCTCTCCTTCAGGCTCCCTTCAGTCACCTCTGCTCCTTCTCTCATACCAGACTGTCTGGCTGCAATTTAGGAAGGGTGTGCCACCCATGATCTCTGCCTTAATGCCAGTAAGACTGAGAACATCCAAATCGGGACACCTGCTCCTTCCTTTCCTCTCTCCCTCTGGCCACCCTCCCTGGGCCCTCTTCCTGCTCCTTCCTGTGAGGCTAAGAACCTTGGTGTCATCTTCGACTCCACCCTCTCCTTCTCTCCTTTCATCTCTGACGTCTCTCAGAAGTCACACTATCAGCTGCACCTCCTCAGCAGTATTCTGCCTTTTCTCCCTTTCCCCCAAACTCTCACTTTCTCCAGAGCCCTGGTCCTCTCTAGGCTGGACAACAGCCTCTTTCAAATTCTGCCTGTCGCTACTCTTCGACCTTTGCAACTTATCCAAAACAGGACTGTGAGACTTCTCCTTGGCCTCAATCCCAGGAATCGTATCTCTCCAGTTCTGAAATCTCTTCACTGGCTCCCTGTGGTTGCAAGGATGTAGTTCAAGACCCTTAGCATCGTCCACAAAGCTTTCTGGGGTATGGGACCACACTACCTCCAACTTTCTCTTCCTAAACATCTTCCTTCTCGAGCTCTCTGCTCCTTCACCTCCAACTCTCTGATGGTCAGACGCCTCTCCAAGCTGAGATTTGGGGGTAGATCTCTTCCTCGGCTGGGGCCTTCCTTTGGAACAGCCTCGCTGCCTCTCTCAAACTTGAGCAGAACCACCTCCGGTTCCGGAAGCAAATCAAGACCATCCTTTCCGCTTCCGCTTTCTCTCTTCCTCTCACCTGCTGATGTCCCTGACTGTTCTGCACACTGGTCACCTGACCACCCACTGAACTCGGGCCTGGGCTCCTGTATGTCCAGTCGCCCTTGCACTGCCTCTGGGCTCCCCCTGCACATAAGAGTCTGTATCTGGAACCCTACAGTACCCGGTCTCTCTGCACTTATGAGCCACCCTAGGGCAGCACTTATTGAGTACCTGGACTTCTCCCTTCCCTGTCGCCCCCTTGCACTTCTCTCCTCCCTCTTCCCCGCACTTGTGCTATCTGAAAGACACAAGGCCTAGTAAGATTGCTGGTTTTTCTCCCCCCCGCCCCCCCTGTCTTGCCATGCCTAGAAACACTTGTGTAGAGGCGCATTCTAAATGACTTATCATATCATACAATATCCTTTATTTTGAATTTATTTATTTATGTATTTATTTATTTATTTATTTATTTATTTATTTATTTATAACACGCCGACAGCCCGCAGGCATCTGGGTGCACACAAACACAAGGACATGAAGCATGGGACAACAAAAAGACCCTCAACAAAATCGATGTTAACCAAGCTTTACCAAGCAAGCTATCAAGAGGGGAACCCTAAAAGAAAAGAGCAAAGGGTCAGTTAGTCGAAGAGAAGTGTCTTCAGCTTTTTTCCGAAAGATAACAGATCTTTTTCCAACCGCAGCTCTGAAGGTAAGGCATTGCAAGTATGAGCTGTTTAAGTATGGAAGGAGCACCCGTTTCCTCTGGCTCGCTTACAACGTGGGATAACCAAGTACCCACAGTTACTTGAGCGGAGCAATCTTGGTGGGTTATACACTTTAAAGAAGTTTTTAAGGGATGCAGGTGCATCACCATAGATTCATTTATGAGCCAGAGAAAGCTCCTTAAAGCGTATTCTCTCCTTGACCGCTAGCCAGTGGAGATTCTTCCTAGCACCAGAGACACGTTCTTTCCTTGGAATATCACAAGCCATGCGTTCTGCTTCTCTGTGAAGGATTTGAAGTCTATTTAAACAGTTCTTGTTTACACCAATCAACAAAGCATTACAATAATACAAGCGGGGCATGATAATAGCTCTAACTTAGATTTTACATTTGTTGGGTGATAGAAAAGGTTTGATATGCCGTAGCACTCTAAGGTGGTATTGAGAGTTACACATAATTACATCCACATGCGTTTCCGCACCGAGGACTCTTCCAGATAGACTCCTAAAGTTTTCACTTTTTTTACAACTTGTATGTAGTTCCCTTCAATAACCACACTGGCATATTCAGGAGCATGATTATCTCTAGCTTGTGGGGAGCCAAAAATCATCAGCTCTGTTTTTATTACAGTTCAGACACATCCAGTGATTAGACATCCAGGCTTTAACTAGTTTAACCAGCCCGTAGATGTATTTCTAGTCTGTCACAATCTTTGTTGTAATCCCCACTCAGCTCCATAAGGAGCTCAGTGTCATCAGCATAATTCGTAAAATGGATTCCTCCAGATGTGAACAGGTCACAGAGATGTTTGATATATATGTTGAATAGTGACGGGATAAACATGACCCGTGGGGCACACCACAGTGTATTAATTCTGGCTCTCAACTCGCTCCTCCGCAGCACACTCTAGACAACCTGTTTTTCAAAAAGGAGCAGATCCAATCTGTGGCATCTACTGAGCAATTTCCCATGGTTAGTGATGCCAGCAGGCATTCATGGTCTACCAGGTCGAAAACGGCTGACAGATCCAGTAAAATCAACAGCCCTGTACCACTTTTCTCCAGAACGTCCAATATGTTGAACTGAAGGACTATAAGAGCACTTTCTGTCTCGTGGTTACTCCTAAACCCTGATTCGTTTGGGTTGAGAATATTTGAGGCTTCAAGATGTTTCTAAATTTGAGATGTAGCTATTTTATCCATGCTTTTCAACAGAAAGTGAGTATTTGTCATAGGGCGCAAATCACCTGGATCTGTCAGATATAGGCCTGATTCTTTTGACCAATGGTGTAACCACCACATGTCTAATAGCACCCGGTACTAAGCTCTTTTTAAATGATGCATTTACGAAATGCATCAAAAATGGGGCAAAGATTTTGGAATTGGCCCGGATCAGTTTTGAGGGTACAATATCACCTGTAGATGAAGTCGGGCGCATATTTCTCAGGAAGATTTCCATCTCTGATTCTGTTACAGGGTGGAAATAAAAAGGAGAGCCTTCTGTATGTAATGCCGCTTATTTTGATACTTGCCAGATCAGTTTTGTCCAGGAAGGCCAATCGGATCTTCCTACAATCTTCATCAGATGTAGTGATGGATTTGGTCTGGGATTTAGGCTTCTCGAGATTCCTGTTTATCTCAAAGAGTTTTCTAGAGTTATTATCTGCATCTGCAATTTCATCATCACAGAAGTTTCTTTTGGCATCATAGATTTTTTTTGTAAATGTATTGTAACTGTTTCCAGACTTGTTTATTCTCTTCTGATCTATTCTTTTCCCAAACTTGTTCTGCCTGTCTTTTCTCCCTCTGGAGTTTGATAAGAGCCGGGGTGAACCATTCCTGATGTTTTACATTGTTTCTGATTGCCTTAGATTTTATAGGGGGCACTTTGTCCAAGACAAAGTTCAACTGAGAACTATATTCCTGCACCAGTACTTCGGGGGAATCGGTGTCTGCGGTGCAGGACATGATAGATTTAAGTTTTCTGAGTTGACTCTGTTTAGGTTACGACTAACTACTCTTTTGAGAGGATTATGTGTTCTCTCTCTATTGCCAGGGAGCTCGATTGAGCACTCTACAAAAGTGTGATCCGACATTATGCAAGCCTTGGTATGGGTGATTTCCATTGCAAAATGTATTGATGAAACCCAAGGTATGATTTTTCCTCCTGAGTGGGTGATCTCACTGTTGTGTGTGGTAAAGGCCCTGCGTATTAGTTGTTTCTCGAGGTCAAGAGCCTCTTTGTCACAGTTTCTTTTAGCCATCGATTTAAATTGCCTAACTATTAAGTTTAATGAAAGGTGCTAAAAGGCGGACAAAAGTATTAGTTAAACTCGGTCATACTAGAAGGAGGATTAGTTAGGATCTCACATCCATTACAATTTATGGGGGATTAGATGAGTTGTAGATAATTTTAGGCCAAAATGGCAACGCCCCCTCCCTTATCCTGTTCCTGGTGTTTACCGAAACAATTATACCCTGGTTGGGTGGCTAAACATATCTATGGGCCACAAGAGTCGTTTAGCCAGGTTTTACGTCAACATCCTCTTCCATGATGTAGTCGTGGATGTTACATGCATTTTTGCAAAGTGAACGAGTATTCAAAAGTACCAGTTTAAGATTTGATGGAGAATTAAAGGCTGAAGTAGAACTCATATTAACTGGGACCTTTGTAAGAGGAGCGCCAGGACTAGCTAAAGTAGTACAAGTCGTAGGGTGAAGTATAGTGTGAATGGGTAGGCTCACCTGAGCCAGACAAAGGGGATCGGCATTCCTATGTCCAAGGGGACATGTAAACCATAATTACTTAAAGTGGCTCAGCGGCTCAAGAATCACTGGCTCTATCTTCTTGTTTCGCTTGGTTGCATAGTCAGGAGCTAGAATATCAGAAGAGGGGATAGTTGCCTGTGCGGTAAGGATCTCGATGTTGCACAGACTCATTTCCCTAAGTCTAATTGGATCATTATTAGTGATAGAGTTAAGAGTTTCAGAAATGTATTTTTGTACAGTAATTTCTCGACACCGTTTTTGTGCTACAAACAGCAGATTGAGTTTACTGGGAAAGCCCATTGTGCAAGCAGGTAGAGAAAAGATCTTCTTATTAAAGAGAGAAGGAGCATACAGAACAAGTGCCTATAAAATATGTCTAGAAGAATTTCAGTGTAAATCAGAGCAGTTTACCCTTAATCTGAGGGGCAAACAGGCAAAAGTATCAGCCGATCAGCCGTGCTGGTGCATACGGCGTGGACTGGCAAAGAACGGCTTCACCCAGAAGCACCAGCACTGAAGCACCTGACGTTTCTTTAAGAGCAGCCTAGGGGAGCCTTGGAGGTGTAGTTTTGGACACAACGCTCTGCTCCAGTTTACTAAGAAAAATAAACAGAATGAGAGTGATGTTTCTCTTTGCGTATGCCTACAGTCAGTTTTAAGCAATTCACATCAATGGAATTCAAAACGATTAAGTCGTAGGTTTTCACACACACTGCATGTAAATTCACACAGTGCAAATACCTGGCAGCAATGAAGGATCAATGAGCAATGCAGTTTATAAACTGGCGAACACTGGCTTGACCCAGAAGCGCAGAAGCTCCTGACGTTTCTTTATGAGCAGCCCAGGGGAGCTTTGGAAGTGTAGTATTGGACAAAGAGCTCTGCTGCAGTTCAGTAAGGAACACAAACAGAACCAGAGTGCTTTTTCTCTCCGTATATGTCTACAGTCAGTTTTAAGCAATTCACATCAATGGAATTCCAATCGAGTAAGTGGTAGGTTTTCACACAGAGCGTAGGTTAATTCACAAAGTGCAAATACCTGGCAGCAAGGTATCCTTTCCTGTACCATTTGAAAATGAAGGCGTGTAGTTCTTTGGTTGTCTCTTCGGTTGGGTTTCAGAGTAATTTCTGGTAGCAACCCAGTGTTTGTAAATGCGCATCATCCATGGCTATATGGTCTGTTCTGTCAAGTAAAACTATATTACCTCCTTTGTCCGCCTCCATGATCACTACAGTGGTGTCTTCACTAAGATTATTGAGTGTTGTTCTTTCTTCCTTTTTTAGATTGTGTCGATTGTTGCAGGTCTTATTTGCATCACTGTCCATATATTTCTGAATACCTGTAGTTACAGTTTGTTGAAATGTTTCTATTATTTTGTCGGATGCCAATTGTGGTGTGAATTTAGATTCTGGTTTCAATTCCTGTCTTTCTAAATTCCTAGATCTAGCATTCGAGTCCTCACAAATTTGTTGTTTGCTAATGTCTGCGTCTTGTTCTATGGAAATTAGTAAATGCGTATTCTCAATGTCAGAGATGGTCAAGTCACTTTTAGGTGGAAGTTCAACCGGTGGATTGTAATCTGAGATTTTGTTTAAGAAGAATTTTTGTATTTTCAGTTTTCTTGTGAATTTGAAGATGTCTATTTGAAAGTCCATGACGTCTGTTCCAAGTGTAGGTGCAAAGGTTAGCCCTTTATTAAGGACTTGTGTGTCCTAGTCAGTCAATGTTTTGCTAGAGAGATTAATCACTAGCTTGTTCATCGCTCTGATGACTGTTGTCTCTCTGTGTTTGATCTTGTAATTCTTTTTTTCCGACTCCCATTCGCTGTTGTGTCCTCCTGTTGCCTCTCCTCTTCCCTCTGTGTTCATGACCCGTGTTGCGGTATCTAGATCTGTGGGTTCAGGAAATCGCACGTGTTTTACTGTCTGTCTCTGATTCCCTTTCCTGTATCATTTGATCTGCTCTAAAAAACCTCTGCTAATATTTGAGGTTCCTGTAGGAGTGGTGCTGTTTTGGGCTGTCGCTGTTATTGTACCCCGTGAGGTGTCTGGCTCAGAGTCAGCGTCTGAGCAGGCTGGAGAGGATGCTGGTGCTGATTCGTGGAATGTGCTGTACGGGTGTCATCACATTTAGGTTGCAATGTGTAAACTTGGTCCTCCCTATAGTCCCGGTCATCACCATAATACGCAGCTGCCAACTCTATAGTCATTTTCTATCACTCCTACACCTCAGTGCGTAAGACAATTGGTTTCCCTAAAAATGATGTATACCTATAACTTCCAGTGCACAGAAGCATTTACGTTTTAGTCAATGCTAATACCGTTTTACTTATATTGCTTTTTCTGCCAGAGTGATGTACATAGCACATACAATTACCATCCCAACTCTAGTCGGTACTCATTTATCGACATCGGAAATTGAGGGGCTCAGTCAACCTTGGCATGATCGGAACCTGTGACCTGCAGATCCCAAACCCACATCGCTGCAGAAAGCGCTGAACCCACTTAGCTATTTCAGGTCTTTAAACAGAAAGTTACTTGGTCATTATGTACATACACCAATAAATTGTCCTCTCACCTATCCTATCAAACATACTGTTAGTGAGCTGTCATTGCAACCTTTTCGTCCTTTAAACAAGCCCTGCGTCAGTGCACTTTAATATTATTTTCATGGTATACAATAATATGCACTCAGAAATGTTAGCTATGCCACTCCAGACCTAGCTACCTTAATATAAAGGGCCCTCACCAACGTTATTAATACAGAGACATATTCTCCAAATTGGCTAACAATTCCCTGATGTTCCTTGGTCAATAAATACTCTGCTAACAACAGATATGCAGGCACTGTCACTAGGCTGTTGTAGCTTAATGAGGACATCATAACCATAGTTTTAAACTATCCGTGCACGCTTTCCACAGCAGGGTACCTGACCTGAACATTATAACAGTCATTTTAAACTATCTGTCCAATCTTACATCGTATATATAAACTGATATCTGCTCTTCAACGGTATCTGCAGAATTGATCGAATTTGAAGATACGTACTACAAAATGAGCAAATGTTTTTGGTTGGATTTGTTATGGATTTTTGTAAATTTTTAGTAAAAAATAGATGGGGGGTGGATTAAGGGTACAGGTTAAGGTAGGGGTAAGTGGGGGGCGCAGGGGGTATCCCCCCTCAATATAAAAAAAATGAGACCAAAAAGAAATTCGGTCATTTTGCAGTAGGTATTTTATTTTCGATCATTTCACGGTAATCCCTCTTCAAACACCTCTGACATCAGGATACAGCAGAGACCCATGTCAAATTCGTTGAACGCATAGCGAGCTCAAGCAGCACTCTACAGGGCTGTCTTTACCAGGAACACCTTCCAGCAAAGTCATACCCAGGGATATGAGTTTACAAAGGAGAAAAACCCTCCTATTTCATACATAAAACTGGCCTGTGCATTGCCCACCCTTGCACTGCTGACGCAGCTTCCTACCTTCACAGGCTTAATTATGTGATCTTTATCTGTGTCCCGAGGGAGCTACCATATTTCTGGCATCCTTGGGTGGACTCAACCCTGGCAGTACTCAAGAACTTTTCAGTTAGTGGCCACATGCATTAGCTGATGCACCGCGGGTCCCCCTGTCGCACTAAAAAATACAGCCGAACACCAACCAGAGATGTGCTGAAGCACAGCGCTTCCTCAGCTCCCAGCCACCGTGAATGTGAACGACAAAGACAGACGAGTTATGGGTAATAGAAATTATGCGAAACCCCCCAAACACAGAAGTTGCGCATGACAAGAATTCCGCTCAGTAGTCGAAGTGTACGAAAAGAAGTAGTGGAACTATATTCCCTGCTGGCCTGCCCCTGCTCCCCATAAACCCCATCGCCACGCTCGCATCTATACACTGTATCTTACTTCACCTATCCACGCTCCTAATGGTGTTAGCTTAGCTAACGCTGGTCTCCCCCACTCACATGCGCCAACCTATCTTGCCCTAGCAAACTACCCGCCCGACGCTGCATAGGTTGTTCCACCAGCATCTTCAATGCACACTACGCACTGCCCAATTGCCTACCCACCCCACGCCACATAAGCCATCTTCTTACCATGTTATGTCTCTACAGCCTAATATCTCCCCCTGCCATTCATCCTCTCATGGTGACTTGCAAGGCACTCCATTGTCTCTCCCGCTAATTGTGCAGCGTTATGCTGGATTGCATCCTGCCTCTCTCGAACCTTGGTGTATTACACTATGCTATGCCTAGTCTACATATTTTATTGCTACTGCACACTTTTGATCTCTGTGAATCACGTTACGTGCCTGTAATATTGCTACCATTGTGCTACTATTGTGCCTGTCTATATTGTCTATATTGCCACTATACTAGAATATATCGTGCCTTCCCTGACCCTCTGAAAGAGGTTACACTGTGCCCAGTATACCTGTATTAGTGCCACTATGCCTGACCATATTGCCGCTGTGCCCAACTACATTTTGCTTCTCCAGATCATTTGTGACTTGGGCTTTGTTATGCCCTGCTTGCCTACAAGAGTGCCTCTGTTCCTGACTACATCCTACCTCCTCGCCCCTTTGTGAATAGTGAATTGTGAGGCTTTGTGCCCAGTTAACCCGCACTACAACCTCATTCATTAATTCTACTGTAAATTATAAAATTGTAATTGAATGTACCTTGTCTACATCTACTAGATAGGCCATATCCACCCTAAGAGGACCTTCCTCCTGACCACTAGAACCGCTTACCTTGCAAGCTCCAAACATTACAAGACCCACATTAGCCTGGCTCCCCGTAGGTCTACTCGAACGTAGACACCAGACCCGCCTCATGGCAGCATTCCATAGAGTCACCCTCACTATGGCTTCAATCCTCCCGCTATTCCAATCCATTTCACCCACCAACTTCCTCCCGCCACTCCAAGTCAATAACAGCTTCATTCCCGCCACCAATTCCCACCAATGGGATATCGCCACAAATCCACTCAGTCCCCTGGATTGCATCCATCGTTACACCACATCACCCACACCCCTAGTGCCATGCCCTGTGAACACCAGGAACTCAAGACTAGGATCTCGCTTCACCACTCACATGTCATCCTGTAGTCTGCCAGCCTGAACTCCCAAACCCACTTCCAAATCCAGACCATGTGTACCTACCACTCTGCCATCTGGATCCACAGAGATGCACACTCTGCCCACCCAAGCTACCCACATCAAAGCACCCCCTTCCACTGTCTCACCAAGATCGCACAATCCAAGCACTACAGCAACACCACCCACGATTAAAGGGGCTCTGATTAATGCACAAACCTTAGTTGCCCATGCTCTCAGAAAACAGCCTCGATTTCCTCTCTATCACAGAAACCTGGCTCCATCAGGCAGCAGGACCTGCACTCTCCCTAGCACTCCCAGAGGGATAGACGATTATTAGAGATGACAGAAATTCAGACAGAGGATGTGGTCTCGCCATTATAGAAAGAACCCACTTGGGCCTTAGAGATACTACCGTCGCCAGCCTACCATCTGCAGAATGCCTATCAGTTAAAATCCCAGCCACGCAAACCATCCTCCTTCACCTCGTCTACCGACCACCAGGCCCCATCTCCTCCTTTGAGGAAGACATCTCAGGCCTCTTAACCTTGAATACAAAACCAGGCTCCCAAATCATTCTTCTGGGAGACCTTAACCTTGGACTCCAGGACCCCAATGATGCCAATGCTCTGGCGCTCAAAAACTCCTTAACCCAACTCGGATTTAAACATAGAATCTCAGAGCCCACCCATGCCAAAGGCCGCACCCTAGATTGGCTGTCTGACCTGAACTGCACCATGAAAATTCTTCAGAATGAACCCCTCGCCCGGACAGACCACCACTACATCTCCTTTGCCATTCATCCAATATTTTGGACGATACTAACTAAAAAAACCTTGATCCTACCAACTTGGTAGACCTCTACAACACCACTCTGGAGACTGCCTTGAACAGTATCGCCCCACTCAAACTAAAAAAAGCCAAAGCAACCGCCCACCTCAATAACTGGTTCACACCAGAACTAAAAACCCTGAAGAACATAAAAAGAGAAGCCGAATCGGCCTGGCATAAAGCACCCACCACTCATAATAAGACAGTGTTCTCCACAGCAGCAGCTACCTATCAATCTGCCATCTTCACCACCAAAAAAAGAAATCTATAACAATAGGATCTTTAACGCCAAATCTAGGACCAAGGAGCTATTTAGCGTCTTAAGGGAACTGGAATGCCCATCTACCCCCTCATCGGTCTGCACAAAGGACGCCACCTGGTGCACTAAAATACAACAAGCCTTGGCGGACAAAATAGCCTCTCTCCAAACAAAAATAGAAGCCAAAAAGAATAGCCTTGCAAATAGCTCACCTAATAAACTCCCGCCAAAGCCTCTACTTCCTCAATGTCAACCGTTTACATTCTCCCCATTCACATCCAGGGAAGTGGAAGTAATCATCAAAGGTCACGAGCCTTCAAGGTGCCAAGGGGACATATGCCTGGCTCCTATCATCAAGGAGTGCGCTAAAGAGCTATCTTCATTCATCGCCACAGTGATAAACACCTCCTTCGAGACTAATCTTGTCCCTCACAACTTTAAGGAGGCCTGGGTCATACCGCTCCTAAAAAAGCTTAATCTACATCCGAACACCCCAACGAACTATAGGCCAATCACAACCGTCCCCTTCCTCTTAGAAATTCTGGACAGAGTGGCCTATCTGAAAATCCAGAAACACCTGGAGGACAACAATTTACTTGGTGTCCGACAATCTGGTTTTCGGCCTAGGCATGGCACGGAGACTGCCCTCCTGGACCTGAAAATACAGATGGACGAGGCGAGAGACAAAGGCAAACTAGCCATGCTCCTCTTTTTAAATCTCTCAGCTGCATTTGATTTGGTTGATCCCCAGATCCTCACGGAACACTTATCCTCCGCAGCAGCCTTCTTCACGAAGGCCTCCACTTGGATTAAATCATTTTTATCCAACCGCACCACCAGAGTCTTCTCGCCCTCTCCTTCTGAAGTCCCGATCCCCATCCACTGTGGGGTACCCGAAGGATCTTGTATATCCCCAACGCTATACAATATATTCACGAAGCTCCTATTCGACCGCCTTGACAACATGGGTGTCATCTATACAAACTACGCAGATGACACACAGTTTCGTGATCACCTTGTCAGGATGCTACGCTGATGACTCAAAATTAATCAATGACATCTATTCAGAAATACAGGCATGGATGGCTACGCATTGCCTCTGCCTCAATGAGGAAAATACAGAGCTCCTAATTGTCGTTACCCAGGTTCGCCTTAACAAGTTAGACCCACAGTACATGGCTTTCAATATTGATGGGAACTCAAAGTTGCGAAGGTGATAAAAACCTTAGGTGTCTACCTCGACTCGACCTTATCACTAAAAAAACAAGTGAGTCCCATCGCATCTTCAACAGCCTACACAAACAAGCTAATCATTGCCTGTTAGATATACCTAACTCCCTCCAGTTGTATGACGCTAGCAAGAGGCCTAGCGCTCTCTAAACTAGACTACTGCAACACACTCTTCCTAGGAACCTCTGAACAGAACCTCAACAAGCTACAAGTCTTATTAAGAGCTGCACTAAGCATCCCCAGATCCAGCCATATCTCCAGCCACAGACAAAAATCTAATTGGCTTCCAGTGCATGACAGAATCTCGCTTTGCACGCTGGCAATCACCCACAAATGCATCTCCAACGCTGCACCGAAATATCTCTCAGACAAGTTCTCCTTACACCAAGCTACCCGATCCACCAGCTTGTCTCAAACCCGCCTACTCTCAGTGCCTAGGTACAACCTCAAAACGGCAGCTGGAGCCAGTTCCCCGAACAAGCCGCCAACCACCGGAATGCCTTACCTCTGCCATTAGATTGGAACCTTCCTTCAATGCCTTCAAAACCAACGTTAAACTCTGGCTTACCGGCAAGCTCAATAACTGATGCCCCCTTGGCTCTAGTGTTTCTGATTCACTGCTGCTTTGTCCTACTTGTATCTCTATGAGCATATCCTAACTGTACCTACAATGACGGCTAGACCCCTCTGTAACCCAGTTCGACCCTTTCAAACAATCTCTTATGTATGGCTTTTATGTATGTATCCTATTTGTAACATGTTCAAGGTTTTCCAGCTCCCAGTTACCTGAGGGTTAGGTGCACGATACAAATAATAAACAAATACAAATATAAAATACCCTCCCACGCACAATACAAACCCCAAAATACATGAACCTGCTGTTTAGGGGAATGCTCAGTGCAATGCACCGAAAGTGCAAGTTTCCACTTCTTCCTACACTTTTATTTTAAAACGCAACCATTCCAGAACGGTTTCTTTTTAAAATAAAAGTATAGGAACAGTAAAACTTAATTAAAAGAAGAAGAGGAGCACCGCTCCCGCCCACTTCGACCACTGATTCCGCTCACTGATTCTAATCTTCCACGGGCAGCCATCTGCCATTCTGGTGCACTGCAGGGACGAAAAATCTAAATAAAATGAAACACAGTCATCTATGGCCATCCTAAGCAAGGCCCACTTGTCTGCGCCATTTAAAATACATTACTGTGTCATGTACACAGCGCCAACCAGGATGGACCCTTCTTATCTCCCATGATCATGCAAGGTCATAAGGCCCCCTACCCTTCTCGTCCTCGCAGTTCCTGCTCGCATTAGTGGCTAGAGCGTACTTTTCCATTGTGTCGTCCACCGAGTGCCCCTAGAAACTGGCACTCACCCTGCTGCGCTCTTCACCTATATCTGTGTCCCATAGGAGCCTGATAAGGGTTACTAGTCTTTGCATCGAAAACTTTCCAACAAAAGTAAAATGCATCAAAAGTTTTCCAACAAAATGTTTTCCATTGAATTCATTTTTTTAAATGTTATTTCCCCCCCAAAACCCTGTTTGTTACCCTTTAAAACCCATCCTAAACAAAATGTACCCTTTACCCCACACATATATGCATTCGATGGAAACATTTTCATTGGAACTCTTTCGATGGAAAATGTTTAGTTGGAAACTTTTTCGATGGAAAGACTGGATACCCCTGCCAAGAACTAATTCCAGCTCTTTCCAAATGGGTAACTGCGCTTTCCAAAAGCCATCGAAGGGGTAAGGGTGGCATTTTACGAGGCCCTCCCAGGCACCACCTACACCTGGTGGGTGTACCGAGCGTGTTGAAAATGAGCTGCGGGAAGCCCTACCAGGACATACTCATCCTTTATACTTGGGCAACCTAGATACACATTTATAAGTTTTGCAGCATGCATTTTAGTCAGACTTTTTCCATTTTAACATTGAAAATGATTGTGCTTCAGAGACAAAGAATGCTGCAAACTAAATGCAGAAATACTTCAAAGTGCCAGCATATTAATTCGATAGAGCCAATATCGCACAATGCAATCTGGTGCCTCACATTTTCAGGTTCCATCAAAGGAGATTATGATGAAGGAGCTAGAGATCAAATCAGTGCTGACTAGGAAGCAAAAACGATTGATCACCAGGGCTGAAAAACATAAGGCCAACCAGGAAAAGAATAAGAAAGAAAACAAAAAATGTAAAACAAAAAAATGAATTCTTGAAATCTGAAAAAATAGAGACGAATAATACAATTGGTGAAGATGGAGAACTTTGATTTTCAACAACTCAATAAAGAATCCAGAGTATTATTGAATGTCGATTGTGATAAAGGAGATAGGTCTGTAGAAGAATCCCCCCTGAAACAAACCAAAATTAGGGGGGGCAGGGAATCAGAATCCAAAGAATCCCGTTGCTCCCCCAAACAAAAACAATCTGATCTACTAAACTTCTTTCCGGCCATATATATCAAGAAAGCCACTAATAAGATCAAACAGGCTGGTACTAACAAGAAAGTCCTCAATACAAGTATTGATCAACCGAAGCCTCAAAGGTCTCAGTTAAAGAACCTGGACTCTCAATTATTCAAAAATGAGGAATCCAGGAAATCTTCTAATAAAAAAATTGCGACATAGCCAATTGTGATCGATAATAAGTCCCAACAAGCTTACGAAGGTGGCTGTAATGGTACTACATTAGCTGAAAACGGTCCAAAAGGGTCGGTAACCCATGTTGATGAATAAGTCCCAAAAAATCAGGATGATCGTATTCAGGAGACCAGATTCCAAAATGATGAAGGAATTCTCACCCCTGAAACACCGTCTATAATGGGATGGGAAACCAAGTTAACATCATCTACTCAAAAGAACCTAAATCGATCAGAAATGCTTAAAGCTTTCCAGCGCTGAGAACAATCAGAAGTGATGACATTGACTGGGTACGTTTAGCAGGTGCAAACTCCACCAGGATGATTTGTGGCTAACATTCCCATAGCATAAAGAAAATTAAATGGGAACAGAAAGAAGACTTGGAATTACTGGGGCTATTTCCATGTATATTTAGTTCTGATGTACAGACCAAACGTTTTATCACAACACCTTTAGAAAAGAACGTATTGCCTGTGACCTTAACAGCAGGGGGTGGTTTGCCTCACTTGACCGAGGATTTGTTCCAACAGTTTATGAGCTTTGCAGCGATATTTTCTGGAATGTCGGGTTCAGGGTTAAACATTCAGGTGCCTGCACCAGTGAATAAGGAAAAACAGTAGGATAATGTAACTGGACTCTCATTCCTTTCATGAAATTCATGTGGTCTGGGTAATTTGCGAGCCTGGACAGCCAAATCTGATATAGCAACTCGCCCAAATATTTGTCTGATCCAGGAAACAATGGCACAGGGAGGTGTCCACTTAGAAGGTTATTATACGTATTACCATCCAGCAGCAAGAGGTGTCCTCGGTCACCCGTCTGGAGGGCTTGCTATCCTGATTGATAAAAAATCTCAGGGAGGCATCCACACTAGACGTGGCAGAGGATTCCTTTGTTGCTGTGGAAGTTCTTCCATTAGAATGTAATTCCTCGAGATTCCTATTTGTAAATTTATATTGGAATCCTACTAAGATCTCATTCGAAAACCTCACTAACCAACATAGTACTATACTTGAAAATGCATTGTCAATAGATCCTAGAACTTGTATTCTGATCGGGGGGGATTTCCATGTGACTTGTCTGGTCATTAAGAACAAACCCTGTATAGGTAATCAGGGATTGGGTTCTAGATCTTTGATAAATGGAAGGAGATGGGTTGACTATTTTTTAGCATGGGACATCCAATTGGCCCCCTTTGAAAGCGACTCATACCAGTATACCTGGTCTAGAGGGCCTTGTATGTCAATGATTGATTATATTTTTATATCCTCTAAGATGCTGACCATGATTGATCCAATACGAATCTGTGATCTACAGTATGGTGATCATTTTGCCTTGAAATCACTACTCCAACAAAATTTGGGCATGTTTAATCGAAACCCCACTAACAGCAATTGAATTTGATCGGCCCCTCTTATCATTGAAATGGAATTAAAAATGATGTCATAAATTTATACAAAAAATAGAAAATTACCGTTTATTTATTTTGAGAGTGAACCAAGGTCGATTTCAATCAGTTATGGCTGAAACACAAAATGACTAGAGAATCCATACTCATATGATACAGATTATGAAAGAGAACGCAGCGAGAACCTCTAATACTCATCTCCATCAATTTAATGTTAAGATCTCGAATTTAAAAAAACAAAAACGGAAACAACTACGTGAACTTGGATCATTTAGTTATGACCCTAATGCATATTTTACACAGAAACAGTTTTTTTACAAATATATCGACAAAAATTAAAATCCCTGAAATATGATATTAATGTGACAATCAAAAAATATGAATTCTTCTCCTACAGAACGATTCAATGCATGTGTGGGGCACACTTAGAACTCTAATTGGACCTGCAGACTCAATTGAAGAACCTGCGATTTCTGCGATTAGTTGGGTAGAATTCATAAAAACGAAATCTGCGATGCCTCTGCAATTTATCAACAAAAAATTAAGAGATCCATTCAATTCAGTGATAAACAACTGCTCATGGTCTACTGATGAAATTCGAGTGGCCATTAACAAAGTTAATGGCTCTCGAGCGCCTGGGCCTGATGGTATCCCCCCTTGTCTTATGAAAGCAAATCCGGAATTATGGGCCGACATACTTAAAATAAAATTTGATGCGATCCAAGTGAAAGGAACTATTCCAAGTTCATGGTGTTCTGCCATCAGTATTCCGATATATAAAAAAGGAGTGATTAATGATCCTGCAAATTTTAGGCTGATAGCGCTCATGGATGCCTCTGCAAAGATCTATTCCAGTTTATTGTTAAAGTCTATTCAGTCACATATCTCCGCATTTTCCTTATTCTCAAAATTTCAAGTGGGTTTTCGTAAATTTATGGGCTGCCCATAAAACGCGACTATAATTGCTCATTTATATCAGCATACGAAATATTCTAATACTGGACCAATATATATTGCAGTCCTCGATCTAACAGCGCCTTTGATTCTGTTATAAGATCTCTACTCTGGGCCAAAAAGTATGGTTTTTCCATTAATGTGGTTGCTAACATCGCATTACTACACCAGCAGACAACTTATAGTTTACGAATGACTAGGGCAGGGGCAATGACCGATCCTATACCCACCAAGATTGGGCTTAAACAGGGCTGCATTATGGCTGCATTCCTGTTTAATCTTTATCTCCTAGATCTCGATGAAGGATGGGATAATGCAGTAATTTTCCCTTTCAAATTAGGTGGTCTAATACTGAATTGGCTCAGCTTTGCAGATGATTGATTATTTTTTGATCGGACGCCGTATGGCCTACAGACCAAGTTGAATCTATTCTACAGTTATTTCAAAAAAGGTAGCAGGTGCTCCTCTCCAGAAAGACTGATATGCATCTGTGAAAGGTACAGTGAGCAAAAAGCGTGTGCTGCAAACTCGCAACTCAGAACAGGTTATCATTCCATGTTCTTTCTGGAGAGGAGCGCCTGCTACCTTCTTTGAAATGTTTGCAAGGAAGTTGGGGTTGGTCACCCTGAGTTACCTGGGGGCAACCAGACGTGGAATCCCTGCTCACTGTGCTCAGAGAGACAATGCTTCAGCTCACTGATGAGGCCCAACAAGGCTGAAACATGTGTATGGGGTTGCTTTTGGTACTCTTGTTCAGAGAGGAATTGCCATAGCATTTTGGTGCTGGACTGCCCATGTGGGCGGGACAAAGACTGATATGCAAATGGCTATTTCCCATCTGTGAAAGGTACAGTGAACAAAAAGCGTGTGCTGCAAACTCTCATCTCAGAACAGGTTATCATGCCATGTTCTTTCTGGAGAGGAGCGCCTGCTATCTTCTTTGAACTATTCTACAGTTATGCCACAAAAAACAATCTGCTGGTAAATCCTACAAAATATTTTATTATTTCCTTTGCAGACGGTACAAAAAAAACTGTAAAATTCAACTGGTGTCTAAATGGTATATCGATCCCAAAGTACATTTCATTGCGCTATTTAGGATACAATCTGGCCATGACATATTCACGTGAGAAAATTCTGAATGAAAAAATTACACCCCTTATCTCGCAGATGCGGATTATATTTCGGAGACTTGGGAGATTCTCCCTTTTACCAAATCTTAAATTCTATCTCCAAAAAATGGAACCAATCCTATTATATTCCATAGACATTTTTGTATGTGATATTAAACACATTTTGGATGTCTTACAGGGAAAGCTGTGGAAACGGGTGTTAAGATTGGCCTTATCAACCCCTAATGTGATCATTTATCACAAGCTGAGATTATTACTGTTATCAGTAAAATGGCACTAGCGTCTCTTGTCTAACTATGCCAAAATGCTATCACCACCACCGGTATCTTTATATGAAGATCTGGCCATTATGATCTCTAAAGACTTTCCACCTTCAATCTCGAAATTCTGAGCTAAAATGGATGCTATATTGGCTGAAACAATGATAGCAAAGGAAGATCTATTACTAGGTCTTCCTTCGTGCAAATTGAAATACCAAAGATTTTATTGGGTTATTCAGGTTGATAAAATTAATAAAAGTAAGGCATTCTATGAATACGCGAAATTTACACGTCAATGGGGACAACATGCAAAATATCTGGAGGTCTTTCCTTGTCACAAAGCTAGACATACTTATTTAAGATTTCGCTTAAACCAACTCCAAATTAATTAAAAATTAATGCACTGGTTCCATGATAAAGACAAATTAAATATTGAACAATGCAGATTCTGCGAACACACAAATGTTCTTGAAACATTAAAACATCTGACAGTCTATTGTGCTTTTTTTGAATGTTCAAGAAAACGAATATTGGGGGATTATTTGTACCCTGACTCAGGATTGAGCAGGGAAACTTTGTGGCAATGATTTATGTGGGCAAAGAGCCAATCCCTGACTCTTTCCCTAACCAAATTTATAAGATTTCTAGACGTGAAACTGTTAGACAAAAGACAACTGTGTTATGATCCAACTGATTGAAATCTGTCATTGACAAATCCATTTCTGTTATAGGTCCTATCTATGAAACTTTTCTTTAAAATGATCTATTATAACGATAATTGATTTGATTGATTTGATGAGAATTCCTATTAAGAGATATATATTTGATAATTCTTGTCTTTTGATTGTTTTTTATACTGGTTTTAAATGCAAGTTTTGTTGAAATGTTTTAATTATGTAATAATGATATTGTAAAGATATTCTTATTGTTTTACCATATACAATTATAAATATTCAGGTTCCTAATAATGTGGAAGTACCTGCATTCATAACCGTTTTTAATTAAACGTTTGAGTGCCACCACAGTGAGTTATAAACAATAGCGTAATGATGGTGTTTCTGAGACGAAAATTGCTAAAAGCAAATGCAAAAATGTACCATTGCCAAAACATTAAATAGGATATAGCCAATGTGGCTCAATGCAATCTGGTGACTATTTGTTATTAACTTTAGTGCTCACATATCTGGGTCCCTAATAATGTGGAGGTCAGATGGGAGGGGGTGCACTGCCATAGCAGGAAGAGAGACAAAATGCTCTGTGTTTTACCGCCCCACGCTGCTATGCATAACACTGTATCCAGGGCGCGATCGGACCAGCGGCTATGGTGCATAATGGTGGTGGCATGTGGCCCCTATTGAGCAACAAGCTCCCCCATCAAATAAACGGTTATTGTTGCTGTAGGTTGGAGGGGCAGCGTGGGAAAGCCTGTACAAGACACATGAAGCAAACACCAGCATAGTGACGGGTGACACCTAATAACCACCAATCTGCAATCTCCCTTGACCTCCCAGGCTGTGCCGGGTGGCGGCACGGGAAGGTGCACCGTAAACCAACCGCTGAACCCAAGTTCACCCTACCCGGTCAACCGCTTCCCATGTGTGCTAAATAAACAGCGATTGCAGCTGTTGGGTGGATCACCGGTGTGGGAAAGCCCATACAAGCCCCATGCTGTAATCACTGTTGCAGTGGCAGGCGACAACTAATGACCCCTTAATGAAATCTCCAGTGACCACTAAGGCTGTGCCGGGCAGCGGCGTGGGAAAGCCCGCCCTGAATAAACCGCTGAAACAAAATCTTAATTACCAGGCAACCTCTTCTCACCGAACAATGCATTTGTCTCCATGTGAAACATCCAGTGACTGCCCAGGCTGAGCTGGGCGGTGGTGCGGGGAAGACCGCCCTGAACAATCCACTCAAACCCAATCTTAATTACCCATAAACCACCTCCCCCTGAAGCATGAATCAGTATCAATTGCTGCGACGTGCTGC
Organism: Ambystoma mexicanum; assembly: GCF_040938575.1. Taxonomy (NCBI): domain Eukaryota; kingdom Metazoa; phylum Chordata; class Amphibia; order Caudata; family Ambystomatidae; genus Ambystoma; species Ambystoma mexicanum. The sequence continues at coordinate 626,095,768 of NC_090928.1, read as the reverse complement.
TATTAATACATCCTTAACAAGAAATGAATAAGAAATATGCATTGATTGCCCCGGCTGTGCCAGTCGATGTCATGAGAAAGCCGGCACCGAACAACCTGTGCAAAAAAATTCAAGTTTGCATTCCTAAGGAAATGCTGAGGTGTATGGCCCCAGCAGGAATGCCTGCACCACACAACAAGATCAAAACGCCAAATAAATCACATTCAATATGACGTTTTTCCATAGTGGCTAACCATGGCACGACTGCGGCCGCAGCCTCTCGTTTAACCCCATGGAAGTCGCAGCCTGCACCGTCCATCTTTTTAATGATGACCAAAACCCTTACATTGGAGAAAACGCTGGATGCTACCAGGCCTCCACCCCATAAACTCCACACATACCAGCGCAATTCCTAATCAGCCCTTTCAATCAGCTCAAGATGATGCTGCATGTTTCTCCTGCTGCCAATTCCTCATCGATGCTCCTCGTGTTCGTCCGGTGCAGCAAAGAGGATGAGTCTCTGCAGCCCCAAACCTTTGAACGTCCCCTGGCTCCCAGAGCCGGTCCCACCTCCCTCGGGAGAAGCGAGGTGATGAGCACCCCAGGCAGGGGCCAGATGGGTGGGCCGCTATTCTGGCTGCCGCCCTAGCACCCCCCCCACCCGGGGGCTGGTCATCACTTGACATTGGTGGGAGAATTGTCCTAAAGATTGAAGCGGCTATTCGTAAAACCAACTGCCTCAAAGGATGTAGAAGAAACTTTCATTCCAAACTCCTAACCAGGTAAAAAGATCATGGAAGGGGCGAAATCAGAAACCCCCCTATTGCTTCATAGGACCAGCAAAGCGAATTAGCAGAGCAAAATAACCGCAGGAGTGCAAGGCACACACATGCAAGTACGCGACATTCAACAAAAGCATTCCCGTGGAAGGTGAAATGGGATGACTACCCAGAGACACCATGGTGGACACCATCATAGATGGAGCACCAGCCACTGGTCACCCGTGCACGAAGAGTACAGTGACCTGCTCCACACCATTAACAACTGCAAGGAAAGAAACATTGGATTACCAAAAACATGTCCCACAAAACAGACTTGAAATCACAGCCAAAAAGATAGCAGTGACTACTGTTACGTCTTTAGGTGATTGTACGCATGCGCGAGCCTCGTTCTAGCCGCGCATGCGCGTTGGCAATAAAGACGGTCCGTGCGGCAGTTGCCGCCGGGACCCTGGAATGTACGGACATGTGGTAACTGGTGTCAGTGTATGCATGCGTGTGTGTATTAGTACGGGGTGGCCCGAGGCACGGGTGCCCCCATCATATTGGCGACGAGGCGGGACACGGGGAGAGAAACGCTCGACACGTGTAAATGTGTTGTTAGGAGTATTTCCTCCTCGCGTGTGCTACAAACTTCACACGAGTGATGGCGGCCATTTTGTTTTCGGTATCTACGGCAGTAGCGGCCCGCGAGGGTGCTCGTGTGCTGCCCAAATACTGAAGGAAACAATTCCTTAATTTTTGGACACCCTGCAGCCCCCAATCGAGGGGACTGCACTTCTGACCTGGGCATACAGGTTTTAGGAGAGAAGCAGCCAAAGGACATCACCACAGTACCTCAGCCCAAGAATCCAGGTACGTTGAAGCCGATTTCAGACAGGTTTGCGGCCTCTACTACGGCTTGAGGTGCCTGTGCGACCTGTGAAGATGACGGACAGCGACAGAGAAGCACCTGCGGCGGCTAGAGTGGTGAGAAGGCAGCATGGTTCCTTACAACCCATACATGAATTCGACACATCAGGCCCACCTTTAAAATTGGGCCCAAGATGGCTGCTATGGATAAAAAAACTTGATATGTGCTTCGCTGCTACAGGAGAAACCGACGATGATGCGAAAGTAGTAACCCTACTATAATCAGCAGGTACAGAAGTACTACGTATTTACGAATCCTTCACCCTGCCACCTGCAACCTACGCTGCTGTCAAAACTGCTCTCCATGATCACTTTATCCCTCTATCTAATGTTGACTTTGACAGGTTTGTCATGTGCGGGGAGAAGCAGCATGATGACGAGTCATTAGATCAGTTTTGCGCACGTCTGAGACAGCTGGCAAGCACGTGCAGATGGGCAGATACAGATGTGATGGTTCGCCATCAACTGATACAGGGCTGCAGCTCCGGCAAACTAGGAGGCAGATTCTGAGGGAGCCGGGCATGACTCTAGCTCAAATTTTGGACAATGGAAGGGTGTACGAGCTCGCCGAAAGTAGAGGGGAAAAAATGGACGCAGCAGTACGCCCAGGCAATCACGAGGAGGCCTTTGCTGTGGGGAGACAGACTCAATCGAAACCCCGTTGGAGCCAGAAGAGACAGGAAGCAGCATCACCACAGGGTGGCTCTGCCATTTTGCAGTACTGTGGGTATGACTTGCCGCACTCAGAAGACTGTCCAGCGAAATCGAGAGTCTGCGGGAGATGCAACACGCCGGGACACTATGCCAGGATGTGTCGGACCGCTGCTCCGGTTGCCACGCAGAGAGGGCCAGCCAGGTCAGGTGGTGGTTTCAGGAGGCAGCGTAGTGTCGCCGCGCTGGAGCAAGAGGCCCAGAGGCTCAACATAGCTGAGGAGGAAGAGGAAGATGAAGAGGTCTTCTTCATTTCGAATCTGGCTACAGGGACAAAGAAACGCAGATAACCGATGTGCGTTGTACACATTCAAGGGACCCCCCACACATGTGCTAATAGACACAGGGGCCTCGGTGTGCGTGCTGGCCACAGAACATTATGAGGCCATCCCAGGCCTGCCTCCCCTGGACAAGTCAAGAGCCAGAATTTTCACATTTTTTTTATTTTTTTATTGTGTTTAACTGTTGTTAGCAGTTTTTACAAAAAAGAGGAGAAGAAATCCCTTTTCCGAGTGCATTTTCCAGATGCTTGTCCCGGAGGGCTAAGTCCTTTCAGGGGCTTTCTAGTCGATCGCAGATGGTGTCTAGCTTCAAACTGTGTAGGAAGTTTACCACTGCAATTACTCTCTTTCACATTTGGAGGTGACACTCCCCTGCCCATCAAGGGGGTATTCGTGGCCCCAGTCTCCCGTGGGGACAAAGTGATAAAAGCAAGGTTTTTCGTCACCAACGTCAGCCCACGTTCCCTGTTAAGTTGTGCTGCCTCGGAAGCATTGGACCTTGTGCACTTTCCACTGGAGGTCTACCAAGGGGACATTGACACGCTTCTGGAAAAGTTTGCTAGCATCTTTCAGGGGATCGACAAGCTGAGGGCAGAACCAGTGCGGCTGCACATTGAGGAAACCATACGGCCGACAGCGCTGGAGCACCGTAGGATTCCATTCCACCTACGGTCCCAAGTGGAGGATGAACTCAAAACGCTAATCAGTATGGACATCATTGAAAGGGTGGAGGGGCCAAATCCATGGGTCTCACCCATCGTTGTGGCGCCCAAGCCCAAACAACCTGGTGCGGTACGCATCTGCGTAGACATGCGGCTTCCAAATGCGACTATTAAGCGTGAACGCCATTTGACTCCCACGCTTGACGACATTGTCGGCGAACTGCAGGGAGCCAAGATATTTTCTAAGCTGGATCTGAGAGCAGGTTACCATCAGCTTGATCTGCACCCAGACTCGAGGTACATTACCACTTCTACCACACACAAGGGTCTGTACCAGTTCAAGCACCTCAGTTTTGGCATATCCTCGGCCGCACAGGTCTTCCAAAATACCATCAGGGGTGCTCTGGCAGGACTCAAGGGTGTTATTAATATGAGTGATGACATTCTCGTCTTTGCTACATCCCACGCTGAGCACATGAAGCGGCTGGAGGCGACCCTGCAAAGGCTGAGTGACCTAGGCCTCACCCTGCATCGGGAGAAATGCGAGTTCTTCAGGGACCGTATTGGGTTCTTTGGATTTGTCTTCCACGCAAGCGGGGTGTCTCCAGACCCGGAAAAGATCAAGGACATCCGAGAGGCAGCGGCGCCCCAGTCGCCCACGGAGGTGCGCAGCTTTCTGGGGATGGTGAATTATTGCGGCAGATTCATCAAAGGACTGGCCTCGCTCTCTGAGCCCCTGCGGGCCCTGACCAAGAATGACGCTGTGTGGGTCTGGGACAAGTGTGAACAGGAGGTGTTCTTGGCGATCAAGAGAGCACTGTCCGACCAGGACACAACGGCGTACTTTGACCCAACTCAGAGTACAAGATCGTCGAGGATGCTAGTCCCGTGGGCCTAGGGGCAGTTCTCATGCAGGCGGATGCCAGGGGTGAAATGCTACCCATCGCCTATGCGAGTAAGGCCCTTACAGAGACAGAGAGACGCTACTCGCAGATTGAGAGGGAGGCGCTTGCGATCCTGTGGGGCTGCAGGCATTTTCGGTTGTACATCCTCGGAAAGCCGGTTACTGTTGTAACAGATAACAAGCCTCTCCTGCCCATCCTAGCGGGCGTCTCCTCGAAGCCCCCTCCACGGATAGAGCGGTGGATGCTCGCTCTCATCGAATATGGCGTCAAATTAGTGTACAGGCCAGGGACGAACAACCCGGCGGATTACCTGTCCCGCCACCCCAACAAGGACCGCACGACAGGCCAAGGGGAGGTGATGGAGTGCCAAGAATTCATCCACAGCATCGTTGAAGGGGCGATGCCAGTAGCATTGGCCAGGGAGGTTGTGGCAAGTGAGTCATCCAAGGATGAGGTGTTCAAGATCATCCAGGCCGCGATTTGCAGCGGGGAATGGAGAGATGTCCTGCAGAACAACACTAGGCGGGAAGACAGGGCCCAGAAGGACCTGCAGTCGCTATGGAAAGACTGTGACGAACTGTCAATTTCAGATGACGGACTGCTGCTGCGGGGACGGCAGATAGTGATACCTCAAGCGCTAAGGGCTAGGGTCCTGGAGCTGGCCCATACAGGGCACCAAGGGGTAGTGAAAACAAAGGCAAGACTGCGACCAAAGGTATGGTTCCCGGACCTAGAAGGCCGGGTGGAGTAACCCGTGAAACGGTGCCTCCCATGTCAAGCAGCGAGTCCCCTTGATAGAGCACCACCGATCAACTCCATGGAGAGGAGTGAAAGGCCGTGGGGCACGGTCCATGCCAACTTCGGGTCAACTGGGAGGGGCATGTACTTTTTGGCAGTGGTGGACCAATACTCAAGGTATCCAGAGGTGGAGCTAGTCGACTCATACGCAGGTGACCACACCATCCTGGCCCTGGAAAAAATGTTTGCCACGCACGGTTTTCTCGAAATCCTGTCTTCAGATAATGAACCGCCCTTCACCGGAAGCCAGTTTACACAATTCATGAGGGAAAAAGGGATCCAGCACCGCAAAGTTTCACCGCTCTGGCCCCGAGCGAATGGCCAAGCGGAGAGGCTCATGAGGTCGCTCAACAAGGTTTTTCGCATAGTGGCCAATGGTGGAGGTGAACTGAAGAGAAACCTTTTCGAATTTCTCAAGGAGTATAGAACAACACCCCACCAGTCTACGGGGGTTGCACCAGCCGAAGCGTTGTTTGGGCGCTGCCCGAGAGGACTCCTCTCGGAAGTGGAAGGCCGTGAGCCGGGGGTCATAGACAATGACCGAGTGAGGCAAGAGCGAGAGGCCCACAACGTGAAGGAAAGTGGCAGGAGAGGATTGCAAGACAAGGAAGTAGTCGTGGGAGACTCCGTGCTAGTCCGAAACCGCAGACCCGAAGGGACGTTGTCACTGCCATACGAACCACAACACAGGACCGTCACCCATGTGAAGGGGTTGATGGTCACTGCGGCTAGCGAGCGGGGGACTGTCACCCGAAATAGGTCATTCTTCAAAAAGGTCGACATCAGGCCCCAAGAAATGGGATCAACGGAACCAGCATCGCAGGAGGACAACGTCGAGAACCCTGAAGGAGACACCGGGGTGGACCCGCCGCCAGTGGTGGTGACCCCGCCACCTACCCCGAGGATTGTGAGGCGGTATCCGACGCGACAGAATCGCAACCCACCTGTTCGGCTCAAGGAGACTGAACATGAGACTGGCAAAGATCAGCAACCCTCTGGTGGGCATGTTCAAGTTGTTGTTTGTTACATTGTTTTGTTTAAAGAAAAAAAGGGATGTTATGTCTTTAGGTGATTGTATGCATGCACGAGCCTCGTTCTGGCCGTGCATGCGTGTTGGCAATAAAGACGGTCCGTGCGGCAGTTGCCGCCGGGACCCTGGAACGTACGGACATGTGGTCACTGGTGTCAATGTATGCATGCGTGTGTGTATTAGTACAGGGCGGCCCGAGGCACGGGTGCCCCCATCACAGCTACCATGTCTCGAACCCAGCTCTAACAAATCAAATACAAATACAAAAATCTGCATTAAAGCATTGGGCCCCATGTACAGGTGTGCTTATTGCATTGTATTCATTGAAGAACCAGGAAATCATTTGAAACAGAAATGATGTGCAGAGTAAACACTAACGTTAGGTAAATAACACAAGCGCTGCTGGCGGAGGACTGATACGTTCTATTATCCCAATAGCAAGAAAGGTTTTCAGGGATCCGAAAATGTACTAAAGGGCATCGGCTAGAAAGCTTGCAGGTGCGCATCATGCAGCGTGGTGAAAAAGATGGCACAGAGTACCAACACAAACCTTAAATCTTGTCTTACATCTCACTGTGGCCCAAAGCAATCGTTGACAACTACTCACTAAACCAGCCTGGAAACCACAGGCAAAAAGCAAAGACTAGTTGGGCAGATGTATAAGCATGCAATCGCTACTGTAACCTCTCAGGTTCTGAGAGGACACTTTAAGAGAAAACTCACCAGAATCAATGAGTCACGCTCTGCTTGATTGCAGGAAAAACTACATGGACACCATAAGTCCACACTATACCAAGAAAGACATCCACCCCAGGGGATTTCACATCCAATGCAAAGAGAACCTTGAAAGTTATACAGAACACGAAGTCACTATAGCAATACTTGGTTGGCCTGACAGGAAAAGACGTAAATTGGATTAATGTTGTTTGGCACTCAGCCTTTAGCAGCATAGCAAGGCTTGGACTCTCAATCACTAATACCTGTCCAGCTAGCAGCATGGCAGGTGCTGATACCAAACAACTGTCAATAGGCTAAAAAGATCCTCTATTGGAATAGACAGTAGAAAAAATGCCATGTGTGGAACCAATCATTGCAAACATCGGGCTCATGGTCCTTTTTTAAATTGAATTTTATTAATTTTATAATAACAAGGAAAAGTACAGAGAAAAAAGAAAAAATAAATCATACCAGAGGGTGGTTAACACTGGCGCATGCTTCGAACAGAAGATACAGGAGATCTTCCATCTGTTCTTATTCACCCCTCCCCTGTTCCCTCCTTTCCTATACATTTCAAACATATCTCTTATACGTGAGGTTTCCAGCCCACAATAAACAACTTCAGCATAGAGAGGTCCCATAAACATTATAATTAGAAGAAGATGCACACCCTACGGATACCAATGCTACGGCCATGAATGAGGGGGTCATTATGAGTTGAGCGGTAAGGGATACCGGGCACCGGTAAGGAGACCGGTGCCGGTAATCCCTTACCGCCCAATTCCGAGGTCCCTCAGCGGGAACCGTAAAGGACGTGTTGTCTGACCACACGTCCTTTACGGGTCCCGCTAAGGGACCAGGGTGCTAATTACGGGCCTGCTATCAGCAGGCCCGTAATTACCGCCTTCCCCATTTCCATTTGAGCCCTATGGGGTCTCAAATGGGAATGGGGAATGGCTGGTTGAATGGGGACTTACCGGGTCCTCCATGGTCAGAATGACCCGGTAAGTCCCCATCCAACCAGACCGGACCCGGATCCAGACCTGGTATTAGAGGCAGCCATGGCGCTAATAGCGCCATGGCTACCTCAAAAATCGGAACGAGGCCCTGAGTGGGACCATCATGAATGGTTGTACCTTCCTTTCAGCTACCCAAATCTAGTGGGGAATTGCTGCCATTCCTCCTCCATCTTCCGCCGTGGATTACAGCTGTGATCTTTTCCATGAGATAAATATCCCCTGCCGTGCCGGACCACTCCTTTAGGCTCGGGAGCTCCCTTCTCTTCCAGTGCCTTGCCAGGCATGCCCTTGTAGCCAACCACAGGAAATGAGTCATATGAGGCAAGGAGAGCCATTGTCCCTCCTGATTGTCTAAACCAAACAGTACCAACATGGGTTCCAGCACACGTTCCCTCCCTTTGACCTCTTTAATCCATCCCAGGATCTCGGCCCAACATACTTGAACGTTTGGAGATCGCCACCACATCTGGCAGTAGTCTGCTCTATCACAACATCCATGCCAGCACAGGGGGTTCACTGATGGAAACATCTTTGAGAGCCGCATTCGGTCAAATTGCCACCTGTGTAGCAACTTGCGACCATGGAGTTTATACTGACAGGCTATTGATGTTTTAAATGCCCTCCTACACAGTAGTTGCCAGAGGTCTTCATTCAAGTCAAGACCCATGTCCCTTTCCCACCTTTGCCAGAGACCGTCGACCGTGCCCCTAGAGATTTCCACCAGCGCCATATAGAGCAGCAAAATGAGGCCCTTCATCTCAGTGTGCCCATCAAGCACCTTCTCTTCGGGGGTGAGGTCCCTTTGAATCAGTTCCCTCGATTTCTCTGCAGCGAAGATCCCTTTCAGTCTGAGGTAGACAAAAAGGGGCAACCATCCAATATCCAGGCTAGTCTCCAGCTCTTGTATCCCTATGAAACGCCATTAACCCACAGTTGGCCAATCCTAGATAGCTCCGCCTCAAACCATTTCTGATATCTCTCCGGCTCGGGTATCTCATCTGCATGGGGGGCCCAAATATGGCTCATCGGCAAGGGCCATGTAGTGATGCCCGCATTCCAGCTCCCTTCCTTCACACCTCCCAGTAAACGCCAAAGGTCGGGTGTTCTCTAATTTTCTTCGTGATCTGCTCCCTTAGGACCCAGAGCCACTGCCCAACCATTGCCGGGCACAGGTGATGGTTTTCGAGATAGATCCACTGTTTATCAGGGTCCTCCTGCGGGTGTGGCACCATTGCTATCAACTGTGTGGCTTTGTAGTATAACATCAGGTCTGGTAACCCCTCCCCCGGTCTTTGGGCAGTATCAGGGTATCATATGCCACCCTTGTTTTCTTGTTTTTCCGAATGAACCATACCATCCTGGCCTTGGCCTCCTGCAGGAGGTTCTCCAGCGCCCATATGGGTAACATCTGGAACATATACAGTACCCTCGGAAGACAATTAATTTTCAGGGCATTCAGCCTGCCCATCATGAGATTTGACCTTTACCCCAATCTGCCATTTCAGGATAGTGGATAGTTGGTCCCACTAAGGTCCCCCTCCAGGTCTAACAATGATGACTACCATTTTCTGTATGCTGTCCAGCTGGATCACCAACCGCAGGGGCCGGAGAGCCTCCACATCCCTCTGTCCATCCCCTGCAAAGGGAAATATGACCGACTTTCCCTTGTTCACCTTGAACCCGGGGAAACCCCTGTACTCCTCTATTATATCTAAGGCTGCTCGGGTAGAACTCTCTGGGTGCACCAGATGCAGCAGGATGCCGTCCGCTTGGGACTGAACTTGAATTCCTGTCCCCCACCTTGATGCCCACCACCTGCGGTGCCTTCCGCAGCTGTTCGGCAAGTGACTCCATCGAAAGCGCAAATAGGAGTGGTGATAATGGGCATCCTAGCCTTGTACTCCTCCCAAGATTTAAGGTCCACGATAGTCTCCCATTAGCCGCCACCCGCGCAACCGGATGAGTACAGTGCCCGTATCCCCTTCAAAATCCATTCACCAAACCCATATTTGTGTAAAACTCCATAGAGAAAACCCCAATCTACCCGGTCAAATGCCTTTTCGTTGTGAAGAGCAACCAGTACCGGGCTGCCCTCTTTTCTCATTGCGCCCTCCATAAGGTGTAGCATTTTACGCAGTGTGTCTCCCCCCTGCCTGCCCCGAATAAAACCCACCTGGTCAGAATGCACAAGTCCAAGTATAACCCTCTCCATTCTAGTGACGAGCACCCTGGTGAAGATCTTTGCGTCCACATTTAGGAGGGATATGGGGCGGTATGACTTACAGCTATTTGGGTCTCTCCCTGCTTTTGGAATGACTGTTATTAGTGCTCTACCAAACAACGGCAGAGGTGCCCTTATCGCGGCCAGACCGTTGTTGAAAAGCGTCTCCATGTGCGGGACTAAGGAGCACGAAAAAGTTTTGTAGAACCCTGCCCTGTACCCATCGTCCCCGGGAGCCTTTCCCACCTTCATCCCTCGAATCGCCATGCCTACCTCTTCCTGAGTGATCAACATTTCTAGGTCTTCTCTCTCGCTCTCGCGCAAGACCAGCAGGGATACCCCATTGAGGTATCGCTCTAGGTCTCCCTCCCTGACCACCCTTTCTTCCCCATACATTTGTTCATAGAACGTGGTGAATTCCTGAAGAATTTCCCCCATTGTGGAACATAGTGAGCCTCCCGTGTCCTCCATTCTGTTTACCCAGCAGTCCACCCTTTGCCCCCGCAGCCTCGATGCCAGCAAGGCATCAACTTTATCACCCTTTTCATAGTATCGCTCTTGGAGGAAAAGTAAGCCTGACACCACCTTGTCAACCTCCAGTTCCTTCAACTCCCTCCATTTTCCTTTCTAGCTGCAACCTGTCCCTATCAATTTCCCCTCCATCCAACGCCCTAGCCTCCAGCCCCCGAATATCGCTCTTCAAACTCTCTGTCAAGAGAGTCGTAACCCATTACTTAGCTGCACCCTCCCTTATCAAGAGGCCTCTCCAACTAGCCTTTGCAGCCTCCCACATGGCTCTGAGTTCCACCACCCCAGTACTGTTGAGACTAAAGAACTCCTCTATCGCTACCCTCATCTCCCCAGCAAACACCACGTCCTTGAATAGCATGTTGTTACAGCGCCATAGTGATTCCCTCATTCGAAGGCTGTCATTGGGATACCCATGTCGACCATGTCATGGTCTGTCCAACTAATTGGGATATGTTGACCAGCCGTTACCCTCCTCACATGTTGTTGTGTGAACCAATAGTTAATCCACGTTCTGGAGCCATGGGCTGGGGAATAACAGGTATAGTCCCTATCTGCCGGGTGACATTCCCTCCACACATCCACCAGGCCCTGCTCTGTCATGTAACTAAGGAAGCCCCTTCCCTCCTGTGGCCCCCACCTGCCAGTTGGCTGTATCCCCCACTGTGATCCATGTGCCGGTCTATCCACATATTGAAATCCTCCCCAACAATAGTAAGCCCACCGTCCATCCAAGTATTTCCGCCATCACTTCCTGCAAAAATTGGGGCTGTCCTAGGTTCAGGCAGTAAACTGCGGACAGGGTCACCTGAACTCCTTCCATGGTGCTGGAGACTATCAAAGCACTACCATCCGCCACCACTGCAGCTCACCTAGACAAATTCTCCAGTTAAGGAGGATGCCCACTCCACCCTTCCTGGTAGGCCCTGATGCCAAGAACACCTGCCCAATTTGAGCCCCCGGAATGTACCTTTCCTCCCCCCTATTACGAAACTCTCAACCCATCAAAGATCCCTTGCTGGGTGAGTTCAGGCCCTTGACATTTAAGGTCCCTACCTTGAGTGTGTCGACCCAGCCCCCTCCATCAATGTACACCATTTAGGTCATGGCATTGATAAGTCCTTGCACTTTTCTGCCCACATCAGCAGTGGTCTCCCCCTTTTGTTCTCGTATTCCCAGGATACGTATATTGTTCCAGCATTCCCTGTTTTCAAGGTCATCTAGTTTCACCAGGGTTTCCTCCTCCTGGGTCTCTAAGTCTGTGAATCAGGATTCCTATTTCATGTCCCGTAGGTCGACCTGCATGCCGCTATTCTCCGTACCCTCCATTTTGTCCTCAAGCTTGTCCACTCTGGCCCTCGCATCACAGATTGACACCTGGATGTCGTTCCTGATGGCCTTAATTTCATGAAAGATCTCCTTGAGGTCCTCTCTAATGAGCGAGGGGGAAACAGTCCCCTCCAACATGGCGTCTTCCCCGCTCTGTGCCCCTTCGTGGTCCGTCAATGGCATTCTCTGGTAGCGCTGCAGAGATTGCATCCCAGAGTCTCTCGTTTCCCCAAGTGGGACAGGGACAAAACCTTGTCCTGAGCCCCACACTCTCCCTTCACCAGGCTCCGACCCCCTCTGTGTGTTGTTGTGCCAAATCTCTGTGAGCTCAAATCCAGCCACTCTGCTGCAGTTCCACCTCTCCCCGCCAACGTTGCTTTGCCTTATCTGCTCCTCAGCCAGGTGACCTCCCCGCGGCAGGTTGCTGTAGGGTTCTGGGAGAACCACCTGGCACAACCAGCTCCAGGGGACTCACCAGTATCGTTCACAAGTGCTCAGCCAGGGATACCAGGGATGGCATTTTGGGGGCAATGATTCAGGCTCCCATTGTGCCCATCCAGACCGTTCTCCAGGTGTGTAGTGCCAGCCCCGGGGCAAGTCTCCCCCATTCCAGATTCCTTGTGTCTTCCCGGATACCTGTGGGTACCCTGAAGGGCTGCCTCAGGCCCCCAGGCACTTTGCGCTCCACTAGATCTCCTGGGTCCGCCCCTTGGACTCAGCATGGCCTTACTGCTGTCTCTCTGCTGGTGGCTCACGGCTCATCTAGTCCCCTGGTAGCCACCTGAGGTGCAGGCCTGGATGTCCCCTGGTCTGGTCCGGGGGGGTCCGCCTCTACTTCTTCTGATCACCTCCTCTTGTGGAGGGCCTCCTACCATCCTTGAGTGGCTTCAGGTGCTTTAATGGCTGCCTCACGGGGGCTGCCATGGGGGGCCACCCCAAACCTTTCCAGCTTCTCAATCAGGCAGCCTGAAGCTTTCCAGCCCACCGCATCCCTCGATGTGCCTCCAGTCACCGGCGGCTCAGAGAACCGTATCGTTGCAAGCTCCGCTGGGGGTGGTCTGTGGCTCCATTAGACGCAACACTCTCGGCCCAGTTGACCTCCTGCACTTCTTGTGTGGTCTCTCCATGTCCGCTGCAGCCTCCCCCAGTCTGTGGCAGCAGCGCGGATCGGGGATGCCAGCATCTCCTCAATGGCCAACTTTCCCTGTGGCCTGCAGTCATCAGCCGCGTTGACCACACAACGTGACCCTGATTGCCACCAAACCAATATGGGGGAACTGCGTGGACTCACCCCTCGGCTCCCTTCCACCACAGCACGCTTCTCCCACCAGGGTGCTCACACAACGCTTGTCGGGGGTACACTTCGAAAGCTGTACTTCGGCGGCAGGCAACGGAGCTCGGTCCTTAGCAGGTCATCTTGGTCTGCGCCCCCTGGTGGTCTCCTCCTTGTGGTCCTTTTATCAAAGTATAGTGTGCAGATACCTTCTGCATTGACAACCCAAAGAACAGAAGAAATGTAGGTTCTCAACTATCACAATGCTGTACAATCGGCTGAAGATGAGGTACTTTTTTTAAGGTACTGTTTCTGGGATAGTGAAACAGGGCTAATATTGTGTACCAGACTACCTCAAACCAAGAAGGCCATTGGGAAATAGAAGACGTAGGAAGGACAGGCAAGCCAACCTTTTGGAAGTGCCCAGAGTGATAAAGCCTTTTCAAATATCTAGGCCTATGCAGCATGCCAGAACACAACCCTCTGGGTGTTCAACACAAGCTAGCACCACCTCACTGCTACATCTAACGTGGACATGGCTAGATACTTGCAGATCCAGATGTTCATAATACAGAACACACCATTCCAATCTCAGACATGCTGAGGAGACCAGTGAGTTGGTCGGAAGCCTTCAACTTCTGGAGAAAGACTGAAGCTTAGAGCAAATCAAAGTTCAGGGCCTTTAAGGACAGCAACTAAATCTTTGATTTGTTTCTGTTCTCTGAAATCCTGACAATCAGCCTTACTCCAGAGGCTAGACAATAGAGACTCAATAATGATCAACGACATTGAACAACTCATGAGCACCATAATCATATTACATACAGACACCGTGTCTGAAAGTAGTTTCAATCCAAAGCTTTTTCAATTCAACAACCGTCTGGGAAAGGAGGCATTAAAACAGATTGAAAATGTGGTAGAGGCACACATTTCCAATGGATAGGCAATCAGGCTTGAACTGGCTTGTATTTCAAGAGTGAACCATTCTTAGGAGCCCCGAAGCCACTTGCTTTCTGGTTGCCCCCAGCTATTGGAGGCGTTCAAACATTGTTTCAGGGGAAAAAATAAAATAATGTTTGGGCTCATGTGTAGCATATGCTACAGCCGTGTTTAGTATATCACACCGCAACATTGAGACCACCATAGGAGATCCTCACCCACATGAGCTATATCACTGGCACACCGGAGTCGCTTCTAGCCCCAACCCCGATGTGGGCAAAACATGAAGACGCTGCTCTAGTAGGCAGCTGTTTCTTCTGAAGAAGGTGGAGGGAGAAAAATGTGTGAGGGCGCTGGTGCGGCAGGCAAGCATAGTCTGGCATAGCCATACCTCAACCTCTGCGCCTACTAGGCAGTGTATGGCATTAACGTAAACAGTAAAAGCAAAGGCTATGACTCCTGAACCTGTTTAATCCTGTTTCTTTTATTTCATATATTATTTCTGACAGGGTCTACTCAGTTCTGTCTGCCCAGCAAGCAATCCTTTGGACAAAACAGAAATTGTACCAATTTTCAGAATTGGAAACATGTGCAGTCTACAAGACCTTGACTTTACATTTCCTACAGGAACAAAGGAAAATTTCGACACATGTGTGCATGATGTTCCCTTCACATTATTCAAACTCACGGCTCCCGTAGCTGAAACGTAGATCCACAGTCGCTGAGGTATTTGCAGACAACCTGCTCTGCTATGCTATGCTATTCTGAACAGGTTTCATTGACACAATAATTATAGTAAACAGTTTGGAAGTGGTTAAATGATCACAGCAGCAATATACATGTAGGTAAGTAAGGGGTATGAAGGAGAGAGAGAGGGGGAATGAGGATTGGCAATGGTTAAGGTGTATGGGCAACCTCCATTTTAAAAAGGGAACCTGATTAATGCCATGTTGGATTTGCCACAACCAAACTGTATACTATAAATATTACAGTGAAGAAACAACCCAGAACCTGCTCTGCCATGTACTACACAAACATCGGCTGAGGGAGGTAAATGGGGCTGGGGGTGGGGGGGTAATTGGCAAAGCTCTAGTGCCCAGATCAGCAGAGCCACCAAACCACCCAATACTCTAGGAAATAAGAACCATTACCACACATCATTTTCACATAACAATACACCCAGACGCTCTTACTTAATGATATGTGGCACCTAGAACAGCCTACTGTCTGGGGCATCATGGTTCCCACAAGGTCTTATCTGTGACTCACAGGAGAAATGTCATGTCTTTTCCAGAAGACAATGATCACAAGCCCTGCTTGGTTCTTTACTGCCCGTTGTACCTAACACCACCTAAAATCTGGCCCATGGTAGACCAAATAAGGCCCTATACAAAACACAATTGACCTGCAAAGGATAACCCTGCCTTTCCCACAGGAACACTTAAAAATACCCCACCAGTTTAGATCACAAGTGCTTGACAAAGTGCAATGGGCACTAGACTCACGTGGTCTAGATGCCATCTTTCATTCCCTGAACCGCCTAAGACGTTGTCCATCACAGATAGCCTAAAGCAATCCCCGCAAAATGATATACTTGCCAAGGGCAGCCCATCAAAAAAGAAAACACCAAGATTTCCCAGCATAACCAGTGCTCTAAAAGGACAGAACTAAAAGTCCTTAACAACTGAAAAGGGGCACCAGGTGTACTTGGTCCAAAATTTCCCAGTGATGCGTAGAATAGCTTAAAATCCAGCATGGGCCTTGAAGGGACCTATATACAACAAACAAACCTGGCAATTACAGTCCGAATGCATCCAAAGTAGGCACTGTAAAAGTCACATCAGGTTAGCCCAGCATAACCAATGTACTATCAGGGTTACAAGCCTCAGAAGGAAAAGTGCAGTGAAGGAAGGAAAGGCACTCAATTTTCCCAGCAAGTCCAACAACTGATCCTCCTCCCTTTCCCTAAACAATGGAGGAAGGGGGAACACAGCCAGTGCTAAATTTGTAAGAAAATAAGTGCCAGTGCCCAAAAAATATTTCCTAGCAATCGTGTGACACGCCAGTGAGGACACCAACCACTTCAACTCCATACAGTGTCAACATATTTGGGGTTAAAGCTGCAACTCCCACCGGTTCATTTAAAGTGATGAATGACCTGACTCTGGCAGTGTTGACATGGCTCGAAATAACATCAATGTTTAAATGTTTCTTTACAACACATCATCGTTAACATTTTGCACTAATTCTCTTAGTGGCAAATGGAACATATTGACCATCTAACCACAGACAAAAGATCAAACATAGTTTCCTCCTATGGCGAATTGATGGAAAAATACAGGCAAAATCATTACTGAACTAATGAAATTTCCTTTCAAACACTGTACTAAGTTCTTCTTGTGTAGGCTCTCACTCATGGCAGGCACTCCTCTTTAGCATTGGCCTCTTCAGTGGCCTTCTCCTTGTGTTTGGTCTGCTCACTGGTGACTGTCCTGTTGTTGCCAACCCACCCGCTGTGGCAGTACAGCTGGTTATTAAGTTACAGAATTTGCAACAATGTCATGCCTGCTAACTTGAGCAGTGTGCAGGCATGACTAGCATTGGTGACCAGCATTGTCACCTTTCAACTCATAGTTATTCACAAAAATTGATAATTAGGCATGTCCTGCCAACCTAGGCCACACTGTTTTTGCATGTAGTGCTAGTACGACTGGCTTACAATTAAAATAATGAAGTTTCCAAAATACCACAACTTAATCAAACTGGACTCAGAAATAAGTGTCAGTGCGTAAAAATAAGTGCAGGAGCTGTGCCATGGCAGACACCCCCACAAATTAAGCACTATCCCCCAAACTCTTCTTTTGACAGTCAACCTCTGGGATGTAGGGCAATTGAGATAGACAGGGCAGGCATCGAGAGCAGCCGGGATGTCTGCTTTACTTGACATGTTGCAAAGACAGCAAGTACAAACTAGAAGAACACTGTCCCAGAAAAGAATTGGAAGAGCCCCAGTTCTGCATGCTTTAGTCAGCTCCTGGAAAAGGACCAAGGCATCTGCTATACCAGAATGCCCTAGCAAGGCACTTCCGCGAGCACCATCAACAGACCTATGATATGCTAAGCCAGCCTAAACTTGTATGGCGGCATCAAAGGTTTTTAAGATGTTAATGGTGTCAGATACAAATTAAAGAGGACAGAAAGAGAGAGGGGTCATTGTGCACCGGATGATGCAGAAATTGGAGGTGTGAAAGCAAGACCTATTCATTTTGCAACTCTACTTTCCACAATTCATGATGTTAATGTAGCGCAAGCCAAAGGAGGGACACAGAGCAGAGTTTATATCTCCACCACCTTGTGTGCGCACCTTGTTTTATGCCGCCATGAGATTTTCATGCAGGCATAAAACGAATGGATCCCTATGGAATCTGCCTCACTTTAGTACCTGCTAATGAGCGGTGAATTCCATAAGAACATTTGTGATGTCATCTTTGATGTCCTGGGTGTTAGTCTTGGCAGTTCACAGTGGTGGTGCGATTTATGGTTGCTTAGCTTACCATAACTGGCAAATTTCTGAGGCTTTTCGGTTTTACTTGTAACCATAATGTCCCTTTAACAAAGGTTTTTCATTGAATTTCATGGGTTTTTACCAGTGCATGCCATTTTCCTACAACTTACTAATATCAATTTCCTACTACTTACCCCAATATAGCAACATTTTTTGGCCAATTTACAAAGTGTCACCTAAATCTCTGCCATTTCCCACCTTCTAGCATCATTTTTAACACTTCTACACACTTTTTGCAACTTTCTCCACTGTTTTTGAGTCCGTCGATGTCCAAGAATGACTGACGTCATTGCGGGCCTTCCCGACAGTGCCACATGACCATGCGCTTGTGCGCGGCATGATGATGTGTCCACAAACGTGTTCACACTTTGTGATTAGGTCCTTGCTTCGAGGACAGTTCGGAACTGCATTTTCTACTGGTCTAGGAACTTTCAAGCTCTTAATGTACCCTTGCACAGCTCCTACACATATTCTTATTCATTATCCATTAACAATCTAGTACAAACACACACTTGGAAGAATGTTAGCAAGACTGCTATTTATCTAAAAACGGCATCAGCTATTGCCATCCCTCCTCCCCAAGAGCCACCACCACCACCAGATGGAGGATCTACACAACAAAAAAAGTGCAGCATTTCCAAAGACAATGAAGAGGACCAAGAAGATGAAATAGAGGACGTGCCTACCTGTATCACTCAGAGAGAATCATGGGTGTGGCAGTTCTTTACCACTGTTGGGAATGTACTAAAGGTTGAAGCTACAAACGTTAAATGCACTCAGTGCAGTTTTGTACTCAGTCGCGAACTACCTGGACATTACTCCTACGGGACCACCTCCATGCACCCCTATACCAAATCCAACCACTGCAATGATCTCAGAAATGTTGTTCCTTTCTTAGCAAGTAGTAGGCTGTCTTCCTCCACATCATCTTCCTCAACCAATACTGTAACCACACAGCCTACTTCTGTGGGACACAAAATCCCACCAGCTACCTTGTAAGCAATAAAAGAGGCTGTTGATCCATATCTTTTGAAGACAACAGTCCGCTGTATTCACTTCAACACACCACTCTGCAGGAGGAAGCCATTTCAAAGTGCTTTTGAAGCTGTAATCAAGGAGCATGAGAGACACTGCCCCCTACCTTAGAAGTAACAAACGTGCAACATCTTCCCCTGTCCACCTGACCCTCCATATTAGTGCTTGATGCTGCTTTCCTCATTTCCGTCCCCACCTTATGTTCTAACTGCTCCTGCAAAAAAATAAATTAAAAAAAAAAACAACAAAAGAAAGGTTTCTTTAGGAATCACCTTGCACAGTTAAAAAATAGAACAAAAAAATATATATTCTTACATACTCCATCTATTGATGTGTGTGCCACGTTGACATTTCTCTGTTTAGTTAATTTGTAAGCCTGTTTGTTTGTTAATAAAAAGGAGGGATGTTAGGGAGTAATGTACGCACTCGCGACACGGAAGGAGGCCGTGCATGCGCGTCGCAATAAAGAGAGGCCATGCTCGGCAGTTGCCGCTGGGACTCCGTAGTGAGTAGACCTATCTCTGTGTGTCCTTTCAGGTACCGGGGTTGGTGGGGGCCTAACTACGGAGATGACCCAGGGCTATATTTACTATTCAACAGAGCCGTGCGAAGTGAGCGTTTTGTTTTGGGCCGTTTTGGTGGCAGGGGCGCAGCTCCATCAGAGAGTGGTGAATGTGACATGGCACCTGGGGCTGCTCAACCTTCTCCCCTCTGCTTCCCGGTCATTTGCTGATTTCTTTGGCATGAAGGCACTGATGTCGAGCCCTCTTGCCAGGCACTTCTCATCTCGTGAACATCAGACTGGGAGCTGCAATTCGATGGAGTGGAGATACAAGTGCCACAGCTTTCTGCAGCCAAATGACCTGGGCGAAGGCTTTTGCATAAGTGGTCTCCTTTCATCGTCAAATTTAGCAGTTCAATACCTCTGTTGCCATGTGGAGGTATGTTTTGTTTTATGAAGTTTGTCACCTTGTCATTTGGCATTGGACTTTGTAGAATAACACTGACGCATTTCTAGTGTCTTAATCCTCCAGTTTTACTGCCTAGCCTTTGGGAGCTATGTAATCTCTGCTGTGCTAACTTTTCTCGTAAAAGGGAGCCGTTCTTGTGTTGCCTAACTTGCTTCTATAACTTCTATTGTATTGCTAGGATCACTGGTCGTTCCACAGAAAAGTCACACAAATGATCGGCTACAACATTTGTTGTGTGGGGAGAACTCCTGGGGGTGAATTTCATAAATATGTGTTGCATCCTGGTGTCAGATGAAACAACCAATGTGACGGGAGCTTTCATTACACGCTCAGCAGGTGTGTGGGCTGGGGGAGGAAGAGTGGTGCGGTGCACAGTGACGGGCAACAACCACTACTAAAAAAGTTTTTCAAAGTTATTGAGCAGTACAAACCCCCATAAATATGTTAGCAACAAGATCTAGTAGAAACTATTTGGAAATAGTAAAGTGGCTTTTCCAACGCGATACTCTACCTTCAAGTAAAGCACCTTAAACAGCAGAGGCATGGTTACAGCCGCGGTTGAACATTGCAATTGGCTTCATGTCAACTGTGAGTAGCTCATGTCAGTAAACCTTCAGTTGACATCTAAGACATTGCTTCTACTGGATCACGTTGAAGTATATGGGTTTTAATAAAGCACTTCACCTGATAGAATCACTACTAGACCTTTCTTGCTAGCGATTCAGGAGATGTACAGACTACCATCTGTGGGCAACTGGATCCGTTCCAAAAATAATTTGAGAAGAGTTTGCTGGAATCTATACCAGGACACCCTGCTTTCAAGGGGGTTATATGTTATTACAGCTACAGTCTTCTTTTAGATGAGTTTTTTTTAACCAAATATCTTTTCGTGAAAAAACTAATCAAACATGATGTATTTTTATTTTTGACGGGGTCCCCATACCACCCTCTCCTTTAATTGAACATTATTCCCTACCCCTTAATTACCCTTACCCTCTACCCCAATGTTGTACCTTCAAGAGAAACGCAGGAGACATCAGAGTCTAGTTCAAGACAGTCTGGGATATGTCAATTGGACATTTTTCAGGATTCAGTTGCAGACACATACCTTATTTGGCAATCAGGTAACCTATACAAATGGTAGAAAATAAATAGGCTCCCTTTTTATGCACCATCCCAAAATAATTTCTTTGGAATATGTAACATTCACAGATTATTGATCAAACACAGTGCACATATATGGTCATATCATTGAATGCACTTCTACAATAATATATTTTGCTGTCCCCATACTTAAATAAATAAGCACTCTAAGAGTTTCCAGGCACCTTCAGGGTGTGTTTTATGAAAAGCATACCATTTTCCGTACGTGCACTTTGTGATTTTCCTCTCTGCACCCTGCCGAAGGAGATGGAAGTGGCCAGTACACACATGCGCAGATCTGTGTTTGGGGTCTGTTTTACGGTCTGGCGTGGGATGTCCCAGGTGCGATCCTTGCATTAATGACAGCCACAGACAGACTGTGGTAGCCGGGGGTGTTGCTAGGTCTGGAAAAGACCCGGGGATAAGCTGATGCCGGAACTGTCGGGATTGGGGGCTAGCTAGCCTTGTGGTTGTAGCTCCTGAGATTCTATCCGGGGCTAAAACCAAAAGACCAGGGGCTATACCCCCTAGCCCCCCCTAGCGACGCCTATGGTGGTAGCAGCACCGGTAGCAGGCCTCGGCAGTGTTTCTCCTTTTGCTTCTGTGGCACTGGAGGGTTCATTCATTTGGTGAGAGCAGCGAGACGGAGAGACAGATCCTGGGGGCGATTTCGGTCAGTGATGCCTTGTAGGGCCTGCAATCATTTCACCCAGCTCACTCATGTGTCGGTGAGCTGGAAAACACGGAAGAAAGGGTGGATAGATTAGGCCGTCAGAGTGGCCTAGAAAGTGTATGTTTTAAAGATTAAAGGATGGCATGTATATTCTAGGGCCCTTTACACATTTTCAGCTGATCTGCTTAATTTTAATTTTGCAGTTTAGACTGTTTCTGGTTGTTTGTCCAAACTGGCAAAACTGGCATAATGACTCCTTCCTCGCCCCTGACTTAAAAACATGCAGCTGGCCCTAATTGGCAAATATGTTCCTTCCACCCCCGCCCCCATATTCGTGGTGATTGTTGACAACTATTAATCACTGGTAGTACAACTAGAATCCGAAAGAATTTTCTGAATTTTTAGAGTCGATTTCAGCTGAAGAAAAAGAAATGCCGTAACAAGAGCCCAGTTGCATAAAGTGGGCATGCCTACTACACCTATGCCTGGTTTACATCCCATTGGCTCCATAGAATGCAGGCAAAATGAGAATGCCACATTGAACTGACATGCAGCATAGGCCGTATGTGAACAAACCTAACAACACTATACCAATGTACTTCCCAAATAGTGTAACAGAGCGAACATTAACCCAAAGCAGTCCCCTGATCATTTTGCTATCCAGTTCTCCATTTCTCCCTAGAATGTGGCCATTACTGCATCTACGAAGGTCGCTGTTTTTTCCCTCTGCGACCTAGCTAGCAGGGAGTTAAGCACTGGCCCCAGTTAGATGGAAGTGGCAAAGGGTATCTCACAGGGAATAGCGAAAATAAAATGTGTGAGGATCTGAATCATCCAAAAGAGAAACTGAACTATAAAAATAAAAAAGAGACTATGAAAAGGATTTTGGACACTGATATGCACATGAGTGCCTTTGTGAACAGGCTGTTTGTGGATGAGGAGGTTCTTTATAACAGCTGGTAAAGGGAGAAATAAGCCAACAGAAAAAAGTGAGAAACCAACCCAGACTAAGCTAACATCCACCAGAAGTTTAATAGGTGGATAGTCCCAGTCAGAATTCCTGAAAATCAGGGAAAACCTCTGCAGAAACCTCATCCCATCGAACAGCTAGGATGGGCAATAACCCATCTAGCACCCGCAGTGGAAGAGAGGGAAATACAAAAAGAAAAAAGAGAGCCAAATAAGGTCCCAATGTGGAACATACAGAGACAGAAAACCTGCATTCCCTAGGTAGAGAACATGAAATTCAATCATCCGATTAATGTCAAAAGAAATTTCTTAATCAGAAACATAGATAAACCTTCTTGGTGAGAACCAAGGGATGCACTGAAAAATAAAGTCTTAGCATGGCTTTAGAAGTAAGGAGGCCGGGGGCTGACCCAACCGCAGGAGCGTTGGTTCCTGCACAGAACACCAATAAAAATACTGAATACAACCAATATTAAACTCTGCATTATAGTTGGAAAATGGCACAGCAAACGTTTCGAGTTTTTGTGAATTAGCAAATTGATCAAAGGGAAACTTTGCTTCTAAAAATCATGGAGAGGTAATAGTGGAAGAAAAAGGGACATATAAAATATCATGCCTTTTATCCATTCCCCTATTGCAGTGTGAATGCCACTCTTGTCTTCTTATGTTTAAGCAATATCTCACATTTGCTTTATGTCTGCGTATTTTAGGTTCTATTATATAACAATGATTACACAAAAGGCTCAAGTTTTCATAAATGAATTTGATTATTTGTTCATAGTGAACGACTTTTCAGTTTTGTTCGTTTTAATAAATGCTTCTTCCTTGCAGTATTTAAATTAAGTTGAGGTGTCCCATCATCATGTATTTATAATTCTTTTAGGATGTCTGTGTGTTGGGAAATGTGCACAGCCATCCATACTCTGAGACAGGCTATAATTCTGGCGGAAAAGACCCGTGGACTGCAATTATAGTGATCGATGTTGTAGCCATTTGATCCAAATATTCGAATCCTGGAACTCTGGGAATCAGTGCACATGGTTCAATGTTGCAAACATTTTAGTGTTAAAGTGTGAGTTGTGAGACATGAAATGAGCACCAAGCATGCACCTCTTTTTTTATCACAGACATATTTGCCAATTATAAACATATGTGGTCATTCTTATGTTTTCAAAATGATCTTCGATGTTATGCAAAGCAGTAAGGAACCCTCACTCATGTTATTTGTCGCCTTCTCATTTCTCTTTCTATGAGGCAAATGTCACACTATTTTATTGCCATGATCTCTCCATTAGCATGCTTCATAGTCAGATACTCCTATTGAATACACACCACCCAATCTTCATTGGATGAGTATCATTTCTACATTTCTGACCAGAAAAAGGTGGGGGCCCAATCTGCTCTTAATAACTTAAATACAAATTTGTTTTTATTCCATAATAGTAATGAGATATGGATTTGTGAACTCTGTCATAACAGCCACCTCCCTGCATATGCAACTTTAATGTATGCTATAATATTTCACAAAGTTATGAATATTTACCCTTTTTATATTAATGGCAGGGAATCTGGTGTTAGATTTAAGAAAGGTATTTCAGCTTCAAAACACACCCAACCCCAGGTTTCTAAGTCATGTGGTCACAAGGTTATGGGCCAACAATGTTTACATACATAATTCAATATTTGAACCGTGACATATGAATATCTCATGCTACAGCACATGACTCACAATGTGTAATGGGTTCAGGGAATGATTGATTTGAAATGAGATGACAGGCGTCTTTGTTCTCCTTCATTAGCTGAACAAATTGCCACATTGGCTGGAGGAATTTCTCTTTGAAGCTTTGTAATAAAATTAACTTCATGGAGGACCACAGATGAGATTTAGTTTTAAAACATGTGTTTTTCTAACATTCTCTGCTCCCAATGAGTTTCCAAAGGTGGGGGCTGTTCATTAATTGAAATGCCTGCTTTCAATGACTTTTGTCCTCAGAATTTGATGGGTTCTTCAGGAATAAAGCACATAATATATCTTTCTATCTGAAAGGCCCGAGTTAATCCCTTGGGAGTCTTAAATGCCTCCACACGGGAGCCTGTATGCAATGCTGAAGTGAATCAGTGAGTACATTAGTGATTTCACTGGTCCACTATTCAGCATTGCCCCAAGCCAACATATAGCATCTTTTGTTTCTGTACAACTGAAAGGCCTTTTTCTCTGACTACAGAGAGTGTTTTTTTTTATGTTGGAGCCTTTCAGCATTTCCTTCTGCCAATTTAAAATTATTCAAACTCAGTTTGTGGGTGAAATATTCTCAAGGCTGTCTCTCACGTGTGTAGGTGACTATCTACATCCCACAGTTACACCCAATTCATTGAAATGGAAAAAATATGACATCGCTGAGGGAGAGAAAGGCACTATTCTGACACCCTTCACTTTTAATTCAGACAATTTTCATTTTCCTTTGGTATTTTCCTACAGTAAGCATCTGCCTCACACTTGAAAGAAGCAGCACAGCAGCACAGTTTTTCTGCATCACTTTGCTTTATGGAAACAGTATTGGGTTCCATTTATCTTCAAAGGATGGAGAAGGTGAAACCTCTAGAGCAGACCGCTGTAGAGGTTTGCCTATAGGTAGTGTCTTGAGTCCTTTAGCTTGCATGCAACACATGTAGAAACATAGCCTTGAAGAACGCTGTGTAGCAGAGGCCACCAAAAGTGTCTTTCTATAGTTTTTTATGCTGCTATTATGTCTGTATTCCCACCTGGTAAACTGCCATGGCCCACTTGCAGTACCTGTTGCTGGAGCTTGCTGGTGGGTACACATAACCACTGCCCTTAGAACAGGGATTCTTGTCGATGTTTCAAAGCCCGCTGTTGCAGGCATCTTTGATCCTGAAGAAAAGGTATCCACATTAGCAGCCTGTAGGAAACCTTGAACGGACAAAGGGAATGTTTTTAAAAATATATATTTATTGTGTTGTGGTTTCAATGGCACCTTTCACAAAAATTACACACATATTATTTTATATCAGATATCTACATGTAAAACATTCATATATTTCATGTACGCATTTCCAACTTTTAATACAAACCATCTAAATCTTTTCATAAATATACAGAGCTTAAATAAAATTAATTAAACATGATCAATAATAAACAGCAAATAATTCCCTATATTTTACTCAACTATCACATAAGAAAGAAAACTCTAAAATACTAATTACAGATCCTAATTATAAAATACTAACTAAAGATCCTAATTATAATTTGACAAGATTGAGATGATTTAAGAATCTTAACACAGCGATTGTCATTGATATCGAAGAACCAGAAGCAATCTTTTGTCAAAAATGTTTGCAATCAGAAAGGATGAATATATGAAGGTATTATTGGATAGAACTCTCTCCCTTGGATCCAATGCATTGCTAGGCACAGGGTGTTTTTGTGAGAGGGCATTAGCTAATACATTAGGCAAATTCAAAATGTATGTCAGAAAAATAGTTGTACTGGGCAAAAAAGTAGGCCCGTCCAACTTCTCTACTGTTTTGCTGGAGAACCTGGGAATTATGGTGGTCAGTGTAGATTTTCACTGAGTGTTTCTCTCCCACTAGTAAATGCCTCCAAACAAGATAAGCTTTTTTCATTGTCAAGAGCTCCTTTTCAAGTACTGATACTTTATTTTGCTAGATTTAAGCATACAGGACTAATAAGCAATGGGACAGCCTTCAAGGTCTTTGCTTGAATACCACTTCTATTACCCAGTTGGAAGTCAAGTGTGTAACTCCACAATGAAGTGTTTGGTAGTATCTGACTGATGCAGGTGGGTTAATGCCTCTTTTAAACAGCAAATACGCTTTCCACTTCATTCGTTAATGGAATCCCTTTCTTCAACAGCTTAGTCAGAGGGAAGATAGCATCTTCTATCAGTTATTTATTTGTCAAATACTGACGAATAAATGTAACGCTCACCTGATTCTCGCAGAGGCGCCGGTCATGACTGGGCGACTACCGTATCTTCAAAGGTGATGTGTAGCACCCGGTTGGCTCTTTGGGCTGGACCTCTGTGCACTGTATGCCTGACGTGTAGAGTAAGATGTCTGCAGATAGAAAATATGGGGTTAATGAACTGGGGTTATTGGGGTGTCCCTATCTCTTTCCTCTTCTCCTCTCCTGTAGACCCCCAAAGGTTAACGCTCTCACCTTAGGTAAGTGAATGCCAAGCTCTCCATCTGCCTCGGGGCAGGGTGCTGTAACCAGTTTCTTCACTGGATAGGTAGCGCAGGCCTCTTGACTTCAGAGGACTGCTGTCCGTCGTTTACTGCACGAACGGTAAGTTTCGAGTCATTCAAATGTCTTTAAAGTCTTTAGTAATGATGTCTCTTGTTTTGCAGGGTTCCGGCGATGGCGGATGACGGGCTGAAGTGAGTTGAAGATGGAGCCCGTGTGATGAATAGAAGCGCCTGGAAGCACGTAAGTAAGCGCTTGTTGCCTGCTTCACTATGCGCTCTAACTGTCTTTTTATTTTGCAGGTACGAGTTCGGAGCAGCTGCAGGGTGCCGGAATACCCACTGGATTAGATGTGGAAAGGAGTAATGGCACGTGAGTATTAAAGTTCCCCAATGTCTTTAAACGCACCTTGTTTTGTCTTTCAGATGCCGGAATGCAGTGTGAAGACCTCCGGAGCGCACGAAGAGTAGGTAAGCCTTTGCCTTTCAGATGCCGGAATGCTAACCTGTTCTTTCTTGTCTTTATAGGTGTTGCTGAAGACTGGATTCAGGATGGTAAGCCTTTGCCTTTCAGATGCCGGAATGCTAACCTGTTCTTTCTTGTCTTTATAGGTGTTGCTGAAGACTGGATTCAGGATGGTAAGCCTTTTTCCTTAGGCCCAGGACCGGATGCAGAAGACACGATGAGCGTTCTGCTGCAGAGGTTGCAGAATAACGCAAAGCAAGATTCATCCACCGGGTGTGGTTTAAATAGCCTCCTGTAGTGCTTAGGTGTCTCCTTCCACAGCCACGCCTAAGTAAGAAAAGAGTTCCTGGTAAGAAAAGAGTTCCTGCCTTCCAGAAGAGTTCCAGTGTTCTGAATCTAGGGAGTGGCTCCAGCCCCACCCAACAGGAAAAGTAGTTCCAAACAGAAGAGGATCAGAGGCTCAACTGGCAGGCAAGTAAGCAGCATGGTCTGCTGAAGGTAAGTCCACCCAAGCATTATGAGCCCGGCGCTTCCAGCGCTGGGACTGGGCATATTTATGAGCCTGGTGCCACTGGCGCCAGGACTGGGTCCAAAAGGTCCCAATTGGGACTGGTTGGCACTCGGAACCTGGGTTATGGATCTGCTTCCAAGGGAGTTGGGAAAACCCTGACCTTTTGGAAGCAGAGATCATGACAGTACCCCCCCTCAAGACCCCTCCCAAACCGGGCTTCTCCGGGGGTTTTGGCTTGTCAGGAAATGTTCGGTGAAATCTTTTGATTAGGCGAGGAGCGTGGACATATTCAGCAGGTTCCCAGGATCTCTCTTGGGGGCCGTAGCCTTTCCAGTCAATTAGGTAGAATAGTTTAGATTTGGAGATCTTGGAGTCCAGAATGCTTTTGACTTCAAACTCGAGTTCTCCATCCACTAGGATAGGTTTTGGAGATTTGGTTAGTCGGGTTTGAGGTTGCACGGGTTTTAATAGAGAGACGTGGAAGACCGGATGTATCTTCATGTGCGGGGGCAAGTCCAACTTGACCGCTACTGGGTTTACTATGGTAGTGATGGAATAGGGACCAAGGTATCTTGGGTTGAATGTGCGTGGCCCTTTTAGAGATAGATATTTGGTGGATAACCAGACTTGATCCCCTACTTGATAGTGAGGGGCTTCCTTCCGATGTTGATCTGCTCCTTTCTTGTATTGTTCTTTAGCCCTTTGAAGGTGAGAAACAGCTTCCTTAAAGGCTTGGGTGATTGTAGAATGCAGGTAGTCTACTGCTGGTGTTTCAAGATCTTGGAGGGGATCCAACTCCGAGGTTCGAGGGTGACTGCCGTACAAAAGAAAAAACGGGGTTTTCCAGTTCCCGAATGGACAGAGTTATTGTAGGCATACTCGGCTATCCAAAGGATATCTTTCCAAGTTTTTTCAGTTTGTTGCAGCATGCACCGTAAATACTGTTCCAGAGTTTGATTGGTCCTCTCGGTTTGTCCGTCGGTCTGAGGGTGGTGACTGGTCGATAGTCTCACATCAATTTGAGCCGACCGACAGCAACTTCGCCAAAAATGAGAAATAAATTGACTACCTCGATCCGAAATTAGAACCGAAGGAAAACCGTGCAGTCGGACGATGTTTTCGAGAAATTCTCAGGCCAGAGTTGCTGCTGTTGGCAAGCCTTTGAGCGGAATGAAATGCGCCATCTTGGAGAATAAGTCCACGATTACTAGAATCGTATTGTATCCGGAGCATGGAGGTAGATCGGTGATGAAGTCCATAGAAAGCGTATGCCAAGGGCGAGGTGGGATGTCAATAGGGCGTAAGAGGCCTGCTGGTCTTTCCTTTTGACTCTTGTTTTGGGCGCATACTCCACAGGACATTATAAAGTCTCTGATATCTTTTTTCCAAGACGGCCACCAGAAGTAGCGCTTGATCTTTTCTGAGGTCTTGGCTATACCGGGATGACCTTCCATTAAAGAGTCGTGATAACAAGAGATTACTTTTTTCTGTAAATCTGTGCTGGGTAGGTATAATCGTTCTTGGAAATACAATAAATTGTCCTTTACTGCAAAGTCCTTTCCCTGCAGATGCCAATTCTGTATGTCTGCTGGAGTTACAAGTTGCCTGGCTTTATCCTTAACTTCCTCTATGGATTCTGTGGCGATTACACCCAGAATTCTTTGTTCGGGAATGATTGGTACAGGTTTAGGGTTGACCAAGTGTTCTTCCACTCCCATCCGAGAAAGGGCATCGGCTTTACCGTTCTTTGTACCAGGTTGATAGGTAATTATGAAGTCAAACTCGGCAAAGAATAATGCCCAACGGAGTTGTCTAGAGGATTGGGCTTTTGCGGTCTTCAAATATTGCAGGTTTCGGTGATCCGTAATCACAGTAACGGTGTGTCGGGCCCCCAGCAGATAATGCCGCCAAGCCTTAAAGGCAGACTTGATAGCCAGAAGTTCCTTGTCAGTAATCGTGTAATTGATTTCAGGAGGCGAGAATTTGCGGGACCAAAATGCCACGGGATGCAACTGATTGGTTACCGGGTCCTTTTGTGATAGAACTGCCCCCATGGCAAGGCTTGAAGCATCAGTTTCCACGATGTAGGGGAGTTCGGGGCGAGGGTGTTTTAAGATTGGTGCAGAGATAAATTTAGTCTTCAAATCCTGGAAAGCTTGTTCCGCCTCGGTAGACCATTCAAAACGTTTGTTTTTCTTTAACAAGGCAGTGATGGGCTGGACTATTCGAGAGAATTCGGGGATAAACCTGCGGTAAAAGTTAGCGAAGCCTAACATGCTTTGCACACCTTTTACGGAGGATGGTGATGGCCATTTGAGAACTGCATCAACCTTCTTTGAATCCATACGCACTCTGCCAGGTGATAATATGAATCCCAAGAATTCAACTTCAGTCACGTTGAAAACACATTTTTCCAACTTAGCGAAAAGTTTGTGTTGACGCAATCTTTCGAGGACCATTTTCACGTGTTTCCGATGTTCGGATTCCGATGAAGAATAAACGAGGATGTCGTCAATGTAAACAACAACACATACATCTATGAGCTCTCTGAGGACATCGTTCATAAAATATTGAAAGGCGGCCGGGGCATTGCAAAGTCCGAAGGGCATGACCTGATATTCAAATAGCCCATACTTGGTGCGGAAGGCCGTCTTCCATTCATCGCCCTCTTTTACTCGTACCAAGTGGTAAGCTCCTCTAAGATCCAGCTTTGTATATATGCATGCTTTTCTGACTTGGTCCAGGAGTTCAGGGATCAAAGGTAACGGATATCTATTCTTAACGGTGATCTGGTTCAGGGAGCGAGAATCGATACAAGTTCTAAGGTCTCCTTCCTTTTTTGGAACGAAGAACAAAGCTGAAGAAGCAGGGGACTTGGAAGGACGAATAAACCCATTTGCCAGGTATTGATCCAGGTATTGTCGAAGGTGAAGGTTCTCAGGCTCGGTGAGGGCATAAATTCTACTACAAGGAGGAGTAGATCCAGGTATCAGGTCTATCTGGCAGTCATAAGACCTATGAGGAGGTAGAGAGGTTAGCCTGATCCTTCCGGAAAACATCTTGGTATTCTAGGTATTCGGGAGGTAACTGGGGAGTCTCTGAAGAAATTGCGGCCAGTGCAACACCAGGTGGAGGGTGACAAGTAGAGACACATTCTGGAAACTGGACCGTTCTTGCTCGCCAATCGATCAGAGGATTGTGTTTCTCTAACCAAGGTATTCCTAGAATAATCTGAAACTGAGGGGCCTTGATCACATCGAACACGATCTTCTCATGGTGTCCATCTTGACTTACTAGCGTCACCTCTTGAGTGGTATGCGTTACTGGCCCGGAGGCTATCTCCGTACCATCCACCGTAGTAATGACGTCCTTTACAGCCTTGGGACAAAGAGTTAGATTCATCCTCAAAACCATTTCATGATCCACATAATTGCCGATGGCACCGCTGTCGACGTAAGCTTCAATTGCATGTAATCGATCTGGATTATCAGGGCTAATGAGGACCATAGGTATCACGAAATGCGAGGTCACGGAACTGGTTTTCACGCTCGGCAAGAGGACCTCTATTCTTGTCGGGTGAGGTCGTTTCCCTGCTCAGAGTTTGTAACTTTGGTAACTGCAGCTCCTACTGCCTTCTTGGCAGGTTTCACCGGACAGTCTCGAAGAAAGTTCCCTGAGTTTCCGCAATATAGGCATAATTGCAACTGTTTCCTCCTTTCCCGCTCCCTTTGTGTTAGAGGACCTTTCAGACCCCCTATTTGCATGGGTTCCCCGGAGTCTACTCCTTTGGAAGGAGTTGGCGGTTTGGAAAATACTCGAGCATCAAACTTGGAACGATCGGCCTTCCTGTTCTGCAGCCTGTGACTTATTTGAACGACCAAGTCTATATAATCCAAACAGTCTTGTGGGGGATTCACTACTTGGGCTAAAACGTCTTTGAGCTCTCCACGTAGACCTCTATAAAACAGCGTAATCCTTTTGTCCTCAGGCCATTGAGTTTCCACTATTAGTCTATTGAAAGATGCAATATAAGCCAAAAGGTCTTGATTACCCTGTCGCAACGAAAGAAGCTCATTGTCCAAGGCCTGCCCCTGTGAATGTCTTGCGAACAGTTTTTCCATACTAAGCTGAAAGGCTTGAAAATCATGGAGAACCGGATCATCTTGATTAACTAGAGGGATCGACCAGTCTGCCGCATTGCCACTAAGGTACGAAAGTACAAAAGCTACTTTTGCTTGATCAGTTGGAAAGGCTGCTGGCCGGCATAAGAAGTGCAACCGGCACTGATTGATAAATACTGCAAACCTCTTTGGGTCACCAGAAAATCGTTCGGGCGGAGCCAGAGGTACATTCCCAGGTAGGTTGATCTGCACTGGATTCATAGAGGATGTTGAAGGAAGATTTGCCCCTGATGCGGGTAACGGGGTCTGTCCGGCTTGTGACTGTAGCACTTGTCTAGCAAGATTGTCTGTTCTCTCCTTGGAAATAATTAGTTCCCTTCTTAGGGCATTCGTTTCCTGACGAGCTGCATGCACTTTTGCCCTTAGTTCCCCAAGTAACCGGGCTAGGGGGTCAGTATCCGAGGTTTCCATAGCGCCTGGGCGAGAGTTTTGCGGTAGGCTTTGCGTTCTGTAACGCTCACCTGATTCTCGCAGAGGCGCCGGTCTTGAATGGGCGACTACCGTATCTTCAAAGGTGATGTGTAGCACCCGGTTGGCTCTTTGGGCTGGACCTCTGTGCACTGTATGCCTGACGTGTAGAGTAAGATGTCTGCAGATAGAAAATATGGGGTTAATGAACTGGGGTTATTGGGGTGTCCCTATCTCTTTCCTCTTCTCCTCTCCTGTAGACCCCAAAGGTTAACGCTCTCACCTTAGGTAAGTGAATGCCGAGCTCTCCATCTGCCTCGGGGCAGGGTGCTGTAACCAGTTTCTTCACTGGATAGGTAGCGCAGGCCTCTTGACTTCAGAGGACTGCTGTCCGTCGTTTACTGCACGAACGGTAAGTTTCGAGTCATTCAAATGTCTTTAAAGTCTTTAGTAATGATGTCTCTTGTTTTGCAGGGTTCCGGCGATGGCGGATGACGGGCTGAAGTGAGTTGAAGATGGAGCCCGTGTGATGAATAGAAGCGCCTGGAAGCACGTAAGTAAGCGCTTGTTGCCTGCTTCACTATGCGCTCTAACTGTCTTTTTATTTTGCAGGTACGAGTTCGGAGCAGCTGCAGGGTGCCGGAATACCCACTGGATTAGATGTGGAAAGGAGTAATGGCACGTGAGTATTAAAGTTCCCCAATGTCTTTAAACGCACCTTGTTTTGTCTTTCAGATGCCGGAATGCAGTGTGAAGACCTCCGGAGCGCACGAAGAGTAGGTAAGCCTTTGCCTTTCAGATGCCGGAATGCTAACCTGTTCTTTCTTGTCTTTATAGGTGTTGCTGAAGACTGGATTCAGGATGGTAAGCCTTTGCCTTTCAGATGCCGGAATGCTAACCTGTTCTTTCTTGTCTTTATAGGTGTTGCTGAAGACTGGATTCAGGATGGTAAGCCTTTTTCCTTAGGCCCAGGACCGGATGCAGAAGACACGATGAACGTTCTGCTGCAGAGGTTGCAGAATAACGCAAAGCAAGATTCATCCACCGGGTGTGGTTTAAATAGCCTCCTGTAGTGCTTAGGTGTCTCCTTCCACAGCCACGCCTAAGTAAGAAAAGAGTTCCTGCCTTCCAGAAGAGTTCCAGTGTTCTGAATCTAGGGAGTGGCTCCAGCCCCACCCAACAGGAAAAGTAGTTCCAAACAGAAGAGGATCAGAGGCTCAACTGGCAGGCAAGTAAGCAGCATGGTCTGCTGAAGGTAAGTCCACCCAAGCATTATGAGCCCGGCGCTTCCAGCGCTGGGACTGGGCATATTTATGAGCCTGGTGCCACTGGCGCCAGGACTGGGTCCAAAAGGTCCCAATTGGGACTGGTTGGCACTCGGAACCTGGGTTATGGATCTGCTTCCAAGGGAGTTGGGAAAACCCTGACCTTTTGGAAGCAGAGATCATGACAATAAACAGCTGATGGAAATTAGCCAGCCCAAGACGATTTTGTACTTCCTTCACAGAAGTAGTTGAGGGTCATTGCATTGTAGCAGACATTTCTTTGGAGTACATGGCAACTTAGATTTTTGATAATATAAACCATAAACATTGAACAGATATCACATCAAAGGCACACTTCTCAGGCTTGGCTAGGAGTGTATTCTCTCTAAAATAGAGTAGGACTTCACAAGCATGGCTTGTATGTTACTCTGCTGAACAAGGGAACAACTAAATATTATCTAGATTGGTGATTGCAGAGTGATATAACAAATCTGAAAATACATGATCTATGAAGTGTTGAAAAATTGCCTGGGCGTTGGCAAGTAACAAAATGAAGATCCCCAATATTTTTTCTCACGTGTTTTAACATCAACTTGAACATCATTTGTTTTTGTGCAAAACACGAACATTTTTCACAAAAGTGTTTTTGATCATTTAATCATAATTATACAGCAAATATTTCCTTTCACCAAGTCATAAAAATACAATAATACAAAAATCTCACAGATATATACCTGGACATTATGCATATCTCTAATTACATTTAAGGACACAACAATTGTCCAACATTAAACAACTTAAGTTTCTGCTAAGTGGGACCAATGAGTCTTTGGCCCAGCCTTCTTCAGGGCATGTTGCTTTTAGTCACGGGAGACACTTGGGATGAATCTAATAATCAAGACCAAATGGCATGACCCGATACTGGAGGTACCCAAACGGTGTTCTGATGGTGGTCTTCTGCTTGTCACCAGCTCTGATTTCAATTCAATGGAAAGCACCAGGTAAATCCAAAGTAGTACATATAGTTACTCTCTTCACTGCTTCCAGTATGTCAGAAATCAATATAACAATACAAAGGGGTAATTGCCTTTAACTGTATTTTAGTGCATGTTGTTGTTTTAAAGAAAAAAAGCAAAACAAAATAACAGGGCATCTCACAACAATAATAATAACTTTCTAAGGCTAACTCCATATTTTTGTCTGCTAGCTATCAAGACTATGTGGGTCTCAATTGGGAAAAACTATCAGATGTAGATATCAGCATTCCCCCACGTAGGTTGGGGACAGATTCTGGGGTTTGAGAAATGTATAGTGAGTAGAAATTATGCAGGCAGCAGCTGCAGCGAATCGAAGGTAAAGTTCCTCAGCTGGAAGCACGAGAGACTGAGAAGAGCAGGTGCTGGGGTGAAGGTGAAGATCACCAGTGCGAGACCCATTGTAGAATGAACAGGAGGAGTACGAACGGAAGAACAGATGAAACACACAGAACACAGGGACTTAATGAACAATGTCTGAGCCACAGGAAGGGAACATTGTACCTGAAGCAGTGCGCTGTACCAGTTTGGTGATAAGCGGGAGAGATAAGTACACTGGTGCTGATGCTCCCAGCTCAGCCTGGAAGCTGAGTCGACCTCATGCTTCGAGGGGTAGAGCAGCATCTAACGTCTGCCATGTTGGAATATAATGGGAAATAATCTTCCAGTTAGTGACCAACTAAACAATATCCTTAGAGGCTTGCATAAGGACCTAACATCTGCATTTATGTAATAATGAATATCTTCTTTTCAGGGGTTGATAGGACGTGACACCAGGTAAGCAGACTGTAGACCCTGCTGAACTGAAGAGCTTGATGGCACCCACTATTAACCGGTCTAGGTTACTGCAGTTCAGGTTGAGAAGGGTAGGCACCGCTGCCCTATGCAGATTAACTCCAAGAGGAATCCTCCCTCCCACAACACTATACCCTTTTCCAGAAAGGTCCTTGCAGGCCTCAAGAATACCCAGAAAGCACAGTCGAGGGATCTGCTGCTAGAAGAGCCACCATTTCAAACCCAAACTCATTTGAAAGTGCTTGAATTTCTCTGCCCTATATATATATATATATATATATATATATATATATATATATATATATATATATATATATATATATATGTTAATAGAACCTGGGGCCCAGGGAGCAAGTAGAATGTCTTGTGCTCTCCTGTTTCTTTGTGCACGGTTTCAACACACCCAAGCTCAAAATGACACCCTGGCATTGTGGAAGGCTTAAAACGTTGATCGCCCCTGAGCCAAAGGGCTACTTTCACCAGCATTTCACACAAAAGGGTGCCAGCCTGTCACTGCCGATAGGTGGACAAACATCTGGCCCTTCTCTCCCTACCTGCCCTGTATGTTGCACATCCAGGGGGGTGCGCGGCAACAGAAGGATTGTTTGTGGGTACTCTCTTGGCAGACTAGTTGTGATTTGAACTGGTTTGTCGATTTGCTGATTCAAATTGAAACATGCAAAGATCATGAACCATCCGGGAAGAGAAACTTCCAAGTAGAAGCAGAGCTAGCCACAGCATCTCAAACGGAGCAAGGATTTATGCTGGCTCAGAAAAAAATAGAATCCTACCCTCTCGTCCTTTCCATTGGGTACAGATTTGGTGTGTGTAGGGCTAATGTGTGCACTTCTGCTGGTATTTCTGCATGATACCACCGAGAATTGTATTTATTTATTTATATATTTGCATTTGTAAAGGCCCTAAGCCCAAAGGCATCAGAGCTCTGTTGCGAACCTGTTACATGATACCTATACTTGACAGAGGAACATACATAAACTTGAAAAAAGAGGATTTTAGCCAAAAATAGTTAGGGAGACTGAGATTTACGACAGTTAGGGCTTGTTGCTTTGAAGTCAGGAGTTTCCAAGACACAGGTAGAGAGGAATGTTCTTAATGATTTTCTGAATGCCCAATTTGAGCTTTCTGCTCATAGCGCGGGTGGGATGGCATTCCATTGGGATGCTTCTATGGGCAGAAAACGTGCCCCTCCTCCTCTGGCACGCTTGTATTTCGGTGGGATAATCCAGTGGGCATAGGGGACTCTGATCAGACTGGTAGGGCTGACCTTGATGATTCTTTGAGCTAAGTATCCAGGTGCTGTGTTTGGAAGGCATTTGTGGGTGATGGTGAGGATTTTAAAGTGAATCCTTTCTTGTATAGGGAGCCAATGCGCCTTTTTTCTTGCTGCAGAGATGTGGTCTTTTTTGGAGATGTTGAGTGCCAACCATAGTGCATTGTTCTGTATTATCTGCATTTTACACATGTTTTTCTTAGAGGTGCCTGCGAATAGGGCATTGCAATAGTCGAGCCTAGCTCCGGTTATCGATCTTACAATAGCTAACCACCTAGCCGGGGCAAGGTATTGCCCAGTTGCATTGAGAACTTTAGCCGTGTATGCGGCCGATGAGGCAATGGCATTTACTTGTTTCGTCAGAGAGAGGGAAGCATCAAGGTGCACTCCCAGTGTTTTCACAGAGTCCGTCGCAGGTATTCTGATACCATCAATAAAGAATGATTACTACGTTGGGCGTATTTTCTTTAGCATCATGGGTGATCCTAATACCAGAATATCCATTTTGTCATCATTTAAACAGAGGTTGTTCATGGCCATCCAAGTCTGGTTGGTGAGGTATATTTCATTGACCAGCATACAATCTTTTTCATGTGACCCAGACAGTGGTAGAAGGATTTGTGTGTCATCAGCGTAATTGATGTAGACTATGCTGAGGTCGTCCAGGTGGTCGAACAGCAGTTTGGTGATGATATTGTATAAGGTGGGAGAAGGCAGCTGATAGGTCAAAATGAAGGAGTGGTGCTACCCTGTCTTCATCTCTGAAATAGTCC
This sequence comes from Ambystoma mexicanum, assembly GCF_040938575.1. Taxonomy (NCBI): domain Eukaryota; kingdom Metazoa; phylum Chordata; class Amphibia; order Caudata; family Ambystomatidae; genus Ambystoma; species Ambystoma mexicanum. Next base: position 626,058,378 of record NC_090928.1, on the reverse strand, counting down.
AATTGATTTTTCAAGTCTAGTAAGGACGGTTTGGTTCCATGGCCAGGTCAGAATCCAGATTGGCGTTTCCCTAATATTTTATTTGATTTGAGGAAGAATTGTAATTGATTGTAAATTGCCCGGGCCAAAATCTTTAGCAGGAAAGGTACCGTGGTGATTGGCCGGTAGTTGTTCGGCGCTTATGGGTCTAGATGGGGTAATTTAAATAGTGGGAGGACACAAGATTCTTTCATGCTGGAGGCGACACAATTTGCTGAAAAGGAAGCATTGATGAAGTGGGTGATGAATGAGTCTAAGATGTCTCTTCAGTTGTTGACAATATATGCTGTGCAAGTGTCACCTTTGCATCTTGACGGTTTCAACTTCTGGATGATATTTGAGGTTTCTTTGACTGAAATTTCCCTGAAGGGGAATAGATTGGCGGGTGGATTAGTGTGGGGGGTGAGGCGGTACCTGTAGTAGGTGTCTTGGCCTTGATGAGGTTTTGTTTCAGAGTGATTTTGTCCTGTAATGGGTGCATTTTGGCCTTCATAGCAGATTGGATGCTAGTACACCATAGCTCGTCTTTCTTGATGGTGGAAGGGGGGATCTGGGGTTTCAAGTTCTCTACGAATACAGAAAATGTCTTGTATGTTGTAGGGGGCGTTTGCAATTCTGGTACTGTAGGCTAATGATTTAGTTGAAATGATGGCATGTGTGTATTCCTCCGCAATCTTGTGAAAGGCCAGTCAGTTCGTTTTGTCACATGTTTTGTTTTTCATTTCAGTCTGTCCTGAGTACAATATCCTGCCAAAATGTCAGGCAAAATGTTGACATTCTCTGCAACAGTAAAGAAATGTTGCCCAAGAAAATTGCGGAATTGGCCAATTTCGCTATGTGAGTGAAATTGGCGGTTAGGCCGATTCTGCCCAAAATTCACCGATTTCTATGATGAGCGACCTTTGGCTGTTTCACCCACACCTATCTGTAGTACCAACCCTGGATGAGATGGGCAAATAACTGTTTTGTGTGTGGGGTCCAGGTAAGACCGAACCACTGAAAAAAAAGATTAAGCGGTGGTTTGGGTTGACGGTAGCGACAAAATTAAATCGCACAATGTACTGTTGTCTCTTTTTTACCTGTGTAGACATTATACAACACTTAATGCTGGCACGTAGCTCGTTCCAAGTGCTCCTAATTTAAGCAGATATGGGAACTGAGGGCAAGAAAATTAAGTGAGGTGCACAGGCTCACACAGTGTTGTCAAGTGGAAAAGTTATGTTTTCTGGAGCCAGAGTACTAACCTACGCACCCACCACATCACATGTTTCCCATGCAGGGCAAGTGCAAGTTTAGAGTTCTAAGCCACATGACATTTTACAGGCCATCGTGCCGGGTGCAGTGACAATCTCTGCTGCCTGTAAGGGATAGTGAAGTAACCTGTGCTGGCGGTGCTGATGGTAGCCTAGCTTTACCTTATCATAGACATTCTCCCTCTGTGAGCGGAGGAGTATAGAGCGCGCTATTCTTGTGCGGAGATGTCAGAGCTTTATACGGGTTCATGTTTAGAAGATGAACCATAAATGGAAAACTGAAAGAAGAAAACCTGCTCTTAATGATGGTTGTTATATACAACTATTACAGCAACTGGGACGGGTGACATGGATAGTGGATAGCATGGACTGGTTAAAAGATAATACAGAGTTAATGAAGAGTAATGCAGTGTGAGTGGAAAGGCATTCATTACAGCAAGGTGAAGCAATTGAACTTCCTAAGTGTCCTGATGAAGCCCAGCAACATGGGGCCTACTCTCCAATCTCAGCGCTGGGCAGAGGAAATGAGCATTGAGCTGGAACCCATATGTTCTAACAGCAGTTCTGTTATGTTATTGGGGTAACATTATATCACCTCAGGTATAGCCCTGCAAGAGAAACATGGCAGCATAATGGTCTATGAAGCAGAGATATGGGGCCATTGTAGACATCCAGAGAAAATTGGTTTAAATCAAAGATCCTTCTGGAAAAAATTGATTGTAGTTTTCCCAACACTGCTTTGGTAGAGCAAAGACCCAGAGACAGTTCAGGGAGGGTTGCTGTGAAAAGTGCACTATCAGATAATGACAATCAGAAGGAGCTCTAGAGTTTCGAATGGCTCCGATAGAAACCCTTTATGTACATTCATGTCATGCATATGTGAAAATTCTGGAGCAAAGCCCTGGGGATGATTCTCTGTTTGATGGGGCACCATTTTAGAGCCTTCACGGTCAATGTCATAGAGTCTCAGGATTTCATTGCGAGCACCATCACAAGAGCTGTAATGGTTGAATCTAGAGATTATTGAGGTCCACGTGGGTAGTGTAACAATAACCTAATCTTGCAAGCACTATGACTCGGTTGACCTCTGTTTTCAGATGCATTTGTAGATATGGAATGCTTATATTAACCGCATGCATTTGGTGGTGTGTTTGCTGTAAGATCATGTTGTGTGAGGCACGAGCCGTGGTTCTCAGATGCTGTTCTCAGATTCTTTGCTTTAGGGCAGGGATTGGTGACGTTGCCCAGGGAACAGAGCATTTAAAAGGGTGTCACTGTCTCAGCTACCCCAAAGTGCAAGATCAAAGTCTTTTCCTCGTTCTGACATAGCAGGTTTTGTAGTTCGGTCTGGGATTCTTTGAAGAATGGATGAAACAAAACTGGTACGTTATCCAATTTCTTGGCATAAATGCCCAACAAAATGGGGGATTCATTTTAAAATAGCAGGTAATTAATTCTATGAGATCTACTAGTGGCTTGACATACTCATTTAATATTGCAATCACCCCTCCTAATGGTTTAATTTAAAACACTTTTACAGGAGATGGGCTGTGCACATATTACGGGAGCCCAAACTCCTGTTCAAATAAATAAAAACAAGATGGCCGCCGCCATGGCGAAATGGTTTTATGGCGGCAGCTACAGGTGGGAGGAGCGACTGGACTCAGGCACAAAGCTCCGGTCCAGTAGGCTTCCTCTTGCTTCCCCACAATCAAGATGGTACCCCCTGTGGAGAGGCATCAGGCGGTTGGAAAATGGGACGTACACAGTGTGTTCTCGCCCGCTGTTCCAGTCCCTTCACTGTGTGCGAGTAACCATTCTGGACAGCACCATAGAAAAGTACAATGAACTCTGGTTAAACTTTCCTGAATTTTATAAATGTTGGGACACTTGGCCAGAAAGCCCCACAGCAATTAAGTCCTGTTGCTGTACCGTCTCTGGTGTTTTGTCATCCATTTTCTGATGTTAGTCCCCTCCCTTGCTCCTGATGTTGGTTGAAAATGGTTGTATGATGTAATGTACCGGAAATGTCTTCTGAAGGTGTTACTAGTAGAAGGAGCTCTGCAAACCTATTGCATTTATTTGTTCTGCAGTCCTAATCTCCAGTAAAGGTTGTGCTTGAAAAAAACTAAAGAATCTGGGGAGATTACAGGGGCCTGTGACACACCACACGTTTGATGGCTGTGTGAGGATGTCAAACACCCCATCTTTATTTGAGTGGACAAGTCTGTTTTGGTATAGAGCATCCTGATTTCTTCGTCTTCCATAGAGACATGTTTCCGTGGTCCCATGAGGTCAGAAGCCTGAGTAGTTTGCGTGATGGATATTGTTATACACACGAAATAAAGATGTAAGCGCATGTACGCACTCATTGAATTCCCAGCACTAGTACCCATCCATCACAAGCATGGCAAACAGAAATAATGTGTAAGGAGAAAACAGGTTTATAACAGATCTTTCTGCCCCTGTTGGCTGGTCATGGTACCTGCCTGCCAACATGTCTTTGAATCCTGCCCAAAAGCTGACGCAGATTTGCATTTGTACTCTGTGCACTCTTTGCCCCTCACACCAACATGTTTAAGAGTCTAGGGAATCTCCCTGGATTGCATAACCAGCTTCTTTCAAGACATGTCCACCCAAGGGTCCAGATAGATTCCGGACATTTTACAGTGAGCCCCATGTGAATGTATGTGCACACCAAGCATATATAGCTACAATGATCAATTAGTGTCGAAATATAATTGCAGCACCTCTCAGTTATATAAAGTACATTCCATTTTATTTCCGAAGCTCATATGGTTTTATTTTAAATAGTAGCGTTGATGCATTGTACCATTTTAGGTTCTTAAAAGATCCAATCAATAAAACACATAAGAGTTCTTTTAACCAATGCAGTCATAAATGCAAAGAGTTTAAAGGTAGGCAAAGTGCCAACATAGTTATTTTGTGAATAAAGCAATTCAAATGTTCTCAAGTCTTGTGAGCCAAACTATGCAAACGATTACTATTGCCACTGAGGTCAGTGATGAAGGCCCATGCTTGAGGCTAAAGGATGGGGGTGGGGTGGCACGGAGAGCCAGAGACCACCTGCTGCATATGTGGGCCCTTGAGGAGGTATATGGTGCATCACCCAGGCTCCCCAGCCCACCCGTAGCCTTGCCTGTGTACCCCACCACGCTAATCCCAAGCACTCTTGGCAACAAGAGGATACGTTATTATTTATTGGGTATTTATAATACGCCTATACACAGGTGTTTCCAGGCGCAACAAGACAAGGGGGGGGCAGAGGGGTGACGGAGACAGATAAATGGTCCCATTAGGCCTTGTGACATTCAGATAGCCTACAATATCAGCAATATAGGGAAAGGAAAATACAGGACTGTGCTGTTCAGGCAGCCGCCAGCTAGGATGTCTGAGGGGTGTGTTTTAGTGAGATCTGGGTTGTTAGAAGGCAACAGGTCTTGAATATTGCTCACTCAGCGGTCACGTGTTTGGGCCATTCCAGGGCTCAAGTCGAAGGATCACGCTGCCCCCCTCCCGTCTCCTCCTGTGTTTTTATGAATTTTTTTTAAAAATACATACATTTCTTCGTTTTCGGCTACCGGGTCCGGAACGGAGGTGGCGCAGTTGAAAGTTGACGCTGTTATCCCCAAGACGGGATCTATCTATCTATCTAAAACATTTTTGTATAGCGCCAACTCGCCCAAAGGCCTCAGGGCACTCACAGACGGACAGGTTCAAGACATATAGGACACAAAGTGTTGCACAGAGCAACAGATTCTGGACCAAGAATGGTCCGTCCAGGCTTATATTTAGCTAATTATATCAGATGAAGCGTGAATCAAAACACAGCAAACTGTCTCAAATGTTTACTTCATGTGCACTTTGCCATGCTTGTATCACAGTCCCCCTACTTTTTATTTAGGACTTAAGCCCTGCTACACAGACCATGGCTTTCAGAGTTAGGATGATAATAGTCAGGGGGGCTCTTGGCCTTGACTGCATCATGACCAGTCCCCAAGGGAAAGCGAAATAAAGATGGCGCCCGGGGGCTTTGCTATGCCAACACATGGAGCTGCACTGACCAAGTACTACACAGTGCCGAGTCGGTAGCTCAGACGAGAACTGAAGAATCAAATATGTCCCTTATAATCCAAACACAGGTAGGCAAACTTTCACACTCCACAAAGATAGATCCCAGGCTCTGTGTGGATAAAAGGCGATCAGGCCTGACAGGCGGTCTCAGGGTTAGGAGGACAGGAAGTGAAGAGGTCCTTGGATCCTGGTAGTGCAGTGAGGAGAAAAGACAGAGAAAGAATGAAAAGGAATGGAAGTGGGTGAAAGAGGAGTGGAGTTGAAGGGAAGAGGGGAGTTTGGAAGAAGAGAAGAGGAGGTGGGAGAAGGAGGGGTGGAGGTGAAGAGAAGCATGGGGGATAGTGAGGGAAACCCAGAGGAGGAAGAAACCCAGACAGTCAGAGGGAATGAAAAAGGACAACCTTAAATGGACAGGTTGGCGCTGACAGAAAGAAGAGCAAGGTGGAGGGAAGGAATGAGCAGTATGGCAGAACTGCGAGGATGCCCAACAAGGGGACGAAGGGAACGAACAGATAAAGCAGGTGACAGGAGAAGGCGGGAGAGAAAGGACTGTAAAGGAGTGTGGGGATGTGATAGAGGAAAGAAGAAAAGGTTCTCAGTATCCTGAACCTAGGCTTAATGGAGAAAGGTCTGGTGGCGGCCAGAAAAGGCTGGGAACAGAAACCAGGGGAGCCAGACCCACAACACTGATTGTGGGAGAAAAACCTATTAATCCCGGGAAGCAAACAAAAAGTAATGGCTGGGAGGTTTTACGTTAATCAGCACCGGAATTTCCTCAATGCTTATTCCACTCCAGTGCTTATAGGCTGTTTGTGATACTATGAAGTGGACCAGATATATGCAAATTAGTCTGGGGCATGCGACCAATAGGAGAAATCCGACCTGAACGGTTCGGCCCCATCCCCTGCGCCAGGGAACAGAAGCAAACCGAGACCGATTTCCTTTTTATTAAAAGCACAGCCACACCCAAAAAGAAGGCAGAAAGAAAGATACCCCTCAACTAACCCAAAGAGGCAAAACACGAACGCAATCTTATGCAAAAACAGGCACATTAAGAACATCCCTCGTGCATTCCTTTGACCAACAATGTATTTCACAAAGTCCACCTGCAAAGATGCCTCAGCTCACAGTGCATGTCCTACCTAACCCATGCCACTGCCAAAATAAAAGTGGCACCACTGAGACAGGCTTAAAGGAAGCATCTTTGTCTGGAAACAGCACATTCTTTGATACGAGAGCGAAGAAATGGATAGTCACAGGGCACACACCGCCACAAAGGAAAGCTCAACCTGCCTTCACGCCGGCAGGCTCCTCACTCCCTGCAGGGCATCCTTCAAGCAAGTTATTCAAAACCATGAATATATTGACATGATAAACAAGATCTGAAGAGGCCCAAACAGGAACCTGTCCTCAGTCAGGATAATGTTCTCATTAAGGTGACTCACTCAGGTCCTCTTTGCCATTTCCAAACTCTTCAGTGCCAAACCACAACTGCAAGAGTGAAGGGAAACTGACTCCTTGGCTGAGCAATCATCACCAGAAGGTCGAGCACATCCTCGGTGCAGGAATCGTTATGTGGACAGGTATATATGAGCAGCGCTGCAGCCCTAAACACAACGGGCCTGGTTTACACTGCGTTTTTCAATGGGGAAATGCCATCGAAAAACACTTTGGAAATCTGGCCTGATGAGCACCCAGCCGATATTTAGCAGGCTCAGACCAGGCTCCAGCACTGCCCACATGTGCCTACTGAAAGCGTGCCAGTAAGGTCAAGAATCTGTTCCCCTTCGACTAGGACTAAAAACAGTGCCAGCGATTAACTCAAAAGGCAAACAGGTGAGAGTGTTGTACAATTTAGCCATAAGGCCATGTTTTATTACGGTACCGTAGATTTCTTCGAATACCATTTCGCCTAATGAGATTTCACCGAATTAAATTCACCCAAAATGGTAGGGGAAATGGTATATGTGTAATGAATAATAGGTGGTGTGTGGGGTAAGGGTAACAGTTAGGGTAGGGAGGGGTGTGGCTGGGCTGCGTAGGGTCTCTCTCCACAGCCGGTAAAATAGCTCAGCAGTTTGAGCTTGCTGAGCGTGATCTGCAGGTTGCAGGTTCGAATCCCAGCAAGGCCAACTCAGCTTTTCATCCTTCCAAGGTCGATAAATGAGTACCAATTTCGGTTGGGTGATATTATATGTAAATATGTGCTCTGTGAAGTGCTTTGTATTAAGGTGCTATATAAATAACACCTCATTATCGTCATTTAGAAAAAGTAGGTTTTGTTTTTCGCTGAAATCACCAATAGGTAAAATATTTTCGAAGAAATAACATACATCTGTTTTATTACATTTCAAATTATGGGGAACCACCCTTCTGCACCCCTGGATAGAAAACACAAGCAAATCTGTGGAAACCAGCTCCACCCTCTTACCTCCTTGCAGCCACCACAATATCCCTTGACAACGGCTTTAACGAAAATACAGTGCAATGTTATAATCTCTTTGGTAACATTCTCCCAGCCCCCATAAAGAAAAGACCTCTGCACAATCCATCTCTTCACCCTCAAATGGACTATCTCACTGAGAACACAAAACATTATTTGGATAACAACCTCACACTACTTTGGTACTGGGAATACAGAGGGCTTTTAAAGTAAATTAGCCATTCATGTATTCTGTAGAACTAATATCTTTCCAGAGTGGGAAAGCTTACTAGACTTCCAAGAATCTTTTCTGTTCACCTTTCCCAATGATTTAACTCAGTTCAAAGCCCCCGTTTCTTTCTCCTAATACAAAACTAGTTAAGGACTGGTTTTAACATTAACATTCACACTTATATAGATTCATCCTGGCCGCTGCTGTCAAGTTGTACTTTAGCAACATGATGCCTAAGGGTGAAAGTCTGTGCTTTATGAACCCCCCGCAAATACAAAATACAAATACAAAATCTTCTTAAAGTGTCATAGCAGCCAACCTACGCAATAACATCAGGTTTTTCTACAGCACTTCGTGCTGCATTGCTACTGATTCTAGTACTAGGGGGTTGCAGGCAATGCCCAAGGGATCCCAAGCGGGTGCTCAGGGGTAAAACCTGGTAGCTCTTGCTACCTTTAAGTGACATTCATGCGGATGGATATAATATATGGTGCCAGATCCATTGCACTGGGATGAAGTCTGTCTGCTGATACCCACCATTTTGACAATCTTTGAAAGTGGAACTACATTTTGTTTTTAACCTTGGAAGTCTATGCTCATTTGGAACTGATCCTCAACTTTACTCACCATCACCATGGGAGCTACCCAGTCAGATCCATTAATAGCCTCTAGCACACCAAACTTCTGCAACCTGTTCCAATTCCTCAGCACCATCCTTTCTTAAAGGCAAAGAAATAATGTGAAACTTGGCAATGACTGTTACTGTACCTTATTTTAATTTGATTTGGGTGCAGAACCCCTTCAAACAGTCCACCTCAGCTATGAAAACTTCAGGACACTGTGTTTAAGGCTCTCCAATTCAACTTTACTATTCAATTTCTAATCATCTTTCAAACATGTTCATCATTGAATATGTTAGGACCAGGGTCGGACTGGGGCCATACAATTGTCTCGGGCAACAATGAAAAAGTGACCCACAGTTGCAAATGGCAATTTATTCCTTTTGTGACTCTGTTGGAATAGTACCCAAGGGGGAGTTTTTTGATACAATGTTATACAAATTGTGCACTTTAAAGAATATTTATTTACCAAAACTGGTCAAAACTATTAGTGGCATAGTGAAGTAACTCATCAAAGGGTCTCACATTGGCCATAAAAGTGGGCCACTTTGACAAAAAAACGGGCCCACACAGCTTTTGGTGTTTTTAGGCACGACCATGGGCCTATTGCCCTAAAGGCCAGTCTGAGCCTGGTTAGGACCCAAAATGATTCTCAAACCCTTCACCGCAACCCAAAAGGTTTCTACCCTCAGCTAGGATATGCACATTACCTGTTACACTTCTTCCTTTGATTTTTCAGAAACGTCAAACTGTGCTATGATTTCCGTTGAGTTCTCACCCTTTTTCCATTCACCTCAATTTGACTCTCCCTCATTTCTCATTCATCAAATCATTATTTTCAGCATTCTTTGTTAATTAAACAGTATTTTGTGCCAAAGTCAGACAATAGTTAGTTTCCATCACATTCATATTTATCATAATACCATTTTTATGTTTTATTATTGTTCTATAGTTCATCATCTGAACTTTTCACAAAACAGATTCACACTGTCATCAAATGACACTAAAATAGCATAAAATATATGATACATTCGATACAGAGAAAAAAGGAATAAAAGAAGAGAAGAGATAAGTAATCAACAATTATATAATAGTAACATTTTAATGTACACCTCACTTCACTTAAAAATAAAACATCCTTAGTCTTACTGACATTGTTACATCCAACTTAGTGTTATTTAAGCCCACTACCTCTACATATCACCAAAACCCCTGCACCAACTTTACTTTCATCTTTCAATATGTTACACTTCCTTTTCAGTTACTTTGACCTTTGTCTAAAGGTGGATCACCCGTGAACCATATTTTCTCTTGTACCTTGTCACTATTGCTTCTTATTCTGAATTAGTCATGCATATGTTCATGGTATCCTTCATGAAAATTACACGTAATAGCTATCCTCCTTAGAGGAATGACGTATTGTTCTATGTATTCCCCTTGTTTTTTGTTCTCGTGCGAAAAAGGTATCTGTCCAATATGGGCCTATATTCAGCATGTGATGGGCATTCAATTTTTTAAAACTCTTTTGAAAAGTAATAAGGTCATTTTCTATAGACATACTCCTCCAGGCCGACTTGTGGACTTCTTACTGCAATTTTGAAATCTACCCAAGGGTCGAAAGAGACCATAATGTTCTCTGCCTGTCCAGATATCTTATGGCATACAGTGTCACAGAAGATTCCTTCAGAGGTAGCGGCAGACATGGATGTGCCAAATAAGGTGAGAATCAGGTGCAACCCCAGATTAGAAGACACCCTACCAGAATGGTTAGAGGTTATGTCACGAATTGGGGACCTGTCTGAACTGCTGCTTTCCAGTGAGGCAGGTCACATATCTTGATCATTACTTGCAACACATCTTTCTGAACTGTACAACCAACTAACCAGAGCCGTGTTCCCTTATGTTACCAAAGAAAAAAGGAAAATTAACGAGGCTCGCCCTGGTACAGAAAATTTGGGCTTGTTTGCTAAACAATGTGCAGAAATGAAGAGTCTGCTGAAATCCACGGGCACACAAAATGGGGTAGAATAGAGGTTTGTCAAGTACGGAAATCACACAAAACACTGATTGCAAGCAAAAAGACTGGAAGTACCGTGGTTGACAGAAATTGTTAAAAGCAGATAACGAGAAAGACACAAAATCTTTTTGGAGGTATGCAGGGTCTCGACAAACATATATTGTGTATTAAAACAAACATCAGCGAGGCAGACTGGGTCGAACATTTTTCACAAATCTTTGGGGGATTGGAAGTAAGGACAACATGCCCTCACTCAAATGAATTGGGCCAAACCTCCTCAGAGCAAATAGATATTTTAGGGAGGGAGGGGCCTTCCATACATCTATCGAGGCAGGACAGCCTGTAATTGATTAAATTGGTCTAGCGGAAAGGTCAATCGACCATATGAAGTCTGGAGAAGCTCCAGGCCCTAATATGATTCCTGCTGAGGTTTTTAAAGCCCTATGGGATTGGTGGGCTAAAATGTTCTACACAGTTTTTCCCTACTTTGTCAGTAGTGGGGTATACCCTTCCTCCTGGCAGAATTCAATTGTTGTTCCTCTCTCTAAAAAAGGAGCCACAAATGAGGTTAAGTCCTATCGACCCATTAGCCTGATCGATATTGACTGTAATATTTTCACACTTATAATTCTTCAGGAATTAAATAGATGGATCAATGAAAACGAAGTCTTAGATTGGACCCTCAGTGGCTTTAGATCAAGGCTTTCCACCGTCGATCAGGCTTTTGATTTTTGGCATCTTTCTCATAGGTATGCCTTGGTTAAGAAAATGCCCCTCTACGTGACCTGTTTAGACTTCTCTGCCTTCTACCTAGTCATTCGAGAGTGGTTGTGGGTGAAACTTGCTTCGATGAGGTAGGAAAAATGCTTTCTTGACACCATCGGGGCCATTTTTTGCTAAGACGACCATCCGAATAAGGTTTGGGGCAGAGGGGCAACTGACGCAAAAAGTTCAAACCACCAGAGGTGTTCAACAGGGATGTCTATTTGCCCCAATCCTTTTTTGTATATATATAAATGACATGCCGTAACATGTAGAGGAAGCTGCAAGGGACATCCCAAATATAAATGGAAGGCCAGTGCCTACGCTTCGTTATGCTGATGACTCTGCCCTCCTTGCAAGGACTCCTAATGCCCTCTGAGCCCAGCTACAGGCAGTTTCTTCGTATTGTACTTGCAATCACTTAACCTTGAATAAAAGCAAGTCAAAAGTGATGATCTTCAGCAACGCATACAGGGTCAGGTCAAAACACAGTTTCATGTTAGATGCGGAACCAATTGAAATAGAGGACAGTTTCGCCTATTTAGGAGTGACATTTACATCAAACCTCTGTTGGAAGCCCCACATTGAACCTGCTTGTAGAAAAGACTCTAATGCTGGTAGAGCGATCATCAAGTTGACCCATAAATACAGCAGTAATCGAAAATGTCTTCTGTTGCAAGCTGGGAGTACAGTAGCATATGGTGCAGAGCTATGGGGATTTGACAATTCAATTGCGAAAATCGACATTTGTGAGTGGCTCTTCTGGAAGAGCCTGCTGTATCTACCCGGAAGTTATCCATCGGCTGCGCTTCATGCAGATGTTAGCTTCCTTTACAACAAGACAGAAGGGAGTTGGACAGTACGGACAGATATGCGATCAAGAGGATAACCTCAGAGTGAAAAGAACTGGTGGATCTGGAATGCATGAACACTTCTCGCAAACATTTGTTTCCCCATATAGGAAGAATATGTTATGATATGGTATGATATATTTATAACGCGCCCTGTACACAAGTGTTTCTAGGTGCCACAAGACAAGGGAGGGGAGACAGATGGAAGATAAACAAATGATCCTACTAGGCCTTGTGACAATCGAATTGTGCAAGTGTGACGAGGAGTGCAGGGGGAAGGGAGAGGGGAAAGTGCAAGGGCAAGGGTAGGGAGCAGTGCGATCAGGGAAGCATAGCTCTGAGTGAGTGCAGCCAGGGCATCGCAGCTCTTGGTAAGTATAGGAGGCAGAGGGGCTGTAGGGTTTACAGCTACAGCCCCTAGGTGCACAGGAGGCAGTGCAGGGAAAACTGGTAATGGAGGAGCCTGGTACCCAGTGAGACTTTGAGGGTACCAAGCAACCAGTCAGCGCATCAGACAGGTAAGTTAGCAAGGACGGGAGAGAGAGAAGTCAGAGGTGAAAACAAAGGTCTTGAGCCGCTTCCAGAACTTCAGGTGGTCCGGCTCAAGTCTGAGAGGGGCAGGGAGGCTGTTCCAGAGGGAGGCACCTGCAGAAGAGAGGGATCAACCCCCCACTCTCTACTTGGAGAAGCGTCTGATGTAGCTGAGCAAAGGGCTCTAGAAAGAAGGTATTTAGACAGTGAGAGTTAGATATAGTGAGGGTCCCGGCTTCAGAAGGCCTTGTGGACGATGCAGAGGGTCTTGAACTTGATCCTTGCAGCCACTGGGAGCCAGTGGAGAGATTTCAGGGCTGGAGAGGTGCAGTCCCTGGGATTTAGGCCAGGGATATGTCTCACAGTCCTGTTCTGGATTTCTTTGCATGGGGCGAAGAGTAGAGTTGGGCAGATTGAGAAGGAGGTTGTTGCAGTAGTTCAGCCTGGAGAGAACCAGGGCTCTAGAGGCAGTGAGCTTCTGGGGGAAGGTGAGAAAAGGTAGAATACCTCTGAGGAGGTGCAGCTGAAAGTGGGCCTTCTTGGCAAGGTCTGTGATGTGAGCAGAGAAGGAGAGCATGGAGTGGAAGAGGACATCAAGTTTTTTTTGCTTCACAGGAAAGCGAGGGTAGAGGGCCCAGGGAGGGTGGGCAGAGTGAGGGAGGGAAAGCGGCAGCAGGGGTCCCAATGAGAAAGATCTCTGTTTTACTGGCATTCAGGCAGAAATCGTTGGAGGCACACCAATCCTGAATCGTGGATAGACAATCAGGAAAGAGCGAGGAAGGGTAGGAGGCTGAGAGAAGCCTGAAAGAGAGCTGAGTGTCATCCACAGAACACTGAAAGTTAGAAGAGAAGGTGGAGATCAGGTGGGCCAAAGGGGCCAGATAGACACTGAAGAGCCAAGGAGAGAGGATAGAGCTCTGTGGCACATCACATGGGGAGAAAGAGGTGGTGGAGAGAAAGGACCCAAGTTGAAACTGGGAGGGTCGGTCCAGGGGGAAGGAGGTCAGCCAGGCCAGGGCCTGATCCGTGTTGCCCGGGTTCTCACACAGTCGATTGATCAGGGTGGCGTGATTGACCTGTCAAAAGCAGAGGAAAGGCAAAGGAGGATGAGGACCTAGGGAGAGCTGGAATCAAGATTAGAGAGCAGATCTTCACGGGAGTTCAGGAGAGCAGTTTCCGTGGCTCTGGCTGCTCTGAAGCCAGACAGATTGTCATGCAGACAACCAACAGATTTGGTGTGTAGAGTAAGCTCGGAGACGGCTAGCTTTTCAAGGAGTTTGCCCAGGCCCAGGAAAAGAGCGAAAGAAGTTGGGCGATAGTTTGACAGACAGGTAGGATCGTCAGAAGGCTTTTTTAGGTTGGGGTGCACAAGGGAGTGCTTGATGCGAGAAGGGAAAAATCCAGTGGCAAAAGAGTGATGACAGAAATCGGCCAAGGCAGGAGCGAGGGTGGAAATGTGGTTCGTACAAGCTCTTAAAGAGCAGATGAAGTACCTGTTTGGACGACACTTTTATACATCAGACCTGTCTTGAAACATCACCTGAGAGAGGTAGAGGGAGAGAGAGAGGAGGAGGAAAGCGTGGACAGGATGTCCTGAGTTTTGATGGTGAAATGAGATGGCAAAGCCATGCAGAGAGCTTGGGAGGGAACAGGAGTGGTGGAGATTGCAGTAGGATTGGCCAGCTCCTTGCAGATTTTAAAGAATGCAGCCGTGTTGTTAGAAGCTGCAGAGATGCAGACTTGAATATGGACCCTCTTCTTAAAGAACACAGAGTGTCTGTATTGCCTTTGGAGCAGGCGACGGCCAGTTTGTCCAGTTTATCAGAGTCTGCGCCCAAAGCCCTCCACTTCCTCTCAACCAACCTGTACTTGCATTTCAGAGCGGCGAGGTCGGAGTCATACAAAGAAGTGAACTTGGAGGTAGGTTTCCGATGGTTTCTCATGACAAAGGCAAGGATATCCAAGGTGTTGGAGATGAAAAGATGCAGGTTATAGAGGGATGTGTCAGAGTGGGAGTCAGCCACAGAAGTAGGAGGAGCAGAGAAAGTTGAGTATTGGCGAAGGGGGCCACTGACACTCACTTCATGGGCCAAATGACCAAGAAAGAGAGAGGCAGTTGTGAGGAGTGCTTTGCCTAGGCAACACAACGTTTCAGGTGGGAGGAGAGCAGAAAGTGGTCAGTTCAAGAGAGAGGTGTAGTGTGGAGGTTAGAGGGGGGATGCCAGAGGAGATGAGAACATCCAAGGTGTGTCCGGCAGAGTGTGTCGGACCAGACGGAAGAATGTAAAGGAAGAGAGAGTTGCAAAGGTTGCAGAAGAGCCCAGAGGAAGGATTAGATGCATCCAGGTGGATGTTGAGGTCTCTGAGGAGGAGAAGTTGAGAGGTAGCGGCAAGGAGAGAAGAGGAGAGGTCAGCTCATTCTGAAAGGAAGAGGGTGACCTGAATGGCTTTACTGAACTGGGCCTTGGCCACATTTCCAATCAGGACTTTCATTGAACTGAGGCTCCTACTACTCAATTTAAAATAAACCCAAAAGCACGGAAACTGAGGCTGATTGAGGAGGACATAACTGGACTGGTGCATATCCCCTGGAGTGACGTATGTGTAGGAGGTGAAGGATTCCAACTATACCTATCGACACTCACTAACCCACAGATAAGACACCTCTTTTTTCTTGTAAGAGCAAACATTTTACCCGTTGCGGTTGTCACTAACAAATGGAAGGAACAATTACATCCAAGATGTTATTTGTTCAGTGGAGAGATAGGACTTTATTCCACTTTCTTTTGGTATGCGCTGTTTACGATTCTCTCAGGGTCCAACATATTTTGCTTCTCTTAAGAACAGGACAATCTATGTGATACTATGATTTTTCTTCCCAGGCCAAGATAGCAACAGGACCAAAGATATTGCAAGTTTTATTTCTGGAGCTTGGCATCAAAGAGCTAAGAAGGTTGGACATTGCTGGGACTAGAAAAGGCCCTGGGGACTGCGAGCATAACCAGAGGCACAGGAGGATCATCACCAGCTCTCCCGCAGGGTCTAAATTATCCCTCTTGTTTTAGAGCCAGAGAAAGTACTAAAGGGCTATTCACTTAGGACACATTATTGTGGCATTTAATTCTCTTACTCTGTGGTGTCGGTATGAGATGCATTTTTACATTTACCACCTACCTCCACATTTTAGCAAAATGTTTAACGATTTATTATGTTGTTTTATATGCTGTTTAATATGATGATATTTCTGTTGTTTTAAATATATTTAATGTATTTTGCACATTTCTCTTTATAGATGATTGTGTTTGCACTGTATTTTCATGTTACAAAAGACTCATAGGGGCCGATTCATGGAACAAACATGCGCCAAAAATCCTGGCGCAAACAGGCGCAAGCGTGAAAAAACAGGCGCATGCGCACATGTGCGATTCATGGAAGTCCATGCGCGTGTTTCCCTCGGGATGTGCGCCAAACCCGTGCGTGGCGTACACGGGCGCACACGTCATTGCAACAGCTCGAACGCTGTGTGCGACGCGCACAGGGAAAGCGCACAACATCCGTGCACACACCAAAAAGGGGGCGGGACATGGGGCGTAGCACGCGGAATGGGGAACAACGCGTGAAAACGAAGGCGTAACAGGGGAAGTACTGCAGGGAAATACACAGAACACCCACACGCACGCAAACAACCCGTATTCATGGATTAGAATACGGGAAACCTGCACCCGGCAAAAGACGCGCACAGGCGTCAACACATCTGCCACACGAAGGCAGGCGGAAGCGTCCCCGCACACAGCATAAAAGTGCGCGCAAACAACAAACACGTATATACCGCTACGAGGAATGCCCCATTTGTCACAGCACTGATCGTGGGACACCGCAGGAGGAGGAGAATAGCCAGGGCCCACATTATTTTGCCACAGACCAGCCTTTTTGGGATGCCTGATGACCACGTCTATGGCAGGTATAGGTTTCCACCTCATATCATCCTAGACCTCGTCAGGGAGTGGGAAGATGACCTTACATCACCCACCCTGTGCTCCCAAGCATTGGGCCCCTTGGAGAAGGTGCTCAATGTCCTGCATTTTTTGGCCACTGGGTCATTTCAGCAGACAACTGCCATAGTGGGGGGGGGTCTCACAGGCCACCCAGTCACGCTGCCTACACCAGGTGTTGGCAATCATCACTGCACGCCCCTCAGTCCGCAGGCACATATACATGCCCAGAACACCCGCAGAAAGGCAGGCCGTGGTCCGGGACTTTTACAGGGTGGCACACTTCCCCAAAGTGCTCGGTGCCATAGATTGCACCCATGTGGCCCTACGTCCACCTAGGGCCACTGAGCACATCTATCGGAACCGCAAGCACTGGCATTCCATCAACATGCAGGTTGTATGCAATGCTAAAGGAATCATCACCTCTGTATATGCAAACTACCCTGGCTCCAGCCATGACACTTTTATATACAGAATATCTGCCCTGAGCTGGGCCCTGGAAGCTGGGCAGCATGGTGACACATGGCTCCTAGGTTAGTAGTAATGCCTGTGCACATGCATGCATGTCACACACAGACAAATACCAAATACCAAATACCAAAACCCTAATAATCACAACTATTATCACCTCCCCAGAGGACAGTGCCTACCCTCTGAGCAACCACATGATGACCCCAATCCGGAACCCCACCACACCACCCCAGGTAAGATACAACGATGCCCATATTGCAACCAGGGGCATAGTGGAGCACACATTCGGAGTGCTCAAGTCAAGCTTCCGCTCCATTGACCGCTCTGGTGGGCAGCTACTATATGCACCCCCAGTAGTGTGCAGGATCATTGTGGCAGCATGTGTCCTGCACAATGTTGCAACACAGCGGGAGGTACCGGTGGTCATGGTGGTGCCCCCACATCCCCAACTACAGGCACAGGCGCTGCCCATGGGAGGGGACAGGGCACGTGGCAAGGGAGCCCGGACCTAGCTTGTGGCCACATTCTTCACCTAAACTCCCACACCTGCGGAGTGCACACAGGCCTGGCACCTACCAGGTGACAATTGATGATGACAAAGAGACAGTCAACTGTCACAACCTTACCACCCTGAGAATGTTGCCACGGAAGTGCTACAATGTGTGCATCCCTAGCTACTTAAACATAACCAATCCTGTGTGACCAAAAAAGGAACACATGCAAGGTGTGTATCATACCCCCCCCAAACAGGCCATGACAATCCCTGGTATGTCACCCAAACCCTCCCAACCCACATCACCCTTGTCTGCCACACCATGACATGGCATGCAATAGCAAAAGCTCAACACATGACCAATAAAATACAAAGTGACAACAGCCTCCCACACATACCAAGCCATACACAAATGCCATCCACCAGTCCTACCATGAACACAACACTGAATGCCTGTTCACATGCACATTGGGCAAGCCAAAATCCCTACTCCTGAACCTGTGTGCTGTGTATGTCACCTGCAACACGCTGCTCAGCACACAGCACTTTGAGCACCCATTGTGTTGCAGATACACCTTGAGCATCACATGAAAAAGACTAATCACATCCACAACCAAATGACACATGTACAGGATACACAAATGGTAATAGATCATGTGCTGCAGGGACACAGCGGGCCTGAGAATGCAATCTGTGTGCACCTCTGGCCATGGAAGAGTGGTTGTACGTGTGGTGGATCATTGAGCAACTGTGTGTGTCATTAGGGACATGCACTCAATATATGCATATGAAATCAAGTGACCCTCAGTGTCCTTTACACATCACATGTGAACATTGGCCATGTGAATCCCCTGACACCTGAAAAGGAAACACAACAAAGGGACAGGCATTGACCAGCACAGCACATCATGTACATAGTACCCCACAATTACAATGTCAGAGCCCAAAACACTGTAGCCCAAGCCAACTGTTCAACAACAAAAGGCCCTCCCTTACACGTCACCTTGACCTTCAGAACATCTGTCTCTGGGGCATGTAGCCTTCTTCCCTGAAGTCTACCTGGCTACAGGATCACCCTACCCCTTGCTCTCCATGTTGCAGCTTGCGTGTAAATAGGGTCCAGCCCCCTCAGAGGCCACCTTGACTGGTAAAAATACGAAATCGCAGAGAACTCCAAGGAGCCAAACCCCCAAACCAGGGAAAAAAACCCAGGAAGAGTCTCCAGTAGATGATTAGAAGTAGCAGGAAATGTCAAAGCACATGTACAAGCACAATGATAGAACAACCAAGGTTGCACAGTTGAACAATGTTCCAACAGTATGGGTACCATTTACCGTACATAACATACAATGATGATGCAACAACTGATGGGTAGTGTCACAGCTCTGGTGTGCAGGTGCTGGAGTTGCCCGAACCAAACACCCCCTCTGTGGTCTGTGCGCCTGCAAGGTCAAACTTACACAGGCCTCTGAGACCCCGGCGGGGAAGGAGGGTCAGGGATATGTAGCATGGACAGGCATTGGTAATCAGGAGAACCGGAAAGAGGGTCAGGAGAGTGGACTCACATACTCAATTAGAGAAAACATGTTCATCATGCACATTGCACCAAAACAGTCAAATGTAAGCCAAAGAGAGACTTATCTCTGGGGTGAGTGCTGGCCTCCTGCCTGCGCACTCTCAGGTCCGGTAACAAGAGCACTTCAATGCTGCAAAGAGAGCGTGAGTTACTAATCTGAATGTGTGATTACAACACACAGACACAAGCCCATCCATGCCCCAAAGTAAGTGACTTCTCCACAAACAAACACCCCTGTCTGCTGCTTTGTACCCATAGGTTAGCTTGGCCCACCGATGGTTCATACACTGTCAATGCAGTAAGGCAGGCGCATATGGCCGTGTGGGAAATGGAACACCAATGGGTGAAGAATCACACATGATACAATGGTCCCTGGGTGAGCTGCTAGACGCGTATAGCAAGGTGCAACTTCAGTACAAGTTGTGTTCTGTCAGCCGCTTATTTCAATAGGTAGTGCACCTGGCAATTAGCACACGCAAATGACGTGTACTGGCCACAAGTCTGTGCCTTGCTGGGTGTCCCTGTGCGTCGTATCAGTATCTGGCTAGGAATGCTACTACCCTAATAACTATGCTTCAATGGAGCTGGGGGTACTCCAGGAAATGTTTGATGGCCCCTGCGTGTGCCCCTGACAACTTGTAAAGCCACTTGGCATTTGGCCCTCAACGCATGCCAGCTGTACTGTGTGCTTCTCCAACAATGCCTGGCAAAGCTCCCCAGCACTGGTGCCACTTAGCATGCATGTGCAAGTGGCCTGGTGGAAGGTTGGCTGCGTTGTCGGCCCTTGTGCTGCTCACCTTGGCTGGAGATCCTGGTAACACGTCTGCTTCTGTTGGACGTCTTCGCACAAGCCCTGTGCCTGTGCTTGTGCACACATCCACACATCTGCACCACCGAATGTGCCCAGTTCTCTGGATTCGTTGTCCCTGGATCTGCTGGCAAAGGTAGTCTGGAGGCTAATATTCCTGCAGAAAGGGCATTAAAGAAATCAATAAAAGACATGAAAGTTCCCTGTGTGTGTTTCTTCATGCTGGTTGTCACTGGTCCAGGTCACAGAGCTACATCCAAACTCCTCCCACCATCATTGACAGGCCAAGGGTGCAGGCTACTGTCTACAGCATGAAGTGCATCGAGCACATATACAGGCAAGAAAATGACATACATCGCAATCCACATCAATTAATGCATAAATCAATCACATACTCACCCAAATTCATTACAGACATCGGGTGGATGAAATGCAACCAATCCCCACTAGGGGTGTTAACACAAGTACAACAGCAGCAGACAGGCCACAGTCATGAGGCAAGTCCAAAGCCCTGTCAGAGGCCGCCATGCCCAGCCTGAGTGAGCGGGCCGTGGACTGCGCCGCCTGCCGCTGGAGAAGCACCAGCCTAGCAGGGGGGAGCACGGATTGGGCCACACGTTCCATGCTCGCAGCGATGTTATCAAGTGCTGCCCCCTGACGTTCTGAATTGGCAGTCATGTCTTACTCCCACTCAGTATACCTCGGTGGCGCGCGGCCACCGTGTTGCTGGGCTTGACACCTGCGGGACACCTGCGGGACCCAAGGACCGGCCGTCCTTCTTGGCTTGGCGGTGGGCCGCGGCTGCACAACTACATGCCCCCATCTACGTGATGCCCCAGGCACATCAGCGACTGGTGTGGAGGGGGACCCTGCGTCCCGATCCACCACAGGTGGAGGTCCCATTACTGACTGGCCCCTCAGTGCAGGTGTCGCGGAAAGAGTAGTGTCCACATCAGAATCACTCACCCCTGACGTCTGGACCTGATGCTCATCCAACTCGACATGGCTGTCAGAGTGGTCATCTGGGTTGAAACCATAGTCAGCCAAAGACAAGATGGTCTGAAGCACACGTGGGTGTTCGTGGACTACCACCCCACGAACCCCACTAGCGCCGGGTTGTGGTTGTGATAACAACCTTGTGCCTGGCATGACAACACCATCCTCTGGCTCCATTGCGTCATCATCTGAAAAGTGGAGAGAAAAAATACATTAGTAAACATGTCAGAAGCACATGACACACATACACATAGACATCACACAGACAGCCAACACATGAAGCAGACATGTCACACACAAAAAATAACCTGCCATGCATGCCTGGTCAATTTGACATAGCATCAGTGAGTAGGCATGTAGAACGGTGTTACATGGCTCAGAAGCGGGTTGATGCAGTGCACAACATGTGTATGTTACTCACTATCGACATGAACAAGTACTTCATGATGTGTATCAATAATCTTGAAGCCAGTGGAAGGGCTAGTTCAGGCATCACGTGCAATGTGCACAATGTGCATGCAATGGGTTGCATGGCTACAAGCAAAGCCCACCCCCCTAACCCCCCGTTAGTGAAAATGCAGGGATGCCTTGCTTGGTAGCAAAAGGCTGAACAGAGACCTGTGTATTGGCAGAGAGTGTTGACTGGCATCTATGGCATCATCTGAGTCAACTGACAACACAGCAGATGATGATGGGACAGTAAGCAGGACCCATGACGAACCCTCAATAGTACACCCGAGTGTGCAAAAGCCACTGCACCAGTTGGACAGAGTCAGTGGGCCTGAAACTGGGGGAGGACTGTGCCCCACAGAGACTGTGACACCCTAAACATGTGTGTGATGCAGGACAGGGCCAGAGTGGGCATGGGATGGCTGAAGAAATCCCATGAAATGTTTCTCATACAAGACACGTACTACAATGATCATCCAGGCAAGGACACAAAGGGGCATGCATGTAATGCACATGGAGCATGAATGGGCACTCATGTCCCTGCGGAGCATCTGCCATCTGCACAGTCCAAGTGAGACACCCTGCATGAAGGGCAGAGGATGTACCGCACTGCATGTGTCTGGTAGGTTGGGTGGTAGAAGTTAGCATGTACACAGGAAGCTTGAACAGGCCATTGCAGTAGCGCAAAAAGTTGCACAACAGTGCAATGGTGTAATTGGGGTGCAGGGGGGGTGGAGGGGCAAGGGGGCATGCCCACGTGGAGTACACGCATGCAGGCAGAGGACACATGCACGTCAGTCAAGCAATGACATATTCCCAGTGCTGAGAGGAAAACCACCCCGGGCTACATGCAGAAGGGCCAGAGAGCAGGAACATGGACCGGAGGGGTGTCTGGGTGACTAGCATGTGAGTAGGGTGCAAGTGTGGTGATGAGGACAGTCCCCGTCTGCTCTACATGTCCACCATCCTGCACAGCAAGCACGCATCAGTGAAGCATTGCATGACATGTGAACCATGTACACATAGCATGTAGTGGCAGTCAAGCACAACACATCACACAGGCAAAACACACATGGGCTGGACATACACGCTACAACACTCACTGGACTGGGCATCAAAGTCCTGCATCTCTCCCACTCCCTCGACCATTTATTCTGGTATGAACTCCGCAACGAGTGCCTCGTGCGTAGTGAGGTCATCCTCCTCAGGTGGTGGCCCACCGCCAGTCACCAGAGCCATACTGTAATTAGAGGCACGCTTGGCCTTAGCGCTGCGTTTGAGGTCATTCCAACGCTTCTTGCACTCAGCACCTGTGCGCACATCATGGCCGAATGCACTCACATTGTCCGCAACATGATTCCAGTGGGTATTCCGATGGGCAGCCATAGTATGACAATTCGGCCCCACTATCATGTCACAGCTGTGGGCCTTCACGTAGTCCACAAGGCAGTCCAGTTCCTCATTACAGAAAGGCTTCTTCCTTGATGTGAAGGAGGCCGTGGCTGTGTCTGGGATCCCAGCCTGTGCTGCAGATGCAACCTTCCTCTTCTTGGATAGTGGTGCGGACCCTGGCTGGCGAATGCCGCCCTGATCACTATGGCCAGTGGAACCGGTGGATTGAACCAAGGGAGTGGCAGGTTGAAGGACGGCCGAAGGCCTGACTTGCGTCAGTGGCTGCTGGGTGCCCTGGAATGGACCCTGCGTAGCAACATCCGCTGTGCCAGAGTCATTGACCGCGACTGTCCTGGCTGGTAGTCTCACAACCGGGGTGTTGTTGGCTGCATCTGCCCCTGCAGTTGCCAACACCCGGCTGGTCAGGGCAGCAGATGCCATTGCTGCCCCAGGGACACGTCTCTCGATCAGGGCAGCCCTGCATGCACCTACGGTGTTCCTCCTGACCGGCTGGAAATCTTGCAGTGACTCTTCAAGTGCCAACGCAGCCTGCACTGGCAGACCCTGAGCCTGGGTGGTGGTGTCCACAGCTGCACCTGCAGCTACCACTCCCTTGGGCCCGTGGCAGTTGATGAAATTGACTGCCAGGTCACACAGGCGCCAGTGCCAGATGCAGAAGCTGCATCTCCCGGAACCGCAGGGGGTGGTGGCATGACCGCACCAACACATGGCACATCATTGTGCTCAAGTGGCGCACCCCTGTCTCTTCCCCCTCTGTGGCCACCCTGGACACCCTGGAGTCCCCCTACTCCCTGGTCACCCCGGCCACGTCCCTGAACACGCCCGCCACGAGGAGTACACCCAGCTGAGGCGCCCCTCACCTTTGGTGGCCTCCCAACCATGGCACAGATGGAGTAGTGCCCGCACAGATGGAGTAGTGCCAATGGGAGGTGTACACCACAATTGTCCTGGGCAATTGGGGTGAAGGGGGTGGGATGCAATATGTTATCAGCACCCCTGCACCTGCAAGGCTGTATGTGACCCCGGTGATGTAGTGACGGGTCACGCAATGCTCAGGCACCCCAAAACTGCAGTAAAGCCGTGCACGCAACCCCTGCAGTCTACGTCCGTGGAATTAACCTCCCACAGTATGCGGTGGCACCCAGGAATAAGAAAAATGCGTACGCGTGGGACACGCAGGCTACTATGACCTCGAAAACGGGTGCGATACACAGGGGCACCCACAGTGGGAAAATAGTGAGCGCGACTCACCGTCTGACTAGCGCGATGCAGAAAAAGACGCATAGCCAATACCCCCGCCAGAAGAAGAGATACGTCCTTGATAGCTGTGAAGTTGTAATGGTGGCGAAACAACACGAAGTAGCAGCACACACGTCGGTCTCCACGAAAGGCACGTACAGCGAACTGCCGGGACCCGCTCACCTTTAACCCGCGCTGAAGGAAACACTCACGTGCGTCACGTCACTTACGCGTTTGGGCCCTTTCCTCGGATTACACGCATTCACACGCCGACGTGCAGGTTTTTCACGTGCAGAATCACTATGCACCCGTCACGAGGAAAACGCCTGCGTGCGTAACGTCAGAGACGCGCTTTCGCGCTAAGGGCCTTTCCTCGGATTTCACGCTGACATGCACTTTTTTCACGTGCCAACTCACTCCGTATCAAGCTGGCCACGCGAAAACACACGGAAGACCAAGCTCCTGCCCTGAAGGCCATTTTCCTGCCCCCCAGAGTCCCGAGCACGCTCCCACCTGCCATCTGCTGCTGCCTGACTGCCTGCTGCCCACGTGCCCTGCTATTTGCTGCCTGCACGTCAGCCAGGGGTGCAGTTGCTGTGACCACCCCTGCTGGAACTGAAGACTCCCGAATGGGATACCATCGCTCCACAGCCCAGCCCCAGGACCCAGTTGCCCACCCACACATGCATCTGGGGTTGCCATTTCGGGCACCACACCATCTGACACCACTGGCAACCCCCAGCCAGAGAGGCAGAGGGCCACCAGCTTCAGTGCCAGGGAAGTTGGTGTCCTGGTGGAGCAAGTCCTGGGGCAGTATGATGCCCTCTTTGGAAGTTCGCGCGCCGACAATGAAGGACAGACCAGGATCTGGATGGACATCGTGACTGCCATCAACGAGGAGGGGGTGGCAGTCCATGACATCAAACATGTCCGGAAGCGCAGGGAGGACTTCAGGTCCAGGACCCTCGACAAGGCCCAGCGCCTCTTGAAGGCAGCGGATGCCAAGGGGCGCCGGGGCCACCTGTCGGACCACCAAATGAGGGTCCTGGAACGCACACGCCCAGCACTCCACGTCCAGGTCCTTGAGAGGCAGACCCGTCTGGAGTCGAGCGGTAAGTGTACATGCATACTGATTGGACGCTGTGCGTGATGTGGTGTGCCAGTAGTGTGCAGGTTGCACATGTGTTTTTGTGGGGCCATGTATGGATGTGTATGTACAGGGGCGTGAGGCTGACACATGTGAGTCCTCTCATGTGTGAGACACAGGGATGGTGTATGTGTTGGTAAGCATGCAGGCCAAATGCAGGTGTGGGAGCACACATGTTTGAATTACTGTTTATGTACGTTGGCATGGTTGTGGTGTCACACATGGATGGTGGTTCCAGCTGCATGTATCTGCACTGTGTACATGTGCATGTGTGTGTATTTGACAAGTGTGCAACTGTGATGCAACATGGATGCATGTGACA
Source organism: Ambystoma mexicanum (assembly GCF_040938575.1). Taxonomy (NCBI): domain Eukaryota; kingdom Metazoa; phylum Chordata; class Amphibia; order Caudata; family Ambystomatidae; genus Ambystoma; species Ambystoma mexicanum. The sequence goes on along the minus strand of NC_090928.1, from coordinate 626,032,649 downwards.
CTGACATGTAGAAGGCTGAATGGCAGATGTGACATGGATGGCGATCTCATCAATGCGACAGTTGGATATGTACACATGCATGTAAGTTTGGTGGCCTGTGTGCATGTGTTGTGCACTCCCCGTGTTTCATGTGACATCAGGCTCACCTTCGGCTGCTCGTGCTGTTGTTTGTGTATGGATGGTGCTGCCTGGTGCAATAATGCTGTTGAATTGCTTATGTGTGTGAGTTAAAATGACATGTGTGTTGGGCAGTGCGATGCCATGTCTGAAGTTTGACACTGACACTCATGTACAACTGTCATGTGTGTATCAGTCCATTGTCCAGTGCCCTGAGTTCTGTGTTCTATCTCTCCCTGTCTGCAGCATCAACTGATGAAGAGGGCGGAGAGGGTGCTGTGGAGCAAAGCGGCAGGGATCGCACCACCAGCCGGAGACGCAAGGCCCGGCTCCCCTCCCAGGTTGCCATCTTGTCGGGGAGTGAGGAGTCTGGTGCCGCGGCCCAGGCCGCAGCTGCAGAGGGTAGGTCCAAGAGGCAGAGGTTGGAGGTGGACTCCTCGGCAGCAGAATGGGCAGCTGAGACCCCACAGGGTCTGACGGAGGAAGATGGCACAGAGTCATCCAGGTTGGTGGGGGGTTTCGTGGAGGAGGAGGCCGTGGAAGGGACACACACGGGGTCTGGAGGTGGGGATTCCACTGTTGCTAGTGGTGCAGTGCAGGGGCAGGGACAGGAGGCAGCACAGGCCGTCGCGGAGGTGCCTGTGTGTAATCCTGTCCCTGATCCTGTGACTGCATCATCCCGCACCAGCAGGGATGCCTACGTCCAGACCCGTTTTCAGGGAGGGGATCCGCTTACAACAACTGGACTTCCTCTCCCTGCGGACGTGGCTATCCGGGACCGGGTTGAGACTGTCCTGAGTGGGATGGCGTTGCGTCAACAGGGCATGCGAGGTCACCTGCAGTGTTTTCGTGAAGACACTGCACGTCATCTCAAATGCCTCATTGACTGCGTTGACCTACTGGGACTGGTCACCAGGGCTGGATTCCTCTGTATGCTGGACCTTGTTCGACCCCCCTCCTCACCTGAACACCCTACGCACCACCCATGTATCACCTGGGTACCCTGTGGAGCTGCCTCTGACCCAGCGGCCAGGCTGGTGGGGGACACATCCCTGCCACAGTCGGGAGTCAGACGTCCAGCAGGGGTAGCCACCACGACAACTGCACCCCAGCCAGAGGAGGATGTGCAGGCAGCAAGAGCAGGGGCACAGGCACAGGCACAGCAGCAGCAGCAACAAATTGGGAGCCATGATGGCTCGGGGCCATCGGCATCGGAGGTGCAGGCATCGGCCAGAGGGCAGGAGGACCCAGGATTACAAGTGTCTTCCGTGTGGCAGCGGTTGGGCCATGCCATAGATGCGGAGCGGCGGCGGGCGGAAGAGGCACGGCTCACAATGGTCAGGGCGGAGAACTCCATGCGGAGGGCACTCAGGTGGGCCGAGTGCCTCGAGGCAATTCGCAGGGAGTTGGAGGTCAACATGTCATCGTCCCTGCGAACCCTCAGGGCCATGGAAGAGGACCGCCTCCAGGACATCGATCAGGAGTTCGATGATGCCCTGGCCCAGGAAATCGGGAAGTGAGCCATTGGACTAGCGCACCGCCATTGTATATAGTTTATAGTTTTAGGTTTCCTTTCTTTTATTTTCATTCATTTGGGGCGCTTGGACTATGCCCTGCCTTTTTGTATATAGTTCTTTATTAGGTCGTTTTTTTGCTAGGTTTAATTTAATTTGTTGGGCTAATGGACCCTGGATTACTTCTTTGTACATAGTTGAACAGTGGATTTATCTATTATTATTTTTCTCACCATGGATCAATGGATTTTACTGTTTCAGTTTCCTTTGGATTTGATTTGTTGGCTGGAGACTTTGGACACATTTTCATTTCGATTGATTTGGAATCAGACTTCATGATTTTCTGTTTGTGTTTTGGACATGCTGCATTTCATCTTTTTTTGATACATTTTTTTCATGTTTTCATTTGATTACATTATTTTTCTGTATAATACATTTTGTTTTATTACTTTGATGTGTGGTATTCTCTCATTGGTTTCATGCATGTCACGGTGTAGGTTTTCACAATCACCAGCACCATTGTGGGTTTGTGACAGACATGTGTTGATGTACATTCTTGCCATTTGGGTTGTATCATGTAATGGGCATTTCAATGTGGGGTGGATGGGATACTTGGTTGGGTCTTTGCACAGGGGTGGCATGCAGTGGGATTTGGGAGGCCATGAGGCACATGATTGTGGATCATGATGACATGTTGGGGGGACATGAGTCCGGGCCTGAGCCTCACTGCTGGGTGGGTGGGGGTCCTGGGGGACATGAGTCGGGGCCTGCTGGCAGGTGCCCATCACTGCTGGGTGAGTGGGGGTGCTGGGGGAGATGCGTCGGGGCCTGCTGGCAGGTGCCCGTCAATGCTGGGTGGGTGGGGGTCCTGGGGGACATGAGTCGGGGCCTGCTGGCAGGTGCCCATCTCTGCTGGGTGGGTGGGGGTGCTGGGGGACATGAGTCGGGGCCTGCTGGCAGGTGCCCGTCAATGCTGGGTGGGTGGGGGTCCTGGGGGACGTGAGTCAAGGCCTGCTGGTAGGTGCCCGTCACTGCTGGGTGGGTGGGGTACTGGGGGACATGAGTCGGGGCCTGCTGGCAGGTGCCCATCACTGCTGGGTGGGTGGGGGTGCTGGGGGACATGAGTTGGTGATCACTAATGCAAAGTGACATGTGGGCTGGCTGGGGGGCATGCCCATGGTGGATGGGCTGCGTGTGGAACATGACCAGGGGTGCAGGCTAGTCCCCTGTGGTGTGGGCTGCCTGCGGGGGCCGTGTAGGGGGTAGAGGACACACCTGGGAGGACCCAGACTGCCAATTCACGTGTGGGACTCCCCGCGCACCCCACTGGATACATGTACCCCGCTCTGACAGCGAAATCGCGTGTGAAATTCTCTGCGCACCCCACTGGATACACGTACCCCGCTCGCACAGGGCCAATCGCGTGTGAAACTCCCCGCGAACCCCGGTAATACATGTACCCCGCTCGCACAGGCCCAATCGCGTGTGAAATTCCCCCGAAACCCAGTAATACACGTACCCCGCTCGCACAGGGCCAATCGCGTGTGAAACTCCCCGCAAACCCCAGTAATACATGTACCCCGCTCGCACAGGGCCAATCGCGTGTGAAACTCCCTGTGAACCCCAGTAATGCACGTACCCCAGTAATGCACGTTCCCACTTGCACAGGGCCAATCGCGTGTGAAACTCCCCGAGAACCCCAGTAATACACGTACCCCGCTCGCACAGGCCCAATCGCGTGTGAAACTCCCCGCGAACCCCAGTAATACACGTACCCCGCTCACACAGGCCCAATCGCGTGTGAAACTCCCCACAAACCCCAGTAATACACGTACCCCGCTCGCACAGGCCCAATCACGTGTGATACTCCCCGCGCACCCCAGTAATACACGTACCCCGCTCGCACAGGCCCAATCACGTGTGAAACTCCCCGCGAAACCCAGTAATACACGTACCCCGGTCACATAGGGCCAATCGCGTGTGAAACTCCCCGCGAAACCCAGTAATACACGTACCCCGCTTGCACAGGGCCAATCGCGTGTGAAACTCCCCGCGAACCCCAGTAATACACGTACCCCGCTCGCTCAGGGCCAATCGCGTGTGAAACTCCCCATGCAGGGGTGCAGGGGTGTACATGTATTCGGAGGGGTGCGTGGGGAGTTTTACAGGCGTTTCCGTGGTTGGGGGGGGCTGTATGCTGGTCCACTGGCCTGTGCGCCATGTACAGGATTTGTGTGCTGTGCATGGCGCACGGGGAGGGGTTGGGGGCGTAACTGGCGCTGCTGCAGGGTTGCTGCTCCACTCTGCGCCACGGCTGGTTATGGATGTTGAAATCCATGAATACGCTGTGCGCTGAAATGGATTTTGGCGCACGCGGCTGGCGCAGACTGTTGCACGCGCACACTGTGCGCCAGCCGCGTGCGCCACTTGTGCGCTGAATTCTATGAATTAGCCCCATTGTGTCGAAAGTGGAAATAAAATCTAATCTAATCTTATCTATAGACAGCAATCATGCTAAGTCTAAAGCAACATCAAGATATGATTAAGTATCACGATTCTAATTTCTTTCAACAAGTGTACTGCTCATGTAAATCAAAAGCACATACTTACTTTACATTGGATACAATTAATACTGTCTTCCTAGAGATACTCAAATCCCAAGGTGACTTATTTAATGTCCTATGTTAAAATAATGTATTTGGTAACAATGCAAAATTGTCATTTGCCAACCTTTACAGCTTTTTTTGTTCATGAACAAAATCGTTACGAGTAATTAAAAAATAATTATTAATAAAGAAATTAACTCCTGGGATCTACAAATAATTACTTTACAATGGATACAATGAATACTGCCTTCCTAGAGATACTCAAACCCCTCGGTGACATATTTGATGTCCTACCTTAAAATAATGTATTTAGTAACAATGCAAAATTGTCAGCTGCCAACCTTTACAGCTTTTTTTGTTCATGAACAAAATCGTTATGAGTAATTTAAAAAATAATTAGTAATAAAGAAACTAACTCCTGGGATCTACAAATACCTGGCAATTAAATATGTTTTTACAATTTTGAATTGTAAACCTTTAACAGTGTTTTGGTAATGGACAAAATATTTGTGAGCAATTTGAAATATACTTGATAATAAAGAAAAGAGCTCTCTGAACTGCTGGACTACATGTGTTCTGATTTTCAGATAAAGACTATCGGTATGGGCTCATACAGTGCCTTAAGATCATAGCTGCTCAACTATTCCCATAGGATAATCCATATAGATGACATTTTGTAGAAAAAAGGAAGAAAAAAACAAAATAGGCAAATCATTCAAGTTATATCCATATTCAATTTGAAGGAATAATTGACAAAACCAAATCTGTTTTATTTTGAGTACCTTTAATTGATATTATTCCACTTATTTCTTTTGTTGTTCAATATACCCAAATATCTTTATAAAGGTTCAATTAAAGTGGTACAATTTGGATTTCATTTAGACCTAAATGAGAGGCAAAATAAAGAATATCAAAAAAGCAAAAAGAAAAAATATATATCTTTTTTGGGATAGGTTCTCATTGTAATCTATTTATAAATATGAGCTAGTGATAAAAAGGACTTATTAAAGGTGCATTGCAATGTTACCTTAGTACATTCCATCAATGTTTAAATATGTGATTCACTAAAGATGCGGTCATTATCCTGTAGTTAGATTACTCCAGTTGTAATTTGTAAATGATGAAAGAAACTCTTTATATTAATGTTTATGGTGCTACTGACATTATTCCTAGATGCTATTGTTAAAGCTCATCTACACTTTCATAGATGTAAGTGCATGGAGCTCGTAGTAACCAGCTCGGTTTGGATGGTGTGTGGTTTTGGTGTTTGCATTCATGCAGGTGCCGTTTTGGTTCCATTGATATGTTCTTCAGTATCTAATGGATGTAGAGAAGGGACTGGCATTCACCACAGAGCGCCATCTTTGAAAGGTTTAGATATTTCTAAGTCATTGCTGTTAAGCTTTACATTCAATCTATAACTGATCTGTACATTACTTTTGGATTTGACATGGTATTGTGACAAGATGCTATCTATCGAAGTAACCCACTGCAGTATGTGGCATTATGGCATTGACATTAGCACCCTCTCTGTCATTACTTCTTGAATAGGCAGTCTACTGAAGACCATTCGATCTTCATGTCCTAATCAGTAATATAGAAGAGAACATCTTTACTGCTAACATTAACGTTTTGGCCATAACTGCTGGGACGTCATTAGGAGGTAGCTAGGGGCACCAGCTTATACCCCAGAAAATCTCCTTGGTACCCCTGGCACTGTCCCTGCAACCCCTGACCTACTGGCACTCACACTTAATGTCGAATAGAGATTATTGCTTAGGGACAAAACACTGTTGGCCTGAGTTAAACAACTTTGGCTCTGATTATCTTTTCAAAATGATGACTGCTTATACAGTGGGAGCCTTAGCCAAAGTAATTTCTGAAGGAGTTTAGGCTTTGGCCATCTCCACAAGGAAACAAAACATTTTCCATAAGAGCACTTGCCAGGATATTTCAGAATGATTAGTTTGGGTGGCTAACTGTATTCCTATGTATACATTGTTTCTGTGTGTGTGTGTGTTTGTCTTTGTGGGTTTGTGTGTGTGTGTGAGAGAGAGAGAGCTTTGTATGTGCAGTTGCTTTAAGTGTGATATGTTATGTCTTCTGTATGCCACTTCGCTGTGCATGTGCACTTCTGGACATTTTGGAAACTAACTTTCTCAGGCAGTGTTTAAATATGTACTGGGATAGCTCAGCGAACTAAGTGATTATCCCTAGCTATTGTGTTCCCCCAGCATCAAAACACTATAAACCAACAATGTTTCGATCAAGAGTTATTTCATATTTTCAGCTTCATTTAGAATGTGAGAGAATTGAATTGCGCTCTGTCTAAACAGTATTGCTGAGCTACAAATAATCAACTACTTCCAAAGTCCTTCTGACAGGTTTCTAAGGACTTTGGAAGCAGTTCATTATTTGTAGCTCAGCATTACTGTTTAGACAGAGCGCAATCCACCACAATCCAATCCAATTCTCAGAGCTTTAGTTGGGTGCGCTCTGTGGAGTGGTGGGCGCAGCCTGCAACAATTCAAAAATATTTGCAGTAGTCATTAGTGCACTGATACCAATTTTCTAGAACCCATACACCATATATAATTTAGAATGTGTTTTGCTATTTCATATATCTGCTTTAAAAAACACAAACAACGGTGTCTGCTCATGAAAGAACACAGTGCAAAAATCTTTCTGTGTTCATGTGAAATTAATGATAGGATGGTAGGAAATGTGGTCTACTGGGTAAATTGGAGACAATGAAATAGGCACAACTCCCGGCTTCTCCACTTGAGTAACATATGTGATCCTGGGAAACAATCTTCTCAGGTTGAGGTCACCAAAAGGGATTCAGTTACATTTGCTCTATAAAAACAAGCCATATGTATCATGTATATATAATCTCAGGCTTTGCCTGGAATAAGATGACTGTACTTGGGCGATTGTGTCTGGACTTGGCAATGATCATATCAGAGGAACTTTTGAGTGTGTAGCTTTGATATCTATAATTGGTAAGTGAGACTTAAATTGGTATAAAATAGACTTTAGGGTACAAAGGGTTGTACTTAGCACACTTCATACCAGTGCCTGCCATTTTAGGCAATATTTAGCATCTTATACCTGGCTTGTGTGACTTTTAATTTTAACAGATGTATGCCAGTGACAGACCTTCAGAGTGCGGCCCTTGAATATCAACATAGCACCTATTACATATTAGAACAGCATCATAGTTAAAACATTATTAAAACATAATATGAAAAAAGTGTGTTCCCGTTTTTTTTTAAAATAAATCTCTAAATTCTGAGTTTTGATTCCATTTATTGGATTAAATGAGAATATAATGCTGCAATGGAAAGGCCGTTTGCTTTCAGAAGTCTCAAAGACCTTCTCCATCAGTCTTCTGCCTGTTAATATCTGATGAAGGAGGTCTTTGAGACTTTCAAAAGCTATTGCTTTTTCCATCGCCGCATAATATTCCCAGTTAGTCGAATAAAAGGGTATCACATCTCGAAATATGATTTTTGTTGAAAACTAAAATAGCCTTTTGTCTACTTTAGTACTATTTCATATTTTATATTGAACACATTGTATTGAAACTTATGAGCAATACAACTGGAACAAAGGGCCAGTCACTGCAGAATATGATCACAAGGCACAATTTGATCCATTGTGCCGACCCTTACCAAATGCATTATACTTGGATGAGTACCCACATCAACTCAGAATTCACCATCCTGGCAGCTGACAGGTACGGCTCGAGAAAAAACTCAAACGTTTTATATATAGAGAGAGAGGGAAAGAAGAAAATGACAAAAAGCCAGAATCAGATACGAGAAAGAGCCCAGGATGAAGATATTAAAGAAGTAAAGATTGGACAAAGAAGAGATCATTTCTGTGTACAAAGAAAATGTGATGGTTGCCTTTTCGCTTAAAACATTACGTAATGACATTGACCATACCATTCTAGTACCTCAAGGTATTACAAATCAATCAGCGCTTCACCTCAGCTCTCATAGTGACATGTAACATAGTAACGTATAACATTAAGTTATCTGCAGACGATAATATGACAGCCATATCTGGTCAGCAACCTGATTCCACCATGTCATCACAGAAAGCTTGCAGACGCCCTTCCAGTTTGTGTTAATAACCCTAAAAGCTATGGCTATCAGAGCTTTGAAACGTTTTCCTTGAGCAAAGTTTCCAGCGAAATCAGGGTGTACATTACCATACAAATCTGTAAGAATAGAAAAAACTAAAAAAGTGTCACAAATCCGTAGAATCAAGGGCTGTACCATTGTCCAGAAACTAGCAGTGAATTGAAAAGAGAACAGCATATCCTTCAAGGTTCCCCTTTCCAGTCTGCATGGTCAGCATAGCGCACGCAGGGAACCTTGATCCAGTTTCCTGAGTCTTAATGGCATAATAATGGGTCTATGGTCTATCATGCACAGTGATTGGGTAGTGGAGGCTGCCATCAACTTGCACAGGGTTTCCATGCAGATGATTCGCAATAGGGATCCATGTGAATAATAGATGCCGATTTATGTGAATTTTGATGATTCGGATTGCAAGTGGGAGTTCACCTTATATGTTTACATATGCCATGAGATAGTTGAAGGTACCTTAACAATTCTCCCGGCCAGAGGTTAAATACGAATCACAGCGAGGGAAAAAGGAAGGACAAGGGAGGCAGACCATGCCAGGTTTGCATACAGTATCCTCTGTTCCATCCAATTAGTCCAATATAAAGGTTTACCAGCAAGTTTGAAATCTTCATTGAACCAAATAAGGTATGAATTAGATGTGTTACCGAGATCTCTCTTATGAGATACCCATGTATGCAAACCTTACATGTGTATGAGATTGCATTCACCTACTGGTGGAAGGGTTTAGCTCTGAGATATTGGAATGTCACCTGTCCTTAATGGGGAGGCTAGACCTGCTTCCAGGTCAAGTGACACGGGGGGAGGGTGAGCATTGGAGTTAGTCTCAGAGCGCTACCTCAGACTTTGATTGAGTACAAATGCTTTGGAATACCTTCTGAAACGTGGAAATCCCACCCGCACTTTGTTTGCTGTAGTTGCAATCTATTAATTAAAATCCTGGGTTGCTTCCTGTTGCATAGAAAACGGAATAGTGCCTTATTTATACCACCCAAACATGTAGATGCCGTTCCAGGGGGAGCATTGTGAGTCAATATAATATCACTGGAGAGAAACACATTTTTAGAGTTTCCAATCAGCCCCACCAGCAAAGAAGGAACGGGGACCACTTATTTATAAGTTGTTGGATATCATTTGAATAGAATCAGCATTGGATTGTAGTGTGATGCTTGCTTGATTGACAAATCTTATTCCCATGCATGTGATAGCATTTGGTTGACAGATGAGGCCATACCACTCATTGTGTGATTTAAGGCAATATTTGATTAGAGTCTTCTGGCCAGACACAAATAAATTATCTGTCTCAGTGGAGTCCTCAGTTGTGGCCTCTAAGAATATATAGAGATCAAGCTTGACATCAGAGAGTTTAGAGAGGCCACCTGAAGTTGTAACTATCATTTTTGTGGGTGTAAGGAGGCCATAGTGCAGACACCTACGGCGGCGCTCCAAGCAGAGATTGAAAGATTGCTTCCTTTTCACCATTGTGGAGCTGGAGAAGCCTTGAGTGATGTTGATTGGCCTTCAAGACATAATTAGTTGCTTCTGTTTTTAACTGCTTTCAGGATCTGTGCTACGTGAGTGTAGCATAAAAGGCAAGCCATTATTAGTCTGGGCTTCACCTCATACGAGGCAGCTATAGAGCCAACTCGGTACACTCTTTGCATTTCCAGAGAGAGAGAGAAGGTAACTTGCAATATAGATGTGAGTCATTTCTGCAGCCAAGCCCCAGGATTTGATACTTCAGCTTTTTCTGGTACTCCGAATATACGGATGCTATTCCTTCTGTTTCTGTCCTCTAATCCAGTGACACTGGCTTCCAGTTCACCCAGTCGACCTCAGAGGTGTTTCCAGGCCCTCAACTCAGTCTTGCAGAGTGGAAATTCTCTCCTCTATATGTCCTACAGTTGCCATGTAAACTGATTCATATCATTGCAGAGTGTTTAATTTCACCCTGGACTTCTTGGGGGTAACCAGTGATATAATAGTTCCCCAAAAAATAATATTGGCACATAATGTTGTTCTACGACACACATTGCCTCGTTGCGAAGTCCACGGTCTGGTATAAATGCTTACTTAATCGGGGAAACCCGAGTTTGCCAGTGGGGACTCTGATCTACCGGCAGGCCTGACCTTTCAGTAGATCAGGTCCCTACCGGCAAAGAAATGCCAGAATCACGGACACCAGTATTATCAGTGATAGTCATTCCAGCAATCACATCCCATGGAGTCCTCTGCGACTCCATGGAAAGGGAATTTACCGCCACTTTTGCTGCCCGTAATATCCCGGTAATACCAGGCTATCAGATGGCGGAGATGGTAGGGGCATTTTCGGAATTTGCGGAATTACCGGCAGGATACTGTGAAACTTATAATGAGCCCCATGTCTTTCTACATTCTGTTTAAAAAATATCATGGCCAAGTGGTTGTAGGGGCGGATGAGGAGAGGTGCCCCCCTGAAAGGGTTAGTAGACCACCTGGCGCTATATGTATTCCAGTCGGTTTCTTCTGCCATGAAATCAATTATCAATGTTAAACAAGTACTTCACAGTTTAAAGCTCGATGCTGCACACTTTATTGCACTGGCCTGAATCTCTGCATTTCATGTAAGCTTGCCACTTCTTACCTTTGGAAATGTGGCTGTAAGGTGGTGGGCTTTTGTGATCATAAATCTCTCTTCCTATAGCAGACTTACATCAGGGTGAAGTGACGTGATTCTTTTCTCGCTTGGTAAATACTTGTTTTGTTCTTTTCTCTTAAGGGCGTAAAGAACCAATATTTGATTCCCCCATCTCCAGCACATCGATGATTTCCAACAATGTTTTAGGAGCGATATTTTTAAATGTGCCTTTATTTTTATCAGCGCACAATATTTCAGCACTTAATTTTTTCAATGACATTTCCACAACACAATGGACCTCATTACGGGTCCGGCGGTAACCCTGTCAGTGCTACTGGCGGGTTGCCGCCGGACCCGTAATATTTTACTGGTGCCAGACTTCCTGGTGCCACCGGGAGATTACTACTCCGGCGGCCTGGGATATCATGCGCTGGTAAAATGTAAGTCCCCATTTCCATAGAGTCCCATAGGACTTGAGTGGGGACACCATTCCTAACTGTGCCGGTGCTTCTGTGACCAGTCTGCCTACCGTGGCCGCTGCGCCTGGAAGGGTCAGACCTGTCCATGTAGAGCAGCCATGGCAGACAGACTCAGAGTTTGCCGATCCGAAAACAAGGGTTCATGAGGCCGAATGTTTTAAAAACAATAATATCACATACAGCCCTTCTTGGGCACATTTGTCAAAAAATTGCATGTTTTTTTAAAAGCAGACGCCTCAGCCAAAACAACACTAAGGTCATTCTGATGGGAAACATGGATCTTAGGGAGGGGACCAGATCTTTGGCTGGATATTAGGGCAGATGACTTCCTTTCCTGAAAAAGTAGAGCTTTTTTTGAAGAATATTGTTAATGGTCAGTTGTTCACAGGAACACTCGCAGGAGACTGTTTTGTCCTTCGCCACCACAAGTGCTGTATTTATAACTGGTATTGTAGACTATTCTAAGATGGCTGCCTTCATTGCTGTACGAGGGGTGGTGATGAAAAAGGAAGAGGGCTGCTCTCCTGTGTTTGAACACGCACCTTCTCTCACCGTCTCTCACTGGGGCTTTGGCATCCGGTCTGGCTGCTGCCACAAGTTGGCTTCACCCTCGGGCTCTGTGCCTGGTCAGAAACCCCTCTATTCCTGTTGGAGTAATCCTCTGCATCTCCCTCTAATAGGTGTGTGCCATCAGCCACGGGTGCCTCTCAATGCACAGTCACCTCCCCCTTGCTTCGGGCCCTGGCAGATTCCACACGTCTCTTGGAAAGTTACGTCACCTGTCCCCGCCACAAAGAGAGAACTCCAGCAGCTCCTTGGTCATTCTGAGGCACTTCGAAAGGTAAGTGGTGTGATGCATCAGCAATGATTCCCCCAAAATCCTGGCCTGGGACCCTTCTCATGTGACCAGGGAGGGGCAGATGCTTCCTGATCCCGACCCTGGGGATGGTGTTCTGTGGGAGGATCACATGGGGGGGCAGGGCAGGAATACTGGAAACTCCCTTCTTTAACTTTCCCCAAAGTCTCAAACTTCTAATGGCCTATAGCAGATAGAAGAAATGAGAAAACCTAATTTTGTTGTTGGAGACTACAAGTCCCATAATCCCCTAAGTACTGGGGCGAGGGCCCAAGAGCAATGTTGCAGGAGTAGTAAGCTTGTTAGGCATAATGACCCACACCTGATGGAAACAGAGATGCTTAAAAGGCCTCTCAGGTGCAGGCCATTAGATGTAGATGGAACTGGAGTAGTCGTAGCAGCAGAAGGAGAGCATGCTGTTGGCAGCCCAAGGAGAAATGGGTAGAAAGTAGGGATGCCAGAACTTTAACCAAGCAGTTTTCAGCTGCCTGTGCAGGGAGGGTCTTGTTCCCCCTAAATCTGAAGTGCAGAGGTTGCTCAGTGGAAGCCATAAGAGAAGATTGCTTTTCCTCATGTGAACATGATTGCAGAGATTGCGCAGCAAGAAGCGCGCCAGAGACCGTGGCTGAAAGCTGGCGTGCAGCCGAGGGTCCCATGAGCAATACATGCTCCTTAACTGTGTGGTGGGAACAAAGAAACCTTCACTGGAGAAGTGTGTGTGTCCAAACAAAACCAGAAGCAATTAAAGTCCTACAACATGCGAAGGGAGCAAGACAGAAGCCAGTGAGTGTTACTGAAGTACCGATCCCTTGTTCAAACACAGGCAGGCAACTTTAGTCAAGCAGAATCACTTGTGTGCGAGTGAAAGCAGTATTAAACCAACCAGTGATTGTCAGACATTGGAAAGCCACAAAAGTAGCACTTGTGTATGAGTGAACCTCTTTAACAGCACTTGCATAATAGTAAAACACTCTGAACCATGTCAATTGAATGCAAATACTGCAGAAAACAGATGAAAGACTGGTTGCGTGTGCTTAAAAGTGATTCTGAGGTAAAGGTTAACCGAAGAGTCAATTGTGAAGCAGTTGGAAATAATGCAGAACCGAAGTAAAGTGACAACTGAACATTGATAATTGTGAGTTCTAGGGAACAAGCATTCCCTAAGTCAAGAGGGAAACAAACATTGCCCAATCCAAGAGTGAAACAAGCATTGCCAAAGCCTAAAGTGTTACACAACCATTTTTTTAAGCCAAAAGAGACTACCTACAAAGCATACCATGAAGCTGCTCTGGTTAGCAGGAATCGAAGGGGCAAATGCAAGGTTGTAAAAAGGTGAAGCTTGCTGAAAGTGATTGTTCTCTAGAAGTTGGTACAACTCACATTGCTAAAGCCGAAAGGAAGAAAAGTAGAATTACATCCCTAAGGGCATTTTGTTTGTTGGTGTTGTAGAAAGACAAGTGGTAAAGAGGTTGCCCTTCTGAAAGGTGAATGTTCACAGGAAGATTGATTTGCCTTTATGAAGGTGTTGAGGAGCACTAATGTGAGTATTGTCTTTTCTGAAAAGTTGCTAAAAGTCACAACGCTGCTAACTATTGGAACTGTTGTAAGACGTTTGGTTGTCAGTAGATTTAAAACTTCAGAGGAATAGTTGAATGTGGAACACCATAGGGCAGGTGAGTAGACCCACATGGTGAAGCTTTGCAGATGTTAATCTGGTTTGAGAGTTCTCCAGGTGGAAGCAGAAGTGCTGTGAAGTCCTCTTGACAAAGATGTAAACTGTGATTTATGATTCTAGAATGAGAGAATTGAGATGAGTTAACAAGGAGCATTATTTCTTCTTTGAAATTCATAAATTGTGGTAAATCATCTTGACACAGAACACCATTGGTGCTATTTGTTGAAGTCAAAATCATTATTCAAGGAAGAAGAGACATGTTTCTGTTGGTTGAACATTGGTTAACAGAGCTTTCTTTTGACGAACTAAAGGAACATGAATTACAACATTGTTGCAAACCTTGTTTTTTGTTGAATGTTGGAACTGAATCTAACTTGAAACCTGGGAAGGGGAGTTCACCCAGGTTATAAAAGAGACTGTTAATATATTAGAAATACAATTATTGATGCTGTTGTGAATTGCCATATATTTTCTTGTGTATCTTGTGTTTAAGTGTGAGGACTAGATATCCTTTGTTAGAGTGTTTCCTTTAGTTTTTGATAGGCAGGGAAATCTTCACCAGGGTAGGGATAGTGAGGCCTTTGTTGAAACTTATAATTTAATAAAATGGCATATTTTGAGAAATCCTCCAAAAGTTGTCGACCTCACATTTCTGACCCTTCACAATGGGCTATGTAATTATGAGATGTCCACTAAAATTACAAACACAGAGCCCAGAACATGCAGCCATCTTCCGGGCTACTGGCCACACCCCCTATTTCCTAAGTCGTACTATTATTGTAGATCCCTTTTGTGATGTCACTTCTAGTGATGACACCCAACATAAAAATCAAATGGCATCACTTCCTGTGATGTTGTCAACGTAAATGGTCATGTCATGTCACTTCTTGTGCTGTCATCTGGTGTGTGATGTCACTTCTGCTACAATTGGCATTTTGGTGAATTGAGGTCCCTGCATAACTGTCGCATATATTGCAGATACCCTTAATTCCAGTCTTGCAACTTGACATTTAATTCTCCAGTACTGGGAAGGAAAAATACAAGACCTGGAACACTCGTCATGTTGCCCCTAAGTATGGAACACCATGCAAATCCTAAAATGTAGGAATTTTTAACATGATAGCGCCCAAAAGTGCCTTGAATCTGCACTGTTACCAACCATACCATGTGACTATAAATCTTTTTTTTAACTCAATTTGTATTGCATGTTTCCAAACTTCAGCACGAACAAATAAGACTTAACAAAAAGAAAACAATCTTTACAATACTATTAAATGACAAGACAAATTGTCCAGTGGCTGTACACATTTCCCAATGTCTCTCTGATGTGCCACTCCTAACGATTAGTACAAGGATACTTCCTCTCCTCTACCTGCCCCCCTGCCAAGTGAGTGCTGACATGCAATGCCAAGCTCTGGACAATAAAGAACGGGTAACAATACAAGACTCATTAGGAATAATACCCAAGAGATATAACCTCTTTTCTTAAATGATTATTTTATTTACCAATTCACACCTGCCATCAAGGTCTCTGAGAAGTCACCAATTGAGGATCACTGAGTCCATTTATTGTACACCGGGATCCCCTTACTTAAATCCATGGTTACCCTCCCACACTAGTTGTCATTCAACATCCCCCAACATACCTCTCACCACTCGAACCCGAATATCTAGAGCTGAACCTCCTCCCACATCCGTATCATATTTCATCGTGAATTGCTCCATTCCTCTGTAAATGTGGACACGTCGTTGTGTTCCATACATGCCAACTTCTCCATGAGGTATACATCCCATACCTTCTGCAGCCAGTCACCCTTCTGGGGTATTGCAGATTATTTCCATTTAAATCAGGCTCTCAGTGTCTTCCAAATATTGTCTGCTCCTTGCCTTCCCTTGATGAAACCCACCTTGTCTCCATGAATAGGTGAGTGGAGAAACGTGTCGAGCTTAATCCCCAACATTTTGGTGTTAATCAGGGATATGGGCCTGCATGACATGCATTTCTTAGGGTGCTTACCCTCCTTGGCATTAACCGTAATGAGGGCTTTGAGCAATGTCCTCGGCAGCAGTTACCGTGTCAACACCTCATTAAAAACATTTGCCATTGTGGGTGCTAGTGTGGATCATAAAATGTTATAAAACCTCACTGTGAGGCCGTCCTGTCCTGGGGATTTACCCCTCTCCATCCCATATATAGTTGACTTAACTTCCTCCACCTCATTTGGGGCTTTCAGTGTCTGTGCGTCACCCGTTGTGATCCCTGAAAGGCCCCCTCACCTAGATATGTTTTAACTCCTTCTCTATCTCCATCACTCTCTGACGTCTGCAGGGTAGTATAAAAGCATGCAAACTCTTCTGAGATTTCACCATTGCTTCTCAGCATCGTCCCATCCTCTGATTGAAGTACATTAACCATCCTAGACCTAGCTTGGGCCCTCAGTTGCCATGTGAACAGTGTATCTGCCTTTTCCCCTTTCTCTTAATACCTTTGCTTGAGGTGTTTCAGTGCCCAATCTGTTTTATAGGCGAACATGCCAGATCACGTAAGGAAAATCTTACCTATGTATAATTCAGATCTAACACAACCAGCCCTCATAGTCCCTACTCTCACACAAATGTGGGGTTTACCAGCACCCAAAGGACATGTCCATAGTGGACGATGTATCATGTGGTCCCAGACTGAAAAGAGCTTCACATTTGATATGGGTTTACCAGAGTCTTGGCAACAGAAGCACTTCACAAACTGCAACAGTAGTGGTAGGATTATGTATGCAATTACATGCCCATGTAATCTTCTTTTTTATTGGTTCTTTAGTTCTGGGCATTATACTATCAGATGTTTAGTTGATTATACCTCCTTTTGACAATATCTGCATTTAATCTTCTTTACATTGGTATGGCTGTGAGGTAAGCTAAGACACGTGTGAGTGAACAGAAAAGCTGCATAAAAAACAAATACATGACTGTGCCTTCGGTGAAACATTTCATTATGCAGAACCACAAAGAGACTGATTTTAAGTGGACAATTCTTGTTTCTCATTTGAAGGGTACAAATATAGAAAGAAGGAGCAGAGACATATTTATAAAATACTGTCCCATATCAACGGGCTGAATGAAGATTTAACATTTACACACCTGTCTCCTCGGAATCATCAGGCCTGCTATTGTGATGTAAACTTCTGGCCATTCAATACTGCCATTTTTATTGACTGTATTAGTGTATCGTTCAATTTCTACATACCATCGAGCTATGTATTCTGTTTCAGACATTGGGGGTTCTGGTTCAATGAATCTGTGTATTCTTTCAACACTGTGTTATAAGTACATGCATCCATGTTCATTTTACAATCATGTGTGTGTGTCATTTCCAATAATTTAGTGATGCTACATTGTTTCGCATTAGGCGGCAGATGTTATGTTGACCTAGACTTTTAACAAATGTATTGCATTGATTAGTATTTCAGTAGCCATATGTAAATCAATATGGCTTACAAGGCATACTAGAGGGTAACAACAGCAA
Organism: Ambystoma mexicanum; assembly: GCF_040938575.1. Taxonomy (NCBI): domain Eukaryota; kingdom Metazoa; phylum Chordata; class Amphibia; order Caudata; family Ambystomatidae; genus Ambystoma; species Ambystoma mexicanum. The sequence continues at coordinate 626,015,108 of NC_090928.1, read as the reverse complement.
TCATAGTGAGTGCAGTACCAAGGCGAAATAATACGAACAGGAACAGATTGTTTATACATATGCACTGGCTGTAGTCAAAGGCCTCGATACCTTTCTAACATGGTGCTACTATTGCACATGTGTTTTACTATAATGACCACTATGATCGAAGTGTTTCTATAGCCTCTTCTGCACTACACATGCATGCGACAGAGACCCCTCTAAAAACGTTGGTCAGTTGGCACAAACGTTTTTTTGCATAATAAGTGCTTTGCGTTAAAATCCCTTTTGTTTACACAATAAACATTTTTGGCACACTTTAATATTCCAACTATTGGTCGCTTTTAGCAAAATCACTTTATTATATAGGAATAGGGTACCCTCATTCCTTTTGAATTCCCTGCATTGAATCAATACAAGCACAAAAGGTACATATTCTCCCCTTGATGCACCACTCCAAGATGGCGGCCTAGTGACACTATACGGCATAGGGGTTCATGTAACCTTCCCTTGCACCCTCACACCTTCAAATACGTTTAATCTGTGACGTACACATAAGAAAAGAAGTTGATTCTTCAGCAGAGTCCGCCAGGGCAACATTGTTTCAGGAAGTCTTAGCCGACAGTTCACTCTAGTAAGAGGGCAGAAGATGACATAGTTGTACTAGTTGTTACAAGTGCTCAGTTATATTTTTGCACACAAGTTATCACCAGGCCAATTAGAAATTTGTTTGGTATCCATCCACAGCATATATCTATATAGAGTAATACTGCCCCGCTACAAGATATGTCAGTAGTTTTTTAATTCAAGGAAGGTGAGTAGTTGCCCCCTGTGCTGATTGTCTGATAAATGTAAGTTCCCTCATGAACACATCCCTCATAGATATATTGTTTTTTTAGGGAATCGTCCCAGCACAATCAAGCGGCCAGTGGCATTGAATTATGAAAAACGTTTTTTTGAACATTTAGTTCTATTAATTAATATAGTTCAGCCACTGCTCTGCCGAGTTGGGAAAGACTGCAATTCATATGGTCTGTTCCTACATACTATAAATGGAACAATTCCATATAGAGAACTACTCCCTCCTTGAATCCTCAGTTACTCTGTTCTTTCAGGTAACCCGCACCATATAAGAACAATCAAGCCCATGAAGAAAATCCCCCCAATGTCAAGACAGATTGAAAGATGTAGGGCACGTCTGAAAAGGGTTTTGACTTAGCAACCTAAGAATTTGAAGGAACTGAAAGGACCCAACTAAAATCACCAACACATTTTTCAATTAATGTAGATGATTAGCAAGGTTTATTGCGCAATCTATGGTGCATACACGCTTTTGAAATGTATGCACTTGAATTGCTCATTTTGCACGAGTATTTGTGTTGTAATGTCTATTCAGTGTCTTATGGTACCTATTGTGTATGATCTTCACCAAGTGGTTATCACGATCTTATGCAATGTAAATACTGTATTTAATGTCACAGGTATTTTTTTCACCTGGACATTGGGACGCAGAGTTATTCTCTCTAACTGAATCGGGTTGACCTGAGTCACATGAGATATTATAGGCTAACAGAGCCTGAAGCTCTGCCTCACACGCCCTAAGCTCCTTCAACCTATTAGAACGTATATAGTTTGTCTACACCTCCTATGGGTCGGACTTTCGCAATTCGTCCTCTCAGTGTTTCCTCCTGCTTTGCCCTTTCCCATTCAGCTGGCGACCCCATCCCAATCAATACCCCCCCTTATAGGTGCCTTAAATCCCTCCCATAGAATGTCCACACTAACCTCCCCTGTGTCATTGATTTGGAAATACTCCTTAATGGTCTGAAGAAGAGACTCCCCCAACGCTTTTTATTTCAACAAGTAATCATTACATTACCACCGCCCCCTTTGGGTTCCCATCTCCCTGACTCCCACTACTGCTGTTACCACATCATGGTCAGACCATGGAACCGGCACTGATGGACATCCCTCAAACCCAGGGAAGGGTGCCTGTATCCACTAACAAAAAAATCAATTCTCCAAAATGATTAATGTACCACAGAATAGTAAGTAAACAGTACTTGTGGAGTAGCTCCATCCTCACCTGGTCGAAGTTGGGCCTCCCATACATCTACTAGTCCAAGCTTCTCATTGGTTTCCCCAAACTTTTTAGAATCCCCCTTAGTCCTCAGCCCATCAGTTTGGATATTGAAGACCACGTAGCCCAACACTAACATCCCCTCCAGAAATTCCCCTAACCAAGTTAGGACAGTATATGGATGTCACAGACAGCTTAATACCCTGAAATAGGCCCTTCAAAAAGAGAACCTGCCCCTCTCTATCACATTCCATCCTATCAACCCTGGATCTACTGCAGCCCTCAACATTATAGTTACCACACATCTCTTTTCCACCCCGATGAAAAATACTTCTCACAGCATCCCCCGCCCTCAGATGTGTCCAGCCTGACAGATCTTCTGATGATGGCAGCAGTACAAATTCCAGGGCAATAAGGTAAGGGAATGACAAAGAACAAACAAACACAAATCACCACATACATTGCAGAAATCTTCATTAACACCCCACCCCCTTGTTCCAGAGCTTCACCAGTCCTCTCCTCCATCCCATCAGGGATTCGGTCTCTTACACTACTCCCCATTCAAGAGAAGCAAACCACCAGGAATCCCCCCATCCTTCCAATAGAATAATATCAAAACAGCAGCAAGCGTAACCCCATGTATCTTTCTTCTCCAGGCCCACCACATCACCTCCACCCTCAAACTCAAAATCCTCAAGATCCAATCGCCAACCATTATGCTACCTTGATTTTCTTTCATGCCCACACTTCCCAATATCCCTCCCCTACTGCCTCTCATATGAAACCCTTCAACAAACTCTTATATACTAAACACTTCCATCAAAACTACCCTGTTCTGAACAGAAAGCCACTGCCCAAGAGAGCCATCCTCTTGTAACCAAGTCTAGTGGTCCTCTTCCTTGATGAGGGCGTGTTGAGCTTCTGAAACTTCCATGCGCCCTGAATCCTGCAGCAAACAATGCTACCATGCTTTCTGTAGCTCACCATGTGACTGCTTCCCTTATATTCTCTAGACTGTGCCCCATCTTCGATCAATTCCTCCATGACCCTCTTAATGTGAGGGTGCACATTTCTTCTGATGTAGCAAGGTGTTGGAATAGAGATCTTGATTACCGTCACTTTTGATCCCTTGTAGTCAAAATAACCCATACTTCCGCCCTTGTCCAGGATGCAGGCCTTATCAGAATAATAATTAAACCTGACCATCACTGAGACAGGGCCCCTGTGACCTCCACCTGTCCTGTGGGCCCTATCAATAACAACACAAGGGCTATCCTTGTCCTTGAGGACTAGTGCAAATATATCCTGTATCCTCCTCTCTAGACTCTCTGGGAACTCTCCCTCTTTCTCTTTAATACCAAAAAACTGAAGTTTTCTGAATCTCTCCCAATGTCATCAACTTTGAGGCAGAGCTCTTCCTCCTGTCTCTCCACTTCAGAAATCCTCATGTTCAGTGGAATTTCCAGAATCTCAACGGATGACTGGTTTGTCTCCAACTTCACCAGCCTTTTCTCCATAACCTCCACCTTACTGCACCATTCTGCCACTTTCGCTCCAATGTCCGCACTCATCCCTCTGATCTCTTAAAGGATCGCCCGAATGTCTCTCTTCATGGCTCCACTTTCGGTGAATGAGACTGTGCCCACCGGATCTCCCTTAGGTCTCACCATCTCCACCCTCACCTGGCATGTAGCCCCTCAGGGATTCTCTCCAGCTCATCCACTTCTGCAGCCTTTTCACCGCTGTGGGCCCCTTTCCACCTTCTTCCCCTAACACCTCACAGGATCACTGCCTGGGGTGCCTCGACCTGCGAGGTCCACGCCCTCACCAATGCAGTATGTGTGGCCCGAGGTACAGTGATTTATGTAGCTGGATAACTAGCAGGATTTCACACCAGCTGTCTCCCACTGCCTCCCCAGAATGCCTCTCAATCAACACTAGGAGAATTCTTGTAAAAAGTATTATTTTATTTGTTTTCTTTTTCTGTCAGTACCTCATGTGGGGACTTGTTGTGGGCAGTAATCAGGAGTCTCTGTAGCCTGGCAGCCTAGAGATCCATTGTGGGGCTCACCTCACTTGTAGCAGTAATGGCAGAGGTGGCCGTTCTCTTGGCAACTTTCTGTTTCCCTCCTCACAGCTGCCGCTTCCTCGCTAGAGTTCCCCACTCTGGCACCCTCCTTTACGTCTGGAGCCGCTCGCCAGTGCACTGTGAGGGAAAATGCACCCACCGCTTCCCGGGCTCACTACTGGCCTCAGGAGGAAGCAATGATGTGGGCAGCTCCTCCCCTTGCCGCTCCCTAGCTTTCTCTTCCATGGGGCTTCTGAATAATAGAAGTTGTGCTCTGCATATTTTATTGGTCATAACACTCACCCTAACAACAATATGTCTGTAAATTGCAAGACACATATACACATTTGGACAGCCTCCAAACTTCCAATGAGACTTCTTGAGAGCTGTGTCTGCATTCCTTCTTGAGTTCCTGATGAGTCATCTAGTCTGTTTGTCATGAGAACTCCACTTGGGAACACGCCAGAGAGTTCCGTTGGCTAGCTCTGTACCTCAGGGCAGAGTGTAGCTCTGGCAAGCCAAACTTTGCTGGAGCTCCGCTCCATCTTGTTTGTCCGAAAGGGTGTCTCATTCCCTGGGTACAACCTGGCCACACGCCAAAGCTTTACATGCCCATTTTCTTCCATCCGCATTGTTAGCTCCTCTCTCCCTTAATTGATCCCTTGCAATCTGTTTCCCTCGCTGTATACTTCACCCTATGATTTGGAAAATGTGCCTTTGCTTCCTGAAGCTAGGTCCAAACTGAACAAACGCCCTAATATTAGTAATAAAATATACATTTTTGTTGTGCCTCCCTTATTGGGAGGGGTTATGGCCATATTCGTTGTGCATATGAGGTTGAGCCACCTCTGTGCTTGCTTGTGTTCCTGTGTGGCCTTACAGTTTGCAATGGACTTATCCCATTGGTAGCAAGTTCAAAGGGGAAGTTCATTGAAAAAGTTATTGTCTCAAAATATGGTCCATAATAAATAATATATATAAAATATTTTTAAAGAAAGTTCCTATGTAACATTTTGAGGAAATGAGGCTCAAAGTATAAAATGTCAAGCACTAGCAGGCATCCATTTTGTGAAATGAATGAGCCTCCTGTGCTTATGTTAAGCTCTGCTCTCATGGCAATAATGAAGCAAAAGCCTACTACTGGGAGCTTTTGCTTATTATAGCGGGAGTGCAGAGAATGCTGTCAGGCTGCTTCCTGCCCTGTGCTGCTGGTGAGTGCTTCTTTTTTTTGTGGCTTTCCCGGGCTCCTCTGGGCCGGGGAGCCCGGGAGACTTAAAGCGAAAGTCCAGGCAATTATAATAACCTCGTTGCATGCCGTGATCAGCGTGCAGCATTGCATTTATAATTGCCGGGACTTTTGTTTTAAGTCTCCCGGGTTCCTCCGAGGAGACTTAAAGTGAAAAGTACCATCAATTATACATACAACAGCGTTGTATTTATGATTGCAGTGCCTTTTGTTTGTTTCATTTATAATTGCTGTGCCTTTTGTTTTAAGTCTTCCGAGCTCCCTCCGCTCCGGGAGATGGGGAGACTTAAAGCAAAAGTACTGGCAATTATAACTACAACAGTGTTGTATTCATAATTGCCACGCCGTTTGTTTTAAGTCTCCCGGGCTCCCCCAATATTGGGGGAGCCCGGGAGACTTAGAAAAAAAGGCGTAGCAATTATCAATACTTTGCTGGCCTCTGGCAGAGTATTCATAATTTCTGCCACTTTAGTGTTCTGTTTTCCCGTGTTCGGGAAACTTGAAAAGAAAGTCACAGCGAAGTATTTATAATTGATGTGCCTTTTTTCATTTTCTGTGCTCCCCTGGGCATGGAGAGCACGGGAAGCATAAAAGGAAAGTCACAGCAATTATAAACACTGTGGCAGCCTCCTCTGTTGTATTAATCCTTGCTCTATGGCAGCAGTAAGCAAAAGCTCCCAGTAGGGGCCTTTTGCTTGATTATTGCCGTGAGAGCAGAGTTTAACATGAACAGAGGAGGCTGCTTCATTTCACAAAATGGATGTGCCCATGTCAAAACTTTGAGCCTCATTACCCCAATATTTTACATAGGAACTTTCTTTAAAAATATTTTTTACATATATTTTCGATCATGGCCCATCTTTTGAAACAATAACATTTTTGAGTGAACTTCCCCTTTAAGGCTGATATTTATACAAGTGGCGCCCCTTTGTAATGGTACATGTACACTAAAAAGTGATTGCAAAAAGGTTGCTCTGATCAGTTACTAGAAATGATGATTACTTAAAGGGGCAGTTCACTCAAAAATGTTATTCTTTTAAAAGATGGGTCATCATAAAAAATATATGTGTAAACGTTTCTGCAAATGAGCCTTAAAGTGTGTATTATGGGGGCATCCATTTTGTGAAATGAATCAGCCTCCCTTTGCTCTCACAGCAATAATCAAGCAAAAGACCCCTACTGGGAGCTTTGCTTATTAATGCCAGAGAGCAGAGAATGCTTAGAGCTTGCCAGCGTTTTATCGATAATTGCAGTTACTTTCTTTTTAAGTTTCCAGGGCCGGGGATCCCTGGAAACCTAAAACAAAAGTACCGGCAATTATGCTATGCCGCCCGCTGATTCCGGTGAGCGACAGAATATTAATAATTGCAGTTACTTTCTTATTAAGTTTCCAGAGCTCCCTTGGTCCGGGGGAGCCCTGGAAACTGAAAAAGAAAGTCACAGCAATTATGAACAATGGTGGGCAAGGGAATATAAATAATTGCAGTTACTTTCTTTTTACGTTTCCAGAGTTGTAGCCTGCCAGCATTCTCTGCTCTCTGGCAGCAATAAGCAAAAGCTCACAGTAGAGGGAGTTTGTTTGATCATTGCCGCAAGAGCAGAGTTAACATAAGCACAGGAGACTCCTTCTTTTCTCACAATAGATGCCACCTACTGCTTTAAATGTATGACTTTGTGACTCATTTGCTGAAAATATTACATAGGAACTTTTAAAAAAAAGAATAATGTATATTTTTTATTATGCCCCGTCTTTTAAAAGAGTACCATTTTTGAGTGAACTACCCCTTTAACAGGTTTAAGCCATCTCTTTTGGTTGATTGTAGTTAGAAACATGTTAAGTTGATGATACCTGAGCTTAAACACGTAAAGGGTGGTAGTAAGACTAACACTGGTAAGTCATTAGTTAAAAGCAATAGTACATTTGAATTCACTGCAGAATGGGCAATTACAGTCAAGATTCTGTGGTTGATATTACAGTGGCGATTATCGCTCTTCTGAACTGCTGCTATGTTATGAATTCTTAGTACTGGAGCTAAATGCAATACCATCCGATTATTTCATCATACAAAATATATTGCTGGCAAGTGTCTGTTAAGTAAACTTAACTTAAGCTCAGTTGTAGATTTGGCCCACAGAAGGGCAAAATTACACAGAAGCATCAGCACTTCGAGCTTATGTCGATGACTTCAGGTGAACCTCACACATGATGCCAGTGGACTGATAAGTGATTGGAGAGCCAGTGAGCATGGTGGCAAGAGGTAGCAGTGCAGTCCACAGTGTACGTACACCTTCATTAAATGCAATGTGAGTTTATCAAGAACATACTGATGGATTGGAAGAACCTCATCCAAACATCTCCCTACTGCACCACCTTTGCACACATTCTGGCATTAGGTGGCTACCAGCGCACAGACACGCGCAGCCACGCGCAGCCATTCTGCAGTCTCTTCTTCCTCCACATAAGCTAAGCAGTGGGGATCCTTTGGGATCCAACAACCTCTGCAGGCTGAGGAACACAGATAGCAGATGATCTATGAGGTGAGCGCTTGCTCAGCGCCATTGACCCAAACTAGAAATCGTGACATATCCTTCTCCCCTAATTCCCCTTTCGCTCCCATACCCTTGCATTTTGCCATATCCCTACAGAGTGTTTGAGGTGGTCTGAAGGTTACTTTAATCGTACAAAAGCCTTGTAACTTAACATAACATGTATGTAGCCTACATCCATACAATATAATGACTACTGTCTCTCGCATCCTTCCTTTCCTCTTACTCACTGTCTCTTCTCTCACCAACAGGCTCGGACTGGCCTATAGGGCAATGCCCGAACCAAAAACGTAAAATGCTAGTGTGGGCCAGTATTTTTGGTGAAAGTGGGCCACTTTTTTTACCATTGTGGGCCAGTTTGATGAGTTACTTCACTATGCGCCTAGTAGTTCTGACCAGTGTGCCTGAATAAATATTGTTTAAATTGCACAATTTGCATTACATTTTATGAAAAATCTCCCCCTTGGGTACTATTCAAACAGTCTGTCACAAAAGGAATGAATTGCCATTTGCAACTGTGGGCCACTTTATCATTGGTGCACGAGACAATTGTATGCCCCAGTCCGACCTTGCTGATCACCCCTCATCCCCAGTGTCCTGTATATTCCCAAGAGAACAGCAAAGAGCTACATTAGCAACCAACACATTCACATTGGGAGTTCGCAAGAAACCTGCACCTTAGCAGGTTTTGAAATGTATAAAAGCAGCCAACGTTCCTTTCAGATGTAGCTGTGTGAATAGTCGGGGACCCTGAGAAAATGTCCCTTGTCTTAGTGAGCCGAAGATCCGAGTCACATCCTCATGAGCACTGACGATGTTGAATGGGTAGATGGGATGCGTAGTTCAGTCTTGCGCTGGATACCTGAATAATTTAGTATCCTTTGTGCCGCAGCAGCTGTCCACATCAAACATGCGGTTTCAGGCATCCTGGAGATAGGAAAAGGCACCTAGTTATCACGATGGGTACAGCTCCATAATTCTGTGAACACAAACGAGGATACCACATCACAGACAAAATTAAGAGTTCCAAATGACTCATTCCATGTAACACAGATCTAAAGTTAAGATTTGTAATGCAGAATAGAATAGGATGGCAGTCAGGTTTAACACCTACACTGCAAATATATTCTAGGAGGACTCACAAGGACTTTTGATATTAACTGTTGGTTAATGTCTAATGATCATGTAACATTTCACCTGATGATCACCAGTTACTGACAGACACCAATCACTTTGCCTGATGAAGAGCTCAACGCTCGAAACACGTGTTGGCACAGACGTTATTTTGGCAAGGAAGATTTCTGCTGTGTTTTGTTTGACTCAATGGTATACTGACTGCCTTGCATTTTTGGATTGATTCATAAAAGCTGTCTTCTACTGGTAAAGGCACAGAAACTATTTTGGCACAGACACGTTTGGCTGTGTTTCGTTGGAGTTAACAGCACACTAGCTGCCTTGTATTTTCGATGTATTCCTACTGGCAAACTAGCTGTTTTGCTTTTTCTTGTTTTCACACAAGCCCCAGGCACACTGGATGCTGGGTATTAATAGTTAGCATGTTTTAGATACGTTTCTCAGGACGCAGTAGCCAAATACACAGTATGATTCATTTGGTGACATCCTCAAGGGTGATGGCCTCTTTGCTCTCCTGCAGCCAGGGCTGACTACATTACTGCATTGGCACAGGCATTTACACCTTCTCTACAGATGTTGAACCATGACATCTGTGACCAATTATTCACATTTGCAACAATGAAACAAACTCTAACAGGCATACATAGCTTCAAAGAGAAATCAAAGACGGACAAGTTACACGTTACTGTTGTACTTTTGAGGAAATGGTGGGGGCCCTGAGCACATCTCCACAGAGATGATATGCTTTGTTTTTTTTCTTTTTTTAATCTTTTCTTTTCAGGTTCATATAATACATAACAGATCAGAGCATACCAAATCACATGAAAATATCAGAACCTGTCAAACAAAAGTAGACAATAAGAACTATATACAACATCATTAGTGCACACAATAACATCACCCCTACCCAACTCCAACCAAACCTCCCCACCCCCTCTCCCCCGGTACTCCCAGTTCCCCAGTCCACAAATGTCACATTTATAATCTAGTACATCAAAAGAAACTTCCCCCAAATCTTCTCAAACTGCACAATTTTCCCTTCTCTTCTATATAACACTCTTTCCATCTCCGCCAGGGTATGGATTTCTGTGATCCAAACATCAATTTTCAGAGGTATAGCAGACTTCCAATTGGATAAGATTATTTTCTTCCCCATCATGGCACCTCTGAAAAACTATTTTTTCTGGCATAAAGTGAGCCCTTCCAACATCTCATCACTTCCCAGCACCAAAGTTTGGAAATCAAAATCAAACGTCTCTGCCAGTACCCTCTCATGGATCGTACCAAATTCCAGCCAAAATCCACTCACTTTCCTACAATCCCACAACATATGCTCAAGGGTACCAGATTCATGCACAGAACAGAGTCAACAATCAGAATTGTCCAAAAGACCTCTCTTCCACAACCGCTCAGGGGTCCAGAAGATCCGGTTCAAAATCTTAATCTGCCTTAATCTTTCACCAAGCCCCAAAGAACAGAGTCTAACATTCCCACACATTCTTGACCAAAGCTCATCTGGGATATCGCAACCAATTCTTCGACACTACTCTTCCCTCAGGGAGTCATTGCCTTTGTATTATGCCACAATCAAACCGTAAACTCGGCTGGCTAAGCCCCCTTCCCCCAACTTTGTTTTCATGGTGAAGAAATCCAGGTTCAACCTGCCTCTAAATCAACTTCACCAATAGCTCGTCTAAGTTTCCGATAATCACAGATATTGAAATTAGTAATACGAAATTGTACCTGAATTTCTCTGGCAGTCATCCTTTTCCCATTCCTAAAAAGATCAGAAATCCACCTTACACCACCTAGAAACCATTCAGACTAAAAAATTACTTTTCCTTCCAGTTTAATACTTGGATTCATCCATACCGATGCCCCAGGGTCTTTAAGCACATCTATTCTCAAAAATGCACTCAATTTCCTCCAGGACCTCCTCAGACAAGCAATCAAAGGATCTTTTACACAGCCAGACCTAGATACTGAGAATCAGGAGACACAGAGCAATCCACCGGCATCAGAACACTGAAGGAAAACACTCACTCAACATTTCACGTTCAAACATTTCACAGGCATTCCACAGCTCACATGCTCTCAGCACAAACACAAGGGGAAAAGCATATCACAACACATATCCCATTTCACTCCCTCACATATCCTAGATAGGTTCTGAGTACTGGCGCTCTCCACCGAGCCTGCATCGGTAATGTACACCTCCCTTCGTGCCACCTGACGCTCACTGACCCGGTGAAGAAAGAAGAACAACCATTGTGCTCCTACCATCTTTCCTCCCTCTATCTGAAGCAGTAGTGCTGGCACACACAATAAGGTAAACCCAGTGGGGCTTTGTTGCTGCAGGTAATTTTGATAATCTTTTTACAAACTGTTGCTGCCGACTGTGTGACACATTCCAAAATGGATCAGATGAAGTGCTACTAATTCTGCATCAAAGCGCTCCTACTTTGGGGCATCCGTGTTGCTGTTAAATCACCCAGTGGGCACAAACCTTTTTCTCTGCCGATATTGTTGGTGCATGGTGAGCACTCTCCAAGATGGCCACCGCTGCCTAGGACAGAGGAGCCATCCACTGCCTGCAAGCCTGCCCCCCTCTGCAATTGGATGTCTCACGCCAAATAAGACAATCAGAGGCACCGGCAGGCAGACGCCGGGCCCTCCATCGAAGGCCCACCTCTATGTACTGTCTGTGCCTGTCAGGGCTTGGGAGGGCCCCCACCTTCGTGCTCCTCCACAAAAAATGCTGCAGAGTCCTGTGCACCTCTTGCTCCTGAGCAAACTGGGGCCACAGCATCTCCAGGCTCCCTTGTTCTCAACTGTCAGTGATGGCTGAACTGTCCTATTGCCTCCTCCACCTCCTTGATCCATAATTGTGCCAATCCTATTCCGTTTTTTCTCTCCCTCAAGCACCTACTTTTCTTTACTGAACTCTGTATTACAAAGGTAATACATTCATTCAAGTTCTGCTTCTTCGTTTTCGATCCCCCATCCTTGTGTGCACCACATTAATTTGTGATCCATTTTCTTAAAATTGTATCTAGGTGGGTGTGCTTTACTTCTTGCATCCATTTTGTGCATTGCATTGTGAACTTTTTTAAAAATCATATCTAGATGGCTGTGCTTTACATCTTACATCCATGTTGTGCTCTGCATTGTGAACCTTTTTAAAAATCGTATCTAGGTGGGTGTGATTTACATCTTGCATCCATTTTGTGCACTGCATTATGATCCATTTTTAACAAATTGTATCTAGGTGGGTGTGCTTTACATCTTGCATCCATTTTGTGCACTACATTGTGATCCATTTTAAAAAATTGTAACTAGGTGGGTGGACTTTACATCTTGCATCCATTTTGTGCACTGCATTGTGAATCATATAAAAAATCGTATCTAGGTGGGTGTGTTTTACTTCCTGCATCCATTTTGTGCGCTGCATTGTGATCTTTTTTATAATTGAATCCTGCACACCACCTATTGCTCTGCATTTGTATTTGTGCCCTCCTTTAACTACTAGGCCACCTTCGAATAAGTGCCAGGACTGTGCAGTGCAGCCTACCCCCTTCATTCCTCATCTATCCTCTGCCACTAAGAGGGCACTCACCATCTCTCCTATCTCCTCTAACTGCTACACTATCACCTATCCTCCCTCTCTCGCGAAGTCTGGAAGCAAAAAGTACAAAAAAGACATTCTGGGTGCAAATCCTAGCCTTCCCACCGCAGACACCTATCTCAGCGGATCTTCCAGAGAGATCTTCACCGATATCCTTTTCTCTGTCCCCTCTCGAGACCTATGGACTGCTCATCTCATCTCTACTCTCTCCCCTTTCACATCTTCTCCCATTAATGGTGGCACCAAGTGAGAAGTCCTCTTTGCAGGCTTCTTTTCATCACACTGCATCATTAATGTCTACCACACTGGCACTATCCTGGTTCAGGGTCCTCAAGCCAGCCTCCTTCTCTTTGACTGGATCCTGCCATCCCTCATTAACTTTTGTTCTTTTCTTGCCCCTCCCCCGTCCCTCTCTCTGCCCCCCCTGACTGGAGTACCACGCCCCTGTACTCCACCTCAGAAAACCTTCAAAGGCAGAGACTGTCCCGACCTGACGACTGTTAACGCCCGCTCAGCCAGCAAACACTCTGCTGACATCTACCTCCTTCTTGAAGACACTGACCTCAACATTCTTGCTCTTACTGAGACATTGTTCAATGTCAGCTCAGTCATTGCTTTTGACTCCTTCCTACCTGACAGCTTCAAGATAATTTCCAAGCCACAACCTCACTGTGCTGGTGGTGGGGTTTGCCTTAATCTTCCCTGATTGGGTTGCTTCTTCCATATTACCCACCTAGCTCTACTCTACCTTTGAGAGCCTTGGATGCAAGTTGGTCATCTCTCCCTCCTCCACTCTGACCATTTCTACCATTTACTGGCCTCTAGGCACTACCTCCCTGTTCCTCTCTGAATGGGCTTATTTCTGTTCCTCCTTACTTTCAACTTTCTCCAATCTGCTTCTCTTGGGTGATTTCAGCATCCACCTGGACTCCCCTGGCACAGCATCCACTCTTTTCATTGACCTCTGCACCTCTCTATCCCTCTCCATTCTCCCTTCTGGTCCAACCCACACTACAGGACACACTCTGGATGCCCTCATCCACTATGACCTCCCTCTCTCATCTCCGCTGGTCGCCCCTCGCTCTTGGTCAGACCACTCTCTTCTCTCCTCCCACCTGGGTCCCTTTGGCCCTCTGACCGCACCCCCAAAAGGACTGCCAACCTCGTTCAAGACCATCCGTCCGGTGAAACGAGTGTCAGTTGCTGCCTTCACTTCCCCCTTTATCCCTCTTTCCCCCAACTCAGACACTGCTCTCAACAACTTCCACTTGTCCATCACCAACACTCTTGACATTCTTGCCCCAATCATGAGGATCCGCCTGAAACCCACCTCTAAGCGTAAAACCTGGTACGACTCTGAACTTGCAGCCCTGAAACAAAAGTGCAGAGCGATGGAACAGAAGTGGAAAACTTCAGGCGCACCCGTCTGCCGCCTGCTCCAAAGGCAATACAGACTCTCCATCTGTGCCAAGAAAAGGGCCCACATTCAGGCACGGGTATCTGGTGCATCCAACAACACGGCCAAACTTTTCAAAATCTGCAGGGAACTAGCGCAGTCTCCTCCTCCCCTCTTCCTTCCCAGCCCTCTGAACAGCCTTGTTCCCTCCTAAACCATCCCACACTCCATTGCCTCCCTTGTCCCCCTCACTCTCCCCCTTTCTCCTTCTCCCCCTTCGCCCTTGTCACACCTGAAGAAGTCACCAGAGTTATCTGATCCATGACGATCTCTTTCAAACAGGTTTCCCCTTGCTCATCCAGAACCATCAAGGACAACATTGGCTCTCTTGCCCCTCCCTGTTGCCCTGCGGGCACTTTGAAACAGAATTTACTTGCTGTATAAGTGCCTAGCAAGTTGTCAATCAATCAATCAATCAATAAATAAATAAATAAATAAATAAATAAATGCATACATAAATAAAATATGCATTTTTGTTGGCTTCGGCATGCACAATCCGATTCAAATAACGATACAAACCCATCAGGCCTGCCCGGTTCAGAACCTTGGGTTAACAGCCATCACTTAAAATTTCATTTGGGTTGGTGTGTTCTCTTACCTTATCCTAGTTTACAGGGATCAGAACACAAGGGCCCTCATTACGACCCCGGCGGTAAGTAAGGGACATTACCGGCATGGTGCAACTAACGTGTCTGTGCTGGCCTGAAACCGTTAAAAGCGGTAAATTACGACCTCTCAGGCACGAGCATTGCGCCATGCCGGTAATGTAATCTGCGCCATGCCGTTAACGTCCCAAAAACGTCACCTACCGGCACCGTATGCCGTGCAAGCTGCACTTCCGCCGCCCTACCCACCGATATTAGCGATCACCGCAAATAGCAGTGACCGCTATTAGCGGTGACCGTAAAGAAGCGGATCCGGAAGTTACACCATCGCACCAGAACGGGAAAGAGCACGGCGGCCATCTTTAAAAACACAATCCATTGCAATCCTCGACAACCAGTGCACATCTGACCCCAAGACCCGCCACAAACCTTCACCCACATCCACCCATCGTCATAATGCCGAAAGTTGTCAAGAAATCATGCGATCGGCAGGAGCGCTTAAGTAGGGAAGAGCTCACCATGTTGGCGGAAACCCTACATGAAAACGCGGACATCATATTCTCCACTGAAATGACCAGACCGGCAACAGCACCGAAGAAGGCCTCCGGCTCCGTGTAAGGAGCATACTGTCTGGCAACAGAAACCTGGGCATGGCAACTGGTGGAGGAGCAGACTCACCAATTAAAATGGAGCCGTGGGAGGAGATATGTGCCACAACCATTGGCATCGAGACCATCAAGGGGGTCAGTGAAATGGAGAGAGGAGCCCCGACATCAGGTAGGTGCCTTAAATTAAGCCATGCTAACCTTCCTGAAGTCCAGTTTCATGGGAAGCACAATGTTGCCTAATAGGGTTAACGCAACACATCAGCAGAAGACTGCCAACAGGCATCATTGACCTACACCCTGTACACATGCAGTATGCACACTCTCACTGTAGGCACCCACATCCCTGCTTGCTTCTCCCACCCAAAAGGGAGACAACCTGTGAACACACAGGCGCTATCCCCTGATAACTCATGGCCAGCCACTCCATGCCCAGTGGAAGGTGTGGAGGAGGGGAGTAGCCCAATGAACGCGCCAATGGCATCATCCAATGCCCAAAAATACCAACAGTCGCTGGACCAAATATTAACAAGGCAACACCAACTGTCCTCACTCCTCACTCAGCATGTGGCCGATTGTGGAGGTGCAAGTGCTGAAATGCAAAAATGTGCTGAGACTGTGAAGGCAGCTATACAATCCTCCACCAAGGACATCTGTGCCGAACTTGCTGCGGTGCGGCACGTGCTCTCGGAGCTTGTACTGACAATGAGGGACATGTGTCCTAGTGAGCAGCCAAGTACCTCCTCCGCTGCCAGTTCTGCCCCAAGCAGCCCCGTCCGCAGGTCGGCCAGGAACCTGCGGAGTACAGGCAGGGGTGCCCCGGGGGCCGGCAGAGGGGGCTGCCAATAGAGGCCACCCAGTGGATCAATTCCACATTAGGCACTTCAACACAGGCATCCACGCACTTTTGTGGGGAGTTGAGGGGAAGGGGGGAGTGGGTGTGTTGGGGAGTTGAGGGGGGAGGGGGGAGTAGGTGTGTTGGGGAGTTGAGGGGGGAGGGGGTGTGTTAATTGAATTCACATTTACAATACAATTTTTGCTTGATCACAAATCACATGTGTGGACATTGCTCATTGCTTATGTGTGATTTATTGGTGAACAGTCCACAGTGTGCATATCCCAGACACACACAGTGCCCCAATTGCCATCTCCATGTGACACCCCCCATCCGTGTGTGCTAGAAACATTGGTTAATCAGAGTCCGACGCATGTCACGCCCCTCCTGCGCATTGCTGCCTCTCTGAGGTGCTGCCCCATCCCCACCCTCCTCATCCTCATCGTCAGGTGGTTGCAGTTCAGCGTCAGGGGGCAGGGGCACATTTCGTCTGATGCACATATTGTGTAGCATGACACATGCCATCACGATCTTTGCCACCTTCTCATGGCGGTACAGGAGTGCCCACCAGACCTGCTGAGGCAGCGAAACCGTGCCTTCAATAGGCCAAATGCCTGCTCAATCACCACACAGGTTTGTGTATGTGCACGATTGAAGTCCTCCTCGTGCTGGTTCTGTGGGTTCTGGACTGGTGTAAGGAGCCACCTCTTCAGGGGATAGCCTGCATCACCTGTATGTGGGCAACAATGTATGTGTCAGTCATGACTTCAAATCTCAAATCATGACGTGCCACCATGTCATGCATTCAACTGTTACTTTGTACCACTTTTACATGCACAAATGGATTCACACTATGTGACCGGTATATGTGTATTCCTTTCATGGACTGTTTTGCATGCCATCAACCAATGTATGCAGGGGGGTCAAGTGCCTTGTGAGTGCCCACCCACTGTGTCCGTTCATGGCGTTTGTTTTGGTGACCTGGCAGGTGTCCTGTGATATCAACGCTCTCATCATGGCAACATTGCTGTCAGCCTCATGATGACCCCACTGAGCACTACTAATGTTGATAGGCAAATTTTTGGGGCCTCGGTGTCTGTGTAGTGGTGTATTGATGTATTTGTCCGTCATGTGCCTCCTATGCGCGCAGTTATGGGGGACTGGCCTTTCAGTTGATGGTATTTGGTGCCGTGTATTGGCTAAAGTCATTGCATGTAGGTGCATTTCGTTGAGGTCAATGTGGTCCGAATCGGTACAATGCACTTGCAGATGGTGTGTTATGGATGGGACACACCTTCATTCACATGGTAGGGCTGCTTACATCGGGCATTATGTGTACAGGTGTCAGTTGACGTTTGGGCGGCTTTAGGGTATGAGCTGGCTCCATTGCCTCTGCTACTCGCAGCCAGGTAAAGTATGCATCATTCCCCCCCCCCTATCAGCCAGGTAAAGTATGCATCATTCCCCCCCTTTCAGCCAGGTAAAGTATGCATCTTCCCCCACCTTTCAGCCAGGTAAAGTATGCATCATTCCCCCCCCCTTCCAGCCAGGTAAAGTATGCATTGTTACGTCAATCACCTACCCACTTCACATTTCCATGGCCATGACATGAGACTCACCGAGTAGCCAGGATCTTGGCCCTGCATGTCGCTCCATGTAGCGTGGTATTGTGGAGTTACGCAGGATCATTGAATCATGGGTTGATCCGGGGAATCGGGCACAACAATGTGTGATGATCCTGTTGGAGTCACAAACCATTTGCACGTTGATTGAGTGAAATAGTTTACGGTTGCGGTACGCTACCTCCATGGCATGTGGGACCACCAATTCCACATGGGTGCAGTCGATGGCACCAATGCAACCAGGTATGCCGGCTAGTGCGTGGAAACCCACTTTGGTGTTTGCAATCTCCTGGGCAGACCGTGGTAAGGAAATGTGGTTGTCTGTGTGCTTGAGGAGGGCATCGAGCACTTGGATCAGTGTACGTGAGAATAATGGTTGTGAAATACCATGCAAGCGCCCCACTGTGTGCTGGTAGGTGCCTGTGGCCAGGAAGTGGAGCACGGACACTACCTTCAGTAGGGGGGGATGGCGGTGTGTGTTTCTATCATGCTGCCGATGTCGTTGTGTATCATGTCAACGATGGTGGTGATGGAGTCCCGGTCCAAACACTACAAGGTATGGATCTGCTCAGCGGTGAGGTTGAATGGACTGGCTCGGATGCGTGGGATTGGGGGCTGCCTGCATGGTGGCACTGGGTGTGGTGGTGGGGCTTGCTGGCCCTGCCTTGCCCTCCTTCTCCTCCTGCGTCTCCTCTGTGCTGCCTGTTGTTGTTGTTGTTGTAGTTGTAGCACTTGCATTGCAATCAGGTCCTCAAGCCCCAACATTGCTAGTCCTATTGGAATCATTTTGGAGTGTGACTGGGTGTGGAAAGGGGTGGGGTGTGCTCTTTTTGTACTTGGTGAGTCTGTATTGCCTCCACCTGTGCTGATTCTGTGCACCTGTGGCAGCTGGGAACACTGCACATGGCCATTTACGGTTGGTTCCCGATGGCGGAATTAGCATCATGGCGTTAAGGTACTTTACGGCCTTCGCGATGGTGTTAAGAGCATGTCCGCTTGGTTCGTGATTTGCCTACCTTTGCGCGATGCCGGTACTTACGGTGTGAAAGGTCGCGTGCGCGCAAGCTGGATGCTGTTAGCGGCACCGTTAACTACGGTGCTGGTAATAGAACTTTCACGGGTCATGATCGGACCTAGCGGTAAACGATGCCGGTAATCATTTACCAGCATCGTTTTTCACTTACCGCCGGGGTTGTAATGAGGGCCAAGGTGTCATCTGATGGTCGCAATCTTGTCTGTTCTCCAGCACAGTGAGGATTTATGCACGGGAACAGTCGGCCACTGTCCACCTCTTCAGCACTTCTTTTTTTACAGCCACTCGGTGGGTTTCTGCAGCTCGCCAATGCGTGAACATTGGTGAGTTCTCTTCCAGTATTCAGTGGTCCAAACATGAGGCTTTCCTTAGGCACCCTTTGGTGCTGGTCAGAGAATAAAGCTCTTCCTCCTCCACCTCCTCCACCTATGCTCCTTTCAGTTACTTCCATCTAAATACTTAATGGGCTGTGAGGGATCACTTGCTTGTGATTCAGCCTCCCTGTGTACTTGTCTCCCCCACTCCACTGTTGCCTCAAGGGTGCCATGAAGCAATATGTGCATTGCACAGGGTACCTAAGAAATCAGCATTAGATACACACAAAAATAAGGCCACTATAGTAAGGGCTGGAGGTTCTTGGCTAAGAAATTGAGATGGAGAGATGTCAGGCAAAAGCTAGGTTTGCAGTGCCTCCATCACTTCTTTTGCTTTGCTTTAGTCACCGCAAGTGGAACGGTTATGCCGAGACGTGGATCCCAAGCCTGCTCGGTCTAGAGACCCAAGCTGCTCCTCAAAGCCAAATAAGGCTGACAACATCTCTGGGGATGCTGTGGTCTTGTGCAAAAGGGATGTGACCTAGAAGTTCAAGCTGGACTTTCCCTTTCGGGAAGGGACGAATCTTGATATCCATTTGGTCCTTCCCCTTTCTGAAATGGCTTAGCAGGCTGAAGAATGATGGTCTGGAGGGTTGCCCAGAGCAATCACCAGAGGCTAAGATTAATTCTAAATTTTCCGCAATCACCTCTTTTGCTTTGCTTGGGGCGGTGAGCATGCTGAATGCGTGCTGTTTAAAGTTATGGGTAGAGGGAAGATTTTGTGTATTCATGCAATGTACATAGCACTCTCAACCTTTCAAAGTTGCTATTAAGGCCCACTGTCATTAAAAGTCTGGTCCAACTTTAACTTTACATATAAAAGGCACTGGGCAGAGGTGGGGGGATATTCTTGGAAAAGCGCAAGTGGGACAGTGGCCATTTTTAGGCAGCAAATTAGTACCAAATGATGGCTCCACCCTTCAGGTGAGGGTGCCTATTGAGCAAAGGCAGGCTTTGGGTTAATAAGAATGTGAAGATGAGAACAGAGCTGCATGTTCGATGGGTTCGATGTTCGTGCTGTTTTGGTAGTAGGTGGAGGGCAGTTCATGTGATGATTGCATCAGTTTGAAACAGTGTTATAATGTGGGCCCTGTAGTTTTAAAAGATTGGGCTGGGGGATTTTCCTGGAAAAAGGCAAGCAAAAATGTTTTATTATTTACACAAACAGTGTGAAAAGGCATTCTGGCCGATTAGTTTGCAGTGAACTCACCGGAAATCGGTCATTGTGCAACACGATACATCTGGTTTGCTCGCCGCAAACAAATCAGCCGGAAACGTAGAAGTGGTGAAAGACTGATGCGAAAGGTAAGGAGGGGGTCTGGGGTTAGTTGTGTGTGTGTTGGTGTACGTTGTGAGTTTGTATGCATGTGTGAGCGTGATTGGGGGAAGGAAGGGGGGGAGACGAACAAGGGTGTCCTGCGCAGAACACATGGTAAGTAGTGAGGGGAGGAGGGCACGGGAGATTATACGGGTTGCACGGGTGTCCCCTCATAGGAGGTTGGTGGGGAGGGGGCACCCAAATGAAATGATTTTTCCACGCAGCGCTGTGATTGGTCCCAGTGAACCGGGATTCGATCAAATCAGCCTGCAGGGAAACATCATAGACCGTAAAAAGGTAGTCAGACCTGTTAAACGAAGATCCATTGGGAGCTATGTGCATGTGTACAGTACAACTAATGTTTTATTGCATGTCTGCTAAAGCTAGTCACACCCTCATCTCTCTCATGCACTGTATAGTCGGCCCTTCAGTTCCAAGGGCAGGTTCAGTTACTTGATCCTTGGAATTAGCACCCCAGGAAGGGTGCTTGAGTCCTGAAGTCCTTGTCCTCACAGAATTCCTATTTGCCTGGATAACTGAGGTGGTGTGCACATTTCAGCGCCCCCAGCTCTCTCTCATACTCACCCACTATGGTGCTCGACCCACAGGTAAATGTATCCATCACTGAGAGCTTGTATGCCTGGGACCTCCCTGCCCCAGTCCCCATCATATTGTCCCCCTAAACTTAACTTTAACTCACCATCAGACTGTTTCTTTTTTAATTTCCGGATCCCTAATTTCAGTTTCAACCTCACTCACTTTGCTTCCTCTTCTACTCTCTCTCCCACTTCACCTTTTATGCCCTGCACTTTTCTACCCATCCTTTCCACCTTTCCACTGTCCTTTCCACCTCTTCCCCTAAAGTGCTTTGAAGCAGCCTTCATGTAGCATTACGATACACAAGAAATCCACATGCGGACATTACCGTGTCTAATGGGGTTAACTAATGTCTTCCAGACCCAAAAGGCAATTAATGATTATGAATGACACCCACACGCCTCGATATAGGTGTGCTATAGAGCAAACGTTAAAATGTAAGTGGCTGGGAACAAACCGGCATTCCGCGACTCTCACCACTACTATACATGAAGCTTATTAGGCGTTCCCTGCATGGTGTTGCATTCTCCATTGCCATTGGCCACTTCCTCCTTCTAGCGCTGGGTTCAGGAAATTGTTGTTAGCAATGCCGTGCATAGCCACCAGGTCCTGTGCCTTAGTTTTGTGAGCCGGGCTAGTCAAGTGGTGAGCTTCCATGCAGCACTTTTGGGAAAATATGGTGGCACTGTCACCCATCTGTTTTTTGTCCTTTGCTGGCCTCATTTGCTGGTGGTGGTATATCTTTGACACCAGTCACATTTCCTTATTTCTAGTGGAACTTTGTCATCATCTAGAGTAATGACATACCACAGAAGATAATAAAAAACTACTGGTTGCAACGACCACCATGGTATTCCAAGTGCAATTAACTTTCAGTGGTAATTTTTCACCAAGGAAGTAATATGTGATTCCATCATGAACCTGGCAGTGTACTAGTTGACCTCCTTCCTCTCTGACCGACCATCTCTGGTTCAACTGGCCCTTTTCTCTCCCCCTCACACTCTCCACCTGTGGTGTCCCTCAGGGCTCTATCCTCTCGCCGTGGCTCTTCAACATCTACCTTGCCCCTCTGGCTCATTTGATCTTCGCCTTCTCTCCTCACTCCCAGTGTTATGCGGATGACACGCAGCTCTCCTTCAAGCACCCCTCCACTGCCTTCTCTTCTTCCTCTCTCCTTCTTGACTGTATGACTGTGATTCAGACATGGTGCTCTGCTAATGATCTCATCCTTATTGCCAGCAAAACTGAGATCCTTCTCATTGGGACCCCTGTCCCCTCCTTCCCTCCTATTCTCTGGCTGCCCTCCATGGGTTCCCTCCCTTCACCCTCTTGTGAGGCAAAAAACCCTGGTGTCAGTTTAGACTCCTCTCTCCCCTTCTCTCCTCACATCGCGGACCTTGCCAAGAAACCCTGCTTACAGCACCTCCTCAGAGGCATTCTCCATTCCCTCATCTTTTCCCAGAAGTTTAATGTCTCCAGAGCTCTGGTCCTCTCTAGGCTGGACTATTGCAAAAGCCTCTTCCTTAATCTGCCTAAATCCTCCCTTCACCCCTTCCACTAATCCAGAATAGGAGTGCAAGACTTATCCTTGGCCTCTAGCCCAGGGACTGCATCTCTCCAGCCCTGAAATCTCTCCACGGGCTCCCAGTTGTTGCGAGGATCAAGCTCAAAACCATCTGCATCATTCACAGGGCTTTCTGGGGCCTGAGATCCCGCTACATCCAACTTTCTCTCCCTATATACCTGCCTGCTAGCGCCCTTCGATCTTCTAGCTCCAACTCCCTGCAGATCAGACACTTTCCCAAGTAGAGAGTGGGGGATAGATCTCTCTCTCTTCTGCAGGAGCCTCCCTCTGGAATGGTCTCCCTGCCCCTCTCAGGCTTGAGCCGGATCTCCTTAAGTTCTGCATGTATCTCAAAACTCTCCTTTTCTTTTCGTCCTTCCCTCTCACTCTCCCCTGCTAATTAATTTCTCCCTCTGTCGCAGTTTGATTTTGACTGGCTGCCTGGTTCTGTCATGATGCGCCGCCGAAGCCCCGGGTTAGGTGCCTGGTCACAACGGCGATGTTGGCGACGCTTGCCACTTCGTTACAGAGGGCTGCATCGCAATATCACACCACGTAGTGTGATGACATCATCCATGCTGGCAAACTGGAACGAACAGCAACAGTATTTCTACACGGTGTTCTTGGTAAGCGATGCATCGCAATAGTTCCTCTCATTGCACTGATGCAGTCCTTGTTCTCCCTTCTGATTTTCTTGTTCTCCTCATTTCTGCTCCTGTTCTCCCCTGCTCCTTGCTGCAATTTCCCTCCACTTCCGTGTTGGTCCTTAAAATCACGTTTTGAACGGTCCTTCTGTTTGCTCATCGTGCTGCTGCTTCCTTCATCAAGCCTTGCACCCTCGAGCAGAGGACTTCTCCATACTATGCTGCAAGTGCGCATACTAAGCAGGGATAGACATGAGTTTTCAACCTCCGGGTCAGAGTGGCTCCCCAAGGGCCAGGACTCACTGTAAGGCTCACCTGATTCCCGTAGAGGCGCCGGTCTTGACTGGGCGTATACCGTATCTGCAAAGGTGATGTGTAACACACGGCTGGCTCTTTGGGCTGGACCTCTGTGCACTGTATGTCTGACTTGAAGGGTAAGATGTCTGCAGATAGAAAATATGGGATTAAGGAACTGTGTTATTGAATGTCTCTCTCTTCTTCCCTTCCTCTTCTCCTGTAGAACCCCAAAGGTTAACGCTCTCACCTTAGGTAAGTGAACGCTGTGCTCTCCATTTGCCTCGGGGCAGGGTGCTGTAACCAGTTTCTTCACTGGATAAGGGGAGCAGGCCTCTTGACTTCAGAGGACTGCTGTCCGTCGTTTACTGCACGAACGGTAAGTTTCGAGTAATTCTAATGTCTTTAAAGTCTTTAGTAATGATGTTTCTTGTTTTGCAGGGTTCCGGCGATGGCGGATGACGGGCTGAAGTGAGTTGAAGATGGAGCCCGTGTGATGAATAGAAGCGCCTGGAAGCACGTAAGTAAGCGCTTGTTGCCTGCTTCACGATGCGCTCTAACTGTCTTTTTATTTTGCAGGTACAAGTTCGGAGCGGCTGCAGGGTGCCGGAATACCCACTGGGTTAGATGTGGAAAGGAGAAATGGCACGTGAGTATTAAAGTTCCCCAATGTCTTTAAACGCACCTTGTTTTGTCTTTCAGATGCGGGATGCAGCGCCGAAGGCCTCCGGAGCGTGCGAAGAGTTGGTAAGCTTTTGTCTTTCAGATGCCGGAATGCAGTGTGAAGACCTCCGGAGCGCACGAAGAGTAGGTAAGCCTTTGTCTTTCAGATGCCGGAATGCAGCGCGAGGCGTTGGTGACAGCCGATGGACCAGGTAAGTGAAGAGCTGTCACTGAAGACCGTAATGCTAACCTGTTCTTTCTTGTCTTTATAGGTGTTGCTGAAGACTGGATTCAGGATAGTAAGCCTTTTTCCTTAGGCCCAGGATCAGATGCAGAAGACACGATGAGCGTTCTGCTGCAGAGGATGCAGAATAACGCAAAGCAAGATTCATCCATCGGGTGTGGTTTAAATAGCCTCCTGTAGTGCTTAGGTGTCTCCTTCCACAGCCACGCCTAGGTAAGAAAAGAGTTCCTGCTTTCCAGAAGAGTTCCAGTGTTCTGAATCTAGGGAGTGGCTCCTGCCCCACCCAACAGGAAAAGTAGTTCCAAACAGAAGAGGATCAGAGGCTCAACTGGCAGGCAAGTAAGCAGCATGGTCTGCTGCAGGTAAGTCCACCCAAGCATTATGAGCCCGGTGCTTCCAGCGCTGGGACTGGGCATATTTATGAGCCTGGTGCCACTGGCGCCAGGACTGGGTCCAAAAGGTCCCAATTGGGACTGGTTGGCACTCGGAACCTGGGTTATGGATCTGCTTCCAAGGGAGTTGGGAAAACCCTGACCTTTTGGAAGCAGAGATCATGACAGTACCCCCCCTCAAGGCCCCTCCCAAATCGGGCTTCTCCGGGGGTTTTGGCTTGTCAGGAAATGTTCGGTGAAATCTTTTGATTAGGCGAGGAGCGTGGACATATTCAGCAGGTTCCCAGGATCTCTCTTGGGGGCCGTAGCCTTTCCAGTCAATTAGGTAAAATAGTTTAGATTTGGAGATCTTGGAGTCCAGAATGCTTTTGACTTCAAACTCGAGTTCTCCATCAACTAGGATAGGTTTTGGAGATTTAGTTAGTCGGGTTTGAGGTTGCACGGGTTTTAATAGAGAGACGTGGAAGACCGGATGTATCTTCATGTGCGGGGGAAAGTCCAACTTGACCGCTACTGGGTTTACTATGGTAGTGATGGAATAGGGACCAAGGTATCTTGGGTTGAATGTGCGTGGCCCTTTTAGAGGTAGATATTTGGTGGATAACCAGACTTGATCCCCTACTTGATATTGAGGGGCTTCCTTCCGATGTTGATCTGCTCCTTTCTTGTATTGTTCTTTAGCCCTTTGAAGGTGAGAAACAGCTTCCTTAAAGGCTTGGGTGATTGTAGAATGCAGGTAGTCTACTGCTGGTGTTTCAAGATCTTGGAGGGGATCCAACTCCGAGGTTCGAGGGTGACTGCCGTACAAAAGAAAAAACGGGGTTTTCCCAGTTCCCGAATGGACAGAGTTATTGTAGGCATATTCGGCTATCCAAAGGATGTCTTTCCAAGTTTTTTCAGTTTGTTGCAGCATGCAGCGTAAATACTGTTCCAGAGTTTGATTGGTCCTCTCGGTTTGTCCGTCGGTCTGAGGGTGGTGACTGGTCGATAGTCTCACATCAATTTGAGCCGACCGACAGCAACTTCGCCAAAAATGAGAAATAAATTGACTACCTCGATCCGAAATTAGAACCGAAGGAAAACCGTGCAGTCGGACGATGTTTTCGAGAAATTCTCGGGCCAGAGTTGCTGCTGTTGGCAAGCCTTTGAGCGGAATGAAATGCGCCATCTTGGAGAATAAGTCCACGATTACTAGAATCGTATTGTATCCGGAGCATGGAGGTAGATCGGTGATGAAGTCCATAGAAAGCGTATGCCAAGGGCGAGGTGGGATGTCAATAGGGCGTAAGAGGCCTGCTGGTCTTTCCTTTTGACTCTTGTTTTGGGCGCATACTCCACAGGACATTATAAAGTCTCTGATATCTTTTTTCCAAGACGGCCACCAGAAGTAGCGCTTGATCTTTTCTGAGGTCTTGGCCATACCGGGATGTCCTTCCATTAAAGAATCGTGATAACAAGAGATTACTTTTTTCTGTAAATCTGTGCTGGGTAGGAAATACAATAAGTTGTCCTTTACTGCAAAGTCCTTTCCCTGCAGATGCCAATTCTGTATGTCTGCTGGAGTTACAAGTTGCCTGGCCTTATCCTTAACTTCCTCTATGGATTCTGTGGCGATTACACCCAGAATTCTTTGTTCGGGAATGATTGGTACAGGTTTAGGGTTGATCAAGTGTTCTTCCACTCCCATCCGAGAAAGGGCATCAGCTTTACCGTTCTTTGTACCAGGTCGATAGGTAATTATGAAGTCAAACTCGGCAAAGAATAATGCCCAACGGAGTTGTCTAGAGGATTGGGCTTTCGCGGTTTTCAAATATTGCAGGTTTCGGTGATCCGTAATCACAGTAACGGTGTGTCGGGCCCCCAGCAGATAATAACGCCAAGCCTTAAAGGCAGACTTGATAGCCAGAAGTTCCTTGTCAGTAATCGTGTAATTGATTTCAGGAGGCGAGAATTTGCGGGACCAAAATGCCACGGGATGCAACTGATTGGTTACCGGGTCCTTTTGTGATAGAACTGCCCCCATGGCAAGGCTTGAAGCATCAGTTTCCACGATGTAGGGGAGTTCGGGGCGAGGGTGTTTTAAGATTGGTGCAGAGATAAATTTAGTCTTCAAATCCTGGAAAGCTTGTTCCGCCTCGGTAGACCATTCAAAACGTTTGTTTTTCTTTAACAAGGCAGTGATGGGCTGGACTATTCGAGAGAATTCGGGGATAAACCTGCGGTAAAAGTTAGCGAAGCCTAACATGCTTTGCACACCTTTTACAGAGGATGGTGATGGCCATTTGAGAACTGCATCGACCTTCTTTGAATCCATACGCACTCCGCCAGGTGATAATATGAATCCCAAGAATTCAACTTCAGTTACGTTGAAAACACATTTTTCCAACTTAGCGAAAAGTTTGTGTTGACGCAATCTTTCGAGGACCATTTTCACGTGTTTCCGATGTTCAGATTCCGATGAAGAATAAACGAGGATGTCGTCAATGTAAACAACAACACACACATCTATGAGCTCTCTGAGGACATCGTTCATAAAATATTGAAAGGCGGCCGGGGCATTGCAAAGTCCGAAGGGCATGACCTGATATTCAAATAGTCCATACTTGGTGCGGAAGGCCGTCTTCCATTCATCGCCCTCTTTTACTCGTACCAAGTGGTAAGCTCCTCTAAGATCCAGCTTTGTATATATGCATGCTTTTCTGACTTGGTCCAGGAGTTCAGGGATCAAAGGTAACGGATATCTATTCTTAACGGTGATCTGGTTCAGGGAGCGATAATCTATACAAGTTCTAAGGTCTCCTTCCTTTTTTGGAACGAAGAACAAAGCTGAAGAAGCAGGGGACTTGGGAGGACGAATAAACCCATTTGCCAGGTATTGATCCAGGTATTGTCGAAGGTGAAGGTTCTCAGGCTCGGTGAGGGCATAAATTCTACTACAAGGAGGAGTAGATCCAGGTATCAGGTCTATCTGGCAGTCATAAGACCTATGAGGAGGTAGAGAGTTAGCCTGATCCTTCCGGAAAACATCTTGGTATTCTAGGTATTCGGGAGGTAACTGGGGAGTCTCTGAAGAAATTGCTGCCAGTGCAACACCAGGTGGAGGGTGACAAGTAGAGACACATTCTGGAAACTGGACCGTTCTTGCTCGCCAATCGATCAGAGGATTGTGTTTCTCTAACCAAGGTATTCCTAGAATAATCTGAAACTGAGGGGCCTTGATCACATCGAACACGATCTTCTCATGGTGTCCATCTTGACTTACTAGCGTCACCTCTTGAGTGGTATGCGTTACTGGCCCGGAGGCTATCTCCGTACCATCCACCGTAGTAATGACGTCCTTTACAGCCTTGGGACAAAGAGTTAGATTCATCCTCAAAACCATTTCATGATCCACATAATTGCCGATGGCACCGCTGTCGACGTAAGCTTCAATTGCATGTAATCGATCCGGATTATCAGGGCTAATGAGGACCATAGGTATCACGAAATGCGAGGTCACGGAACTGGTTTTCACGCTCGGCAAGAGGACCTCTATTCTTGTCGGGCGAGGTCGTTTCCCTACTCAGAGTTTGTAACTTTGGTAACTGCAGCTCCTACTGCCTTCTTGGCAGGTTTCACCAGACAGTCTCGAAGAAAGTGCCCTGAGTTTCCGCAATAGAGGCATAATTGCAACTGTTTTCTCCTTTCCCGCTCCTTTTGTGTTAGAGGACCTTTCAGACCCCCTATTTGCATGGGTTCCCCGGGGTCTACTCCTTTGGAAGGAGTTGGCGGTTTGGAAGTCTATATAGTCCGAACAATCTTGTGGGGGATTCACTACTTGGGCTAACACATCTTTGAGCTCTCCACGTAGACCTCTATAAAACAGCGTAATCCTTTTGTCCTCAGGCCATTGAGTTTCCACTATCAGTCTGTTGAAAGACGCAATATAAGCCAAAAGGTCTTGATTACCTTGTCGCAACGAAAGAAGCTCATTGTCCAAGGCCTGCCCCTGTGAATGTCTTGCGAACAGTTTTTCCATACTGAGCTGAAAAGCTTGAAAATCATGGAGGACCGGATCATCTTGATTTACTAGAGGGATCGACCAGTCTGCCGCATTGCCACTAAGGTACGAAAGCACGAAAGCTACTTTAGCTTGATCAGTTGGAAAGGCTGCTGGCCGGCATAAGAAATGCAACCGGCACTGATTGATAAATACTGCAAACCTCTTTGGGTCACCAGAAAATCGTTCGGGCGGAGCCAGAGGTACATTCCCAGGTAGGTTGATCTGCACTGGATTCATAGAGGATGTAGAAGGAAGATTTCCCCCAGATGCGGGTAACGGGGTCTGTCCGGCTTGTGACTGTAGCAATTGTCTAGCGAGATCATCTGTTCGCTCCTTGGAAATAATCAGTTCCCTTCTTAGAGCGTTTGTTTCCTGACGGGCTGCATGCACTTCTGCCCTTAGTTCCCCAAGTAACTGGGCTAGCTGGTCGGTATCCGAGGTTTCCATAGCGCCTGGACGGGAGTTTTGTGGTAGGCTTTGCGTTCTGTAATGCTCACCTGATTCCCGTAGAGGCGCCGGTCTTGACTGGGCGTATACCGTATCTGCAAAGGTGATGTGTAACACACGGCTGGCTCTTTGGGCTGGACCTCTGTGCACTGTATGTCTGACTTGAAGGGTAAGATGTCTGCAGATAGAAAATATGGGATTAAGGAACTGGGTTTTGCAGGGTTCCGGCGATGGCGGATGACGGGCTGAAGTGAGTTGAAGATGGAGCCCGTGTGATGAATAGAAGCGCCTGGAAGCACGTAAGTAAGCGCTTGTTGCCTGCTTCACGATGCGCTCTAACTGTCTTTTTATTTTGCAGGTACAAGTTCGGAGCGGCTGCAGGGTGCCGGAATACCCACTGGGTTAGATGTGGAAAGGAGTAATGGCACGTGAGTATTAAAGTTCCCCAATGTCTTTAAACGCACCTTGTTTTGTCTTTCAGATGCGGGATGCAGCGCCGAAGGCCTCCGGAGCGTGCGAAGAGTTGGTAAGCTTTTGTCTTTCAGATGCCGGAATGCAGTGTGAAGACCTCCGGAGCGCACGAAGAGTAGGTAAGCCTTTGTCTTTCAGATGCCGGAATGCAGCGCGAGGCGTTGGTGACAGCCGATGGACCAGGTAAGTGAAGAGCTGTCACTGAAGACCGTAATGCTAACCTGTTCTTTCTTGTCTTTATAGGTGTTGCTGAAGACTGGATTCAGGATGGTAAGCCTTTTTCCTTAGGCCCAGGATCAGATGCAGAAGACACGATGAGCGTTCTGCTGCAGAGGATGCAGAATAACGCAAAGCAAGATTCATCCATCGGGTGTGGTTTAAATAGCCTCCTGTAGTGCTTAGGTGTCTCCTTCCACAGCCACGCCTAGGTAAGAAAAGAGTTCCTGCTTTCCAGAAGAGTTCCAGTGTTCTGAATCTAGGGAGTGGCTCCTGCCCCACCCAACAGGAAAAGTAGTTCCAAACAGAAGAGGATCAGAGGCTCAACTGGCAGGCAAGTAAGCAGCATGGTCTGCTGCAGGTAAGTCCACCCAAGCATTATGAGCCCGGTGCTTCCAGCGCTGGGACTGGGCATATTTATGAGCCTGGTGCCACTGGCGCCAGGACTGGGTCCAAAAGGTCCCAATTGGGACTGGTTGGCACTCGGAACCTGGGTTATGGATCTGCTTCCAAGGGAGTTGGGAAAACCCTGACCTTTTGGAAGCAGAGATCATGACACTCACTATATGACACAAGACCACGTCCTCGAATACAAAGGTAAGACGTGATCTTGACAGGATCCCTCTGAGTCATACAGGGCACCAGACCCTCCTTGCCAAGTCTACCCCTACTCCTCGGTCTCCCCTGCCCCCCCCCCATTCCTGCACTTACCCTACCAGGCTCCCTCCCCCTGTACTAGCCTGGCAGGGCACACCCCTACTGATCCCGGTCCAGCCCCTTCCTCGCACTTAGCACTGGACCCCTCTCCCCTGCACTTCTTGTTACTGCACTTGCACGATCCGAATGTCACAACGCCTATCTGTTATTCTGCGCAGCTCATCACTGAGTAATCCAATAGGAACCCCAGGCCGCAAGGTAGTGTCAAAGTATGTTTCCATACAGCTGTGCAGCACCGCAGAGGGAAACTGGCAGAGTATCAGAAACCTTGAGGATGTTATGGGTTTTACATAATAAGCATTATACGAAAAAGCTAGCATGATACATTTAGTCTGTTACATTAACAAGGAACTTCTTAACAGTGTATCCTTCGACCTTGGACGGTATTGTCTCAGCACCTGGAACCCACACGGTTATCGTTCTGGTTCTCAGGCGGTATAGCGCACCCTCCTTGATGAGGTAGAGCTTGGAACTGGGTATCTCTCTGTCTTGGACAGAGCCCTGTGTCATACGCACACCAACTTATGTGCCAGTATGTGAAAGGCAACCAATCGGAACTCACACCATGCCTCCACCAAAATATGGCAGCACATGCCACGTCATTGCTAGGTTATGGCAGCGGCTTTGCTCTGTCTTTGGCTCATGTAAATCCAGGGCTAATGTAGAAACAAAACACTGCTGGCTTCAACACCACGAAGCAAAGTGTACATCTCTGACATGCTTTCGTCCCCCTTCTTGTAAGTGCACCTGCATGTGATTTTCATGCGGGTACAAAACGAATGGATTCCTATAGAATCCTCCTCCGTTTAGCTCCTCCTAAAAGCAGGCAGGTTCCTTAGGAATCCATTAGTGAATGCTGTCTGCAAAGTGTACTTTTTCACAAGATGGTGAGGAAAAGGGAAGAGTAAATGTGATTTCGCCTGGTACTACTCTTCACTTTTGCACTCTGCCTTGCCCAAGTGGAAAATTGCACCCCGGGAACCCAACAGCACCCATTGGTAATATCACACCAGTCTTCTCTCTGGATAGCAGACTCAAAGTGACAGTTTGGGTTTGGAAAGTATTTATATGCAACACAGACGCCAGTGTTTCGTAGTGTTTCTTTTTCTGTGTATCAAGGGCGCCATACTTTCTGAGAGCCATTTGGTATCAGGGGTGGACTGGCCTATAGGGAACTCTGGAGATTTCCTGGTAGGCCTCTGCACCCCAGGCCTCCTTTGTGTGGTAACCTATTTAATTTCACAATTTTCTCATAGGAAGTAAGATTGGGCTTCCTGAAAATGTGTAATATGGGGCCACTTTGAACATTATTTCCAGGGCCTCTTTTGGTTCCCAGCCCACCCCTGTTTGATATTCTCTCCCTCGGGTCACTCTCTACGACATCACTTATTTCAGAGAGTAGATTGGAAATACAAGCCTTGTGGCAGGGATCAGAATTGGACAACAAATGGCCCGGCAACAGTAAAATAGTGGCCTACAACCGCAAATCACTTTTCATACATTTTTGCCACAACCTTTTTAAGAGTACAAGAGGGGAGGGGAACATTTTTGGTAGCATTTGTGGCAACGGTCCTGCAAATGAGGTCAAACTATGTGCTCAGAACTACCAGTTGCACAGTGCAGTATCCCGTCACACTGGTCCGCCTTATCCCCTAGTAGGACACACTAAGCCTGTCTTTTCAACTTTACGGTGTCAACCGAACTGAAGCTGCCAACAGCACATCAAAGCTCTCCTGCTCTTTCTCCTGCTCAGCCTAACTTACCCCTCTCCCACTCGCTTTACAGATCTACCAGAGCACCAAGAAACCACACAGGTGGCAACAGTGCACGGCATAAGAACCTTTAACATAACATTATACAGAAAGAGAAGTGGAATACGCCATATTGGAAAGGTTATATGTTCTTTCATCATCAGGCTTTGTAACGACTGCCTTTTAAACGTGGAGAAAATAACAAAAAAAGTTCATCTATTTTGTTTCGTTTTTTTGTAGGGCTCCCCCCCCCAAATCCCTCTCCCCCACCTATGTTTAACTATACCCAACCCCCAACCTCTTATCTGCCCTTTCCACCCACCCAAATAAATTAGGTGAACTTTTTTGTTATTTTCTCCACGTTTAAAAGACAATCGTTAGAAAGCCTGGCGATGAAAGGACCTCATACCATTGGAAATGACCTCAGGGTATTGGCTTGTGAAATCATATAGACAAATAATTTTTAGAAGCCATGATCACTCGTGCAGCATCTTAAGATGTCGCATCTCATCTCTATCTTGTCCGCAGTGCCCGCATATCGCGATTCCAAATGGAGTTGGGACACAATAAGGGTTTCTTCGCCACTGGACCAGGCACAGGAGCTGCCTGTGCTGACTCATCTCAAATGAACTAACAAAAATACACACTTTTACAAGTGTGGCTTTTACTGCAACAAACGCATGACTGTGAAGTACAGATGTTTCGCCTTCCCTCTGCTTTTGGACAACCAACTGCTGTGCCCATGGTACCCTGTCCTTTCAGACTGTGCCGCATGCCAGCGTGCAGTAGCTGGATGGGGCTTCGAACAAAGAGGCCCCAGTGTGCAAGTTATTCACATAAAAATGGAAGCCAGGTTTTAACAAAGGGTGTGCTAAGCCCCAGGCAATAGCCAGAGAGCTATTCAGTGATGGAGGGAAGACGGGGAGAGCACGAGCATAGTGTGGCGTCCTTCCTTCCATGCAGTCTGAAGTGCTGTGTATGTATCCATTGAGACACTGACACTGAAGTAAGACCCCTTACCATGAGCAATTGGAAAATGCACTATTGGAATTAATGCATTGCTCTATGGTAGAGTGGCCAGATTTTAAAAGTAAAAAGCCGGGCAGGGCAACTAACATAAAGGTAGGACTAACTCTTGAAAGTGGCTGTCAACGCACTACACTTCAGTAGAGTTTGGAGGAGAAGTGGATTTAAGTGTTACTGTTCAAATAAACACATATTATAATTTATCAGAAACTAACACTATATTAAGTTGTAAAATGTAGCATCTCTTCTGTGTCACATTGTGCATTAATGCCTGTACACTATAAAGACTGACTATCAAAAACCTGGACCACTGTAGTTTCCAATGAAAACATAATCTTGAGAGAGGGGGACAGAGGACCAAAAACCGGGACAGTCCCGGCAAAACTGGGATGTCTGCTCACCCTACTCTATGAAAAGAAAAAGTCTTCTGCAGTGAAATATCAAATGGGGTATTCACTTTGGGGAACATATCTGATCTCATTATCTGCAGGCCACTGCGCTGTGAATGTTCCGTCATGTGCTTTGCCAATGACCCTGAAGGTGTAGACGAGGGTGATAAGCTTTGCTGTCGAGAAGAGAGTTACCATTGGACGAGGGCTCACGTGTGGACTGATGCAATGACCAGGGTGAGACTCCTCAGCCTTCCTGTGGTCAAACCCCTTTAGTTCCCTTTTTTTAAGTAAAGGGAGCAGAAAGGAGGAAAGACTGGAGAGATGGCACTAAACCAGGCAAACTTAATAAGAGTGGAGCAGAAATTAAACCTCTAATAAAATGTACATTATCAATGCCTAGACATAGCATTACATGCATGGGGCTAGGCCCACGATGAAAGTGGTGCATCGGGTGGATGGTGACACATGGGTGTAAGCGTAAGCCACTTTGACTCTTGGCAAGGGAATTTATGGTATGAATTGAGACGGGAACTGGGGCTAGGCACAGGATCCAGGTATGATTGGAAGTCTGATGGTAAGATCTTACTGGCTCCCATGTTGTTGCTTTCAATATGTCAGTTGTCCACTCATTCCATGGCAGGTGGTCAGACATATTGTGTTCCACCAGTGGTGTAAAACCACAAGCATCATTAACTTTCAGCTGGTAGGGCCATCTTAGTTGGCGACGGAAATTAGAAAGTCGAAGAGCTTACAAGTAGCAATATCATACGGGTTGCGATTTCAGATGTCAAGATAATGCAAGAGGCAAGTATTCATGCACTGGTGTTCTGTTCCCATACAGTCAAAATCCTAATTTCCGCAAGAGAGTGTGCAGGTGAGTACTGGCACCACCAGGAGCCAAGACTCCTGGTCACGCCTGATGGTACCATTTCCAATCTTGAGCCGACACCCAAGTCAAGACAAGAATATGTCAACTCAAACATCTACCTGTAGGGTTGTTTGTTTCCAAATGCTGAATGCAATGCCAGTAAACAATACACAATGCAATGTATGCAAAATTGGTGACATGTTCCTTCGCTCATGCAATGGTCATAAAAGTTGGTATATTAAGGCAATAGTGCCTGGGAGAAGACCATGTGTATTTTTAAACACTTTCTGTAAACAGGCAAAGCTTCATTGCTTGCTCAAGAAAGCCTTGCTCAAGCTCAACATTGTCAGGTCAATACCAACCTCTTAGGAGCCGCCAACCCTTGAAGGTGCAAAGGCCCAGTTCTTCCCATCATTACCTACTATAGCACTCGTTAGAGTGATTGTATTTTGACATATAGTATGTAGCCAGGACTTTTAGAATTTTGCACCACTGTTCAATTTTATACATTTGTCATGATATTTTTTTAAAAATGTGTTTTTATTGATTTTAAAGTTATAACCCTAATGACAACAAATTGAAATCAAACAAAAGATGACAGAACTGTTTAAAACATTATGGCACAGATAACACAAATCCCCCCTTTCCGTCCTTCTTCCTCCCACAGAGGACTCAGCGGGAGTAATTTATACATATATTTCAGATTGAGCTAGCGCAACTTAGTCCATATCAAGTAGTCTCAATCTTTGTGGGCACCACGGTAGAACATGCTCATCCTTAAAGAAGGCCAAAATGTTTGCAAAGACCTTTTCAAAAGTGAGTAGGTCATCCACTCTAGCACAATAAATTCCCACACTTTCATAATCCAATTGTGAATTAAAGGTATCCGGTATCCGGTTACTTTTCGAGTTCTGGGCAATGAGCAGCTAGGCAGTTGGTAGAAGGACCGCTGCAGCTTTTCTGTCCAGTTTAGGGAGATGAGCTTGTTCTGGGCGGCACATAACTAACAGGTGGAAAGTAATTGTATTTGGCAGGGAGAATCCGAATATCCTCTGCATTGTAGAACCTAAAACGTCCCAACATTCTTGCATCTTTGGACAGGTCCACCAAATATGTTGCCAGTCACCACATTCTCCACAACAGGTCCAACAAGTGGGTGAAGTGTGTGTATACATTTCGTGAAGTCTAGAGGAGTGTCATTGTAACATCATCGTGTACCACATTTCCCTAATTTGAATGGCTCTGGCTAGTTTTAAAATGTTTTTCCATATTGTTTCCCATTGTTCCCTGGAAACATCCCGTGCAGTGATGGCGTCCCATTTAGTGGTATGGTGCAATTGGACGTCTGGGACCCCCTTCTTTGATGGTCTATGTGGGAAAATGTCAACACTCTGGAACAGGCCAGGTGCCTTGATGTTACCTCATTATGGTTACAATCTGTGGGATCCTTGCCTGACTCGCACAACCCGGACCTGCACACCTTAATTGCCAAAAGGCAGTGTAGGTTAGACCATCCAAAGGGAGGCCGGTCTACACTGGACATGGAAGAGTGGCAGAAATTGAGCTTCTGCCCTCCTCTGCCCTCTAGCTCCATCACTGATGTCTTTCTTGGCAAGGTGCAAACATAGCAGTTCTTTAGGTGTTAGCCTCCTGCATGCAACACTGTACAGTGTCAAATAATGTAACCCATGGCATGCAAATACTACATCTTTCTGGGAGGCATGCTAGCTGAGTGTCCCCAAATGGTATGCCTCTAGAGGGACAACGGGAACAAGCTGTGTCACTTTGAGGAATAAGAAGCACCACTAATCTGTGTCACACTTTCAGCAATTGTGTCAAACATCACCCATGTCTACAAACTATTGCCCCATGACACGATGGCAGATGCAAGTGATGGGGGACCCCAAGAAGGATGCACGAGGTGCTATGAACTGAAAGATCTGATGAAGAAATCTATGTAAGAACCTTCTCAGCACTGTGGATTAATGTTACCAACCACTTGTAACTTATACATTCAAACAGAGGACACTTCCAGTGATCAGAAAGTAACATCCTCCTTTCAAATACCTGTGTTCACTGGGCTGTCGGCAGCTGCCTCTGCCCTAAGTACCAGCACTATCTCCACCACTACCGGCACACATTTGACTGTGGCCACTAAGTGGACTATGCAAGTTGTCCAGCAATCACACTGTACTGCTAAAGGAAAGAAAGGGTCAGGGAAGGGTAAGATCCCAGTGCAGCAGGCCCAGGCCTCTAAATAGACTTGCACCAAATCCCATCTGATGAATTGTTGCCTGTCTATGTAGTGTCTGAAAGTACAGATGACAAAACCACCATTCACAATCTGTTGGCCACCATAGCCGTCCATGATGTTACCACAGGAAGCTCAAAAGATGGCAGTGCTCTCAATCCTATGGCACAACCGGATGGGCTGCTGATACCCTGCCAGCCCATAGGCCCACTGGGGTTTATCAGGGTCTTGGTTTGAATTGTGTACATGAGGCACACCAAGAGCTTATACTACCCAGGGACATAGTGGAAAGGCAGGAGTGACAGGAGGCGCATGCCATCAGGCAAAGGACTATCCTACAGTATATGAAGAAAGCCTTCACTGGGCTAGGAGAAAAGATGGGTCAGTGCAATGCCTGTCTGTCTGTGTGCCTAAAAGACTGACCTTGTCAATGCTATAATACCCGAGAACCAGCGGATGAGAGAGGCCACTGAGGACACATAACAGGGATTTCAACGTGTGGGAGTAATCCTAGAGAGGGTGGAGACTCCTGTAGTTGGCATTTTGGCACTTATAAGAAGAATCCTTCCACCCATACTAAAAATCTGGCATAGGGAACTGTGAGCAATTTTTTCTGTTACTTTTAGAATACAGTAGAGTCCCACCAAATATGTTCAAGGGGTTGCCTCGGAACACACCAGTAAAAATTACAAAATTAGTCTAAAAAGGAGTGTACACCGGGTAAGAAGTAACACAATTTATTCTGGGCCCAGTTGCAGCTGGGAAAGCGAAATTCAAAGAGAATGCAGAACAGAACTTCATGAAAAGCACTGTCAAAGGTACACAACAAAAAGAAAAGCTTGTATAATTTCATAAACTACATAGCATCAAAACATATTGCAACATTAGGACATTCCTCCCCGGGAGATTGATTGGCCGGATCATATCATTTCCCTATAGAGGGACATACATTATCTCAAAATTATTGGGTCCCACAAACCTTACCACTCCACCCTTGTCCACCTTTGTAACGTCACAATCCGGACCCCAATTCCCACATTGGTAGTGCCAATTTATTGAAACATTTGGGATGACCACCGGATCTTTATTCAACTGCCACTGATCATCCCCATCCGTCTTCTCATGGGAAGGCATTTGATCATGACACTGCCAGAGCCTTGAACCACCAACACGTTACCGTTTTAATGTTGCATTTTAGGAACTCTTCGGACTTCTTCCCAGGCTAGGATGTGTTAAGGGGCAATTTGAGACCGCCATGCGCATTTTGAAACTGTCAGTAGACCAGCTTCAAAAATGAATATGCCAAATTATAAAATGGTTCTGCATTCATTGTTTTTCCACGGGACCCATTAGGTCTGCTTCCTGGCCTCGAAAGTAACAAAGGCTGTTCGCTTCCTACTGTGTGATGCTGGGAATGTATAATTTGCAATGTGCTACCAGCCCCTGCTGCTACTAAGCAAATTAATGAATGTGAACTTGTTTCTAAGCGCATGCTTTGAGGCCTGTTCACTCTGCCTCTGTCTAACGTTAAACCTTGTATACTTACCAGTGACTCAACATTATTGCCTATATGTTGTCAGTTTAAAACATAATTATAAAGGGCATTCTCAAGCGTAGAGCATATACCAGTGTGGCTATCAATGAAGCCCCCACCTCTTTTAGTGGGCTAATCTTGCAGCTGGCAAGTTTGTGCCTTGTTATGCTGAACTTGCATTTTTACCACACCCTGATGAAGGATGTATATTTGAAATACATTGGAGTTGCATCTAAGCCTGTGTCTATGATTAAAGGAAGATTTTTTGAAAACACATTTTATTGAAGAGGTTGTCTACACCTTGAAGGATCGCATGCCGATCAATCAGTATTCTTGTCTTTCATGATTTGGAGTCATATATGGAATTTAACTTGTAAGGCTATCACTAGGGTTCTCCTAGTTTCGGGTAGGGTTTACCAGACCTGTATTTCACTCACTCTTTAGGTGCAACGGAGTTTCTGGTGTGGGAAAAATAGAATAATGTTTAGAATTTGGTTGAGCATAAGTGGATGCGTTGTTATGTCATTTTCATGCAGGGTAACTCAGTTATTAGGTGCCCCCTGTTGTCATGCCTCTGCTCACATTGCACTGCCTACTATCACGGTCGGTATCGATGCCATCAATTGATCCACCCCTGAAATCTCCCAATTTCATATCATGACTGATAGCATAAAATGCACACATGTCCCCCTGGAGCAGGACTACAGGAATGGCAAGAAGCTGCACACCCTCAGTGCATAGCTGTTCAGTGCACCTCCGTATGGCATATCCAATATTCCATTCATTGCAGGCGTCAAAAGAAACTGTTCTCTATCCATGTTCTGCTGATTCGCCCATCACGCTCATCCCATTGAGGATGTCCCACATGTGCCTCCCCTTCATCTTCCTCGTCACTGTTTTGCAGGTGATTTTAGTGTAGGCTGAGGTAAAGACTCACAATACAATAACAAATGTCCCTAACATTTTGTTGTGTATGGATTTTAGTCTGGGGAGGATAG
Organism: Ambystoma mexicanum; assembly: GCF_040938575.1. NCBI lineage: Eukaryota > Metazoa > Chordata > Amphibia > Caudata > Ambystomatidae > Ambystoma > Ambystoma mexicanum. Next base: position 625,975,470 of record NC_090928.1, on the reverse strand, counting down.
CTCAGCGGCAACGTGCTGGCCTTGGAAACAAGATGACATGGAGCAGCACAGGTTCGATCCCCCGTCCGTGCTTAGAAACTTCTGGGTATTAAGCACGTTATAAATAACCAATCATATCTTACCAGAACCTTGCATTTAAGAGTCCAAAAGCCTTCTAGATTGTGCATCATTATAGTGCCCCTCCTGTGGGCTGTGGTTGTTGTGATGTGGTGTCAATATTGCCCATGACAGGAAGTGATATCCTACATCACACATCATGATGGACGCAAAAGGACATTCCAATGTGTCTTTTGAAAATCTTTCCATTATACAACATTTACAGGGACACTTTCAGGGCCTGGTGGCTGTTGATGATGGAGTGAAGAAGAACGTGACTGTTTTGACAGTGTCACGGAAATGACCCTGTCAGGGGTCTGAAGAACCCCAGAGGTGCTTTAGGGCGCTAAGGGGGTCCTCACTCCCCAGTCTGCATGGAGCCATGTAAGTGTATTGTTACCCCTTTGCCTTTCCTGATGCCTTTCAGCCTCTGTCCTGGCCAGGACTCCTTCTCTTCTGTTTCAGGTGATTCCCAGGAGGCAGCACCATCCAACCAAACTACAAGTAGCACAATGCCCCTCAGCCTAGCACAGCATTTGCATAGCTAACAAGACCCGGTATGGAACAGTAGGAATGGACTCATTACACAAATGGGAATGGAATAGGCTTTCCCCTTCAGAATCTGAATGAGACACCAAACACCCACTCCATAACACCAGACTGGCTGCAGGGGAGCAGTGGGGGCAGCAGCAGAAAAATTGAAACTGGCAAGAGACTACGTGGGAAAAGGGGAGACACAAGAACACTCCCTTAGCCCTGTTTCAATTGAAACTCACCAGGAACCCTGTTTGAATAAAGACTCATCAAGGACAGGAGAAAATCTGAGTGCAAGCAACTCCTCTGACCTCATGGTTTTCTGCAAGAAATGGAGAATGAAAAGGGGGTGGCGTAGAGGCCTTTTTGAGACTGCTTGGGGAAGTCCCAGCCATCAAAGGTATAGCTCAGATAAAGACTGGCCCAGGGGAACAGCTGATTCAGGAAACCAATGGGGGCTCCTTAGAAAGAATCAGAGGTCTATAAGAAGCCAGCAAATTCAGCTGAGAGCGAAAGCTGTACAGATGAGGTTGGAAGAGAAGGAGGGTGACTAGGAGACAAGAGAGGAGGGTGTAGCAGGTGGAGGAGGAGTTGGAGGAGACTGCTGGAGTGCTTTTAGATATTGAAGATAAGATGTTGAGACTGAGTGGGTGGTACCAATTTGGATGTATGTGAGTGAGTGAGAGACTAACTAAATAGATTTTTGGAGGGTGAGTACAAAGGGGGAGGCAGGGAGTAGGTGTGGGGGAGGTTGGGTGTGTTTGTGTGAGAGAGAGGGGAGAGAGAGAGAGAGGAAAGTGAGACATAGGAGGATAAAGGAGAGTAGAGGCAGTGTTGGGGCAGGGGATTTCTGGAGGACAGACAGACCAGAAGGGAGTTGGCTGGGGGAGACAGGAGACAAGAGAGAGAGAGAGCGAGAGAGAACGGAAAGACCATGGAGGTGGAATGTGAAGAGAGTGAGAGGTTAGACCAGGAAACAGAGTGGAGGGAGATGGGATGGATCAGTTGGACGGTGGAGACAGTGGCAGGGAGAGAGAGGGGTAATACCAGGGGCTGGAGTGTGGCGAGAGAGGCAGACAGACAGAGAGGGAGGAGGGAGAGAAGAAATGAGACAGGTGGGTGAGGAGAAGGGTAAGAGATGGCCATCGGGAGAAGGGCTCCCGGAGAGCCAGGCTACCCTGCTAGGACCCGTAGGAAGAACCTGAGAGGGTTAACTAGATGAAGCTGCAGCCTAAAGGCCTTCCAAAGGCAAGGGAGACAACTAGACAGTCGGGTGTACCTTGGCTATGGTCGACAGACACTGGAATAGGTAGGGGTGGAATATGGCGCTTGGGCTATGCATTTGGGCGCATTCTTCAATGTTGGGGGGAAAAGTACAGGAATCACCCCATAGACTGGCAACCCCAATTGCTTTATACACTCATTTGTGTAATAAATGTTGAAACATATTGTTGTCCTGGGATTCATTGAGCACCTTGTCACAGCATACAATTCTCCGGTAGGGTATACCCCCACCTCAATTCCTCGGATATTACTCAGGATGCCCCCACCCTTAATTTCCCCTAGCCTCCCTCTGGGTATTTCCCTCGGGATACATCCCCGTTCGTTTCCCCTAATTTCCCTCTGGATACACTCCCTCGCACCTTTGGCAGCACAGTAAGTGCGAATAGCCACGTTTGTTGTCCTCTGTTGGTGGCCATGTAGGTGGCCGGGGTGCTGGCGCACAACAGCTGACTATTACGGCATCATGAGTCGGAGCTGGGAAGCGGGCACAGCAATGGGTGATAGGTTGTATCACAGATCATTTGAGCACTGTGAGTGAGTTGCATTTTGTGATTCATGGTGAATATTTCCCGACCGTAGGGTTGGTACTTTTGTACAGCCCATGCCACCAATTGTTTTAATAAACTATGCTATGTTGTAGAAGGGCCTTTTGACGGTTTCTGTTATGGTGAGTCGTACAATATGAGCTGACACACAAAACCTGGGCGAGCTTGCATGAAAATGCAGTCTGTGACATGCCATTCAACATGCCAGTTTTGGAATGTGCCAGGAACAAGAAAATACAGCACAGACACCAACTTCAGTATAAAGGAGAGCTTTATAGACATAATTTCGAATACAAAAATCTCGAAAGTCAAAAAGTTGAAAAAAAAAAGTCGAAAAAAAAATGTCGCATTTTATGACTTTTTTTTTCGATATGGGGGGTTCCCCTCCCAACCCCCCTTTTTTTTATTTATTTTTTTTACCTATTTTTTTATATAAACTAGAGCCAGGAAAAAAATATCGAAAAAAAAAATAATTCGACATTTTTTTTTTTGACATTTTTGATTCGACTTTTTTGACATTCGAATTATGACTGGACACCTAAAGGAGATGGATGTGCATATGTTTATCGGACGTTCTGGAACCCCCTGCCCCTCCCCCACGTGCTGCAGTACTTTAATGATGGCGTGCCTACCCAGGTGATACAATGTCAGAATGTCGCTGTCTGTCAGTGCCCATGCAGAGGGTCTTACTCTGAGGGTGTGTGGCCTCCCCCTTTTTCTCCATGACTGTTGTGCCCTCAGTTGCTGTACGACACCATATCTTCTGCCATCAACTATAACATACATGTCTCTTATGTGGAGTGACATTGCTCCGCCGTTCTACATGGCGGTGCATGTGTGGTGTGAGGATTTGGTGGGCCTCCTCTATCCTTTCAGGGCTGACAGGAGGCCCATGAGTGCACCTTGCACTCACTATCGCCTACATTTTACAGGAGGTAAATGCTGGAGTTGTTATTGGTGCTATTTTAGCCAGTATCAGTATTCAGTGTCATGCAGTACTGACCAAATGCAGAAAATATGGTAGTACGCATTCATTATTTTTCGGATACGGTATGTGAACCTTATTCCATGCGTTAAATTACACATGCTTTTATCCGGTATTTTCATGTGAGGTTTTGGCCTCAGAATTAGGCAGGGTGGCAACTCGTGGTATTTTGTAGTAGCACATTTTTACGTTGCACACAACTCTCACTGAAGCCTCCAAAAGGCGACATAGGCCCTTTGATACAACAGAAGAATGCTCCCTCACAATAGCATCGTGTAATTGCTTCCATTTGTAGGAATGCTGATGGGATGTGAAATCACGTTGATTCCTTAAGCATTCCATTTGCTATAATGAAAGCTCATGCAGGCAGCCCCGACCACATAGATCGCTTGGTGACGATCAAGTCCTCGTAGGCTTAGGTTCATCACTGCCTTAAAGGAAGAAGAGTGCGCATGCGCAGTTACCAGCTCTGCTGATGACCTCCCATGTTCCCAAACACTGTCAGCCATGATGAATTATGCAGGTGGTCTTGCACTCGCCTCTGGAGAATTAGGGTCCTCAGGGGACTCGGATCACCATACCCGGTTCACTCAAGATGTCAGGCCAAGCTTCAGCGCATCTGATGGGCAAGTATTTTTTTTTGCTAAATCACATTATCGGACACAGAAAACACACTCCAGCTACCGGAACAGCCTGCGATTGATTGCACGTGACTGCAGCATGCACACGGCTGAACCGTGCAGTCCATGTTGTGCTTATGGCGAGCTTCCGTCCGAGCCATTGTCAGCAATTTCTGCCTTGTTGCAAATTCAAACCAAAGATGCTCGCAAGATGTATCTATTGAATGTTGTCTTTATTTGTGTCATTCGGTTAGATATTCCCAGACATCGAGAACATCCTCTTTGACCCCTCTTTGTAAGTGCAAAGAAATGGCGTTAGCAGCAGGACCGGCTGCAAAGGCTATTCTCATTCACGCACGCGTGGCATACACCCGGGCCCACACCAAGGCTTTCCTGGCATTAGTAGAACAAGGTCGCCCATGTAGCTTCATTAGATGGAATTATCCAATTAAATCAAAGACTCTCGTTCTGGAAGTTGTGGGATGTTTTTACCCATGCATCCAAGCCCTACCATAAAACTGTGCAGTACTGGCATGGAAAACATCATGAGGGCCAGAACTCCCCAGAGAGTGCACAGGGAAACATGAAGAATAGGCTGCCACCCATTTTTGCCTATTTTGTGAGCACAGGAGGGCACTGCCTAAAACCACCATTGGGCTACACACACAGTAGCCTGAAACCATTGGGAATGGCAATGCTGATTGCCAAAAAGCAACTCAGAACTGTGGGGAATTCATTTTCTTAATCCCAAAAATGGTTGCAATACCGGTACTCACCACCATCAGAAAGCCGGCGTTTTAAAACCACCAGACTTTTGTGTAAAACTGAACAAATGAAACAAAACCAGGCCAAGGAAAGTCTTGCTAAGAGGTGGACACAATGTAAAACTATATTCTGAAATGACTTGAAGGAAGTAATTATTTAATGTATAGGTATAAATATTAAGTTTGATTTAAACTGGGAACTAAAGTGACATTTAGCTGAATTCTGCCTGACAACTACCCCCGACAGGAGTTGAAAGCTGCTCAGCCACTCTTCCCAGGCCTAGCTGCATCCTGCTGCCCCTTGCCAAAAGGAGTTGACACCTCCCTGATTGAATTAAGTGAGGGGACCTGGGAACTGGAAGGGACAGAACAATGCAACTTCCTTGACTCAGGCAAATGTTAGATTGGGGCGTCGTAAAATAGCTTCCTCTTGGGAGAAACTGGGGGCAGCTGTGCCTCTGTGAACAAGCTGGCTTGGGGGAAGTGGATAAACCAGTTATTCCACCATGTGATGTGGGAAGCCACACCCCTTTTTGACCAGAGCATAATTTTAAAAAGATAGGTAACTCATAGTGCGGACTTGTCAGAATTATATAAGTAATATCATTATTTTTGTGATTTTTCTGTGCACGGTTTAAGAGGTGTTAGGACCCTGTGGTGTATTCTGGGGGGTTGCTAGTGGAAAATAGGGTCGTACTCCAAATGTCTGCATGTTAAAAATCTGACACTTCATCAATTAATGTCCATACTCCTTGTGCACATTTGTGTAATTTTGGGTAAATGTCCGATATTGCAAAACCAGTCAAAAAGCGCAAAATGTTGTCATTTTTGAATGCAAGCCCCGAGGAAGATCAGAGGCGGACAAGCATGGACCATAAGGAATATATAATATGTACTTGTAATGTCAACCACTTGTGTACCTGGGAAATATGTATTTGGATCAGATATAGATTTGGGGGCAAATTGACCAGGGGAGGATCCTCTGACCCATAAACAGACCTCATCATGATGACAATCCATTTCCTTCCCCCATTCATGGGAGAGTGGAGAATTGGGCCAATGACAAGTAGAGAGGGGCAGGCTTAGCTAGGCCCAGGCACACACTCATTTTCAAAACACATAAAAAGAGACTGCTGGGACAGGTAGAGACATTCAATTCCATTTGCTGCGGAGCATGCTGACCGACGAATTCACATCCAGAGATCCAGACTTCAAATCCATCAATCTCCAGAACCTGTAGCAGAAATTAACTCCAGAATTTGTAGCAGAGAGGCCTGAATCCACCAGCTGAATCCTCTTCAGCAGGCCTCAAAACCAACCAAACTATTCAACAGCCGGGCGAGCTGTTTGAATTTTTGCCAAGAATTTTTGCAAGAACCTGTAGCAGTATCCAGAAAGCAGTGCTGTATGCGGAACCCGAGAGAACCACAAACCAGACTGCTGTGAGCAGAACCGGTGCCTGATTGACCCGCTGTATCCAGAGAGCTGACCCAGATTGCTGTGAAGTGCCGAGACCAGAACCGGAGTCCAGTCCAAAACCTGACCAGACCGTGACGAGGCCTATTTCAAATTGATATTGTGAGTACCTAGCAGAACTGTGCAGAACCAATCTCTTAGTTAAAATAATCTAATCCAAACTATTTTAACCTAAGTAGAACAGCCTCCTAGAAATCGTGTCATCTGTCATTTTTAAAGCTGCACAACTGTCACCTGTCAATTCTGCAGCTGCAAGCTGTCACCTGTCATTTTGAGTTTTACTTTAAATCCGAAAATCTACCTTTATTAAATCGTCCGTATCTCTTGAACCGTTACTCCCTATACTTTTCCCGTAATCGCGAGGCACGCACTCGCGAAATTTACCGCGAATTGCGATTTGGCCCGATTTCTTCATCTGTAGAAATCAGCAGCTTGTTGCTTCTCTTTGTTAAAATCCGTTTGCAACCTGGTAATAACTCATAGGGCATTGCTAAAGTGAGCCTGAACAAATACCAACAAGCATCTCTCACTCACCCTGAACCTCTAGAGCAGGGATCTGCAACCTGTGGCTCTCCAGATGTGTTGGCCTACACTTCCCATGATCCCTTTGAATATGCTGCTAGGGCTGATGGGAGTTGTAGTCCAAAACTGCTACTGGAGAGCCAAAGGTTGCAGACCCCTGCTCTAGAGGGAATTAAAAGCAATTTTAGCACCTTTTCACTTCCCTGCAAACCACATTAAAGTAATTCGCCTGTGTTTAAAACTCATCCCTGTTTTCCCTAAGCTTCCTGGGAGAACTGGAACTGTGTATTGCATTATAAAGTGTGATTTGTTGGGATTCTTGAAGACTGTGTGCTCTCCTTCCATTTCTTGTATTGCATAGGGGGGGAGTGAATTGTCAAAAGAAAAAGTGATCATATTACCTTTTGCTAAAATCATAACAAGTTATTTCTGTACTGCATTTTATTCCACCTTGCATTTCCTTGAAACCATCAAGCATTTCAGCTACCTCATCCTCTACACTACTCCTAAGTAACCAAATCAGTGTACCCCTGTAACATTATCCATTGTTGATCACGGTCATATTCTGAAGTGTGATATCAGTTATCAATTTATTATAAAGTGTGATAGATATATATTGTTGAATTGTTCAAATAAACCTTTTAATTTGCAAAACAAACCTACTTCTTGGCTCAGTGGGGTCAGGGGGATTCTAAGAGGGCGGTGTTATACAAGGGTTGTCATCCAGAGTAGTGAACTGGATATAAAAATACATCAATAAGGGTTTTCCTCAGCATCCCAGACTAGGCATTGACTTAGCTGTAGTGTTGATTGAATATCGCTTACAAAGTGATACTGGCACATGCACATGGAGGTGATGCTGTTGCAAGAGACAAAGAAGGGCCACACGTTCAGTGCACCACTTTAAAGGGAACCACTGTCACTGGTAAGGATCAGGCATACAAACTGCCGGGTTCAAGTCCTAAAAATAAATTAAAGTGGGGGGGACTCATCAACAAACGCAATGGGATGTGACATATCAAGGTGAAATATCCACATGTCATTAAATTTACTTTGCCTAATCCCCCAAATTACACAAGACGAATGGCATTTGCCTTTCATAAAATCAACACACACACAAATCCAAGAGGGGATATTTTCTTCTGTGTAAAAGGTGTGCATGTTTTAATCTCCAAGAACCAATACAAATGTTTTCCCTGGAACTTGCTTGACCGAAATGGGGCATTTCACATTTAGTTTTGTTATTTTTCATCAGATTACGTACTGCAGAGGTGAAGTGTCTCGCCTGCAAACCACTTTGGTTCGATCCCCAAGGTCTGCTTAGATTGAAAGAGGGCATTCAATGTTTCTCATTTTAGCTCGGGGGGGGAGGCTGAGTCTACCCTCTGAAAAAAGTGGGTGGGCTCCATACACCCGCGTGTACCCCCGACTTAAGCCCTGGCTGTAACCAGATTTAGATTTGAAAACCAAGGCTGGTTAGCATGGGCACTATTTCAGAACATCCACAGCGGATGAGCACACCCCCATCTCTATTGATCGAACAAAGTGTGTGAGCCTCAGCCAACCACTTCGTATGGTAGATTAGTAGGAGTCGAATGGGGGCACGTGGGTGTTGGGGGAAATCGGACCGTTTAAAGATAGTGTGCTCTGCTGGATAAAAACAGCTCACTTCATGAATACAGGCACAGAAGAATGGGCCATTTCAGTTAACAAGCCACATATTCGAAGCTCCACCAAGAAGCGGCATAGCCAGGATTGTGTAAGAAGTGGGGGTCTGGCGCTAATGTGGTAGGGCCCACCCTAAGGGGAGCCCGCAGAGGGATGCTTGTTCTGCCCCTGGCCGTATGCAGAGGAGTGACCAAGCATAGCGAAGGAGTGCAAACCATTCAAGGACGAACCAGGGCCCCCCACCCCCAATCAAGATCATTTTTTTAATAATGGAGGAAAATGGTGTATTTTACAGTACAGTTTCCGATAGAAATAAGGTAACAAATCACACAGTTTACAATTGGTTTTTGTAGGGTAAGACATGAAAAAGGTCCATTAGATACCAAGCCATCAACAATGCACAGGAGCATTTTCTAACTCATTTTCATAATGCCTTTGCCCACTACATGCAAGTACTCAGCAACTGTAAAAAATGTTTTCATACTGATTGTGCCCACACATGTCCATTCTGGTGCACTTATATATGCCAGTATTCCTACATAAAATACACGTTTGCTTTGCCCATTAATGCCAGTATTGATACTATAAAAACACATGTTCATGATGCTCTGCCAATATATGCCAGTATCCCCACATAAGAACATACTCATGTTGGCTTTGTCTTAATGCCAGTAAAAAAAGCCACATCACAATAAGGGAACATGTCATTGCTGGCTACACAAATCCACGCTACATATAAGAACATTCATTATGTTGTAGAAAAACAGTCTGGGAGCTCCTCTACTGAGAACAAACATGGGTCAAATACTCTGTTCTATGGAATTTCTTCCAGTCAGGAGGGTCAACAACCACGTGTTAGCTCACTGCACCCTTCACAGAGGAGAAATATCCATTTGCATATCAATCATTGGCCCACCCACAAGGGCAGCCCAGCACCAAAATGCTAGGTAAATCTTCTCTGAACAAGAGCACCATCAACAACCCCAGACATGTGTTTCGGCCTTGGTGGGCCTCCTCGGTGAGGTGAATCTGAGCCTCTCTAAGGCACATTGAGCAAGTGGTTCACATCTAGATTACCCTTGGTTACTTAGGGTGATACCCCAAGTTTTACAAAATTGAAAAAGAGTGTTTGAGCTCCTCTACTGAGAACATACATGAGTGAAATACCCTGTTCTGTGGACTTTCTACCACTCAGGAGGGTCTACAAGCATGTTTTAGCTCACTGCACCCTTCACAGAGGAGAAATATCAATTTGCATATCAGTCTTTGTCCCACCCACAAGGGCAGTCCAGCACCGAAATGCTAGGCAATTCTTCTCTAAACAAGAGCACCATCAGCAACTCCAGAGACGTGTTTCGGCCTTGTTGGGCCTCCTCAGTGAGGTGACTCTGAGCCTCTCTAAGACACAGTGAGCAAGGGGTCCACGTCTGGATTACCCTTGGTAGCCTGGGGTGAATCCCCAAGTGTTATAACATTGAAAAAGAGTGTGGGAGCTCCTCTACTGAGAACAAACATGGGTCAAATACTCAGTTCTATGGCATTTCTTCCATTCAGGAGGATCTACAACCACATTTTAGCTGACTGCACACTTCACAGAGGATAAATATCCATTAGCATATCAGTCTTTGTCCCATCCACCGGGGCAGTCCAGCACCAAAATGCTAGGTAATTCTCCTCTGAACAAGAGTTCAGTCAGCAAGCCCAGACACGTGTTTCAGCCTTGTTGGGCCTCCTCAGTGAGGTGAAGCTGATCCTCTCACGATATTATTCCACTGCACACGCAAGCTTGGGATCTCCTTACCCTGCAATGAATTAATTGCGCTCAATAAAACACTTTAATTCTTTTTAATACCTCGGATTCTTTCTTAAGAAGGCCTCCAACCCGTCTCACACCCAACCTCCACAAACACTCCGTGTCACAATGGACTAGGAACTACTAGTCCGATGTGCATTAATAAGATGATTTATTAATTTATTATTTAATGTCAAATGAGGATCAGACATTTACAAAGCCACCACTGTTGTGCCAATATAAAAATACAATGAACTCTATAAAGAAACCCAGTTGAAATATACTGTTACAAATACTGCCTTTTTAATGATAAAACAGAAAAAGAACAATTCCACACAAAATGATAGCAGCACTGTTAAGCACTCCCCCTGTAACACTCAACCCCCAAACATCAATTGGACTTGGTTCCTTTGACTGGAAGGCAGTGGCAGGGTGTAGGAATGTAGGGGGGAAATTGGTTTTGGGGTGATGCCCACACAAGCAATATGGGGAGCCAGCAAAGAAGGGGAACATTTGTTTTAAAGCACCATGAAAGAATGGGGTTTTTGAAATATTTCTCACCACTGCTATAGGAAAAAGATAGAAAACAGGGAACTTGTTTGCTTACGTTTAGAAAGACAAGCAGGGCTTTTATGGAATACCAGTCAGCACACAAGGAGAACATCGCTTTTAGGATGTGCAACACATGGGCAATGGAAAAGGAATATAAATGGAAATTCGTTTTGACCACACAATATGGAAGGAGGAAATTTGTTTTGGGTCAGGATAACAGATGCAAAGAGAAAGTACAGTGGCAAATGGAAATTCGTTTAGCTGTGCACAATTTACACACAGGGACAAATTTGTTTCTCAGATCACAATGGGATTAATTCCTTTGGGCAACACTTTATAACTATGCAAATTCACAAGGCACTGGTATGAGATGGTGGGTTTTGAATTCCCACCATACAAATCCTGTGAAATAAATGTGGAAATTAATTGATTTACTTACAAAAATACACTAAGGATTTACACAGACAAATGTTTTTTTTTCAATGGGGTTTTGCTAACATACATAGGCAAACAAGAGATTCTTCAGTGGGGAGTTGACTGAAATACACAGGCAAACAAAGGATGACTAAAATGCACTGGCAATTGGGATTTTTCAATGGGGGTTTTCAATGGGGGAACTACGGAATGCAATGCTACAAGAATAAAGAGCTAATGCAATCTAGGGCTTGTAGTGTTTATACTTACATGAACAGTCTGGATTGGACATCAGGAGAACATCAGAGCACCACTGCTGGGACAGTCAATGGGGTCAACCAAGGAATTTCCTCTTTCCTCCAAGGGGTCCCAATGCAGCTACTATGTCTCCTGGTTCCTCTGCAGGATTTAGGCCTCACTGCTTGGATGTTGCTTCAGATTTTGGCATCTAGATCACCTCTGGGATTAGTCGCAAGAGTCCTGATTTGAGGTGGAGTTACCTAGTTATAGGGCATCACTAATGTGTCAAGGTTCTCATGGAAGGGATTGGTGGCTGTCCAATCCTCCACACCCATCTCTGGGCTGATAGGTACAGCAAATGTGGGAGCGCTTTCGACTGGCCAGGGGAGAAGACCCTTCCATCATCTTTCTCTGATAGGAGGCTTTGTCTAGTTCAGGGACACAGAAATCTCACTGTATTACAAGTGCTCTTAATTTTCAGACTGTGATAAATATGAAGGCATTTTTTAACACTATATTTTGCTGTGAGTTCAATGATCTGACTTAGAAGTTTGTTGGTTATTCCTGTGCGAGCTGCAGTTTTCCTTCATTTACCCCCGAACTATATGCATGAAAAATATGCCACTCGGTGGGCGGAAAACGGAGTCATATTTTGCTTATTTTCTCAAATGTTCGTATCTCCCAACCACACAAGGATGGCCACATGATGGTTTCATAAATAACTCGAGTTGTGTAGGTCCCAGAAAAATCGTTTTTGGGTGACCAGAAAGGCCTGTTCGACACAATTTCACAACTCTCAAAAGGACTATTGTGGGATGAATAACATGGATATTGCATGATGAAAACCCTTTCTCTCCATTTACATAATGGGAAGTTAACTCCCGCCCTTGAACCCTGGCCCTGTGCTTGTTCCTGGCTGTGACGTCAAGAGGGGTCTTGTGTTGAGATTAGCTTTACACATTCCAAGAGCTAATTGCCAGCTAAGGCAAGTTTTATTGCGGCCTAAGGGGCCTGGGTCATAAAAAGCTTGGGAACAGAGCTGTTTTTATCTCGCCACAATGCAAAAGTGATCTCTACTGGAACTTAAGATTGGATTTGTAAGAGAAAGCACTCATGTATGAAGGGAAACCAGGCCTACATCCCCATGACAGGGGCTTTGGAATCTAGTTTCACATTTAAAGACACAAGCACAGAGAAATGAAACCAAGTTTGGCCTGCCCCCACTTAGCTAACATGGCCTTTTTACTCCATTTTACTTTCAAATGAACTCTTGGAAATGCACAGAGTTTTAACATGTAAAACCCTTGCAAAGTAGTTCCTTGCACAAAGTCATTAAAGAAGGGCAGCACAATTACTTTTTAAAGGCTTTAGAGCACATCTGGCTGGGTATAGTGTCACTTTAGAAGTACAACTCGAAATGTCATTGTTAATTTTAGCCAGGGAAAAGCCTTCATTTTACTGTAGTTCAATATCACCTTATGGATTCTGTACACTGTTGTTTCCTCCGTGATGAGCTCATGATGGACAGAAACTGAGTTCATATCTTAAACATCTTGCACACATTTTGGTGAACACTACTTTAGCTTAAAGGAAAAACAAAATTATTACTTTTATTTAATGTTTATGCCCAAAGACAATCTGCTCCACTGCAACTGCAGCACACAATGCCATGGAGGGTTATGTGGACTGTGGTTTCTGAGACTGTTATTTCAGCGCACCAAAACTAAGGCAAACTTTGCAATGTGTCTTTCCCCTAGGCCAGGCAATTGGCATATTTGTTCCTCTCAATGTTTTGAAGCCCAATTTCACTCCGTTTCCCTTGAAAGTGCAGGGCCCCATTTCCACATTAGTTCAGGGCAGGCCTTTCATTTTGGGGAGCCCTCATAACTGACTCCGGCCTTTAATTATGGCACCTAGGGGTCATTTCACCCCACAAGTCCCCCGTCCTAGATCTTTGATGGGTTGATGCAGAGAGAAGAGCTAGGAGAGAGTGGGGTGTCCATTTGTATTGCCTGGGTTCGTTCCAGGGATATCTTTGGGTGCACGGCTGCTCCTGGGTTTGTTCCAGGACTCTCCTTCAGAGCGCCTGCTCTTTTCCTGGTCCTGATGGATTGGTGCTCTGGTCAGCCCTCCACTCTTTTCGATTTTAATTTTTCTGTTAGGGTATTTTTTTCTGGACCTCCCCAGATTTCGACGGCTTTCCTCTGGCCTGTAGATGCAAGGAATTATTTGTTCCGCCAAGAAGAACGGAGAGATTAAGTGTTTCATACAATACCATTTTCCCAGTTAAGGATGTGAACATTGACAAAAAAATAGAACAAGAGACATATCACCATATATAACATTCCAAACATTGTTTACATACCAATCATTTACAAATACTTCAAAATAAGAATAATTGTTCTACTCCCTGTAAATGTATGATTTTCTTCATCCGGGTTCCAATTCTTTTACTTTTACTCTTTGGAGGATTCCTGGGCTCTACCCTTGCTGGGTTCTTCAATCAGTCACAAGTTCTGCCTGTGATGACAACACTTCAACTGATTGATGTGGACCAATTTCTCTTCCGTTTGTTCTCCTTTAGTGATGCAGATCTTATATGCAACAGGTGAGATTTTATCTACAGTTTCAATGGCGCCACAGCAGGAGGGATCGAATTTCTGCTCTTTGGTCTGGTTCCATTGACAATTGGACAAGTAGACCCTGTCTCCTACTTGATACTCTTACTTAGTGGTCTTTAAATCATAGTGGGTTTTCATCCCCTCTGACGACTTTTCCAGATTTCGATGTGCATACGCAAAAGCATGCTGAAGGTGTTTCCGCAAATTCTCAATATTTCATGTGTCGTGGATGCATTGATCAGGTCTACTCTTGATTTCTGTAGAGCAGATGCTGAGATAGCACCATTTTTCATCCAGTCATTAGCTCGAATTGAGACATTTCTGTCACAGAAGATGGTGGCCATCAGGACAAGCGGTAATCAGATTTCCCAACTAGGCCCAGAGTCCACCACACACTTCTTTAGAATGCCCACAATCATTTTATTGTACCTCTCAACTTCCCCACTGGAGACTAGGCAGTAGGCAATGTGGAGTTTTCTCTTTACCCCAAGTATCTCCCACATCTTTGTCATCAGCTCGCTGGTAAAGTGACTTCCTCGATCTGACTCAATCCTTTGGGGAAGGCCGAAACACGAGAAGATGTGATTTATCATCAGGGCAGCTGCTGTTTCTGCCTTGCAATTTGGGGCCGGGGACATTCCACCCACTTGGTAAACAAGCATGTCACGGTTAACATGTACTTGTTTCATCTAGAGGAGCGAATCACGGGCCAGATGAAATCTACTTGCAAATCTGACCAAGGCAGTGTCATTCCCTTTTTCTGTAGGGGTGCTTTGTGTGTGAGGGAACTTGGCTAAAATTGCACACACACCATACACCCCTTCAAGTATTGGTTGAGGTCCTGACCCCTGTGTGACCAGTATGTGACCTCTCGCAAAATGTCCAAAGTTGTATGAAACCCCTATGACCGGCTGTGGCTGCGTCATGGGTGTGACTTAACATCAGGCTTCGGAATGAGGTACTTACCACCCACTGGTCACATCCAGAGATGGATCTCAGTACCAACAAACCGTATTGGATTCAAAGCATTTTGGAAAACTTCATCAACACCCGGAGATCCTCTTTCCTGATGTAATCGGATTCGGTCAGAGGAAAATTCACAGGGTCATCAATGTGTTGATAAAATTTCCCAATAATCAGATCCCCTTTTTGTGCCGTAATCAAATCAGCATCTGGGTTTTCCGTACTCCCCTTGGCAGTTGAGAGTTCATTTTGGGCAAGTCTTTGGGACCAGGTGATGGCAGCAACCTGGATTTTTCCCAATAGGGACTCAATCTCAATAGGAACCCTTTGGATGGCACTGATTTTGGCCAACTGGTCAGCCAAGTCATTCCTGGTTTTGTCTGGCTCTCTTTTCTGGAGTGAGCCTTGATTTTTTTTCCAGTAAACAGTCATCTCATTAGAGGTGACCAGATCATCAATGGCTTGTATTAATTTTCCATGCTCAAGTGGTTTGTTGTTTGCACACAGCATGCCTTGGTTTTTCCAAATAATCAGGTGCTCCACGAAACCATTCCAGACATAATCTGAATGAGTGATTATGACTACTTCGTCGAGCTGATGTTGCATGGCAGTGAGGATGGCTTGATGTGCCGCCATCAACTCGGCCGCCTAACTACTTCAGGGACCGACCTTGTACCCAGCAGAGGGCTCCGGAGCGTCATTCACCAAGGCATTCCCAACACCCGCCACCAGGTTTTTTTCCTCGTTGTTATCAACGTGGTAGGAGCACCCATCCACATAAACTGTGGGTATCCCCTGGAACGTGTCTTCCTCATAGACTTTGTGCGGGAAAGTCAGGTACGCCTCCATGTTGTCTTTGATTTTTAGACTTTCGTCCTCAAGACAGTTTTCTTGAGCACAATCATGCAAGTCAGCCAAATTCTTGTGCAAGGGTATTCTTCTTGTTTTGGCCATATCTGACCTCCACAGGAAAGCCTTGCATGGACAGAATCCAGGAAGTAATTCTGGAATTACTCACGTTCCCTGTCTGGATTTGGTCGCTTTGGAGATATTGCAAGGGCTGGTGAGGAGTCTCGACAATGATGTGCTCCCCTGGATGAACGGGCGGTAATTCATCAATGCCCACACCGTCGCCAGGAGTGCCTTTTCACAATCCTTGAGTTTTTTCTCCAGAGAGGACAAAGTCTTACTAGCATACGAGATTACTTTTTTGACCTTTTCCTGCTTTTGGTATAATACTGCTGTTAAGCAAGTATTTGAGAACCCTGTCTCCAAGAAGAACTCCTTGTTTTTGATGGGGTAAGACAAACAAGGTGCTTGTGAAAGGCTTCTCTTGAGTTGTTTCACTGCCTCGGATTGTTCTGGACCCCACTCCCACTTGACCCCGGCCTTCAGTAAATGGACCAAGGGTCTCGGAACCTCTGCGTAATCCTCTATGACCTCCCTACTATAATTAGTACATCCAAGAAGGCTTCTTAGTTCACGCAGAGTCGTGGACTCTTTTGACTTCAGTAAGGCTTCCACCTTTTTTGACTGAGAACTGAGACCCTCAGTGGTGATTTCATGCCCTAGGAAGTTCACGCTGGTCTTACACCACTGCACCTTCTGGAAGGACAGTTTCGCTCTAGCTTCCTTCAACTGGGTCAGAACATAGCATATTTCAGCTATGTGTTCCTCCAAAGTTGTGCTTTTGATTAGAACATCATCTACATAAGCCAAGTTTCCGCTTTCACCCAAGTCGGGCATGGCCTTGTGCAGAAAGATGTTAAATTTGTTGCCGGAGTTTATATATCCAAAAGGGTTTCGGGTCCACGTGTATTGCTGCCCCCTGAAGGTAAAGGCTAACTAGTACTGGTCTTCCCTACTCACGGGTACTGTCCAGTACCCATTGGTCAGGTCAATGGCAGTATACACCTTTGACCCTTGGATCTGGGCCAGTCCCTGATCAATGTAGGGAAGAGGCCATCGGGACACGTGGACCCATTTGTTTAACTCCCTGAGGTCTGTGTAAAGTCTCCATTGGCCATAGGGTTTTAGTATCCCCAGTACCGGGTTATTAAAGGTACTGTGGACTGGATGAATTATCCCACGGGATTCTAAGTTCATTATAATCTCTTTGAGTGACTCCATAGACGCGAGGGGCAACCGGTATTGCTTAACGAATGAGTCCATGGCAAAGATCTCTTGAAAATCCAAAAACACCTGTTTCAGCTTCTGCTTTTGCTCCTCCATCTCACAGTTATCAGCAAGGTTGATTCTTTCTTCAACCATCTGCCTGAAGCCTGGGAAAACCTCGGGTTTTGCAATATCTGCGATATCCTCCAGTTGTGCGGAGAGATCTCTTGTTATGGTGTTGGCCTGGACAGGAGGTTTCGGGGAGGGTAGGCAGTCACCGTTGACTTGAAACACCACCTCATCCTTCCTGATGTAACAGGTTACCTCTCCCCCGCCCCGTAAGGGCAGGAGGAGTACACCAAGAAATTCCCCCCTTGTCGGGTGAAAATATTTTCTGGAGGTATGTCATCATCCCATTTGTAACAGTCTTTTGGAATCTATCCCATTATCTCATTCCCTAAGTCAATAGAGAAATGTTGGACATCAACCTCCATTCCAATAAAGGTGTCTGTGCCCAGAGTGATACTCCTAGGGTCGCTGTTATCCACCAATATTTGAATAGTGTTGTATTCTAGGTCAACTAGTGGTGTTGGGTTCAAATACAATCCTTGCTGTTGAAGATGATCATTTAAATTTATATAAGCGTCTGGGTTTTGGAGGTTCTGTCCTTGCTTAATTTTTAGGGGAATAGTGAATTGTCAGATCAGTCCTGGGATGGTGACCTCTTCTCCAGTTTGAACTTCAACTGCCTATGGCAGCCATTTAGCTGACCGAAATGATTTCTCAGGATTGCCAAAGTCTATGGGGTTACCCCCCAGTCCAGACCAGAATTTGTAATTGATTAGGTCCAAATTAATTGCGAATCAATTGAGAATGTCACTGCCTAAGTAAAGTGCAGAGGGGACATCTCTCACAACCCAACAATTATGATCTTTGCTTTTGTCACCAATGAAAATTTTTAGCAAGCACCTGATAGGCAGGAGCTGTTCGGAATCAGGATTTTCCAGACCCATTTCACACTTATCAATCAACTTAAATGTGGCAATGGTCTGATCTTTTGGGACTTTCCTGAATAATGCTTTGCTGATGACGCTTTTTCCATTACTCAGGCATACATTGGTGAGAACAGGCCCCCCCTTCATTTACCTGAATGCAGAAGAACAGCTATTCACCCTTTTTCTGGACATCAGCCAAACTTTGAGCAGGTTATTCATCATCTTTTATCATGGGATTTGGTTATTTTTCAAATTGTGGATCAGTATAAAATTTCAAGGTATTCCCTTCCAGTGTGGAATGTCACTTAAAACTGGGAGGAAGGTTGATTTTGAAAAATGGAGAAGGGTTCCAATCACCAGTTTGTTCTCCTACAGATATGACAATGATGTTGGGGACTTGATTATTCCTAAAGTGGAATGTGATTTGGTCAGACCATTGTTCAATCATCTGTCATATGCCATTTAGACTTACATAGTTTGTGCTTTGTCTCAGTTTTATTGGTCGGTAAGTCTGTGTCCAGAGGAGCTTGTTCACACAGTCTATCAGGGGTGACAACCTCCTGAGGAGGTCATTCCCCAATAGACAAGGTTTGCCCTCTGGAGTGACGACTATCAACAGGTGTTTCACCCTATGTCGCCCAATTTTGATCTCCAGATCTGCAGTCCCCTTGACGGAAATGTCATTTCCATCATAGTTTTGGAGTTGTCCAGGAAGAGGTGTGAGGAGAAATTGGTGACTCTCCCCCCTTCCTGAATTAATTTGGTCAAATGCCGTTTTGGACAGAAGGGTGGCTTGGGAACCTGTACCCACCAGCGCAGAAAATGCACCTTGGCCCTGGACCTTGACAGAGGCATAAATTCTGCCTTCTATATCCTCACTGAGGCAAAGGAAATGTGCATTTCGGGCCAATCTGGCAGTTAATTTCTTTATTTTGAACTCCGACACTGTGTGATCTTGGGTGGTTTTCTGTGTTGGAGTCCAGAATTCTGTAAAGAAAATTTGGCACCCGATATTTGTGGATTTGGGAATCCCCTTTTCCCCTTGATTCTCTGCTGTACCCCTTTTCCTGTAGAAAGTCACTTGAACCGGTTTGGCGGGAGGATCCCTCATTGCTTCCACAGTTCTCGGGGTGACATTTCTGGGGTTCCGGCATTGGTGGTTCTGGGTCAGTCCTCGTACTTAGCCAGTCCAAGTTAGAGTCTTTTGGGACCCATTTTTCCTTGGGAGGAATCCACCCATCCCTGAAAGAGAAGATTTTCTTCCCAGAATCCTCCAGGGATTCTTCCTCCTCTGGAACCTGTTGATTATCAGGGTTTTCTCCCCATCCTTGCTCCAGGGCACCAGGCCCTGGGTTTGAGCTGTTTGCTGCAGCCATGTTCATTTGAGGGCCCTGCTGAGTCCTCAACATGTGACTCAGGTCTTGGGTCAGACTTTGGACCTGGTGCTCCAGTTGCGACATCCTTTCTCGTTGGTATGGGGGCCTAGAGTCATACCTTTGCTGGTCTCGGTAAGGGTAGCTGCCCCTTCTCCCAGCGTAGCTCAGGTATTGAGGGTTCCCCTGGTAGCCCTCCATCCTTGGTCTCCCTTCTCCCTGATTTGGGGGTATAGAGTCCTGAAAGCGGGGTGAGAGAGGAGGATTGTTTTGCAAGTTGGGATTTGGAGGGTACCTGGGAAAGAAACTTAAATTGGAGGGTAGAATATTACTTCCCTCTTGAGGGAAGTTTTGTGGGAAGTTTGGAGGGAGGTTAGGAGGGAAGTTTCCTGGGCCAAACTTACCGGATTGGAACCCCCCCTTGAGCTGGGGGAGTCTATACATACCCCAAGATGGATCTGTTACCCTTGTACCTCGGGCTAATGTAGGTGGCAGAGTTAGGTGACGCATTTGTTGGATACCCTGCCTGGCCACCACCCACTGAGGGTCTCCTCTGCCTCTCATTTGGCTTATTAGAGGGAGGAGTGTTTTTAGGCCCCCCATTTCTAAGTCCAAAATTGGGGTATTCTTCACCTCTGCCACCTTGGCAGCAGGGGGGGTGTTGGATGGTTTGGGATTTTTATGAGTATTTTTGTTTTCCACTAGCTTTTGGACTTCATAGATCTGTACCCAATCCAGGGTCCTTTGATCATGGAAGTCCCTAACCAGTTGTGTCAGGATGTTCTTAGGGAGGGTATGAAAATACATATTAATTATCTCCCTGCTATTGGTACGCCCCCGTCTAGGGGTCTGGGCAAATGCCCGCTTTCGTTCGTGCATGAACTCTCTAGGGGCCTTATGCTCTCCGCACTGCAGGTTGTAGGCCGCTTTGTAGGCCTCCTGAGGGTTCCTGTGTACAGAGAAGTGTTTCAAGATGGCCGCCTTGTAGGTAGACCATCTTGAATTATTTTGATCCTCCAGCCCAGCAAAGAAGCAAAGAAGCTGGAGTATTCCGGGGAGAATGTCCACTTGACAAACTCCACGGAATTATGGTCATGTTTGATGCCAAATGATGTCATCTTCTGGTCATACAGCTCCAGATGCTCCCATACTGAGTATTTTGCATTTTTATGGTACAGTCATGAAGCTTCTGATGGCTTTTATTTGCTGAATTGGGTCTTTTACAAGATTTTACTTTTGTTTGGCAGCCTTCTTTTTCCATTGCACCTGAGTCCATTTGCCCTCAGAGCTGCTACTATTTGTGGTCAACTCCCTGTCCTCTAGGCGCTCCCTGATTCTTTGAGACTGGGAATCCCTCTCAGAGTGACAGGGTCTAGTCTCTTCTCCCGTCTGGTACGGTGGGCTCTATGGATCACTTCCCTTGGGCTCCCGCTTTCGCACCGGGAAGTACTCATCTTGATCCTCCCTTCTTCCTGGTGTGGTGGAGAACTCCCCCCACCTCCCTGAAATGGTGGAGGTTTTCAAGATGCTCTTTTGAGGCCTGAACTCTGATTCTTCTTTATCTGCAAAGTGGACCAGATGGTCCATTTGTAACCTGTGTTATTGCCAGTCTAACTCCCTGATCGTCTCATCATCGGAGCCCTTCTGGTCAGATTTATGTGCTAGGATATTTTAATATTTAAATAAATATACACCTTCATCACTATCTGAGAGGGACTGGCCTTCCGACTCCGTTATACTAGGCCTGATTGAGTCCAGCTGCCCCATGTTTCCCTGTTCTTGTAAATGGGTAGACATGAAGTTAGCAGCAACCTGCGCATGTAATGTGGTGAGTTGGCTTGAGGCCCCTGGTAAAGAGGACATCCCTCCGTGGTCATACCCTAACTGTTCATGGTTTCTCAAGGCCTGATTGAATCTAGCCATTTCCTTCTCCAATCTCTCTGCTTTATCTTTCTCAGCCCCTATCTCTTGGTGATATACAGAGGCCTGAGCTTTGAGCTCTGCCACCAGGGCTTGAGCAGCTTCTATGACCTTGCTTTGTGCCAATACTTGGCCATGGAGTCCCTTGTTCTTCTAACAAAGGGCCTCTTTTTCTTTCTGTGAATCTTGTATTATCTGGGAATACTCAGACCTCTTCTATTGCAGGAGACTAATCTCCTCACTCTGTGCATTTTTGGTTTGGGTGGTCTGCTCTAGGTCAAATTCGATTCGTCTCATATGCCCATTAATTTTTCATTCTCTACCCTCATGTCAGTCAGTTCCTGAAAACATGACTCGCTTTTCTCCAGGTCTGTCTTTAACTGGCACACTTCCTGGCAAAGGGCACCTTTTACCTGACAAAATGCGCTATTCTGTTCACTGAGGTGATCTCTCTGCCGCTTCATAGCACTCAAATTCTGGTGCTCCTGGTCGAATTCCACCTGGGAATGGAATGGACCTTCTTAATAATCAACTGGCTAGTCTCATCTTTCAGTTGCCTGTCTGTATTTGAAATGCACACATGTCCTCTAAGCAGGCTCTATTGTGCACCACTTGTTGACTCAATTTTAGTTGACTCTCTCTCAGGCTCTCAACACCTTCTTGACATTGGGCCTCATTATAAGTGCGCTGGTCCGGTAATAACGGTACCGATAAGCTACAGGTACCGTTGTTACCGGACCAGCAAACCACGGGTTCTGCTCGCAGGTGCCTTCCCGCCCGCCAGGTCTCACCTGTCGGGCGTCCTAGCACTAGCGAGCAGAGCATGTTGGATGCACCGGCACCATTCTGAATGGTGCCGGTGCATCCGACCTCCCCATTCCCATTGAGTCCTGTGGGGCTCAAATGGGAATGGGGAGCATTTTTCTCTGGCGGCCGCAAATGGGCATTTACCGGGTCCAGCAAGGCCGTAATGACCCGGTAATTGCCCAATCGCAGGCATCGGAAAAAAAAATTATACTGGCAACAGCCGTGCCGGTTTGACCAGCACCGCTACCGCCAGTATCGTAGTGAGGCCCATTGTTTTTTTAGTGCAGAAAATTGGGACACTTGCTCCAAATTCATTTGATGC
Source organism: Ambystoma mexicanum (assembly GCF_040938575.1). Classification (NCBI taxonomy): domain Eukaryota; kingdom Metazoa; phylum Chordata; class Amphibia; order Caudata; family Ambystomatidae; genus Ambystoma; species Ambystoma mexicanum. Next base: position 625,952,862 of record NC_090928.1, on the reverse strand, counting down.
TGTGCCGCTAAATCATCGTTTAGCTGCTGAATGATTTCTTGTAGTTTTAAGTCAGAATTTTGGCTCTGTAGCACTTTCTCCTCTACTTGCCTTAACTCTCTCTGTGCTTGATCCAAAAGCTCAGATTGATTTTTGAGAGAGGCTACACTCTTCTGGTACCTTTCCTGCATGATCATTATATGGAAGTACGTATATGCTGTGAGCTGGACCAATTTAATTTGCTCATCACTGGTGGTCTGCGTCATATAGGAATCTGTCAGGGCTTGATGGAACAGGCCCCTCTCCTGCCACACATCCATATGTATAGAGGTAACCTCTTGCATCATTCTAGATTGCCATGCTTCATGTTCCTGTTCTACTCATTCACCCTTAATGAACAATTTGGATAGAAGGTGCTTCCTAGCCATATTAATTTCCAGTGTTCATTGTGAAATTTGTTCTGCACCTGATAGGTTCTCTATGAAAGGGCAAAATCTCAACCCTGCTCCTGCTTAGTTTGTATTCACAATATTTTATTTACATGCACAAACCCTGAAACCCAGGGTACACATTTTTGGATGGTGCCTTTACAATGTAAGCCACCTTTCTATCCACTAAATATAACAATACCTTCAATGGGCAAGTCTGCTGTGCTGCACTGTCAAGGGTGAAAACACTTTCTCAAAAATTGGCACGAGCCCCCACTTTGTCAATGTGGCGCACAATCAAATTCTTGATTTTTTTGTTTAATACCTCGGATTCTTTCTTATGAAGTCCTCCAACCCGTTTCACACCCAACCTCCACAAACACCCCGTGTCACAATGGACTAGGAACCAGGCCGGTCTGTAAGATGATTTATTAATGTATTATTTAATGTGAAATGAGGATCAGAAATGTACACAGCCACCACCGTTGTTGCAATACAAACATACAGTGAACTCTATAAAGCCACACAGTTGAAATATACTGATGCAAATACTGCCTTTTTATGACAAAACAGAAAAAGAACAATTCCACACAAAATGATAGCACCATGATTAAGCACTCCCCCGTAACACTCAACTCCCAAACAACAATTGGACTTGATTCCTTTGAATGGAAGGCACCGGCAGGGGGTAGGAATATAGGGAGAACATCGGTTTTTGGGTGGTGCCCACAAAAACAATATGGGGAGCCAGCAAAGAAGGGGAAATTCGTTTTAAAGCACCATGGAAGAATGCGGTTTTTGAATTATTTCTCACAACTGCTATGGGAAAAAGATAGAAAACAGGGAACTTGTTTGCATATGTTTAGAAAGACATGCAGAGCTTTTTTTAAACACAATTTTTAGTTGTATTTGGTTCATTCAAACCTTTACAAAAGAGATTTCAAATAATCACATAATTCATATATTTAAAAATAAAGATAGATACAAAAAAAAGAAAAAAGGTAGGCTAGAACGCGCAATATTACCTATCAGAAGAAATACATTAAAAAAGAAAAATGATCAAATCAAGACCAATAGATCAGCGAGAGTTCACACTGGAGGTACATCAATTAAAAGATAAACCAATTAAATTAATTCAAAATACACACAGCAATTGAAAGTACCCCAAGTAGAAAAACACATGATAAAAAATCAACATATGCATTCACATCAAATGTTACAAACTGCCAATTAAAAAAAATACACTAAATCCACAGACAATTAAAATAAAATGAATTCAGTGTAAATTCAAAAATTGCAAGACAAATCAGATTGAATAGAGTAAAATACCTCCCCTACTGGGTCTCTCATCAGTTTACTAAATTTACAGGTTCAATGATTTGATAAAATCTGACAGGGCGAGCCCTTCCCGGATATTATAATTTTCAAGGCAATGCTTCCATATCATATCTTCATCATAAACAAATGGGTTCATTGCTAATGACCCCAGGTACTGTGCTCTTAGGCCCTGTAATGGGAGGCATTTAAGGAATACTAGTCAGCACACAAGGAGAAAATCGGCTTTAGGATGTGCAACACATGGGAAATGGAAAGGGAATACAAATGGACATTTATTTTGACCACACATAGGGAAGGAGGAACAGAAGAGGAAAGTCGTTTTTGGGTTGGGATAACAGATGCAAAGAGAAAGTACAGTGGCAAATGGAAATTTGTTCAGCAGTGCACAATTTACACACAGGGACACATTTGTTTCTCAGATCACAATGGGATTAATTCCGTTGGGTAACACTTTATAACTATGCCAATTCACAAGGCACTGGGATGACATGGTGGGGTCCGAATTCCCACCATACAAGTCCAGTGAAATAAATCTGGAAATTAATTGATTTACTTACAAAAATACACTAAGGAATTGCACAGACAAATTAGGGTTTGTTCAATGGGGATTTGCTAACATACACAGGCAAACAATATATTCTTCACTGGGGGATGACAGAAATCCACAGGCAAACAAAGGATTCTTCAATGGGGAGATGACTAAAATGCACTGGCAATTGGGATTTTTCAATGGGGTTTTTCAATGGGGAAATATGGAATGCAATGCTAGAAGAATAAAGAGCTTATGCAATCTAGGGTTTGGGGTGTCTATACATACAGGTGAGGTCTGGATTGGACATCAGGGGAACATCAGATCACCACTGCTGGGAAAGCCAATGGGGTCAACCAAGGATTTTCCTCTTTCCTCCAAGGGGTCTCAACACAGCTACTAGATCTCCTGGTTCCTCTGCAGGATTTAGGCCTCACTGCTTGGATGTTGCTTCATATTTTGGTATGTAGATCACCTCTGGGGTTAGTGGCAAGAGTCATGATTTGAGGTAGCGTTACCTAGTTATAGGGCAAACATCATCAGTAATGTGTCATGGTTCTCGTGGAAGGGATTGATGGCTGTCCAGTCCCCCACACCCATCTGTGGGGTGATACGTCCAGCAAATGTGGGAGTGCTTTGGACTGGTCAGGGGAGGAGACCCTTCCATCATCTTTCTCTGACAGGGGGTTGGTCTAGTTTAGGAACACAGAAATCTCACTTCATGACAAGTGCCCTTAATTTTCATACTGTGATATATATGAAGGCATTTTTCACACTATATTTTGCTGTGAGCCCAATGATCCGACTTAGAAGTTTGAAGGTTATTCCTGTGCAGAGCTACAGTTTTCTTTCATTTACTCCTGAACTATTTCCGTGAAAAATATGGCACTCGGTGGGCGGAATATGGATCATATTTTGCATATTTTCTCAAATGTTCATATGTCTCAACTAGACAGGGAGGGGCCCATGATGTGGTCAGAAATAACTTGAGCTGTGTAGGTCCCACAACATTGTTTTTTAGGTGAACAGAAACGCCTGTTCGACACATTTTTAGAACTCTCAAAATGACTTTTGTGGGATCAATAATATGGATATTACATGATGAAAACCATTTATCTCAATTTACACAATCGGAAGTTTACTCCTCCCTTGACGTCTGACCCTGTTCCTGGCTTTGACATCAAGAGGGGTCTTATGTTGCTATTAGCTTTGCACATTCCAAGAGCTAATTGCCATCTAACGAAAGTTTTATTGCTTCCTAAGTGGTCTGGGTCATAAAAAGCTGGGGAACAGAGCTGTTTTTATCTCGCCACATGCAAAAGTGATCTCTACTGGAACTTAAGATTTTATTTTTAAGAGAAAGTACTCATGTTTGAATGGAAACCAGGCCTACATCCCCATGACAACAGGCTTTGGAATCTAGTTTCACATTTGAAGACACAAGCAGAGAGAAAGGAAACAAAGATTAGGCCTGCCCCCACTTAGCTAACATGGCCTTTTATCTCCATTTTACTTTCAAATTAACTCTTGGAAATGCACACAATTTTAACATGTAAAATCTTTGCAAAGTAGTTGCCTGCACACAGTGATTAAAGAAGGGCAGCATAATTACATTATTAAAGGCTTTAGTGCACATCTGGCTCGGCATAGTATCACTTTAGAAGTACAACTCAAAATGACATTGTTAACATCATCAGTGGAAAAGCCTTCATTTTACTGTAGTTCAACATCACCTTATGGATTCTGTAGACTGTTGTTTCCTCCGTGTTAGGCTCATATGGACAGAAACTGAGTTCATATCTTAAACACCTTGCCCACATTTTGATGAACATTACTTTAGTTTAAAGGGAAAAACAGAATGATTCCTTTTATTTAATGTTTATGCCAAAAGGCAATCTGGTCCACTGCAACTGTAGCACACAATGCTGACATCCCATTGAGGGTTCTGTGGACTGTGGTTTCTGAGACTGTTATTTCAGCGCTCAAAAACTTTGGCAAACTTTGCAATGTGTCTTTCCCTTAGACCAGGCAATTGGCATTTTTGTTCCTCTCAATATTTTGAGGCCTAATTTCACTCCTTTTCATTTTGAAAGTGCAGGGCCTCATTTCCACATCAGTTCAGGGCTGGCCTTTTATTTTGGGGAGCCCTCATAACTGACTCTGGCCTTTAATTATGGAATCCAGGGGTCATTTCACACCACAAGCCTCTCGAAACATGTTCATGCTGCTCTTCCAATATATGCCAGCATCCCTACATAACAACATAAACCTGTTGTCTTTGCCTTAATGGCAGTAAAATAAGCCACTTCAGAGGTAAACAAATATATTGTTGCTGGCAACACAAATCCCTTCCTAAATATAAGAACACCCATTATGTTGTATTTGCCCCCGGACACCAGTTGTTAGTCTAGAAAATACCATACCATAGCATAGACAGTATTATTATAGTAGTATTATGTTGGCCAAAAACCAACCGCATCATATGCCCAGCACCGCCAGTACAGAATTGTCAGCATAACCATAGAGCTTACATTTTGTACCAACAGAATTCGCCATTTTGCTTTCTCTTGCTTTTCTGTTCAAACGCTTCACAAAAATGAATTCTATTTCGTTCTGCCCCTGCACAGAGCGAGGCCACAAGTTACATGTTGAGAGACTAGCCCAGACAGAAATACATTGCCTTCCTCCCTCACGAGTCCTTGAAGGCGAGCAGAGAGGCATTTAATCACCAAGCAGGTGCCAGCTGGTCTCGCTGAAACTGCAGAAACTGTAGAAGTAGACAGCTAAAGACATGAATTATACTCTCTTTCACGGCCCCCCTTACTGGGCCCCTTTAGATCAAGCTGACCCTAGCACAAGAATAGAAACTAGAAGATAGCATGCTTTGGAATGTGTCTCTCCTACGAACACAGCTCGCTCACAGAACAAGAGCATTATGTTCTCTGTAACAAAGAATAGTGTCTGCGCATTCGCAGATTGCAGACTGTTGCTGAATAAATGTCTTAGAATGTGTCATACTCGTCATAATTGTCAATCACCGAACCCTTGCTGAAGAAGATACATTATGGGCGGTTTTGATGTGTCACTGACTCATAATATGATGATCTTTTTGTATATATGTGACTCTTGTAGAATGCTCGCTCTCTTGTTGCAGAGAACTGGCAATGGTGTCTTTCGAGTCGGAGGCAGCTGTTTCTTTCTGGTCGTCCGGATCAAGCAGTTCTTTCAATGGCGATAGAATTCTTTTCGTGTGGTTGGCACGGATCTACGCCTTTCGACCATCCACACGGACTGCAGGTTGTGTTGCCAGGAGTACCTGGTAAGGACCACGCCACCTTGGTGCAAGTGATGACTTCCTCTCAAAGTTTTTTACCACGATCCAAACGCCCGGCTTCAGACAATGCCCCAGGCCTGTATATCTGACAGGAAGAGCCTCCTGCACCTGCTGATGAATCAAACGAAGCTTATGTGTTAAAATGTTACAAAATGTACTAAGCACAGGGTATTCTACTTCACTCAAGTGCCTGGGCTGCGGCGCACACCAAACATTAGCAGGTCTCCCGATCACGATCTCGTATGGGGAGAGTCCAGTTCTTGCTTGCACAGATGTGCGCATACACAACAAAGCTAAAGGTAATGCATCTATCCATTTTAATTGACTCCCTGAACATATCTTGCTTATTTTGTTTTTCAATATGCCATTATGGCGTTCAACAAGACCGGCACTCATCGGGCGCCTGGCACAATGGAATCATTTATCAATTTGAAGGCCTGCACAAATCCGTAATATTACGGTGGCAACGAAATGTGGGCCGTTATCTGACCATATGACCCGTGGCAGGCCGAATCGGGAAAAATATTCTTTTAACATCATTTTTGCCATGCTCATTGCTGTGCAGTCCTTTAGCAAGTATGCTTCCACCCACCTACTGAATGCACATACTACCACCATGATGTATTTCAGATTCTGACATCTTTCCATTTCTATGAAATCAAAATGGATAACTTCAAAGGGCATTGAGGGGGGGCAAAACTACCTGTTGGAGTGGCTGTTCCTCTTCCAATATTGTGTTGCAAACACGTCATACAATTCTGAACTAGTCTCTCAGCATTTTTTCTTATGTGCGGGTTCTGCCATACTGGGGCGAGATGCTGAATCATCTTTTTCGAACATATGTGAGTGGGGCGTGGGCCATGGTGACCATTGCAGGTACGTAGGAGTTGGGCAGTATCCACTTTCTGCTTTCTTTGTCCACCCAGCAACCTTCTAAATCTAGTTCTGCGGAGCCCTTAGCCCACCCTTTTATTTCATCAGCAGTCGCATCCGCCTGCATCTCTTTGATTGTGGCACTCCCATTTGCTATCATGCAGGGCACTTCTTCTGACTGTACTATCAACATTTTCGTGTGTAAATCAGTGGCAGTTTGTTTTGCAATTTTGTCTGCAAATGCGTTTCCTTTTCCCACGTTACATGTTATTTTCTTATGTGCCTCGCATTTCATTATTGCCAGTCGCTTTGGACACGTAAGTGCAGACAACAATCGCGCTGTCAAAGGGCCATGTTGGATTTTAGTTCCATGTGATGTTAGGAAACCCCTCTCAGCCCAGAGTCGGCCAAAATTGTGCACCACCCGAATGCATACTGACTGTCAGAATATATGTTTACATTTAGATTTTCAATTTCACATGCTCTTGTCAATGCTATTATCTCTGCTGCCTGCGCTGAATTGTATGGAATTCTTTTGCTCTCTACAATACTCTTTAGTGTCGTGATGGCATAGGCAGCAGTTGACGTGCCATCAGGTAATTTAAAACAGGAACCATCACAAAACAGTTCTCCGTCTGGCTCTTTCTGTGGGGTGTCTTTTAGATCAATTCTCCCTTTTGTTTCTTCCTCAGTAACCATCAAACAATCATGGGGAGGTGATTCATTCTCACCCACTTCTTCATTGGGAGAGGACATTAATTCTGCAGGATTCAAAGTGCAAGACCTCTGAATTTGAATATGTGGTGCAAACAAGACAATTTCACATCTAGTCAATCTAGCTGATACGAGATGTTGCGTCTGCGTTCTGTTCAAAAGAACGTCTACTGTGTGGGACACCATTGAAATTAAGGCGTGCCCGAATACCATTCCCTCGGTTTGTTTTACTGACGTAGCAGCTGCGGCGACAGCTTGTAAACAACGCGGCAAAGCACATGCTACAGGGTCCAGCGCAGAAGAAAAATAACCGCATGGTCTATTTTTCTGCCTTGTTTCTGGGTCAATACAGCCAGCGCGCAGCCCTTATTCTCATGCACAAATAATTTAAAAACCTTTTAATAATTTGGTGTGCCCAAAACTGGAGCTGAGCACAAAGCATCTTTGAGCAGATCAAATGCATTCTGACATTCCTCATTCCATGGCAAAGGTAGGGCAACATCCTTTTTTGTTAATGCCACCATTGGTTTTACAATCATTGCGAAATTCGCTATCCACTGCCGGCAATATGAAGCCATGCCTATTATGGCTCTGACTCCTTTCTGTGTCTTTGGAATAGGCATACCAGAGATACTCTCTATTCTTTCTGGTGTCAGTCTTCTTCCCTCTTTCAAAAGTAGGTAGCCCAAATAGTCCACCTCCTTTCGACAATACTGGAATTTTTTTGAACAAGCTTTATGACCATGCAATGCTAAATGTGTCAACAACATGGCGGTACCCTCTTTGGAAATGTCTTCTGAGTCAGCAGCAATCAACAAGTCATCAATGTACTGCAATAGTACACAACCCGCTGGTAGCTCTAGCATATCTAGTTGTTCTTTTAATGCTCTGCTATAAATACTTGGGCTTTCAGTGTAACCTTGTGGAATTTGTGTGAATGTGAAAGAACGCCCTCCTAGTGTGAAAGCAAATAGGTATCTGATATCTGGGTGTACAGAAATGCTAAAGAATGCATTCTTAAAATCCACTACACTAAAATATGAAGCTGAAGCCGGAATCATTGTCAAAATGGTAGTGACATCTGGGACCAATGGAAATTGGGGATCAACTACTTTATTCAGTGCGTGTAAATCAATTATGAAACGGAACGGTATTTCATTACTTCCTTTCTTATAAACTGGAAGAATGGGACTGTTACAAGTGCTACCAGTAATTTCGTCAATCGCGTTTCTTTTGACCAAATTTGAAACAATGCATTTCAATGCTTTCTCTCCTTCCACTGAAATTTTATACTGGGGAATACGCAGCAATGTTACTCCCTCTTTCAAAACAACTCTCACCGGCTCTATTTCCAAACAACCAACATCATTGTCATTCAACGCCCATATGCAAGTCGGTACCTTACTTAATTCTGTTGGCAGGGGTCTGGACAAGAATTGGGACACTGGCATTTTCTGTGGTGAAATGATCAAAAACACTCCATCAGGAGAACAAGGAATAACCGCACTTAGTTTTTTAAACAAGTTTAAACCTAATAGATTCTCTCTGCAATTGTGTGTAAACAAGACTCAGTGAATGGTCCTAGCGTTATAGGCACTGATTGTGACACGGAGCTAATTACTGGGGTGCCTGCAAACCCTACTGAAACATTCTTTTGCACTGACAGTGGTATCTCCAGAACCAAGTGATGGTCTATTGAGCACTTCTGTGCACCTGTCTCCACTAGAAATGTGTGCTCCTTATTCCCAACTTTCATTTCTACGTAGGGTCCTTTCTGGCCAACGGGAATAGACACTGGTTCTGACCCCTGTCTTGGGCTGTCCTTGCAGAACAATACATCATCTGATGTAAAGTCACCAGAATAATATGTATATCAAAAACATTTCCATCTCCTGCTTCATTCTGTTGATTTTGATTCTGGCTGCTGTTTCCTTGGTTATTCTGATTTTGTGGCATATTAGTGTTTCTATTTTGCCCCTGTGTTCCCGGGCGACCTCTGTTCTGTCGTCTCGGGCCATTCCCATTCCCATTTCTATTCTGCAAATGTGGGCACTGTGCTCGCCAATGACCCTCTTCCTTACAGTATGCACATTGATTTAGTCCATGTGGACCTCCGTGCATGTTGGAGTAATTCCCTCTTCCTTGTGCATTTCCTCTACCCCTATTATTATTCGCTACCTGCTGTAGTAACACTCTTGCTTTTAGATTCACTCTATCTTTCACCTCTTTTTCTTTTTCTGTATTTACTCTATTTTCATAGTACTGGGCCATGTGTAATACCCCACTCTGTGATTTTGCTTGCCACGCACTTTCAGAAGTCATTATCACATTTTGGATTTGAGGTAACAACCCTCTCACATATTTGTCAACAAATAGTCTTTTCCCACGTTCAGTGCTTAAATCTTGACCACTAAAATCTGTAAACACTTCTTCAAATCTATTGAAATAGTCAGTAGCCAACTCATCTTTGCCTTGCATGCATGCAGTTAGTTTGTCCCATATAATTCTTCTTTCAGGCACTATAACCTTCAATTTCTGTACTATTCGTGCTGGTAACGCCGACATATTTGATGATGGCTTTTCGCCAGCTTTTCTGTCCGCATCCTCTATTATTAAATTTTCCCAAGTAACACCCATATGTTCATGATCATCTACATTCCTAATTTGCTTCCATATTTCTGCTGGGAGAATTACAGGGAATAATAGGTCAATATCGCTCATATTAAAAATTGCCGATTTCAAATACGATTCAATTTCTTTATAGAATCCCGCCGGATTCTTTCTTATATCAGGGATCGTTTGTTTTATATTATTCACCTCTTGTCTAGAGAAAGGGACATGTACATATTGTGCTGTGTAATGTGCCTCTGTTACCTGCGCTGGAGCTCCACCAACACCTGGGGTTTCTGTTTTTGGCACAAAAATGGGAGGGACTTCTCTCATTGGAAATATCGCACTAGCTTTCCCTCCTTTCTCTCTCCTATTAAGTACTATAGCTAGATCAAGGGATATAGCAGTCTTTCCAGTTTTGGACAAACACGCTCTCTTATATACTGTCATTAACTGAGAGGGACAGCAATAATTTCTCTCAAAATATTTATCTTGCAAATATTCAACCATTACTTGTAATGCTTTCCTCTGCATCTCTATCGTGTACAGTTCAAACATATCATACACCTCTATTATAGGAATACTAGCATCCATAATCCATCTAAGCGCTTCTCGGGTACATATTTTCATTTCTTCACTAACCGGTTTTGATGGCGGGCAAAATCGCCGCTGTACATATGTTGCCGACCCTCGTCTCCCTTTCTTTACCTCTTTGTACCGAAACCCAGGAGCAGAAAACATATCTGAACATAATTCATCAAGTTCATCTTTAAACTCGAATAACCTGGCCACATGCTCCTTCATTTCTGAATCACTTTCTCTCAATCATGAGAAGGCATTCAAATCCCGCAACTTCTGTGGTGGCACCATACCAGTTCATTGCTTCCATCTTTCCATAAGATATTCTCCAATGCATTCCAATAATACCTGTTTTTCGCTGAGCTTCTTATAAACATACATCAACCCCAGCGTTGATGCCTCATCATTTCCTTCGATATACATTTCTGCCTGTTCTTTGAACTCTCTCTTTCTCTTCCTGCTGACCGCACTACGGGTTATTCTAGCGTACACACTTTGTGCAGGCCCCGCCTCTCCAACGCCGCTCTCTCTGATAGCTGCAGATTCAAGCTCGGTAGGTGGAGGGGGGAGTGGGATCTCGTGTTTAGGAGGGGTTGGTGCGGATGGAACAACTGGAAGGGTGGGTGGCAAATTGGGTTCTGGCTGAGCAATTGGCACTGATGCACTAGTGTCAATCTTACTTTTGGGGCGTTCTTGCCTTTTCTCATTTAAACTTTTATTGATTAGTTCATCTGATGCATGCAACTCTTGTTGAGGATATATTTGTTCTATGCCTAATGGAAGGCTCCTATCTGCCCTTCTGATATCCTCATCCCACTGTTTTTCTTCCTGTTCTAGCGCTCTATCTGCGTTAGATTTGTGCCTACGCGCATGTTTCTCTCTACTTCTTAAACAGAGGTTAGCTTCCTTCCTCCAGTCTCTAATGATGTCAAATGTCGCAGGGCGTGCTTTCTTGCGCAGCAATACTGATCCCAAATGCTCTATTCGTGGCATCTCAAAACTACAATTTTTTGGCCATTGCAAATCTTCTACGTGTCAGGTCTGCCTATGCCAAATTTCACAAAACATTATTGCCCCTACTCCATACTTCACATACATCTCGAACGCTGGTGACCCTACGGGTGGCGCAGCCTGGCCAGTTTCCAAAGATTGTCTACCGCAGTGGTAAAATACCACTAGGCAGGAAGACAATTTCCCAGGCATGTTTGATCTTATTCGTGCCTTACCCTGGGCGTTTGATCTTGCAAGAGCAACTCTTAACTATCAGGGCTGTTAAGAATCGGGGCATGACTCACCTGATCAATCAACTCGTCTCTCAAGACGCAATTCGTCTGTATACAGACGCAACCAAGGATCGTCGTGTCTGCGTATCTGGCTCAATCTGCCTCGTTTCGGGACCCTCGCTTTCTTGCTCTCTGGGTGAATGCGTCGATCAGGGACCGGTTGTGTACAGATCTGCAAAGAAGTCTCTCATCACTTTCACAGGGGCGCCCCGAACACCTCTCAATCCTGGTTCGATGGCCTTGTCCTCGATTCGCTTTTTCAGCCTTCTTCAAATTTCAACGTACACGATGGAGCAAATGGGGGAAGGTCCCTATTCAGGTGCAATTTTTTAAACCCTAGATTTTGGGAATTGAACTTTGTGCCTGGTGTATCAGTTTGTGTATGGTGATTGGGCCTTGTTTCCATGTGCAAGGGTCTTCAGGGCCCGTTACAGTAAAAACATGCCATGCCACAATAAGAAAACATTGCTTTGCAGGTTGCACAAATGCACCCTCCCATGTAAGAACACTTTAATGTTGCCGTTTTCCTTAATGCAAGTACAAAATTCCATGCAACAGTAGTATCTAGCCAGCCCCATTGTAGTACCTTTTCTCATCCCAAACCATCCTTCACATAATAACACTGTAGTTGACTTTCCTTTGCTCAAAAACGCCAGTAAAGCATGGCATGCCCCTGTCAAAAGATTTTCATTCTCCAATGCAGCTCTCTGGACCCAAGCCTTGCATGCACAGACACACCCAAAGACAGACTCATGCACAGCTAGACACTCACACACCGACACTCACATAGAGACACACACACAACACAGACAAACACCCAGACACTCATAGACACAAACACACACACACAAAATACATAAACACACACATGTATACACATACACTCACACACACACACACAAACTCATGCCACTTTCACCCACCAATCATGCACTGATACAGCTTCTCTGACATTCACACGAGCACCCCGAACATTTACACTGCATTCACACGTACACTTGCACCCATGTACACCATTCGCACGGCATTCATTCTTATGCATGCACTTACAGACACACCCTTGCATACATATATACTTGTACTTACACACACCCTTGCACGCGTGCATGCATACATTCATATATGCGATCCTTGCACAAATGCATACATACAAACAAAACCATTTTTTTCTTACCTGCTGTTTCCTTCCATACTTGACATGCTACTGCTTCCTCAGCTTCTCCTTAGGCTTTCGGCTACAGCGCTGTATGCAGACAGGAACCAGGAAGCTTTCCCTGTTGTCTGGTTCCTGACATGTGGAGCACGGGATCCGGAGAGTGATCCTTGCTACTCAGCCTGCAGGGTGAGATCTGTAAATGTCCACAAAGCTCTGCAAACTGAGTGGACATTTACAGATTTTGGGTAGGCCTTGCTGCTCAGACCCTACCCTGTCTAAACCTCTGCCACTTAGAAGCCATCTCTTGAATTCCACGTCCATTTCAGAGTCAAAGCACAATGCAATATGGGTATGTAGCCATTAAATTAAATGACTATGAGTATTTAGCCATTCAATTTAATGCTTGGATTCTTGCTCCAAATGAAATAAATGTCATTGTTCTCTAGGGTTGCATTATCTTATACCAGTGGAAGCTGGTGAATTATTTAATTGTATGGGCGTAAATATTTCCCACAAATATGCCAGAGCGACATAGTGTAGCAAGGAAGCCTGAAGCAACATAGGGTGGTTCAGAGGTTCCATGTGTTAATATCCCCTCAATAATATCGCTATACAAAAATATTGTCATATTTTTGCACAATATTGAGCCATGGACCCTGCGGGTTACACCCCTGTAAACACCACATTATCTTTAAATGTGCAGGGGACACCCCCGCAACCCTCGCTCCCACAAATTATCCCCCCCAAAAATATCGCCTATAGCATTCCAGACGACCATATATACAGCAATATTTTTGGTGGGGATTATATGTAGGGATACCGGTTCGGAGGGGAGGGGTTCCTCCCCCCGAGAAACATTTTTGAATAAAAAAGTTAAAATGGTGCATTATGATATGATATGATATGGCATTTATAACGTGGCTGTACACAAGTGTTTCTAGGCGTGACAAGACAAGACAAGGGGGGGACAGAGGGAGGACAAAATAACAATCTTACTAGGCCTTGTGTCATTCAGATCCTGCACGTGCGGGCAGTAGAAGGGGAGAAGTGACAAGGGGGGAGGGTGGAGGGGGAATTGCAGGTAGTCAAAAAGTGCAGCCAGCGGGTGGCTCAGTGCAGGTAAATAAGAAAGTGCAGCCAATGGGTGGCTAATAGGTGCACAGAGAAGGGACTGTAGGGTTAAAGATACAGACCACAAGTGCTGGGGGGGTGGGGCAAGAGGCAGTGCGAGGTGCAACTGGACATGCAGGGACCTGGGCCCAAGTTCAGAAGGTGGCCAGGAGACCGGTGCGTGGAGCAGATGGATCATCAGCAGGCAGGAGGAAGAGAGAAATCGGAAGCGAAGAGGAAGGTCTTGAGTTGCTTCAGATCCGGAGGTGGTTCTACTCAAGATTGAGAGAGGCTGGGAGGCTGTTCCAGAGGGAGGCCCCATCCGAAGATTGGAAAAGCGACTGACCCTCAGAGAGTTGGAGGTGAATGAGCAGAGAGCTCAAGTAGGGAGATGTTTAGGAAAAGAGAGTTGGAGGTAGTACGGTCCCAGGCCCCAGAAAGCCTTGTGGACAATGCAGAAGGTCTTGAACTTGATCCTTCCCGCCACTGGGAGCCAATGAAGAGATTTCAGAGCTGGAGAGATACGATCCCTGTGCTTGAGGCCAAGGACAAGTCTTGCAGTCCCGTTTTGGATAAATTGTAGAGGACGGATAGTAGAGGCAGGAAGATTAAGAAAGAGGCTGTTGCAATAGTCCAGCCTAGAGAGCACCAGAGCTCTGGAGACAGTGAGCTTCTGAGGGAAAGTGAGGAAAGGAAGAATACCTCGGAGGAGGTGCAGCTGATAGTTTGACTTCTTAGAGATGTCCGAGATGTGAGGAGAGAAGGAGAGGGTCAAGTCGAAGATGGCCCCAAGGTTTATAGCCTCACAGGTAGGAGCAAGACAAGGGCCCAAACTGGGCGGCCAGAGAGAGAGAGCGAAAAGGAGCGAGCTGATGTTCTGATGAGGAGGATTTCCGTCTTACTGGCATTAAGGCAGAGATAATTGTCGGTACACCACTCCTGAATTGCAGACAGACAGTCTGGAATGAGAAAAGGGGTAGAGGTGGCCGAGGGGAGCCTAAAAGAGAACTCAGTGTCATCTGCATAACACTGAAAGTTGGAGCAGAGAGCACTGATACGGTGGGCAAGAGGTGCCAGGTATTGGTTGAACAGCCAGGGAGAAAGGTTAGACCCCTGAGGAACACCACATGTAGAGAGAGAGAAAGAAGAGAGGAAGGACCCCAGCTCGACCTGAGAGGTTCCATCAGTGAGGAAGGAGGTCAGCCAGGTCAGGGCCTGATACGTGATACTCAAGTTATCACAGAGGCGATTGAGCAGGATGGCATGGTTGACCATATCAAAGGCATAAGAAAGTTCGAGGAGAATTAGGGCAGAAGGAAGGTTAGAGTCAAGCTTAGAGAGCAGGTCTTCGCCGATGTTCAGGAGAGCGGTTTCAGTGCTTCTGGCTGATGTGAAGCTAGACTGGTGGTCATTGAAACAACCAACAGATTCAGTGTGAAGATTAGGCTGGGGGATGGCCAGCCTTTTCAATAGTTTGCCCAGGAAAGGAGTGATGGAGATCGGGCGATAGTTAGCCAGACAGTAAGGATCAGCAGAGGGCTTCTTTAGGAAGGGGTGCACAAGAGAGTGCTTGAGATAGAATGGGAAGAGTCCAGTGGCAAAAGAGTGATTGTACTAATCGGCCAATGCTGGAGCAAGGGTGCCAATGTGGTTGTTAATGGTTCTGCACAAACAGGGAAGAACCTGTTTTGACGATACTTTCATAAATTGGACTTGTCTAGAAACGTCATCAGGGTTGAGCAAGGGAAAGGAAGAGAAGGGAGGATAAGAGGCGGCCACAGGCATGCCAGGAGTGTAGGAGAAGGAGGAAGAGGAATAGAGGGTGGGCAGGATGTCCTGCGTTTTTGTGATGAAATGATAAGCCAAGCCCGTAAAAAGGGCCTGGGAGGGAACAGGAGAGGTAGAGACTGTAGCAGGATTGGCCAGCTCATCCGAGTTGTTAGATGTAGCAGAGATGCAGGCTTGGATGTGTGCTCTTTTCTTGGCGAGGACAGAGAGTAAAGGGTGTACCTGTTGCCCTCCACTTCCTCTCAGCCACCCTGCACTTGTGTTTAAAGGTGACGTGGTCAGAGCCGTACCAAGAGTTACACTTGGATTTGTGCTTCAAGTGGATCCTCATGACAGGGGCAAGTCCATCAAAAGTGTCAGAGATAGAAAGATGATGTTTAGATAGGGCTGTGTCAGGATGTGAGTCAGCCGAAGGTGCAGAAGGAGGAGAGAAAGTAGCAGTGAAAGCCTTCACTGAAACACGCTTCACAGGTCGGATGACCAAGAAGGTAGGTTGCAATGCTGGATTTGGCTTTGTCTGAAGGGTAGTGAGGGAGTTATTGGAGGAAAGGAGAAAGTGATCACTCCAGGGGAGAGGAATGGTGATCAGGTTGGAGAGTGGGATGTCTGGGGAGATCAGAACATCAAGAGTGTTCCCTGCAGAGTGAGTCGGCCAGAGGAAAGAATAGAGACAGAAAGAGTATCAGAGGTTGCAAAAGAGTCCTGCAGAAGGACACGAAGCATCCAGGTGGATGTTAAGGCCTCTGAGGAGGACAGGTTAAGAGGTAGAGGAGTGGAGGAGAGGTATTCCCACTCAGAGAGGAAGCAGGCTACCTGAGAATGGATACATCAATGTATCCGAAACACGTTGGCAAATAGAAGAACCGTTGTGGTTATCTTGTATCATTACGCTGTATCAATTGTTTGATTTGTGTAACCAACGAGGGATCGAGAAGTTGATGAATCCCTAACACTTCTTGTTATCATTTTGGCATTTGATTCCAGACAAACATATATTCCTTTTTTTCTTATATACATGTAAAAAAACACCTTTGTTGTTACCTTGTTATTTAACTATTATGTTACAAATATTTACAAATGAGATATTTAATTATTTTTGCTTTTGAAATGTTTTGAAATCATCCATAAGTGTTATTTAAGTTATAACTGAAGGACGGTGTTCAGTAAGAGTGTACTTGGGTTACCTGTTGGAGATAACACGCTCTTTACACGTAAGTATAACATTACAATAGAGTTTGATAATGATAAGGGCTCTTGCGAGCCTAAGGCAGTTGTGAGTGGCGAGGAATTACCTACTCAAGGAGACGAGCATGGATGTGCAGGCTGTGGATGAAGCAAGAGCATTGATATGTCTAGACATAGATAGATCTGCTTCCAAGTAGACACCAAGCATTTTGACATGCTTAAGGACGGATATAAAGGAGCAATCAGTGCAGTAGGAGGAGAAGGATTCTTCAAGGTTTTTGAGCCTTTAAGGGGAGCCCACAATGATCAACTCTGTTTTATTGTCATTGAGGCAAAGGTTGTGAGTGGCCATCCAGTTTTGTATTGTACTGTACAACTTTTTTATGGTGGTAAAGTCACAGCTGTGGTTACCTGTAATTGGGATGGGTATTTGGATGACATCAGTAAAGTTGGTATATCTGATATGTTGGGAGTGCAGGAGATCAAAAAAGGCTTGGTGTATGTGCTATAGAGGGTAGGTGACAGGCAGGACCCTTGAGGGACACCTAGGGAAACAGAGATAGGATCCGCTGCTGCATCTCCAATAAACTGTCTTGTGGAGCATTCACTGAGGAAGGATTTGATCCAGATTGTGGCCTGAGGGGAGAAGTGAAAGTGCAGGCTGGGGTGTTGACAGAGGGTGTCGTGGTCTGCAAGGTTGAACACTGCAGACAAATCTAGTAGGAGGAGGATGGCAAGGCTGCCTGAGTCACAGATATTATCCTCTGTTTCTGTCCATTTTACATCTCAACAACCTGAAGGTTTACTTAATTAATTAATCTTTTATAACATGCTTAATACCGGAGACCAGTCTCTAAGCGCAGGA
The DNA here is from genome assembly GCF_040938575.1 of Ambystoma mexicanum. Classification (NCBI taxonomy): domain Eukaryota; kingdom Metazoa; phylum Chordata; class Amphibia; order Caudata; family Ambystomatidae; genus Ambystoma; species Ambystoma mexicanum. The sequence continues at coordinate 625,935,091 of NC_090928.1, read as the reverse complement.
CTGGGATTTGAACCTCTGTTTTGAAGTCTTGGCTTGTTTCCAAAACAAATGCGTTTCCACTGAGCTAGCCTACCAGCCGTTTATTCAATTATTTCTGTAAAGTGCAAGAACCAGTGCATAGTATAGTGACAGGATTTATTGAGGACGTGCCAGTTTACTAAGGATGTTCAATGATCATAGCAATGGTGGATACCTTTTTTAAAAAGGCATATTTTATGCTGCTGGCAAAGTGTCCCTGTTCAGTCAGTTTGTGCATTTTTGGTTGTGAATGTTTATGTCAATGGACTTTCAGGGAAGATTTTATCCAACACGGGTTTCCGCTATATTTATGAATCCTGGTGATCCCTTTGTAAGACATCAGGAATGGAAGGGTTCATCGCTCTGGCTGTCACCCTCAAAATAATGGGCTTAGTGAGTGAGTAAAACAGACACCGTTGTAACACTTGCATTCATCTGATAGGTCAGATTAACTCATCTATCGATGTATGGATTTATAAGCCTAAAATCAGGAGTCCAGCCATTGTTTTTTTCTTCAGAGCAAAGCAAATTATTATTTATTTTCTTCTGTCAGAGTAGTGGACAATATAGTTAGGCTTATTTCTTATTTATTATATTACAAAAATTGGCTTATAAGCACAATATTTTCAGTTTAACGAGTGCTTAAAAGTCGTTTTCCCTCTGGAATAGAAATATTAACAGAAGAACATATTTTAATATTTAGTATTGTTCCCAAATTTTGCTAGAAGGCACATTGATAATAAATACAGGTTTTCTTCCTCTAGCACAGTACGTTACTGCTTCAAAAATATGGCAGTTTGAAATATTCTAAAAATAAACAGGAACTAGCTATAGTATAAATTCTGAAAGCGGTTGGCCTTTCAGTCCTTTCACAGGTACATACCTCTGAAGGTCCCTTGAAGCTGGGGCAAATCAGTCTTATGCCAGGCTTGGCTAAAGTTCTACTGACTCTGTCGGAGCCCTAATGGCTTTCAAGAGGAAACCACTATGTCGCTAGAGGCCAGTCCACGTCTGCCATTACTTCTAGCTCTCTGGAGTTACCAGGCCTTATAACAGGCCTGTGGGACTGGAAAAAAGTAATATAAAAAACAGGCAGAACATGATATATAACTGATTTTGCCGAAGACATTCATATACATTGATTGACGTGTGCATCGCCTATAGGCCAGTTTACCACGGGGTCTCCACCATGCCTACCACCAATTTACTTTGTATACTGAAATCAGATGGCATAGGATTCCTGATGCTGTTAGACTTGTCGGCAGATTTCGATGCCAGGGAGCACCATATTCTTTTAGACCGTCTTATAGCAGAATTAAGGCACACTACACAAAAGGATTCTTCTCTTTCCTCACAGAAAGATCAACTGTTGTCCAAGTCAAAGGGTTTGAATCTTTTTCCTCTTCTCACTCACTCCTGTGGTGTTCCATAATCCTCTTGTCTGTCACCACTACTGTTCAATTTGTAAATTATGCCTCTGCGCAATCTGTTAGTTAAATCTGTGGTTACGTTCCATAACTATGCAGACGACACACACATCCTGCATAAAGTATCGGAAACCTCTGAAAATATGCATTCTCATACCAAGGCAGTTTTTAACCTGGTTCAATCCTGGATGAATGAGAATTGCCTTTGTCTGAATCAAAAAAAAGAATCTGAATCAAAATAATAGTTCCTATTGGTCTGTTCAGAGCAGCTGAGACAGAGAATGCAAGCAGACTATGTGCAAGTGTGCATAACACACGAGTTGTTTACAAAGGTCACTAAAGCCAACATTATTTCATGCCAGATTGGCCATGCTTCCCCAGGCTACTGCTGTTTTCAGCGCCTCTTCCTAACATCTGATGATGTTGAAACAAATTTGCTTGGTTTCTTTCTATAGAAATCCTCACCATCATTGCAGGTGGCCATCATTGGGGGCCCAAGCTTTACTTTTATAATGCCCTGTTTTTGGAGGCTTATAGGAAATACATACAACAGCTGCAAATCATTGTTAATTCTGCAGCCCATATTGTGGCTAATACACACATTTCCATTGTCAAGAAAACGGCACTGACTTCCTGTTCAAGCTACGGTAAAGTGTAAGGCCAATAGCCTGGTACATAGAATACTGTTTGGATGAGCTCCTGGACATATGGCAGATCTGATTCAATAGCATCTGAGATCCAAAAATATGTTTTTGGTCTCTGTACCATTTTTCTGACACTGAAGAGCCTTTGGCTGCTCATCTCAACTTCTGGCAGCTTCCCTTTGGAATTCGCTGCCCTTGAAATGCGTGGAATTATCACATTGCTAGCATTCAGGGAAACACGAGAGACCTTTCTCTTTTAGCTCCTCTTTACTTCCCTGCAGACCTATACACTCATGGTTGCTGCTCATGCGCCCGAGCGCTTGGATACCCTACAGGTTGTTAGCGCAGATACAAATCTTCTCCAATGAATCATTCAATCATGTTCTTCATTAATCCCCTCTCCCCGTCTCATATCCCTCTTTTGCCTTTTTCTCTTACCCAGGTTTACTTTGTTCCTCAATACGTCCTCTCCTTGCTTATTCCTGTTATGTTTTCATTCTCCTGTTCTCCTTCTTTGTCCACTTAGATTTATTCTCTCTCTACTTTCTCCATCTTTGGTTCTCCCTCCAATTCGTACCCCTCTCATGTGCAGTTCTAGTCCTCTCTTTTATCCTCTTCCTCTCCCAGCCCACCTCACCTCCTCTTCCTTTTGAGTGCTTTCCATGCCCTTTCTTCTTATCCTCCGTCATTAATCCCTCTCTGCTTCTCTCTCTTGGCTATGTCTTAATTCTGCCCCTATTCCATCCTCTCTTTACCTCCTACCCCTGTCCCTGCTCTCCCCATATCCTCTCCCTTTGCACCTCTTCTATTCTGCTTCTTCTCCTCCCCTCCTCCCCTTACTTTCTTCTATGCACTTACTCTATCAGAATTGTCCCTGGACCTAGTATGATAGCAACCTCGCCTGTCTCCTCCCCCCTCCCCTTAATGTTTTATTCCTCCCCCCACCCCTCCAGCACTATCTGAAATGTCGTCAGGTCTAGTACAATAGTCGCTTGTTTTGTTCCTCCCCTCCCTTTCTGCACCCCTCTCCCACACCTTTTGTTTTTCTACGGCTCTACCAGAAATGTCGTCAGGCCTAGTACAGTAGTCGCCTGTCTGTTTCCATTTCCTTCCCACTCTCCCCCTCCCTTCCTTATCTATGTCTTAGCTCTTGCACTTTCTGAAATGTCATCAGGCCGAGTACGATAGTTAATTTCACATCCTTACTGCTCATGGCCTGTAAGAATGTCATTGTATTTTCCCTTGTTCCCTCCCTTGCCTTGAAGCATTTTGAAACACATTGGGCCTCATTACGAGGTTGGAGGTAGCCTTGCTGGTTTTACAGGCAAGGCTACCTCCAAACTCGCATCTGGGTCCGGCACCCGCGAATGGGCAATAACCGGGCTATTCCGGCCCAACCGGACCCGGTAATTGCCCTTTTGCGGGTGCCGGGCGGCCGGCCTGGTACATCCCCATTCCCATTGAGCCCCCAAGGGCACCCGCAAGCAGAACTCGTACAATGGCCCAACATGTAATGAGCCCCATTGTGTATAGGTGCTATCTAAATAAACTCTCATATCATATCTCTATACCTTCTTCCGCTTCTCCACCTCCTCCCCTAACTCTATAGCCCATCTCTCCTCCTTTTGCCTTGTCTTCCGTGGGCTGTACTGCTGTACACCAGAAGGGATGGGCAAAGGTCAGTCAGGTATTTTCCTCTGAAAGGTTGGTGTGATAGTGTCAGACAGAGACATTTCAAGCAGACGTGTTTTTTAGTAGGACTGCTCCAGCATTGGTGAACTTCCAGATGTCCTGGCTTCTGAGTAGGTTCCCTTGCCTAAGTCACTGCCAGGTGCATGCCTTTTGGTGTTATATCATATTCTCCCAAATATGTCATTTCACCTCTTGATAACTGACTGCAATGCAGCTCGATGCATTCATTTCACACATGTCTATTTCCAGTAAAACATTGTGTTATGTGCATTTCACCGCAATACAGCTCACTCGTGTCTGCTTTAAATGTGCACTTGTTTATTTTTGCAAGCACTATTCCTCGCTTCACTATTGATTATTGGCTGTAGGGCAGACCTTTCCAGTGCCAGCAGGGGCACCAGAAATTGCCCGAGCACACCGATGAGAGTGAGTGTGCCCACACGGGACACATCTTTTCTGCAGCTTACACATGATATGCCATGGGCCTGCTGCATTAAGGGGCATGCCCAGCCCCTTCCTTAGCCTGGCCAGCAGCCTTTCATAACTGTCCCTTCAGCACACTACCAACCTTACAAAAAAGAAACCGTGCTCTTTGCATGTGGTGAAAGTGCCAGCTGAAAAATGAACTCCTGGCGGCCTCGGTGATACTCCGACACATGCAAGGCCGAATTTGCATATTGTAAATTCTGTGCATTCTTCTACTCGGGTATCCCGTCTGCTTTGCTTGCAAAATGTTCACCCTTAGGTGTCCAGAGGTGGCGCTGTGTGCAGTGAAAGGCGCCTTCTTCTCTTTCAATTGCACAGGAGCTGCCACCTCACTCGTTTATCACTTGCACAGCGTTCAAGCCTTCAAGGACCCGACCATTGGTATTCACAGGGGGTTCTCAGCCATTGAAAAGGGTACACCCCCTCCCTATTCTGGGCTCATGCGGCGGGAGACACGCACACACAAAACGTTTTCAGTGATGAGGTCCCCCAGACGTGTCTGCCTGACTGGTGCTTAGTCAGTGACGAGTAGGCTGGGGTGCTTCAAGTATGCACTTCAACTGACTTTGCACAGATCTCTGTAGCTGGCAAAGGCACAGCAACCCAATAGCACACCTGCCCAATTCATATTTTATCTTGTGAGAAACAGCAGCACCGAATATGATTTGTGAACAGAGATTTAACCCCAGAGAGGCCACTGGTCCCATGTGCTGAGGGCCGCTTTCAGGCAGTTCTGGATTAGGACGAAACAGCAGCAAAAGGGAAACTAAAGGTCGCGAGATCTGCAATGGGCTCAGCTGAAAAGCAGGGAATGCCCGATAGCGCCTCTCATGGGGTGGAAGAAATCCGCTATGAGGGAACTGATTTATTTCAAACCCCACAATAGGTGAAAGTGCGAATAATAAGTGCCCTCGTAATGACAAAGTAAAGAGAGCAACACAAGTAGACTTTCAATGGTGCTTCTAGGCAGTTCCAAAATACTTCTACACTACTTTAATGTAATGTAGCGGATTTGCAGTGTTGTTTTATGGGCCAATGATAAAATTAAAAGAGAAAGTTTAAGTTTGTGGTTCTCGTCGTGCCAACCTGCCTCAATGTAATGTAATTTGTCGTATTTAATCCCAAAACATTAGCTTGCAATTTTCCGAATCTACACTTATTTGGCCCCTAAACATCGCTGTCTAATTTTCGTTAGGTACCTTTTATCATTATTAGTATTATTATTATTATGATTATGGTATTTATTGAGCGCTGACATAGCTTCGAGAAGCAACAGAGCGCTTTACAGAGGTATCCACCAATACAAATACATAACAGAGTGCTTTACAGAGGTTTACAGCATTACAGATGCATAACGGAGTGCTTTTCAGTGGTAACAACAGAACAGATATACAGCAGGCGGTAGGATACAAAGGGGGACAGAGGAGGGGTACAGCTGTACCGGGTGGTGGGGTGGGTGCTGTCTAGCGAGTCAGCTGGCCTGGGGGTTGACGTGATGGGCTAGGTGTTGAGGGGGAGAGACTCCTTAGAGAGGTGGGTCTTGAGTTCTTTTCTGAATTGTAGGAGCGTGGGGGTGAATCTGATGCTGATGGGGAGAAGGTTCCATAGTCTTGGGGCGTATGCAGAGAAGGCTTGTTTTCTGGTCCTGTTCTTTTTACAATGATGGGTTTCAAGTCTGCACGTGTCTTGGCTTCTGGTGGTGTGCTGTCCGCAAGAGATGCAGAGTTTCTCCGCGAGTAAGCTGGGTGACTTGAGGGCGACTGCCTTACAGATGATGCTGCAAGACTTGAAGGTGATTTGTGCATGCAGTGGGAGCCAGTGAAGTTCGATGAGGGTCGGGGTGATGTGGTTGTATCTGCGTAGACCCTTGATGAGGCGTGTGGCTGCGTGTAGGACACTCCTCAGGGGCACAAGGAGTGCATTGTCCTCATCCAGGTCGCATAGTATCAGTGCTTGAACGGTGGATCTAAACCTGTCCGGAGTGAGGAAGGGCTTAACTTTCCACAGGAGGGAGAGCTGATACCAAGCTGTCTGAGTTTTCTTAGCTATGTGTGTTATGAAGGAGAGGTGTTTGTCAAGGTGGAACACAAGGGACTTGGCGCAGGAGTTGAGCTCGGGTGTGAAGCCCTCAGAGTTCATGGTTGATAGCCAGGTCCGTATGTCAGGGTGTTCGGTGTTGTTGGTGAGGAGCAGGAATCCACTCTTTGAGGGATTGAGCTTCAAGTATGCACTGGGCATCCAAGACTGGATCAGCAAGAGGCAGATTTTGAGCCTATGAATGTCCTTGATGGAGTTGATCTTGAGGTATGTCGTCAGCGTATTGGTGGACGTGGATGCTGTGTGTGGCTAGGGGGCTCCCAGGGCCTTCATGTATACATTGAAGCTCACTGGGGAGAGGCTACAACTCTGCAGGACTCTTTAGGTGATGGATAGCATTGGCGATCTAGAGGAGTCCATCTGAAACAGACGGCTTGCAGATGGCAAAGTAGGACCTTGAGTTGCTTCTCTTGCAGATAGACAAATACTGCCTCAGGCTTGCCTTTTCAATATCATGTGATCATGTGCCAACATCATATTCTAGCGATTGCCTTTTATACTCACGGTCAGCCTCATTTGGACAAGCACAGTCTCATTTGTATGTAAGCAATGTATGTATGCAAGTGGTCCGGTATAGGAGACCTCTTCCGCTTTTGGTGGCCTCGTTGCACGTGGCTCAGTAAGAAAAAAAGGGTTGGCGCTATTAGTGGAACAGTTTGAGAGGCAGATTCCAAGCCTGTGCTGTGAATGGGCACAGGTCGGATGTACCCAGTTCCTGTGTGCCAGTCTGCTGTCCATGGGTTTAGCAGAGAGAGTTGGGAGTATGTTATTCATAGGGAAGAGACCAAGATCGTGCATACTACAATGCATTGGGTCTGTGTAGCTGCCAATGTGGGAGAGTGTGATAGGGCTAAATAAAGGAGAGCTTAGTCGTGGCCCAATTGGTGTTGATGTACTAATGGCTAGGCCTGTGGTAGCTATCTGTGGGGGTTTGTGTGTATGCAATGTAATGTAGTGTAGTGTAAGTTTATAGGAGATCTTAAAGTACAGTCGGTTAATTGGGAGGGGGAGAGGGAAGTAGGCCTTACAGGGCAAAACAAAAAAAGCTGCAACCCTGCACTCCTACCACCGTTCTCTTTCAGTCAGATCACATTTCACTAGCTCACATTGTCTATCTCTCTCTCTCTCTGTCTCTCTTTCTCTCTCTCGCCGTCCCCCTCTCTCTCTCCTTTTATCATACAATTACATTGTACCCCATGTCCAACAAAACAAGCATCTGCAAGTTTTCAGCTGAAAGAAAAGGTGCAGCCTGGAAACGCCATTACCATAAGCTACATGCTAAGAGTTATAGGAGGCAAGAACGTTTAAGAGGTCTAACATTCGGTCTCCTGCATGCCCCCAACTCTTCTCACACAAGGCATACAGTCATGGGTTAAAATTAAATTCCCCTACCACCCAACGGACACAACTAACCAGGTGCTGAGGCCACACCAGCACTCCGGTCTCAGCTGCCATCACGCAGGGTGCCCTTCAGGGTGAAACAAGGAGCAGAAAAGTTAGAAGGTGGAGATTGAATCCTTCGAAGGGCCCAACGAAGTGGAGTGCACCATCCTTTGGCCTAAAAGGGGTGCAGAGGTTGAAGGACGGTGAAGAGAAACATGGTGCATTTGGGTGGGGGGATAGCATGGACAATAGAATAACATAACCACCTTACAAATGCACAATGCATAAAATACAATCCTGAATTTGCAGTCTCTCTGGCCGTTTGCTAAGTAAAGATCTGTGCTGGAGTTACTTATAAAGCTTTGTGCAACAGATAAAATATGTCCAGGTGCAATCGTCCTGTGCCCATATTACAGCCTGTGTGACCATTTACTGCTCGATATGCCTGGATCCAACCCAAGTGCCAAAGGACTGCCTCAATACCAAGATTCATCCTACTATAGAAACGGAAAGGCTGGCATGCCCAGATCATCCTCATATGCCCAGGGACTACCTGAGTGATGCCCAGGGACTGCCTAAGTGACGCCCAAACTATACCTCTTTTATCCCAGTACTTACCCATATTCCTAGGGTGTTCCTCAGTACCCAAGGATACCTTACACACCCACAAAAGTCCCCACTGCTCAGGTGCAGCATGATATACCCCAATTCAGACTCATATTCATAACAACCTCTTCAAATGCCAAGTTTCATCCTTATGGGCCCACAAATTGTCTCTATGCTCGGACTGGCGCTCATTTTCAAAGAAATTGACTTACTACCCTTGTTCTAACTAATAGGCCCACTGTCCTTTTTTATATCGAGGTTGGGACTTTTATACCCAATGAGTACCTCATATGCCCAGAATTTGGCTCAAATGCAGGTGTCGCCCCAATGCCCGATTCAGCCTTGCAGCTCCAAATACTGACGCGCCTGACCAGATTTGAGGAATTGCCACCTGGCAGGGTTCAGAAGCTCTGGCCTTTTTGGTCATATTCTCCATGCCAAAAGCATACTGTGCACTTGTGCCCTGCGAATCGGTATCCCGGTTTGCAGTGCCTGCTCTTCAGTGGCACAGAGCAGGTCCAAAGTTTAAAGGTGCCCTTTTAACAGCTGCTGTGACAGCAAAATCACTTCGGGGTAGAGGGTGCAGTCTGCACCTCTGTTCCTAAACCGCATAGTCATGAGGAATTTCCATTCTGGTGGCAGTTTAACCTTCGCTCTTTCCATGGCTGATCAGGTCTCTCTTGTCTGCCAAAAAGCACACTTCAAACTCTGGATCCTTCAGAAAGTGCTTCCCTGCATTCCCCAAAAATTCCATTCACCGCTGGTATCCACCTGGTCATTAGCAATATTGATTATTGCAATGCTCTATATCTTGCCCTTCCGCGGCATCTGCTTCAGCATCTTCAGCTATTGCAGAATGCAGCAGCTAGGGCTGTCCGTCACCCCCCTTTCGGTGCCCGTATGACCCCGTTTTTGTGCCAACTCCATTGGCTCCCTGTTGAGCAGCGTATAATATTTAAATTGCTGTGCTTTGTCCACAAAGCTGTCTATAAATCAGGAGCAGAATTTTTTCAGGCAAAGTTTTGTATCTACAAACCTGCCAGGACGCTCCGCTCGCAAGCTCTGAAGACTATCCAGCCCTGAGGGCTAGGCTTGCTCGGGGGTGCGGTTACGCCTTTTCAGTGGTGGCAGTGAAGGCCTGGAACCTTCTTCCATTTTCTCTATGTAACATTGAGGCCCATCTGCCTTTCCGCCGGGCATAGAAGACTGTCCTTTTTTAGTTCTGTGCTGCTTTGGTTCACCCTGCCTCTTTAGCTCTAGCACCAAGATGCCTTTAGGCTTATGCTGTACTTTATAAGTGTAACTAAGATAAGATACGAAGAAACATAAAGCCATATATGAGTTTAGAGTATGGTGGATAGTAATTCGCATAACTACAAGAAGCCACATCAGATTGATATCATACACCTATCAGCACTGTGAGCCAAGTCAATCCATAGAAGGATTGTGTGCATTCTAGTCAGAAAGTGTTCAGGAGGAGAGGAATTCACTGACGGGCCCATAGGTCAGCGCTCACCCTCCAGAACTTGTAAGACAAGATAGCTGCACCATGTGAGGACAGGGGGTGCAGGATTCACTTACTCCAATACGACTCAATAATGAGGACTCAGTAAGTTGGCAAAGGGAAGTCTGTTTAAAGACAATTACATCAAACAGAGAAACAGGAAGTCAGCAGCATTGCGATCACTTGTCTCTTTCCGACTTTCCCAAACTTCAGTCGGACAGCACTTCTTATAGGCAAAAATCGTTATCACTGACGTCTAATTTCTATAAAAAATCATCATGCAATATAATTGGTTAGGAAAGGTAACTTAAGTATAGGTGTTATATCTGTATATGATAATAGGGCATGCGGATTGGATAACTCTTATCGGGTGGGCGCCCATCCCTCTACATCACGCGTGATAGACGTCACTACAACTACGACGTCCTATTGGTTACAATATCTATAGGACTCCAGATAACTTAGTCCATTGTGATTGGGCAGGTTACACCCCTAGACATAAATTTCCACTTTTAATTAGCAGCATGCAGAATGGACACCCCTGTGCCTGGTGTCCCAGGTTTCACCCTGCCTCCCTTCCATCAATCAGTGTTTTAGGGTGACGTGTCAATTAGTTGGATAAGGATGGCCTCGAAACTGTAGTCTCTTATCGGGAAAAGTTATGGCATCCTCGGGTCCTAGATGACATCAGGCGATGGTACTTCTTTGCGCCTGGCTGGTCACATGTTAGTTCACCATGAATCTGCTTCAGTTTCCAGCTTTTAGTGCATTTAATTCTGTGTCAGCCTAGCCACCTGCATGGGCCGCCCTTATCTTGACCATCATGAGGCAGGATGGTATGCTCTGAAGTTGGAGTCTTATGGGCTGACGCTCTCCTCCCCTTCTCTGGTTGATCTCACTTTCCTAGGCATGAGCCGTTCTTTGTTGAGTTTTGATTCCGCTCCTTCTCTTGCCTTTGGCTGGGTTTCGAAACTTGGCCTGTCAGGCCTCTGGCCGCCTGGGTACTTTTCTGCTTTTACAAAATGGAGTCGCACTTGTATAATGTGCCTTATTGAGGTAGATATATGGTTGGCGCTTGCTGCTCTATCTTCTACTAAGCATTGCAAGCAATATCGATTTCTTAGCATCTTGCGTTTCAAGCCTATTTACACACATTTAACAGGACGGTTGCTTCCATCTTGTCTCGTAGCACTGTTTCCTCACGTTGTAACATTGTCTCCTCTCTGTGCCTATTCCATTCAATTTCGTAGTTACTTGCACTGGTGTGTTATCTTCGATAGCTGCTTTTGTTCATTCACGGGTCTGTTCAGGCCCTTGTGTCATTTCCACTGGCCTTCTAAGGCTTTTGGGGTCTCTTCGTGGACCGTGTGTAGGTACTCCTCATTTCGTATCAGCAGCTGGTATGGCTGTCTGATAGGGTACCGTGCTGCCCAGGGTTGTCTGGTTATGGGTGCTTCAACCGGTAGGGATCTTCTGATGTATACTGGGCAGAGTCCCAGTGCAGCTCTTTGTAGGTTCATTTGCTCTTCATACGTCACATACCTTGGCGAGTACGCTCCTGGTACCTCGAAATGAGGGGAAGGGGTGCAGGCCAAGTCTGGGACCTTCTCTACAAAAGTCTGGCCCTGCTCGGCTGCTGGGGGCAGGAGACTGAATGACTGTGCCTCTCCTTTGATCCTTTGTGAGGATTGGTAGCACCATTCTCAAGCATGACAGCCTCCCAGCAGGACCTGCCCTGGGAATAAGGAATCAAAAGGTACACCCATCCCAAACGGACAGGCTTCACATCAGGGTGCTAAATACCAAAAGGGCCTTTGATGCTAAGGACAAGGAAAGGAGGTGGAGTTAGTGTAGACAGAGGGAGCACATCATAGTTGGAGAAAGCATCCACAATCTTGCTTCTCTCTATACCTCTCTTTTCTTTTTGTCTCCTCCACATCCTTTAGCACAAAGCACTCTGAGTAGGATGTCACTAGGCAAAAAACACTTGTTTCAAGGATAGAGATTAGAGCTTTTAAGGAAGGCTTGCTTTAGTCCAATCACATGTGGGCTTTTGCCTAAAAAGAGAGAGTGCCCCACTCCTTCTGGGATTCACTTTTGGACAAACATTTAAGGACACATTCATTTGAACTTATTTTGGGATTGGTTGATCTTTCCAAAGCCCTCAGCTATTGAGGTGAAGAAGGATCAGTCCAAGGCAGAGGTAAGCACCCCTCTATACCCTCTCCATGGGCACAATAATGGTGACTCTTGCTGAGGACCAGGACTTGCCATTCTTCAACAACCCTCCCAGGCTGGAGAACAGAACCTGAACAGACTTGTCCTGTCCTAGAGCGGTCATTACAGCATTTGGAGGACCGTATCAGCCAAAGCTCCTTGTTCTGCAGCATCTACTGGTCAGACCATTTGCGGACTGTGCTCAGTGCAGTCAAATCAGAGGGACTACCTGGTGCTGCTTTTGGCATTCTACGAACTCAAACTACCCCTGCATCGCACCTGTCAAACCGACTCGATGCCATATCATGCCAAGCAGGGCACATCACCTGTTTGGCTCCAACAACCTGCTCGCCACTGTGGACCAAACTTGAACTGCGGCTTCTTCAAACCCTGCAATGGAGCCCCAAGACCATTGCATCGAACCGCCGGACCTTGTCTCGAACCACTGGACCATCGCATCACTCACCGACCTGAGCCAGTGTTTACCAATATCTCTAACCGATCTCTAACCGACTTGACTCCCAATCTGACCCTGGTTAGCCATCCAAACTGCATGGCACAACCACCGCATTGGAACATCATCGAGCTCCTGATTCAAAGTGACCTGATGCCAGCTCGCTAAATCTTGAAAACAGACTACATATCTGAACAATAACCCCAGGCCATTTTTGTCAAGATCTTATTTTTTCAGGTTCGCACACTGGGAATATTAAGGATAGACTCCTTGATTAGAGCAGCATAACTAAAGGGTGTGTATCTCGGATAGAATTTTTCCCGAGACCCTGGTAGGACAGACAGACATATCCAAGCCCTACCACTTTGCTGCCCAACTCATCCGGGTTTCCGGTTATATCTTTTCAGCCTTTCAAATTCTAATTTGTTTACATAATTGTTACTCTTTTGACTCCACCGGTTCTTGACCCTAGTGCATTTCCTTCTGTGATTAGATAACAGATCGAAGTTAGGTGTATGTCAACCCGCACAAATTTGCTTTTTATGTTCAAAAAATTACGAAAAAGTATTGTGTGTTGTTGCTTTTTTGCTAGTTCATTGTTGATTGTTCACTTGTCTAAATGCTTGATACACATTATACTATATATTTTTAAAAAATGTCTGTTATGTGAAAAATGTCTCACGATTGTACATTGCATTAAAAGTATTTATATATATTTTTCTTCTTTCCAATAATTGAATCTAGCATTTATTGCTCGTATATAGAGCTATTCAGGGGAGATCCAGGATTTAAATGACCCCCATTTTAGCTTTCTTTTTTTGGCATAGCGACACTCCCTTTCTTTTTCATGCTTTATAGCTCGCCGATTGACTCAGCACGACTAGCTAAACGGGAACCTGGTTCAACCCACACAGGAGCACAACTGGAACTCTGGCTTGATGCTGTTGAGGTGCCTAAGAACGGCAGAAAATTACTACGGACCCGTAAATGCCCCCTGATCCACCACTGGGCCCTAGAGACTGGTTATGTTAACTTTTCCAATGTTTTCCACTGAAAGACAAATCTTTTTTAAATTCATTATCCTGCAGCTTACTATCTACTACATATTCTGTGTGCGCTCTCAGAGCGGTGAGTTTTCATAAAGCTTTTATAGTTATTTGTACATTGGTGTGTTTGATTAAAGTATATATATATTTATATAACCTTACTACTGGATCGCCTCCATATCCCTTCTGGTCCTTCCCTCGGCCCACATACCACAAAAGTCAAAGGAGGTATATCTCTTGGCTGTGCCTGTTTTACCTTTATAGTTGGGATCACTGTTGGTTTGTAGACGTTTTGAGACTGAGGAGGTGGTTTAGCCGCTACTCATCCTTACACTCGGCGAGAGCAGAAGTAATTTCGTCACACCAGTATCCACCTTACTTGCTATTAAAATGCCTTTCATGCATCCAGATGCTGAAAATGCTCAAATTCATCTGTATAAGCTCCTGGATCTGTCTTGCATGACCTGGGACAGATCCTTATGCCCATATTCAGCTCAATGTGCTGAGAGACTATGTCACAAGTCCGGGCCTGCCTCAATGTCAAAGATCAGCCTCACATAAAACATCAAAAAGAAAGCCATTCTAGCAAGATCACAGGATGCCCATCAGGCAGTATTTGAAATCAGCAAGCAAGAAATGCAGCCAACTCTTGCAATTCGACTTGGATGAGCACTAAAGTTCTCTGTGTTTTACTATGACATTCTTAATTCTCATGAGACCTGGCAAAAACGGTGAGGAATTTATTTTAACATTCTTGAGGCACCCTTCGGCCATCTAGTGTGACTAATTGTTTCTCAAAACTGTGTGACCAGATTTCAGCCTGTCAGGTATGCCTGCAATATTATGCACCATTTGGTATTTCATATTACAACAAATGTGCATGGAATGTGCAAATGGAATACTGCTGAGCACTCGCCTGTGGTTGGTTGCTCTGGAGGTGGATGGTCGCCTGCTGCATGCATGTCACTTGCTCCGTCTCCAATGATGCATCGATCGGTTGCGCCTATGCCACATGCGGCTGGCATGGCGGATGGCACAGCAACCCGTACCCAACAGATGGGGTTTTTGCTTATGTTTATACAATGCTGATGATCGCCGCCCAAGATTGTCAATTGCAATTACACTCATAACAATATGTCATTGTAATTGTATGATAAGGCTTGGGTCTGCCAAGTATGCAAACAGATAACTTACCTTTTTTGACATGTGCTGTTTACCAAATGTGCAGGTAAAGTACTGCAGAGTCTCAGCTGCGGCGAGTTGACCTGGGCTTCGAGGGACACACGTTGCATGCTGCTAGTTAACTCAGTCCATGCAAAACATTCACATATTCTGAGACATGCTGGACTGCAAGGCACTCTTTACCCTTTATGTTCAGATTACAGTTTTCCACCATTTATAAATGCTGTGTTGATCAAAAGTACATATAACTTTGCGTGTACTGGCTACCAAATCAGCATGAACTGTGTATGTAATTTTACCAAATGTGGATGTAGTGTGCATGCAATGTAAATACAAAATAAATGAGAGCCGACTACTGCAGTCAGTTTCCCTCGTGACAGGTAGTCGCATTTATATGCATTGCACACTCCACGTCCTCGTGCAGCATCCCCGTATGAGATGACTGAGTCCCACGCAAAATCCGGTCCACTCCAGCAACACCGTATTCACTGGCATTGCAAATCGCTAAATATAATCTTACAGTACAAGTCCCCTTTGCCAAAAGGTGTCATTTGCATGCAATGCACAATTAATGATATTAGGATATGTTCTTCAGCAATGCAGTGTTGTACTGTTTCCCCATGGTACAAACTACTGTCTTTTGTGCTCACCGGCAACCGTGTGAAGTAGCGCGATGTTGTTGTGCGCATGCGCGAGCCTCGTTCCGGCTCAAACCGGAAGTGCTTTGAGACAATGGCAATGCCAGTTAGGAGCTATTCACACATCACATAACATATGCCAAGAGATGTTCTATATGTCCCGTGTCAACCTCCCATTTCCAGATTCAGCCTCGTGCTCAGGGGTTACCTCCTGTGTGCCACTGACTGCTTCACATGCACGGATTCTGCCTCAGGTGCCAGGCAATTGCAGCACAGCCCCAGATCGAGCCCCATTGTGTGCCGCCGCCATAGGACCTACTCCCCTCTTCTTGTGACACCTGAAGAGGCATAGCTCTCAACCATTTGTGTCACAAAGGCGGGTGAAAACACCCAATTTTATTTTTGGCAGGTGAGAGGCCCATTGAAATGAATGGGCATGCAGGAGGCTTGGCGGGTGAGTCAGCTGTTTAGAAGGAGGGTGACACCCGCCAAAAGCGTGTGAGTTGAGAGCTATGAAGAGGGAAGGGAGCAGCACTGGCCAGCATTTTCCCTAGGTCTGTAGCAAAAGTCTACTCGTCGGCCTTTTATGGTCTCAGTGGAAGATCCTGCGCTGGCATGTTTCTGGCTCGTCTCGAAGTCCCATCTCAGAATTCGGGTGATGAGGGGTACAGGCGCAAAGACATCCTTCCTCGTCATAAGAACCTTGATAGTGAACATCAGTGAATCCAAAGCCATACTCGGCCAGGCCAATTAGATGATGGTGCGGGTGCCAAGAGAGCAGGGGGTCACAAGCTGCCTGCCTTACATAGGAACAAGATGTGAAAAAAATATATCTTGCCTAGGAACAGGGAAACAATCCAAATGCATATTCCCCGGATCATCCAAAGACTGTCTCCGTTGGTTGCTGCAGTGGTGGCAGATTGGCCAGTGCACATCTGTATTAACAGGTGCAGCATATGATTGATGCAGATGTTGCAAAGAGAAAAATGCCTATGTTGACATTTAACGAAATGATGCTCCCAAATATTCAGTCGTCGGAGAGGTTTGTCCATGGGCGGTCCAAAAGTATGAGATTGTGATGCTGAAAGCCATCTGCTGTGTGTAATTAATTGGGCGAGGGGGTTGATCTGTGAGAAGGGGTTGATCTGTTAGTGATACATCTTGAGAGCGTGACTAATCCCCCCCCCCAGTTAAATGTTCACACTATGCTGGGACATTGTGATCAGGGTGGGGCATCGGGTGCAGTGCCATAGGCTCATGGGCTGTTGCTCAGCGGCTGGGGAGTCATTTCGGTAGAAAGAGGACATTCTCCTTTCAGAATGTGAGACATATTTTAGGATGTCTGCGTCAGGCTGCATTTACTCATTTCTGATGCAATGTAACTGGGGTTGCACACCACACTACTCCCATTATCGGGCAGCACATACTATTTAAGGGATCAGTAACAGGAAACAGGTGCATCACATCTCCTCTCTTCGGACTACTGTACTCCAGGCCTTCCCAGTGTTGTGTATGTTTTCCAAGAAGTCTCCAATCCCTCCCATTGGCGAATGTCGCTTGTTAGACCCCCTGTCCTTCTTTTTTGTCAATCAAGGCAGACAAGGCTTGATTCAGATAACGTCCATCCCTTTTTTTGAGATCCACGGAACGGTGAAAACTGTTGTGCCCAACTACTGGCACTCTTTTATAACATGATGGATGGTGTTTATTACTTGCAAAGTACCCTTCAAACGGCTGCCGTGATTTCTTAAAAAAAAAAAATATTCTTTATTTATTTTTTCAGTAAAACGAATAACAGAAAGTCAAGTACAAAAATCAGTCAGAAGAGAACACTTAAAGTACAAACTATCAACAAATCAGCCATTCCACAAAATATAAAAGAGAAGATAAAAAAGAGGGGGGTGGGGTGAATTGCCCTAACTTCTACTCCAAGTAATTGTTTCAAAACCTAGATAGAATTGTTTTTCTTGAACCACACCTAGAAATTACATTCCCCTAGTTACCACCAGTGGTCGAAGCGAGCGGGAACGATCGGGAGCCGAGTTCCACTACTTTTATTCTTTACTGTTAACAGTTCCACTGCTTTTTGCAGCTATTTTCACCATCACGCAAATGTTCTGTGTGAAGTTAAAGCACATTTCTCCAATAGCAGTTACAGCTACACTGAAATCTGTTTCAACTCAACTGGCTGTCAAACAGCATGGCTGCAACCCTTGAACAAAGTGTTGCACGTTGCTCCACGGGTCACAGTTTCACTACTTTTTTGGTATACTTCTCCCACTGGTTACCACTGAACACATAGCTACCACCGTTTATTTCTTGTGACAATTACAGCAAAGTAGTGGCGTGTTGTGTCATTGCATTTTCAAAAGTCTGCTTGAGGCTTTTGTTACATTTTCATTTCCCTACAGAAATAAATCATCATTATCACAGAAGCATTTCAAATATCGGCCCTGCTACATTTATCAAACTGATTACTTTTATCCTGGGTCAGATGGCATTTACTTGTTGAGCCATTTATGATTGAGCACAATTTGATTATCTATCAGTCTATTTTTAAAATCAGGCTGCTACCACCGCCTCTGGGGCTGTGGCCCCCACATTCCCTCATTTACTTTACTTTACTTTTTATTATTTATAACGTGCTACATACCCAAAGCCCTCGGAGCGCACAACACAGTCACAAGACAAACAACTTATATCAGAGGATCAAGCCTAGGAGGGTACAATATAATTGCTGTTAATCGACTCCTCTGTTAAAAAGATGGGTCTTGAATGCTTTCTTAAATTTGATCAGACAAGACAAGGATGGGGCATAGACATCGAAAGAGGCTCCAACTTTAATTTTCAAATTGAATCGCGGCTGAGCTAACAAGTTGTCATTGTTAGATCGAAGGACTCTCCTATAAGGAGCTACCTTTAAGCGATCAGAAAGATAACACTGAGCATTGCCCGAAAGGGTTTTATGAATGAGCATAAGTGCTTTTTGCTGTATTCTGTGCTGGACTGGTAGCCAGTGGATAACGCGTCGCTCCTGTAATGTGATTTATTTTACTTAGAACGCAAACTGCCCACACTGCTCCATTTTAGGTAACCTGAAGGTTTTTAATATTCGACAATGAGGTGCCCATGAGTAGAGCATCAAAATAGTCCAGCTTTAAGTTGATTAAGGCAGAGACAACCAAAGCCCTGCTCTTCTCTGACAAGTAAGGATGAATCTGCCACATTAAGGTAGTGGTGTAGGAGCAGAAAGAGCAAAGGTATGAAGTGTGTTTATTGAATTACAACTGGGAGTCAAAGAAGACACCCAGCGTCTTCACATGTCAAGCTACTAGAACGGAACAGTCAGCAATTCCGAATTGACTATAACAAGGGTTTAGTTTCTTTAATCGAGGGCCTGATCCAAAGATGAGTCGTTCTGTTCTTTCTTATCATTGAGTGCCAAAGAGTTTACCGCCATCCAGAACTGGATTGACACATACACCTCATTAACGAGCCATGCATCTCATGCATAGTCACCCAACAGTTCAAATAGAATCTGTGTGTCGTCTGCATAGTTATTAAAAGATACTCCCAGACCATCCAGAAGGTCACACAGGTGTTTTGTGAATAAATTAAAATTAAAAAGGAGCGGGGACACCACAGGTGAGCAATACGGGAGCGGCTTGACAATCTCCATTGCTACCCTAGAGTGATGAGGCCCCAGGAATGATTCAATACAGGAGGAGGCTTTGTTGGAACACCTACCAATTTTGATTAGTCTTCTGTCAAGTTGCGCATGATCTACTAGATAAACACAGCAGAGAGATCTAAAAGCATCAAGAGTGCAAGATGACCCATATCAATAATACTTGTAATATTGGATTTTAAATCCAGTAGGGCAGTCTAAGGTCCGTGTTTACTGCGAAAACTGGATTGCCTGAGCCCCAAAACATTATGAGATTCCGTGAACTCATACAGTTGTCCATAGGCAACCCGGCCCAATATTTTCAATAAAAAAGGCACATTTGTGAGGTGCCTATAATTGGCCCGAATTGTAGGGTCCAAATTCTCTTTTTTATGGAGCAGGGAAATACAGGTCTCCTTAAGATCTTCCGGTACACAAGCTTCATCAAAGGAGAGGTTCACTATTTTGGTGATCGAAGGTAGTAAAAGATCTAATGAATCTTTAGTGATATCGGCAGGCCACACGTCTCCGTAAAATGTGGTCAGCTTCATTTTCTTCACAATAGTATGAATGTCACTCTCTGATACTTGTTTGAAGGAGAATAAAGATTGATCCTCCATGGGTATTGCAACATCTAGTGGCAAATCAACTGGACCGGAGGACAACTACTCCAAAAGCAGCAAGTGGTTATTTATTTATTGTTGGTGACAGGAAATCTTTGTCATTTCATCCTGAACAGTTTAACACCAACTGTCGTCAATTTCAAACTTAAGAATGGGGAGGACTTTCCTTCCAAGTTACGCAGAATTGTGAAATGTTCCCTAGAATTGGACTTAGCTGCACACATTCTCGAATTCAAATTGGCTTGTTTAGCCACAAAAATCACTTGCTTGTATTCCTTCACTGCACTTTTATAGAAAAGCAACATGGCCAACAGGTTTTTTTTCCACCAGGCACACTTTAGTTTCCTTGGTGTAATAACTTTGTCATTAAACCAAGTATTTCTCTTGGGGTTTGTTTTACAAGTTTGTAAATGCAAAGGCACTAAGGTATGAATAGCTTCCCTAACAGTCTGTAGATACTGACTGGTCAAATCATTAAGACAAGTAGTAGGGAGCAACTTGGCAAGCTAATGTAGTATCAATGAAGCAAGTGCGCCAGGTGAACCTTTTTTAAGGTTCCTAACCTTTTTTGCTTCCTTGGTTCAGAGCACCTGGATGCATAGGGAATGCCTGAAGGGGTATATTAAATAAAAAAAATAATCTGACCAGGGACATTCGGATAGGGCGATAGGAGAGATCGAAATGGTGAGAGTCAACTCGCAATCATGGCTGTTGCCCTCGCTAAATGAGGTCATCTTAACATGTTGAGAAAATTCAAGAACTCCTAAATTTTCATTAGTGACATAGCTTCAGAATCCAGATTATTATTGGCCCATACATTAAAATCGCAGAGCAGCTGCACACAAGATGAAGTTTTCATAAAATCGTTCAAGGCAGCTAACAATTGTTCTTCGAAATCTGGGGTTTTGATAGGAGGCCTATCAAGGATCAAAATACTCACAGAAGTAGTTGAGTCCCCACTAAGTTTCACAAGCAAGGACTGACAAAAGTCAAGAGTTATTGGATTATAAATGTCAATTTTAAGAGCTTCTTTACATATAAGTGCAACCCCCCCACCTCTAGGGGTCCTCCCTTATTATGTTAAAGCCCTTTGGAGTAAGGAGGGCAGCATGTGTGGCCGTGTCCTGAAGTCAAGTTTCTGTAACAGCAAGAAGGTCCAATTGAAATCTAACCAAATGATCTGCCAGTTCGATCGCATGACGTAAAAGTCAGGAGAGAGACCATTAAATGAGGGGAGCGGTCTAGAAATTCCGTTGTGGGCCGCTGGGAGTATACCAGTGTTCCCGAAAGGATATGTCATCTGTAAGCAATAAATGTTTAAAATTCATATCACAACTGTTGATTTGGAAAGCCCATTTTTTAGGGCACTGTTTGATATTTTATTTGAGGAACTTACTTTGTTTTCTTTTGATTTGTTTAAGAGAACCTCTTTTTAGGGCAAAATAGTAGGAAGCAGGGGAGGTGCTTGTAGTGCATGAGCAGTACAGTGATCTGTATCCACAGGTGGACGTGGATCTCTTACCCACCTACTTGGAATTTGAAGGGTGGGAGGCACAGTTGATTAGCTTTATCAGGCTGGGGCACAGAGTCAATTAGCCTCCTGCAGCAGATGATGCTGCTGCAGAAATTGTTGGTGGGACAGGTGGTGACAATGAGGATGGTAACATAGATGCAGGGCATTCGCCTAAGCCAGGGGCATAGCTAGTACCACAGTGGTCACAAGGAGAGTCAGTACTGCTGAGGTAAGAAATCATTTGGGCCTCATAACAAGTTGGTCCGTAGCCCTTAAATGTGGTGGTAATGGTATTACCGCCGCATTTAAGGGCTGGCCCTATCACGAGTTGGGTGCTACAGCCTTTCTCTGGAGGTGAAAATCCCCTGTTTTTGGCTGTATTACCGCCGGCTGTATTAGCCTGCATAATTAGCGCTGAAAATGCCCCATTGAATCCAAGGGACCCAATGGGGAATGGGGATTTACCATTAATACCTAACCCGTGATACTGACGGACCGATCGGTGCTAGGGCTATTACAGCCAGGCTGTATTACAGCCGGGATACAGCCCAACTCGTGATGAGGCCCAAAGTCCAGTGAGAGTTTGAGGAAATCCCGAGAGTTCCTCTCAAAGTACAGACGCAGATAGGAAGACATCCACCCATTACCATCATTCTCTTTGACATGGGATTACTTTAAGGTGCCTGATGGGGTTTCAGCAGCAAAAGCTTACTAGAGTACATCTTTTGCCTGGGTCATAGACCATTAGAAGGAGAAAGATCTCTGCTATCCATTTCCTGTGCCTCTCAGCCCTCCGGAATAACCTGTGACGCTGTCACCATGATGTGTACGAAAGGTTCCATCCACCCCAAGCCCATACCAGTGATGATGATGAGAATGCAGTAGAATACCACAAGCAGGCCTCAGGGGAATGGCAATACTGTCATTGATCACACAGGCTTGTACATGCAGCGAGTGTGCCCTTCTCACAAAGTGATGGGTTGGTACCTACTCACAAAAGGTCCATGCAAATCCCAGGTGCCATTGCAGGAAGGATCGGAGATGGAGTCAATGTCCTGGACAGAGGCCAGCACCTTGGACATAATGCCCAGCAGATCAATACATTGTGCCTTGTTTGCGGGCACAACTTTAGCCAGAATGTGCTGATTCAAATGGAAGAGAAGTTAGAGTGAAAACACAGCTTGGGAGGGTGGACATGCTGCAGGTTGAATAAATACAAGTTGTAAGTTAACCTCCATTCAAATGATTACCACATTGGCCAGTGGAGTAACTTTGCTGAAAATGTTGCGGTGGGGAACATGACATCTAAATGAAAGCAGCCCTGCCCAATGGGTGGAACAAAATGGTGTGCCACAAAAGTTGGGGGGGGGGCAAACACACTTGTTCACTCCTAAAATGACACCCATGACATTCGCGACGAGTTGCCTGCAGCATCAGACCGGCATCAAAGAATCCGGAAGAGCACACAAACGAGCACAGCGTACAGTCATCACGGCAATCAGCAGGGCAAAGGTCATTTCAATCTGAGGAAGCAAAGTCCGCTAGAGAAGAAGCAGATCTGAGGGGCACTTTGATCTGCATTTTGGGCCGTGGGAATAACATTTGAAGCAGTGGGGACAGAGGTGCGAGTGGGGAGCATTACTAACACCGTCATGCACTAGAGGGAAGGACCTTGCACCCTGGCCACCCACCCACTACAGGCTACTGAACAAGGGTTGCTTTAACGCATTAACAATGAGCGAAAAGAGTCACACCTTATAGGAAATAATTTTTTATCGAGCTGCATCTGCGCAACGGCGAATATTCCCTGACAAAAATAAAATCATACAAAGAAATTAAAGTGAATGGGTTGCCGAGGAAAGTGTGACAACAATGCACAGTAAAAGAGGAGATATGGGCCTCATTACATTGTTGCCGGTCCGGAATCAAGGGTGGCGATAAGCTCACCGGCACCCTTTTTTCTGGACCGGCAAACTATGTGTTTTCTTGCCAGTGCCGGTGTGCCCGACAAGTCTGACCTTGCCGGGCGCAGCGGTCACAGTAAGGAAACCCTTCATGGAAGCACCAGCACCGTTAGCAACAGTGCTTGTGCTTCCGTGTACCCACCCCCATGGGAATGTGGATTAACAAATATACCAGCGCATTAATTCCCGGCCGCCTGACTTGTAATGAGCCGGTGGCACCGGGAAGTCAGGTGCCGGTATATCTTTACGGGTCCGGCGACAACCCAAGCACAAACACGAAGAAAATGCATGAGCAAAGCAATACAGTGAAGGAAGAAAGAATATGCAATCAATAACAATACACCATCCAGAGAAATGTATGTCTACTACAGGACAGATAACCATGCAGTGCTTAGTATAGGAGGAATACTGGAAAAACGATGTCAAGGCAGTTGAGCATGACTATTTGACGCCTGAAAGGAAGAAAAACCTGTTGTTACATGCTTTAGGAGCTGAAGGACAAAAGGAAATACAGAGAATTGCCAAAGTTATGCCCAACAAATACTGTGGACATGGACGACATGGAAAGGCCATCAGGAAATTGGATATGTACTATGCCCCAGAGATGAAGTTAACAATTTTAATTCATTTTATTTTTTGCATTTATAAAGCGCACAAGCAGCCCTTGGGCATCGTGGTGCTGTTACAGGTTTACTTAGTTACAGAAGTGCTTACAACATGTAAAGAAGGAGCCAAGTACCCCACCTCAACCATGTTGCCCATATTGCCTATATGTTGGGAGCCAGGGTGTGAAACACGTGCAGCACCAGTGAAAATACAGATACCAAGGAGAATCCTGGAAGCAAGGTTCCTATTGAGAAACCCACACCTACATACGAGACAGGATGATGGCCATTTGAATGAAATCCCAGAAGAAACAGAACAAATGTCTGAAAGAGAAGAATGGTGAGGTCACACAAAGCCAGACTAATGTACATAGAAGAGATTCAGAGTCAAGAGAATGAAGATATTCTATAAGGCATCAAGAAAATATCAAAGATAAGTGACCTCTTGGGATCAAGATGAAGAAACTCATTCTACAGAAATGATGGAGATATCAAGTCATTTTACACGTGTACATATGCAAAGAAACGCAAGCAGACAAAGTATTCTTAAGACTAGCTAAGTAGTGAATAGATTGCGGCAAGCACCAACGTGTACATATATAGGAGTGAATAAAGAATGGATGTTTCCACTACGTGTTATAGCAGAGATGGACAAGAAAAAGAAGGCCTTTTCCAGTGTGTCGCAGTTGAAAAAGCAAATGGAGTGAATCTCAGAAGGGCGAGGCTGGATGAGCCCCAAGAAGCCGTTCAGGGCTGGGATGAGCAGACATTAGTTACAATTGTGTGAAAGAACGTAACTCCTGTTCAGAAGGCATGGACAAAGACAAGGAAGAAGTCAGAGGTCTATTAAATAATAGTATTTTAAATGCACTAGAGCTCAATTTTGTGGTCTTCAGTCACGTGGAAGGATGAAGTTGGACAAACATGACGAACCACACCTACATGTGGAGGCAAAGCGTGCCTCTAATCCCCTGAATTCTCCAGAGCAAAGAACACTCCCAAGGACATGATAGATGATATGCTAATTGGTGGGAAGCTATGTTTATGACCAGCTCACCAGCACCTGGAAGTGGTGTCCAGTCATAATTTCGAAAACATAATTTCGAAAGTCAAAAAAGTCGAATCAAAAATGTCGAAAAAAAAATGTCGAATTGTTTTTTTTTTCGATATTTTTTTTTGGGCTCTAGTTTCTGTGAAAAAAATAGGTAAAAATAAAAAAAGGGGGGTTGAGGGTACCCCCCCATTTCGAAAAAAAAACGTCATTAAAAAAAATTCGACATTTTTTTTTTCGACTTTTTGACTTTCGAATATTTTGTATTCGAAATTATGTCTATGAACCCCTGGAAGTCTAGCCTGCATGCTGCTTACGTAGGTGGAGAAGTACTGACGGATGTAAGATGCCAACCAATTATAGGGGGACGCCTGATTAAGGGTCCTATAGTTTGTGTAACCAATGGGACGTTGTGTATTTAATGACTTTCATAGTGACCTGTTTAAAGGGTGGGCCTAGTTGCCCCACCACATGTTAAGGAGCCTATCACTTTCTTAGACTAGTATGGAATGTATATTTAGATGTTCCTGTAAGCCTATCACAATATCCACTAGGTTTTTGTAGTTAAGCACATAGGATGATGTTAGAAAATACATAGGTTGACGTCACCTATGACGAGATTTTGTTAAAAAAGTATGCTTTTTTTAAGATGCATTGAGAGACCATGCAGTGAGACGTCCGTTGATGTCTGTTGTACTCCCTGTTTTAGATAATTGATATTAAAACAGTCAACCTTTTTGCCAACTACCCGAGTTGTTTCGATTATTGATGTTTGAGTAACTTCTACATCCCCATTCATCTCAAAGTATTGTTACCTCGTCTTAAAGGGCCGGATGTCCTGGTTCACGTGGTAGCAGAGATGATGGTAATAAATCCATCGATATAGTAAGCTTTGGGGTTCCCAGCAATATCGGCTGTCCTCTGTCATTCGGCTGAAAGGACGTGAAGCTCCTTGTAGATAGCGGAACCAGTTTTTAAGATCAGGCTTACAAGCGCATGTGAGATGGGTCCCTCGGTTTGTACGAAATACCTTCCCGACTTCTACAGGAATCTGAACGAACGGAAGGTTGTAGCGGCTGATAAAGAGGCGACGATCCCGAGAGTCAGAAGATGAAAAAGCAAATAGTGAGTAAAAACTGAGTGAGGTTGCAAAATTGTGAATGGGCAGTGAGTGGAGAAAGTGATAAGGGAAAACGAGTAACGGAGGGAGGTGGGTGAAAGCAACTCAAGACGATGAGCGTCGAGGTATTGAGTAATTGACTTGAGGAGAGGAGCCAAGCAATTGAGAAATCGTAAGATGGGGAAACATCACGATAGTGTAAGCCCAGTGTCCTGTGTCATAAGCACGTAACAGAAGGAACTGTATGTAGAGTCCCATTTGCGATGCCGTAGGCTACAGACTTTTTTAAAGACAGTCCAAAGAGAGCGGTTCACATCCCAATCGGGGTATTTATTAGGGGCAAGAATAAATCCTGAGGATTATAGACTGAGATATATGTGGCTGGTCGAGTCGGTCCGTTTGTCTGTTTGTTTAATGTGATTGTATATGGTGAAGAAATAATAGAGGAATTGAGAAACGTGAAAACACAAGATTTAAAAGTTAATTATTTATTAATAAACTGTTTAATGAATAAAGTAGATTAAAGTAAAAACTTGATATAGAAGGTTTGGATCTGCAACGGTTGGTGCACGCTCATATTGTATTGTTTTTCTGAAACGTATTTTTAGAAAAATAATTGCAAAGGGTTAAGGTGAGTATTGACAGTCAAGTGTGACGAGTCAAAATGGAGAATATTACTCCACTTATACATCTGTGCAAGCAGTTGCCAAAACATTCACCCAAGCTTAAGCAGTACAGTGCAGAATGGGTTAAAGGCACGGCAGATAAGATGTCATGCCGTGGCCACAAGGGGGATCACTATTGAAGGCACTTTTGCAGCATACAATGACATATTTGCATTCAGCGAACACGGGAAACAAGTTAGACAAAAGTTTAGCGAGCTTAGAGCTCTGGAAAATGTACCAGGAGGAAAGGGAAGAACTGCCTCCTGAAGACTGGATACTTAATATATGCAAAGAGGGGGGTGTGACGCTGGAAATGCATCGGAGGGACAGGGCCTCCGTATCCTTGTCCTTTACTGCTTTTTATTGTGTGTTCTGTCGTGTCTTCCACGCAGGAGTTCATGTGGGACTCCTGGCGGTGCCGCTCTCTCCTTTGGTTTTGGTGAACAGACCCATGGGATACACTTATGGCACCCATGGGTGGGGGTACAACCCTGTGCCCCTAGTGTATGTTTATGGGCACTTGTGTGTGGCCCACAGAGCAGGGTACGGGCTGGTGGCAGCTCTGTGCTGACTTGACTGGTGCCCTGAGAGTCCTCCAATTTGGGATGCCCAGACTCTGTCATTGGAATCAGTAGATTCCTGATGTAGGCAAGATGGCCCCCGTGGCCTCTTGCCTTCCATCGCCTGTTACCTTGATCTTCCCGAAGTCCTGGGAAGCCCTGACTTGGTCCCTTCCCCCTGACTGGCTGTTGGGTGGAAGTTCCATATATGGTAGTGTGGGGATGTGCCAAACGGACTGGCTGGGGCCTTCCCAATGACTGTATATTGTGGGTATGCCCTGTGGGTGGGACCTGGGTGAATGGAGTGTGTGACGAATACACATTCTGTGTTGTGGATGTCTAGTATCTGGTGTTTGACACAATGGCCCTCATTACGACCCTGGCGGAAAGGGTTTTACGCCAGCGTAATGCATGGCGTACCTTTCCGCCAGACTACGAGTTCCCGTAGCGCCATGGCGATTTTTTCGCCTGGTTTTTCCAGGCGGAAAAATCCATGGCGCTACGGGACCTGTTGTTAATTACGCCACCGTAATTTACGGTGGCGTAATTAACGCCTTCCCCACTCCCATTATACCCTATGGGGCAAAAATGGGAATGGGGAAGGGTAAATGGGGATTGGGGACTTACCGCCCCGCCAAGGTCGGAATGGGGCGGTAAGTCCGCCAACCCCCATGGCGGAGTTGGCAGCTCTGCGCCATGGACCATGGTGCAAATTGCACCATGGTCCTCCGCCAGGGTCGTAATGAGGGCCAATGACTGAGACAGCCCTGCCCGAAACTGGTATGAATGCAGTGTGGAGTGTTGAATGGCGGGATACTTGTCCCAATACACATAACTTGTTGTGAGTGTCTGGAGAAAAGTGAATGGCCTGAATACACTATGCACCTGATTGGCTGTCTGCCTGCATAAATGCCCTTCGCAGTGATTGGATGCTTGAGTGTGACCCAGCAGAATGAATTGGAGCTCAACAGTATATCTAGGGACCTCTCACTGCTAGGAATCGTGTTCAGAACTTGAAGTCGACTACGAAGAGAAACTGGAGTAAAACTGAAGATTGACCTTGAAGCCCTGCTGGAAGAAAAGAATTGCTGTTGCCCTTCTTCATCAATCTGAAAGCTGCTGTGTCTCCAAGGACTGACCCAGAGAGGAACTGGTAAGGCGCCCTCTTCCCGAGCTACGAGGGACCATCGTGCACCAGCTGATCTTTGCCAAAGCTCCCTGATAGACAGACCTATGACAGGCTGCCGACAGGAGACGGGGACTGCCGCAGAATCCCAAAGAGAAGCGCCCAGACTGTTGTCCGCCACCGTCGACAACCGCCGTTGCCGACCGGGGCCGCCGTGCTCCCGTTTCCTAAGAACTTAATTTGATCCGAGGACGCTCTCACCTGCACCGCCGCCCGCCTTATCCTGCTGGAGAAGGCCAGGCTGTCGACGCGCTGAGGAGCATCCGCCAGTGGGGTTCTCGCCACCCAAATACCACAGAGACGCCAATGACTCGACGCCCTTGCTGGGCCACAGTTCTTCAAACTTTTTGCGGTCCAGAACTATCGACATCGAGGTGCCCCTCACGCCTCTTCCTTGCAGGACGTTTATGCTTCCCCGTCAATGAGCACTGCTAGGAATGAAGCTGCCACTTCACTGTCGTAGCTCACCCTGTTCTCCGTCGGAAGTTCGACGACCCGTGACTCCTGCCTTAAAGGGCCGTCGATTCCCCGATGAGGAACGCTACAACGCCAGGTACTTTGGGGTTGCAGAACTATTGGGAAGTCTCCTGTGAACAATATATGGACTGGGCTTGTGATATATCTTTATTTCACAGGTTGCCCAGGTGGGGGGATCTCCACACAGAACTGTGTCTAGTGCTAGGGGCCAGTATTCTGAAAATTGTTCTAACCAACTCCTTTCCTCTTATATCTATTGTTGGATTCCTTTACGAACTGATTTGCATGACATTTAACCATACATTTGATGCACTTTAAAGAGATGTAATAGTAATTGTGGTACCACGTAGAACTATATATTTGCCATTATAGATAACCGAGTACAAAGTGAGTTACTGTGATATTGTACATAACCTTGAATATTAATTATATAAAGACTGTGTTTTAACTAATACAGTGTGCGGACATTCCTTTGTGGGGGCTTGGGGACTACACTGTACTTAATAACCAGCCTGCATCACCTCCTGAGAATCTAGGTCTTGATTGCTCGACCACATACCAATAATAGAGAATCTTGGCTGGGGTCCTCTGTGTCTCTCCTCTGCCATATAGAGAGCAGAGGTACAGACCCCCCCCTCCGGTCCTTTACACTGGTGACAGCGGTGGGATGCTTATGGTTTCAAGAATCAGTGTATAACCGTGCCACTTACAAAATATCTGCACTTTGTTAAATTGAGGTTTAGTTTTGTACAAGAAAACTGCATTACAAGCAATGGAATTTATTGCAAATGTTAAATTGACTCGGATGAGCTTAGAGGCTCTCTAGAGTGCTTGTGAAGCCAGGGAGTTAGACTTTGTGGATAAGTCTAGGGCTGAGCTGATAGCTGCCCTGGTGGACTACCAGACTGAAGGTGAAACTCCATTCCAAGGTTGGCGGGGCGGTAATTCCCCATGCACCATTGGCCCTTCCCCATTCCCATTTTTGCCCAATAGGGCTCAATGGGAATGGGGAAGGCGGTAATTACGGTAGCGCAAATTGCAGTACCGTAATTACCTTCAAGGTCCCTTTACGGGTCCCTACTTTAACGGCTGGTGCAGACCAGCCGTTAAGGTCGGGAGCCGCAAAGGGACCTCGTAATTAGGCGCTAAGGGGTTAACGGCGCTGCAGCCTTTTACGGCGCCGTTAAACCCTTAGCACCAGGGTCGTGATGAGGCCCAATGTGTCTTGGATTGACTGGGTGAGTGCTGCTCACATGAACATGATGGGGTGGATTGATGGTTACAAAGTGATAACGTTTGTTGAATTGTCCCA
The DNA here is from genome assembly GCF_040938575.1 of Ambystoma mexicanum. NCBI lineage: Eukaryota > Metazoa > Chordata > Amphibia > Caudata > Ambystomatidae > Ambystoma > Ambystoma mexicanum. The sequence continues at coordinate 625,904,954 of NC_090928.1, read as the reverse complement.
CCTTTTGTTTTTTGAGCATTTTGTCGGAAGCCTGTTCACCAGAGCTGCGTCAGTATGATGTTGCTGACCAGAACATTTTGGACCCCTTTAAGCTGGCTAGGTTGGCTGACAAGTGGGTCTCCCACCGGGTGTCCCCTAAGGACTCCAGTGGGAAGGACAAGGACAAAGAAAAGGGGACCTCTCAGAAAGCTGAGGAGTCCCAGAAGCAATCACAGTCGGGTAAACCAAAACCTTCCTCTCCTAAGATCCAAAAACCTACTGGGGATAAGTCTGTTGTGGGTGGGAGTAAGAGTAGTGATCCGCCTGCTGCAAAGCAGAGTCCCAGTGGTTCCAGTGCCAGTGGTTCCAGTGCACTCCCAGCACTTGCTCGGATTGTGGGGCTCTGGATTACCGAAGGGGTGACCCCAAGTGTAAGGGTAAGGCACTTGGAGTCCAGGTTGTCAGCCTGACCTACCCCTACTCCGTATCTGAGGTGGAGGCCACTGCCCTCCCCTCCTCTACCAGGCCCACATTTGGTGCTCCCATAGAGATTTCCTTAGTGTCCCTTGGGGCCTGGGACCAGTAGGCAGAAGTACTGGCGACGATATCACAGAACACCTGTAGGCTTTTGAGAAGTGTCCTCGTAAATGGCCAGCCTTCTACTGGTTTGAGAGACACAGGGGCAAGCATGATAGTGGTAGACAGGACCCTGCTCAGGCCAGAGGACTATGTAGGTGCTCCTCTGAGAACCACCAGGCTAGCTGCTGGGCCTCCCAAATTATCGCCTGTAGCCTTAGTCAACATTACGATTGAAGACAAGACAGCTAAGCTTCCGGTCCTGGTTCAGGACAATGTGCCTGCGAATATATTGTTAGGTAACGATTTGGTCAAGTTGGGGATGATCATGGATGGTCTACCCATGGCTGCTGTGGCGGTCACGCGATCGCAGGTCACACAGGGTCAGGCTGCGAGCCCGGTACCCTGGTTGATGGGGAAACCCAAGGCATGAAGGAAACGGAAGAGTAAGAAGGCCACCTCTGTGGAGGGAGCCCCTGCTCTTCGTGCTATTCCAACAGCACCCATTGGGATCCAGGCTCCAGACGGGCTGGGTCCAGTGGTGAACCGTGTCTCAACTCCTGTGGGAGAAGAGCCAGAAGACTTTCCTGTGGGAGAGGTACTCAACCCGGAGGAGCACCCCGACCTGCAATGCTTGTTAGCTGAAGGGGGTCCCTCCCGGGCAGACTTCTGTAAGGGACAGAGAGAGTGCCACTCTCTCGAGGGTCTGAGGAAACAGGCCCTGTCCCAGGCACAAGGAGAAGTGCCTAGGACATTCCAGATCTATTGGGAGGGTGAGCTCCTTGTTAGTGAGCCCACAAAGCCTGAACCTGATGCCCTCAAGAGGTTGGTGGTACCCCAGGTTTACAGGCCCTTCCTGCTGCAGTTGGCTCATGAGGTGCCCTTAGTTGGTCATCTTGGTACCAAGAAGACTAAGCAGAGGCTCTCTGCCCATTTCTACTGGCCTCGGATGGGAGTAGAAGTGGAGTCCCATTGCAGGACCTGCCCAACTTGTCAGTTGTCTGGCAAGACTGGAGGCAGTGTCACTGACCCACTGCAGCCGTTACCAGTGGTTGGCACACGGTTTGAGAGGGTGGGCATCGACATCATCGGTCCCCTTGACCCTCCCACTTCAGGTGGACATCGATTCATCCTGGTCTTGGTTGATCATGCCACCAGGTAACCTGAGGCTATACCCCTTCGGACTGTTACTGCCAAGGTGGTTGCCAGGGCTCTCCTGGGCATTTTCACCCGTGTGGGATTCCCTAAGGAGGTTGTCTCTGACAGAGGATCCAACTTCATGTCTAGTTACATGAAAACTATGTGGAAAGAGTAACCTACAAGTTCTCCACCTCTTACCATCCCCAGACCAATGGTTTGGTTGAGAGATTTAATAAAACTCTCAAGGGCATGCTAGGTGCTTTGGAAGAGCGCCTAAGGAGGAAATGGGATCTCCTCCTGCCATGTCTGCTGTTTGCTTACAGAGAGGTACCTCAAGAGGGTGTTGGTTTCAGCCCCTTGGAGTTACTCTTTGGACATCCCGTGAGGGGGCCCCTTGCCTTGATCAGCGAAGGTTTGGAGGCCACCAAATTGTATACGAGAGACAGAGCTCAAAAGCAGGTTGCACACCTGAGTAGATTCCTAAGACCACTGTGAATAAACTTTAATTCGATACATTTTGTAAATGAATAAAGCAAACAGTTAATGGCAATCAACATTACATATTTAAGTACAATACAAAAAAGATCAGTCTTGATCATCACATAAAATACAACGCAGGATTTCGTCAATAACAATCAATTTGATGGTAAACATAAGGTGGACAATACTTTCAACATATAGCTGAAAATGTATCAGTTTCTGGTCATTACTAGATAAAAAAAAGTATTGTACCTCTGTGTTAATCCAAAGGATTATCTCGACATGTTTCAGTTCTTGTAGAGTTATTTAAAGAACATTCATCAGGAGAGTTATCATAGTCACGAAAATCCCAATTAAAAATTCCTTCATTAGAAGAATAATATGCACGTGCAACCTGTAAGTTAAAAGAAAATGAAACAGATAACGAGCTAATTCTATAGCTGAGTGAAACTGTTGTATTCCCTAAAAGGTGAATAGAAGGACCACATCTAGGCTTAACAATACCTTACGTGGTGCTTGTGGGGGCTCACAACGTCAAACAAAGTAAGTTGTCGAAGGCTGTCAAGTCGCTCTTAACCTGTAACTAATACATGAAAAACCTATATGAGTGTTTTTCTAATGAGCTAGAAACCGCTAAATGAACCGTTCAATAAATATGCCAAAGGCAGTTAGTACGCTAATAAGTAGTAATAGACATCAGTAAAAGTTGAACAAAGACTCACCCGAGTATTTCTTCAGTTGTAGATTAGGCTCAGGTAGAAGAGACAAGTCCCTAGTTGTAGCCGAACTTCACAAACAGGGTTAGGAGTGATCGATGTACTTCTCCAAATAGGTGGTCACTGAAATAAGATGGGCCAACTATGCACTCAACCTCAACACATATAGCGGGTTTGGAGTAGGTATTCTAAGCGCTATGGTCGAGATGTGTTCACATTTAAATCTAGCACCAAAATGTGCTTAAATCATGTTACCAGGTGTTCAAGTTAGGTTCATATAAATGAAGTTTATTCGCTTTAATCCAAATCCGAACCAAAACCATTTGGAAACATTCCAATATGATAAGTACAGTACCCAACTACGTGCTAGATCGTGGAACGAGACCCATCCCCCTCAAAACGTAGGAAATTAGTATCATAAAAACTGCTGTCGGATAACATCACCGACGTGAGAGGATTAAAAAACACACACCCCAGTGGTATAGCGAGGTTCATATAAATACAGCTTACCACATTAATATTTGGGTACGTCTTGCACCTCGTAATGCTGTGTTAAACAGACCTCTGCAGTGATACATCGACCGGCAAACGAACTCCGCGAGTCTAAATCTAAACAATGAGAATGTATCATCAATGAATATTGCCATTGATGAATATTGCCAGATCCAAAAAAGAATCTGAGTAAAAGGACGCCGAACCTTAATTAGAAAGGCTATTTAGTAACGTACCTCAGTAAAGCACATCAAAGTGTCCGTGTGGAACGCCACTGATACGGCCGCAATCGGCTGGTTCGGTGTCTCAGGTCCCGCCAAGCAAGTGGGGACTATGTGTTAGGCCTCAGACGGAGGATGACACAGATGATGGGTCAGGCGACAGCAAATCTCAAGGCCAGCCAGGAACTGAATAAATACTGGCATGACCTTAAAGCCTTGCAAGTAGATTGGACTCTGTGACAGGAAGTCCTTGTGATGGAGCCTGCCAAGCCTTGAGCTTTGGCAGACAAGTGGACTGGACCCTTCAGGATAATCTCCAAGATGGGCAAAGTCAATTATCTGGTTGACATGGAAGCCCCTGGGGTAGCCCCTCAGGTATTCCATGTTAACAGGCTCAAGCCTTTGCACAGGCGAGCAGAAGTTTCATGTCTTTTGCTAGCTTCAGAGCAAGAAGAGGATGAGAGTGAGCCCCTTCCTGATTTGTTGCATAGCAACCCTCAGGATGGCTCAGTGGACGGAGTACATCTCTCTCCCGATCTGACGACAGAGCAGCAGAAGTCCTGCAGGGCTTTGCTCCGGCGGTATGCCTCTCTGTTTTCACAGACACCAGGCCTTACACTGTGGTGTAGGCACGAAACTGACACAGTGTGCCTGTCAAAAGCAGGTGCTACTGTATGTCAGATACAGTTAGGAACCACATCCGGGCTGAGATTGCCAAGATGTTGGATCTGGGTTTTATTGAACCCTCAACCAGTCCCTGGTCCAGTCCAGTGGTCCTTGTCCCTAAGGCAAGTTCCCAGGCAGGTACCAAGGATTGGAGGTTCTGTGTGGACTACCGAGAAGTCAATGCCGTCACCAAAGCTGACGCGCACCCATGGCCCAGGGCTGATGACCTCGTGATATGATATGATATGATAGTTTATTTATATAGCGCCTATACACAATGTGTTTCAAAGCGCTTCAAGGCAAGGAAGGGAAGAAGGGAAAATACAACGACATTCTTACAGGCCATGAACAGTAAGGATGTGAAATTAACTATCGTACTTGGCCTGACAACATTTCAGATAGTGCAAGTGCTAAGACATAGATAAGGAAGAGAGGGGGAGAGTGGGAAGGAAATGGAAACAGACAGGCGACTACCATAGTAGGCCTGACGACATTTCAGGTAGAGCTGGAGGAAAACAAAAGGTAAGGGAGAGGGGTGCAGAAAGGGAGGGGAGGAACAAAACAAGTGACTATCGTACTAGGCATGACAACGTTTCAGATAGTGGGGAGACAACAGTAAGGGGTTAGGGGAGCTACAGACGAGGTTGCTACCATAGTAGGTCCAGGGACAATTCTGATAGAGTAAGTGCATAGAAGAAAATAAGGGGAGAAGGGAAGGAGATAGGAAAAGGGAGAGGGTAGGGGAGGAGAGAACAGAGAGTAAGTAGTCAAAAAGAGTGGAGAATCAAGAGAGGAGAGCGAATACAATTGCAGAAGTCAGTAGTAACACATAATGTTGCAAGCCAGGATACAAGATGAAGATGGAACAGCATGATTCAGGGCCACCATGAGTACAAGATGCAAAGGAAGTCCAGCATGAGAGTTGAGAAAGGGTGACACACCGTGAATCAATGAAGTCCATAAAAGTAAAATCCAGCATTGGTCACAAGACGGTGATGGTGAAACCAGAATATATCAGGACAGACTCCTGTGTGCAGGAAGGTGGCGTGCACAAGGGTACAACACGGGCGGACCAGAGAGGGTGGGGATGGCCTGTTGGGACAGAGGGTGTAAACACATGTTGGTGCATGCTTACCTGCTGTCTTAGCAGGGGATCGGACCCTGGATCCTCCTGGTCCAAACAGGTCCAAACAGCAATAGCCCTTTTCTTTGACTGCCCTTCTCATTGGACGCCCGGGCGAGAGACGCCCTTCATCTAAGAGTTAAGAGCAGGAAGGAAGAGGAAGGGCTAAGAAGGTGGGCGGGGCTTAGGCCAGGTGACCTAGATCCACTTACACCTGCTCCCCAGCTGCAAAGGAAAAGAGGCTGGAGGGCTCCTTAAGTAGGGAAAATAGTGGCAAGCAGGAAGGCACCAGGTGGGCGGGGCTTGCTAAGTGGTGAAAAGGAGCGGCAAGCAGGAATGCACCAGGTGGGCGGGGCTTAGGCCAGGTGACCTAGATCCACTTACACCTGCTCCCCAGCTGCAAAGGAAAAGAGGCTGGAGGGCTCCTTAAGTAGGGAAAAGAGCGGCAAGCAGGAAGACACCAGGTGGGCGGGGCTTGCTAAGTGGTGAAAAGGAGCGGCAAGCAGGAAGGCCACTGGTGGGCAGGGCTTGCTAAGTGGTGAAAAGGAGCGGCAAGCAGGAATGCACCAGGTAGGCGGGGCTTAGGACAGGTGACCTAGATCCACTTACACCTGCTCCCCAGCTGCAAAGAAAAAGAGGCTGGAGGGCTCCTTAAGTAGGGAAAAGAGCGGCAAGCAGGAAGGCACAAGGTGGGCGGGGCTTGCTAAGTGGTGAAAAGGATCCTTCTGTTTTCTTTTGAAAGAAAGCACAGACTTGTGCTTGTAGGTGGTGTCCATGTCATATTTGAGCCATTCTAGTTCCTGAAGAAGCTATATCCTGACTGTGCCAGTAGCTGATGACTGACGCACATGTGTACGTGGCAAGCAGGAAGGCACCAGGTGGGTGGGGCTTAGGCCAGGTGACCTAGATCCACTTACACCTGCTCCCCATCTGCAAAGGAAAAGAGGCTGGAGGGCTCCTTAAGTAGGGAAAAGAGCGGCAAGCAGGAAGGCACCAGGTGGGCGGGGCTTGCTAAGTGGTGAAAAGGAGCGGCAAGCAGGAAGGAACCAGTTGGGCGAGGCTTGCTAAGTGGTGAAAAGGAGCGGCAAGCAGGAAGGCACCAGGTGGGCGGGCTTAGGCCAGGTGACCTAGATCCACTTACACCTGCTCCCCAGCTGCAACGGAAAAGAGGCTGGAGGGCTCCTTAAGTAGGGAAAAGAGCAGCAAGTAGGAAGGCACCAGCTGGGTGGGGCTTGCTAAGTGGTGAAAAGGAGCGGCAAGCAGGAAGGCACCAGGTTGGCGGGGCTTAGGCCAGGTGACCTAGATCCACTTACACCTGCTCCCCAGCTGAAAAGGAAAAGAGGCTGGAGGGCTCCTTAAGTAGGGAAAAGAGCGGCAAGCAGGAAGGCACCAGGTGGGTGGGGCTTGCTAAGTGGTGAAAAGGAGTGGCAAGCAGGAAGGCACCAGGTGGGCGGGGCTTGCTAAGTGGTGAAAAGGAGCGGCAAGCAGAAAGGCACCAGGTTGGCGGGGCTTGCTAAGTGGTGAAAAGGAGCGGCAAGCAGGAAGGCACCAGGTTGGCGGGGCTTAGGCCAGGTGACCTAGATCCACTTACACCTGCTCCCCAGCTGCAAAGGAAAAGAGGCTGGAGGGCTCCTTAAGTAGGGAAAAGAGCGGCAAGCAGGAAGGCACCAGGTGGATGGGGCTTGCTAAGTGGTGAAAAGGAGTGGCAAGCAGGAAGGCACCAGGTGGGCGGGACTTGCTAAGTGGTGAAAAGGAGCGGCAAGCAGGAAGGCACCAGGTGGGCGGGGCTTGCTAAGTGGTGAAAAGGAGCGGCAAGCAGGAAGGAACCAGGTGGGCGAGGCTTGCTAAGTGGTGAAAAGGAGCGGCAAGCAGGAAGGCACCAGGTGGGCAGGGCTTAGGCCAGGTGACCTAGATCCACTTACACCTGCTCCCCAGCTGCAAAGGAAAAGAGGCTGGAGGGCTCCTTAAGTAGGGAAAAGAGCAGCAAGCAGGAAGGCACCAGGTGGGTGGGGCTTGCTAAGTGGTGAAAAGGAGCGGCAAGCAGGAAGGCACCAGGTTGGCGGGGCTTAGGCCAGGTGACCTAGATCCACTTACACCTGCTCCCCAGCTGCAAAGGAAAAGAGGCTGGAGGGCTCCTTAAGTAGGGAAAAGAGCGGCAAGCAGGAAGGCACCAGGTGGGTGGGGCTTGCTAAGTGGTGAAAAGGAGTGGCAAGCAGGAAGGCACCAGGTGGGCGGGGCTTGCTAAGTGGTGAAAAGGAGCGGCAAGCAGGAAGGCACCAGGTGGGCGGGGCTTAGGCCAGGTGACCTAGATCCACTTACACCTGCTCCCCAGCTGCCTCGTGGACACCATAGGTGCTGCCAAATTTGTGAGCACCTTTGACCTTACCTCAGACTATTGGCAAATAGCTCTGACAGACCATGGCAAGGAAAAGACGGCATTCTCAACACCTGAGGGACTCTACCAGTTTAGAGTCATGCCTTTTGGGTTGAAGAATGCCCCTGCCACCTTTCAGAGTTTGGTCAATCATGCGCTCAGTGGGCTGGAGGCCTTTTGTGTGGCTTACTTAGGCGACATTGCCGTCTACAGTTCCACCTGGGAAGAGCATTTGACACATCTGGATAAGGTGTTGCAGGCCTTGAAAAGGGCTAACCTCACTATCAAGGCCACCAAGTGCCAGATATCTCAGGGGAAAGTCACATATCTTGAGGTCGGAGGGGTTCAAATCCAACCTCTCCCCAGTAAAGTACAGGATGTACAGGACTGGGACACTCTCACTACTCAAACCCAGGTGAGAGCCTTTTTGGGTCTCACTGGGTATTATCGCAATTTCATGGCAGACTATGGAACCATAGCTGCACCCCTGATAGCACTGACTTTACCCAAACAGCTAGGAAGGTTAATTGGCTGAAGACTGTCAGGGGGCCTTTGATGGCTTGAAAGAAAGTCTGTGTAGGGCACCTGTGTTGTGTGTGCCTGATTACAGAAAGCCCTTTATCGTTCAAACGGACGCCTGCAACACCGGAATTGGAGCTGTCTTGTCCCAGTTAGATGACAAAGGAAGGGAACATCCGATCAAATTCCTCAGTAGACAACTCAAGGGTAAAGGACTTAGGTGGGTTACTGTTGAAATGGAATGTTTCAGTATAGTTTGGAGCCTTAGGAGTTTTAGGCCCTACCTTACCGGGTCTACCTTCAAGGTCCAAACAGATCATATGCCCCTGAAATGGCTTATGCAGATGAAGGGTGAGAACCTGAAACTGCTCAGGTTGTCCATTAGCCTGCAAGGGCTAGACTTCACCATAAAGCGTAGACCAGGGAAGAGTCACGATAATGCAGATGGCCTTTCCAGTAGGTATGCTGTCCGTCTGAATGAGGGTGTCTATCTCGTGGGAGATTAGACAGCCTAACCTCAGTCTGGGGGGGGGAGGCGACTGTGATGCTGGAAATGCATCGGAGGGACAGGGCCTCTGTATCCTTGTCCTTTACTGCTTTTTATCGTGTGTTCTGTTGAGTTTTCTGCGCAGGAGTTCATGTGGGACTCTGAGCGTCCTCCATTTTGGGATGCCCAGGCCCTGTCATTGGAATCGGTAGATTCCTGTTGGAGACAAGATTGCCCCCATGGCCTCTTGCCTTCCATTGCCTGTTACCTTGATCTTCCAAAGTCCCGGGAAGCCCTGACTCTGTCCCTTCCCCCTGACTGGCTGTTGGGTGGAAGTTCCATATATGGTAGTGTGGGGAAGTGCCGACCAGACTGGCTGGGGCCTTCCCAACGACTGTATGTTTTGGGTACGCCCTGTGGATGGGACCTGGGTGAATGGAGTGTGTGACGAATATGCATTCTGTGTTGTGGATGTCTAGTATCTGGTGTGTGTTTAACACAATGACTGAGACAGCCCTGTCCGAAACTGGTATTAATGCAGTGTGAAGTGTTGAATGGCTGGGTACTTGTCCCAATACACATAACTTGTTGTGAGTGTCTGGAGAAAAGTGAATGGCCTGAATGCACTATGCACCTGATTGGCTCCCTGCCTGCATGAATGCCCTTCGCAGTGATTGGATGCTTGAGTGTGACCCAGCAGAATGAATGAATGGGAGAGCAACAGTATATCTGGGGACCTCTCATTACTAGGAATCGTGTTCAGAAGCTGAAGCCCACTACGAAGTGTAACTGGAGTAAAACTGAATCTTGACGTTGAAGCCCTGCTGGAAGAGAAGAATTGCTGTTGTCCTTCTTCATCAATCTGAAAGCTGCTGTGTCTCCAAGGACTGACCCAGAGAGGACCTGGTAAGGCACCCTCTTCCAGAGCTACGAGGGACCATCGTGCACCAGCTGATCTTTGCCAAAGCTCCCTGGTAGGCAGACCTATGACAGGCTGCCGACCGGAGAAGGGGACTGCCGCGGAATCCCAAAGAGAAGCGCCCGGACTGTTGTTCGCCACCGTCGACGACCGCCGTCGCCGACCTGAGCTGCCGTGCTCCCGTTGCCTAAGAACTTCATTTGATCCAAGGACACTCTCTCCTGCACCGCCGCCCACCTTATCCTGCCGGAGAAGGCTAGGCCGTCGACGCGCTGAGGAGCATCCGCCAGTGGCTTCCCGCCACCCAAAGACCATGGAGATGCCGACGACTCAACGCCCTTGATGGGCCACAGTTCTTCAAACTCTTTGCTGTCCAGAACTATCGACATCAAGGTGCCCCGCATGCCTCTTCCTTGCAGGACGTTTACGCTTCCCCATCGACGAGCACCGCTAGAAACGAAGCTGCCACTTCACCGTCGTAGCTCACCCTGTTCTCCGTCGGACGTTCGACGACCCGTGACTCCTGCCTTAAAAGGAGGGCACTCAAGAAGGGCTTTCAATTCCCCGACGAGGAACGCTACAACACCAGGTACTTTGGGTTTGCAGAACTATTGGGAAGTCTCTTGTGAACAATATATGGACTGGGCTTGTGATATATCTTTATTCCACAGGTTACCCAGGTGGGGGGATCTCCACACAGAACTGTGTCTAGTGGTAGGGGCCAGTATTCTGGCAATTGTTCTAACCAACTGCTTTCCTCTTATATCTATTGTTGGTTTCTACTGTATATTTGCCATTATAGATAACCGAGTACAAAGTGAGTTATCGTGATATTGTACATAACCTTGAATATGAATTAAATAAAGACTGTGCTTTAACTACTACAGTGTGCGGACATTCCTTTGTGGGGGCTTGGGGACTACACTGTACTTAAGAACCAGCCTGCATCACCTCCTGAGAAGCTAGGCCTTGATTGTCCGACCACGTACCAATAATAGAGAATCTTGGCTGGAGTCCTCTGTGCCTCTCCTCTGCCATATAGAGAGCAGAAGTACAGACCCCCCCTCCGGTCTTTTAGAGGGGGTGAGGAGCCTTCTGCTCCCCCCGCCACACCTGAACGGCGATAGTAAGAAACGGCAATAGTAAGAAAGATGACGTATTGTACCCATTAAGAGAGCTTAAGGCAGCAACAGGGTAGAGCAATCTGGAATATGAGTCACCTGTGCAAAGCAGCAATGAGGGTGCAGAGAAAATCCCATAAAAGGAAATGATCCCAGGGGACAAAGAGAGACACGAAAAGGAGAGAAGTGATCGACCAAGTACATACTTAGATATAGGACGGGAGATAAAGAGATGGAAAGGAGGAAAAGATAAGGCTGATGCAGTAGCGCTAATACAAAATTAATGGATGGGTGGTCAGATTTTGCTCAAACTCAATGGTAAGAGTATTGAGGGCGTACGACAAAGGGAAGATCGAGAACAAGACAAAAAAGATAGAGACAGAGAGGCACGATTAAAGGAAGATGGGGCAAAAAGGAAAGATAGACAAAGACGGGAACAGTGGTATCAAGACAAACAACTGAAAAAGCAGGGAAGTGCAGAGGAACAAAGAAAATATGACAACAAAGAAGAAAGAGAGAGGAAGAGGAAGAACAGAAGTTAAGGGATAAAAGAATACAAAGGGGAAGAGATGAAGAGATATGAAGGGCAAATGAACGAAGAGATATGAAAAGAAAGGAAGAAGACGGTGAGAGAAGAAGCAAGCAAGCAAAGCGAGCTTGCTAATGAAACAGAACAGGAGGCAGAGAGAATGTGATCTTGAACGTGTAGAGAAATAATTAATGGATCCTAATCCAATAGTGGTATGGGAGAACATAGAAGAATTCTTCCCAGCATATGAACCAAGGCCAGGTCCATCTAGAGCAAACCTAGAGGATGAGTTTGGCTCACGAAGCATTGGGGACGTAATGGATAAAGTCTATCTTGATATGGAGACTAAGAAACAACTGAAAGGAAAGGGTAAAAACGATTGACTCAAGAGTACACAGCTGTACGACAAAGAGGGAGGCTCATGTAGTTTTGAGCCTAAACAGCTGTCTTTGGAAAGACTAACTCTGAATAGAGACGAAGAGGAGAGAAGCCACACAAGTTGGGGACAGGATATGTCAGATGAGGACAGAGAAACCTTCTGTGTGGAGGAGGGATATAACGTATGTGGTCCAGAATGATGTTTTTCAATGGACAAGGAAGTAGGATGGTCGAATCCAAACCTACCTATATCTTGGGCGTCAGAATCTCTGACACGGCAGGATCCATCTAAAGGGCGATCCCATGGTGAGAGGAAGACTCGCCACCTTATGTGAGAAGGTTAAGGTCACTGCCAGGAAGAAGGCGGTTCAGAGCCATTGTCCCTGTTATGAACAGACAGACGATGGGGATGAATGTGAGTTTGGGATATCTCAGTTTCCTTTGTTAGCGAAAGGAGGAGCCAGACCACAGTGCATACCGTGGCCACAAATGGATAAAGACAATTTAAGGTGCAAACTCCAGAGTTTAACTTCTGGTGCTGGGAAATGGATACACGAGTTACAAGAAATGACAGGGGGAAATACGTTAGCCATAGGGGACGTTAAAGGTCTCCTAATTGATATCCTTGGGCAAAGGGCTGATGACGTTTGGTCAAGAGCTGGATACTTGAGTGTTAATACATTGAACACGGCTCATGATGGAGCACCATCCAGTAACTGTAGGGCGACAGTCTGGAAAGCGCTTAGAGTGCTGTATCCTGACACAACAGATATGGGAGCTAGAATGACAAGAAAAATGCATGAATGGGACGAGCCACTTGTTTATATTCAGAATGTTCAAGAGCAGTGGCCTTTGGAGACAAGCGAGGCTTGGGGGAAATCAATACCTGTATTTTATCATATACTATGGCAAGGGCTGCCAGAATCAGTGCAGAAGCAATACAGCTGATCATTGCGCATTACTGCAGACTGTTGCAAGAGAAGAATTGAAAGAAAGACGATGCTAGGAAAAGGGAAGAGGCGAAACTAGTGCAGAAATAATTGTCAAAATAAGCTATTCAAAGGGCAATGTTGACTAGCGGAGAAGGGTCAGGCTCACAGCAAACAGCAGGCATGCTGCAGGTGAATAACCAAAGGCAGTTTGATCAAGGTAATAATGGATTTGTACCACGGGGAAGGGGAGGCTTTCGAGGTAGAGGCTTTCAGAATAATCAGGGAAATTTCCAGAACAACCAAGGTTGGTATCAAAACACAGAAACGATAGTAAAAACATGCAGGGAGTGGAAGTCAAGGATGTGTGCAAAATGGGCAATTCTTAAGAGGCGGGACCACAAACCTGCCTGCATAAACTCAACAGAATGGAGAGGGGTTTGCCCAAAATCAGACAGTGCAGCAAAACACAAGCGCTGAGATTGTAGCAAGATTTACTAACACAGCAGACACGAATGAATCCGCCGCAAGGGCAGTCACAGCATTCACCCAAGCAGATACAGCAAGGCACAAGCACGGGATAATTGATGACTCCTAGGATAGGGGGTGTCACTGTCAATGGAGGGAATCCTTTCACAGGTACAGGGATGAGAATGTTTCCACAATAGGACAGCTCGCTGGGAGACTTGATGTGTTCTATACTATCAGTGATGCACAATCCTCAAGAGGAACCGAGGGTTGACGTCAATATAGGAGGCAAATCTTTTTCTTTTTTAGTCGACATGGGTGCAACACTCTTATGTATAGGAGATGGGAAATTTACAATGTCTGGGAATGCCATGAATACTCAAGGTTTCATAGGAGCTACAAGTAGAGTTCCTTTTATTGAAAAATTGCCAATCTCTATAGGAGAATGTAACATATCTGTGCCATTATTATATTCGAGACAGACACCTGTCAATATATTAGGTCGAGATTTAATGACAAAATTGAACGTGGCGATTTTGTTCACTGATGAATGCATAGTGTGTTCAACGCCAGGAATGCATTATTTAAAAGTGAGTGACTTTATTATGGCGTTTGCAGGACAAGTGGCCATACAAGGAGTACCTTTAGAACCAGAAGTTTTTCATTTAGGCCAAAGGTACCCATGGATGAAGAGGAAGGACAAGTCTTTGCTTTAGAGTTACAAGCAGTCATAGTGCGAGGAGAAATGGCTTTGCTTGATGGAACTGATTATGAAGGGAGACGATTGTGCACAGTGATTGCCATTGGGGAAAGTTAGAGATTGACTGACGTCACTGATGAGGATATGGTTAGAGACCATCCGTCTGATGACAAAGTGATATTTGTAATGAGTATTGCTTATTGGGTACGAGCAATTAAGCATGAGGTTCCTCAGAAAATGATGTTAGCACAGAAGAGTATTTCGATGAAGACATGGCGAAAGTGCCAGTTTCATTATGGACAACAGGCCCCTATGGCATAGGCCTATTGAAGGGGGCTGTAGAAGTAAGGATTAAATTGAAACCAGAAGCAATTTTACCTCGAGCACAACAGTATCCCATGTCTCCAGAGGCAGACAAAGGTATTTTTAAGACGATATCCGCCATGAAGGAACAAGGTATTTTAGTGACGTCAGAGTCACTGTGTAATACGTCAGTGTACCTGATTTAAAAAAGTAAAGGGGGGTTGTTGTGTTTAATTCAAGATTTACAACCATTTAACCAGATTGTAGAGGCCGAGTTCCCTCTAGTTCCTAATCCTGCGACAACCTCATGCAGTATCCCTGTTGAGGCACAATATTTCACTGTGATTGACTTGAAAAATGCATTTTTCTCAAACCCATTGCATAAAGACTCACAAGATCTGACGTCATTTACATTCAGACAAACTTAACTGAAAAGTACTCAACTGCTTCAAGGGTAATGTGAGTCTCCATCGATTTTCAATAGAGTCCTACAGATGGACTTAAGCAATATTGATTTAGAAAGGGTTGTGTTGCAATACGTGGATGACATATTGGTCTGTAGGACCTCAGAGGAAGAGTGCAGACGTGATTCAGTTTAGCTGATGACCATTCTTGCAGAGAAAGGATATAAAGTAGACAAGGAGAAATTGCAGTATTGTCAAGAAGAAGTATTGCCAGTTCATTTTTCATGAAGGAAAGAAAGTCACTCCTGAGAGGGCTGAAGCCATTTTAAAAACAGTGAAGTCAGACACGATAAAGCACATGCAGAGATTTGTGGGACTATGTAATTATGCGAGAGCATGGGTCTTTGACTACAGTTCATACATAAGGCCGCCCTTGTTGCAAGCTCTGAAGAAAGCACAGGCAACTCAGGAAAAGATTGTCTGCATGGAGGAAATGGAAGAAGGGTTTGATAAGTTGAAAAAAGCTATTTGTACAGATCCAGTTTTAGCGATTCTCAACTATGCAGAGGAATTCTTCTTATTTTCGCACATTAATGGCACTGTTATGACAGCTGTACTCACACAGAGAACCACAATGGGGTACAAGCCCCTCGCCTATTGCAGTGGGATTCTAGACCAAGTAATGAGGGGTAATTTTCCTTGCAAACAATCTTTGGCAGCCGTCGTGATCGCCATTGAGAAGGCTGCCAGCATAGTAATGCAGTGTCCCGTGTCTTTATTTGTTGAACATGCTTTGATTCCCATTTTGGAAAAGCCTAAATCCACGTTGACTTCTCAAAGGGCTTCTGCCTACGAGGTGGTTATATCAAATCCAGCTATTAAAATAATTTGATGCAGAATAGTGAACCCTGCCATGTTTGCAGCAGAACCACTGGCAGAGGACGACCATGCACTTAATTGCTCAAATTATGAGGAATTGTATGATGAACTTCCAAGGGTGAAGGAAAATTCGTTAGCAACTGGGGAGATTCTCTTTATTGATGGGTCTTCTAGAACCGATCGAAATGATGGACAAAGATACACAGGTGCCGCTGTGGTGAAACACACGGCTAATGGAGAGTTTCAAGTATTGATAAGTGCACGACTACTGTCTCACTTTTCGGCACAGGCTGCAGAAATAGTGGTGCTGATTGTCGTGCTCGAGAATCACACAGACCAGGAAGTAACTGTGTACAGTGACTCTGCCTATATAACATTGACAGTGCACGCAGGGCTAGCATGTTGGAAAAGGAGGGGCTACCTCTGAGCAGATGGCACTCCAGTGCAGCACGCAGCCTTATTGGATAGACTCATTTAAGCACTACAACTCCCAGTAGCCATCGCAGTTGTTAAATGCGCAGCACAACAGCAAACTTTATCTCATGTGAAAATCAAGCAGCAGACGAGGAGGCGAAACGCGTTGCATGTTCAGAAAACATTATGATGTTTGATACACCTGATGTGAATGAAAACATGGTGGTGATGATGAGTGTGCCTGATTGTTATAGTAATTTGTCTAAGACTCAGCTAGTAGAGATTCAAGGGGAAGCGCCTCTGGATGAGAAAGATCTGTGGATACGGAGGGGATGTTCTTTAAACCCTTCCAAAGCATTGTGGCGACAAGACAGCACTGGTAAACTATTGATGCCTGTAGCCTTATTAAGGGTGGCGTTGGAACAGCTACACTACCCCGCGCATGTCACTAGAGAGAGCCTCGCCGCAACAATTGCGGAGGATTGGTTTGTTCCGAATTTGGTTGAACACGTTGCATTTTATGTAGTAAACTGCATCATACATCAAAAGTGTACCACTGGGCACACACTGCGTACAGTTAGAGGAGTTATTCAGAGACCTAAGGGTCATTTTCAGCATCTGCAAGTCTGTAATGGATACAGATATGTGATTGTAGTGGTATGTCCCTTCTCAAGGTGGATTGAGGCTGGTTCATGTACACATCCAGACTCCACCTGCGCAGTGAACATTTTAGTATGAGAAGTGTTTCCTAGATGGGGAATATGTGAAGTATTGAGATCAGATAATGGCCCTCATTTATTTAATAAAGTCTTTGAACAGATACATTTATTGCTTAGTATAAAGCACAAGTTTTCATTGGCTTATCACCCGCAGGCGAACGGTATCTTTGAGAGACTCAACGGCTTTCTTAAAGAGAGACTAGCCAAATTGAAGTTTACCTTGAAGAAAGGGTGGTTGCGTCGCCTACCACTGGTATTGTACGTGTTGAGAAATCAACCAGTTTCCGACAACCATCTTACACCCCATGAAATAGTGACAGTGAGGCAGATGAGGACACCTCTCACACCTCCATCTAGAAAAAGAAGTGATGTCCAGACAACAGCATAATTGTTAGGAAAGGAGCTACATGATTACTTAACATGTATGACTGCAAGTATCTCTGTCATTTCAGATCAGCTCAAGTGGAAGGGGTGTGGGGCACAGAACACAGAAGGAGATAATACAACAACTGGATGCAAAGAACTACCTCTTTCATGGCCATTCATCGTGGAGGACGTAACACCGTCAGCAGTGAAGGGGAAAGGCAGATGCTCATGGATATTTCTTGGAGACATAAAGATCAATGCTGGTGAACCCCCTTCACCCCCACCCCAGTTGGGAGCAAGCAATGGGGAAGAACCACAGCACGTGCAGACTAGGTCCATGACGAGGAAGAAGGATGCAGAAGCTGTTGAATAAACAGATAAAGAGTACATAGGACTGTGGCTTGTTTCAGGACACTCTTTTCAGCTACTAAAAAAGGAGTTAAGGGAAGCTATTTGCTCTTACGCCACATGAGTTTGTTGCCATTTATTTTGAGAAAAAAATGTATTTGTGTTTGGCACAAGTGCCTTTACAAATCTTTCTTCAACAATATATATAATACATACAAAAAATGCACAACATAAACATTTTGACATTGTTGACATTGGACTGAGACATGTTTAAGTCTTGATCGAGAAGGAAAGAATGCCAGATTTGGAATTCCTTTTCGACGACTGGAAGAGGCAACAGTTCCCCGATTCCTTTCTCACTGAGTTTCTTTTCGGAGGTGCCCATGGTGGTGCCCAATGACAATGTTCATCGGATCGTTCTTACAGTTTTTCTCTTCATTCTGCTCGCATAGCCTGCACCTGTGGGGAGAACTATTAGTGTTCATCTCTTTCTGCAAGATCCTAAGTCTTGTCCGATTGTGAGGCGATTGCTCCCAGCCATAATAGAGCAAGTTCTTCAGCTTCCTGAGTACAGTGGGGAAAACACAAATTCCCCTATCGGCTGATAATGCGCATAGACTTGTCGGCATGGTATTCTATAATTTGATAGATTAATGCCTACATCTTGTTGGAAGACATACTGATGTTCACACTTTCTTGAGAGATCCGAGGAATAACGTGGCACTTAATGAATTGTTACGAGATATAATAACACAAGTTAACCTATATTCTGAGAGAACACTGAGAACTGAATGAGACTTTTGGAGGAAGAGATCCAGAGACTACTAACTGTAGTCTTCTACTTCTTGCTGGAAAGGCATCCACATTTTGCCTGGTGAAAGGACGATTCCTTTTTTTACATAAGGAACTTTTGTTAATCATCCAGCAATTAGCCAGCTGATTGAGGAATTTGTGAAGCAGGTTCAGCAGCTTCCTGAGTAATGCATGACGTTGCCCGAATAAAAGTTGATTTTTCCTTGCTTAAAAAAGATTAAGAATGGGTAGCATCAATAGCAACAACGTTATGGCAGACAATGAGAGAGACCCATGATATGCAAGAGGTTTTGTACGATCGGACCGAAAAAAAAGTTCTGACCGTACAAAGCGACCGAAAAATGCAACCAGCAAAGGTTCGAACACCAAAAGTTCGAACCTTTGGTGTTAGCATTGCAGGTAAGTAAAAAAAAAATAAAAGACTGCAGGGGCTGCGGTGGGTGTCCCCCGCAACACCCCGCTCACTTTACTTTGTGGCATAGTGAGCGGGGTGTTGCAGGGGACACACCTGCAGCACACCCGCAAAAAAAATGAACAAAATAAAATGAAAAGAAAGGGGGGCTGCAAGGGTGTCCCCCGCAACCCCCGCTCACTATACGTTATAGTATAGTGAGCGGGGGTTGCAGGGGAAACCCCTGCAGCACCCATAGTATGTAAGTGTGTTCGCATGAGAAAGGTGCAAATCCTTAGTAGTTCGCACCTTTCTCATGCGAACATTCCGGCCGCGGCAAAATCAGCCACGGTCAGATCACTTAGAATCATGCAAGAAGCTATTGTTGTAAGAAATGGGTGTACCTGTATGTTATTTACACATGCATTTTGTTTATAGTGATACTTCTTTCACTTGTAGTACGCACTGCTTACTATCTAGATCCAAATAGAGCAAAGATTCCTGTGTATCTTCCTATGCTGAAGGAGGGTACAGATGTGGCAACTACAAGGCAGCCAAGACCTTATGTAATCATTGCTACTCCAGTAGTTCATGTAGGAGTTTCTGGTTCTGTGACAAATGTCACTAGGCGCCCTTACTCAGGAAAGACTCTTGTAGAGATATTTCTTGAGCACCAAATACAGACTCGAAGGGAGAGACCAAGAAAGAGATCCTTTGTGAGTAAACTTAAAAAATCTGCGGTAAAAAAACCAGTGAAAAAACATCCCGCGATGAAATGACATGGGGGTCATTACGACCCTGGAGGTAGCCATGCCGCTATTTGCAGCATGGCTACCCCTATTCAGGGTACCGGGTCCGGGTTCCTGGAATGGGGCAATACCGGGCCATTCCAACCTTGGAGGGCCCGGTATTTCCCCATTCCAGGAACCCATCCCCATTCAAGCCCCCATAGGGCTCAATGGGAATGGGGAGCATGCTAACAACAGGCCCGTTAATGACGGGCCCGTTGTTAGCATGCTGGTCTGCTCGCGGGACCCACTAAGGACGCCTGGTTAAACCAGGCATCCTTACCGGGTCCGGGGAGCAAACCTCGTAATGCGGAGGTAGAGGGTTAACAGGGCCGGCAGCTCTGCCGGCCCGTTAACCACCTACTGCCAGGGTCGTAATGACCCCCATAGAACCGTTGCAGGGTGGCTACTTGCAAGGATGCATAGAGTCAATTCGGTGGGCACATTTGATGAGCCATACCCCATGTTGCAGGGCAGCTACTTACAAGAATGCATAGAGTCAAATTTGGTGGCCCATACCCCATGTTGCAGGGCGGCTACTTACAAGAATGCATAGAGTCAATTCGAAATGCATATTTGATGAGCCATATCCCATGTTGCAGGGCGGCTACTTACAAGAATGCATAGATGCAATTTGGTAGGCACATTAGATTGGGGGGAGTACACACACAGCATCACAGGTGACAGGGCGGGTGGGGCGCACACACACAGCATCACAGGTGACCAGGGGGGGCACACACAAAATCACATGCAACCAGGGGGGTGTGGGGGCACACACAGCATCAGAGGCAACCAGGTGAGGGGTAGGTGGCACACACAGCATCAAAGGTGACCAGGGTATGTGGGGGGGCACACACACAGCATCACAGGCAACCAGGGGGGGCACACACACAGCATCACAGGCAAGCAGGGGGGGGCACACACACAGCATCACAGGCGGCCACACACACACAGCACCACAGGCGACCGGGTGGGGGTGCACACACAGCATCACAGGTTACCAGGGAGGAGGTGAGGGGCACACACACAGCATCACAGGTGACCAGGGGGGTGGGGGGTGCACACATAGCATCACAGGCAAACAGGGGGTGGGGGGCACACAGCATCACAGGCAACCAGGGGGGCACACACAGCATCACTGGCAGCCAGGGAGGGGAGTGGGGGGCACACACAGCATCACAGGCGACCGGGGGGGGGTTGGGGGCAAACACACAGCATCACAGGTGACCGGGGGTGGCATGGGACACACACACACACAGCATCGCAGGCAACCAGGGGGCACACAGACAGCATCACAGGTGGCCATGGGGGGTCACACAAACAGCATCACAGGTGACCAGGGGGGGCACACACAAAATCACATGCAACCAGGGGGGTGTGGGGGCACACACAGCATCACAGGCAACCAGGTGAGGGGTAGGTGGCACACACACAGCATCAAAGGTGACCAGGGTGTGTGGGGGGCACACACACAGCATCACTGGCAACCAGGGGGAACACACACAGCATCACAGGCAACCAGGGGGGGCACACACACAACATCACAGGTGGCCACACACACACACAGCACCACAGGCGACCGAGTGGGGGTGCACACACAGCATCACAGGTTACCAGGGAGGAGGTGAGGGGCACACACACAGCATCACAGGTGACCAGGGGGGTGGGGGGTGCACACATAGCATCACAGGCAAACAGGGGTTGGGGGGGCACACAGCATCACAGGCAACCAGGGGGGCACACATAGCAACACTGGCAGCCAGGGAGGGGAGTGGGGGGCACACACAGCATCACAGGCGACCGGGGGGGGGTTGGGGGCAAACACACAGAATCACAGGTGACCGGGGTGGCATGGGACACACACACACAGCATCGCAGGCAACCAGGGGGCACACAGACAGCATCACAGGTGACCATAGGGGGTCACACACACAGCATCACAGGTGACCAGGAGTTGTAGGGGGCACACACACAGCATCACAGGCGACCAGAGGGGTGTGGGGGGCTCACACATAGCATCACAGGTGACCGTGGGGGCACACACACACAGCATCACAGGCGACCGGGGGGGCACACACACAGCATCACAGGCAACCAGGGTGGGGTGGGGGGCACACAGCATCACAGGCAACCAGGGGGTGGGGGCACACACACATCATCAAAGGCAGCCAGGGAGGGGGTAGGGGGCACACACAGCATCACAGGTGACCAGGAGGGGGTGGGGGGCAAACACACAGCATCATAGGTGACCATGGGCACACACATGGGATCACAGGCGACCAAGAGGGCACACAGTCAGCATCACAGGTGACCGGGGAACACACACAGCATCACAGGCAACCAGGGAGTCCTGGGGGGCACATGCACAGCATCACAGGTGACCAGGAGGAATGGGGGGCACACTCACAGCATCACAGGCGACCAGGGGTGGGGGCTTGGGTGGCACACACACAGCATCACAGGCGCCCTGGGGGGGGGGCACACAATAAATAGGTAACATTTTTATTCCCAAATACAAAAGGTTGAAGAGTCAATGGAAGATTATGTGACAGCATTAAAAACATTAGCATTATCCTGCAGGTTCCGAGCAGGAATTATGATTGAAGAACTAATTATAGATCAAATAATAATACACACAAGCAGTCAAGCTATTCATGAAAGATTGTGGATGTGTGGAGACCCTTCTCTCAATGACACTATGGCAATAACTAAAAAAAAATAGAACACCCAAACATTTTTGGAGTAAATAAAACAGAAAAAAAGGAAGCCTTGCAAGATAAAGGAGAAAATTGCACAACAAATGAGAATCAAATTAACGTGGTGCTGAAGAAGGTCAATTCGCAATGGGGAATGAAGATGAAGAAAAAAACGAGAACAGTAACACAAAACAATGGTTAATGCCAAAGAACACAATAAGACACAATGTTACAGAAAAAAAAGAAGAATCAGAGAAGGACGATATACAGATGTGGTAGGACAGAGCATTACAGAAATTAAATGGTGCACAGCACTCAAACAAGAATGCTCGGCGTGCAACATGAAGGGTCAGTGATGTGTGGGAACAAGAAGAAAGTTACCTATGTGCTTGAAGATAATAGTTCAGGATGAACAGGTGACGATGATAAAGAACGAAACAAACAAGAGTGGAAGCAATGAGGAACTCACATGTCCAACCTGTGGGATTTGAGGAGATAGGGGGGTGGGAGGCACTACTGAATTAGGCAAATATAAGTTCAATAAGAAGATAATCCTTGTAAGTAGGGTAGTGTATTAGTATGTCTCATCAGGTAGAGTAAGATACATTTCAGGTGCGGCTGGGAAAATCTCTAGGCCACTCGAGATCAAAATACATAGGTACAAAAAACACACACCCTGGACGTTGCCGACCAGTAGCCCAAAGCTGCACTCCTTGCGGGATAATATCCCAGGTCAAATATCTCAACTAGAACAGAAGTTAGATTGCTCCAATGAGTCACATATCCATAACAGTTGAGGCTGTAAATTTGTAATTTAGATGGCGAGCAGCATACAACTGTGCTCAATAGTTTAACACAATACGTAATCATTAAAGTGTGTATTTCAATATTTCTGTCCGCCTGCTGGAGTAAGACAAGGAAAAGGACCAAACTGACTCAAAACAGGTTAAAACAGAAAGTAAACAGGTTTTATATAAACAAAAGTCTCTGTCTGTTGCACTGTTAGTTTCCACAGTGCACCATGAAGGGTGTCGTAAAATACAGTAATTCAAAATACAACAATGGTACGGTTTAAGCTATAAAAAATTTGGGTAAACCAAAAACAAGGTGAATCGAATGAGTATGACAAGTTGTGTCCCAATTACATCATTGGTGATAACATGTACAGTTTCCAACATAAATCCTTTTGAAATTTTCAACATAAAAAAGCACTGCTAGTTGGTATGAGGTGCCAACGCGTTTCGGATTCCATTAATCCATATTCAGGGCCGGATGTGCTCATATTTCATAATGTATTCAAGTAGAATCTCTTTCGTTGGGTCCTAAGAATACTTCAAATGAACTCGTCTAGGGGTATAGTGTATTGTGTTTCAAAGTAACTAATAGGCTTAGTAAATACACTGACCTAGTGAGTCGAGGGAACTGGACTCAAAAAGGTGTTGTCGGGTCTGGAGAGAGTCGCCTCCCATCAAGATCGTTGGTAAATGGTGGCAGGATTCAGGTCTCATGCAGGTATCTGCAGGTAAAAGGGAAAAGCCCCCATCAGAGGTGATGGCAGATTCATACTAAAGCAATTTAGAAGTCGCACTGACAGACTGTTCTGCCGCACGAAAACATCGCCCCCGTGTACTAGCGTGATGAGCTAGTTCGAGCGTGTATAGTAATAGGAGTGAGAATCTCTCCGTAGGGAGTATCGTATTAGTTTGAAATTCAATTGTACTTAGTGGATCTCTGCAGGGAGGATAACCCGAGCGGTCCGTCGCCTAGACGAGTCGCTCGTAAGTGAACCTAAATAAAGCGGTTGTCACAGCGCCACGCATGCGCGTTGGCGCTTAAGCCGCCATGTTGGTGTGGGCAGTAAGCCGTACAGAGCCGTATTGCGAGCGGTGCTGCAATAGTGTCAATCAGGAGAAGAATCAAATTGTACTCGCGCATCTGTATGCGTAGGTAAAAACGTCTGCAAGTGCCGAAAATAGGGTCATCATTAATCTGAGTAGTGGGGTGCAGGAGGGGGGGCATCAGAGTTCCAGTCGGACTGTGGGGAGCCCCCCCTCCTGCCAGTTAGCTGGGACCCAGAGGGAGGAGCTAGCGAGCATACCGGCTCCTATCAAAAACTGGGTCGAACTGAAGAGAGGTGATCAATGGTCAATCTACATGGGTACTTACAGCTTTTCTCTGCATGGAATACCCCTAAAGAGTTTGTCATGCTGACGGTCCCTAAGCCGTTCACATTCTATAGAGGCATACATATTCACATATATCTGGCAGATTGGCATGTTGACGGTCCCTAAATCGTTCACATTCTCTAGAGGCATACATATTCACATATGTCTGGTAGATTGGCATGTGGGATTGCCATAGACAATTGGAAGTTGAAAGTCATGGTACATAGTTACTCGTCATATACCATAATCATGACAGGCAAGTGGAGAGAATTAAAGAAAAAGGAAATGTTGTTGAAAATGCAAGGGTCAGACATCAGAAACCCCCCCCCCCAGGGTTTGAAGGCACCAGCATTGAGATCATAGGGTGGTTCTGTGCAAAGGGAGACTAGCAACTGGGAAAATATCTGTCCCTAAAAAAGGAACAGATGTTTTGGGATGGAAGGACCAAGCAGTGCCCAAGAACGGTTAAAACCATTGTCAAGAGAACAAGTACTGAGCATGAAGAAAGAAGGAGGAAATACTAGTCTAATGGAATTCCTAGAGATTTTCGGTGTCTGGGAAGGGGAGAGAAGAACTTGAGGTTCAAGTGTGAAGTAAGTTGTGAGAAAAGGGTCTAATGATTGAAGAGAATAAAGGCAAGTTTGGGATGAGAGAAGTGGAGTATTTGGGGCATGTGGTAGGCACTGAGCCCAAGACAGATGCCATGAGAGTGATCAGAGAAGCAACGGCATCAACCAAAAGAGAAGAAGATGAGTTTTAGGTTTGGTAGAGTACTATAACAAGTTTGTATAAAACCTTTGCAGCAGCACGTTACTTATGACAGCTTTATTGAAAAAAAACAGGTACGAATGGAACAAAGAAAAATTTGCAATGCACCTAAACAAGCAAGATTTAAGATGATAAGCCATGCCATCACTTTGGAGATCAAGGCGAAATATTAACGATCATCGCATGGGCAAAAAAACGAAAAACAAAAGAATGAATAAGGAGAGTTAGTGGCTGAACATATATATTAAAAAGAAGAGGGCAAAGTTCTGAGCCCTGGGGAACTCCACAGGAGACGGGCACTGGATATGATCTAAAAGACGAAAGGGAATTAGACTGCATACAAGATTCAAGAAAAGATTGTAATCATTCCAGAACAACTCCTGTAATTCCAATAGTAGACAGATGGGTCAATATTATAGTGTGATCAATCACATCGAAGGCGGCGAACAGGTTGAACAAAATGAGGCCTGCCACGCCACCTTGGTCTCGAATCAAAGCTTAGTCATCAAAAATGGAATCAAGTACGGACTAAGTGCCCATAAAAGGGCGGAAGCCTGGTTGACAAGCATCAAGCAACTGGTAATCTTCCAGGGAGGCGCGAAACTAAGGAGTAACACTGATTTCCAAAGGTTTCATATAAAAAAGAAGTAAAGAAATAGTATGAGAGTTAGATAACACCTTAGTAGCCAAAGAGGGTTTTTTGAGCAATGGCATGACCAAGGCATGCTTCAAGGCCAAAGGAATCTGTGCAGGAAAGATGAATGTAATGCTTTTGCCAAGATTTCACTGAGTTCCGGCGCTATCCTTTTAAAAAAGGAGAGAGGAATCTCATCTAACGGAGAGGCTGATTTTAGATGTTGTACGGCCAAAATAGCTTCAGTTGCATTAATAAGCTAGAAGAAGTCACATTTCGGAGTGACAGTTGAGGCCCCCCGTATGGCCACTGTATAGTGGAGATGAAAGGTGATGAGCTAGTCTAATTGTGGGAACTGCTGATTTTAATTCTAATAGTCTCAATCTGATTTTTAATGAAAGAGTATGGGTTGTCGCACATCTCCTGGACTGCCTACGAGTGAGTCAACAGGATTCTTGGGGGAAGATAGATCTTTTATAATCTGAAGCATTCTTTTGGAAGTATTAATGGCTGCTTCAATAACAGCCCCAAAATAGGCTAGTTTTCTTGCTTTCATCGCTTTAGGGTAAAAGGCAAGTACGTTTCGAAAACTGCGCCTTAAAACAGCTTCCTGTTTAGAGTGCCATTTGTGCTCTGCTTTACGAACTTTCGCACGAAGTGCGCTTAGCTCATCTGAAAACCAAGGAGCTAAGGGGCGCCTAGGTTTCTGGGTCAGACGGGGAGGTACTAAAAACTCACTGGATGCTGTGGAGGTAAGCAGAAGCTGTAACAGCGGTATAGGCTGAGGTAAAGGACCATTGGCCAAGCATTTACAATTAGAAATAACCTCCTAAGCAAGAACTGAGGGGTCTACCAGGTTTCACTTTCTACAAATGGTACATGTGGGATGAAGGTGTTGGTGAGAGGAATTCTGAACCAGGAGGAGGAGGATGTGAAGAGCATGAGGATGCATAAGCGAGTGTCAGGGTAAGAACTGGCAATAGAGTGCAGAGGGCTTCAGTGTAGGCGAGAGATTATAAAATATAGTTACATTACACATTTGTAAACATTTTTATTCCGATTTTAAAGTAGAATGCCATATTTGAGTTTCAATGTAACTGTTTCATGGGTTTGATCATTGACACATTTGTTGGGGGAGGGCAACCTGTTTTTACAGTCAGTTTCATTTATTGACAAAATTGTTGAGGGGAAGATGTGTGACATAAGCGAGTCGATTCATGGAATTAATGTGCGCCGAAAATTCCCGCGCAGAAGTGCCAAAACGTGCGATTCGCAGTAAAAGTGCGAAAATCGCAGTGCAAGTGCGAAAATCACAGGGAAACCAGCGCACATCGATTCATGGAAGTCCGTGCGCGAGAAAAACATTGGATGTGCGCTGAAAAAGTGCGCCACGCACACCGGCGCACAGGTCATCCAACAGCGTGTGCCACGGCCACTGCGAAATCGCACATAGCGCGGCGCACATCACAAAAGTAGGCGGAACACGGGGCGTAACACTTGGAATGGGGAACAACGCATGAAAACATGGACGTCACGGGGGAAGTACAGGAGGCAAGTGCGCGGAACGCCCACACGCTCGCCTACAACCCGTATTCATGGAATCGAATAGGGCAAACCAGCGCACAGTGAAAGACGTGCACAGGGCCAAACAAGTACGCCACAAGAAAGCAGGCGGTAGCGTCCCTGCACCTGAAATAAATGTGTGCCAAAATGTGCGCTAACAAAAAGCACCCATATACAGCCATGATGAATGGCCCATACAGTGGCCCTCTAGGACAAATGAGGTGGAAAGGGGTACCGACAAACATGGACATCCGCTGTGTGAAAAATAGCGTGTGCGTGTGTTTCTGGGTGCGCGGGAAGTTCCACACGCGATTGGCCTGGGTACGTGTACTTGGGGGTGCGCGGGAAGTTCCACACGTGATTAGACAAGGTATGTATACTTCGGGGTGCGCGTGAAGTTCCACACGCGATTAGCCTGGGTACGTGTGTTTCGGGGTGCGCAGGAAGTTCCACACGCGATTGGCCTGGGTACATGTACTTCGGGGTGCGCAGGAAGTTCCACACACGATTAGCCTGGGTACGTGTACTACGGGGTGCACGGGAAGTTCCACACGTGATTAGCCTGGGTACGTGTGTTTCGGGGTGCGCAGGAAGTTCCACACGTGATTGGCCTGGCTACGTGTACTTCGGGATGCGTGGGAAGTTCCACAGGCGATTGGCCTGGGTACGTGTACTTCGGGTGCGCGGGAAGTTCCACACGCGATTGGCCTGGGTACGTGTATTCCGAGGTGCGCGGGAAGATTCACGTGCTATTTCAGCAGGGTACGTGTATTTCGGTGGTGCCAGGGAATGCTACACGTGATTTGGCCATGTGGGTCCTACCAGGTGTTCCCCCCCACCCCCCAGCAGTGCAGGGGCACCCTCCACCAGGCCCCCACTCATGTCCCCCAGCACCCCCACCCACCAGCATCCAGGGGCACCCTCCACCATGCCCCTACTCATGTCCCCCAGCACCCCCACCCACCAGCATCCAGGGGCACCCTCCACCAGGCCCTTCGCAGTGGCCGTGGCACACGCTGTTGGATGACCTGTGCGCCGGTGTGCGTGGCGCACTTTTTCAGCGCACATCCAATGTTTTTCTCGCGCACGGACTTCCATGAATCGATGTGCGCTGGTTTCCCTGTGAGCATCCAGGGGCACCCTCCACCAGACCCTCCACCACCCCCCAGCAGCGCAGGGCACCCTCCACCAGGCCCCCACTCATGTCCAACTCATGTCTCCCTGCACCCCCACCCCCCAGCATCCAGGGCCACCCTCCACCAGGCCCCCACTCATGTCTCCCACCACCCCCAGCATCCAGGGGCACCCTCCACCAGGCCCCCACTCATGTCTCCCATCACCCTCACCCCCCAGCAGTGCAGGGCACCCTGCACCAGGCCCCCCCACATGTCTCCCATCACCCCCACCCCCCAGCAGTGCAGGGGCAGCCTCCACCAGGCCCCCACACATGTCTCCCACCACCCCCACCCCCCAGCAGTGCAGGGGCACCCTCCACCAGGCCCCCACTCATGTCCCCCAGCACCCCCACCCACCAGCATCCAGGAGCACCCTCCACCAGGTCCCCACTCATGTCTCCCACCACCCCCACCCACCCAGCAGTGCAGGGGCACCCTCCACCAGGCCCCCACTCATGTCCCCCAGCACCCCCACCCACCAGCATCCAGGGGCACCCTCCACCAGGCCCCCACTCATGTCTCCCACCACCCCCACCCACCAGCAGTGCAGGGCACCCTCCACCAGGCCTCCACTCATGTCCAACTCATGTCTCCCTGCACCCCCACCCGCCAGCATCCAGGGGCACCCTCCACCAGGCCCCCACTCATGTCTCCCATCACCCGACCCCCCAGCATTGCAGGGCACCCTCCACCAGGCCCCCACTCATGTCTCCCATCACCCCCACCCCCCAGCAATGCAGGGGCACCCTCCACCAGGCCCCCACTCATGTCCCCCTGCACCCCCATCCCCCAGCATCCAGGGGCACCCTCCACCAGGCCCCCACTGATGTCCAACTCATGTCCCCCAGCACCCCCACCCACCAGCATCCAGGGGCACCCTCCACCAGGCCCCCACTCATGTCTCCCACCACCCCCACCCCCAGCAGTGCAGGGCACCCTCCACCAGGCCCCCACACATGTCTCCCATCACCCCCACCCCACAGCAGTGCAGGGGCAGCCTCCACCAGGCCCCCACTCATGTCCCCCACCACCCCCACCCCCCAGCAGTGCAGGGGCACCCTCCACCAGGCCCCCACTCATGTCCCCCAGCACCCCCACCCACCAGCATCCAGGGGCACCCTCCACCAGGCCCCCACTCATGTCTCCCACCACTCCCACCACCCAGCAGTGCAGGGGCACCCTCCACCAGGCCCCCACTCATGTCCCCCAGCACCCCCACCCACCAGCATCCAGGGGCACCCTCCACCAGGCCACCACTCATGTCTCCCACCACCCCCACCCCCCAGCAGTGCAGGGCACCCTCCACCAGGCCCCCACTCATGTCCAACTCATGTCTCCCTGCACCCCCACCCCCCAGCATCCAGGGGCATCCTCCACCAGGCCCCCACTCATGTCTCCCACCACTCCCACCCCCCAGCATCCAGGGTCACCCTCCACCAGGCCCCCACTCATGTCTCCCATCACTCCCACCCCCCAGCAGTGCAGGGAACCCTCCACCAGGCCCCCACTCATGCCTCCCATCGCCCCCACCCCCCAGCAGTGCAGGGGCACCCTCCACCAGGCACCCACTCATGTCCCCCTGCACCCCCATCCCCCAGCATCCAGGGGCACCCTCCACCAGGCCCCCACTCATGTCTCCCACCACCCCCCAGCAGCGCAGGGCACCCTCCACCAGGCCCCCACTCATGTCCAACTCATGTCTCCCTGCACCCCCACCACCCAGCATCCAGGGGCACCCTCCACCAGGCCCCTACTCATGTCTCCCACCACCCCCACCCCCAGCATCCAGGGGCACCCTCCACCAGGCCCCCACTCATGTCTCCCATCACCCTCACCCCCCAGCAGTGCAGGGCACCCTGCACCAGGCCCCCACACATGTCTCCCATCACACCCACCCCCCAGCATCCAGGGGCACCCTCCACCAGGCCCCCACACATGTCTCCCATCACCCCCACCCCCCAGCATCCAGGGGCACCCTCCACCAGGCCCCCACTCATGTCTCCCATCACCCCCACCCCCCAGCAGTGCAGGGGCACCCTCCACCAGGCCCCCAATCATGTCCCCCAG
Organism: Ambystoma mexicanum; assembly: GCF_040938575.1. Lineage (NCBI taxonomy): Eukaryota > Metazoa > Chordata > Amphibia > Caudata > Ambystomatidae > Ambystoma > Ambystoma mexicanum. Next base: position 625,874,644 of record NC_090928.1, on the reverse strand, counting down.
CACCCCCACCCACCAGCATCCAGGAGCACCCTCCACCAGGTCCCCACTCATGTCTCCCACCACCCCCACCCCCCCAGCAGTGCAGGGGCACCCTCCACCAGGCCCCCACTCATGTCCCCCAGCACCCCCACCCACCAGCATCCAGGGGCACCCTCCACCAGGCCCCCACTCATGTCTCCCACCACCCCCACCCACCAGCAGTGCAGGGCACCCTCCACCAGGCCCCCACTCATGTCCAACTCATGTCTCCCTGCACCCCCACCCCCCAGCATCCAGGGGCACCCTCCACCAGGCCCCCACTCATGTCTCCCATCACCCCACCCCCCAGCAGTGCAGGGCACCCTCCACCAGGCCCCCACTCATGTCTCCCATCACCTCCACCCGCCAGCAGTGCAGAGGCACCCTCCACCAGGCCCCCACTCATGTCCCCCTGCACCCCCATCCCCCAGCATCCAGGGGCACCCTCCACCAGGCCCCCACTCATGTCCAACTCATGTCCCCCAGCACCCCCACCCACCAGCATCCAGGGGCACCCTCCACCAGGCCCCCACTCATGTCTCCCCCCGCCCCCACCCCCCAGCAGTGCAGGGCACCCTCCACCAGGCCCCCACACATGTCTCCCATCACCCCCACCCCCCAGCAGTGCAGGGGCAGCCTCCACCAGGCCCCCACTCATGTCCCCCACCACCCCCACCGCCCAGCAGTGCAGGGGCACCCTCCACCAGGCCCCCAGCACCCCCACCCACCAGCATCCAGGGGCACCCTCCACCAGGCCCCCACTCATGTCCCCCACCACTCCCACCGCCCAGCAGTGCAGGGGCACCCTCCACCAGGCCCCCACTCATGTCCCCCAGCACCCCCACCCACCAGCATCCAGGGGCACCCTCCACCAGGCCCCACTCATGTCTCCCACCACCCCCACCCCCCAGCAGTGCAGGGCACCCTCCACCAGGCCCCCACTCATGTCCAACTCATGTCTCCCTGCACCCCCACCCCCAGCATCCAGGGGCACCCTCCACCAGGCCCCCACTCATGTCTCCCACCACTCCCACCCCCCAGCATCCAGGGTCACCCTCCACCAGGCCCCCACTCATGTCTCCCATCACCCCCACCCCCCAGCAGTGCAGGGCACCCTCCACCAGGCCCCCACTCATGTCTCCCATCACCCCCACCCCCCAGCAGTGCAGGGGCACCCTCCACCAGGCCCCCACTCATGTCCCCCTGCACCCCCATCCCCCAGCATCCAGGGGCACCCTCCACCAGGCACCCACTCATGTCCAACTCATGTCCCCCAGCACCCCCACCCACCAGCATCCAGGGGCACCCTCCACCAGGGCCCCACTCATGTCTCCCACCACCCCCACCCCCCAGCAGTGCAGGGCACCCTCCACCAGGCCCCCACACATGTCTCCCATCACCCCCACCCTCCAGCAGTGCAGGGGCAGCCTCCACCAGGCCCCCACTCATGTCCCCCAGCACCCCCACCCCCCAGCAGTGCAGGCGCACCCTCCACCAGGCCCCCACTCATGTCCCCCAGCACCCCCACCCACCAGCATCCAGGGGCACCCTCCACCAGGCCCCCACTCATGTCTCCCACCACCCCCACCCCCCAGCAGTGCAGGGGCGCCCTCCACCAGGCCCCCACTCATGTCCCCCAGCACCCCCACCCACCAGCATCCAGGGGCACCCTCCACCAGGCCCCCACTCATGTCTCCCACCCCCCCCACTACCCACCAGCAGTGCAGGGGCACCCTCCACCAGGCCCCCACTCATGTTCCCCAGCACCCCCACCCACCAGCATCCAGGGGCACCCTCCACCAGGCCCCCACTCATGTCTCCCACCACCCCCACCCCCCAGCAGTGCAGCGCCTCCTCCACCAGGCCCCCACTCATGTCCCCCAGGACCCCCACCCACCAGCATCCAGGGGCACCCTCCACCAGGCCCCCACTCATGTCTCCCACCACCCCCCAGCAGTGCAGGGCACCCTCCACCAGACCCCCACTCATGTCCAACTCATGTCTCCCTGCACCCCCACCCCCCAGCATCCAGGGGCACCCTCCACCAGGCCCCCACTCATGTCTCTCACCACCCCCATCCCCAGCATCCAGGGGCACCCTCCACCAGGCCCCCACTCATGTCTGCCATCACCCTCACCCCCCAGCAGTGCAGGGCACCCTCCACCAGGCCCCCACACATGTCTCCCACCACCCCCACCCCCCAGCAGTGCAGGGGCACCCTCCACCAGGCCCCCACTCATGTCAACCAGCACCCCCACCCACCAGCATCCAGGAGCACCCTCCACCAGGCCCCCACTCATGTCTCCCACCACCCCCACCCCCCAGCAGTGCAGGGGCACCCTCCACCAGGCCCCCACTCATGTCCCCCAGCACCCCCACCCACCAGTATCCAGGGGCACCCTCCACCAGGCCCCCACTCATGTCTCCCACCACCCCCACCCACCAGCAGTGCAGGGCACCCTCCACCAGACCCCCACTCATGTCCAACTCATGTCTCCCTGCACCCCCACCCCCCAGCATCCAGGGGCACCCTCCACCAGGCCCCCACTCATGTCTCCCATCACCCCACCCCCCAGCAGTGCAGGGCACCCTCCACCAGGCCTCCACTCATGTCTCCCATCACCCCCACCCCCCAGCAGTGCAGGGGCACCCTCCACCAAGCCCCCACTCATGTCCCCCTGCACCCCCACCCCCCAGCATCCAGGGGCACCCTCCACCAGGCCCCCACTCATGTCCAACTCATGTCCCCCAGCACCCCCACCCACCAGCATCCAGGGGCACCCTCCACCAGGTCCCCACTCATGTCTCTCACCACCCCCACCCCCCAGCACTGCAGGGCACCCTCCACCAGGCCCCCACACATGTCTCCCATCACCCTCACCCCCCAGCAGTGCAGGGGCAGCCTCCACCAGGCCCCCACTCATTTCCCCCACCCCCCAGCAGTGCAGGGGCACCATCCACCAGGCCCCCACTCATGTCCCCCAGCACCCCCACCCACCAGCATCCAGGGGCACCCTCCACCAGGCCCCCACTCATGTCTCCCACCACCCCCACCCCCCAGCAGTGCAGGGGCACCCTCCACCAGACCCCCACTCATGACCCCCAGCACCCCCACCCACCAGCATCCAGGGGCACCCTCCACCAGGCCCCCACTCATGTCTCCCACCACCCCCACCCCCCAGCAGTGCAGGGTAACCTCCACCAGGCCCCCACTCATGTCCAACTCATGTCTCCCTGCACCCCCACCCCCCAGCATCCAGGGGCACCCTCCACCAGGCCCCCACTCATGTCTCCCACCACTGCCACCCCCCAGCATCCAGGGTCACCCTCCACCAGGCCCCCACTCATGTCTCCCATCACCCCCACCCCCCAGCAGTGCAGGGCACCCTCCACCAGGCCCCCACTCATGTCTCCCATCACCCCCACCCCCCAGCAGTGCAGGGGCACCCTCCACCAGGCCCCCACTCATGTCCCCCTGCACCCCCACCCCCCAGCATCCAGGGGCACCCTCCACCAGGCACCCACTCATGTCCAACTCATGTCCCCCAGCACCCCCACCCACCAGCATCGAGGGGCACCCTCCACCAGGCCCCCACCCATGTCTCCCACCACCCCCACCCCCCAGCAGTGCAGGGCACCCTCCACCAGGCCCCCACACATGTCTCCCATCACCCCCACCCCCCAGCAGTGCAGGGGCAGCCTCCACCAGGCCCCCACTCATGTCCCCCACCCCCCAGCAGTGCAGGCGCACCCTCCACCAGGCCCCCACTCATGTCCCCCAGCACCCCCACCCACCAGCATCCAGGGGCACCCTCCACCAGGCCCCCACTCATGTCTCCCACCACCCCACCCCCCAGCAGTGCAGGGGCACCCTCCACCAGGCCCCCACTCATGTCCCCCAGCATCCCCACCCACCAGCATCTAGGGGCACCCTCCACCAGGCCCCCACTCATGTCTCCCACTATCCCCACCCCCCAGCAGTGCAGGGGCACCCTCCACCAGGCCCCCACTCATGTTCCCCAGCACCCCCACCCACCAGCATCCAGGGGCACCCTCCACGAGGCCCCCACTCATGTCTCCCACCACCCCCACCCTCCAGCAGTGCAGGGCACCCTCCACCAGGCCCCCACTCATGTCCAACTCATGTCTCCCTGAACCCCCACCCCCCAGCATCCAGGGGCACCCTCCACCATGCCCCACTCATGTCTCCCACCACCCCCACCCCCAGCATCCAGGGGCACCCTCCACCAGGCCCCCACTCATGTCTCCCATCACCCTCACTTCCCAGCAGTGCAGGGCACCCTCCACCAGGCCCCCACACATGTCTCCCACCACCCCCACCCCCCAGCAGTGCAGGGCACCCTCCACCAGGCCCCCACTCATGTCCAACTCATGTCTCCTTGCACCCCCACCCCCCAGCATCCAGGGGCACCCTCCACCAGGCCCCCACTCATGTCTCCCACCACTCCCACCCCCCAGCATCCAGGGGCACCCTCCACCAGCCCCCCACTCATGTCTCCCATCACCCCCACCCCCCAGCAGTGCAGGGCACCCTCCACCAGGCCCCCACACATGTCTCCCATCACCCCCACCCCCCAGCAGTGCAGGGGCAGCCTCCACCAGGCCCCCACTCATGTCCCCCACCACCCACACCCCGCAGCAGTGCAGGGGCACCCTCCACCAGGCCCCCACTCATGTCTCCCACCACTCCCACCCCCCAGCATCCAGGGGTACCCTCCACCAGGCCCCCACTCATGTCTCCCATCACCCCCACCCCCCAGCAGTGCAGGGCACCCTCCACCAGGCCCCCACTCATGTCTCCCATCACCCCCACCCCCCAACAGTGCAGGGGCACCCTCCACCAGGCCCCCACTCATGTCCCCCTGCACCCCCGCCCCCCAGCATCCAGGGGCACCCTCCACCAGGCCCCCACTCATGTCCAACTCATGTCCCCCAGCACCCCCACCCACCAGCATCCAGGGGCACCCTCCACCAGGCCCCCACTCATGTCTCCCACCACCCCCACCCCCAGCAGTGCAGGGCACCCTCCACCAGGCCCCCACACGTCTCCCATCACCCCCACCCCCTGGCAGTGCAGGGGCAGCCTCCACCAGGCCCCCACTCATGTCCCCCACCACCCCCACCCCCCAGCAGTGCAGGGGCACCCTCCACCAGGCCCCCACTCATGTCCCCCAGCACCCCCACCCACCAGCATCCAGGGGCACCATCCACCAGGCCCCCACTCATGTCTCCCACCACCCCCACCCCCCAGCAGTGCAGTGGCACCCTCCACCAGGCCCCCACTCATGTCCCCCAGCACCCCCACCCACCAGCATCCAGGGGCACCCTCCACCAGGCCCCCACTCATGTCTCCCAGCACCCCCACCCCCCAGCCGTGCGATTTGCCTGGGTACGTGTATTCCTGGGGTGCGCGGGTAGTCTCCCATGCGATACCATCAGGGTACGTGTATCATGGGTCCGCGTGAACTTCCACACGCGATAGCAGCAGGCTACGTGTATTACGGGGTTCGCGGGAAGTTCCACACGCGATTGCCCTGGGTACGTGTATTTCGGGGTGCGTGCGAAGTTTCACACGCGATTTTGCAGGGTACGTATATTTCGGTGTGCGTGTGAACTTCCACACGCGACTGGGCCTGTGAGAGTGGGGTACGTGTATTCCAGGGGTGGGCGGGAAGATTCACACGGTCGCCGACAACGCGCAAAAATATAAATGGTCGAATCCTGAAACACGTACGCCAGCATCAAGCAGGCGTACGTCGACCCGCGCAGCATAAAAGTGCACGCAAGCAACAAACAAGCTCAGACACCAGGATGAATATACCGTTCCTAGCAGCAGTGGCCGTGGGTTACCAAAGGAGGAGGAGGAGGATAGTGAAGGCCTGAATTTTCACTCCCAGAGCCAGCCTTTTTGGGATGCCTGATGACCAGGTGTATGGGAGGTACAGGTTTCCACCACACATAACACTGGACCTGGTCAGTGAGTGGGAGGATGACCTCACATCACCCACCCTGTGCTCCCAAGCACTCAGCCCCCTGGAGAAGGTCCTCAATGTACTGCACTTCTTGGCCACAGGATCATTTCAGCGGACAAGTGCCATAGTGGGTGGGGTGTCACAGGCCACGCAGTCACGCTGCCTACACCAGGTCTTGAACATCATCACTGCACGCCCATCAGTCCGCAGGCACATATACCTTCCCAGGACACCTGCAGAAAGGCAGGCTGCCGCCCTTGATTTCTACGGTGTGGCACAATTCCCCAAAGTGCTAGGTGCCATTGACTACACCCATGTGGCACTACGTCCTCCCAGGGCATCTGAGCACATCGATAGGAACCGCAAGCACTGGCATTCCATCAACGTGCAGGGAGGTATGTAATGCCAAGGGAATCATCACCTCAGTATATGCCAACTATCCAGGGTCCACCCACGACAGCTTCATTTACCGAATGTCTACCCTAAGCCATGACCTAGAAGCTGGGCGGCATGGCGATACATGGCTGCTTGGTGAGTATGAATGCCACTGCACATGCATGCATGTCAGTTGCAGAGTTATGTCACTACCCCACTAATGATACCCATCACCTCCTCACCAGGGGACAGTGCCTACCCTCTGAGCACCCACATGATGACGCCAATTCGGAACCCCATCACGCCTCCCGAGGTAAGATACAACACAGCCCATGTTGCAACCCGGGGCATAGTGGAGCGCACATTCGGAGTGCTCAAGTCACGCTTTCGCTCCCTTGACCGTTCTGGCGGGCAGCTGTTATATGCGCCCCCAGTAGTGTGCAGGATCATAGTGGCAGCATGTGTCCTGCACAATGTTGCAACACACCGGGGCCTGGTTGTGGACATGGTGGTTCCCCCACATCCCCAACCACATGCACGCCCGCTGCGCATGGGAGGGGAAAGGGCACGGGGTGAGGCAGCCCGTACGCAGCTGGTGGCTAATTAACACAGCCCTGGCACATACCATCTGATAAGCAATGATGACTCGACATGACAATTATGACGAACAAAGGGACAGTCAACTGTCAGAACCATAGCAGCCTGAGATTGTTCATGTGGAAGTGTCACAATGTGTGCATCCCTACCTACACAAACACCACCAATGCAGTGTCATCAAAAGACACACTTCCATGCTGCAGAAATGAATACCCACTTGCAAAATTCTACATGAGAACAGTGCCATGTCACCCAACCCCTCCCCAGCACGGCCACACAACACACCATGGCATGTCATGCAATGTGAAAGCAAACAAATTAATCCCCACAACATGCCCCAAGTGTCACCAACTACGGTGTCCCTAATGGAAACATGGCCACACATGAAATGCTCACAGTAATGCAGGACCTACAACACACATTACCAAATACTTACCAAGAATACCAATCACCTACACAACATCCAACCTACCTTAAACATGACATTACAGACTTAAAAAATTGGTAGCCTCACTACCTGATATTGCCAGCACTTCGAACACTTCCAAGTATACAGTGTTAGCGCCACGCAAGAGTGTAGGTGCACTGCTTACAACATGGACTCCAGTTCCAAGGTGGACCGCCTTGTGAAGACATGAGAAATGGACCTGCAAATTAGGAGGATGAGATGGATGCAGAGGCACATATCAATACACCATGCAGTGTACAATACAACAACAATATGCACTATGAATGTATACACAGTATTGACTACAGACTGCCCACACATCGAATGCGAGTCCAACGTCACCATGTACGTCAATGTCACTTGGGCACACCCTTTGCAAGCCCATGGAAACGGGGAGCAGGAGGGGTGTGTGTCACACAAACCCAAGCATCTGAACCAAATTCATGACAAGCCTGCATGTGCCCAGCCACAATACAGTGTATGCCCACGGGAGCCACACAAGGCAACACACTGTCCAAAAAACAAAAATTTAAAAATAAAAATAAAAAATAAATAAAAAATAGCCATTAATGGGCCCAGGGGGGTTGGGGAGGCCACCCAGGAGGTCCGAGGAAAGGGTGCACACCAAAACCCCCCTGTGTGGATCTTGCGAAATAAAAACACCTCCATGGGTTCATGGCCTGCACGGCTACCCTATTGTGAGAGAATCACTGCTGTCGCTCTCCTCACCCTCTGCAGCTGCATCAGGAGGTGGTGGCACTATGGGAGGCAGCCCACACAAAGCCCTAGTCTGTTCCTCCATGGCAGCAAGCATGCGGGTGTGGTAGGTGTTGTTCTGGAGGATTATTGTGCATAGGTCCCCATGCAACAACTCACAGGATGCCCGGACCTCCGCCCTAGTTGCCGGCATCTCAGCTGAGAGCGTACGTGTGAGACGCTCCAGCTGCTGTTCTGTCCTTCTGTTTGTTGAAGCTTCAAGCTCAACAAGAGTCGTCCTGAGGTGAAGGAGTTCCACCCTCAGGGCTTCCCTGTGGCCCTGGGACTCTATGGAAATGGCTTCCCGCAGAGTCGCCAGTGCCGCCCGCCTGTCCCTGTCGGACGCCAACATGTCCTCCCTGTGTGACTGGCAGATGGAGTCTGTTGCCTGCTGTAGTCGCTCCATCAGCCTTTCGGGGGGGACAATGGAAGTGGCCACCCTATCCATGGCCTGAGCCATCATCTCTGATGATGCTGCCTGTTGGGTTGCCATACCGTATATGGATTGCTCCCATGCGGTATTGCCAGGTGGCATACGGCCACCCCGTCGGCGGGCACCACACCTGTCTGGGGCAAGGCAAGGCGAACTGCGCCTTGTTGTGCCGGCACTGCCTGAGGCTGCAGGACTGCATTCCCCCTCTGATCTGCTGGCCCAGGAACAGGATCAGATGTTGCGGAGTGTGACCCTGCATCCGTAACCACCAAAGGCGTACCTGCCAACACTGACATCCCCATTGAGGGTTCTAACCCTGGTGCAGGTGGGTCGGACAGAACAGAATCCCTCCCAGGAACACTCACCTGCGACGGCACATAGGTCTCATCATCCGAATCGACACCTGAATACAGCTCGGGGGAGGTGCAGCCAGAGACACCCCTTTGAGAGCACGACCTGCAGCAGTTGTGGGTTCTCACCCACCACCACACCACGTCCCTCACTGGTGGTCGGTCGGGCCTGAGACCCCTCCTGGGTCTGCACCATCTCCACAACCCCAGCAGTATCAAGTGCGTCATCCCCTGCAAAGACATAAAAGAAAACAATTGGAAACAGGCATTAGCACTATGGCACACAATTAGGGCTGAGAAGCTACAGAAACAGTACTTGATTGACACATGTCCCACATGACTAAAACCCTCCCATGAATGCACCGTCACTGCGTGTGAAGGGTAGGCAGATGGCACACATTGATGACACCAAGATGGAAGATGAACACATTTGCTGCATGCTGCCTAGCAGTCAAATACACATGCATCACACAGATGGCATGTACCCTAGCCATAAAGTGAAGAGGGAGAGGAGGGCACCAATTGTTCATTCAGTCCAGTTTGCTCATGAAATTGATTTTTTCATTGAAATGGTTCAAATGTTTAACCTGGAGCTGCCAGTCCAAAATGGTCCTATAGAACAGGGACATGTCTAAACAAATCATGTCCAGGAAACAAGGCCAGTCCACTGTACCATAGCCATGTCAGACATGTGACAATAGGACTGAGAAATGCCTAGTAAAAGTGGTGGTATGCAAACAATCTGCCTATATAAACAGAGGAAAAAAAGCAACAATGTTGTGGCAAGATGACACTTCAAGGGCAACTGGCGTGGTGTTGGGCTGGATGTCTAATGTTGGCAGAAGGGATACTGCTATACCAAAATGCTGGTGCGCAGAATGTATTGGATGAGGCACATGGGTGACCCAAACCACTCAGGCACACACACCCTCACCTGGCACCCAAACAGAAACCCTCACACACACACCATGCACATGGATGACAAACACATGCATGTGCACTCACTGGACAATGCCTCGTAATCTGTCAGTTCTCCCACGCCTTGGATCTGTTCCTCCGTGACGTAGGTCCCAGCAACCTGCTCATGTGGAGTGAGTTCTATGTCCTCTGCTGGAGACCCACCTCCAGTCACTAGAGTTGCGGCATGACTTGAGGCCAGCTTATTCTTTGCCCTGCGCTTCAGGTCATTCCAACGCTTGTAGCATTCAGTAGCTGTGTGCCTCACGATTCCAAGGGCACTTATGATGTCCGCGATGGTCTGCCAGTGTGCCCGACGTTGTGCAGGTAGTGGTCTTGGATCCTGCAACAATCACCATTTCACGGTCATGTGCGGACACATACTCTACAACTGCATTCAGTTCGGCCTCATTGAAGCTGGGCTTCCTTGACGGGCCAGACTGTGTAGCCGTGTCTGGGGCATCAGCCTCTACTGGACGAGCACTCTTCCTCTTCCGCTTGGAAGGTGGTGGGGATCCTGAGTGTCCTACGCCGCTCTGGACACTAGGGACAGGAGCCCCGGTGGACTCTGTACTAGGAGTGTGGGATTGCACACTCAGCATGGGAGTTGGTGCAGGCATTAGCTCAAGTGTGATGGTGTCAGGGGGAATGTCAGCATGATGGACTTGGACCGACACTGCCCTGGCTGGGTGTGTGAGAGGTGGGGTGGATGGAGCCGCAGCTGCCCCTGCAGCCTCCCCAGCATGCCTACGCGGGGCAGCAGATGACCTAGCTGCCCCTGATCCACGTGGCCTGATGACACCAACGTGCACCGGCGCACGTGGCCTAGACCTGCTGACCTGGAAGTCAGCCATGGAGTCACCCTGCGCCAGGTCTGGTTCCACAGTGGGCTGGTCCAACAAGGGCTGAGCATGGATGGTGTCAGCCATGTTATCCTCAACCAGGGGGGGCATGGGTGTCCCTGACTGCTCCTCCACACATGGAGGGCTAGGGACACCCTTCAAGTCACGGCCACGTCCCCTACCGGATCCACCACGGCCACCACTTGGGGCTCGGCCACCTTTGCCATCCTTACGGCTTGTTCGCCTCCCAGCCATGGCACTGATGTTATTGTGCGTATGGGAGTCGATGTGAACTATTGTCTTGGGCAATTGGGGGTCAAAGGG